>NC_136919.1:82602838-84003106 GCF_949752795.1 Hyperoodon ampullatus
CCCTGCTTTCAACTTTTGAGCCAAATTGTTAATGCAATCCCACTGTTTGGATCTCAGTTAACATGAAAAAGTAAATTTGTGTTAACTGAGTGTGTTGAACATTTAGTTTTTCAGACCTTAGTTGCCTCTTTTTATTCTAAGGATTATGATGGTTCGTAAACAGATAAGGAATTTTGGAATCACCCAGAAAGTAAGCATAATCACTCTACAGTGTTACAGTGCTCACTTATGCATATCAGCTCTCTGGATTGTATCTGAGATCACTGAGGGAAGCACAAAGAGGTTCTGAGAAGTGAGAAATAGAACAGAAACCACACCTTGCAAAACTGTACCATAATTTGCAAAACAGATAAACTTGTACCAAACCATGACTACAAGACAGACTGTCTAGGCTCTGCTCTCTTTGTTCAAGATAAGTCACAAACTTGATCAAATAGTAACTGTATAAGGACTTGTATCTTTTAGAGATAAAAACCACTGATTGTTCCAGTAACTCACCTAGTTGGCAAATTTTGACTGATCCCTGCCCAAGACCTTGCTAGTTATCTTCTGTCCTAAAACCACCTAATGACAAACCCCAGGCCCCCAAACCCTGTAAATACCCTTCTCTAACTATCCTACTTTGAGATGTGTGTGCTCCCTCCTGCTACAGGAAGCTAATAAACCTAACCTTTTTTAAAAAAAATTAATTAATTTATTTATTTTTGGCTGCATTAGGTCTTCTTTGCTGCGCATGGGCTTTCTCTAGTTGTGGCGAGTGGGGGCTACTCTTCTTTGTGGTGCACAGTCTTCTCATTGTGGTGGCTTCTCTTGTTGCGGAGCACAGGCTCTAGGCATGCAGGCTTCAGTAGTTGTGGCACGCGGGCTCAGTAGTTGTGGCTTGTGGGCTGTAGAGAGCAGGCTCAGTAGTTGTGGTACATGGGCTTAGTTGTTCTGTGGCACGTGGGATCTTCCTGGACCAGGGCTTGAACCCATGTCCCCTGCATTGGCAGACGGATTCTTAACCACTGTGCCACTAGGGAAGTTCCAAACCTAACCTTCTTTTGACCAAAACTGTGTTTTGGTGATTTTTGGTGAGTGGACTTCAATAGCAGAAAAAAAGAGTAGTGAGACAGAAAATTAAAAATCAGGCATCGTACCTTGAGGAATATATTAGTTTGCTAGAGCTGCTCTAACAAAATACCACAGAGAGAATGGCTTAAATAATATAAATTTCTTTCTTCATGGTTCTGGAGGCTGCTTGATCGAGATCAAGGTATTGGCAGGTTTTGTTCCTCTTGAGGCCTCTTTTCTTGGCTGAAGATGTCTCTCTTCTTGCTGTGTCTTTCCTCTGTGTGTATGCATCCCTGGTGTCTCTTTGTGTGACCAACTTTCCTCTTCTTATAAGGACATCAGTCAGATTGGAGAAGGGCTCACCTCAATGGCCTCATTTTACCTTAATCACCTTTTTAAAGAAATGTAACCACAAGCATAACACAGTGAGTAAAACCTTTTTTCCTCAGAATGAACACTTTGTATCATGTGTCTTTCATGTACCAAGTAAGAAACCTTTACATAAATATGCTATTGGATCAAATCTTTACCTGAAGAGCCATGAAGAGATACCTAGCTACCTGGTTAAAACAAAGAATCTCCCAAGTTCAATGCTCCCTTAAAAACACTGTTGTTGCTGGTCTTACATTTACTTTTTCAACAAAGTCTGTTTGTACAGGATTCTCTCATTCTCAGCCTTCCACCCTTGACAATAAGAATGCCACTCTCATTCCAGCGTAAAGAGGATATCTTCAGATACAGTCACATTCTTGGACACGTGAATTTGAGAGGTTATGGTGCAGCCTATAACAAGGAAAGTAGATGTTTGGGACTCTTTTGGATAAATACACTGGTTTGGGTGTGAGGGTACTGAAGGAGCAATCTTTTTTTCTTGATTCTCTACTCTCATCATTCAGGGAAGTGTGGGCCATCCCTTGGTTGAGCTGCCCTCAACTGGAGGATTATGAACAACACATCAGGTGCATTATCTGGACAGGCTCCCTGAGTGAATTCCATGAAATGAATCATCTCAGATTTTTTTCCCACAGTGAAACATATGCTGGGTAATATTCCCCAGTACAACACACCCATGGTCAGTTCTTATTGCCTCAAGCTAGCTCTTACTGCCCCTTTCTCAATCAATTAAGTATATTAAGTGCAAGTGAGTAAGGGTGACATTATTATAGAGAGAGCAAGGCCATTCTAACTTTTTTTTTTTAAAAAAAACACCAATGATTTGCAAACTTTAGCTGTTTCGTACCCATCAGTTTGTTGTCTGGGTGTCTTCATATCCTTCAGCCTTAGGAAGTTACCTGATCCTAATAGAATTGTTCCAACATTAGTCACCTATGCTGTTGGAAATTTCCCAGTATTTCCAGAGATCTCCAGAAATTTTTATTTCTTCAGGTCACACCTGCTCTAGTTTCTTGGTTCTTCTGAATCCTCTTAGTTTTTTCCCTGCTGTGACCTCATCTTCCCTATTAATCTCTTCCTCTTGTGAATATCAATACAGCCCTGGGAAAGCCCTATAGTAACCACAAGATCGCATTCCTTACATGGATCCTCTATATGCTTACCATGTACATTTTGTCAAAATTGCACTTTCTTTTGGTCTGATGTCACCTTTCCCATTATTCAACTCTACAGATTTATTCTCATGTTTATATTTCTTTAATTATTTCAGTGTGATTGGGAAGGAAGGAGAGAGAAATGTGTATGCTTGGCTAGCTATCTTGAAAACTAATCATCACTGCTAGTTTTAAAAGGAAAAAAAGGTGTGTAATAATTATATTATAGGTTAATTTCAGAGAGTTCAAATTTCCATATCAATATTCATGATTCATTAAGTCACACCCAGGATTTCTGATTTGTATTGCAATTACTGAAATAAATTTCTGCACCCAAGATGGAGCTGCAACTGCCTGGGGTGCCATGTCAGCACACTGAAATTTAGATCTTTTGTGTCTCTGTAAATGCTCTGCTTGATCAGAAATGCAGTATATCCAGTCAGCCAAACCCCAAATGCCAAGCCAACTCTGGGAAAAAGTTGAACAGGAGACGGAGTTTATTTGTCTAGATATATCACATAGACATCTGCAGTGTATGATATATTAGATGCTCAGTATATGTTTAATCAGTGAGCAAGAAAAAGGATTAAAATGTTTAGTTTTTATTATAAGTTCTGACATTGGCCACTAGAGGGCACTAGTTGCAATCATAAAAATTAGAATTCCTAAAAAATTATATCCAGAATTTGATATCTGTAGTATTAATTCTAAAATAAGCTTTGATCACACTTTATGTGCAATCTGATTTCTGATATTTAGTCTGAGAAAGGCAGCTTTATTTGGGGGCTACCCTGCATTTTCTGCTAAAATCTGCAAAGTTTCCAGTATGAATAAAACTATAAGGAAAAGGATTCAGAATAATGGAAAGATTTTTCCTCAGGGAATATGAGGAAAGAAAAAACAGTTAAATAGTGGAAAATAAATAGAAAAACATAACTATCAAACAGATAAATGAAGAGAAGGGATTGAGCAAGACTATGTAGAGGAGAAAAGGAAAAGAGAGTGGAAGGTTCATGTGAAATTAAGGGGAGTATCTTTTGATGTGGAATTTTTTCATTCATTCTTGCTTTACCAGTGCTTCTCAAATTTGAGTGTTGAAGTGGGCTGAATAGTGGTGTCCTTAAAGGATATGTTCCCAGAACCTGTGAATGTGAGGGGAATAGGTGTCTTTGCAGGTGTAGTTAAGTTAAAGATCTCCAGGTGGACCCTAAATCCAATGATGGGTGTCCTCATAAGAGACAGAGAAAAGCCCCGGGCACACAGAGGAGAAGGCTGTGCAGAGGTGGAAGCAGGGATTGGAGAGATGCAGCCACAAGGAATGTCAACAGCCACCAGAAGCTGGAAGAGGCAAGGAGCAGAAGCAGCCTTCGGAGGGAGTGCAGTCCTGCTGACACCTCCAGAACTGTGAGAAAATAAATTTCTGTTGTTTTAAGCCACTGGTTTCCTAGCAGCCCCAGGAACTGTATACAGGTGTTCACCAGGCTCACCTTCGGGGGGCGGGTGTTGAAACAGATTGTGGGCCCCCACTCCCAGAGTATCTGATTCAATCGGTGTGAGTCAGGGGTGAGAATGCACGTTTCTGATGAGTTTCCATGAGATGTTGGTGCTGTTTATCTGGGAACAACATTTTGAGAATCACTGTTCTAGACCTCTGATTTTCAACACTGGCTTTACGTTACAAATTTACCTGGGATGCTCTTAAAACACTCAGAGATTCTGATTTTTAATCAGTCTCTAGCGGGACTTAGGGATCAGTAATTTAAAAAACTCACCAGGTGATTCTAATTCTGGCAAAGAACTACTTCAGACCTGCCATTTACTTTACAGTTCCTCCAAAGTAGCCTCGAAATGCCTGAAAAGGGGCATTTTTATGAGACTTTAAAAGCAGTAGATTGAATCAATAATATAAAGATAACAGTGATTATTTATTTTTAAGAGGTCAGGAATGAGAATCTATTTAAAAAAATTTTTATTTTATATTGGGGTATAGTTGATTAACAATGTTGTGTTAGCTTCAGGAGTACAGCAAAGTGATTCAGTTATACATATACATATCTACTCTTTTTCATATTCTTTTCCTATTTAGGTTATTACAGCATATTGAGCAGAGCTCCCTGTGCTATACAGTAGGTCCTTGTTGGTTATCTATTTTAAATATAGCAGTGTGTACATGTTAATCCCTGACTCCTGATCAATCCTTTCCCTCTACCCTTCCCTCCTGGTAACCATAAGTTCATTCTCTAAGTCTGAGTCTGTTTCTGTTTTGTAAATAAGTTCATTTGTATCCTTTTTTTTAGATTCCTTGTAAAGCAATATCATGATATTTGTGTTTCTCTGCCTGACTTACATCACTTGGTATGATAATCTCCAGGTCCATCTATGCTGCTGCAAATGGCATTATTTCATTCTTTTTAATGGCTGAGTAATATTCCATTTTATGTATGTACCACATCTTTATCCATTCCTCTGTCAATGGACATTTAGGTTGCATCCATGCTTGGCTATTGTAAACAGCGCTGCAGTGAACATTGGGGTGCATGTATCCTTTTTTTTGATCATTTAAAAAAAATTAATTTATTTTATTTATTTTATTAATTTTATTTTTGGCTGTGTTGGGTCTTCATTGCTGCGCGCGGGCTTTCTCTAGTTGTGGCATGCAGGCCTCTCATTGAGGTAGCTTTGCTTGTTGTGGAGCATGGGCTCTAGGGCGCGTGGGCTTCAGTAGTTGTGGCACACAGGCTCAGTAGTTGTGGCTCGCGGGCTCTAGCACGCAAGCTCAGTAGTGGTTGGCGCATGGGCCTAGTTGCTCTGCAGCATGTGGGATCTTCCCGGACCAGGGCTCGAACCCGTGTCCCCTGCATTCCAGGCGGATTCTTAACCAATGCACCACCAGGGGAGTCCCTGGGGTGCATGTATCCTTTTGAACCATGTTTTTCTCCATATATATGCCCAAGAGTGGGATTGCTGGATCACATGGTAGCTCTATTTTTAGTTTCTTAAGGAACCTCTGTACTGTTCAGTGAGAATCTATTTTAAAATGATTTCCTAAAATTATAAGAAGATCTTAGTATTACAGTTAATTCTCAGAGATTGTGGGTCAAAGGATGTGCTACTTTTTGTTGTTAGCATATTATACTGACAAATGGTTTGGTACAATTCTTCTCTGCAATTAATTTCTGAGTAATATCCCTAATATGATGCTATTTGAGACTTTGTGGTGTTAGAAATTCACATCTTGTGGAGTACGATTTAGAACTTAAACACTAGAGCTATAAAAGATGACATTGCCAAAGAGACAGAATCAGCATGTAGAGGGGTTAAAAGCACAGATTTTGCATAACAGACTTAGATTGGAATTCTGCCACCATCATTACTATGAGTAATGATGGTGGCAGAATTATTATACTTATAATATAAACTTATTAATATAAACTTATTAATATAAAATAAAACTTATTAATATAAACTTATAAAATATAAACTTATAAATACAATAAATTTATTTATATTAATATAAATATAATATATAAAATATAATATAATAATTATAATTACTATAACCTGTGGCAAGTTACAACTTAAAAAATGTGTTTTATTATTGGTAAAATGTTTCCTCATGCTTAAATGATATTCCTTAGTTTTTCAGTTTTAAATATATTCTACCGATTTTCTACTAGAGAAGTTGAGGTTTTATTTCTCTTATACTCCCTTAACACCTGCTCCCATCAACCCCATCTAAGCTTCTGCTCCCATCTTCCTAATACAGTCATATTATACATTTTTAGTGAAATCAATATTCACTATTTACATTATTTTGATCATGTAAATATTGTTCACAAATCATCCTAAAGTATATGATTATAGTTCCTTACAGTTTTCTTTTCCCTGAAGTTTATAATTGCTGTGTTTTTTCATATGTGCCTATCATTACTTCTTCCCCAAATGTTCTGTCAGAATGGTAAGTATCTTTTTTGCATAGCCACAGTCATCAGATAATCTATTAGCTTTGTCCCCCCACCATGGAAACAACTCTTTTGGAGCCTTTCATCCTACTACTCCAGTCTGGGTTGGTTGGAAGAGCTGCCACCCAGGAACCACTCTCTTCCAAATTCCCTTCACCTCTCTCCTTGTTTAACTCTTTGTTTTCTGGATCTTGTGGCTTCTTGGTTTGTTTCCTTTTTTTTTTTTTTTGGCTGGAATTTACACTATAATAGCTTTCTGGGAAACAATTCTTGAGAGATATATTATCTGAGGAGTACCTTATATTCTAAAAAGTCTTTTATTTTTTAGATAATGGAGATGGGAAAGAATTCTAATTTGGAAAGAATTGCTTCCTCAGAATTTTGATGGCATTTTCTGTGCCCCCCTCTCTCCTTATTTTTGCTTGTTAGACGTCTGATGATATTCTTATTCCTGAATCTTTGCTGTATCCTCCTTTTTTTCTGTTTAAACTTTTATGATCTTCTTTTTATTCCTAGTATGCTAAATTTTATGATGAAGTGTCTTGGTATTTTGGGGTACTTCATGGGCCTTTTCAAACTGTAGATTTATTTTCTTCAGTTCTGAGAAAATTTCTTCTATTATATCTTTTATAGTTTCCCCTTCACTATTTTTTGTTGATATTCTCTTTTTCTGGAATTTCTATTATTCAGATGACAAACTCCTCAAAATATACTCTAATTTTCCTGTCTTTACTTTCTATCAGTATTAAAAAAGAAAAAAAACTTAACAGGAGATTTTTTGACTTAACCTTCCCAGCCTTCTTTTGAATTTTATTTTTAATTTTGGTTATGACGATTTTAATTTTTCAAGAACTCTTCCATTTTCTTTTTGAAAGTTCCCTTATTTTAAGAGTTCTGTTGTATGAAGGTTATACATTCTCTTATTTTTTTGAAGTTGTTAATTATTACTTTAATAATTGTTGTTTTGGTTCCTGTTCCCTGTATTTTGTTTCCTCTGAACTCCTTAATTCTATTTTGTTTTTCCGCTTCTGTTTTTTACTTTAGAAGTATGCTACTTACTTATCTGTTGTCTCTAAGCCAGACACTTCCTCCTGCATACTTGGTTCGGTACTGTAGCATATGGGAGTCTACAAACTACATTTCCCAGGCTCCTTTGCCAACTGGCTTCTTCTTAGGTTCTGTCATTGAGAGGCATTTGTGAGAGTTCAGAAGTGAGAGGAAAAGATACATTTTCTGTGTTTGGCTTGCACAATAGCAGATGGTTGCTGGAAGTGGCTGGTGGTTGCTGTGAGGGTTGTGGGATTGTGCAAACTACAAACTCCAGCGGTCCCTTAAGCAGCAGTAGCACCTCTTTGGCATTTCCGCTTCTATGTCTGGGGAGCCCTAGGCTGCCTCCTTATAAGAGAATGAAGGAAAGTGAAATGGTCATTGATTTGCTATTTATGAAGGTTAAATCCAAACACATCTCATTTTCAAGGAAATCAACTCCAGAGACAGTAAATGGGAAATCAATTCACCTCACCAATTCTGTACTCTCTTGACAGAATTGGTGTAAACCTTGCTCTATCCTTCTTGAACAGGAGGGATAAATTGTATTAATATGCTGTGTATTTTATGTGAACTACTGGAGAGAGAAGCTAAAGGAACGTGTTAAATTTGAAATAGATTGGTAGCATCTATAGAAAACTTGTTTATGACACAGCATTCTGCTTGGCCAGGACCTATGGTTCATCAGGAAAATGTTACATCTGAATTGGAAATAGGATTTGAGGCCATTTATTTCTCTGTATATGAAAACACGTTCAGTTTTCTTTTCTATTCATATTAGATTATACCTTTCAAAGGCCATGGAGTCTTGCTTCAGTTACATTTGTCACCAGGTTGATTTCCGCCTCTGTGTGCAGTTACCCAGGTAACGTGTGTGTGTGTGTGTGTGTGTGTGTATGTATGTAACATGATTAGTGCTGAGCACTGTTGCCGTATGGTTCACCAGAGTTTTTCCATGTTAATTACGTTTACGAGTCAATAAAGAGACAAAGATAAAGGCAGAAGAATTAGAGCCAAGCAGTTTTTTGGTGTGTGTGTGTGAGCACAACACAGTTTTCCCCCTACTTGGTTAAGTAAGGAAAGCTGGAAGACTCTTAAAGAGGCTCTGGCCCACAGACATTGAGTCAGAAGGGATTCCTGATCCAAGCCATTAGGACAATGTAAGTTAGGCAAGAACTGAATTTTTTCTTGACTGTATGTCTCAGAAAGCATATTATTTAATAAACTGTCAGTCGAGTACTCTGGAGTGAGAATTGCATTCAACTGAATTGGGCAATCAGTATAAACTTCTATGTGTGTGTTCATGGGAATCTGCATATTTGTTTCTGTATTTGTGCAGAATCTGTGTATAGCAAATCTAATGTGGCTTAAATCTCCCCATTTTGGCATAGAGAAAAAAACATTAACTTGGAATCAGAAGAATTAGGATCTAGCTCCAGGTCAAAGATACTTCTTGCACACGAAAAACCTCCTAGGAGACATAACAACAAGAATGTTCATCAGTTGTGTTGTTTATAACAATAAAATCCAAAAAAAAAATTCACTAAATTTCTAACAATTGGGAATTGTTTAAATAAGTTATGGTAAATTTACATAATGTAATTTTTTCAGCCATTTCAAATAGTGCTATAGACTAATGTTTATTGGCATGAAATGATATTTTCATATATAGATTTACTTCATAAAATGTTCATTTAATTCTTTTTTGCCTATTTAACAGCTTTAATATTTTTTAACATATTTATTTAACAGTTTTAACATATTTAACATTTTTCAGACAACTCTTTAAAAAAAGTATTTGTTTTTCACCCAACAATACTAAATAAATATGCTATAAGAAACATTATGGTTTTAGGCTAATGAACACTCACCAATTTTCTCAACACAATAGTTTCTAATCAAATAATACAATATGAAACAGTGAATTGGGCACCATATTTGGGGATTCCAAAATGATTGCTTTTTACATGTTCACTAATGAAGTGCAATAAAGATATAGCATCTCTGTGTGCTCTTTCCATATGTTACTAAGGACTGGTAGATTTAGCCTTCAGTTTGCGTGAAAAATGGTTTTCAGTGTTATAACTTATATCTAGGTCCCATTTCAGTGCAAAATAATGACCATGAATACCCCAAAGTTTGAAAATCTGGTAAAGAAAATGGTACATGGAGAATTCATCTTCTGAAAGAGTGACTCCCTCAAGCAGTGCCCAGTCAATACCTACTATCAAGACTCTTCCTCATTTTGTGAGAATAACAAATCTTTATTATATTTCAGCCAATGTACAAACTATATTCATATTATTTCATATATTGTTGTCTATTGCTTATATAACTTGTTTTCATTTTTCAGTTAGTGTGAAAATTGTCTGGGTATTATAGGTTGGGATGAAATGTATCATAATTTTCCCCATTAAAATTAATGAAAATATAAAAATTACTGTTTGCTCACTTTGCAGGGATTTCCAGAATTAAATAATGTTGTTGTGCAAGAGAGAGATGAATGATTAAATTAAATAAAGCAGGTTGCAAGCTACAGGTAGCAAAAGTTAGGAATAGTAGAAATATATACATGTACATATAAATAGATAATGAACTGAAAAGATACATACCAAAATTGTCCCCAGTGATTATGGTGTTGATTGATGGGTGCTTTAGGTTTTCGTATTATATCCAACTGCTTTTCCCCTATTCTTTCCTTTCTTCTTTTATTTGTTTAGGTGGCAAGATAATATTTTGAGAAATAAACTAATATTCCTCCCTACCCTGCCCCTCCCCCCATAGATTTTGTACCTCTGTGTCAGCTTGATCTGTTATGAAATTCACCTTCATGCCATGGGGATGGGCTGACACAGAGCTGATTTTAACTTGTATTTTTGAAATCAAGACCTTGCAAAGACAAAAGTGTCCTGCATAAAGACTGGATAACGTCTGCCTGGAGTTGGGACAGAAGAGAATCAGAGGGGAAGTGTGAAGGTAGTGGGTCTGAGATGGACCACATTCTAGAATTTAGAGGGAGGAGGAGAGTGACAGAATCCTCATTTCATCTGAGGATTTAAGAGCAGGAAAGGACTTCTTTCAGAGGAATTAAAATGCACAGGTCAACATAGTCACCTCAAAATGACAGTAGCTGTGATCTTGCTAGCTTCTGATTTAGGGCTCTTCACATTTGGATGAGGGACAGTAGGAGAGAAAACATGAGGGAGAGGGATGGGGTGAGTTTCTTCCTAGACTCAGAGATTTCTATCTCAACCATAGTTTAGTAAGGTTCTGGGCTAAGATCACTTGATGATGTACAGAATATTATTATCTCCAAATAACAATAATGACAACCAACATTACGATACACAGAGATAAATTTCCTGGAATTTGCCTGGCTTCAGAACACATTTATAGTTGCTCTCAAGCCACTTCAGAAATAAACAGAAGTAACAGTTTTGAAAGTTCAGAGATTCATGAGGCTTCGTTTCTATTAAACAAAATATGAACAAAATATGCCAGTCTAGTTCCACATGAGGTTGAAATGTGACTTCATTTCTAACCTGCGAAGTCGCCTAATTTAAAAAATAGCATGGCATGAATAAAGTATCTCTTTATGCCTCTAGTAATGAATTCTGTCCTACTATTTACATCTATTAAAAAAATTACAACTCAAGGGTAAAAAAATTTGCAAATATGCATCGCTCTTATTTCTCACGTTGTTTTCCTTCCATTTCTCTTAGAGTTTATTCTGCATATTCAGCCCTTAACTCTGCACCCCAGGTGCAGCCTCCTCCACTCCTCTGAAGATTCTCTTTTTGAAGTCATCAGCATCCTCCTTGCTGCTTAACCCTTGGATCCCTTCTCTGCCCTTGCCTAACTTAATCTCCCATTAACATCTGACACTATTGCTCATGCCCTCCTTCTTGATATCTCCCTCCCCCTTTGCTTTGTCCACTGTGGTTTCTTGGATTTGTCCTTTCTCTTTTAATCTTTCTTAAGAGCACTTCTTTTTCCTTTTCCCACTCCTTAAATAGTGGTGATCTTTTGACTTATGTCCTAATTTTTTTTTTCTTTTCATTCATTCTCATATTCTTCCTGAGAAATCTCATTTATTTTCAAGGCTTTGATTATTACCTTTATGCTGATTATTCTTAAATCTGTATCTCTGGTAGATCTTTTTTCTCCTGAGCTCCAGATTTATGTATCTGCTCACTGGACGTCTCCACAAGCGTATCCTGTAATCTCTCAAACTCTATCTGCACAGAACTGAACTCATTATCCTTCTCCATAAGCCTGTTTGTCCTATGCTTCTCTGTCAGTGGCTGGTACCCCAAGCATCCAGTGACCAAGCTAGAGCCCTGGATGTTCCATTGGATTCCTTCCCTTCCCTGAATTCCCATCTGTATTAGTCTGCTTAGGCTGCTATAACAAAATACCACAGTATTCTGTTAGGTTCTGGGGGGCTTAAACAACAGAAATTTATTTTCTCAAAATTTTTTAGGCTGGGAAGTCCAAGATCAAGCTGCTGGCAAATTTGCTTTCTGGTGAGAGCTCTCTTCCTGGCTTGCACATGGCTGCCTTCTCACTGTGTGCTCACATAGGTGAGAGAAAGAGAGAGAGACACACAGAGAGAGACAGGGAGGCAGAGAAAGCTCTCTCTGGTGTCTCTTCTTATAAAGACTAATTTCATCAGATCAGGTCATCCTTGTGACCCCTCTTAATCTTAATTACTTCCTTAGAGGTTCTATCTCCAAATCTAGGCACACCGAGAATTAGGGCTTCAACATAGGAATTTTGGGGGGGACACAAACATTTGGTCAGTAACACCATCCATCAATCATCAAGGTTTTCCCATTCTTCCTAATAAATAGTGTTTAAAACACCTACTTCTCAACTCCTGTGGTAATCAGTTTAGTTCTGGACACCATTTCCTTTCACTCTATTGACCACAGCAAGCATCGTTACTTGTCTCCCTGCTTCTAGTCTACCTGTGTCCCATCTAGTCCCTGTGCTTCAGCTAGGGTGTCCTTTCTCAAATGCAAACCTGATCATGTCACTTCTCTTTTAAGTCTTTTCTGTGTCCCTCCATTACTGTCATGATGAAGCTCAGATCCCTTAATTGGCTCACAAGGCCCTTTGTGAGCTGGGCCTTGCTTGCCACCCTAGTCTGCTCTCACTACTCCCCACCTTGTGCTCAGTGCTCCAGCCTTAACAACAACCACAGTTCCCCAAAGAACCATGCTCCCTCCTCCTCCCCTTTTCTCTCTCTCTCCCCCGCCCAGGCCTTTGCACTGCTGTCCTTTCTGCAGGAGCAGCAGTTGTGCTCTCCTTTGCCTCCCTCCCTCCCCTCCTTTCTTCTTCCCTCTCTCTTCCCCAGCAATTCCAGAGTCCAGCTAACGTTTGTTCATCTCTCAGGTTTCAGTGTTAACAGCACTTTCTCTGGAAAGCTTTTCCTACCCTCTAAGGCTGGCTTGGGGTCCTTCCTCCTTAGATACTTACCTGTCACTCATTATTGTGTCCCCAGAGTCTAGCACAGTGTTTGGCACATAGCAAGACTTCAATAATTACATGTTTTAAAATGAACGAATACATCTTACCTAACCTTTAGGTAAGTTAATCAGTCAGTAAAGCTCTTGCGTTCTGGTTACAGTCTCTTCCACCTCTGAAGGAAAAAGCAAATTAGATACACATTATATCAACATGTGCCTTAGAGGAGTTGGCTGGAGATATCATAGCACAGAGGTCAGTGGGGTAGGAGCTAAGGGTCATGGATACACCCAGGTGAGGTCAGCCAGTGTGTAGGAGGGAGGTTTGTCTTTGTATACCCTCATTTCCTGCACAGGCCCCTCCCTGACAGTTCCCTGTCTCCATGGAAACGAATGCCTATAAACGTGAGTGATGTTTGAAACAGTCAGCAACTGCTATGCTTTTATACATAAATAAGTGAATAAGAAAACAAGAAATGTATTTTTTTAACATCTTTATTGGAGTATAGTTGCTTTACAATGGTGTGTTAGTTTCTGCTTTATAACAAAGTGAATCAGTTATACATATACATATGTTCCCATGTCTCTTCCCTCTTGTGTCTCCCTCCCTCCCACCCTCCCTATCCCATCCCTCTAGGTGGTCACAAACCACCGAGCTGATCTCCCTGTGCTATGCGGCTGCTTCCCACTAGCTATCTATTTTACATTTGGTAGTGTATATATGTCCATGCCACTCTCTCACTTTGTCCCAACTTACCCTTCCCCCTCCCCATGTCCTCAAGTCCATTCTCTAGTAGTTGTGCGTCTTTATTCCCTTCTTGCCACTAGGTTCTTCATAACCATTTTTTTTTTTAGATTCCATATATATGTGTTAGCATACGGTATTTATTTTTCTCTTTCTGACTTACTTCACTCTGTATGACAGACTCTAGGTCCATCCACCTCACTACAAATAACTCAGTTTCATTTCTTTCTATGGTTGAGTAATATTCCATTGTATATATGTGCCACATCTTCTTTATCCATTCATCTGTTGAAGGACACTTAGGTTGCTTCCAAGTCCTGGCTATTGTAAATAGAGCTGCAGTGAACATTGTGGTACATGACTCTTTTTGAATGATGGTTTTCTCAGAGTATATGCCCAGTAGTGGGATTGCTGGGTCATATGGTAGTTCTATTTGTAGTTTTTTAAGGAACCTCCATACTGTTCTCCATAGTGGCTGTATCAATTTACATTCCCACCAACAGTGCAAGAGGGTTCCCTTTTCTCCACACCCTCTCCAGCATTTATTGTTTCTAGATTTTTTGATGATGGCCATTCTGACTGGTGTGAGATGATATCTCATTGTAGTTTTGATTTGCATTTCTCTAATGATTAATGATGTTGAGTATTCTTTCATGTGTTTGTTGGCAATCTGTATATCTTCTTTGGAGAAATGTCTATTTAGGTCTTCTGCCCATTTTTGGATTGGGTTGTTTGTTTTTTTGATATTGAGCTGCATGAGCTGCTTGTAAATATTGGAGATTAATCCTTTGTCCATTGCTTCATTTGCAAATATTTTCTCCCATTCTGAGGGTTGCCTTTTTGTCTTGTTTATGGTTTCCTTTGCTGTGCAAAAGCTTTGAAGTTTCATTAGGTCCCATTTGTTTATTTTTGGTTTTATTTCCATTTCTCTAGGAGATGAGTCAAAAAGGATCTTGCTGTGATTTATGTCATAAAGTGTTCTGCCTATGTTTTCTTCTAAGAGTTTTATAGTGTCTGGCCTCACATTTAGGTCTTTAATCCATTTTGAGTTTATTTTTGTGTATGGTGTTAGGGAGTGTTCTAATTTCATTCTTTTACACGTAGCTGTAAAGTTTTCCCAGCACCACTTACTGAAGAGGCTGTCTTTTCTCCACTGTATATTCTTGCCTCCTTTATTGAAGATAAGGTGACCATATGTGTGTGGGTTTATCTCTGCGCTTTCTATGCTGTTCCATTGGTCTGTGTTTCTGTTTTTGTGCCAGTACCATACTGTCTTGATTACTGTAGCTTTGTAGTATAGTCTGAAGTCAGGGAGCCTGATTCCTCCAGTTCCGTTTTTCGTTCTCAATATTGCTTTGGCTATTGGGGGTCTTTTGTGTTTCCATACAAATTGTGAAATTTTTTGTTCTAGTTCTTTGAAAAATGTCATTGGTAGTTTGATAGGGATTGCATTGAATCTGTAGATTGCTTTGGGTAGTAGAGTCATTTTCACAATGTTGATACTTCCAATCCAAGAGCATGGTGTATCTCTCCATCTATCTGTATCATCTTTAATTTCTTTCATCAGTGTCTTATAGTTTTCTGCATACAGGTCTTTTGTCTCCTTAGGTAGGTTTATTCCTAGGTATTTTATTCTTTTTGTTGCAATGGTAAATGGGAGTGTTTTCTTGATTTCACTTTCAGATTTTTCATCATTAGTGTATGAGAATGCAAGAGATTTCTGTGCCTTAATTTCATATCCTGCTACTTTATCAAATTCATTGATTAGCTCTACTAGTTTTCTGGTAGCATCTTTAGTGTTTTCTATGTATAGTATCATGTCATCTGCAAACAGTGACAGCTTTACCTCTTCTTTTCCAATTTGGATTCCTTTTATTTCTTTTTCTTCTCTGACTGCTGTGGCTAAAACTTCCAAAACAATGTTGAATAATAGTGGTGAGAGTGGGCAACCTTGTCTTGTTCCTGATCTTAGTGGAAATGGTTTCCACTAAGGATGATGTTGGCTGTGGGTTTGTCATATATAGCCTTTATTATGTTGAGGAAAGTTCCCTCTATGCCTACTTTCTGCAGGGTTTTTATCATAAATGGGTGTTGAGTTTTGCCGAAAGCTTTCTCTGCATCTATTGAGATGATCATATGGTTTTTCTCCTTCAATTTTTTAATATAGTATATCACATTAATTGATTTGCATATATTGAAGAATCCTTGCATTCCTGGATAAACCCCACTTGATCATGGTGTATGATCCTTTTAATGTGCTGTTGGATTCTGTTTGCTAGTATTGTGTTGAGGATTTTTGCATCTATGTTCATCAGTGATAATTGGCTTGTAGTTTTCTTTCTTTGTGACATCTTTGTCTGGTTTTGGTATCAGGGTGATGGTGGCCTCGTAGAATGAGTTTGGGAGTATTCCTCCCTCTGCTATACTTTGGAAGAGTTTGAGAAGGATAGGTGTTAGCTCTTCTCTAAATGTTTGATAGAATTCGCCTGTGAAGCCATCTGGTCCTGGGCTTTTGTTTGTTGGAAGATTTTTAATCAAAGTTTCAATTTCAGTGCTTTTTATTGGTCTGTTCATATTTTTTATTTCTTCCTGATTCAGTCTTGGAAGGTTGTGCTTTTCTAAGAATGTGTCCATTTCTTCCAGGTTGTCCATTTTATTGGCATAGAGTTGCTTGTAGTAATCTCTCATGATCCCTTGTATTTCTGCAGTGTCAGTTGTTACTTCTCCTTTTTCATTTCTAATTCTATTGATTTGAGTCTTCTCCCTTTTTTTCTTGTTGAGTCTGGCTAATGGTTTATCAATTTTGTGTATCTTCTCTAACAACCAGCTTTTAGTTTTGATCTTTGCTATCGTTTCCATCATTTCTTTTTCATTTTTTTTCTGATCTGATCTTTATGATTTCTTTCCTTCTGCTAACTTTGGGGTTTTTTTTGTTCTTCTTTCTCTAATTGTTTTAGGTGTGAGGTTAGGTTGTTTATTTGAGATGTTTCTTGTTTCTTAAGGTAGGATTGTATTCCCATAAACTTCCCTCTTACAACTGCTTTTGCTGCATCCCATAGGTTTTGGGTTGTCATGTTTTCATTGTCATTTGTTTAGGTATTTTTTGATTTCCTCTTTGACTTCTTCAGTGATCTCTTGGTTATTAAGTAGTGTATTGTTTAGCCTCCATGTGTTTGTATTTTTTACAGATTTTTTCCTGTAATTGATATCTAGTCTTATAGCATTGTGGTCAGAAAAGATACTTGATACAATTTCAATTTTCTTAAATTTACCAAGGCTTGATTTGTGACCCAAGATATGATGAGAAATGTATTTCTTATTCTCTAACTGAACTTTATGTCATAAAACAAGTGCTGTAAATTCTAGTGTAAATCGTTCATCCAGTTCTAATAATTTCTAAATTGTTGATTTTAGAAAAAAAAATGTTTTTGTGGTTATCCCTGACTAAATCGTGTTGCATTTAGAGCCATGATTCTATACCAGGAATTCCATCAAGGTCTTTCCAAGGACTTTCTCATTAGCTTTGTTGCAGCCAAAAGTGCCTGGGATGGGTGTGTATCCAGATGTTAGCACCTCCCACATGATGGGACCTGGAGACCCCAAGTCCCAGCTCCACCCACATTGCCACCACCAAGGTGACTGCTGCCTACTTGCTCTGTTTTCCAGCCCAGGTCCCGGTGGAGCAGTGTGGGGAAGGGAAGGTGCTGCTGCCTTCACCATTGCCTCAGTCTGCTTAGCGGCCACTGGGATCACCCTCACCCATCCTACCAGTGCTTCCAGACCCTTTCTCCCGCCTTTGTGGTCCCAGCAGGTAGCAAATTCTAGAAGCAGCAATGGCTGGGATGGATGGCCCAAGGAACTACTAGCAAGCTGAATTGCTGGCTTTCAGTGGGGGAGGCTGGTTTGAGCTTTCAGTGGGGGAGGAAAGTTGTGCTCAAAAATCCTCTTTCTTTCTAGTAGGAAATACTTAAATACAGATACCTCAGGCTGGCCCAGAGAGCCCTCAGTAATATGCTCCAGTCTGCCATCCTGCAAACTGGAGCGCTCCTTCTGACACACACCCACACACCCACGGGCTCCTGCCTCTCTCACTGCGCTTGGACTATTGCCTCTTTCTAAATTGCTCTCCCTCTCCCTCTCTCCCTTAATTTTGCTTGTTAATATTTTATCCCTCCTTCAAGGCATATTTGACATGCTGCCACCTCCTGTGAAGGGATTCTTGATCCCTCCAACCAGATTATACCCATTCTCTCATTTGAACTTACACTTACTCCTTCTCTTATGACCTTGACCTTACTGAGCTATGTATTTTTCAATTATCATTTGCATACTTAAAAAATCCTCTCCATTTTCCTAGACTGAGGATCCCAGCGAGAAATGTGTTCTACTTTTTCTTCCTATCCCTTGAAGATCTTGCTGTAGTGCCCTTCAACGTCTTGCTGTAGTGCCCTTCAACAGATATATAACACTTTTTTTGTGGGAGTTGGAATTATTTTTATGTGATATATAAAAGTGTTATTGAGGAAAAGTTCTAGAACCAGTGTGAAAACTGCAGGAAGAAATGTTTCTGTTTTCTGTATTTCTCTAGGTCTTAGGTTCCTCCTCTACTGTAATGTGTGTGCTAAAGGTACATGTATCATAGGGGGTTGTGTGGATTAAGTGAGATCATGTATTACTTAGCACAGTGTCTGCTGTGCAGTAAGCAATCAGTAAATGGCAGTTGTTCTTATTACTTTTACCTTGCTCTATGGTAAGATCTTCCAAAGATGGAAAAGTCTGCTACACAGTTCTTCCTTCTTTCCTTGGTGGTATTTGTTTATCCTTTCATTCAACTTATATTTATGGAGGTTTATGATGTGCTAGGTCTGTGCTAGGGGCTGGAAATCCCATGCTTAGAACAAATACCAGCTGTGGTTCCCACTTTCATAGAGTTCTGAGTCTAGAGTGGGAGATGGATGTTTATCCAGCAATTATGCAAGGAGAGGTACCTGGCCCTGTGGGAGCCTTAGGGGACCTTGTCCTAGTGAGGGAAGGTGTCCCTGAAGTGTTCACAGCTGGCCAACCACCTTGAGGAGGCACTTTTAATCAGGGCTGGGACTGGGGTGAGGCAAGTGAGGTAGTCATCTTCTGTGAAAAATTTAGGAGGACACAAAAAAGACTCAATACTCAAGATAAACAATATTTTAATACATATTTAAAAATGGAAATTAATGCAGAATAATCCATGAGGAACAAAATATCACAATTTTGAATAAAGACAGGATCAATAACAATGGCATGCCAAGCCATAGTGGAGTCTTATGCAAAAAGGAAAATCAAATACTGATCCTTAATCTCATCTTAGCCCTAGGTTTGACTACATAAGGGTAACTTTAAAAGTCCCTTCCTAGCCAGAGTCTGGAAAATTATGTACATTTATGTGGAAACTTCTAATTCTATCCAGCAGAGGGCAGTGATACCTAGGAAAACGGAGGCTTTTCTTTTCATCTCATCATCATCGTTGTCAACATCATTATCAAATTCTTGGAATTACTTTATTGGTTAAAAGTTTTTGCAGTAGAAAGAGGATGTGCTATGGAAACTTTGTATAACTCTAGTGTTGGAGGACCAGCAAACTCTTATAAAGTGCCTTATTATAACAAGCTTTCTCTTTAGTAGATATATTTTTACAGGTTTAATTTTTGCAGGTTTAATTGCAGCAGTTAATATTTGGCTGGTTTTTCTCTTTATTCCTGCTTTTTCTTCTTTCAATATTAGGATTCGAGATTTGGAAGGGAAGTTGGACATATCAGGTAGAAGGAGATCATTTGCCAGACGAGAAAACTAATGCAAGCCAGGCTGTTTATTTACCTGTCAGTTCATTTGTTCATTCATTTATTGGCTCATTTATTCACAAGTATTTAGTGTCTACCATGTAACAAGACTGTGGTAGCACTGTGGACACAAAGACTAACGTAAATCACAGTTCTCATATTTGATGAACAACCACTCAGGAGTAGGAAACACTGGCAGAAACAGATACTTATGATACTTAGGGTAAGTGTACAGGTGTGTGCCAAGAGCTTGGGGAACTCGGTTGAGGAGCAACTAACAAGTATTCATGTGTCCAATTTACTCTTATGAATACTTTTAGGATCTGATGTATGAGGCCTAAAGTACTTTGTTTTTATTTAACTATGACTTTGGCACAAAGTATATCTCTTATTAAACTTGATAAATTTCCCAGGTTCTAGTTCACTGGGGGCATCCATCAAATATGTTTATTGATAACCATCTGAGAATCAAGACAGAAAGGCTGGCTCCTAGAGAAATCATCTAGGCATGTAATTGTGCCTAATTGTAAATTGTGCCGTAGGAAACTTGAGGGCAGTGTCTCTCACAGTGTGGTCTGTATCACCTGCATCAGGTAGTTTGGAGTACTTGGTGAGTGTTCTGATTTCCTTTCTTGAGATCCAGAGAATCAGATGCTGGAGGAGTGTAGTGGGGCAGTTACACAAGTGCTGCAGATGATTCTTATGCATCCTGAAAAGCCCCAGGGACTGTTCCCCTTGCCTCTCCTAGCTAATACACTTCAGCCAGAGCACTTCTTCTAAATTGTAAATTCCACAAGGTCTGGGTTTTTTTTTTTTTTTGGTGGTATGTGGGCCTCTCACTGTTGTGGCCTCTCCCGTTGCGGAGCACAGGCTCCGGACGCGCAGCCTCAGCGGCCATGGCTCACGGGCCTAGACAATCCGCGGCATGTGGGATCTTCCCGGACTGGGGCACGAACGTGTGTCCCCTGCACCGGCAGGCGGACTCTCAACCACTGCGCCACCAGGGAAGCCCCAAGGTCTGGGTTTTATGTCTATTGTGTTCACTGCTGTACTTTGAACAATGCCTGGTTCACAATAAATATTTGTTGATTGAATAAATGAACATATATAAATTGGCTTTCTACCTAAGAGTTCAGTTTGAATAACTTTCTACTGGTAATAAAACCCCCAAAATTCCCATTCCAAGAGTTGCATTATCCTCTTTCTTTAAAGAAAACAAATAGAACTGAAGGTCCTCAGGTAATTACCTTGGGTATAGAACCTAATTAATCACATTTTCAAGGCCATGTTTTCTTTTCACTTTAATAATAATCTGTAAGGCATAAGTATCACTCCAGGATTTATTCCAGTAGAGATTGTAATTTGCCAAATGTCAAATCACTGGCGAGCTTGATCTCCGGTCCAGCTGTCCTGACTTGTGGGCCAAAGCTATTAATGCTGGCTTGTCTGACACTCTTGATTTGAGGTGAAGCTCATATGTGATTATGACATTGTATGTGTTACATTGTCAGTGATAGAGCTGGAGCTAGACTTTTCTCTTGGGCCCTTATGTTCAATTCTATGTTCCTTTCTAATTTTTATCCTGCTTTCATGACTAATGTGCTCAGTTCTACAATTGAAAGGTAGTCATTCATTCATTCTCTTATCTGTTCATCCATGAATAAGTATTGATTGAGCATCTCTGTCTAGGAATGGCTTTATCATTAATTTAGCTTTACAGATACAGTTGGGTAGTCTTCATATATTTATGAGAAGAATCTACTTGCTATTTTATAATGTGACTTCCAGGTTTGTGTGTGTTTGTGTGGGTGCATTACCAAAAGTGAAATTCTTGGATAGCAAAGGGGATGGTCCATTATTCCTGGGTCTCTCTTCTCAGTGTAATAGAGATCAACTATTTTAAAAAATGAATTGTAGAGATAAGCTTTCTTTATACTGATTGGGGGTTTAAAGCAGGGAGGTGGTAGTAAGAAGGGAAGGGAGCAATGCAGAGTGAATGTAGCTGCTTGGAGATGGTCTTTGTTTAGGTTCTCCCCAAAGCACATGCTATGACCAGGATTTGGGTGCAAGTAGCATCTGTGGGAGGTCCTGTGAGGGAGTGGGGAAATGAGACAGGGAAGGGAGGGAAGCTAAGTCCTGCCCTTCAAAATGGGATGGAATGAGCTTCCGAATGTCACCCTGAGTGATGAGGAATTTTGGCTTTTCCAGCAGCTCCCACCCTCACTAGTTAAGGGTTGCTCCTGGAGCATTTACTTCCTGGTACTTCCAGTCTGTTCCTTACCTCCTTGTGTGGTCAGAGGATGCCCTCAAGCAAGGAGATGCTGCGTGAAGCCATAGTGGTAAATGGAACTGTCTGCAAGTGACCTCTGGGTAGGTGAAGGGGATATGGGCAGGACTTTGAAACCATGTGTGTATGCATATGCTTAATTTCTTCTGGCTAGGAATTAAAGCAGTAACTACTTTTTGACAAAGAATGCAAAGTTTTGTTGGTTTTATGTATTTTATTTTAATTATAAAATAGGTTGACATTCTAATAAGTTTTCTGAAAGTTGTAAAACATTTTGCTTAAACATTTCTAAAGGTAACTAAAAGTATAAACCCAGACAACTTTAAACTCTTAAAACCAAGTACTAGTGTTGATTGCAGGGTTCTCATTTCAGAAGCATCTTATGCATGACAGGGGTGTACAGTTATATAAACCTGTGTTTTTGTTGTTGTTCTTTTTGGGATCCTGTATGTGAGCTACATTTTTTTTTTTTTAACAGTGGTTTAGCTCACAGTACATTCTGTCCACGAAACACTGTTCAAATTACTGTTGAAGGTGTGTCTGGCCTTATCTGTTTAGTGCTACCCAGAGTATATAAAATCAGAATGAATTTAGTATTTCCTAGTAAGTTCTTAGGTGCCTCATTCTTATCTCTGATTATTTAGGTTCTTAAGTCCCTGAAAACAACTCTTAAGAATAACTCTAGGGCTTCCCTGGTGGCGCAGTGGTTGAGAGTCCGCCTGCCGATGCAGGGGACACAGGTTCGTGCCCCGGTCCGGGAAGATCCCACATGCCGCGGAGCGGCTGGGCCCGTGAGCCATGGCCGCTGAGCCTGCGCGTCCGGAGCCTGTGCTCCGCAACGGGAGAGGCCACAACAGTGAGAGGCCCGCGTACTGCAAAAAAAAAAAAAAAAAGAATAACTCTAGATGCAGGATAGCAACATAAATGTATTCTTATTTGCATAGTCTGAAATTTCTCTGTTATATATACTGTACTGTTTTACTACATGTCGATATTCAGTTGGAGTCCTTTGAATATCCAAAAAGCCTAAGCCAGATAAGAAGCATTAAATATGGTCTTATTTTCTACATTAAAAAACTAATTTTCAGAGCAGCAGTTAGTATGAAGCAAATAATCAGATTATTTCCTTTATCTCTAAGTGTTTCCCAGATGGAACAGGCTGTATAATAGTATACTATGCAGCTTGAGTTGGATGTACATCAAAACCATTAGCTTATTTTAAAAGCTCCACTGGGAAGATGAGAACTAGAGTCAAGATGAAATTTACTCTTTGAAGAATTCCAAGAAAGTGAAGCCAAATATGTAGGAAAAAACATCTTTTGAAAAAATATCAACTATATCTAATATTCTTTGATTTCTGTTAGACAGTCTGAAGCAGACAATTAGTGATGGAATAAATTATTAAGTAGGCGATAAAGTTGGGAAGAGACTGTTTATTCTCAACTGTCGTTCTTTTACTTATGCCATTTTGCTTATTATTAGAAGAACAATAATTGCTGCCTGTATTGATTAGAACTCTGTGGCATATAAGCGACAGAAGCCCAGCCTTCAGCATAGCCAAGCTATAGGAAGGGTGAAGCTGGACAGAAGGATAATTAGAACCAAGGACTTGAACAATGTCAAGACTCTTAGTCCCTCCCTTCGTCTTTTCTCTGGGTTCAGATTCATTCATCTTTCTTAGCGCAGACTTTTCCCCATGTGTCATGAGATATGACCATTGATAGTTCCCAAGATTTACATCTTTAATTTCATTCACTGGAGAGAGTTTGAGTTAATGTGCATAGACTCAAGTGCTTATGAAATACTCACATACACATAGCCCTCCTCAAATTGGGTGAGGGCATTCATTGATTGAGTGTGGGACCCCTCAGCCTTGGCCAGAGTGAGGTTCCATCACTGAGTACCTGCAACATTCAGGCAGGCTCTCACTGGGGCTTCACATTCATGATCTATAATCAAGGGACTCTTGCAAGGTAAGTCTTATTATTCCTTTTTTCCATAACAGACTTAGAGAGGTTAAATCATCCAAAGTCACACTGCTAATAAATGATGGACCTTGGATTTGAACCCAAGTCCATCTGTGTTCTTTCTTCTGTACCATGCTGTGTCACTAAAAAACTTTTTTTTGGACTGCATGACATTTATAATGCAGTTTGGTCACCAACATGCCTTTTTGCCTGTTAGATACGTTCAGATTTCATCATATTCATTCTATTGCCGAGCAATGGAAAGGAATCAATCTAAATTTTTTTCAAATTCTACAGGTGGTAAAATGCTCAAGTGTTACTCAGATGAGTTTTGCTTACAGATATTAACTAGTCACACCAGCCTCTGTAACCAGTGATAAAATGAAGTTGTGTTTTTTCTGTGAGAGTCTCAGGTACTCAATTATTTTCCCCTTCAGAAGTTCACTGAACCTGGCAAGGTTGAACTTTGCCTGAGCCCTGAAAACACCGCAGTTAAGAGAACCCCTCACTCTTTTGTCTTTTGGGAACAGCTTGCCACAAAGAACCACCCTTCTCCATATGACTGAGATACGACTTGCCGTCTACGCTTCACTCTTTCTCATGACTCTTGTAGGATTCTTAGATGATTCTTTTGTTCACCTGCGACAAGGCAGAGCACTGACCTTTCCCCCTTGGCTTGAACCTGCTGACAATGCTGGACACAGACTGTCCAACTTTCCATGCTTTGTCTCATGAATGATTAGCTCAACTCTTTGTCCCCTAAAAACTAGCCAGACACAGAGATAAGCATTTCCTGGTCCACATAGAAGACAGAGGTTTTTTTGTTTTTTTTTTTTGTTTTGTGTGTGTGTGTGTGTGTGTGTGTGTGTGTGTATCTCTGTCTCTGTATGTATCTGTATGAGTCATTGTCTTAAAATGAACATTGGAAGTTATCCACATGTAAGTGGCACACCTCAGATTTTATAACAGAAAAGTCCTGTACTGAGTGCTAACCACATATTGGTGCTAACCACAATAGACTCAGAGGCACACTGAGTCTCCTTAGAGACATTTTCATGCTGAGGACCCAGAGGGTTTTATATCCAGATCCATCTAGATTTTCTTTCATTCATGCTCCTACCACCCATATGGTTGGAACCTGTTTATAACAAGAGCATTGTGTCTTTATTAAGCACCAGTCTTTATTAAGTGTAAATGCAAAGAAATAGCAGTCTGACAAAAAATTGCAATTCATTACTATCAAATCTTAGAGTTTCTCAAAAACATCAGAAAGAATCCTTTTTTATAACCTATAGTCATGCTTCTTAAAACTGCTTTCCCCCATCTATCTTTTTATCACCAAAAACCTTTCAACTGACTTCAGCTGTCCTCTCTCCCACACCCCCAAATACCCGAGGACACAATGGAGACAAGTAGTAAATTAATGTGTAAGTATTTATATAGTGTTCCGTCCGCTCCCATCCTCTAAGAAAAGCTCTGTCTCTGCCTGCTCAGTTTCTTGACTTTGTGATGCTGAATCAAGATGAGTAAGAACTGGAAAAACTTGGCTAGGGCTGAGGTTTACTCATGGAAGAAAGAGAACAGTGCTTAAAGAAAAGTGGATGCGTAGAGGGGCATGTGTGGGAGGAGTAGGAGGACAAGAGAAAAATCGCCACCTCTGTGTGACAGTTCTCTCAACACAGAACCTTGTCTACAGTAAATTCCAAGAAACTATCTGAAATAGATTAATGGCTTCCAATCAATTAAAAAAAAATCTGTGGAATCATTTTAAAAAATCTTAAGTGAAGCTTTATTAAAGAAAATATAACCGAAGTTTGGATAAGGAGCGTGGATATCTGCATACTCTGCTTCTTTCCTGGCAAAGACAGTTTGAGAACCAGTTGAAAATTCTGGGTCAGTGAGAGTACATGCTACTGATTTTTAAAATTAAGAAACAAATTATCATTGATTTTTAAAAAAAACTTATGAGGGCAATGTTTTTATTTGGGGGAAAAATTAAAAATACAGACAAGTACAGAAAATACCATAATCTCAGCACCCCAAGATAACTTTGATTAAAAACACTGTTAACATTTCCCTGTTTACTCACTGATTTTTAAATATGCCAGTGTTTTAATATGGTAATGCCATAGTTTTTTTTCTGGTTCATACAGAGAATCACATCGTGTCATGAAAGGCTCAGAATTGATCTAGACACTGTCATAAGCACAGTAAACTCTGATCTCCAGGCTGTCGAAAAATTGACTTCCCTTTAAGCTTTTTTTTTTTCTTAGAGTTTCTTGTTATCTGTCACATTAAAGGTAATGATCTTGCTCTGTATTTCTTACACCTGGGTAAATTCTCTGGCTCCAATGAATTTGGTTCATAAATACCCAAACAAATGAAAACCCAAATGGTCCAATTAAATTATGCTCTGTACAGCTTCCACTGTCAGAAAGCGAAGCACAGGGCTCCAGGTCAGGGGGTCTATTAGCCCCAGGGACAAAACAGCAAGCTCAAAACTGCACAATGGGGGCTTCCCTGGTGGCGCAGTGGTTGAGAGTCCGCCTGCCCATGCCGGGGACACGGGTTCGTGCCCCGGTCTGGGAGGATCCCACATGCCGCGGAGCGGCTGGGCCCGTGAGCCATGGCCGCTGAGCCTGCGCGTCCGGAGCCTGTGCTCCACAAAGGGAGAGGCCACAACAGTGAGAGGCCCGCGTACCGAAAAAAAAAAACTGCACAGTGGGACCTTGAGAGGGCTCCACAGTTTTATAAGGTGCCATCACTTTGAATGAATTAAAAGATTATTTGTTTATTTATCTTAATTTAAGGATTTTGTTTAGTCAATCTATTAAGTAAGCGTAGAACAGTAATAAAATGGGACTGAAAGCAGGGTTTGAAATTAACTGTGAAATTAATTTATCCTTGTTATGCATGACTCTCATTTGCCTAGATAACTGAGAATTACACTCTTTTCCTAAGGAAAGAACAGTTCTGGTTTGGGGGAGATAAGAGCATTTAATGAGAGAAGAAGGGACATGGAATTTCTTAGCAGCACTCTCCCATTCCTACCTCGGTTAGGGAAGAGAGAGTCCAGGGTCTACAGTCGCAGAGCCAACCTTCAAATTGCTTACTTGACTTTAAAAAGTGAAAAGCATGTTCTGCTTTATGTTTTTAAACTCTTGACCCCTGATCATTATCAGGTAAGAACCATATCAATTACCATAACTGTAATTGCATTGCTTTTAATATTATCTAGAAAATCGTGCACATTAATAGTGGAGCTTTTTATCTCTTTGAAGAACAATTACTCCTAAAAATTTATTATAGCCTGAAAGTAGATGATTTTTGTTTCATTTTTGTGCAAAAGAATCCAAGGATTGAAGTACTTTAAAAAATTGTTTTGGGGAGAAATACATTGTTTCTTCAACAACATGATCTTTTAGTGCAGGAGTAATTTTGCATTATAGAAATGCAAATGTTCCTTCCTTCAGGATTAATGTGTTTATTTCTTGACTGATGATCAGCCTCTTTATCTGGCAGGGATGTGATAAGCCCAGTTTGACTACTTACATGTTTTGTTTTACAAAGCTTTATAGTTTCTATGCTATTTCATTTTGCCTGTGAGCTATAACAGCTTAAAATACTTATTTTAATATCTGAAATTGATAAGAACAGTCTAAAAAGAAATACAGCATTGTTTGAATTATATCTCCACTTAGAAGGTAATGGCTGTAATAAGATTAAACTCGTATATGAATTAAGTATATTGCTGCTTCATCTCTCCAGTGAATATCTCTTGAAGAGCATACAAAAGAACACAGCAAATTTGTAGGTTGTGCTTGCTTTAAATCTTTGGTTGTAATATAGTTGTTGTTGAACAGATAGCAGTTATCCTTATTGAGGACCACCATGCTAAGGTAATATTTTTAAGGTTTTGGTTATAAAATGGGTTTCTGATTATTCTGTGGTTCCCAAGGCCAACTGCTGGAGTGTGTTTCTTTTCCTTGATACATTAAAAATTCTTGATTAAAAAGATCACTTTCTTGGGCTTCCCTGGTGGCGCAGTGGTTGAGAGTCCTCCTGCCGATGCAGGGGACACGGGTTCGTGCCCCGGTCCGGGAAGATCCCACATGCTGCGGAGCGGCTAAGCCCGTGAGCCATGGCCTCTGAGCCTGCACGTCCGGAGCCTGTGCTCTGCAACGGGAGAGGCCACAGCAGTGAGAGGCCCGCGTACCGCAAAAAAAAAAAAAAGATAACTTTCTTAAGTAAAGAAACAAATATAATTTCTTTTTTTCAGGTTTTTTTCCCTATAGATTTTCTTCTTTTCAGCAATGTTTCACCTCAGCACTATTTCCTTTCTCTGAAAACTAGCCCAACTAGATGTATTTTGGGGTATATTCTCAGTGATATTTTGTTCTATGAGAAATAATAATCATAAATATGACCACAAATTATCACAGTTGACTTGACTCTGTGTTTGAGTATAACAACTTAATATCAATATGTTGTAAATAAATATCTTTTAAGATTGAGATTAAAAAAAAATTGAAGTGAAATTCACATAACATAAAATTAGCCATTAAAAAAATTAATTTATTTATTTTTGGCTGTGTTGGGTCTTTGTTGCTGCACTCGGGCTTTCTCTAGTTGTGAAGAGCGGGGGCTACTCTTCATTGAGGTGCTCAGGCCTTGCATTGCGGTGACTTCTCTTGTTGCGGAACACAGGCTCTAGGCGCACGGGCTTCAGTAGTTGTGGCATGCAGGCTCAGTAGTTGTGGCTCGCAGGCTCTAGAGCGCAGGCTCAGTAGTTGTGGCGCATGGACCTAGTTGCTCCGTGGCATGTGGGATCTTCCTGGACCAGGGCTCAAACCCATGTCCCCTGCATTGGCAGGAGGATTCTTAACCACTGCACCGCCAGGGAAGCCCAGAATTAACCATTTTAAAGCAAGCAATTCAGTGGCATTTAGTACATTCATAATGTTGTCAATAAGCACCACGTCTATCTAGTTCCAAAATATTGTCATCACCCCAAAAGGAAACGCCTAAACTGTTAAGAAGTTATATTCAATTTCCTTTTCCTTCTTGCCCCTGGCAACCACCAATCTGTGTTCTGTGTCTATGGATTTACCTATTCTGGGTATTTCATATAAATGAAGTCATAATATTTGTCATTTTGTGTTTTGCTTCATTCACTTAAGCTGGTGCTTTTGAGGTTCATTCACATTGTAGCATGAATCAGTACTTCATTCCTTTTTATGACTGAATAGTATCCCACTGTATGTATATATCACAATTTGTTTATCCATTCATCCATTGATGTACATCTGGACTGTTTCCACCTTTTGGCTATTGCAAATATGAATAGTGCTGTTATGAGCAGGATGTATAAGTACTTGTTTGAGTAGCTCTCTTCAGTTCTTTTAACTTAGAGTAGAATTGCTGGGTTATATGGTAACTCTGTTTAATTTTGGAGGATCAGAATTTTTTATTTAAAATTTGGGACAGGGGCTTCCCTGGTGGCGCAATGGTTGAGAGTCCGCCTGCCGATGCGGGGGACACGGGTTTGTGCCCCGGTCCGGGAAGATCTCACATGCCGTGGAGCGGCTAGGCCCGTGAGCCATGGCCGCTGAGCCTGCGCGTCCGGAGCCTGTGCTCTGCAATGGGAGA
Source organism: Hyperoodon ampullatus (assembly GCF_949752795.1). Lineage (NCBI taxonomy): Eukaryota > Metazoa > Chordata > Mammalia > Artiodactyla > Ziphiidae > Hyperoodon > Hyperoodon ampullatus. Next base: position 82,632,377 of record NC_136919.1, read on the forward strand.
GGCCACAACAGTGAGAGGCCCGCGTACTGCAAAAAAAAAAAAAAAAAAAAAAAATTTTGGGACAGATATTTATATCAGTAGTGCTTGTTAGATTACTAGCTGTGCTTGATTCATCTGTTAACTAGGCAAACTTAAAAAGGGTGCTCAACTAAAGACTGTGAAATGAATGAGATATGTAATAGAACGTGAACAACAATACTCACCTTAGACTAGGGCAAGTAGGGTGCCTGCCTGGGTCCCAGGCCTCAGAGGGCCCCATGCTTTAGAATACCTTGATTGAAAATTTGTAAGACTGTCTTGGGCCTGGGGTTGGCCAGGGTTGTGGTACAGATGGCATTGACCAGATGCCCCAGTGAACTCATGCCTGTGGAGGTGTCCTGGGGCCCTGTGGCTGGCTGGTTCCAAGAGGGTGGCAGGTTGCTCCTGTTGCAGTATTTTTTTTTTTTTTTTTTTTGCGAGATCACATGAGATTGTACCACCAGAATGATGCTAACATGCTGACTTTAGGTGACTTTCATCACACCAGACTCAAAGTGAGCTCTGGTCTGGATTTCCAACAGTCCACCTTGGGCTTGAGCCATGTGTGTGGGCTTGTGTGTCTTCTCTTGCTCACCCATGTGTCTTGACTGTAGTGTCACCTCTAATCTATAGCACATAATCATGGCAGGGGTGGGGCCAGGTGTCCTTTATCCTGGGTGCGCCCCTCCATTAGTGCCCAGGTTGGTCACTCTACTTTTCTGAGGGCTCCACCACTTGTCAGACAGTCTCCAGGCATGATGTGTCTATGTTCTCCATGGGCTTTCAAGACTTTTGATCTGTGACACCAGTGGAACCTTCCCATCCATGTTCTTTCTTGCCTCCAATCGATATGGTGACATTTGTGCTCTCTCATGTTGGTCATAAGGGATGAACATTCCTTGTGTGTATGGGTCAGCTCCTCTTCCAGCACCCATGGGCCCCCGCCTATCCTCCTTATAGGTGTCAGTGTGTGAGGGGCAGGTGTGTGGTTAATGTGGAGAGAGTTCACATTCTAAGAATGCAGTGATTACAGGAAGACATGGTTGGAAGATACGTTGTTCTATGTTTATGCTATCAGATTTTGAATGGCAAATTTAATGGGGCCAGAAAACAAATTTTTGTCCACATTTTCCCTTCTTACTCTGGGTAAGTCTTGTGTTTATGGTCTTCATCAGTGAACCACAGTAACAACCTTGGAGAGAATCATTAGAAGCCAGCTTCATGGGCAGTGCAATGGATAATGCAGTGTTATGAGTAATGAAATTATCAGCACTAAATAAATGGTATTAGGGAACTGCAAAGGCAAGATGACTTACGTTGTTTCAACACAAAGAGTTTCTGAAGAGCTAGGGCATGGTGAATAAGTGTGTGGCTACTTTTTCTCATGGTGGAGATGGGACATTTTCTAGGCATGACACATTTGACAGTGAAAAAAAAGAAGACATGATGGACCTGAACAGGAAGAAGTGGTGCCTGGACACTCTGAAGAATCTTCACATGCACCGATTGGACAATCAGTTAATTCTAAATACCTTTCTCTACCCATTATTCCCTATACTTCACGTGAAGCCATGAATTTTACAATACATTTAAAAATCTAATATTGCCCAGGGTCCTGCATGCCCTAGAGTGTGGCCCTACTGAACAATGCTGTGGGCTTGGGTAAACTAATGGATGCCTTCTATAACTGAATACAGTAGTTTCTCAAATGATGGAGAGGGTAGTCCTCTCCAAACAGAGATTGATCTTCATTTCAAGTTATAAAAAGAATACTGCACTCCAAATCAAATTATAAGTAATGTCAGCAGAGTCTAGGTCATGAAGAATTCTATCTCTTATTTGTAACTTGGACACTATTTCATAGTGAAACTGGTCTAGAGAGGCTGCTATTTAGTAAAAAATTATTTTATTTTTTATTTCTCCTTCTTCTTATTTTTTTAATTAATTAATTTATTTTTGGCTGTGTTGGGTCTTCATTGCTGTGCTCCAGCTTTCTCTAGTTGCTGCGAGTGGGGACTACTCTTCTTTGCGATGTGTGGGCTTCTCATTGTGGGGGCTTCTCTTGTTGCAGAGCACGGGCTCTAGGCACACGGGCTTCAGTAGTTGTGGCACCTGAGCTCAGTAGTTGTGGCTCACAGGATCTAGCGTGCAGGCTCAGTAGTTGTGGCGCATGGGCTTGGTTGCTCTGTGGCAAGTGGGATCTTCCCGGACCAGGCCTTGAACCCATGTCCCCTGCATTGGCAGGCAGATTCTTAACCACTGCGCCACCAGGGAAACCCTGAGAATTATTTTAAAAGAGCCAAGACCAGACAAAATGAATGCTATTTACGAAGCCATTGCAACAGTTCTGGAAGAGATAATGAGGATAGTGATACAAAGAATGAACATAATGGGTGTTCTCTATAATGCTATTTATTGTTTTAAAATTGAAGATGTTCAATTATTCATTAACATGGAACTGATTAAAAAGGTATGGTACATTCATTCAATGGAAAATAATTCAATTATTTTAAATGATATAGACCTATATTTAACATGTAATGTTATCACATTATTTTTTCAAGTAAAAAACAGACTGTAAAATGGTTTGTATAGTATTATCTCATTTGGGAGGGAATTAACTCTGCCCCTATATTCATTTGTACATTTATACAGGAAACATTTCTGAAAATAAATATCCCCGAATACTAACAATCCTTGATTCTTCATGGCTGGATTAAAGGTGTTCTTAAAAAAATAACCCCTCCTCCCCAACCTATAACAGCATCAATACAAAGTAGACTGCTATATACATCCACCTCATCAGCTTAGGATATAATAAAGCCACAGCATATTTGCTATTCAAATGAATATGGCTTTGTATTCCCCATCCTAACATATGAAAAGTTCATTTTTCTTCAGAAGTTCTCTTCTCTGATATTTTCTGGGACCCCCCAGGTTTACTTACTAAGTCCAAAGGAGTCAGTTAAGGACACCATCAATAAAAAGTTCAGGCTGCTGAAGAGTCCAGCCTCTTTGCTGCAGTTTCTGCTTGTGGTGGGACACAGTGTAACCTCCAAGATCAGGCAATCCAGAGTACTGAGCAAGACTCTGTCCTTGGCAGGAATCACCATGGTAGTTGAGGCCCCATCTGCCATAACTCTGGTCCTGCAGTCATTCCTCAGGATGCTAGATCAAGAACTGTTCTAGCATCAACTTTTTGTGTCCAGGCTCATCCCTTTTTTGGCAGGTTGCTCCAAATGCAAACACAGCTGTCTTATTCAGCTGCCTCAAGTCATGGTCCAGTGTAAACTTTCTAGTCCAGACTGAGCATCACAATAGTCCACAACACAGTTTTCAAAATGTGGATCAAACAGTCATAAATAACCCTATGTGATTGTATGTATGTCTCATGCGGGTGAGGGGAGCATGGAGAACCTTACAGATTATACCAATAATCCCTCCTCTGGGACATCTTTTTCTTTTCCCTCCTCAAGGGCATAGTCCAGTTAAACAAACCCTTAGTTTACATGATTACATTCAGTTAACATCTCAATCAGTAGTTGGTGCATTCAGATACAAGGTGGCCTCCCATTTTTCTCCAAAAGCAATGATTGGATAATTACCTTACATTGATGTAACTAAAGGATATATCCTGGTAGTTTTTCCATATATAGGATAGCTCCAAAATGTTCAGAAGCTCCCTAAAAGATGGTTTACTTTTTAAAATAATGAAAAACATTAACAAAGTTTGCTGATCATTAGACTGGCTGATGTTTATTGCAGCAATAAGGAGGCTGTAATTTCATGACTTCCCTCATTAAAGAGTAATCATAGATTATCTTTCAAGTAAAAGAAAGTGAGTAGTCTTCATAATTAAAGGAGAACGTGTTTAAGTTTTCCAAGTACTATGAGTTTGGAGTTTATTCATATTATTACATTTCTTATGAATGTACTAACCTCAAGTCCTGGAATTAGCTGTCTTTAAAAATTTAATTTGTATTTTTATGAAAAGAATGAATATGTATAGTTAAAATATCAAATAATGATAAAAAGCTTATAAAATCCAAAAAGAACTTCTATTTTACCTTATTTTTCTTTTTAGATCTTTATTTCCATTCACACCTATCCTCACTGACCATTGCTGATCTACTTTCCAGAGGCATCCATCTTTTTTTTTTTTTAATTTTTACTGGAGTATAGTTGATTAACAGTGTTGTGTTAGTTTCAGGTATACAGCAAAGTGAATCAGTTATACATATATATATATATATATATATTCACTCTTTTTTAGATTCTTTTCCCATTAGGCCATTACAGACTATTGAGCAGAGTTCCCTGTGCTATACAGTAGGTCCTTATTAGTTATTCATTTTATATATAGTAGTGTGTATATGTCAATCCCAATGTCCCAATATAACCCTCCCCCCTGTTACCCCCTGGTAACCATAAGTTTGTTTTCTACATCTGTAACTCTATTTGTTTCGTAGATAAGTTCATTTTTACCCTTTTTTTTAGATTCCGCATATAAGTGATATCATGTGATATTGTCTTTCTCTGTCTGACTTATTTCACTCAGTATGATAATCTCTAGGTTCATCCATGTTGCTGCAAATGGCATTATTTCCTTCTTTTTTATGGCTAATATTTCATTGTATATATGTACCATATCTTCTTTATCCACTCCTCTGTTGATGGACATTTAGGTTGCTTCCATGTCCTGGCTTTTGTAAATAGTGCCAGAGGCATCCATCTTTAATTTTTTAAGCTATATCTTCTGTATTTATTTCCGTATTTCCAAATAATATAGTTTACATCTGTCTCTTTAGTCTTCAATCTCAGACATTTATTGACTTCCTATTATGGAAGATGAGAATTTTAGCTCTTTATCACCTCCCTCTTTTTATCCACTCATTGTTTCATATAGTTTGGGTAAGTCTATATTCAAGTGAGTCAAGTGATTGCATTTTCTTTCTACTACAACCTTTTGTTTTTCCTGGAGATAATGATTCTCTCTCTCCCCACCCCCCCTTCCCTTGCTCTTTCTCTCTTTTTTTTAAAATTTGCTTATATATATTTGAAACCATGGGTTAGTTTCCCTCACCCTCCAGTACTATTGTAAAATACCTCTTATTTCAGTTTCCACACAAACTTGTCAGATAAAATTTCAGTTTCATATTATCTGGTGGATATCTCTCCTCAAGGCTCCTCTCCTTCTGCTCCATGCTGTCCTTCTAGATTGGTTGCTTGCTTGGTCCAATTCACAACTATTATCTTTGCATTTTGTTTTACCATATTCCTGGAAGCTCTCTTTGCTTTATTCTGTGTTGGATTCCCCATTTTGCTGAGTCATTTGCTTTCCTTTTCTCTTGGTAATTCCTTTGGTTTTCTGGAGCATATCCTTCTGTAGTTTCCTTAGAAAAGGCTAAAGGAAAGGAACAGTTTTGACACTTTGTATACCTGATAATTTTTTTATTCTTCCCTTACACTTAACTGATAGCTTGCCTGGGTATAAAATTTGGGGTAGAAACTAATTTTCTCTTCAGAATTGCTCTGTAGTTTTCTACAGAGCTTTTAAGGATCTTGTTGGGACATGCAATGCAATGCAATGCAGATTCCTGAACCCTTTCTGGAAATTTTTAGAATTTTTTCCCTTATTCCTGCTAGTCTCAAATTTCAGAACATACACCTTAGCATTAATCTTTTCCATTTATTAGCCTGAGCACTTAGTGGATCCTTTTCATCAAATTTCACTTGGAAATTTTCTTGTATTGTTCTTTTTTGCAACTTCGACTATATGGATATGGCGGATCTCCTGCATTGATGTTCTCTAATTTCTTATTTTTGTTCTTTTTTCCAGTCTCTTTGTTTTTACTTTCTAGAAGCGTGCTTTTACTTTACCTTCTCACTCACTATTTAATTGAAATTTCTGTTTAATTGAAATTTCTATTTTGGTGGTCATATTTTTAATATTTAAATTTATTTCCTTTCTTTGATCATTTATAAAGATAGCATCTCGTTATTTTTCATGAATGCAATACCTTTTATTTTCCCTCTGATAATATAGCTATTTTTATTTTAAAGGTTTTTCCCCCCATTCCTTGCATTGCTTGTTTTCTCCAAATTCTCTTTTTAATCTATTTATCTTCTCTTTATCTTTCATGTTGGAGGCATTGTTTATTTGCCTCAAATGATCCATGGCTCATCATTCACATTTACTAGTGGTGGCTTGAAGCTGACTGAAAGCCAGTGTGTGTTGGTGTTGTTGACTGATTATCCAGCTTTTAGGTTGAAAACCCTTACACGTTAGTCTCTGTAGGTCTTTATTCTGGGGTGGTTCAACTTTATCAGGAAAATATTCTCCAATATATTGTTTGGGGAGTAAAGATTGGACTGCTAGAATTCTGGAACTGGTCAAAAAAGAGGGTTTGGGGGAGGTCTGTCTGTTCAGCATATAGACTTTCAAATTACATAGCTACTGGTTTTGGTTCAGTACCTTTTTTGTGTCTGGTGTCCTCACTTCTGAAGTTTCTTCTGTTCATTTTCCCCCAGAATACTGCCCATCTCCTGCAGGGAATGGGAAGGTGTTCATCTGTTAGTGTTGGGTAGGGACCTGGGGCCTCATTGCTTCTCATAACACATTTCCAAATAATCTTTTTCTTTTCAGCCTGTTGCCTCACCTGTGTCTTCTGCTTTACCAGCTATCTAAAATTCTTGAGAATTAAAAAAGTATATGTTAGCTTGTTTCTTGACTGAATGGTTATACCTGTTCTTCCATGATTTTTCTCTCTTAATGTATTGCAGCTCTGGGTTATATGTGTCTTGGTTTTATAAAATAGAGATTGTGCTTCTGTTTCTTATTCATGTTGATGTTTTGGGGGTTAATTTTAGAGCATAGGATGTAAATGTTTACCATTCTTAATGTATATAAAGTATTCACCTCTCAAGTCATTACTCTTTACAATAAAAGCATAAAGAGTAACTTTATTCATGCATTTGCTAGTTATTTATCTTTACTGGGGAATGTTAGTTGGAGTTTCTCTTTAATTATAAGATGTGTTTTTTCAGTTGACAATGAGAAATATAGGATACCAAAAACAGTCTGGCCAAAATAACTATGGTTATATGAACATAGAAAATATATTCCTGAGATAGTTCTTAATATAGTAATGTAACATAAATGAAAAATTATGCCAGTAACTAAAAATTAGAATGAACGAATTGTTTAAAATGTGTCTGTTAAGTGCTAGGCTCTGAGACAACAGAAAAAAATGACCGAATTGTACACTCTGTTAGAAGAAAAAGCCAGAAGTTGTTGACAGTCAAAGCCTTTCATACCCTCCCTACAGAAATCAGGGGGACCTTCCTTTTCTGCTATTTTCAGCCAGTTCTGAGCATGCAGGTTGCTCTGTGTGTGACATTTTTTCCTCTGCGTGGCTTCCACTGAAACCAGATCCATTGGTCTTGATACAGGTTATCATATGAGAATAGTAGGAATTACAGTAAACTAACTCAGAAGTCCAGGAAATACTGCATTAAATTTTTTTTTCTGGAAATGAACTCAATTTTTCAGCTTGGGCCCTCCCCCCCCACCCACCCATTCTGCAATCTTAGGCAAGTGCCAGGATGTTTGCAAGCCTGTTTCGGTCATTTGTCTTCTGTACAAGTGGTTAACTGTGAGAACACCATTGTCCCAGGCCACATGGTCTTTTCAGCTCTGGCTGACCTGGTGCTTTTGGGTTGTGCTTGGTGTGTGGTGAGCTTTGGTGAGTCTGGGATCCCCCAACCCAGAAGATTAGCCTTTATCATGTCCCATGAGGTTCTTTCTTGGCAGTCCTTTTGCCTCTTGGGCATTGCCAGGGAACAGTCTACAAGCCATCTGCTCTCTACATTTGCAGACATCTTTCTCTTCAACTTTCATCTCTCAAATTCTTTTCTCCTATATGGTCTTGGTTCTTTTGGAAATAAAAGCTAGGAAAGGAATTAAATGTAGGCAACTTTTGATTTCTAGTTTGCTCCACAGGATAGATACATTGATTTCTACCTTCTTGAATGGAAAGGTGAAAACATAAGAAAATCGTAATTAGTATTTCAAAAAGTCACTCTGTCAAGTTATGAGCAGTCAAATCTACGAGTGTGTTTGGAAGACCATGCATTCAGAGAAGAAGAAATTGTGGAGGACACCAAGTCCAGGATTTTCATTTTTCACATGAGGAGTCCGAGGGCCTGAAAGGTCAATGACCTGATGAAGGCCATGTGAACAGTCCTTCCCGTGAATTTGGTTACTGTTTCTGTTGACTCCAAACAAACACTGAATCAGTCTCATCCAGGCTTTTGGACTAAACTCTAAGGGAAACTCAAAATAGATTGAATTTGATTTTTATGTTGTTAGGTAATGTTTGGAACCAAAGGCTTATTCTATACGGTGCCTAGAACACTGTGGACTCTTCGTAACTATCAAACAACAACAGAACGTTAGTGTTTTCCAATGCTGGGCAAATGGGCATAGAGCTGGTCTTGACAGCATCCTTGCCTGACCCTCTGAGCCTGCAACTTATTTGCTGTTGAAAATAGAGGACAGCTCCATTATCAACTCCTCTCATGGAGTGGATGAAAGGCAGCATTGAATGATTATGGAAATCACCCTAAACCTCTTTGGTTTTAAATATCCTTAGCTGTAAAATGAGTTTAATATACCCTTGACTACCCACTTCCTAGAGTTAGCATGAAAATTATGTGAAAGAATGTCATGAATTAACATATCCAACAAATATCTATTCCATGTCTATTGTGTTCTGGAGCATATTAGGCACAGCCAGTGCAGGGGTGAGTAGAATTGTATCTACTCTTGCCTGTATAATGCCAGTAATCGCATAAATAAATCTATAGTTATTAAACGTTCTGATAAAAAGCACTATGGAAAAGTAGAATGGTGTTAAGCCCCCTTGAGGAAGTAACGTTTAAACTGATAGCTGAAGGCTGAGTAGGAGGTCATCAGGCATAGGGTTGTGGGAAGAGCATTCTAGACACAGGGCATGGCAGGTACAAAGGCCCTGACGAGAGCACTAAAGTAGGCTAGTGAGGCTGGAGCAGAGCAAGAATGGCAGAATGTGAAGGTGGAGCTGTAGGCAGGGGCCACATTTTGTGGCCTTGTATGTGAGACTGCTTTGTCAGCTTGTTAAGAATTGCAGATGTTAAATAAGATTCAGTGAGGCTTCAGAAATCATGGCATACACCATATATAAAAATAAATTCAAAATGGATTAAAGACCTAAATGTAAGACCTGAAACCGTAAAACTCCCAGAAGAGAACATAGGCAGAACACTCTCTGACATAAATCATAGCAATATTTTTTTGGATCTTTCTCCTAAGGCAGAAAAATAAAAGCAAAAATGAACAAATGGGACCTAATTAAACTTAAAAACTTTTGCACAGCAAAGGAAACCATCAACAAAACAAAAAGACAACCTACTGAAGGGGATAAAATATTTGTAAATGACATGACCAGCAAGGGGTTAATCTCCAAAATATATAAACAGCTCATACAACTCAATATCAAAGAAAACAAACAACCCAATCAAAAAATGGGCAGAAGACCTGAACAGACTTTTTTTCCAAAGAAGACATACAAATGACTAACAGGCACATGAAAAGATGCTCAACATTGCTAATTACTAGAGAGATGCAAATTAAAACAACAATGAGAAATCACCTCACACCTGTCAGAATGGCTATCATCAAAAAGTCTACAAGTAATAAATGCTGGAGAGGGTGTGGAGAAAAGTGAACCCTCCTACACTGTTGGTGGGAATGTAAATTGATACAGCCACTATGGAAAACAGTATGGAGGGTCCTCAAATATAATCCAGCAATTCCACTCCTGGGTATCTATCCAGAAAAAATGAAAACTAATTCAAAAAGATACATGCACCCCAATGTTCACAGCAGCACTATTTACAATAGCCAAGATACAGAAGCAACCTAAGTGTCCATCAACAGATGAATGGATAAAGAAGATGTGGTATGTATATATACAATGGAATATTACTCAACCATAAAAAGAATGAAATAATGCCATTTGAAGCAACATGGATGGACCTAGAGAATATTATACTTAGTGAAGTAACTCAGACAGGGACAAATACTGTATGATATCACTTATTTGTGGAATCTTAAAAAAATAAAACAAATGAGTGTATGTAGCAAAACAGAAACAGGCTCACAGATATAGAAAACAAACTAGTGGTTACCAGTGGGGAGAGGCAAGACAGGGGTATAGGATTAAGAGATACAAACTACTATGTATAAAATAGATAAGCAACAAGGATATAATGTACAGTGACAAGGAATTATAGGCGCTACTTTGTAATAACTTTTAATGGAGTATAATCTATAAAAATATTGAATCATTATGCTGTACACCTGAAACTGATATAATATTGTAAATCAACTCTACTCTAGTAAAGAAGAGAAATCATGGCATGGATGTTGATCAGAGTTTTGAGTTAGTTATTATCAGTGCTCAGTCTGTGGTTCACTTCGTTATCAAATAGTGGTTGTACATGTGGTATCTGGAGACAATGGCCTGGGCCTGAATCTTGGCTCTGACAGTTCTTAGCTGTGTGATCTCAGGCAGCTACTTACCTTCTCTGTGCCTCTTTTTCCTCATCTGTAAAATGGTGAAATAATGGCATCTACTCAGAGGGTTGTTGGGAGTTAAATGAGTCAATATGTGACAGTTATTTTACAGAGAGCCTGGGGTATAGAAATGCACTCAGCATGTGAATAACTATTACCTCTATGTTTGGGCTGTATTGAGGTTGACAGTAGTCTTTCAGATGAATGGTGCCAGTATTTTTATTTGTTTGAAAATATATCTTCCATAGCATCTTTGTGGTGTGGTGAGGAGAGCTGAGTCTGGGGTAGAAGTACTGGCCTAGTGTAGGATTATCTTCTAAATCTCAGTTTCTTCATCTGTTATTTAGGAGAAATCTTACTGCCTGCCACTATTTTCATCATTTTTATACTCTGCATCATTTTCAATAACCTGCATTTAACATGGAGAAAGAGGTCTCTTTTGTAATATTCCTTCTCTGTAATCTGGTGGTTTATAGACTAGCAGCTGAATTCAGTCAACAGCTGAATGTATTTGCTTTCCCTGGTCTTGGAAGAACTGTAACAAAGAAGAAGCTAAGAACCATGCCTCTCCTGTTATGCTGATAAAGACCTTTTTATTTCTCACTGGACAACATTGTTCTATCATTCCTGTTGTTGCCTTTGCGTCATGGAATAGTCTCACTTTTTTCAACAACCCAGGTTCTTTCTATTTTGTGTCTTATATTTAGAGTCTGCCTTGTTGCATGATTTCACTTTCCCTTGTGATAAAATCTAACACTCATACAGAATCGGAAATGAGAATGGTGATTGTTTCCTTATTAATTGCATTATTGCCTTTTCCTAAATCCTGTGTTAATTGGTAGCCTCTGCATGTAGCCTGCTTCCTTCATATGTGTTAGATTACAGCAACTTGGTATCTGGGTTATCAAATGGGACCCATCTGTGGGGGAATTATATCACAGCAGGAAATAATTTAAATCTTTAAAACTGAATTTTTATGCGTTGTGAGAGAAAGGAGTTCCAGGGAAAAAAGGTAGAGAAATAATGTTTTACAAAATGCTCTCTCTTATGTTGCTTCATCCAGTCTCGCCCTTTGGAGAAGTACCTTGTCTGATGTCTCTTTTAGAGATGAGGAGACTGAGGGCCTCACTAGCAGAGATTCACTTACCCCGAGTCACACAGCCAGCATATTGGAGAGCTGGGCTTGAACCCTGGTCTTTTGCCAACCTCAGTAATGCCTGCACCGTGACATGCAGTTGTGGGTTATCAAGAGGGAGCTAGGTTTTCTGGTTGCTAATGATCTTCTCCCTGGCTTTCATTTTAGTGATGTTGTCTGTGGGCTTGTATTAGAAATAAATAAGCAATGTGGGCAGAGTGTTTCAAGTCCAGAGGACCCTGGTGCTGACGTGTGCTGTTCCCAGTGACTCACAGCCAGTGATGTATGTCTAGATTAACAGGGAATGTGTGCCTAATGCACGGGGCTCCAGGGAAGGAACTAAAACTACGAAATCAATCAAGTATAGCTCTTTTTACATGTGCGACACCAAACCCAGATCACGTTGTGACCGTGACACTTGGTCAAACTGATTATTCTACGCAGGACCATGGTTGCATTACATCTTCTGTCTGATTGGAGAGGAGGGGACGTCTTGGGAAGCGTCATACCTTCCTGCTTTGGAGACAGGGCTCAGGATTATTACTCCTCGAGGCAGGTGACTACCTCTTCTGAACAGCAGGGCGAGCTGTAGATACAGTCAGAGCTGTGGGAGACAACTCCTGTAGTAGAGAGAATTTGCGTGCTTTTAACATGCATCAAGGATTGTGCATTAAGGCTGGAATATCAGCCCTAGCATACATTAAAATTACCCCAGGAATTTTGAGAAAGTATATATACCTGAAGTCCCACCCCAGCACAATCAAATCAGAATCTCTGGAGAGGAAATTAAAAGAGAATAGAGAAGGGAGTATCTTTTGATGGGATCCCCCCTCTTTCATTCTCTCTTTTGATCAGTAAGCCTTGACTTCCAGAGTTATGTCTGCTCTGCTACACAACCACTGCCATTAGGTATTGTGGACTCTTACAAAGGAACAAGACTTCTTGATTTCAGCTGCAAATTATCTCTTCCTGGCTTTCATTTCAGTGATGTTATTACTTGTGTGGGGTTGCTGGAAACTAACGAGAAAGGAGGACAGAGCCTCTCAAGCCTGAGAACCCTCTCAGGGGCTGATATGTCCATTTCCATTGGATCACTGCTCATGGTGGTTCAATTAGAATAACTGGGGAAGCTTTCAAACAACAGTGACACCTCAGCACCATTTCTCAAATATTCTTATTTAATTAGTCAGGTGTGGGGCTTGGGTTTTGGTAGTTTTACAAAGTTCCCAGGTGCAGCCAGGAATTGGAAAAGCACTGAGGACTACTGGGTGCTAGGCAGCTCACCTGCACACTCTGTTTGAGGGAATGCCCTCAAGTGAGTGAAGGTGCCTGTGCTGTCCAGATAGTGGTCAGAGAGGTTATTCAGTGTTCCATCAGCAGGTGGCTATATTGTCATTCTGCTCATTGCTCTTAGGCTCCTTAGTTCTGTTTGGGAAATAATGGATCTCTGTGCTCCTGACCTCCACCCCAGGAATTCAAAGTCAGGGATGACAGCAAGTCGCCTGCTGAGGAGACCTTAGGTAAGTTGGTGCAGGGTTTGTGAGGATGGCTATAAGAGTTCAAAATCTGTCCACACTGGCCTTCTTAGCCTTTGGCCATCTCACACTTTGGGCTTCAATAAAAATGATTATGTTGCAGTCAAGGAAGAAACCAAAACCCTTTTAGTAGTGGGAGGCTGGAGAGAATAAGAGGCGGTAGATCAGGGAGGATCTTAGGAGATAAAGAGGTTCTGTGTTTTGATTTTGACTCTTTGATGGGAATCTGACATCATCCTTCCAGCCTCTAGAGCTCGGGCCTCTCAAAGTGGCTTTTCTGCCTTTTATAAAGGTGACTGAAAATGCCCCAGTGGTCAGGTCAGTCCTGATCTCCCTGGATCTGAAAAAATGGAAATATGATCTTATGGTGCTTAAGATTCCCATTTGGAAGGTCTTGTGGAAAAACATGAAGCCAAACAGAAAGGGGAAAAAATGCCATGGACGCTTCCTTTGGCTTTCTATGTGCTTAGTATACAAAATGCCAGTGGAGTTTAGGGGCTGTCAAGCCTTGGCCTGGTCATCCGTTCATCACCTCAAGTCTCCTTGGTGCAGACTGCCCCTCCTTCGTGAATCCTTGCTCATCTTGTCAGCTGAGTTAAGCGTTGTTTTCTTTTTCTCTCTTTTCTAAGCACTTTGTGGCCTCTTTAAGGCAAGGTCTTACTTACAGCACTTCTTTCTCCCCCTTAGACTGTTAGGTTCTCTCAGGCAAGAGTCCTGCTCACTCATTTCTTTGTGTCTAACGTAGCACCTCTGTATAGTTGATGCTCACAGAATTTGTTTTTTTAATAAGTAAATGATTGAAGAGGCCCTTCTGCTCTCTCTGTCTTCTTGATTTGAATGTTGAAAGCATTTCCTTCCTGGGTTCTCAAAGTTAACTTTTAAATGAGAAGATCTTCATGGACAGTGGTTGAGATGGTAGAAGAGGCTCAAGCTGATCTTCCTTTGAAGTTTGCAGTCCAGTGGTCAGCACAGCTGGGGAGTTGAGGGGGGACCTGTTGAGACAAGCTCTGCCCCTTTCCTGACCTCAGTAACCCTTGCAAGTTCTAAAGTATGGGCTCTGAGGTAGGGAAACTGATTGAACCACGGCAAAGAAATAAAACTCCTCATCATTTCATGAACAGAGCCGCAGAGAGGGCCTCACCTCCCTCAGTGCCTGGCACTTGGCAGACATGCAGTAAATATTTGTTGGATGAACTTGTCTAAAATAACCCAAGAAGGCACTAGTTCACAAAGGCTTCTGGTAGCTTCTAATGTGCAAATCGGCTCCACTTCTGTTGCTTTCCTAGCATGATGGAGATACTATTAAGTTGAGGTGATTCATTGGTCATTGCCAGAACAGTTTTATTGGGAGGACTGTTACCATGTATTTAACTCCTCAGAGCCCCATAGCATTTTATTGCTGATTATTTTTCCATTAATCCATTCAACAGTGATGGAGATGTATTGTTTTAGCAGGGGCTAATCTATTCAGCTAGCTGTGTGCCCAATGAGCCCGTGGTTAAAATCCCCACAGAGACCCTCCCAGAATATATCAGGACCTTTAATTATGTGGTGCTAATAGAGATCACACAGAGTTTCCTGTGACATTTTCACTAGACAAGTATTATAGACGTCTGTGATTACCAATGTATAGAAAACTTACCAATGAGGATATAATTAAGATAGGTTTCAAGGGAGCAGCATCCAGGAAATTATTGAGGTTTTTTTAGAAGAGAAATAAAAGATGACTGACAGGTATCTAGGACTTTCATGGTTACATATATATCCCCTAAAAACCGATTATTTAAATAGAGTGTTCTTTTTGTTTTGATCTCCTTGAAAGAGTTTTATAAGTTCTCCTGATCTAAGATATATTCATATATAGAGAAGGAAGACAAATACCTATGAAATAAATATAGTTGTAAACCAAGGCTTTTGGTTGTTGCAAAGTGTTATATATGCCATTCTATGAAATTAGAATTTTTGATGTATACGGTGACTTAGTGTGATGTTTTCAGATATCTTTTTGGCAGCAGCAGAACAATTTTGGGGGGCGGGAGGAATGAAAGCTTACATGGGACCCCAGTATATAAACTGTTTCCATTTATCCGCAGTTTGCTCTTCCCAAACCCCCGCTTTGTAGGCCCCTGTCCCCAGACACCATCCATTCGGAAGCACCTTTCTGGAACTCTTGGGCTGTACACAGTTTGAAGAGTATTGTCCTATTGAGCAGAGTTTATAGAAGAATTCTCTGGAGTGAAAATGGACCCCTTTTCCTCCTTGAGAAGACACATGGGTAAGCTTTCAGTCACCGCCTCTGTCTCTGAACTCTCTTTGGTATATTCAGTAGTAATAGTAATAGCAGATAGATCAGCCCTGTTTTAAAACATTTCATTTGTTGAATTGTTAGCATTGTTGCTAAGGGAGATCCTCAAGAAATGTGTTTCCGGTTCTTGTGAAAATCTCAGTAGACAGCAGGTGCAAAGTGTAAATGTAGTGGTACCAGAATCTGTTATCATCCTAATATGCAATAACAGTTGAACACACACACAAGAGAAGACACACCATAATAAGCATGCTCTGGTGAAACGTCTTTGCTGGGTTTTTTTAGAGGGAAGGATGAATTCTAACATCTAACAAGAATTTCACACATAGGAGTTATTAAATAAATAATTGAGGCTTAAGTTACGCATGATTTATGTAATATTCTTATTTTAAAAATTTGAGGCAGACATTATATAAAATTTTATTGTCTATTATGACTTGGCAGAGTGGCCACATTTTAGGAGATTGAATGGAGGAAAGGGCCCTGAATGAGAAGCCTTATCATATGGGCCGCAGTCTTACCTTGGCCCAGATGAGTTGGTAGGACATCACAGGCCAGAGAGGCTAAATTATTTGCTTACGTTCCTTATCTATAAGACGAGGAGGTTCACCCTGATGATCTGAGCTCCCTTTCAAACTGGAGCATTCCACAGGTATCCACGATCTATGCTGTTGTCGATTGTGCTGCTGCCCATGTGATACACATGGGTGAACTCAGCTGGGGAGACCAACCTGTGATTCGTGCTCCTGCACTTGCAATTCTGATCACTCGACTCCTTAACTAGTCATACCAGCCTAAACTGTGCTTTGCAAACTCCTCCCTCATGGGAAATCTTGCCTGGTTCAAAAGAGAGTTTCTGGCTCTGGTTCATGGCCCTCAGCAGAGCACAGCATTTATCCTTCTGCTTTTTATACTTGGTGATTAGCAGCCGTGTTCCTGTTAAATAGCCCATGGTTAGTTTCTGCACATCAGACAGATTATCAACGCCTTTTGCTTGTCACGAATCTATATTTTTATGGCATCATTTATATTGTCAAAAATATACATTATGATAATAAATAAAATGAACTGCATTTGGCACTTTTTAACACTCTAATTATCTTTTTAAAGTAGCTAGTTAGAATGTAGTGCTTTTATCTGCAGTACCTTATCTCAGATATAAATCACTTGTTTATCTTTAAATCTTCCTGGCTCAGAACCTCCTGTAGTATTTGCATTTCTCCCCAGTATCACATCTATTTATTATTGTTTCATTTCTTTATGCTTAGGTGTCACTTCTCTGAACCAAAACTCTTTTAGAAAGGCCCATAGGCACAACTGCAGGCACTCAGTTGAGAGATTTTTGTGAATGGCATGAATCTGATTGCAAAAGTGCCCTTCTGGGGTTGTAGTCAAACTTCAGTGTCAATAAGATCACCAAAGATGTTTGTTAAAATACATCTTTGGGGCCTATTTCGCAGGGATTCTGATTCAGCACATCTGGGGTATGTCCTAGGATTCTGTATTTCTACCAGCAATCCCAAGTGATTCTGATGCAAGAGAATACTCTTGCTGTAGGATGTTATTTAATGACTCTGTGGGTGGGATATGGTGCTGTGTGACCAGGGCCTGGTACTATATGATCCCCTTATGGCTCAGTTTGCTCCCTCTGTCCTGGGGCATGGGTTGCACTCATGGTTATCTTAAGCCAGTTATTTTTGTAGCCTTCACAGAGGCTTCCAGAAGCATCACTTCTGGAAACATCCTTCTTTTTCCTATGCAACTTTTTTGTATATTAATATTTGAGAACCATTTCTTTTTTTTTTTTTTTGCGGTACGCAGGCCTCTCACCGCTGTGGCCTCTCCCGTTGTGGAGCACAGGCTCCGGACGCGCAGGCTCAGCGGCCATGGCTCACAGGCCCAGCCGCTCCGTGGCATGTGGGATCTTCCCGGACCGGGGCATGAACCTGCGTCCCCTGCATCGGCAGGCGGACTCTCAACTACTGCGCCACCAGGGAATCCCAAGAACCATTTCCTGAACGGAACATCAGAATTAGATTTAAACCTTTAGAAAATTTCCTAACCAAATGCCTGAGAGGAAGGAATATATAGATTTTAGTGTTTGGACTTAGAAAAGCAACATCCTAAGTGGAATAGTAATATGAGAAGAAATAGATAAGATACTGGGAGGAAAGCAAATACAGATAATATTCAATAAATACTATATCCCAGATTTAATAAATGCTTCTAAGGACTTCATGATTTGAATGGTCACTTCATTCTCTGAAAATTAATACCTAAACTTTCAGAGGTGGGTGTTCAGAAGCATTCTTATTAGACTTCTTTACTGGAATAACCCTCCTTACCCCTAATGAAGCACAAGTGAAATTCTAAAGATGTTTATTCAACCATAGTTCCAGGGCGTTTCCATTCAAGTCCCCTGAATGTGCAAGTAAAAAAATGCAGATTTTGGGGTTCCACCTCAAATACAGTGAAATATAGGCAGTAAAGTTTGGGAATCGCACATGCATTTTTAGAAAGCTCTTGAACTGATTCTTATGCATACTGAAGGCTGAGGAGCTTAAAGATGCTGCTGTAATGATGTAGAACACGGTACTTCTGTACACTGTACTTCTGCAAAGCAAAACACAGCAGAACAACTCCTGAAGAGTGGTGAGAAAGAAATGCCCAAGAGCTTAGAAATTTTGTGAAGCAGAGGTTTAGAAGGTCATAGGCTTTCAGCCCAACTGAACCCCTAACTGGCTGCCTGAGCCTGGGCAAGTGTCTGAACCCACTAAGGTTGTGAGGTTGACACAAAGAGCCAATGATTCTTCAAATGGGGAGCCAGTGCCGTCTGAAAAATGCTGCTCAAGTTTTTCTGTTTAGAAACAGGAGGGCTCAGGTTGGTGAAGTGATCTTAGCCAATTTGACCATTCAGCAATATTCAGGTCCATTTGTTAAAATTCCACAAAATCCTCATATGTCCATTTCCCCCACAATCTTTCTATAGGTGGTATTTTCTGTTGAAAACAGCCTTAGGCCAAATTCTGCCAAACATTTCCACTTTCATTAGTAAGGAGACATCAAAATAACCATACTACCTGTTCTTGTAAACCTAGAAGATCCTTATTTCTCTGACTTTTGGCATTTCTATGACATCTTAAATGAGAGGTTCTAGTGATGCCGATTCAATACTTCTCTGATGCCTAGATGCTAACTCTCTTTTTGGGTCAGATGACAGTCCTCTGTGAAGTGGGAAGAACATAGGACCAAACAAAGCTCTAGATTGTCCCAAGCATTAGGATACTTAGAATATTGCTGACTTTATTCTTCTGGTTCAAGAAACGTTGGTGAGGCCTTAACAGTCGATCTGATTTCCATTTACTTTACCAGAGAAAAATGATTTCTAACAATCCTTATGCTGATAAAGAAACCATCTGCTGTTGATTTTGATAACCATATTTGAAGTTCTTACTAAAATCCTTTGGAGGTTGGTATTCTTGATAAGTGTATTTCAAATACTAAACAGATGCCTCTAGACACAGTCTATTTTGAAATAAATTACCACACAGCCAGCACTAGCACATGACCAATGTTTCTTTTTTACCTAATGGAGATTGGCCTCAAAGTTTAGAAGCACCTTAGCAATCCATGTAAAGTCCTGAATTAAAGGTAGAATAGTTTCCAACCAAGTTTTAGGTTTCATGTATTTTTTTAAAATTAATTAATTAATTTTATTTTTATTTTTGGCTTCATTGGGTCTTTGTTGCTGCGTGCGGGCTTTCTCTAGTTGCGACGAGCGGAGCTACTCTTTGTTGCGGTGTGCGGGCTTTTCATTGTGGTAGCTTCTCTTGTTGCGGAGCATGGGCTCTAGGCACACAGGCTTCAGTAGTTGTGGCACGTGGGCTCAGTAGTTGTGGCTCGTGGGCTCTAGAGCGCAGGCTCAGTAGTTGTGACGAACAGACTTAGTTGCTCTGCAGCATGTGGGATCTTTCGGGACCAGGGCTCGAACCTGTGTCCCCTGCATTGGCAGGCGGATTCTTAACCACTGTGCCACCAAGGAAGTCCCAGGTCTCATGTATTTTAAATAGATTTGAAGTCTGAAGGAGTAGTACTGGGGAAGCCACAGTTCCATTACATATCTGCAGCCTTCTGCCTTTTCCTGCAAGGGGGCAGTATTACCCCCAATTAAGAACTACTGCTAAAAACTAATCTCAGGGCTCCCTGGTGGCGCAGTGGTTAAGAATCCGCCTGCCAATGTAGGGGACATGGGTTTGAACCCTGATCGGGGAAGATCCCACATGCTGTGGAGCAACTAGGCCCGTGCGCCACAACTACTGAGCCTGCACTCTAGAGCCCTCAGGCCACATCTACTGAGCCCGTGTGCCATAACTACTGAAGCCTGCACACCTAGAGCCTGTGCTCTGCAACAGGAGAAGCCACCGCAATGAGAAGCCCATGCACCGTTATGAAGAGAATAGCTCCCGCTTGTAGCAACTAGAGAAAGCCTGCGTGCAGCAACGAAGACCCAATGCAGCCAAAGATAGATAAATAAATAAATAAATAAATAAATAAATAAATAAATAAATAAATAAATAAAATTTATTACAAAACCCCCACTAATCTCAGGGACTCTCCCAGTTGGTTTGTGTTGCTAAAAATAGATGCCCATTACGTTAACTGGCACACTTAATGGGTAGGTGTAAAGTGGAGCTTGAAGCTATTTGCCAGTAGGGCCAGGAGAGCAGATCTGTCCCATGAGTGGAAAGACTTGGTAGCTGGGAGGACGTAGACATTGAGGAAGTGAGTTGGGGGAGGTGGTGAGGGGAGGAGCCATCAGCCATCAAGATGATAAGAGGTTACCTAGGGTGACAGAAGAGGTGAGAAGTCTCTGGTGTTAGGATGACAGAAAGGACTTGAAGAATAGGGAAGTCTATAGTGGGATTTTATGTTTGCTGTGTGATGTAGAATGGAATACCTTTCTGCTGAAGGTCTTGATGCTTTGGGGATGAGGAAATAAAAATTCAGCAGGGGCATGAAATTAACACCAACGGTGACTTTGGGAATGTGAATCTCCTGAACATTTATACAAATATTAGTAAAGGCAGTGGAACTTGCGCAGTATGGGGACTGGTGATTTGAGAAAATCTTATTTACATTTTAAGTCACAGAATGACCCCATTCTCAGGGTAAGAATAGTAATTTGCTTCAACAAATACTTCTGGAAGACTTATTATTTGCTTAGCCAGGTGCTGGTAAATTATCTAAAGGAAAGAGAAAACAGTTCTTGCTCTCCAAGAAGTTATTTTCTCTATAGAAAAACAAAATATTTCTATTTAAATGTTTAGCATGTCAGTGACCATTGTCTTTGAAGTAGCTGCTGTGTTCAATTCAGAAGACTTGGGAAGGGATGGACCTAGAGCCACGGTTGTCAGCTATGGCTGCACACTAGAATCACTTAGGGAGTCATGTAAAGCTTTTTTTTTTTCTTTTTTAAATGGAAGCGTAGTTGATTTACAATGTTGTGTTAATTTCTGCTGTACAGCAGAGTGATTCAGTTATACATATATACATTCTTTTTCATTATGGTTTATCACAGGATACTGAATATGGTTCCCTGTGCTATACAGTAGGACCTTGGTGTTTATCCATCCTATATATAATAGTTTGCATCCATTTAAAGCTTTAAAGACACACAAAGATACATATATTCCTAACCCAACATTATTGTATCATCCATATTTCCCTTTTCTCGTGTTCCGGATGGAAATCAAACCAACCTAAATTTCCCCTTATTTACTCCTCTTCTGCAGGGATGCACAGTTTCTAAAATGTCACATTCTCTCTTTTATCTCCCACATTTGTATAACATGACAGTGGGAGTTTACTCTAGAAATTCCAATACCACAAAAAGTTATCTATAACTGTAAGATCTCCAGGGCTCAGGTGGTTCACATACTTCCTATAGCCAGCATATCTAATGCAACAGCATTCCAGCCCAACAGAAAAATGTTGTCAGCCTCTTGGAACGTGTTGTGTGGGATTTGACTTATGTGCCTCTGCTCTAACAATGAAGTCAGTCTCTTTAGAAAATACTCAGAGAAAAAAACAATAAAGGGATATATATGACAGAAGAACATTGCCTAAGTCAAGCCAAGTCAAGCCACTCTTACTATCAGCTCTGGAACAAAGATGTTTGAGTTTATCTAATTTTTTTTTTTGCGGTACGCGGGCCTCTCACTGTTGTGGCCTCTCCCGTTGTGGAGCACAGGCTCCGGACGCGCAGGCTCAGTGGCCACGGCTCACAGGCCCAGCCGCTCCGCGGCACGTGGGATCCTTCCGGACCGGGGCACGAACCCGCGTCCCCTGCATCGGCAGGCGGACTCTCAACCACTGCGCCACCAGGGAAGCCCTATCTAATTTTATATAATCAGTCAGTCATTCCTCCATCCTTTTTTTTGTCCATTCCTAGAGTCCATCAGTAACCCTGTAGAAGAATTATCCTTCTTTTGCGCTCAGTGCTATTTTTGGCTCTCTGATCAAATGAGTAATTCCTGGAATGTTCAGTTTGTTTTATGTTTGTGGCACTCTGGGAAAGCGGGGCAGCTCACCTGCCCTACTCTATGGCTGATTCTAGCTGGGAAAGCTCCCAACCTCTGTGTCTGTAATACAAGACCCTACAAAAGCAAAATAAATCATCTTTCCACTTCCATTTCTCCTGCACATTAAAGGCTGATCACCTACAGTCATGATCCTGGCCCTGAATTGGGTTGCAGCATCTGATCTGATAGCACAAAGCAAGATCAATACCTGCCACTGTAAAATGTCAGTGGAACATAAATTAGGAAGAGAATATTTTCTAATGCTGGCCCCAAGCACTGACTGGTTGGGTGCAAGCCATGCTGTTGGCCAAAGAAAAGAGAGAGCAACTTTACTTAGCAGCAGGGTAGACTCTACTAGGGTCATATTATGTGCTATTCCTAGTTCTCTTTATTGATCTCCAAATAATGAATTGAAGTGTGATGATCCTCGCTAAAGTTTTTCAAGATTTTACTACTAAAAAGTTATCAGAAAGTTTCTAACCATGGCTAGAGAAGTATGTGATCTAATCTAGGCATAGGTTTCCTTATAAGCGTTTTGAGCGTAAAAGATGATTTTGGCCAGTCCCAAGACAGGGTTTACCTAATACAAGACTGGTTTAGAGTTGTAATTAAGTTGGTTGCTGATGAGCAGCAGATGTGCCTCCTCTCTGTCCTTCCTTGGGCCATCATGCCTTTCCGTGATATGAGGCCCAAGCTTTTCAAATTTCCAAAATGGAAATAATTTTTTTCTCATTTTTAATTAATACAGAGTTTTGGGGGGAAAATAATTCAAGCCCATGAGAGTAAAGGAAGGAAATAAATCTTGCCCATTATGCTATCACTCTGCAGTAATTACTGATTGTATATTGGCATATCTGTTTCCAAGTCTTTTTTGGTGTGTTCTCACACACATATATTTTTCAAAAGCAGGAACATAGTGTAGGTGGTATGTGATCTTTACTTGAACTAAATAAATAGCACCCCACTTCCCCACCATTTTTGAAATGAGAATTAGCAACAAAGGTTTAATGCAAATGAAGGTCAAAATATCACATTAATTACTGATAAAACCTTAAGATTGGAGGGTGTTTTATGGCTGCAGTCAGGAGGACTTCCTAATACTGAGACTTATTATTAGATAGACTCAGTATAATTAATTAGATCCCTTAATATAACATGTCCATCTTCACATAGTGTTTTACTGTATGTCCTTTTGATTGAATGGAATACAACATTTAAAAATTAGTGTAAGCTAAACAGCGACAGAGAAGATGGTTATATTAAAGAAGTAGAAGTATCTGCAGTAATACAGGAGAACCCCAACTATTTTAGCTTATAAAGGACAAGAGTTGAGGCAAATTCAGGGAAAATTTGGTCACTCTCTGGTATCTCATAATGATATATGAGAATAGAGTTTACTTACGTCATCCCAGCATATTCTTTTCTCTAAGTTTTGATGATGAAGTCACTATTTTTAGTTTCTCTGTTAGTTACCTCTGTAATTTCCAGTATTAGAATTAAACCTCTATCTCTGGCTCTATCAACTTTCAACTGTATCTCCAAACTCCCAGCATCCCTCTCTTCTTAGAGATGACCTGTTGACACCCCTTGCCTTTCTTCAACCTCCCTCAATTCTGGTCAGCTATTACATGGCTTAATATCATAAGGGAGATAACTTTAATATATTTTTTGTAGCTGTGATTAAAGTCTTCCATGCTGTATCTACAGGTTGATTCTAAAAATTGAAAATAATATACAAAAATGTTTGCATTTTTATGATATGTTAAATTTGTTAACTGCTGAACAAAAAGCTCTGATTATAGTTCTTTTTCTAGATTGCAATATTATAAATCCTGTTCCTCTCAAGGTGAAGAGTTTCCTTTCATACACTGCACCAATTAATCAAAATCATACCTCATCTTAGTTATTTCACATATGGCCCATGACATCCTCATGTGGAATTCTGGTTTTCCTGGAGTTTTTAAAAAACAGCCTTATTCAGATATAACTTATATACCATAAAATTCATCTATTATAAGTGTACATTCCATGATTTTTTAGGAAATTTACAGAGTTGTGAGACCATCACCATATGTAGATTTTGAATATTTTCATCACCCCCCAAAAGTTCCCTTGTGTTTCTCTGTAGTAAATCCCTGTCCCTATCACCAACTCCAGGCAAGCGTTAATCTGCTTCTGTCTCTATAGATTTGCCTTTTCTGTATTCTTCATATAAATGGACTCACACGATATGTAGTCTTTTGTGTCTGGCTTCTTTTACTTACAATGTTTTTGGAGTTCACCCATGTTGTAGTTCTAACCTTTTTATTGCTGAGTAGTACTGTATTCCATTGTACAGATATACCATGTTTTATTTATCCATTCACTACCAGTTGAGGGACATTTGGACAGTTTCCAGTTTTTGGCTAGCATGAGTAGTAACACTGCTGTAAGATTTGCATACAAGTCTTTGTGTAGACATGTTTTCATTTCTTTTGGGTAGAAAATTAAAGAGTAGAATCACTGTGTCATATGGTAAGTATATATTTAACTTTTGAAAGAAACAGCCAAACTGTTTTCCAAAGTAGCTGTACCATTTTACATTCCCACTAGTCATGCATAAGAGTTGCAATTTCTCCATATCCCTACCAATACTTGGTATTGTAATTCTTTTGGATTAAAGCAATTCTAGTGGGCATGCAGCAATATCATATTATGGTTTTAATTTGCATATTCCTAATGACTAGTGATGTTGAGTATCTTTTTATTTTAGTAGCCATTTGTATACCTTCTTTGGTGAAATAGTCTATTCAAATGTTTTGCCCATTTTTAAATTGGATTGTTTTCTTATAATTAAGTTGTAAGAGTTTTTAATATATTCTAGATACAAGTTTTTATTAGGTATATGATTTGAAGACATTTTAATATTTTCTTTCATATTTTCATATGTTCATATAAAAGTCTGTGGATTTAAAAAAAATTTTTTTTAGTTGTGATTTTGAAGAGCTAAAGTGTTTAAGTTCAGTTTATCAGTTTTTTCTCCTATGAATCATTATTTTATTAACATTTAAGAAACCTTTGCCTAAACCAAGGTTACTAAGATATTCTCCAATGTTCATCTAGAAGTTTTATACTTTACCTTTTATATTCAAGTTCATGATCCATTTGAATTAATTTTTTGGTGAGTATAAGTCAAAGTGTAAATTCTTTTTCTTTTCTTTTTTGCTTGTCAAAGGTTCCCAAGGCCACTCTTAGGTTTGATGATTTGCTCAAGGACTCACAGGATGCAGAAAAGCTGTTATATTCACGGTTATAGTTTATTACAGAAGGGCTTATTACAAATTAAAATCTGCAAAGGAAAAAGGATGCTTAGAGAAGATTTCAGGAAAAACCAAGCGCAGGCTTCTAGTTGTCCTCTCCTACTCTTGCATGGGTAGTACTTAATTCTCCCCACAACAATGTATGCAATATATGTGAAGTGTTGCCAACCAGGAAAGCTCACCTAAGTTCAAAATTTTTATTGGGGGTCAGTTCACATAGGCATGGAACACCTGCATGACTGACCTGAGGTTCTCAGTCTCCAGTCCCCTAGATGTCAACTGATACAGCATAAGCCAAAGCTTCAGGCATTCAAAAACAGATGTTCACCACAAATCACACGGTTAGCCTAAGCCATCTGGTATGGTCCAAGGTTTCAGATATACAATGCCAGTCTTATCAGGCAGGGTATTCCAAGGGCTCCTTCAGAGTTTCATTCCCAGCAGTTGGTCAAAGGCCAATTCTAGGACCTTTGGAATGTGCAGGGTTTGGGTAGCCTAGGCCTGATGAGTTAACACTTTACTGCCCAGATGCTGGTAGTACCAGCACAGATTGTTAAAAATAGACTGTCTTTTCCCAATTGAATTGTATTAGTACCTTTATTAGATATCACCTAACCACAAATGTAAGGGTTTATTTCTGAAGTTTCTATTCTGTTCAATTGATTTATATGTTTATCCTTATGCCAGTACCATGCCATTTTGATTCCTGTAGCTTTATAGTAAGTTTTGAAATGATTATAATTCCTCCAACATTGCTCTTCTTTTTCAAAACTGTTTTGGGTCTTTGCATTACTATATAAATTTTAGAATTGGCTTATCAGTTTCTACAAAGAAGTCTGCTGGGATTTTGATAGGGATTGCCTTGAATCTATAGATCAATTTGGGGAGAATTGCCATCTTAACAATACTGAGTCTTATAATCCAAGAACAGGGGATATCTTTTCATTTATATATTTATATTCTTTAATATCTCTTAGTAATGTTTTATATTTTCATTGTATATGTATTACACGTAAAAATTATTTCTTTATATTCTATTCTTTTTGATGCTATTGTGAAAGAAATTGCATTCTCAACTTTATTTTTTGATTGTTCATCTGTGTGGAAGAAAAATTATATGCTGTCCTTATATCCTTTTCTCTTTTGCTAATCTTTGTATGTCTTTTCCCAATCTTTGTGTCTTTTCCCATATTTTACTAATTTATTCATTGCTTAAAATCATTATGTTCTTTTTTAAAAGGCACTTATCTTGGAGGCCTTTGACTTCCTATTTTAATATCCTGATAACTTTCTAGGTTTGATTCATACCCATCAATCTGAGGTTGACTTTTTCAGTCTTTCTTATATCCTTAATCTTCCTCTTGTTTTGATATTATTCTTATTTTACTGATGAGCATCTTCAAG
The DNA here is from genome assembly GCF_949752795.1 of Hyperoodon ampullatus. Lineage (NCBI taxonomy): Eukaryota > Metazoa > Chordata > Mammalia > Artiodactyla > Ziphiidae > Hyperoodon > Hyperoodon ampullatus. The sequence continues at coordinate 82,659,272 of NC_136919.1, forward strand.
TCATTCCTAAGAAAGAATATAGGTACAGTAAATGTTTGAGTTGCACATCTGGAAATGATTTTACTTTGCATTATTACTTGAACTGATAGGCTGGCTGCCTGTAGAATTTTATACTCAAAATTATTTTCCCTTTGGACTTGGAAGACTTATTCCATGGTCTTCTAGCATTCATTGTTGTTCAGTCTTATGACTGATGCTGGTCTGATTGTTGTTTCTTTCTACAGAAGACTTTAGGCTTTTCTGTTGATTCTTGGGGATCTGAAATGTCACCAGGATAAGTACAGATGTTTGTCTCTTTTCATTCCTTCCACTTAGCAATCATTGGAACCATTCAGTTTGAAGACATATTTTTCAACTTTGTGAAAACTTTCCCATTATTTCTTTGACAGGTTTTTACTCAACATTTTCCGTTTTTCTATTTCTGCTGTACCTGTTAGTTGATGTTAAAACTCTTGGTCTGATCTTCTTGGTCTTTATATTTTCTCTTTTTTTCCCCTCTAATTTCTTGGATTCTGCTTGTACATTAATCTAAAGTTTAAAAAATTTTGCAACTCTGTTTTTTCCTGTAGCAATACATTTATCCACCCAACATTTTATCATGAAAAAAATTTTAAATTAAATTAAATTAAAAAAAATTTTTGGCCATGCCGTGTGCACGGCATGCAGGATCTTAGTTCACTGACCAGGAACTGAACCCATGCCCCCTGCAGTAGAAGGGTAGAGTCTTAACCAGTGGACCACCAGGGAAGTCCCTATTATGAAAATTTTTAAACATCTTCAAAAGTTGAAAGAATAATTTAACAAATATTCTAATAATGTCTACCTAATTTCAATAAGTGTTAACTTTTTGCCACATTTTCCCCTCTCTTTACATATACGTGTATATCTTTGCTGTGGACCATTTGAAAGTAAATTGCACTTACCCCTAAATATTTTAGAATGAGTATCATAAGAATAAGGATATTTGTTTCTAATATCACACTACCATTTTTACAACTAAGAAAATTTACAATTATTCAATAACATCGTATAATATTCCACCCATATTCAGTTATCTCAGTTGTCCAAAGAATATCTTTTATACATTTTAAAAAACTTAATCTAGATTCATTCACTGCATTTAGTTGCTATGATTGACTCTTTTTAGCCTGAAAAAATATACTGACCTTCTCATCCCCACATTGCTACCAATTTTTTTTTCTTGTATAGTGTCCCACAGTCTGGATTTTTCTGATTGTATCCTCATGATATCATTTAGCATGTTTTCCATGCTAAATTTCCATGCTAAATTTCCAACTTATTTCCTCTAAATTGGATCCAGAGAACTGATTATATTCAGGTTAAAAAGTTTGCCACAAGAATTTTGTAGGTTAAGTTGTGTATTTCATATTATGTCACATAAGAAGGCATATTATATCAGGTTGTTCCAGTAATAGTGTTACTAGGTCTGCTCATTTTGTTAAGGTGATACCCTTTAGATCTCCCCACTGAAATGGTATATTTTCCCCTTCGCAATCAGTAAGTTATCTCTGAGGTGATTAGGTTTTTCCAAAGATCTTTCACCTGATGGTTTTAACAAAGATTATGTTGACCTAAGTCAATTATATTAAAAGTTACAAAATGGTGATTATCTACTTCTGTAATTCCTTATACATTTATTAGTAGACATTCTTTTATAGAGAAGAGTTTTGTTTTTATCTCCTTTCTCTCTCATTTTGAATTTCACTGTGTATTTCAAGGACTTTTTATTTAAAATGTTATAATCAATAATAATCACTATTCGTTTCAATGGCCAGATTGTCCTGAATTTGATCACTGGGAGCTGATTCAAGCTAGCTCCCTGTGTCCTTTTCTCATGACTCAGCTTGTCTTTGGACACTTTCTTACTTTTTGACACAACATATCCCACATTGCCTAGTACTTTATGTACGTCAGATACGGAATCAACCATTTCTCCAAGGATCCCTGGTTGCTTTTACTGGGATATGGTATTTAGAAACCAAGATCTGGGTGCTTGTTCATTGCTACTAGTTGTCACTGGTTCTAGGCCCTTCCTATAAGTAGAACTGGGAAAAAATCTTTAAAAAAATTCATACTGTTTCCAGTTCAAATTTAATATTATAAGATTTTTAAAAGCTTATTTTATATTGTTACACCTTTTCTGTAACACTGAGAATCTTGGTTCTCAATACCATTCACGTACTCATCTGCTTTATCCTGTAATATGCACAAAATAATTTCTAAAGTGCACTATAACTACCAACAGTAAACATACTGAGTGAAGTTTTACATATCTTTGCAATTCTTTTTGTCCTTGGACTATATCACAGTAAGAACAAACAGTTTATTGTACTTGAAATAATTCTTTCTCTGTGTGGTTATTGATTTTATACAGTTAGGTTCATTTGTTTGTATTGGTGTTCAATTTTATGGTTTGCTTTCTCTTTTTTATTTAATTTTTGAATATATAAAACATTCACATGTTGCATCAGTTACTAAGCTATTGATTCTCAGCCTTCTGCACCCTGCTTTGTGATGCTGGGCCTGGGATTCTGCAAACCACATATCTGTTTTTCCAGCTGGTTCTCTGCTGTGATCTTCCAAAGGTGATGCTTAGAGGGAGACCGCAGAACTAGAAGAGTTAAAAGGAACTTTGCTCCTTCCTATTTTTACCTTGTGGGGCTATTTGTCAGCTTCCAGTTCCTGTGCATACCACTCTAGCCATGCTTTCCCCCACCTGCAGCATAAGTTCCTTCCCATAGAAGCAGTTGAAGCCAGTTTGCAGTTTGTCAAATACTCGTAGAACCAGCCTCCACCAGAGGTCCAGCTCATGGGCCCTACCTTTGAACTCAGAGACCTCGGCACCACCTGAACAGTGACCCTTCCTAGAAGTTCTGAGTTTCAGCCCAGCAGAGCAATTCTAAATTTTAAATAATTTCTAAATCTTAATAGTTCCAACGTCTCTAATTATTCTTCTGCCATAAAGGTGGTAGCTGCTTCCTGCAATTATTGTTGTCCTGATACATTTGTGTTCTTTTTTTACCCTTTCAATCATATAGTTAACAATTTGTCATATTAAATTCCCTCTGTTCAAATAACTAGTGTGCTTTGGTCTCCTGACTAAACCTTAACTGATAAACATGGTTCATACGTAAAAATCATTACTCAGAGAAACCTTTCTTCCATCCTTAGCCTTCCTACCCCATTCCTATCTAACCCCTTGAGGTAATCATTCATTAGTCACTGTATTCTTGACTGTGTTTGTTTTGACAAAATTAATCAAACACACTCGCACATGCATGTGCATACCTACATAGATATTCTTATTTTCTCTTTTTTTAAGTTTTTTTTAAAAATTTGTAGTATAGTTAATTTACAATTTGTGTTAACTTCAAGTGTACAGCAAAGTGATTCAGTTATATATATACATATATATATTCTTTTTCAGATTCTTTTCCATTATAGGTTATTACCAGATATTGAGTATAGTTCCCTGTGCTATACAGTAGGACCTTGTTGCTTACCTATTTTATATATAGTAGTGTATATATGTTAATCCCAAACTCCTAATTTATCTCCCCCGTGCCCCTAGCTATCCCCTTTGGTAACCATAATTTTGTTTTCTGTTTGTGAATCTATTTATGTTTTCTAAATAAGTTCATTTGTATAATTTTTTTTAGATTCCATATATAAGCACTGTCATATGGTATTTGTCTTTCTCTGTCTGATTTACTTCACTTAGTATGTTAATCTCTAGGTCTATCCATGTTGCTGCAAATGGCATTATTTCATTCTTTTTTATGGCTGAGTAATATTCCATTGTGTGTGTGTATGTATGTGTGTGTGTATATATATATGCCACATCTTCTTTATCCATTCCTCTGTCAATGGACATTTAAGTTGCTTTCAGGTCTTGGCTATTGTAAATTGTGCTGCTGTGAACACTGGGGTGCATGTGTCTTTTTGAATTATGGTTTTCTCCAGATATATGCTGGATCCTGGATTTGCTGGATCCTATGGTAGTTCTGTTTTTAGTTTTTTAAGGAAATCCATACTGTTTTCCATAGGGGCTACACCAGTTTACATTTCCACCAACAGTGTAGGAGAGTTCCCTTTTGTTCACACCTTCTCCAGCATCTATTAGTTGTAGACATTTTAACAGTTGCCATTCTGACCGTTATGAGGTGATACCTCATTGCAGATTTTTTTCATTTTTTTTGCCAAATGGCATGTAGGATCTTAGTTCCCCACCCAGGGATTGAACCCATGCCCCCTGCAGTGGAAGCACAGAGTCTTAACCACAGGACCTCCAGAGAATTCCCACCTCATTGTAGTTTTGATTTACATTTCTCTAATAATTAGTGATATTGAAAATCTTGTCATGTGCCTGTTGGCTATCTGTATGTCTTTTTTGGAGAAATGTCTGCTTAAGTCTTCTGCCCACTTTTAGATGTCTGTCTCTCTTTTTAGTATGAAAGGTAGGGTAACATATATATACTGTTCTGTGCCTTGCTTGTTCACTAAATAGAATATATCCTGGAATCATTCCATATCAGTTCTTAGAGATTATTTTCTTTGGGGTAGATGCACCGTAATTGTTGCACCAGCCTTTGACTGATGAGCATTTGAATTGATTCTAATAGTATTTTGTTTTTGCCAATAATGCTATAATGAATCACAATTTTGAGCACCTGTTGTTTTGTATTTGAGTTGGTGTATCTACAGGTGGAATCCTAAAAGTGAGATTGCTGAGCCAAAGGGTAAACCCATATATAACTTTATTATATTTTTATCAAATATTCTTCCATAGGATGGTACCATTTTCTGTTCTCATCAGGAGTGTATGAAAGTTTTTGTTTCTCTTCAATTTTAACAACTGACTGTATTGTCAACTTTTTGGATTTTTGCCATCTGCATAGGTAAGAAATGTCATCTCAGCGTTGTTTTAATTTGCATTTTTTTTTTTTACTATACTGAAATTGAGGTTCTTTTCATATGTGTCATGGTCATTTGCCTTTCTTTTTCTATGGGCTTTCTCTTTATCCCATTTGTCTATTAGGATTTTGGTCTTTTTCTTCTTGATTAATAAAAGTGGTTTATATACTAGCGAGATTAGCTCATTTGTTATATCTGTTGCAAATATTATCTCCCAGTTTGGAATTTTTCTTTTGACTTTGCTTATAATGCTTTCTTCATGCAAATATTTAAAAATTTTTACATAGTCAAATTTTTAATCCATCTTTTGACTGCTTTTGGGTTTTGAACAAAAGTAATAATATCTTCTAGTACTTGAAACTATGGTTTTATTTTATTTTATTTTTTCACTAAGTCCTTTATTTATTTTAACATCTTTATTAGAGTATAATTGCTTTACAATGTTGTGTTAGTTTCTGCTGTATAACATAGTGAATGAGCTATATGTATATATATATCCCCATATCTTCTCCCTCTTGTGCCTCCCTCCCACCCTCCCTATCCCAGCCCTCTAGGTGGTCACAAAGCACCGAGCTGATCTCCCTGTGCTATGCAGCTGCTTCCCACTAGCTATCTACTTTACATTTGGTAGTGCATATATGTCAGTGCTACTCTCTCACTTCGTCCCACCTTACCCTTCCCCCTCCCCGTGTCCTCAAGTTAGTTCTCTATGTCAGCGTCTTTATTCCTGTCCTGCTCCTAGGTACATCAGAACCATTTTTTTTTTTTTTTTGGATTCCATATATATGTGTTAGCATATGGTATTTGTTTTTCTCTTTCTGACTTACTTCACTCTGTCTGACAGACTCTAGGTAACCATCCCTCACTGCAAATAACTCAATTTAATTTATTTTTATGGCTGAGTAATATTCCATTGTATATATGTGCCACAACTTCTTTATCCATTCATCTGTTCATGAGCACTTAGGTTGCTTCCATGTCCTGGCAATTGTAAATAGTGCTGCAGTGAACATTGTGGTAGATGTCTCTTTCTGAATTATGGTTTTCTCAGGGTATATGCCCAGTAGTGGGATTGCTGGGTCATATTGTAATTCTATTTTTAGTTTTTTAAGAAACCTCCATACTGTTCTCCGTAGTAGTTGTATCAATTTTATTTATTAAAAATTTTTTTTTCTTTTTTTTAAAAATAGATTTTATTTATTTATTGGCTGCATTGGGTCTTCTGTTGCTGAGCATGGGCTTCATCAAGTTGCTGTGAGTGGGGGCTACTCTTTATTGAGGTTCGAGGGCTTCTAATTGCAGTGGCTTCTGTTGTTGTGGAGCACAGGCTCTAGGCGTGCAGGCTTCAGTAGTTGTGGCACACGGGCTTCAGTAGTTGTGGCTCATGGGCTCTAGAGTGCAGGCTCAGTAGTTGTGGTGCACGGGCTTAGTTGCTCCGCGGCATGTGGGATCTTTTGGAACCAGGGCTCGAACCCGTGTCCCCTGCATTGGCAGGCGGATTCTTAACCACTGCACCATCAAGGAAGCCCTGGTTTTATCAATTTACATTCCCACCAACAGTGCAAGAGGGTTCCCTTTTCTTCACACCATCTCCAGCATTTATTTTTTGTAGATTTTTTTGATGATGGGCATTCTGACCTGTGTGAGGTGATACCTCACTGTGGCTTTGATTTGCATTTCTCTAATGATTAGTGATGTTGAGCATCCTTTCAAGTTTTTGTTGGCAATCTGTACATCTTCTTTGGAGAAATGTCTATTTAGGTCTTCTGTCCATTTTTGTATTGGGTTGTTTGTTTTTTGATATTGAGCTGCTTGTATATTTTGGAGATTAATCCTTTGTCAGTTGCTTCATTTGAAAATATTTTCTCACATTCTGAGGGTTGTATTTTTGTCTTGTTTATGGTTTTCTTGCTGTGCAAAAGCTTGCTTTTGAGTTTAATTAATTTTTGTTTTTATTTCCATTTCTCTAGGAAGTGGATCAAAAAGGATCTTGCTGTAATTTATGTCATAGAGTGTTCTGCCTATGTTTTCCTCTATGAGTTTTATAGTGTCTGGCCTTGCATTTAGGTCTTTAATCCATTTTGAGTTTATTTTTGTGTATGGTGTTAGGAAGTGTTCTAATTTTATCCTTTTACATGTAGCTGTCCAGTTTTCCCAGCACCACTTATTGAAGAGGCTGTCTTTTCTCCATCATATGTTCTTGTCTCCTTTGTTTTAGATTAATTGACCATAGGTGTGTGGGTTTATCTCTGGGTTTTCTATCCTGTTCCATTGATCTTTATTTCTGTTTTTGTGCCAGTACCATATTGTCTTGATTACTGTAGATTTGTAGTATAGTCTGAAGTCCGGGAGTCTGATTCCTTCAGCTCCGTTTTTTCCCCTCAGGATTGCTTTGGTTCTTTGGGATCTTTTGTGTTTCCATACAAATTGTAAAAATTTTTGTTATAGTTCTGTGAAATATGCCACTGGTAGTTGGATAGGGATTGCATTGAATCTGTAGATTGCTTTGGGTAGTATAGGCATTTTCACAATGTTGATTCTTCCAATCCAAGATGGTATATCTCTCCATCTGTTTGTATTGACTTTAATTTCTTTCATCAGTGTCTTATAGATTTCTGCATACAGGTCTTTTGTCTTCTTAGGTAGGTTTATTCCTAGGTACTTTATTCTTTCTGTTGCAGTGGTAAATGGGAGTGTTTCCTTAATTTCTCTTTCAGATTTTTCATTGCTACTGTATAGGAATGCAAGAGATTTCAGTGCATTAATTTTGTATCCTTCTACTTTACCAAATTCATTGGTTAGTAGTTTTCTGGTAGCCTCTTTAGGATTCCCTGTGTGTAGTATCTTGTCATCTGCAAACAGTGGCAGTTTTACTTCTTCTTTTCTGATTTGGATTCCTTTTATTTCTTTTTCTTCTCTGATTGTTGTGGCTAAAACTTCCAAAACTATGTTGAATAATAGTGGTGAGAGTGGACATCCTTGTCTTTTTCCTGATCTTAGAGGAAATGGTTTTAGTTTTTCACCATTGAGGACAATGTTGGCTGTGGGTTTGTCATATATGGCCTTTATTATGTTGAGGTAGCTTCCCTCTATGCCTACTTTCTGGAGAGTTTTTATCATAATGGGTGTTGAATTTTGTTGTAAGCTTTTTTGCCTCTAATGAGATTATCGTACGGTTTTTATCCTTCAATTTGTTAATATGTTATATCACATTGATTGATTTACGTATATTGAAGAATCCTTGCATTCCTGGAATAAACCCCACTTGATCAGGATGTATGTATGATCCTTTTAATGTGCTGCTGGATTCTGTTTGCTAGTATTGTGTTGAGGGTTTTTGCATCTATGTTCATCAGTGATATTGGCCTGTAGTTTTCTTTTTTTGTGACATCTTTGTCTGGTTTTGTTATCAGGGTGATGGTGGCCTCGTAGAACGAGTTTGGGAGTGTTCCTTCCTCTGCTATACTTTGGAAGAGTTTGGGGGTGTTAGCTCTTCTCTAAATGTTTGATAGGATTCGCCTGTGTAGCCATCTGGTCCTGGTCTTTTGTTTGTTGGAAGATTTTGAATCACAGTTACAATTTAAGTGCTTGTGATTGGTCTGTTAATATTTTCTATCTCTTTCTGGTTCAGTCTTAGAAGGTTGTATTATTCTAAGAATTTGTCCATTTCTTACAGGTTGTCCATTTTATTGTCATAGAGTTGCTTATAGTAGTCTGTCATGATCCTTTGTATTTCTGCAGTGTCAGTTTTTAGTTTACCTTTTTCATTTCTAATTCTATTGATTTGAGTCTTCGCCCTTTTTTTCTTGATGATTCTATGTAATGGTTTATCAATTTTATCTTCTTAAAGAACCAGCTTTTGGTTTTATTGATCTTTGCTATTGTTTCCTTCATTTCTTTTTCAATTATTTCTGATCTAATCTTTATGATTTCTTTCCTTCTGCTAACTTTGTGGGGTTTTTTTTTTGTTGTTGTTCTTCTTTCTCTAATTGCTGCAGGTGTAAGGTTAGGTTGTTTATTTGAGATGTTTCTTGTTTCTTTTGGTAGGATTGTATTGCTATAAACTTCCCTTTTAGAACTGCTTTTGGTGCATTGTATAGGTTTTGGGTCGTAGTGTTCTAGTTGTCATTTTTTTCTAGGTATTTTTTGATTTCCTCTTTGATCTCTTGGTTATTTAGTAGTGTATTGTTTATCCTCCATGTGTTTGTATTGTTTACAGTTTTTTTTTCCTGTAATTGACATTTAGTCTCATAGTGTTGTGGTCAGAAAAGATACTTGATATGACTTCAGTTTTTCTTAAATTTATCAAGGCTTGATTTGTGACTCAAGATATGGTCTATTCTGGAGAATGTTCCATGAGCACTTGAGAAGAAGTTTATTCTGTTGTTTTTGGATGGAATGTCCTATAAATATCAATTAAATCTATCTGGTCTATTGTTTCATTTAAAGCTTCTGTTTCCTTATTTATTTTCATTTGGGATGATCTGTCCATTGGTGAAAGTGGGTGTTAAAGTCCCCTACTATGATTGTGTTACTGTCAGTTTCCCCTTTTATGGCTGTTAGCATTTGCCTTATGTATAGAGGTGCTCCTATGTTGGGTGTATAAATATTTACAATTGTTATATCTTCTTCTTGGATTGATCCCTTGATCATTATGTAGTGTCCTTCATTGTCTCTCATACTAGTCTTTATTTTAAAGTCTCTTTTGTCTGATATGAGTATTGCTACTCCAGCTTTTTTTGGGGGGGGTGGTACGTGGGCCTCTCACTGTTGTGACCTCTCCCGTTGTGGTGCATTGGCTCCGGACGCGCAGGCTCAGCAGCCATGGCTCACGGGCCTAGCAACTCCGTGGCATGTGGGATCTTCCCAGACCGGGGCACGAACCCGTGTCCCCTGCATCGGCAGGCGGACTCTCAACCACTGTGCCACCAGGCAAGCCCCCAGCTTTGTTTTGATTTCCGTTTGCATGGAATATCTTTTTCCATCCCCTAACTTTCATTCTGTATGTGTCCCTAGCTCTGAAGTGGGCCTCTGTAGACAGTATATATACGGATATTGTTTTTCTGTCCATTCAGCTAGTCTGTGTCTGGTTGGAGCATTTAATCTGATGACCATTAAGGTAATTATTATTATTATTTTTTTTTTTTTTTCCCGGTACGCGGGCCTCTCACTGTTGTGGCCTCTCCCGTTGCGGAGCACAGGCTCCGGACGCTCAGGCTCAGCAGCCATGGCCCACGGGCCCAGCTGCTCCGCGGCATGTGGGATCCTCCCGGACCGGGGCACGAACCCGTATCCCCTGCATCGGCAGGCGGACTCTCAACCACTGCGCCACCAGGGATGCCCAAGGTAATTATTGATATGTATGTTCCTATTACCATTTCTATAATTGTTTTGGGTTTGTTTTTGTAAGTCTTTTCTTTCTCTTGTGTTTCCTGCCTAGAGAAGTTCCTTTAGCATTTGTTGTAAAGCTGGTTTGGTGGTGCTGAATTCTCTTAACTTTTCTTCTCTGTAAAGGTTTTAATTTCTCCATCGATTCCGAATGAGATTCTTGCTGGGTAGAGTAATCTTTGTTGTAGGTTTTTCCCTTTCATCACTTTAAATATGTCCTGCCAGTTCCTTCTGGCTTGCAGAGTTTCTGCTGAAAGTTCAGCTGTTAACCTTATGGGGATTCCCTTGTATGTTATTTTTGCTTTTCCCTTGCTGTTTTTAATATTTTTTCTTTGTATTTAATTTTTAATTGTTTGATTAATACGTGTCTTGGCGTGTTTCTCCTTGGATTTATCCTGTATGGGACTCTCTGCACTTCCTGGAGTTGATTATTTCCTTTCCCATGTTAGGGAAGTTTTTGACTGTAATGTGTTCAAATATTTTCTCAATTTCTTTTTCCCTTCTTCTTCTGGGACCCCTATTATTCGAATGTTGGTGTGTTAAATGTTGTGCCAGAGGTCTCTGAGACTGTCCTTAATTCTTTTCATTCTTTTTTCTTTATTCTGCTCTGCGGCAGTTATTTCCACTATTTTATCTTCCGGGTCACTTATCCATTCTTCTGCCTCAGTTATTCTGCTATTGATTCCCTCTAGAGAATTTTTAATTTCGTTTATTGTGTTGTTCATCATTGTTTGTTTGCTCTTTAGTTCTTCTAGGTCCTTGTTAAACGTTTCTTGTATTTTCTCCATTCTATTTCCAAGATTTTCGATCATCTTTACTATCATTACTCTGAATTTTTTTCAAGTAGAGTGCCTATTTCATCTTCATTTGTTTGGTCTGGTGGTTTTTTACCTTGCTCTGTTATCTGCTGCATAGTTTTGTCTTCTCATTTTGTTTAATCAACTGTGTTTGGGGTCTCCTTTTCTCAGGCTGCAGGTTTGTAGTTCCCCTTATTTCTGGTGTCTGCCCCCAGTGGGTGATGTTGGTTCAGTGGCTTGTGTAGGCTTCCTGGTGGGTGGGACTGGTGCATTTGTTCTGGTGGGTGGGCTGGTACTTGTCCCTCTGGTGGGCAGGGCTGCGTCCAGTGGTGTGTTTTGGGGTGTCTGTGAACTTAGTATGAGTTTAGGCAGCCTCTCTGCTAATGGGTGGTGGTGTGTTCCTGTGTTCCTAGTTGTTTGGCATGGGGCCTCCAGCACTGGGGCTTGCTGGCCCTTGGGTGGAGCTGTGTCTTAGTGTTGACACGGAGATATCTGGGAGAGCTCTTGCCGATTGATATTACGTGGGGCCAGGAGGTCTCTGGTGGTCCAATGTCATGGACTTGGCTCTCCCACCTCGGAAGCTCAGGCCTGACATTTGGCTGGAGCACCAAGACCTTGCCAGCCACGTGGCTCGGAAGAAAAGGAAGAAAAAAAAGGAAAAATAAAAACCCTAAAACGAACAGATAGAACCCCAAACCAAATGGTAAAAGCAAAACTGAACAGACAAAATCACACAAAGAAACATACACACACTCATAAAAAGAAAACAAACAACACACACACACAGACAAAACAAACAGAACCCTAGGACAATTGGTAAAAGCAAAGCTAAACAGACAAAATCACACAAAGAAACATACACATACACACTCCTAAAAAGAGAAAAAAGGAAAAAAACTAAAAAATATATATATATTAAAAAATCATAGAAAAGTAAAAAATAAAATTAAAACAAAAAAGAGAGCAACAAAACCAATAAACAAATCCACCAATGATAACAAGAACTAAACACTAATCTAAGATAAATATGAAAACCAGAAAGAAATCAGATGCAGAAAGCAAACCCAAGTCTACAGTTGGTCGCAAAGTCCACAGCCTCAATTTTGGGAACATTTATTGTCTATTCAGGTATTCCACCAATGCAGGGTTCATCCAGTTGATTGTGGGTGGGGATTTAATCCACTGCTCCTGAGGCTGCACAGAGAAATTTCCCTTTCTCTTTGATTGCACAGCTCCTGGGGTTCAGCTTTGGTTTTGGTCCTGCCTCTGCATGTTGGTCACCCTCAGGCGTCTGTTCCCCGCCCAGACAGGAGGTTGGTTAAAGCAGCGGCTGATTAGGGCTCTCTTGCTCACTCAGGCTGGGGAGGGGGTGGGTACAGTAGTCACAATTGGAATGCAGGGTAAGCCTGCAGCGGCAGAGGCCAGTGTGACATGCAACAGCCTGAGGCGTGCCATGTGTTCTCCTGGGGAAGTTGTCCTGGATCTCGGGACCCTGACAGTGGCGTGCTGCACAGGCTCCTGGTGTGGTAGTGACCTGCACTTGCACACAGGAGTCTTGGTGGCAGTGGCAGCAGCGTTAATGTTTTATGCCTGTCTCTGGCGTTCGAGCTGATAGCCGCCACTCGCGCCTGTCTCTGGAGCTTGCTTAGGCAGTGCTCTACCTTCTGTGGGCATTTGGAGCAGGAATCCCTTCTCCCCATGCACCCAGAAACAGTGGTTTCTTGCCTCTTCAGCAGGTCCTGACTTTTTCCCTGACTTCCTCCTGGCTATCTGTGGTGCACTAGCCCCCTTCAGGCTGTCTTCACGCAGCCAACCCCAGTCCTCTCCCTGGGGTCTGACATCTGAAGCCCGAGCCTCAGCTCCCAGCCCCTGCCCGCCCTAGCGGGTGAGCAGACAAGCCTCTCGGGCTGGTGAGTGCCGGTCGGCACCGATCCTCTGTGCAGGAATCTCTCCGCTTTGCCTGCTGCACCCCTGTTGCTGTGCTCTCCTCCGTGGTTCCGTAGCTTCCCCCCCGCCCACCCCCTATCCCCACCAGTGAAGGGGCTTCCTAGTGTGTGGAAACTTTTCCTCCTTCACAGCTCTCTCCCAGAGGTGCAGGTCCTGTCCCTATTTTTTGTCCCTGATTTTTCTTTTTTCTTTTGTCCTACCCAGGTATGTGGGTATTTTTTGCCTTTTGGGAAGTCTGCAGTCTTCTGCCAGCATTCAGTAGGTGTTCTATAAGAGTTGTTCCACATGTAGATGTATTTTTGACCTATTTGGGGGGAGGAAGGTGATCTCCACCTCTTCCTCCTCTGCCATCTTGAAGGTCTCCTTCAAAACTATGGTTTTAATATTGAAGAATTCTTTCATTTTCTATGATATTTCCTTTCCATAATATTATGTTATCATTTCATGAAAGTAATAACTTCTTGTATCTCTTAGAGGGATATCAATTAGGGACTTCAAAAATTTTCTTTTCTTCGCTGAAATATCTGTTCATCTGGAATCAATTTTTCGGTATATTTGTCTTTATCGTTCTCTTTGGTGCATATTTTTCTTGAAAATCTATTTAGTCTTATATTTAAGAGAGAGACCTAAAGAGTGATATGGTAGGTTCAGCATAAGAAGTTTCCTCTGGGTTGAGTGGTCAGGGATCTAACTGTTACACTGTTAGAGGAGCTCCCATTGTGTGAACGAAGGGGACATTTGCTGGGGTGCTAACACACTCATTCGCAACAGCAGTTCTGATCAGAAGAATTTTTTTGCCTGTAGGTGTATGCCAGGGAACCTGTGTTAAGATTGTAGTTTGTGAGTAGGTAGGCTACTATGGTGCATACAGATCTTAAAGTACTCCCCTTGTTTTTGTCTTCACTTCTTACATTCACACTTTATTGTGTCTTTAATCTCTGAGTCCAGAAACTTTCCAGAGATTTTTTCTCCTCACTTCCAGTTTTCATATGTGTTATAGTCTAGCTTCAACATCATGCTTATGTCTACCAGGAATTTGTTGAAATCTTTCATCTGTTTAGCCATAATCTTATTTTCGTTTCTGTTGTGGGATTATACACTTTTAATTTTTTTACTATTATTTTAATGGGTCTTTGGGTAAGAAAGAAGGAAGACCAAACTTTAGCCAGAAGTCTCTGTGTCCAAGTCATAAATCAGGTCATGTAAGTCTTGCATTACTGGATAGCCCATATAAGGGCTCCCTTTTGAGTTAGATTCAATTTTGGTCAAATTAATCAATTCCACATTGGTGAATATTTAAGTTATTCCTAGTTGTTATTATTTTGTACAATCCTGTGAAGAACACCTTTTACATACATTTTGGGACACATTTCCAACTATGTCTTTAGGATACATTTTTAGATACAGAATTGCTGAATTGAAGGGCATTGTTTTCTTTGGCTTTTGACACATTATCCTTCAGAAATGTACCAATTATATTCCCAGACATCGCAGGTAAAAGAGGCCCATTTCTCAAAGCTCACTGACAGTGAGATTACTTATGTTGGTTTTGGAGGTGATGGTGGTTATTTGCTTTCACTCATAGAGCATACAGTTTGTGTTATGAATTATATCCCTGATTTTCACATCAGTTCTATATGATGTGAATTGAATTACATTATACAAAAGAGGAATATGAGATTCAGAAATGTTAGTTATTATTTCAGTGGCTTATCTAGTATTCAAACTGGTATCTATGTTACTCCTATAGACAGTTGAAGGCAGAATTTTGTGCAAAATCATAGTAAAGATGGATAAATGTTATATTATTCTTCGAACATAGTGATATTAATATTATTAATAGGGCTATCAATATTTGGAAATAAATCCCTTATTGAGTGATGATGAAAGCTAAATGCTTTGTACCTTCTGATAACGCTTTGAGGAACAGGATGGAGCAACTGTGATCTTTGTACTCTGACATGACTTTCATGTCACTTCAAATACCAAGTATGTTATGACCTGCTTTGTACCACTGATACATATCACTCACTACTGATAGAAAACAAGCATTGATTTTGTGGGATGAAGGAATGAGATTTTGCATGGTTTATAGTTATCTATTGCTGAGTGACAGATTCCCTCAAAAGTTGGGTTAAAACAATAAACTTCTATTTTTTTCACAGTTTCTGTGGGTTAGAAGTTTAGGAGTGGCTTAGCTAATTCTGGCCCAGAGAGATTCCAGTCAGAAAGTTGGCGGTGGTTGTAGTTACCAGGAGACTTGACTGGGACTAGAGAATCTGTTTTCCAGGTGACTCACTCTCATTGCTGGCAAGTTAGTGCTGGTTAGAGGCTTCACTTCCTCAGCATGTGAACCTCCCCATAAGACTGCTGAGTGTCATCCTAACATGGCAGCTGGCTTGCTCTAGAATAAGTGACTCAAGAGGGAACAAGGCTGAAACTGCAATGTCTTTTATGAACCATCTTTGGAAGTCACACGATCATTTCCGCAGTATCCTTTCAACATGGGAGGAAACTACAGAAGGGCATGAATATCAGGACAAGAATCATTGGAGTCTGGTTACCACACTTGGATATGTAGTATCCAGGCAGACAGTGGATGCAGGAATCAATAAACAGCACTGAAGATCTGCTGGCTTTGAGTAAACACAGATAGATGGATCCCTACTCACATAAAAACTGAATAACTTTCTCTATTTTATAGCAGTAAAAAAAAATATGGTTAGAATTCTTTTGTAAATGTTTGTCCAAAATGGTTGTCCTTCAATCCCAACATTTATTTGAGAAATGCTTGTAGCGTTACTTTTTGCACTAGACAATGAACTAGGCAAATTTACTTAATTCCCACAACATTTGCATTATTATTTATATTTTACAGATGAAGAAACTGAGCCTTGTTGAGATTAAGGGACAGGCCCAAGGCTACTTAACTCAGAAGTGGTAGAGTTGAGTTGCATCACTGGGCCTCTATGCCACTGTTCTGTGTTGTGTCCCATCACACACAGGCCTTCATAGACTGAAGTTCCAGGAGTGCCAGATTGTCATGCTGGGGATAATAAAAGGCAGAACTGAACCTTATACCTAATCACATTGTGAGAACAATACTTTGAAGCTGATCTCCAACCTTCTAATCATCCTACTGGGAAAGTTAAAAGGACCTTTTGAGGATATAGGTAGAAATTGGGTTTTAACCACAGAGCAACAGAATCTGTTTTTGAGAAAGAAGAAATTTTGATGCTTTCAGCATACCTTGACCATCTTAGTAATAAGGTTGGGTTTTTATCCAGCCAGAAGGAGAACATCACCGAGTTCTTCCTTTGCAGCACTCCATACTTCCTCTTTCCCAGTAAAGAGGAATATGCTTAGACAGCAAGTCAGCTACATTTTTAAGGCAATTTTTAAAGGCAAAAATTGCTCTCAGTAACCTGGTAGTGTTTTATCTGGCTTAAAAGTCACTGCTTGGTCACTGAAGATACATCTTTTAGGCAATAATAGTTACCTGCTTAAATTATGTGTAGTTGTGTAGACCTTCAGAATGCTGATTCAATTTGATAATCATGATGGGTGTTAAACTATTATATACACTTCAGTGTCTCAAGATGTCAGGTTCAGTTGGGTCTGATTCACTTGGGATCAGCTTTTAGTTTTCTTTCAGCGTTGATACTGGGTTTTAAGAGATTCAGAAGTGTGGTTATACCCTTCACTTAGGATTAGTGAGGATAGTTGTGGCCTGCTCAAAAGATTTTTGAAGAGATATGATGTTGGAGGTCTACAGGAAACTGGTTGTTCTAGATAGATAATGATATCTTTTTATGGAGCTTTATTCAGTAGTCCTGTCATTTAATATCCACTTTATCTGCATTGATATTACTACCCTCATCTTTGATTGAGATGTTTTTTTCCTCCCCACTGGGTCTTAGGGGAATGAAAGTGCTGTAGACTGAATGTTTGTGACCCTCCAAAATTCATATGTTGAAACCTAATTTCCAATGTGACAGTATTTGGAGGTGGGGCCTTTGGGAGGTGATTAGATCATGAAGACCAAGCCCTCATGAATAGGGTTAGTGCCCTTTATATAAAAGAGTCTCTGGAGAGCTTTCTAGCCCCTTCTGCCATGTGAGGACACTGTAAGAGGATGGCTGTCTATGAGCCAGGGAGCAGGCTCTCATCAGACACTGAATCTAGCAGTGCCTTGATCTTGTACTTCCCAGTATCCAGAACTGTGAGGCTGTTTAAGCCACCCAGTCTATGGTACTTTTGTTAGAGCAGCCCCAATGGACTAAGACAGGGAGTCACATCTGCAAGGTCGGATCTTAACAAACGGCACCGCGAAACAGGAAAGCTTCAAGTGAGCTTTATTAGGGGGCGCTCCCGGGCGAGGTTCACTGGTCGGAGAGAAAGGGGCCAGAGAAGTCGCACCCGGGCAAGGGTTGGGCAAGATTTTATAGGGGAAGAAGGGAAAGGGGTGTGGTGAATCTGGGGGGGCACAGGGTATTCCTTATTTGGTGGTCTCTTCGGGTATCGTGGCGAAATCTGGTGCCGATTGTATCAGTCTTGGGACCGTTAGTCCCACCCCTCGAAAGGCGGGAAGGCTGGGCTGGGTGGAAAGTCCCCAGGTCAGTTCCTGGAACTGGGTGGTCCGGAGAGTTTCGGTCTGATGCAACCTGTGAATCTGATTGCGTTCCCCTGCCTTGGGCCAGTTGGCCTTACAACATCTGAGTCACTTTTGATGATAACGCCCAGGGAATCTAAGTCTCTGTAAACTCCCATTTACCTAGAGAGAAAGGATCTGCACTAGTTTTCTTTGAAACAAGGAAATTAGTTCTTACTTAGTCTGTTATAGCCCCCTTACTTTGGAATCTGTCTTTTCTGACCACATTATCTAAGTTTGTTTGTACCCTGATTATTCTTTACTATAGCAACCTGTTTCTTTCCTTTAAATTATCTATTCCAGTCTGTAATTATCTTATTTGGTGGTTTATGTGTTTATTATCTGCTTTCTCCACTAGAATGAAGGCTGTATCAGTGTGGCTACAGTGTCTGCTTTTGCTCACTACTCTTCTGCAGGACCCAGCCTGGTGGCTGGAGACACGAACAGAGGCCACCATGGTTACTTGTTCAATGAATGAATGAGCATTTATGAAATACTCAAAGTTAGTCTAACAGACGATACTGATGCTCTGCCCATAACTCCTTGCCATTGCCACTGCAGGGTACACCAGCTCTCTTCAATGCCAGTATCTGCACTTAATTACCTGAGGGTGGGTTTTTTTGTGTTTTTTTTTTAAGCCACTGAATCTTTCTTTCTACTTGCAGCAGGATGAAAGTTCCTGAAAGTGTGCCTACCCCTGGAAGCAGCCCTCAATCACAGACAGATTGGAGTTGGTGTAGAGATATCCTAGCTCCCTTGTCCTTTGGGTGGGATAACTCTGAAGCATTTTCACACTGGCTCCCAGAGTTGCTGAAGTAAAATTAAGCTTCAATCACTGAATGTGCTAGCTACCTCAACTCTGCACCCTTTACTATAAGCTGTTCATTCTTTCTTTGCTTCACTTTCCAACTCCCTTGCTGTTTTCCTCTTACTTCCCCAGTAAACCACTTGCACTTAAAACCTTGCCTCAGGGTCTCCTTCCAGACAATCCAAAACAAGACAGATAGGAAACAAAAGTTCACAAAAGCTTTACAAGTGTTCTGAACTCTATTTCTAAATGAGGGAGCATGCACTCTATTTTGAAATGAAAGTAAGTTGGAAAAAGGTTATTTCCTTTCCTAAAGCATACATTTTATTATTGTCTTTTGATTACCTTGTATACTGAAAGTATGGCTATTTAAAAATATTGTTTTATTAAATTGCTTTTCTAAGCTTCCAACTTTAGTTTTTAACATGTTCGCATTTCCAGACAACCATCTTACAATTGGAAGCATGCATTTTGTGAGTCACTATACAGAAATGTGGCTAGCAATTTAATGGTCATTTATAGCACATTTACTTTATGAAAAGCGATGAAGTCCTTATGGAGGACACTAAGTTGAACAGGACGTTTGTCTCCATCCCTCAAGAGCTCACAATATAGTAGTAGAGAGAAGTGCATATATGAATACATTAAAATGGGGGTCAGCACTTTTCAAGCTAAAAGAAATGTGCTATATGGGGCTCCAAAGTATTGGGTTGGCCACAAAGTTCGTTCTGGTTTTTCTGTACCATCTTACAGAAAACCCAAATGAACTTTTTGGCCAGCCCAACAGAACAGAAGAATTTTGGTGAGGAACTTTGCAAGGCAGAGCCTGAAGGATATGTAATTCTGCAGAGGAAACATTGTCAACACAGACAGTAGGTTGGAAAATACAAAGTATGATGAGAGGACAGCTCTTATTCTGATTACACAGAAGTAGGGAACAATGGTAGATAAGGTTGAAAGGCAGAAATAAATCTTTCTGAAATGCTTTATATTAAGAAGATGAAAAGTTCCTAAAAGTTGGGACAAAATGTAACAATTGCAAAGTGCGTCCATTACAGCTCCACTCATAGGGAAATCCTCAGCTGGTTCACTCACTCATAGAGAAATATCACCAAGGTATCACCTGTTCCCAAACAAGTTCCCTACCCTCTGACTAGGGGAACTTTTACTTGTCTAGATCAGGGGCCTACAAACTTTTTCTGTAAAGGACTAGATAGTAAATATATTAGGCTTCGTGGGCCATATGGTTTCTTTTGCTACTACTCAACTCTGCCATTGTAGTGTGAAATCAGCCATAGATAGTATGTATATGAATGAGTATGGCTGTGTTCTAATAATACTTTATTTAAAAAACAGATGGCCAGCTGGATTTGGCCCATAGGCTGTATTTTGCTGACTCTATGATAGAATAATTCTAGTCAAGCTAAAATGTCCCAAATGACTTGCTCTTTTATTAGGTAACATTTGCGTTTAAACCCATGTTTTAACATGAAGGAAGCAACAGAGCTAGAGGAGAGTATTGGGCGTGGGAGGATAGAATTTCTGGTGCCCATCCAATAGTACTGGATAGATAGCTGCTTACACAAAAACTGGGTCAAATGCCCAATCCCACGTGTTTGGGACTTAATCTCAGCACAGGCTCTTGGAGTATAACAAAAAAGTGAGGCTAGAATTGAACAATGTAGGGATAGAGCAGTGCGAGCCAATTTAGCTATACATTGACAGCATAGTGAGATTATTGTGGGTTAGGATTGGGAAGTATATTAGTTTGGTACAGCTGCCATAACAAAGTACCACAGGCTGTGTGGCTTAAGCAACATAAATTTATTTCTCATAGTTCTGGAGCCTGGAAGTCTGAGATCAAGGTGTTGGCAGGGTTAGTTTCTTCCGAAGCTTCTCTACTTGGCTTTTAGATGGCTGTCTTTTTTACCCTGTGTCTTCCCAAGGTCTTCTCTCTGTGCACATCTGTGTCCTAATCTCTTCTTCTTATAAGATTACCAGTCATATTTGGTTAGGGCCCATGCTAATGGCTTCATTTTAACTTAATTACCTATTTAAAGATTCTGTCTCTAAATATAGTCACATTCTAAGGTACTGGGGGTTATAATGGACTTCCACATATGAATTTGGGGGAGGGGACACAATTCAGCTCATAATGAGACAGAGTGATAGGGTGTGTATGTATGTATGTATATGGGTTTACATACATATGAGGTAAAGTCAAGTTCATCTGATCTCAGTGATGTGAAGGAGTGTGGTTTCATTGAGCAAAGAATGGGAGAAGGAAGGATCAAAGTAGGCTGGGCAGAAGGAAAAAGAAAAACGGAAAAGAGGCTGGAGGTAGTGGTAGAAGGAAGAAAAGATAGTTATGGAGATTAGGAGAAAGAATAGAGGAAGATTAGAGAGAGAAAGCAATGATGAATGGATAACAATGATTAGCAGAGGGGGTGGTCATGGCAAGTGAAAATCAAGATGGCTAATTAGGGCTTCCCTGGTGGCGCAGTGGTTGAGAGTCCGCCTGCCGATGCAGGGGACATGGATTCATTCCCCGGTCCAGGAAGATCCCACATGCTGCGGAGTGGCTGGGCCCGTGAGCCATGGCTGCTGAGCCTGCGCGTCCGGAGCCTGTGCTCCGCAATGGGAGAGGCCACAACAGTGAGAGGCCCGTGTACCACAAAAAAAAGATGGCTAATTAGTTGAAAAACAATGGTCAAGAAGGCCTGAAGAAGAAAGATCATCTGTTCATATGTATTTTCCCCAAGAAAAATGCCAAGCATGCTCTCGTAAAACAACGTTACATGTAAATTTAGGCAGAGGCAAGCTCGTGTGTGTGTGTGTGTATATTTTTTTAAGGGTTTTTCTTTTTTTAAAATTAATTTTTATTGGAGTATAGTTGCTTTACAATATTGTGTTACTTTCTACTGTACAGCAAAGTGAATCAGCTACATATCTCTCTCTCTCTCTCTCTCTCTCTCTCTATATATATATATATATATATATCTCTCTATATATATCTTCCCACTTCTTTTGGATTTCCTTCCTGTTTAGGTCACCACAGAGCACTGAGTAGAGTTCCCTGAGCTATACAGTAGGTTCTTATTAGTTACCTATTTTATACATAGTATCAGTAGTTTATATATGTCAATCCCAATCTCCCAATTCATCCCACCCACCTGCTTTCCCCCCTTGGTGTCCATACTTTTGTTCTCTACGTGTGTCTCTATTTCTGCTTTGCAAATAAGATCATCTATACCATTTTTCTAGAATTCCACATATGTACGTTAATATACGATATTTGTTTTCTCTTTCTGACTTACTTTACTCTGTCTGACAGACTCTAGGTCAATCCACATCTCTACAAATTACCCAATTTCATTTCTTTTTATGGCTGAGTAATATTCCACTGTATATATGCACCACATCTTCTTTATCCATTCCTCTGTTGATGGACATTTAGGTTGCTTCCATGTCCTGGCTATTGTAAATAGTGCTGCAATGAACATTGGGTGCATGTGTCTTTTTGAATTATGGTTTTCTCTGGGTATATGCCCAGTAGTGGGATTGCTGGGTCATATAGTAGTTCTATTTTTAGTTTTTTAAGAAACCTCCATACTGTTCTCCATAGTGGCTGTATCAATTTACATTCCCATCAACGGTGCAAGAGGGTTCCCTTTTCTCCACGCCCTCTCCAGCATTTATTGTTCGTAGATTTTTTTAATGATGACCATTCTGAGTGGTGTGAGGTGACACCTGATTGTAGTTTTGATTTGCATTTCTCTAATAATTAGTGATGTTGAGAATCTTTTCATGTATTTGTTGACCATCTGTATGTCTTCTTTGGAGAAATGTCTATTTAGGTCTTCTGCCCATTTTTGGATTGGGTTTTTTGTTTTTTTGATATTGAGCTGCATGAGTTGTTTGTATATTTTGTTTTTGTTTTTTGTTTTTTTTTCTTTTTTTTTTGCGGTACGCGGGCCTCTCACTGTTGTGGCCTCTCCCCTTGCGGAGCACAGTCTCCGGACGCGCAGGCTCAGCGGCCATGGCTCACGGGCCCAGCCGCTCCGCGGCATGTGGGATCTTCCCAGACCGGGGCACGAACCCATGTCCCCTGCATCGGCAGGAGGACTCCCAACCACTGCGCCACCAGGGAAGCCCTGTTTGTATATTTTGGAGATGAATCCTTTGCCTGTTGATTCATTTGCAAATATTTTCTCCCATTTTGAGGGTTGTCTTTTCATCTTGTTTATGGTTTCCTTTGCTATGCAAAAGCTTTTAAGTTTAATTAGGTCCTATTTGTTAATTTTTGTTTTTTTTTTCATTACTCTAGGAGGTGGGTCAAAAAAGATCCTGCTGTGGTTTATGTCAAAGTGTGTTCTGCCTTTGGTTTCCTCTAAGAGTTTTATAGTGTCTGGCCTTACATTCACGTCTTTAATCCGTTTGGAGTTTATTTTCGTGTATGGTGTTAGTGAGTGTTCTAATTTCATTCTTTTACATGTAGCTGTCCAGTTTACTCAGCACCACTTATTGAAGAGCCTGTCTTTTCTCCGTTGTACATTCTTGCCTCCTTTGTCAAAGATAAGGTGACCATAAGTACGTGGGTTTATCTCTGGGCTTTCTGTCCTGTTCCATTGATCTATATTTCTGTTTTTGTGCCAGTACCATACTCTCTTGATTAGCCTTGTTGTGTAGTCTGAAGTCAGGAATCCTGATTCCTCCTGCTCCGTTTTTCTTTCTCAAGATTGCTTTGGCTATTTGGGGTCTTTTGTGTTTCCATACAAATTGTAAAATTCTCTGTTCTAGTTCTGTGAAAAATGCCCTTGGTAATTTGATAGGGATTGCAGGCTGGTATGTTTTTTAAATGTCAAAGAAACAGGCTCATGATGACATACAAATGTGGATGGCATGTATTACATGTCCACTTGTGTTCCACATTGACATAGTGGAAGCTTGTTTACTCTGAGTACTACAGGATTCATTATCAAATAATGGTGAAGTGAGATTTTTATTGTAAATAAACAGTGTGTAGTACCAGGTTCTACACTGGGACCAAAGAGATAAGATATGACTTCTCTCCAGAGGAGTTCATCTTGCTATTCAATGTATATTTTTACATATTTATATAATTTCAACAGTAAGGAAACCTTTTATTTCTCCATGCTTCACTTGTGTGGACACTCAGTCCTATCTGGAAACCTCAGTAGTTGGCAGGAAAAGAGGCATTTTGTTGTAAGAGTTTGGTTGAAAGATGAACACTTATCTCACTGGTATTCAAAATATTTGAGCCTGGAAGTTTATGGGCTAGCTTGAAATTTTAAACTCTAGTTTCTGAGCTTGCACTGGTAACATTCAGTTTAAAAATTTGCCATTGTACTTCATTCTGCCACTTTGTGATGAAAACTCATGATGTAGAATGCACCATGGAGGATAAAAAGAATTGTAAAATATGGGTGTTTAGAGAGCTTAGTGGTACAGTAACTATATTCCTGGGCTGGAAAGCAGAAGAGCTTATGCTAATGCTGACCCTTGTACTGGCGCTTTGCACTTTGGGAAAAGTCACTTTTCCTCTAAGCTTTCATTCCCTCTTCTCTCACCTTATACTTTTTTATTTTGAAAAATTTCAGACCTTCAGAAAAATACAACAAACAGTTATAGATCCCTCTAGCTTTATCAATAGATAACATTTTGTCACATTTGTTCCATTTCTCTGTATATCATTATCTGTCTACATACGTATTTATGTGTGTTTACAATTTTTTTCTCAACCATTTGAAAATAAGTTGCAGACATGACATAACATGCTTAAGTATGCTGGCATTTATCACCTAAAAAAAAGGACATTCTCCTTTATAAATTCATAGCCACCTACCTTATTTGTCAATATATTTAACATTGATATAGAAATATTACCTATATTCATACTTTCCCATTTGCTCCAAATATGTCCTTTAGAGTTTTTCCTCCCAATTTAGAATCTAAACAAACAATATGCATTGCATTTAGTTGTCATGTCTCTTTTGTTTCTTTTAATCTTGAGTATTTTGTCTTTTGTAATATTGATAATTTTGAAGAGTTTAAGCCAGTAATTTTGTAGATGATATCTCAATTTGAAATTTTTCTGATTGTTTTCTGGATACTAAATTCAAGCTAATAATTTTGCAGGTAAGAATATTACATAGATGACATTATATACTTTTTATTGCATCCTATTAAGAGGCAAATGATATTAAGTATTTCATTGTGTTATTAAGTGTGACCAGTTGTTTGAGGAGGTGTCCTCCAGATTTCTCCATTATAAAAGGTACAGTTTTTCCTTTTTAGTTAATAGGCAATAAAAGGGTCATTTTTTTGAGATCATGTATTTTATTTTCCAATGAATTTCACCCAGTGGTTTTGTTATCCATGAATGATCCTTGCTTGATTCAGTATTAAATTGATGTTCTATCCATGATTGAAAATGGAGTGTTGAAATCTCCAGCTCTTACTGTTGAATAATCTATTTCTCCCTTCAAATCTGTCATTAACACATGTTATTTTCTGTTTTTTTCAGTAGTTAGTCTAGTGGGCGTGAGGTGATATTTCATTGTGCTTTTGATTTGCATTTCCCTAATGATGAGATATTAAGCATATTTTCATATGCTTGTTAGCCATTTGTATATAATTATTAGAGAAATGTCTGTTTAATCCTTTGTCCAGTTTTGCATTGGTATGTTTGTTTTTTTGTTATTGAGTTGTAGGAGCTGTTTATATACTGGATATTAACCCCTTATCAGATACAGGGTTTACAAATATCTTTTCCCATTCTGTGAATTACCTTTTCACTCTGTTGATTGTGTCCTTTGATGCATAACAGTTTTAAATTTTGATGTAGTCCAATTTACTTATTTTTTCTTCTGTTACCTGTGCTTTTGGTGTCATAACCAAGAAATCATTGCCAAATCCAATGTCATGAAGTTTTTCCCCTGTGATTTTTTCTAAGAGTTTTATAGTTTTAGGAATTACATTTAAGTCTTTTCCATTTTGAGTTGTTTTACAAGTATAAGGTAAGGGTTCAATTTCATTCTTTTGCATGTGGATATCCAGTGTTCCCAACAATATTTGTTGAAAAGGCTGTCCTTTCCCTATTGAATGGTCTTGGCACCCTTGTCAAAAATCACTTGACCATATGTGTGGGAGTTTATTTCTGGGCTTTCTATTTTATTCCATTGGTCTATATGTCTGTCTTTATGGCATTACCACACTGTTTTGATTATTGCAGCTTTGTGATAAGTGTTGAAATCAGGAAGTGTGAGACCTCCACCTTTGTTTTTCTGTATCAAGATTGTTTTGGCTGTTTGAGGTCCCTTGAGATTTTAGGATGGATTTTTCTATTTCTGAAAAAAAAAAAAGCCACTGGGATTTTGATTACATTAAACCTGTAGATAGCTTTCGGTAGTATTGACTTGGTTTTTTTTTTTTTTTTTTTGGCTGTGCGATGTGGCCTGTGGGATCTTAGTTCCCGGACAAGGGATCAAACCCAGGCCCTTGGCAGTGACAGCACAGAGTCTTAACCACTGGACTGCCAGGGAATTCCCTGTATTGACATTTTAACAATGTCAAATCTTCCAATCCATGACCATGGGATGTCTTTCTATTTATTTGTGTATTCTTTATTTTCTTTCATCAGTATTTTGTAGTTTTCAGCGTACAAATCTTTCACCTCCTCGGTCAAATTTATTCCTAAATTTATTCTTATTGATGCTATGGTAAATAAAATTGTTTTCTTAATTTTATTTTTGGATGTTTCATTGCTTATTTAATTATGATTTTTAATTGCATTATAATTGACTTATAAAAGTATATTAATTTCAGGTGTACAACATAGTGATTTAATATTTTTATACATTGCAAAATGATCACCACTGGGTGGTTCATTGTTATTATATAGGAACACAGATGATTCTTGTGTTGATTTTATATCCTGCAACTTTACTGAATTCATTTATTCTAAAACTTTTTTGTGTGTGGAATACTTAGGTTTTTCTACATCTAACATCATGTTGTCTCTGAACAGAGATGATTTTAATTCTTCCTTTCCAATTTGGATGCCTTTATTTCTTTTTCTTGCTCTAGCTAGGACTTCCAATACTTGAGTATAAATGGCAAAAGTAGGCATTCTTGTCAGTTCCTGTCTTATAGGAAGAGCTTTCAGTCCTTCACCATTGAGTATGTTGTTAGCTATGGTATTTTCTTATACAGCCTTTATCATGTTGAGGTAGTTTAGTTCGTTCTTGTTTATTGGGTGTTTTTATTATGAATCTCTGTTCATTTTTCTTTATTCTTTTTTTTTCTTTTTGTTCTTTGGATTGTGTATTCTCTATCAATCTATCTTCAGTTTTTCTGATTTTTTCTTCTGCCATTCAAATCTACTGTTGAGCCCCTTTAGTGAATTTTTCATTCAATTATTGTACTTTGAATGACAGAATTTGTGCTTGGTTCTTTTTTATTTTATTTCTAAATAATTTCTATCTCTTTATTTATTTTCCCTATTTAATGAGACATTTTCATCATAGCTTCGTTTACATCTTGAAGTATGATTGCCTTCTATTCTTAGAACATATTTACAAAGGAAACTTTGATGCCTTAGTTAAATTTGATGTCAGCCTCCTCACAGACTTTTTCACCTGCTTGTTTCCCCTGTGTATGGGTCACTCTTTTCTGTTTCTTTGCACGTCTCATAATTTTTTGGTGATGGACCACTTTAGATACTGATTCTCCACTGCCTCTGGATCTTATTTTTGTTGTTTGCGTGTTTATTTGTTTAATTACTTGGCTAGATAATTTTAGTGAGTTATATATCTCCTATAGTGGGAAGCTTTTTGTTTTGCTTCTCATAGAGTACAGGCTTGGGTGTGTGCACAGTCACTCTGGGACTTTCTCTTTCACTGATCTCTCTGTTAAGCTGTTGGCCTCATTTTTTTTTTTTTTTTTTTTTAATCACAGCAAGCTGTTGAGACCCACTAATTGCCAGATGATTGCTCTATTCTTTAGACAATGCCCTGGGGCATAACTTGCTCTGCACTCTGATTCAGTTAAGTTTGAGCAGGGGAGATATAGAGGTCCATCTTTGAAGTTTATTCTAACCTCAGGAGGGCTCTTAGTTTTAATCCCTGTTTCTCTCAGGTGAACTAGTTGGCCTATGGTTTGTTGCTCTTAATTAAGAGGAGCTATTGGGGCTTCCCTGGTGGTGCAGTGGTTGAGAGTCCGCCTGCCGATGCAGGGGACATGGGTTTGTGCCCCAGTCCAGGAAGATCCCACATGCCGCGGAGCGGCTGGGCCCTTGAGCCATGGCCGCTGAGCCTGCGCGTCCGGAGCCTGTGCTCTGCAACAGGAGAGGCCACAACAGTGATAGGCCCGTGTACCACAAAAAAAAAAAAAAAAAAAAAAAAAAAGAGGAGTTATTGTTTTTGAGAGCATTCTGAGGCTTGAACTTCTCTGCTCTCTGTTTCAAATAAAGACAATTTATTTGGGGAGAATTTTTGAACTCTCTGTTCTTATGAATTGCCTCTTCCCTCTCTGTCCGGGGTGCTGGGTAGAGGAAGGGATCTATTGACCTTTTGTCTGCATTCGCCAGGAATTTAGCTTCTTTGACTAAATTCAGAGCTGGAGGGAATGAGAAATGCTGATGACCTGCCCCCATGGGGGAGAAACTGTATTTCTTTTCTTTTTTTTTTTTTTCTGCATTGCATGTTCGTTGCTGCACGCAGGCTTTCTCTAGTTGCAGTGAGCGGCGGCTACTCTTCATTGCAGTGTACGGGCTTCTCATTGCAGGGGCTTCTCTTGTTGCGGAGCGCTGGCTCTAGGTGCGTGGGCTTCAGTAGTTGCAGCATGTGGGCTCAGTAGTTGCAGCACGTGAACTCAGTAGTTGCAGAGCATGGGTTCTAGGGCACGCAGGCTTCGGTAGTTGTGGCACGTGGGCTCAGTAGTTGTGGTGCATGGACCTAGTTGCTCTGCAGCATGTGGGATCTTCCCAGACCAGGAATGGAACCCCTGTCTCCTACATTGGCAGATGGATTCTTAACCACTGCACCACCAGAGAAGTCCCTAGAAACTATATTTTTTGATAGGCTGCTGAGGTAGCAGAAAGCTTTGAGCCTTGGCCACACCCACTGAGAGTGTCAAGCTAAGTTGGGGGTCAGGGTGAAGAGAGGGAGCAGGTTGTGCTGTAAATACCACAGACTCTCCTGGTTTTGTTCTTTTAACCAAGTTTTAGTACTTTTTCTTGAATAAATGTTTCTTCATTTGCCATATGCCTTTAGGACAATTTCCAGAGACTGTTGTTTTTAAAATACTTTTCATTAGTTATTTATGTTTCCCTGGGTAGTGAATCTATGGAGCTCCTTACACAACTATCTCAGAAGTTCCTCATCAGTTTCGAGAAGTCTTAAAGTAAGGTGTTAACAGGGTCATGCTCTCTCTAAAGATTCTAAGAGAGGATGCTTCCTTGCCTTGTCCAAGCTTTTGGTGGGTTGCTGGCAATTCCTGTTCCTTGGCTTGTAGATGTGTCACTCCAACCTCTGCCTCTGTGTTCACATGGCATACTTTGTATGTCTCTGTGTCAGATTTCCCTCTTCTTGTAAGGACAGTGTGACCTCATCTTTACTTAAGTACATTTATAAAGACCCTATTTCTAAATAAGGTCACATTTGCAAGTACTGGGACTTAGGACTTGAGCATGCTTTTTGGTGGACACAATTAACCTGTGGTACCATATAAGAGTGTTTGCTTCCCCACAGTCCTGCCAAAAAACTGTGTTGCCAAGCTTTCAATTATTTGCCAACCATATAGGCCCTAAATGGTATCTTAGCATTTCTAATTCTTTTACAACAAAAGAAGTTGAATATTTTGTCATATGTTAATGTGCCATTTTAAAACTGTCTCTTTATGTCTTTTTAGGTTGTAATTAGAAACATCATTATGGAAAATATCAAACATTGCACAAAAGTAGAGAGACCATTTAATGATCCCCCATATTTCTGACATCTATCTTAATTAGTTGTCAACATTTTATCAATATTATTTCATCTATGACTCCCCACCACCGCCCCATATATTTAAGAACTTCAGTGCGTAATTATAATACATATAACTGAAAAAAACACATAATAGCAGTAACATTTTTACACATAGTAAAATTACCAATGATTCCTTAATTTTCTTCTTTTTTTTTTGTGGTATGCGGGCCTCTCACTGCTGTGGCCTCTCCCATTGCGGAGCACAGGCTCCGGACGCGCAGGCTCAGCGGCCATGGCTCACGGGCCCAGCCACTCCGCGGCATGTGGGACCCTCCCGGACCGGGGCACAAACCCGTGTCCCCTGCACCGGCAGGCGGACTCGCAACCACTGCGCCACCAGGGAAGCCCTGATTCCTTAATTTTATCTAATACCTAGGCTGTGCTCACGTTGTCTCAAAAATCTCTTTTGTAGTATAATTTTTTAACCTATTAAATGAAGGGATTGGATAAGATTATGTCTAGGGTCCTCTTTCATTTTGAAATTTGATGATTTATCCTCTAATTCTCCATAATAAATGAAGAGAAACCTTGCTATTATAAGCATTGAAATACTGCTGGGTAATGATCTCATTACTTACTGGTGAATTCTACAGAGCACAGTTTTCACATTCTCTTTCTTCAGTTTGTAATAGTCTTATCTATTGTGCTATCATTAGATTGTTATCTGTTACTTCTCTGGAAATAGAGTGACTTGGTTCTCTAATGGGACTTTGTCCTCAAAGCATTTTTCAGATGTGACAATAGACCATAATGTCACCTTAATCTTGCTGTGAGCTTAATAGGGAGTGAAAAATGTCATTGGTGATGGTATGATTGTAGACCCATTTTTCTCATTTGTTATATCCTACAATTCTTTCAAAATCTTGACTTTACCTCTTCTCTGTCCCCCTGACATTTGCATTACTGCCACAGTCTATGTGGCTTCCCTCCCAGGCAGAGCCAGACTTCCAGGGTTCAAATCTCAATTCTGCCATTCATCAACTGTGATCTTGGGTACTGTTTTCTTATTTGTGAAAGAGGGAAATAATGAAGTTATTGACTGCATTGTGTTTTTGTGAAGATTAAATTATTTAATCCACATTAAACTATTAGCAACAGAAACAATGACCAGCGTACAGGAAGTGCCAAGGGAATGGTAGGTTTTACTAATCTGTTCCCTGCCCTAAGTGCCTCTGCCTTAACCCAGCTCTGCCTACCATTGTCAGAATAACCTGACAGCTGTTCTTAGAGACCTGTACTGTTTAATATGGATGCCACTATTATCCAGATGTGGCTATTTAAATTTAATTAAAATTATAGAAAGTTAAACATTTGGTTTCAATCTAGTCACTTAACAAGTATTCAGTAGACACACATGCTTAGTGGCTACCATATTGGGCAGCATAGATATAAACATTTCTTTCCATTAGGACAGAAAGTTCTGCTGGACAGTGCTGCTCTAAAACTTTCTCTTGCTGGGGTGATGGCACTAATATCAGAAGGGAATCCTTGTTCCCCTTCTTCTCTTCTTTTCATGAAGACTTTTTTCCGCTGCCTTCAAGGACACAGTAGTTTTCAGAGGGAAGACAGCATCCCTCACTCAGTCCTCTTTATGGGGTAATAATCTAATTGGATAGAGAGCTGGAAAAATTTACTGGACCAAGTTTCTTTGTTGGGAAGGGATAATGTATTAAAACTCTTTCCTCATGTCTGACCCTGCTTCTTAGCTCTTGTTCCTTTTTAGACTTTCTTTCTTATCTCTGTTTTTTGCCTCATGTGTGGTAAGCACACTAGGGTATAGATTTCTGGCAGTGTGTCTTCTCCCTCCCTACCCCTCTTGTGACTGGCTAGGTAAGTTCAATTCAGAAAAGAGTTAGTGTGAATATTTTTGGCCACAGATCTGGGCTGCATTAGCCATTCCACTTTTATCAAGGGTCCTAGTGCTTAGAAAATAAATATAATACCTTATTTTAATCACCATGTATGTATTTCTCAAATTGGTTAGACCCCATTGGAGGAGTCTGAGAGATTAATTAGTATCCTATAAAAAACTTTCACTTCCACACTAGCTCCCCCAAGCCTGCCCCATCAAGTCAAAATTCCTCACCCCAACTTTCAAAATTCTCTATAATTTGACTCCACTATAATTATTCAATCTTCTTTAATTCAATTCAGTGACTATTGGCTGGATGTCTATTATACTCTAGTTCCTCTGTTTGACATTGAAGTTATAGAAATGATAAGACATGGGATCTTTCATAAAAGTCTAATAGATTAGTTTGATAGACATATATATGTAAATAATATATATAGTGTGCCAAGTGCCATAGTCAAAAAATGATCTAAGTACTAGGTGAACATGAAAGAAATAGCAATAAGTCCTACATGGAGAGAGAGAGAGAGAATGAGATATACACACAGAGAATTGAATGGAGGATAGGAGGTTACCAGATAGAAATGTTAGGGGAAGGATATTGTAGATAAAGGGAAGAGTATGGAAAAAATAAGGCATAAAGTTTATATTCTTTACTCCAACCAGGCTTCTGTCCACAAGCCATGACTCCATGCATATATTTGAGTTGCTGTGCAAGGTTATGGAAGAAATCAAACCTACTGCTCATTTTGGAGGAAACCTATCTGATGATTTTTATTTTTGCACCTGTAGGGCAGAGCTAGGAAAAATGCTTCCTATTTAATAAGAGAACATACACAACATACTACAATGGAGGATTAGTTATCACAAGGCTCATAAATTAATTTGCGGAGGTTAGTTACCACCATGGTTGGTGAATTCATTTACAGTGGGAAAAAATTCAATTTTTTTCTAACAAATATATTTAAAAATTTATAGCTTCTTATAACAAATATTTCTATAGATTGTTGAAACAAATAAAATTTCCCATATGAAAATACTCTATGATGAAGTGAACAAAGCCAATTTTCCATACGAAGAAGCTTTGTGATCATCACAGACTTCAAGTTTAAGAATTATATTCCTTGGAAATCAAATAAACAACGAAGAAACAGAGAAGATTATTTATGGTTAAGAGTTGAATATCTTAGAGTACTTTAATAAACATTAAAAGGAAGATTGTAATTAATCATATCAAGAATTACAGCACCCAGATATATATCATACTAGTTTTCTAAAAGTGCTTTTTTAAAATTTAATTTTTATTTTATAGAGTATAGTTGATTTACAATGTTGTGTTAGTTTCAGGTGTACAGCAAAGTGATTCACTTATACATATACAAATATCCATTCTTTTTCAGATTCTTTTCCCATATAGGTTATTACAGAATATTGAGTAGAGTTCCCTGTGCTATACAGTAGGTCTTTATTGTTTACCTGTTTTATATATAGCAGTGTGTATATGTTAATCCCAAACTCCTAATTTATCCCTCCCCCACCTTTCCCCTTTGGTAACCATAAGTTTGTTTTCAAAGTCTGTGAGTTTGTTTCTGTTTTATGAATAAGTTCATTTGTATCATTTTCTTTTAGGTTCCACATGTAAGTGATATCATATGATATTTGTCTTTCTCTGTCTGATTTACTTCACTTAGTATGATAGTATCTAGGTCCATCCATGTTACTGCAAATGGCATTATTTCATTTTTTATGGTTGAGTAATATTCCACTGTGCATATATACCAGTCTTCTTTATCCATTCCACTATTGATGGATATTTTGGTTGCTTCCATGTCTTTTGTAAATAGCCAAGTGCTGCAATGAACATTGGGGTGCCTGTATCTTTTATTTTTTTTATTTTTAAATTTTTTTAACATGTTTATTGGAGTATAATTGCTTTACAATGGTGTGTTAGTTTCTGCTTTATAACAAAGTGAATCAGCTATACATATACATATATACCCATATCTCTTCCCTCTTGTGCCTCCCTCCCTCCAGCCCTCTCTATCCCACCCCTCTAGGTGGTCACAAAGCACCAAGCTGATCTCCCTGTGCTATGCGGCTGTTTCCCACTAGCTATCTGTTTAACATTTGGTAGTATATATAAGTCCATGCCACTCTCTCACTTCATCCCAGCTTCCCCTTCCCCCTCCCCGTGTCCTCAAGTCCATTCTCTAGTAGGTCTGCATCTTTATTCCTGTCCTGCCCCTAGGTTCTTCATAACTTTTTTTTTTTTTTTTACATTCCATATGTATGTGTTAGCGTACGGTATTTGTTTTTCTCTTTCTGACTTACTTCACTTTCTGTATGACAGAGTCTAGGTCCATCCACCTCACTACAAATAACTCAATTTCATTTCTTTTTATGGCTGACTAATATTCCTTTGTATATATATGCCAAGTCTTCTTTATCCATTCATTTGTCGATGGACACTTAAGTTGCTTCCCTGTCCTGGCTATTGTAAATAGAGCTGCAGTGAACACTGTGGTACATGACTCTTTTTGAATTATGGTTTTCTCAGGGTATATGCCCAGTAGTGCGATTACTGGGGTGTATGGTAGTTCTATTTTTAGTTTTTTAAGGAACCTCCTTACTGTTCTCCATAGTGGCTGTATCAATTTACATTCCCACCAACAGTGCAACATGGTTCCCTTCCTCCACACCCTCTCCAGCATTTATTGTTTGTAGATTTTTTGATGATGGCCATTCTGACTGGTGTGAGATGATATCTCATTGTATTTTTGATTTGCATTTCTCTAATGATTAATGATGTTGAGCATTCTTTCATGTGTTTGTTGGCAATCTGTATATTTTCTTTGGAGAAATGTCTATTTAGGTCTTCTGCCCATTTTTGGATTGGGTTGTTTGTTTTTTTGATATTGAGCTGCATGGGTTGCTTGTAAATTTTGGAGATTAATCCTTTGTTGCTTCATTTACAAATATTTTGTCCCATTCTGAGGGTTGTCTTTTCATCTTGTTTTTAGTTTCCTTTGCTGTGCAAAAGCTCTTAAGTTTCATTAGGTCCCATTTGTTTATTTTTGTTTTTATTTCTATTTCTCTAGGAGGTGAGTCAAAAAGGATCTTGCTGTGTTTTATGTCAAAGAGTGTTCTGCCTATGGTTTCCTCTAAGGGCTTTATAGTGTCTGGCCTTACATTTAGGTCTTTAATCCATTTTGAGTTTATTTTTGTGTATGGTGTTAGGGAGTGTTCTAATTCCATTCTTTTACATGTAGTTGTCCAGTTTTCCCAGCACCACTTATTGAAGAAGCTGTCTTTTCTCCATTGTATATTCTTGCTTCCTTTATCAAAAATAAGGTGACAATATGTATGTGGGTTTATCTCTGGGTTTTCTATCCTGTTCCATTGATCTATATTTCTGTTTTTGTGCCAGTGCCATACTTCCTTGATTACTGTAGCTTTGTAGTATAGTCTGAGGTCAGGGACCCTGATTCCTCCAGCTCCATTTTTCTTTCTCAAGATTGCTTTGGCTGTTTGGGGTCTTTTGTGTTTCCATACAAATTGTGAAAATTTTTGTTCTAGTTCTGTGAAAAATGCCAGTGGTAGTTGGATCGGGATTGCATTGAATCTGTAGATTGCTTTGGGTAGTATAGTCATTTTTACAATGTTGCTTCTTCCAATCCAAGAACATGGTATATCTCTCCATCTGTTTGTATAACCTTTAATTTCTTTCATCGGTGTCGTATAGTTTTCTACATACAGGTCTTTTGTCTCCTTAGGTAGGTTTATTCCTAGATATTTTATTCTTTTTCTTGCAGTGGTAAATGGGAGTGTTTCCTTAATTTCTCTTTCAGATTTTTCATAATTAGTGCATAGGAATGCAAGAGATTTCTGTGCATTAATTTTGTATCCTGCTACTTTACCAAATTCATTGATTAGCTCTAGTAGTTTTCTGGTAGCATCTTTAGGATTCTCTATGTTTAGTATCATGTCATCTGCAAACAGTGGCAGCTTTACTTCTTCTTTTCTGATTTGGATTCCTTTTATTTCTTTTTCTTATCTGATTGCTGTGTCTAAAACTTCCAAAACAATGTTGAATAATAGTGGTGAGAGTGGGCAACCTTGTCTTGTTCCTGATCGTAGTGGAAAAGATTTCAGTTTTTCACCATTGAGGATGATGTTGGCTGTGGGTTTGTCATATATGGCCTTTATTATGTTGAGGTAAGTTCCCTCTATGCCTACTTTCTGCAGGGTTTTTATCATAAATGGGTGTTGAATTCTGTTGAAAGCTTTTTCTGCATCTATTGAGATGATCATATGGTTTTATTCTTCAGTTTGTTAATATGGTTTATCACATTGATTGATTTGCGTATATTGAAGAATCCTTGTATTCCTGGGATAAACCCCACTTGATCATGGTATATGATCCTTTTAATGTGCTGTTGGATTCTGTTTGCTAGTATTTTGTTGAGGATTTTTGCATCTATGTTCATCAGTGATATTGGCCTGTAGTTTTCTTTTTTTGTGACATCTTTGGTTTTGGTATCAGGGTGATGGTGGCCTTGTAGAATCAGTTTGGGAGTGTTCCTCCCTCTGGTATATTTTGGAAGAGTTTGAGAAGGGTAGGTGTTGGTTCTTCTCTAAATGTTTGATAGATTTCACATGTGAAGCCATCTGGTCCTGGTCTTTTGTTTGTTGGAAGTTTTTTAATCACAGTTTCAATTTCAGTGCTATGATTGGTCTGTTCATATTTTCTATTTCTTCTTGGTTCAGTCTTAGAAGCTTGTACTTTTCTAAGAATTTGTCCATTTCTTCCAGGTTGTCCATTTTATTGGCATATAGTTGCTTGTAGTAGTCTCTCATGAACCCTTGTATTTCTGCAGTGTCAGTTGTTATTTCTCCTTTTTCATTTCTAATTCTGTTGATCTGAATCTTCTCCCTTTTTTTCTTGATGATTCTGGGTAATGGTTTATCAATTTTGTTTGATAACAAAAGAACCAGCTTTTATTTTATTGATCTTTGCTGTTGTTTTCTTCATTTCTTTTTCATACATTTCTGATCTGATCTTTATTATTTCTTTCCTTCTGCTAACTTTGGGTTTTTTTTGTTGTTGTTGTTCTTCTTTCTCTAATTGCTTTAGGTGTAAGATTAGGTTTTTTAATTTAAAATGTTTCTTGTTTATCACAATAGGGTTTTATTGCTATAAACTTCCCTCTTAGAACCGCTTTTGCTGCATCCCATAGGTTTTGGGTCATTGCGTTTTCATTGTCATTTGTTTCCAGGTATTTTTTTATTTCCTTTTTGATTTCTTCTGTGATCTGTTGGTTATTTAGTAGCGTATTGTTTAGCCTCCACATGCTTGTATTTTTTACAGCTTTTTCCTGTAATTGATATCTAGTCTCACAGCATTGTGGTTGGAAAACATACTTGATATGATTTCAATTTTCTTAAATTTATCAAGGCTTGATTTGTGACTCAAGATATGATCTATCCTGGTGAATGTTCCATGTGCACTTGAGAAGAAAGTGTATTCTGTTGTTTTTGGATGGAATGTCCTATAAATATCAATTAAGTACAGCCAGTCTAATGTGTCACTTAAAGCTTGTGTTTCCTTATTTATTTTCAGTTTGTATGATCTGTCCATTGGTGAAAGTAGGGTGTTAAAGTCCCCTACTATTATTGTGTTACTGTCGATTTCCCCTTTTATGGCTGTTAGCATTTGCCTTATGTGTTGAGGTGCTCCTATGTTGGGTGCATAAATGTTTAGAATTGTTATATCTTCTTCTTGGATTGATCCCTTCTTCATTATGTAGTGTCCTTCTTTGTCTCTTGTAATAGTCTTTATTTTAAAGTCTATTTTGTCTGATATGGGTGTTGCTACTCTAGCTTTTCCTGAGGCTGCACGGAGAAATTTCCCTTTCTCTTCTTTGTTCGCACAGCTCCTGCAGTTCAGCTTTGATTTTGGCCCTGCCCCTGAGTGTAGGCCTCCCTCAGGCGTCTGTTCCCCTCCCAGACAGGAGGTGGTTAAAGCAGCAGCTGATTCGGGCTCTCTTGCTCACTCAGGCCGGGGAGAGGGAGGGGTACGATAGTCACAATTGGAATGCGGGGTGTGTCTGCAGCGGCAGAGGCCAGTGTGACATGCAACAGCCTGAGGTGTGCCATGTGTTCTCCTGGGGAAGCTGGCCCTGGATCACGGGACCCTGGCAGTGGCATGCTGCACAGGCTCCCAGGAGGATGTTGGTAGTTACCTGTGCTTGCACCCAAGATCCTTGGTGGTAGTGATGGCAGCGATAGCGGTCTGTGCCTGCCTCTGGGGTCCAGGATGATAGCTGTGGCTCACGTCTGTCTCTGGCGGTCACTTAGGTGTTCTGATGTCTGTGGGCTCACAGAGCAGGAAGCCCCTCTCCTCACTCACCCCAAAACAGTGGTCTCTTGTCTATCCAGCAGGTCCAGACTTTTTCCCGGACTCCCTCCCAGCTAGCTGTGGTGCACTAGCCCCCTTCACGCTGTCTTCATGCAGCCAACAGCAGTCCTCTCCCTGGGGTCTGACCTCTGAGGCCCAAGCCTCAGCTCCCGGCCCCCACCCGCCCCAGCAGGTGCGCAGACAAGCCTCTCGGGCTGGTGAGTGCTGGTCGGCACTGATCCTCTGTGCGGGAATCTCTCCACTTTGCCTTCTGCACCCCTGTTGCTGCACTCTCCTTTGTGGCTCCGAAGCTCCACGCCCCTGTCCCTGCCAGTCAGAGGGCTTCCTAGTGTGTGGAAATTTTTCCTCCTTCACAGCTCTCTCCCAGAGGCAAAAGTCCCGTCTTTATTCCTTTATCTCTTTGTTCTTTTTTACTTTTGCCCTACCCAGGTACATGGGGATTTTCTTTCCTTTTCGAAAGTCTGAGGTCTTCTGCCAGTGTTCACTAGGTGCTCTGTAGAAGTTGTTCCACATGTAGATGTATTTTTGATGTATTTGTGGGGAGGAAGGTGATCTCTACATCTTACTCCTCCGCCATCTTGAAGGTCCCTCCGACTTGCTTTTAACTAATAGAGTTTGGCAGAAGTGATAGCATGTCACTTTGAAATTAGGCTGTGAAAGACTTTGGTTTATGTGTTGGGAATCTCTCTCTCTCAGTTCACTTGCTCTGGGGGAAGCAAGCTGCCATGTTGTTAGCAGTCCTATGGAAAGGCCTATATGACAAGAAACTGAAGCTTCCAGCCAACAATGAGGACCTGAGGTCTACCACCAACCAGTGAGCTTGAAAAAAGATCCTCTGATTGAGTCTTGAGGTGACTGCAGCCTTGGCTGATATCTTTACTGCACCTTTGTAAGGCACTTTGACACACAGCCGCCCAGCTAGATCATTCCTGGATTCTTGACCCACAAATTCTGTGTGAGATAATATTTGTTTGTTGTTTTAAGCTGCTGAGTTTTGGGGTAATTTCTTATGCAGCAATAGGAAACTAATATAATAATATGTGGTGATGTGTATACACAAAACTTATATTTATGTATGTATACATATACTTATACCAGATATGCCTCAATAATTTTTGACTCTTTAACCTAAAAGCATTGCTACTTCCTACCCCATGCAATCTGCTTTTTTGTTTAGAGGAGTCCTGTATTAAATTTTAGTCATTAGAATTTTTTCTGAGAGACTTTTTTTTTGGTGGGGGTGGGTGGAGGGAGTACTGTCTCTTTTTTATATTTTTTGTAAGAGATTTTTATATATCCTATATATTCATTATTTTCTTCATTTATTGAGAGTAATATCTCCCAATCTACTGATTACTTGAAAAGCTGGTTTATTAGGTATCATCGTCAAACAAACATTCTTATAGCTGGATACTCTTGATGCTGTTAATTTTTAAATTTTCTTTGGACTTCTTGGATTTTTACAATTTTTTTAAAGAATGCTTCTTCACCTTCAAGATTATAAAACTTCTGTTTTATCTCTTTTGCTGTTTATTTTCATTAGTATTAATTTTCTAATCTTTAATTTCTTTAATTTTAAACTGTTTCTGTTTAGTTTTCCTTAAATCATAAACCCATATTTCTGTTCTTTTATAAAATGAATACATGTTATATTTACTAAAAAGATTTTATTTATAACTTTATGACTTTTATTTTGAAATATTTGTTTTGAAATGTTTCTCCTTTATCCCTTGAATTGTTTTAAATTATCTTAATAGATTTTACATTTTATAGAATAACACAACTAGGTAAAATATTATCTCTTTTAAAACATTTTTATTGCAAAATATAATATACAAAATAATGCAAGATATAGAGAACAGACTTGTGGCCACAGGTGGGGAAGGGGAGGGTTGGACAAATTGAGAGAGTAGCATTCACATATATACACTACCATGTGTAAAACAGATAGCTAGTGGTAAGCTGTTGTATAGCACAGGGAGCTCAGCTTGGTGCTCTGTGATGACTTAGAAGGGAGGGATGGGGGAGTTGGGAAGGAGGCTCAGGAGAGAGAGGATATATGTATACATATAGCTGATTCACTTTGTTGTACAACAGAAACTAACACAACATTGTAAAGCAGAAATTTAGTACATAAGTGCAGAAGTTTCTGTGCAGGGTAACAAATCTAGTGGTTATGCAGTTGACACCTACGTGCCTGACACCTATGTGCCTTCCTCCTAGGTCAAGAGAGCTTTGATAATGCCTGTAAAGCTTTTCTGTTTTTAAGAAGCCTCTGAAGAAAACATGACAAAATATTAATAATTAAAAATCTACATGTGATTTTACAGATGTTTGTTATATTTTTCTCTGGAGTTTCCTCTATGTTTAAAATAGCTCATGATAATAACAGCATCTATAATAAAGGAGATATCATTAGCTCTGGAAAGCAGATTCTTTAATGCAGTGTTTATAATATTTTCCAGTATTTAAGATAATACTTCAGTGTAGGTTTTTAATGGTGAAAAGGAAAAGTTAAGAGGGAAGTTTTTGGGAAAAAAATCCTTCAAACACTTCTGCCTCCATACTCTCTAGAGAGAAATGAATGAACCTAGCTAATAGTGTGAAGTCGTTAACTTCTTGCAAGAGAGACATTTGATTGTAGGAAGCCTAATTTTTTCACTTTGCTTAATTAAGAAAATAATAAGATCTTACTCAGAGAAAAATGACTATAAAATGTCAACTTACTATTCACAAGGTTTATTCCAAAAAGGAGGATCTAACACAACACAAAATCTTCATTGAGTTATAAATCCCTCTTTGGAAGCAGGTAGAGTTTGTGACCCATGAGTGTATGAGACTAATTAAGCCTTCTTAAAAAGACTCCAGGGAAGAGGTTGCATAGAGCCCTCAAGTCATGGAAATAGTCCAGAAAATTAGGGGAAAATAGAGAAAATAACTAAAAGTGGAAATACGTTTGGCTGATAGAAGCTAGGCATTTATTTATGGGGTTCTCTTTTGCAGATATCTGAATCAAAATATCTTAAAAGGGGTTCCTGGTTACAACATGACTTGCACTAACTTAAGTTTGTTAGTGAATAGTGTTGTGATTTGTAATTCTTGGTGGGAAGGTAGATGTTCAGTGATTCTCAAACTCAGAGAATCACCTGGAACATTGTGCGTCAGAATCACCGGGAGGGTGTGTTAAAAAATAGATCACTGCTTCCATTTCAGGTTTCTGATTCAGTGGGTCTGAGGGGGGGGGTGAGGAATTTGCATTTCTCACAAGTTCCTAGAAAACCACACTTTGAGATGCTGTAGTAGATGCTGTTGATGTCCACCCAGATCCTCTTTTTTAGCTGGCACATCCATCCCTCTGCTGTTAACAGCATATACCTGCTAACTTCCTCAGAAAATTGTCCTGGCTGATGGAGCT
The DNA here is from genome assembly GCF_949752795.1 of Hyperoodon ampullatus. Lineage (NCBI taxonomy): Eukaryota > Metazoa > Chordata > Mammalia > Artiodactyla > Ziphiidae > Hyperoodon > Hyperoodon ampullatus. The sequence goes on from NC_136919.1 coordinate 82,700,534, forward strand.
GCCTTTCATAGAGATGCCTGGAAGGTTACCAGCCTATTCTCTACCAGTCACCTCCCCAGCACCTCTAACAGTCAGTGATGGACTGATAGAGGCAGACCAGAGCCTGGCTCCTTTCCTTAAGAGAGGACAACTCTGTAATACCTACAACCTAGAGGGGCCCCCCTCCTTCATTACCTGCTTGGCATGGGCCAAGACTGCTTCCCCTTCCCTCTCCTATTTCCTTCACTCTTTTGCAGATTTTTCATGGAGAATACACCGTCAATAAGTCTCTGGTGCCTAAATCTCTGTCTTTGGCTCTGCTTCTAGGGAACCAGACCTAAGACAATAGGTAAAACATAGACTTTGGTTTCTAGGAGTTGTTTTAAATTGTATCTGCCTTGCAGCCTTATAGGTTCAAATAAAAGCTGTTCACTGAGATCTGTTCTCTGGTTAGTTGTTCCTTTTATGTCATTAAACATTTAATACTTGAAAAAGTATCTGTGGACTTGGCATGCAGGACGGTTTTGTTCAAAACACGTTTTGAAGAACAATAGCTTTGTCTAGCCTTTAAACATTTTTAGTTCTACAACTGGTTGAAAACAGGAAGAAAATATGAAGCTGATCAGGCCAAATTTTAGCCTTGGAAAAAAGTTAATAAAGTCAAGTTAACAAATCTTGACAATAAGGAAGGGAAGGGATTATAATGGGCTTATAATGGAAATGACAGGGAGGAATAAATTTATGGCAGGAGGGAGAGAAGCCCTGTTCGAAATATATTGCTAGCCAGCTCATATTATGTGACTGAGAGCTAACTGTCATTAACTCTGAGGTATCATTCTGCACTGCTATTGATATGCCTTCCCCTAAGGGCCACTGTCTCCCACTGTAGGTGGGATGATGCTAAAAGGACTTTCCTAACTTCAAGTTGAAAAGGGAACTGGGCTCTTTAGTATTCCCCTTCAAACCCAGTGATTCCATAGATTTGCACGGGCAACAGCTCAGCTTTATGTCAAAAAATTGTGTGGCAAGTGGATGTTGACTTGATGCTTTACTTGACCAAGGTTTAGATCTTAATTCTGCCCTGTAGCTGATCAAAGGCAAGCTATATCAGCACTGATGACCTCAGTTTCTTCTGTAATGTGGCTGAATGAGGTAAGGTTTATAAGTCTACAGTGTATTTCTGGGCCTATGCTAAGTGCTCATTTTCTTTACTCTCTGAGATATTTGATTCCATCCCATCCCTTCCTTGCTTGTAAAGTAAGTGCACTTATCAGGTGTCCTTCCCAGTAGGCTATTTTGAATGCTGATTCTAGGGGTCTGCATTCCTTCATCCCTTTGATTTTTAGAGAGCTGGCTTGCACATTATGTGCAGCCACTGGGGAAGAATCTGGCCACACAGGCTATCCCTAGCATGGCAATTCTCTGATGAAAGGTGAGCAAGATAAGTGCAAAGTATGATTAGGTCTGGGACTGTGAACAAAATGATATAACCAGATTAAAAAAACCCAAACAAACAAAAAGCAAACACCCTCTCTCAAGAACTTGTAAATTGAAACAGTGATAATGTTTCCAAATGCAGAAGGAATATAAACAGTTATTCTACTCCACGTTTAGTCACTTAATTTCATTCTTTAAACTGTCCTTTTCATCACCAAATTAAAGAAAAAAGCCCACATCCTTTTGATCTCTCTGGGCAATAATTGTTTGACATGTTTTCCTGGCAAATGATGATACAGACAGAGCTGACATTTTGATTACATTGGTAAGTCAAAGGCTAACAGAAGTTAGGGAGAAGTTGTCTCATGTTATAGCTCACACAGTAAAAAGCCATGGGATCAACTCTGACAGATGTCATTTTTGATGTAAAATAAGTGAGGGTACACTTTTGGACTTCATGCATTGCTGGTTTAGGTACTTAGTCTGAAACACAAAGTAAACCATAAATCCAGTCCTCTTCTCAGCGTTCCAGCAGGGACATGAAGGGATTCCAGAAGTAGAGCAATAGAAAAACCTTCATACTCTCCATTAATCTGTGTGTTGAATTCTAAGAAATCCTAACTCCAGAGGTGTGAAATAAATCAGAACATTCTACTGCAATTAGATTTAAGTTCAGTGTTCTGGGTAAGGGAATTCAATACAACAAAATGTATTGAATTAGGTATTCAGAGGCATACTGAAATGAGCAAGATCTTTTGCTTGTGTCTTAATCTAGTGAGGGAGACAGATGCATATGTAAACTCTTACTTATGTCCATAATGGCTGAGGCTTAGGGATGTGAAGTATTTTACTTTACTTTTCCCATTGAGTCAACTGCCATTTTTTCATGAAGTCCATGTTGGATGGGCAACTAGGAGTCCTTCCTTTTTTTTTGGTTTCCCTCCCTCTGCTTTCCTTATGGCCCTGTCCATATTTTACCCATCTTATCTCCTGTTGGTTTTCTGGAGTTCAGACAATTAGTACCAGATTGGTTCCAATTACAACTGTTTTTCCTGTGAAGGGAGCTAAGGCTGTGGGTTCCAAAGTCTGTGTCAAGTTGCCCCTGGACACAGCAGCAAATTCAAAGAGGCACTACCATGATGGATATTTTGTTTTTGAGGAAAACTGATTGACTTCTGCTGGATACCACGTGAACTACATTATTTTTTTAAGTTTTTTTTTTTTTATTGAGGTATAGTTGATGTCCAATATTATATGTTTCAGGTGTGCAACATAGTGATTCACAATTTTTTTTTTTTTTTTTTTTTTTTTTTTTTTGCCATATGCGGGCCCCTCACTGCTGTGGCCTGTCCCGTTGCGGAGCACAGGCTCCGGACGCACAGGCTCAGCAGCCATGGCTCACGGCCCCAGCCGCTTGGCGGCATGTGGGATCTCCCCGGACTGGGGCATGAACCCGTGTCCCCTGCATCGGCAGGCGGACTCTCAACCACTGCACCACCAGGGAAGCCCGTGATTCACAATTTTAAGGGTCATATTCCATTTATAGTTATTATAAAATATTGACCATAGTCCCTGTGTTGTACAATATATCCTTGTAGTTTATTTTGTACATAGTAGTTTGTACCTCAATCTCCTACTCCTGTTTTCTGTTCCCCTTTCCCTCTTCCCCATGGTGACCACTAGTTTGTTTTCTATATCTGTGAGTCTGTTTCTTTTTTGTTATATTCACTAGTTTGTTTTAGTTTTTAGATTCCACACATAAGTGATATCATATGTTTGTCTTTCTCTGTCTTATTTCACTTAGCATAATACCCTTCAAGTCCATCCATGTTGTTGCAAATGGCAAAATTTCATTCTTTTTATGGCTGAGTAGTATTCCATTGTATATTTATATATATATATACACCACATCTTCTTTATCCATTCATCTGTTGATGGACACTTAGGTTGCTTCCATTTTTGGCTATTGTAAATAATGCTGCAGTGAACATTGGGGTACATGTATCTTTTTGAATTCGTGTTTTCATTTTGGGGGGGGATATATACCCAGGAGTGGAATTGCTGGTGAACTACAGTTTTAACATACAGTGCAAATTGCTTTCAGTGAAGTCATAGTTGCTGTGATAAAAAGCCAGTATCCTTGAAAATCAGTGTGTAATAAGAAATGGCAATGGCAACGTGCAATATAATTCCAAGGTTTAAGAAGTTGTGTGGCGCCCAACAGGCACACACATTTCACTAGCTAAGTGATTGTGGTTATTTATAAAATAAAAATATTTTTTCCTTTCAATTTATGCATAGTATTTTTTTCAAACTGCTCTGAGTTATTAGGCCTAAGGTGCTTTTTAAGGGTTTGAATTTAATAACTTCATAAATGGAACTGTTAGGTATTTTGTTTGGTCTTAATTAAGTTGACATTTAAGGTGCCTTGGACTGAGAAGGTCTGGAGAACTCTGAGCTGGAGGGAAGGTAACATGTTCCTTAGGTTCCATGAGAAGGTCCTCCACCTATAAGAAAAATAAAGCGTTCTCTCTGTAAATATTAATCACCTTTTTGGGGCATAATTTTGATATGAGTTCAGAATCGTATGCTCTTTTGCTTTCCTCCGTCTGCCCAAAGATCCGTTTTGAGGGAAGAGGTGTGAATGCCAATGAATGGTGGGGGAAATAGGGAAAGAAAAGGAAGGGATTAAAGGAGAAGAAAACCTGGTCCTGTCACACATAAAGGTAATTATTATACAAATGCTAAAAGTGAGTTTCAAAGACATTGTAATGGGAAATCAGAGGAGAAGGTACATGAAAATAAATGGCCGAATCTGTCCTTTCCTCTCTGCCTTCTGTAGTTGGACTGGTTAGATTTTAGAACACATAATACTGAACTATAGTATTTTGTAGTTGGAAGTGACCTCAGGGATGCTCTAATATTGAATATTAGAATTTTCTCATTTTACAGAGGAGGGAACAGATCTAGCGAGGGAAAGTGATTTGTGGAAGGTTCCACTGACAGTGTTAGGTCTGAGACTAGACCTTTATTTGGGGAGACGCTACTCACTTTTTCTGTCTGTTTTTCAAGCATATCCTTATATAACACTGGGACATGGCTGCTCTGAGGATAGCAGGCTATTGCTCTGCCTGAATGGAATGGTGCCATTAGGTAGCCAAAGCCTCATATCACACATCCAGGGAAAATATACACAAAGCCCAAATCTAATCACCAGGCTGTTAATTTTAGTCATGTATTCATCCCTGAGAAATGTTATGAAGCCCTTACATCCAGTCCTTGCATCCAGTTTGCTGCTTTTCACACCCCATGCTGCACTTATAAACTGATGCTGTTAATATGTCATGACTCTAAGGTCATGACCTGAGAGTGGTGTTTTTATCAACTGTAGGCTATGTATTATGGGTCTTCTTTTTTACTTAATGCTTTAAGAAGAAGAATCCTATTGAAATTTTACAAATCCAAAAGGTGTGCAGGAATTATAGGCATTTGTTTTTTCTTGAAGTATACGTATATTCATGGCACTTTTTCCCATATAAAAGGGGACAGTGACCATATGAGATTCAGTATTTGAAATTACCTTCTTTGCATACCAAATCCTTTTTGAAATAATATCCTGTGAGCAACTCTACCTCATCTGCATGAACAACATGAAGCAGAAAGGCTAGTAGGAAATGCACCAGCATTAATTCTGCAAACCTGCTGGGAACATGAATTCTCAGGGACATCTGTAAAGTACTTTAGCAGGCTCTAAAGAAACACATCTACCCCAGAGATTTGATATGTCTATAAGTTCTAAAATAGATACTCTGAGCTGGTGAAAAATTTTTTAGGATTAAAAAAAGGAATGCCAAAGAAGAAATTTTAATAAAGGAGAAAAGATGGTGAAGAAAACCTAAAGAAGGAAGATCTTGGAGAAAGGTGCAAGGCGGTTTCAGAAAATAAAAGGAATTTTAAAGCTATTGTTTGTTAGGAATAGAAAAGCAGCATCAAGTAGTAGAAAGGCAGGGCCTAGAGCTATGCAGTCCTAGGTGTTTGTGCCCTGGTTCTACTGGCTCATAAGCACATCATGCAAGAGGAATCCAGAGCCTTAGAAGAATTAGGACAAGTCATGGGTGTTATGGTGTACTGCTGTAAAATTTTGTTGTTTTTAACTGACAATGAACACAAATTCACAGAATTAACATTTGTTACCAGCATAGATGTGCGGCAGATCACATCTGTGAGACATTGAAGGGAGAGCCCATCATGTCAACAGCAACATTTATTTGTTTCTTTAAAAAGACTTTCCTTGGATAGAAAAGTATCTTGTTTATTTACATTAGCTGGTTTTCACTGAATGTGTGTTGCTCATTCATGCCTCTGAATGGATCACCTCGCAGTGACTGTTTTTCCCAGTGGTCCTGTACCTACTTTTTGCTTCCATAGTTGTCTTTCTGGGTAAAATTTGACTATGAGACAAGTGGTGAATGTTTCTCCAGCAACTTCTAGGTTTTGATAATTTTAGGTCATAAATTATGTCAGTTTCAGTCATCTTTCATACACATATACATACACTCACAAGATTTTGTATCTTTTGTTCTTATAGTACTTCTGAGTGATGTAGACCTGCAGCCATCTGTAACCATCAGGGTTAGGTGGCAAGAACCATAGAGAAGTGGATCCAGCATTGAGTGGTTGAACAAATCCTTGAATTACTTAATTCCAGGCCTCTTGTTAATTAAAAAATATAAAACACTATTTGATTAAGTCACTGTCAATCATTCGTTGTTACTTGCAGCCAAAACACTCCTGTTTCAATTCCATACTTGAAAGTACCAATTAACATAATTCGAAGCAGCAGATAGCATAATCTCTCTGATCCTGGTTATCTTATTGTTAAAAATGGAGATAAAAATGCCTGTCCTGGAGAATCATTGAGATAATATATGTGAAAAAACATAACATGTTGTCTGCAGCATAGTTGATGCCCACCAATATTTCCCTTTTCCTGGCCTGGTTCTGCTAGAGCTAACATACTTACTCAAATTGTTTAGCTGTCTATGCATCAACTTACGCCTCTTGAATAAGGATAATAATTCTATTTTTACTTTTTTTCTTGTTAACTTTCCACATAGAATCTATTATGCTAATGTATTAATTTAATTTTTTTTTTTTTTTACTTCTTATAGACTTGGGACATAGGTTAGTTACTAAATGCTCCATTTATTCTTCTGGGCCTCTGGAACACAATAAACCATTTGCTGAAGTGCAATATACAGTTAAATACAAATGCTATGAAAAAAATTCTAGAGAATGGTTTGGGACCATAAGATCTTATCATTCATGAAAATTTAGGGCTAGAAGATAACTTAGAACCATTTCTAATACCTCTCCATAAACAGATCTGGGGGTGTAAGTGACTTACCCATGATCAAAAAGTTAATGGGGGCAGATTAAGATCATTCTGCAAAAGATTTTTCTGGATGAAGAACATGCAGACAGTGAAAGTTTTATAAAGCTCTGAAAAGGACTATGAGCTATTGGCTCTGAGAATTCTTATTTTAAAATAATTTTTTTCTATTCTATTTGAATAATACTTAAAGAAAAGGCACAATGGTATTTTGCCATTTCAATTCAGTTAATGAATTTAGATACAATTTAATGGGCAAACAGACAAAAGGATCACAGGCATATTTTTCTAAGAAATTTAACTCTCTGGTTTTCTGTTTAAAAACTTTTTTATTATGAAAACATTCTCTTACAGAAACATAGAGCAAGTGTATAACATACCCCATGAGCAAAATTTTTAATACTATGTCATGAAACCAAGATTGTTAATAAAATGAAATTGCATAATTGTAAAATAGTATTTGTTTTAAGGAAAATATTTCTGTCATGGGAAAAGCAAGTCAAAGATTTGACCAGACTAGTATATGGGTCTCTCAGCTAATTTTGTGAGTGAACCATGTACCATGTCATACTAAGAGTATAAACTCAGAAGCTACCAATGATATTCTATACCAGCAACTCTAAATGTTGCATTTGTCTTTGCCTGGGACTGTATAAGAGGGTATGAAATGAACATTTCCAGAAAGTTCAGGTACAAGTTTTAGTACTGGGTGAGCACCTAAAAGTCACATACTTTCAGAAATTTTATAGTAAATCATGACCATGTGTACAATGCTTATGACTGAATACAGGTACTCTAGTCAAGTCAGCCAGCCTAAGTGCCTTCACAAATGGACCTTCAGTGTGATCTGAATTGCAAGGCTTTTTCCTATGTAATATACACCCTTCCCTTTCCAAAAATAAAATTCACTTGAAAATCTTATCCTTTCCAATAAGCTTATTACTATCACCAAAGGACCGTGGAACAGTCTTCAAACCCCACACGTGGAATGCTCCCCAACAGCTTGTTAAAGTTTCACGAGCTCATCTGTTGTCATTTGCTAACAGCTCCCAGCTCTCCTCCTCCCCCTGCAACCTCTACATACATACAACTCATCCAGTATTTAAAGAATTTTGGAGAACGGAGGTGACTTCAACCAGGAGCGGAGCCAAATTCCGCAGCTGGCCCACACACATTGCTTCAAGTCTCCAGCCATTGGCTCAGGAAGGTCACAGCCACATTAAATTTAGGCCCCTTATCGAAGAAGTCGACTCACATCATGGGCCATAAATTCTTCATTGTGCATGTTCAGTGCTGTTCACAGAAACCTGAAGCCTTTGGGTTTTCAGACTCAGGTTTTATTTTTGTCTGAGGATCAAAGACTCAAAAATATCTTCTCTCTCATAAGGCATTAAAAAAAAAAAAAAGAAAATTAAAGAAAACCACCCAGCATCACTACAGTGTTTTCTGTTGCTGGTAACTTTTTTGTAATGACCGGAGTATTGAGTAACTTTTGAATGTGGTGCTTATATTTCTGGGAATAAAGAAGCAGGAATGGTCAGTGTCACCACAACCTCTTAAACTATTTATCTCTTCCAGCAAGGAATGAACAAAGCAGGGTATTTTGCCCCAGTTAGAACCAACAAAGTTGACTTTCCATTTCTGACTTACGTGCGTAAAGAATTTTACGGTTTCAAAATCACATGTATAAACATTACCTTCTTTTATCGACATACCTCCGGGCATGTCTTGGAGAGTCTTGGAGAGCAGTACATTTTCTTGCTCAGTCTCACATTAAAGAGCAAAAACTAGGAGTATTTTATTTTAGATAAGAAACCAGGTTTTATTCTGGAAAATACTTCACCTCACAAGACTGTGTCCATCTCTCAGAGTTAGTTTCAAAGGAGAGTTTTCATTATAACTTGAGCAGTTGTTTTATCGGACAATTGTGGACTTCTCCGAGGCAATCTTCCAGAAGTCCAAGACGTTTGTCACAGTTGGCTTTACTCTTTGCTGGGACTGATATTTGATTTCTCAGCTCTTTGTCTGATGCTCTTCGCCTCTACGCAGTGCCTCAGTGATGTCTTTGTTCATGTGGAAAGAATGGCGTGAGATGACTCTTTCTAGTAGAAGCTTCCCACAAAGAAGCTTCAAATCATGTCCTCTCAAAAAAAGGGAATAGGAGAATTGATCCCAAAGCTGCATAATCCAAGCAAAATTCCTAACCTTTTTCTGCTTAAGTAAGTGACTCAAGTATGGGCCGGATCTATCTATCTACCTGTCTGTCTGTCTGTCTATCTGAAAGGAAATATTATATCAGAGGGTTGTATAATTATTCTAGGACATATAATTATTCTAGGACAGTGTTTGAGGAGATAGGACTTTCAGATTGTCACTCAGTGAATGAGAGCAGGTTGTCTGCATGATAAAGAAGAGTGTGGGATTTGGATCCTAGTTTTGTCTTTGGGCTTCCAGATGGGCCTCTGCCACAGAGAGCTGTGTTATATCAATTACGCTGTTCTCTTCTAAGTTCATTTCTTATTCTATAAAAATGAGAATAAGGGATTCCCTTGTATAGGTTATTGGGAATTTTATTAAATAAGAGTCTGAATGTAAAGAATTCAGCCAAGTGCCTGACACATAGTAATACTAACACTCTTACTAGTAACAATAACAAATAGAACTTGAAAGGCCTTGTATTATACTGGAAAGATAATCAAGGAGCCAAAGGACTTGAACTTGAGTGATAATTCAGCTTTTAAGGCATTTTATTGTTGTGTACTTTATAATAAACTATGGGGTAAAATGGACTTTCTCTGAGATCCCTTTTAGTTCTAAGCATTCAATAATTCTACTGCTTATGTCTGTCTAAGGTGCCATGGATAGGTTAAGTGGAAATCCCAGATACTCTCCTTCCCACTAAGCCGGCCCTGTGCCATCTAAAATGGAGTTACTCTGTGTCTGATTTAAACACCTTCAAGCCACTGAATTTATCCTATGTCCTCTTACAAAAATTTAAAATTTTCTTTTATTTTTAATTTATGGTTTTAGCAGCAGTGTGAGGAGTGTGCACATGTGGTTTCTGGGAACTGAGAAGGGTGATTGATGGTTGATTACAGTTAGTGACAGTGCCCAGGACATTTGCATGAGTTATTCAGTCGATGTTGTATGACAAGTGGGGGAATTAAAATCAGCAATAATCTCCCAGTACTTCCTGGATTCTGTTTCTTTTTTAAAGATTAATTTATTATTTATTTTATTTATTTTTGGCTGTATCAGGTCTCAGTTGTGGCACACAGGATCTTCGTTGAGGCACATGGGATCTTTCATTGTGTCGTGCGGGCTCTTCGTTGTGGTGCACGGGCTTCTCTCTAGTTGCAGTGTGCGGGTTTTTCTCTCTCTAGTTGTGGCACGCAGGCTCCAGCCGTGTGGGCTCTGTAGTTTTGCGGTACACGGGCTCTAGTTGAGGCGTGCGAGCTCAGTAGTTGTGGCACTCCGGCTTAGTTGCCCCACGGCATGTGGGATCTTAGTTCCCTGACCAGGGATTGAACCCGCATCCCCTGCAATTGTAAGGTGGATTCTTTACCACTGGACCACCAGGGAAGTCCCAACCACATACTTCTTAATGACTACTTCAGTAATTACACAAACAGCTGACCCTTAAAAGGCCTGATTAAGTTCTTAATGAAACCACCATGGTTTCGGGTGTGTGTATAGGAGTAGGGGTATGGCAGGGAGAGTAGGTCATATTTTTCTTACAGCTACGTGTTTTTAAGACAGATATCTCTGATGAACACTGGACACAGTCAAATTTGAACTCATTTTATTTCTATACAAACATGCTTTTATTGTTTATTTTTTCAAGAATTGTCATTTCCTCTACAGTCACTCAGACCAACTTCCTTCTTTCATTTGCATTTTCTCATACAGTCAAGGAGTCCTTTTTGAGTCTGTATTTTTAACATTCCTCATATTTATTCCTTATTTTCTTCCCATTTCTACTCTCACTATTGTAGATCAGACCCCTGTTATTTCTTACTTGGATCATTGCCCTGGCCTTGTAATTCCTCAGTCTTTTCCAAACTGTTCTACGTCTTACTGCCAGATTAATCTTTTCAAAACTCTGTTCTGATTGTATCATTCTTCTATTCGAAAACCTTCAGTAATTCTCCATTGCCAGCCCAAAGTGTTCATGTTCATTTGTAAGGCATTCAAGACACTCCATGACCTGATTCCAACCCAAATTTCCAGCCTTATCTCCCACTGCTCTCCTTTACATAACTTGTACTCCAGCCAAACTGAAGCACTTACCATTTCTTAAATGTGCACTTGTTCCTGTCTCCTTACCTTTTGCTCTCTTTAAATGATTTCCTTCAGCTTATAATTTCCTCTGTGTCCACTGTGCCTGTCAAAACTGCCATCCTTCAAGGCTCACATCACATACCTCCATGAAATCGTTTCTGATCTCCTCAGCAAGAAAGAATACTAATAACACTCTGCACATACCTCCCTTTTGGCACTTGTGACATTTTACTTTGAATTGTAGAGGCAATGACTTGTAGTGGATTTGGTGTCAGATAACTTAGGAAGGGTTGAGTCTGGGTTCTGCCTTTTATTACTTCTGTGTGGTCTTGGTACAAATCATTTAGCCTTTCTTAGCCTCAATTTTCTTTCACGTTAAATAAGAATGAACACTTCTACATAACTCACAGGGTTATTTTGAATATCAGATGGAAATATATATGTAAAAATTTTACAGTGTAAGTTTATATTTTGTCTAATCTCCTCAACTACATATCAAATTTCTTATATCTAGGAAGTATTTTTCATTGATTTTTTTTGGGCGGGATTTGTATATACGATCAGGTACTCAATAAATGCTTGTTGAATTAATAATTTTTAAAATATAATTTTCATTGAAAAGAGAATATCAAGAGTTATCAATAGACATATATCTCCTAGTGCAATCTTTCCCGTTTTATTTAAGATTTTTTCATAGTATACTTCCACTCTACAGTCGTGATGGGGTAAATTCATACTATATATTTACTTTTATGTAATAATTCCCTCAATGTTGATAATCCAATGCAGTTAAAACTTCTATATTAAGCCTTTGAAGAACAAAGTAGTTTGTTTCACTGTGGAAATTTTCTGAAAGCCTCCACATATAATTCTATAGTACTACAACTTTGGGAACTTAGATCTCATCATTCTTATACCTGAAAGCCAACACACACACACACACACACACACACACGCACGCACACACGCACGCACATAAAGAGAAGAAAAAGGTTTTAGGCAAATCAGATTTCTTATGAAAGAAGTGATTCTTCTTCCTTAACACCCTAAAGTCTTACTGAAGTGCAAGAAACCAGAGGGTAGAGGTCTAGGACTTATATATGGTATGCATATAATTTTCACTTGCCTGTACAGCCTTATTTGTTTTTTGGTCAATTAAGATGATGGCCCAGCTGGATTGTTACTCTTTATTTCTGTCTTCCATTCCTTCTAATGTCATTGGTCCAGGTGCCCTATCTCAGAACTCTTCAGCAGTCAGGAATGAATGAGACCCACAGGGGAAGGGAATGTTGAAAGAAACAGAAATATTGAATAGACAACAGTTTAGAGTATATGGAGCACAACAGAAGGGTGTCACTCAGTACAAAATGTTCATCTAGAAAAAAGAAATCACTCTTGTTTGTTTCTGTGATTGTGCAAATGAAAAACAAGCCAAGAAATCCACCATCCTCTCCTTGGCCTGTAGAGAAAGCTGGGGGTACATTCCTTCTCCAGTGGGAAGGGAGCTTGTTTGGGTTACTTAAGCAGTAGCATAGGATTAAGGAGTGACATAATTCCTTCTTGGAAGAGTCTGGCTGGATTTTGTGCCATTTTTGGAAAGTGAGGGTGATGCACCAAGACTGACAGATTGCTCGGAAAGAGAACTATGTGGAAACCTCCTAAATCCCTTGAGTTTTATCCAAGGAGAAACTAGAGGGCAAAAGAATGCCTAGGCACTAATATGCAAGTTCCTGCTAGTAATCCAGATATGGAAAGAGCTATGTGCCTGGAACATTTAAAAGTAAATCTGTCTGATCCCATAGGGACTGTATACATTTAGATGGAATCTTAGATTGTCTCAAAGATTCTTATGTAGAATGTTCTATCTTGTTCCGAGTTGAGAGAGGGTATTTCATGAGAAGAGGAGAAGAGTACAAAGCAAAGGATTATCAGAAGCTGTGTTGAATCAACAAAGCACTGGAGAGTTGCTTAGATAAAAATGGGACATACTTTGTTTACGAAATTTTCCTTAAAACAGTCCTTGCCATAGTCTCTGAGGACTCTAAGCTTGTGTAGTTTATGGCTGGAGGATAGGATCTGGCTTATGCCTTCATGTTCTCTCAATCATCTGTGCTGACTGATAGGACGGTGCAGACGGGGTAATCCTATATAGAGGTTCTCCCTCTCTCTCTGTCATACACCCTCATTTCTGGCTTTCTGTTCATCTTTAATCTCTTCCTGATTCCACTGGGCCCTCTTTCTTACTCTCCACATACTTTCTTTTCTTTTGCTGCTGTTGCTCACAGCCAAGTACATCTAAGTAAAAGTCATATTTTTGGCAAATTGATAAGCGATGAGAAGATTAGCCTCCTGTCTTCAAAAGGTCAAGTGATGGTCGGTTAGCTTAATTTAATTCTTGCTCAAGGTGATAGAAGTTGAATCCCTGAAAGAACTAATTTTCTTTTAAGAGACCTACTTTGCCCCACTGACCAAGGCTGTGTATGGGGCAAGGTTATGTTACATAATTGTACTTTCTCCCAACTTCTTGCCAGTAATTTTTTTTTAAATGAATGGATTAGAAATGTTGGTCATAAGAGGAGCTGATAGAGAATTTGATGATACCACCCCTACTGGAAAAACCAGTGTGGCACCTTCTGGATTTGTAGGCAGGAATGGATTTTGAATTCTAAGCAATTCAAGACAATGACCTGGGGAAAGGGCTGGAATGGTGCAGGAATGCTAATTTTAGCTATTAAATTTTTTTTTCTCTGTGCTCAGTTTATTTCTTTAATCCCTTGAGATGTCCTGAACCCCAGTCTCTGGTCTGGTCTGGGGAGGCAGAACTGCATGCAAACTCCTCATGGCCCTGGCACATACACAGTTAACTAGAAGCACATGTGAGTCCCATTATTTGAATTGAAAACAGACCTGAATAAAGAGATATCTGTATTGTGTCCCAGTACCTCCATGTCCAACAAGTTATCAGTGGGCCATGAGGGATGAAAAGGTCTTCCAGCAATCCGGGCTCATCACTGCCTAGCGATTTAGTTCGAGAGCCCAGATAGTAAATTGGGCTTGATGTAAAACATCAGCCAAGGCTGAGCGTCTGCCTGGGTGTGCTGGGCTTGCCTTGGGCTGACCTGACAACAGGCATGCTGTCACTCTGGGTCATCGGCTGTCAGTGGAGGCCTCCCTGTGGGAGATGCAGGTCACAAGCATTGCAGTGGTCTAGACAGGAGGTGACAAACACGTTGACCTTTGGGATGAGATTGATCTCTGTGTTTTTTGACAGGAGGCCTTTCCAGAAGGGGGGTCTCAGGAGGCACAGTCTGGAAGCTTCATCATCTGTGAGTGGAATCAAACCTCTATATCTGCTCCACCAGACTGGAATGCCAAAGAGAGTTTATCAAGGTTGTTTTTTTGAGCTAAACAGGGATACTGTATTTGCTTTGGGCTTCAAGAGTGTGAGGAATGAAAAAGGGGAAAAGAATTTACTTTTGCTGTGTCAACTCTGTGGCCAACCCTAGGAAAGTTACCTTTCCACACAGTATTTCATTTAACTGATACAATGTTATGAGGTTTGCATTGTTCTCTTCACATTCAAGAGGAAAATGTAGAGGCTCAGAGATGATCGGACCTGACTACCCAAGGCCGTGTAGCAAGTAGTTGCTAAGGCCCAGATTTGAACTGTGGTTTATTTTGATATTATACCATGATACCTTTCCAGGGTCTGGGTTTTCTACTACAGTGGGGATAATTTCAGCTCCTCCTGGAACTCTGGGGATTATCAAAATGTTAAAATAATTTGAAAAACAGACTTTTGCTTCTCCTCAAATCATCTAATTTTAAGTAAAATGAAGCTTGTCTCCTTATTTTGCCACCACCTGGTTACCCCTGAAAGAGAATAGAAATTGTTCAGGGGAGAGTGAAGGAGAGAATTGGTCTAGACTAATGTGTCCTAAAGTATGTTCCATTGGTCTCTAGTCCCTGGACATTCTCTGCACAAACACATTTGGGAAACCTGGAATAAATATCTCCTTCATGAAAAACCACATGATTAGATTTGCTTTTTGTTGGAAAACCAAGTTTTTTCAAACTTAATTGATCAGGTAACCTTTTCCCCCTAGAAAACTGATTAACATCACATGGGTCTAATGTTCTGTGGACTACAATTTGCAGACAACAGTTTAAGTTTTAATGATAGTAATGTTTCCCTGGATTTAGACTCAGAAGCTTTATTAACTTCATCCAGGATAGCATCGATTATCTAGGTTTTTAACCACTTGCTGTGGCCAAGGTTCTGAGCTATTAGCAAATGCAAGGACAATCCCAAACAGTTTGAGGACTATTTGAATAATATTTTGAATATGATGAAGATATTTCAAGTCTGAAAGAAATATACAAGGCTGTACATATAGTCTTCTGAGGTGTATGGTATGTGTTTCCTTATACCCTTAAGCCTGAAACATTTGCATAGACTATCTTTCAGAAATGAATGACTTTCAAGTACAAGTATTCCAAATCCAAAGGCCATTTGCCTTCTGCAGATAAAAAAGGTCCCAAACCAAAATGCTCTTAAGCCATCTGGCAAAGGCAAATGTGATTTTTCTCTCTTCATCTTTCTTCCTTCTCTTTATTTCCTTTCTCTTTCCTTTCCTCTTCCTTCTTATTTCTCCCTCCACCCCTTCCCTCTACATCTATTGCATCTACAGGCTGGGGGAATGGATGTGATAATAATTCTTACATAGACAACTCTGTATCCAAAAGTCTTTAACCATCTTCAAGCTGAACTTCAGACTCATCAACTTAAAAAGAGATTCCCATTGAGGTTAACCAGGGTTTGCCGGTTAATAAAAACCATTCTGTTTGAAAATGAATTTGAGCCATTATCTCATTCTATGAACTATCAAATAAAATTAGGCCTTTCCTCCAATTTTTTATTTTAGATTTGTTGGTATGCTTAATAATACACCAGAGATGCTTTTTGTTTGATTTTTTAAAATAATTATATTTATAAAGAAAAAGAAGTTTCAAAGCTAAGGGGAATTATGTAAGTATATATACTATTTTGGTGGCTTCAAGGTATATTGATTTATTCTACAATAAAACATTTCACACAGACTGCCTGCTTAAAGGGGAACAATATGTGGTCCAAGGATTTCCTTTAGATTAGGAGACTGAAATTTTATTTTTATTTGCTCTGATAAACACAAGATCCAATCTCCAAGACCTTAAGTCCAGCACTTAGAAGAGTGACTCCCTCCAAAGGGACTTTGAGACAGCTTAATTTCTCCATTGGGCAGCTTTATGTATGCACCACCCAGGCATGACCTGACATTTTGATAGCTTGATTGAAGATCCCAATTAAAAAATGTTTCACAACCACAACCAGTAATATACCCTTTAAAATACAAAGAGGAAACAAATTACCTACCTCTTGACTCCTTTACTCACCCTGAAAATGACTTACATACAAGACAGGGGACAAACCAAGTCATGAAGTAAGATTTGGAAGTTTGAACCTTTACCTGCAAGGATTTTTCAGAACACTTCTAAGCTGATTGCTTGGTTTCTATTATCAGAGCAGAACCCTAAAGTTAAGAAGTAAAAGCTTGATTCTGTTTTCCCCCCCTCCTTTGTCCCTTTTCAGCAAGTTATTTTCCTATGTCATAGGAGTTTGTTTATACTGGGATGCAGATTACTATAAAGTGAGGTAATCACAGCAGAGAGTAGCAAATAAAAGTTTAAAAATATTTGCCTTCCAGGGTAAAATTCATGATTGCACACTTCAGGCAGCTGAGATAAAATATTTGGTTTTAGTGGCATTAAGAAGGAGAAAAAAGTGATGACCTCCAGAATGGTTTAGAGTATTTTCTAAAAAGTCTACTCTTCACAGTACAGCAAATGAAGCTCCAGTTGCTCTAGAATTAGGGAAATTTGATGGAGTACTGAAACTGAAGCACAAATGAGTACAGTAAAGTAAAGATAGGTCTTAAGAGTACATATTGCCTGGCTTCAAATCTGGTCTTGGCCATCTACTAAACACACAGGGCAAGTTTCTTAAAACCTACCTTGGTTTTTTCGTTTGTAAGATGGAATGAATAGTAAAAATACACATCCCAAAGAGTTCTAGTGGGGCTTGGAGAATAAGTGTATAGCCCGACAGAGAAGGCTTTCAGTAGATGATTTCTCTTAGGTTTTTATTATTAAGTGCTCTCGATATCTACTCATACCTAGGCCTATGATCTCTCTGGTCTGTACCACATATTTTGTGTCCCTGGATGGGTGAATAAGGAGTGGGAATTACTGCCATGTTAGTTGACTTATTGAATCAGTTATTCAATACAATTTTAATGAGTGGCTATGGGCTCTGTTACTGTGCTGGGACTGGGGATATAGCAGTGAAAATAGAAATAAGGTCCCTGTCTTCAGGAAGCTTACTGGGAGGGCAATCAATAAACACATAAATAAACAATTTTACATGGTGCTTAAAGCTTTGAAGAAAAGAAAATGGAGAAATGATTAGAACAATTCATTTTAGATTACCTGGTCAAGAAAAGCCTCTTTGAGCAATATTATTTAAGCTGATACCTAACTTACAAAACAGTGCAGTCATTTGAAGATCTGGTGAAGAGGGAGAGGGGACATTAAATGTACAGGCCTTGGGACAAGTAGGAGCTTGGAAGTTTGAGCAATAGAAGATGAGCACGGCTGGGGCAGAATGAGCAAGGAGGAGAGTGAGAAGGAAAAAGTCAGAGTCAGATCCCAGCCTGAAGACCATGGTAAGAACTGCAGATTTCCTTCTATAACGCTTTGAATAAAAGTACTGTAGTCCTCCACATGCAGAAGTGATACTGTGGAGCTTCCTTAGAAAAGCTAAAGGCTGTTTGCTGAGCAGTGGCAATAGTTTTACATTGTTCTCTTTCTCTATATACACATTTTGGGTGCAGTCAACTACAAATAAAGAGGTTAAGCATTTGCTCAATAAATAAAGTGAAACTTTAAGAACATTCTACCTGACCTTAGCTGTATCAGAACCAGGCTTTAGCCTGGTGTTTTGAACCTATGCCCACTTCTGATAAACACCCCAAACGTGCCCCACTGAAGATTCTCATATGTCCCTGGGTAAGGAGAGGGGAAGTTGATTCAAGTCTTTCTCTTACCCCTGTTAAGCAAAAAAAAAAAAAAAAAAAAGACTTCAGGTTCTCTATGCTCCCACTAGCCAAGAAGGTGTTGTCCAGTTGTTCTTTCTGTGGTTTATAATACACAAAATATAGAGGTTTGTAGAATTTCCACCTCTAACATTGTGTTATGATATTTTCACACCACATCCAACTTCTACGAGGTTGAGCATCTGTGATCTAACCTGCTGAGAATCATTTAAATCCTGCACTGAGTTTGATGTTCTATCATCTTATGTCCTTCATGTATCTACACAAATTAGCCCTATGGAAACAGAAACTTTCAGAAAGATCAAAGGGGATGATAGTTCTTACGCTGGTGGCAGGAGACCCTAATTCTAGACCCAGTTCTGTCTCTGTCTCCTGAGCATGTCGTTTGGTCTCTCTGGCACTTCTCCTTATCCCATTCTTCACTCACAGAATGTGAAAATTAGATCAGCTCATCAGTAAGTTTCCTTTTTGGAGCCAGCATCTATCCATAAAACTGGCTTACAACCAAAAAGAGGCAGAGTTGGTCCTAGACAAAAAGGGAGGGAGAAAAAAATTATCACTGTTACTGACCTCCTCATTCTTTTAGCACCACCCCAAAAGCTCAAAATGTGGTACCTCTGACATTATCCAGTGAATGGAAAACTATTCTAGAGAGTAGTGAGCTTTCCCATGCCCTTAAACACACATGATTCAGGCGATAACTTACTCCATCTCTGTAAAGAAGCTTGCTGGAAGAATTCCCATATTTATGTGGGTGTCAGAGCTAGGATTGCTTCTTGCTTCCAAGTTATGTGTCATCAAACTCAGTAAGACTCCCCAATCAAATTTCTTTTTCTTTCTTCCCACTTCATATTTTCTTTCTCTCCCATTTATCTCTTATTTTAGCAAACTGCTAATAATGATTGTGGACAAGGTTCAGTTCAGTGGGTACCCAGCCATGATGATGGATGAATGTGATGAAGTTAATCACTGCTGGAAGTGGAAGCTGGCCTAAGGGTTTTAGGATGCTCTGTTGAGACCCAGGTCAGCTAGTCTTCACGTCCAGCCATGGAATAAAAATAGATTTGTCAGAAACACATTCCTTATGCCACAAGTAAGCCATTTCCTCTCCTACCACTAGTCACTGCAGTTCATGACATAGGTTGTATCTTTCCCAGTCATTTTAAGGTGGTCAATTTTATAGTCAGTGTCCACCCTGTTTCTTGATATTTTAAACCAGGTCAAGCCACCCGTGTACCATGCCCCATGCTCAGGAAAACAGACCTACTACTGAGGGAATTACTCAGGACTGCCCTTGTTTGTGACCTGCTCACATAGTTCTCCTCTTCATGGTCCCATGTTTGGATGACTTCAGAGTCTCTGTCCAGTGAGAGACCCAGTGCTTGGTGTCATGTGGTATGAGTGGAGGAGGATGTTTTTACAGTAGGGATTTCCCAACTTGAAAATGAAAATAATTCCTTGTGCTTTCTAGTTACTCTGCTACACATTGGTTTTTAAAGGAAGGTTTAAAAGAGGAGAAATTTTTTTTTTTAGCATCTTTTTTGGAGTATAATTGCTTTACAATGGTGTGTTAGTTTCTGCTGTATAACAAAGTGAATCAGCTATATGTGTACATATACCCCCATATCTCCTCCCTCTTGCATCTCCCTCCCACCCTCCCTATCCCACCCCTCTAGGTGGACACAAAGCACTGAGCTAATCGAAGAGGAGGAACTATTATGCTTTTTGTCATAAATTCCTCTATTAGCGCATTGAACTTGGGCATGAAAACAACTCTTTAGAATATGGTACAAAACTGTTTGCCCATATGTAGCTCTCTGAGACCTGGATGTTTCTAGTAAAATGACTGTTTTATCATTATCATCTCCATATATTTACCTGCCATACTTTTCAGCAGACGACTTTTTCCAGTTCAGTGTTACTGTGATTACTTTCAACCATATAACACACCAGAAGGAGAAATACAAAACATTCACAAATAAGTTTCCAAGAGAAAGCAGAGGAATTGGAGAATCACCTAGCTTGTATTTTCATTATAGCTAAAGGCAAGAAAATAGCCAGGTAATAAGGAGACACTGAATAAAACAAACCTAAAGAATTTATTAATATCTATAGGGCTTTCTCTGCTAATGGAGATAAAACCTTAAATGTGTTCATTTCCTGACTAAAATCATCATGAAAATGCTTGTGGTGTGCCTGTAAAATAATTTTTCTTATATTCGAGAGATACAATGAAATAGGGTAACAGAAATGGGCTAGAGCTATTTGTGACATAAACACAGACTTAAAAATCTTCTAGGATAGAAATACTTTTGGGGTTATGTATACATGTATTGTTTTATGCACAGCATTGTTAAAATGAGTAAAAGGATGTGCCCCAAATAGGGTTGATAAGACTGTATTGGATATGGTCAACTAGATTAGAGATACTTTAACATATGTTTTGTTAGCAAGAATGCATTCATTCATCATTTGTTCATTTATTGCAGTGGGTGCCATGATGTGCTGCTAGATTCCCCCCTTCAGAACTGAAGCTCTCAACTCCCCAGTTGCCCCAAGTGTTGGCTGCTGATGGATCACAACTGAGGGCTTCTTCAGCCCTTGTCCTGTCTGAAGGGAGCTGCCTTGCCCCAAATTAATCCCCAACCCATCCCTAGGGGCAACCCATTACTATGACTGGTCCATGTGGAACTATAAGGCTGAGACCCATTGTGTCTCCATCAGGAGAATCTCTGAAGGGCCATCCTAGCTCAGTTCATCCCTCTATCCAATTCTGCTCCCCTCACTTCATTACACATGTGTTACCCGAGGCCACTCCCTATACTTCCTGAGCACAGATCTCTGTCCAGAGTCTGCTTTCAAGGGACAATGACTAAAAATATTCATCAAATAATTTTGAACACCTATCATGTGCTTGCATGGTTCTAGACACTGGGAATACTGAATAAGACAGAAAAGGTCCTTGCTGTCATAGGGATTGCATTCTAGGTGGTGGATGGTGGTGGTGGTGGTGGTGGTGGTGGTGAGGCTGACAGTAATGAAAGAAAAAATGTCAGTGATAAATGCTATCAAGGACATAAAACAAGATAAAGTGTTTGAGATTGTTGCTGGTGTGTGTGTGTGTGTGTGTGTGTGTGTGCACGTGCACGCACATGTCCAGGAAAGCCCACTTTGAAGAAGTGATATTTCTGCTGAGAGGCTTGAGTAATGAGAAGAACCTTAGAGAGTCTAAGAAACAATGTTCAAAGCAGGTACAAAAGGGACTTTGGTGACCCAAATGAAACCACCTCCAAGAAGCCTTCCTTGGGCTTCCCTGGTGGCGCAGTGGTTGAGAGTCCCCCTGCTGATGCAGGGGACACGGGTTCGTGCCCTGGTCCGGGAAGATCCCACATGCCATGGAGCGGCTGGGCCCGGGAGCCATGGCCGCTGGGCCTGTGCATCCGGAGCCCATGCTCCGCAACGGGAGAGGCCACAACAGTGAGAGGCCCATGTAAGGCAAAAAAAAAAAAAAGAAGCCTTCCTTGACCACCCCATTTATTTGCTGTCACATCACCCTCATCACCCTGCTGACTTTATTTTTAATTAAAATTTTATTATTATTATTTTTCTTTATTTTTACTTGAGTAATAATTAACATACAATATTATATTAGTTTCAGGTGTACAATGTAGTGATTTAATATTTTTATACATTATGAAATGATCACCACAGTAAGATGAATTACCATCCATCACAATACTAAGATGTTACAATACTATTGACTATATTCCCTATGTGTATATTACATCCCCATGACTTATTTATTTTATAGCTGGAAGTTTGTACCTCTTAATTCCCTTCACCTATTTCATCCATCTTTCCACCTTCCTCCCCTTTGGGAACCACCAGTTTGTTCTCTGTACCTGTGAGTCTTTTTCTGTCCTGTTTGTTCATTTGTTTTGTGTTTTAGGTTCCACATATAAGTAAAATTATACATATTTGTTTTTCTCTGACTTATTTCAGTTAGCATAATACCCTCCATGCAAACCCAAGCTAACAACATACTCAATGGTAAAAAGCTGAAAGTGTTTTTTTTTTTTTTTTTTTGCGGTACGCGGGCCTCTCACTGCTGTGGCCTCTCCCGTTGCAGAACACAGTCTCCGGACGCGCAGGCTCCATAGCCGTGGCTCACGGGCCCAGCCACTCCGCGGCACGTGGGATCTTCCCGGACCGGGGCACGAACCCGCGTCCCCTGCATCGGCAGGTGGACTCTCAACCACTGTGCCACCAGGGAAGCCCTGAAAGTGTTTTTTCTTGGATCAGGAACAAGACAAGGATGCCCACTCTTGTCATTTTTATTTGACATAGTATTGGAAGTCCTAGTCACAGCAATTAGGCAAGAAAAAGAAGTAGAAGTCATACAAATTGGAAAGGAAAAATTAAAACTGTCCTATTTGTAGATAACATAATACTATATATAGAAAACTCCAGACTGCACAAAAATACTATTAGAAATAATAAACGAATTCAGTAAACTTACAGAATACAAAATTTATATATAGAAATTTGTTACATTTCTATAGACTAATAATGAGCTATCAGAAAGGGAAATGAAGAAAACAATGGCATTTACAATTGCATCAAAAAGAATAAAATGCCTAGGAATAAATTTAACCAGGGAGGTAAAAGATCTGTACTCTGAAAACTGTTAGACATTGATGAAAGAAATTGAAGAACTCACAAATGGATGGCAAGATATAATGTGCTCATGGATTGGAAGAATCATCATTAAAATGTCCATATTACACAGAGCTATCTACAGATTCAATGCAATCCCTATCAAAATGCCAATGGCATTTTTTTCACAAAACAAATAATCCTAAAATTTGTGTGGAACCACAAGAGATCCTGAATAGCTAAAACAATCTTGAGAAAGAAGAACAAGGCTGGAGAAAATCACAATCCCAGACTTGAAACTATACTACAAAGCTACAGTAATCAAAACAGTATGGTACTGGCACAAAAACAGACACATAGATCAATGGAAGAGAATAGAAAGCTCAGAAATAAACCCACACTCATACGGGCATTTAATCTATGACAAAGGAGGCAAGAATATACAATGGGGAAAAGACAGTGTTTTCAATAAATGGTGTTGGGAAAGCTGGATAGCTACATGTAAAAGAATGAAACTGGACCACTTTCTCACACCATGTACAAAAATAACCTCAAAATGGATGAAAGACTTAAATGTAAGATGTGAAACTGAAACTCCTGGAAGAAAACATAGGCAGTAACCTATTTGACATTAGTCTTAGCAATATTTTGGGGGGGTATATCTTGTCAGGCAAAGGTAACAAAAGCAAAAATAAATAAATGAGACTACCTCAAACTAAAAAAACTTTTGCACAGGGAAGGAAACCACCAATAAAGCAAAAAGACTTTAATGAATGAGATGATATTTACAAATGATATATCTGATAAAGGATTGATATCCAAAATATATAAAGAACTCATACAACTCAATATCAGAAAAACAATCTGATTTTAAAATGTCTATTCAGAGCAAAGGACCTGAATAGTCATTTTCCAAAGAAGACCAAACAGGCACATGAAAAAGTGATCAGCATTACTAATCATCAGGGAAATGCAAATCAAAACCACAAAGATAAAAAAAAAAAAAGATTAAAAGAAAAACCAACACAAAGAGATAACACCACACACCTGTCAGAATGGCTATTAATAAGATAAGAAACAACAAATGTTGGCAAGGATGTGGAAAAAAGAGAACCCTCAGATGCTGTTGGTGGGGATGTAAACTGGTGCAGCCACTATGGAAAACAGTACGGAGGTTCCTCAAAAAACTAAAAATAGAACTACCACAGGATCCAATAATTCCACTTCTGGGTATTTATCCAAGAAAAAAACACTAATTTGAAAAGATAAATGTAATCCTATGTTAATTGTAGCATTATTTACAATAGCCATAAGGTAAGGAATCAACCTAAGTGTCCATCAATAGAAGAATGGGTAA
Source organism: Hyperoodon ampullatus (assembly GCF_949752795.1). NCBI lineage: Eukaryota > Metazoa > Chordata > Mammalia > Artiodactyla > Ziphiidae > Hyperoodon > Hyperoodon ampullatus. The sequence continues at coordinate 82,724,787 of NC_136919.1, forward strand.
AGATGATGTGGTATATGTATACAATGGACTATTTACTCAGCCACAAAAAATAATGAAATTCTGCCGTTTTCAGCAATACCCTGCTTATCTTCTTGGTTTGTTTTGTTGTCCATCTCCTCCACTAGAATGTTATGCCCTAGGAGAGTAGATAATTTTTATGTCTTTTAAAAAAATTTAGAAAACAGATACTGAGTTACAGGTACTCTTCTAGGTACTGGGGATATGACAGTGAACAAAACAGGTAGAAATCCCCGCCCTCCTGGATCTAATGTTAAAGTGGGAAGAGACATATGATAAAGGAGATAACAAGAAAAATATATTAGATAGTGATAAGTGCTATGAAAAATCTGAGCAGGGAAAGAGGATAGAGGCTCTAATTGGAGGGAGGAACACTTTCCCTGAGGAGATGGCATTTGAGCAGAGGCCTGAAGCTAGGGAAGAAGCAACTCAGGAAGCCATCTGGGGAGGAGGGAGCTCTATATGCAAAGTAAACTCGATACAGACCTTTGGTAGCACACACTTCAACCTAGGGAAAGCTGATTAATCCTCTTCAATCTTGTTCCTTTGTTTTGTGACTGTGGCTTACAAGATCAGTGTATATTCCAAATGAAAATTCTACTCCCCACGAGAGTCAACTTGCTTCACTGTTCAGTGTGGAAAATCAGTTCTGCATCCCAAAACCTGGAGCTGTTCACCTTTGCAGGGTTTTGGTCCTATGGGGATTTGGGGGAAAATGTGTTGTCTTATTTGTATCTACTTCTGGAAGACAATTCAAAGGCAGGACTTCCTGATGTAATTTATAGTGAGATAAACTTAAAAAGCACAATATTCTTTTTAATATTGTAGAATAAATGGCTGCATATGTGATGTAACGTTGTCTTTCTCCTTCTGCCTCCTTGACCACTAAGTATTCCTGAAAGCTTCTCATTACTATTATTAGTTGAATACAAATAGAACAGTAAGTGATATTCTCAAACTTTTTAGGTGTCCCTAATCTTCCTATTTCAACCTTCCCTGTCAGTGGCTTAGGGGTATATTTGCCTCTGATTAAAAAGTTTGAGCTTTTTCACTAGGTATCCTGTAGCCAGATTGGCAAAGTAGGTGTGAAGGGCTCTGGAATCCCTGTCATATGCAAAATAATGGGAGGAACGAGAGAGAGGACGAAGAAAAGGCTCCAAGGACTTTCTTCAAGTACTGGATGGTCTTCCTTGGGATGGTGCAACAGTTTTTCTGTGTTCCACCGGAATGCCAAGTTAGGACAAAGGGTTGGAATCTGTGCTCAGCCAGTTTTTGGCTCAACATGAGGAGAATCATTCTAAAGTCGTAACATTCCAGTAGTGGAATTGCTTGCCTCTGAAGTAGTGAGTTTCCCATTGTTGAAAACATTCAAGCTGAGCCTGGATTGCTGAAAGTATTCAAGCTTTCATATTGACTGGCAATGTGAAAGAAGTGTTCTGCATTTGATTTGAGTTGACTTAGATGAACTCAAGGGTCCTGGTCGTGCTTAGCTTTTGTGATTCTATGGCATGAGATAAAGACTGTGACTCAGTTTATTTCCTGAGTTTATTTATAAATAGAGACTCAAAGGATAGGGCTGATGGTGTTGCCAGGCTCTTTCTTTGTGGACAGATCTCATGTTACTGAAAGGTGAAATCGCAAGACGAATTTAATGGAAAACTGTCGCTTTGACATCTTCCTCAGACAGTAACCACCTGTCAGCCTGTGGTGTGAAGAAGGCAGCAGGGGACCTGGGGGACCCGCGAGGCTTCAGCTGACTTATGTTGCTGCTGCCTCCAGTTACTTCATCTTCTTTGCGTGACAGCTTAATGACATCACTATACATTTATGGATAGAATAGCACCAGAAAAAGAACAAGTTTCCCAACTGCGTCTCTTTAAAACTTTTTAATTTTATTATCACAAATTTAACTTACAGAAAAACAGTGTCATAAACTTTAATTTACAGAGGATAGAGTGGCATAGAGGAAAGAGCCTTAGAACTTTCATCTTGACTCTTTCTTTGCAGTGGATCTATCACTGTTAACCTGCTTCCCCTCAATGTGGAGGATTATAATTCTCCATGCTATTGAGTCTGGGCTTGCTTTGGCCAATGAATATAAATGTAAGTGGAACGTGGCCATTTCTGGGCAGAAGCTTTAAAAAGTCAGTTTGAACTTCACTCTGGTTTTTTTTTTTCCCTCAGCCACAATCCTAGGCCATGGTCCCAAGGGTGTTGCTTCATCCACCTGGGTTGCAGAATGAGGGTGATACAGAGGAGAGCCACAGCTGGCTGTGACAATCATGTTGCAAGAGTGAGAAAACATCCTTTGTGGGAAGCTGCTGAGATTTTGGGGGTTAGCTGTTAATGTGGTGTAACTGAGAGCATCTTGACAGATACAGAAATATATTAGCTTTGCAATAGCTAAGAGAGAACTTAAGTCTCTTAATGATCACGATAATCATAATAACTATACTAACAGTTAACTTTAATCGGCACTTTCTACATGCCAGGTGTTGTCTTCGGTACTTCCCTTTTCACAGCCATTTGATGGGATATATATTATTAACATAATGTATATTTTATAGGTGAGAAGACTGAGGCAGAGACTTCAAGTGACTTGCCAAAGATCAGACATCTAGTGAGTGACAGAGCTAGGATTTGATCTTATTCATGACTGAAGCCGGAATCCTGGCTCTCAGCACAGTTTCCTGAGTTGTCATTCTTCTTGATTGTTCCGGTTTTCAAACTTCTCATCTGTAAAGTGAGGCTAACAGTACCAACTTTCACGTCACTTTTCTTCCTCTTGTTGATGGTTTGAGGAAAGACCCAGAAGAAGGGAAGGCTTTCTGGTTTCTCCTTTGCTTCCCAGGATAATGGAGACAGAATCTGAAAACAGATCCCAGAAGGTATTTGGCTGTGGAACAGTTAAACTGAGAGTAACATACCCTTGTTTGACCTCTTTTGGCCATACACCAAAGCAAGGATTCAGTATGATCTGATTAAACATGGGGTAGGCCGTGATCAGCCACAGCGGAGCCCGAGTGGCTGTGGTAAGGTGAAAGGCCAGGACAGGTGCTAGTCTCACAGCTCAGTTATGGCAAGACCTTGAAAAAAGTGGCATGGTCTCAGCATTGCGATGGTTCAGCATAAGGGGACCGAAGAAACTTTTCTCCCCTACGGTCTGAATGAAAGCAGTAGCACATAGGGAAAGCACTTCAGAAGATCCAACAGAGAGCCTCCCTTGGTTGTTTCATGCAAGAGTCAGTGGGTTGGAGAGCATCATAACAAACCACAAATGACCACAGAAATAATTGGGTGCAGCTTTTACCCAGATTGTTTAGATATCTGCTGTTCTTTCTGAAACAGTCTGAAAAATATACCACACTTGGAATTTTTGAAGCCCCAGGGAGAGAATTGAGAGGCCACTATTTTTTCCCTAGCAACCTTATCTTCCTTCTATTCTAACAACATTTTTCCTCACAAAACTGGCCATTTCCTTGTTTTTTTTTCTGTAGAATTACTATGTATGTATGGGAGTTTGATCTACCCACCGTATAACTGCATTGCTCCTTTCTAGCAGGAGTTTATAATAGTTTTATGATTAATCCCATTTGTTTCGGACTTTTTAGGAATATAGTATTATTAGATTAGGTTCAAAGTAAGCGAAATTATCCACCTACCTGAATAATATCAAGTGTGAGTATGTGCGTGTGTAAGCGAAAGGGGAAGAGAGGAAACGAGAGAGGAGAGAAAATGTAAGTGTAACATTAACTGACCCTTTTATCACAATAACTTTAACATCAATATCCTTCCCAATTAGTATTCATCCCAGTTCTTTGGCAGAAGTAACAGGTTACAAGCCAGTGAAAATAAGTAAAGGAAGAGGGGGCTCAGGATGATGGAAGCAGTGGGGGAAATTTTTCCAATTGTCTCCAGCTAGTGAAACAGATTGTGGTTGTTCTTGCTGCTCTTCCTCCTCTCTCTTCTACTCCTTCCTCTTCCTCTTTTTCTTTGTCTTTGCCTTCTTTACCTTTTGAATTCTTTTTTTTTTTTTTTGGTACGCGGGCCTCTCACTGTTGTGGCCTCTCCCATTGCGGAGCACAGGCTCCGGACGCGCAGGCTCAGCGGCCATGGCTCACGGGCCCAGCCGCTCCGCGGCATGCGGGATCCTCCCGGACCGGGGCATGAACCCACGTCCCCTGCATCGGCAGGCGGACTCCCAACCACTGCGCCACCAGGGAAGCCCCCTTGAATTCTTTTTTATATAGTAAAATATACATAAAATTTGCCATCTTAATCATTTTAAGTGTATAGTTCTGTGACATTAAGTACATTCAATCATCATCATCATCCATCTCATCCAGAGCTTTTCTCATCTTGCAATTCTGAAACTCTGTACCTGTTAAATGGTAACTCCCCATTTCTCCCCCATCAGTCCCCTGGAGACCACCATTCTATTTTCTTCTCTGTGAATCTGACTACTCTAGGCAGCTCATATGAGTGGAATCATATTGTATTTGTTCTTTTGTGACTGCCATATTTCACTTAACTTAATGTCTTTAAGGTCCATCCATGATGCAGCATGTGTCAGAACTTCCTTTTTAAAGGCTGAATAATATTTCATCGTAGGTCTATACCACATTTTGTTTATCCTTTCATCTGTGGATGGATATTTGTATCGCTTCCACCTCTTGGCTATTCTGAATAATGCTGCTATGAACATAGGTGTATAAATAGTTGTTTGAGTCCCTACTTTCAATTCTCTTGGGTATATACTTAGAAGTGGACCTGCTGGATTACATGGTAATTCTGTTTAAAATTTGTTTTAGAAATCGCCATACTATTTTCCATATTGGCTGCACCATTTTACATTTCTACCAGTAGCACACAGAGGTTCCATTTTCGCCACACTTGTTATTTTCTATTTTTTTAATAATAGAAAGCACTTGTTATTTTCTATTTTTTTTAATAACAGTCATCTTAATGGGTATGAGGTGGTATCTCATTGTGGTTTTGATTTGCAGTTCCCTAATGATTAGTGATGTTGAATATGTTTTTATGTACTTCCCATTTGTATAGATACTTCGGAGAAATGTCTTTTCAAGTCCTTTCCCATTTTAAAATTGGTTTATTGTTGTTTTGTTGTTGAATTGTAGGACCTTTTAATATATTCTGGTTATTAACCCCTTATCAGATATATGATTTACAAATATTTTCTTTCATTCTGTGGTTGCCTATTCACTCTGTTGATAGTGTCCTTCGTGCACAAAAGTTTTAAGTTTTGATGTAGTCCAATTTATCTACTTTTTTCTTATGTTGCCTGTACTTTTGATGTCATATTCAAGAAATCATTGCCAAATTCAATGTCACGAAGCTTTGATATGTTTTCTTCTAAGAGCTTTATTGTTTTAGCTCTTACTTTTAGGTCTTTGAGCCATCTTGAATTAATTTTTGTATCACCTTTTTTTAAAGCAGAAAGAGTACTACATTTTACAGATGTAACTTGCTCTGTTTAAGGCATTGTGCCTGGCACTGTGTGGGACTCAGATATATGAAACATGATTCTGACCTCAGGAGTTTAAAAGATGAGCACACAGTAGCCATACTGTGAAGCAGGAAGTGGACTTAAAGGACAGGTAGAAATAAGCTAACTTCACTCTGGTTTCTTATAGTAACATGGGAGCTTCAGGTTTTGTAGTGTACTTTGTGCAAATCATAGGCCAAAGACAGCACAAAAAAAGGTCAAAAAGTGGAAGATAAACTGACCAAGATGTGATGGATGACAGAGTCAAAGTCCCTTTGTGTAGAAGAAGCTGCTTATTGGGGTTTATCTCCTCCAGGCTCCAGCACTGCAACTATAACTATCAGTAGCTCTGTCCTGTTCAAACACCATCAAATAGTACCTGAATGGGCTATTTTAATTCCAGATTTTATAAATCTGGAATTTATAAAAAGTGGCAAAAAAAGACTTGTTGAGAAAGCAAGCATAGACATATAGACTGATAACTTCAGAGCAGATCACTTCTTATTAAGAGTGGCTAAGGAAAATGCCTTTACACTACCTCTGTCTGCATCCTCTTCTTGAGGGCCTGGTTCCATGTGGTTTCTTGATTTGTTTCTTGGTTCTGTGCTGTTTCATGTCAGTCCATGTGATACTAGTCACTGCTGTGACCCAGGACAGCTCTACTTATTCATTACAGGGAATTCTCAGTTTCTACCTTGACATTTCTTGACATTTAAAGAATAAAAATTTTATCATATCACATTAACCCTTTTAATTTTATCCATAATTCTTTTTCTATCTCAAATTGTTTGTGTATTTATTGCACCCCTAAATGTAAGCTCCATGGAGGCAGGGGCTTGTTTCTCTGCTGTATCTAGCACTTAGAACCTTGTCTGGCACATAGTAGGTACTCAGTAAATACGTGTTGAATAGATGAATGTATAGGTAAGACTTAGCTATTTTTGTTCCTGTTTGATACTGCACAAATCTGTGCAAATTAGAATTTCTGAGTGTGCAGCATTGTTCTAAATGTATACTTTCAAATACTTTCTAAAAATGTGTTCTTCTCCGTGTCCCTCTGAATGAGGGTTTTTCTGTTTCCCTGGTTTTTGGTAGGAGAGAGATAACTTGTGTAATAAGCCTCATAAAGAGGCTTCGTACTGTTCAGATGTGTAATCCCTCTCTGGGCACTTCCTGTGCCACACCATTAAATGTCTAGCCTTGACTACACAGTTGGATTCTTCCACTGTCTCTTTGAAGTTATATGGTTTAGTTCCTGAATTCCTTCTGGCTGCATACACTTCAGAGCAAAGTGCCTGTTCTGTCAATAACCAACACCTAGGTAACCTGGGCAAGTTATAAAATTTCTTCGTGCCTTATTTTTCTCATATGTAAAATGGTGATAGTAATAGTATCAATAATTAAAATTGGTTGAGTTGGGCCCTGTTCTAAACATTTTACATGCAATAGACTTTAATGTTTAATAACAATGAAGTGGGTACTATCATTATCCTCATTTTATAGAAAAGGAAATTGAAGTACAGAAAGCTTAGGTGCTTGGCCCTAAGTCTCATAGATAGTAAGTGCTGGAGGTGGAATTCAAACCCATGGAGTTAGACTCCAGAGCTAGCACTTTGGGGCATAGATCCCTGATCAAGGGATTATGAAGAGGATAAGATAAAAAATGTAAATTTCTTGGCATAGTGTCTGGACCAGAGTCATCACTCCATAGATGTCAGTTGTTCTTTTTGCTAACGACTCATCTCCCTCTGTGACCAATACAAGGAAGCCCTTATGACGACCACAAATACCAGCTGAAGAGTGCAAAGGGATAAAGTGTAAGTGGGCAAAGAATGAATAAGGATATTGTAATTGGGAGCAGTTTTAATGGAAGGGTGAATCCTGAGTAGAGAGTAGAAGATCTAAATAAACCCAGTTCTTACATAATAAAGAAATAGAGAAGCTTAAGGCCTTAGATTGAGGCGAGTTTGAGGAAAGTCTGTGGAGACAGTGGCAGTTCTGCATGTAACACCAGTGAGGGAGGAGGGTGCCTGAAAATGGGGTAGTGATCCCACCCTCCGTTCTGAACACTCCGGCTATGGGAAGAGAGGATTTCCATGACAGAAGTTCCAGGCAAGTGGGCGTTGGAGCAGGAAGGAGAGTTGCTCCAGTCCCTGTATAAAAAATGCCCACTGTTTATTATCCTCTATATGTTTACTGTATCCTGCAGGTATGTACGGTCTTTGAAATTCCAGCAGGAAGATGAATGGGGGTGATTTCAGTAGGGGAGAGGCAAACTACCAGTGCATCAAATAGATATGATGATAAGATAGGGCACCTTGGCAGAAAGCAAGGAAATATATCTAAAGAGTTATAGGATAAGAAAAAAAAAAGAGTTATAGGATCCTTCCCATATATTAGGAAAAAATATGTTTAGGTTATACTATAGCACATTGCTGAGAAGGTTGAGAGACTTGGGAGATGACACGCAAAATAGCATACAAAATAAATTATTTCAAAACTTGATTTAAGAACATAGGAATGAAGATGTCTAGCCTTACATAACACACTCCAGAGCTAGAAAGTTCATTTTAGGAAGAGCAGGTGAGAAATTTAACTTGACAAAATCTAAACACACCCAAAAGAAAAAACTATTTAAAATAGGAAGTAAAAGAGAATAGTGTGTAAGTTTGGGAGGTGGGATGGGATGACATCAAAATGCTTTTCTTTGTGGTCTCATATCACCACCCCACTTTTCAGGAGGCTAGAACCTTTCTTGGACAAACCATTTCATCAAAGGATCAGACTGTCTAGTTCTTAGAGGAATGTAAGCCACAATAAGAAAACAAATGGGAGATCAGGGTGGTCGTAACAGAGCCTAGGGCGAGGTATAACCCTGGATCTTTTGCTTTAGACCAAGCAGGCTTCTCTAGCTTTATTGTGCATGTGAATCACCTGAGGAGCTTTTTAAAATGCAGATTCTTATTCATTCAGTGGTGGTGTTCTGATTAAGTGTGTGTATGTGTGTGTGTGTGTGTGTGTGTGTGTGTGTGAGAGAGAGAGAGAGAGAGAGAGAGAGAGAAACTGAGAGGAGAGACAGACAAAGTGAGAGAAAGAGACAAAGTTGAGCTCCTTTCAGGGCAGCTTTGGAATTTTAGTGAGAGACAGAATTAAAATAGGAAAAAGGACAGGAAGAGTGGGAACATGGTAGCAATTAGATAGTGAGGCCATTGCCCCAACCTGATTAGCATTTCTGTTTTCCGTTCTTACTGGACATCCTTCCAACATTCTCTGTTCTGTCTCATTTCATGGATGTGTACACCCCATTCCCTCTTTTTGAAATGTGTTTTCCCTGCCTTCATCAGATCCCTTCATCACTCAGAGGAGACTTTTCTCATCAGGCAAGATCTTCAAATGTTCCTATAGCATATGGTCTTTTTCTTTTTATTACTCTTTTCATACTTATAAACGTTCATCATTTTTCAAGTACAGGGATGGGTCCATTTTGTTCTTTCCAGTCTCCTTATGCCTAACCTAACATAGTTCCTGGCATGTAGTAGGTGTGCCGTGTACATTTTGAATGAATAGATGAAATAGTGTGGATGATCATATGTCCTAGATTTTCTGGACCTTAGGCCTTTTAGACCATGTGTAACCCCAAATGAAAAATCTAGTCCTGGAGCCATCAGAAAATATTAACAGGATGAGTTGAAAGGTAAAGGAGGAAAAAGCAATGAGTGGACACAATTAGTCAAATTTAAGGTAGGAGAAAAACTTGGATTCAGCCAGAATATGTAAGAGGAAACCACCAGATAATAATATGAATGATACTATTTTCTTAAGCACCTAGTATGTACCAGACATGGTCAGAATGGTCATAATATATTCAGTTTCATCTTGAATCCTTACAAAAATGTTGTTAGGTGGACCTTAGGTGGCAGAAACTGTGGCCTATAGAGGGTAATAATTTTCCCAGGTCACTTGGCAAGGAAGTCATGAAGAAGATTCGAATTCAGAGGCCTTGGGCACTTGACCTTGTCATTGCATCAGTATCCATCATCTGCCTTCTCCAGTAGCCTGTAAAACCCATGAGAGCAAAAGTGTCTGTTCTGTTCTTGGCTGTGTCCCCAGCACCCAGCATATTTTTTCATATGTATGTACTCAAAAATAATTGCTGAATGAATGGTCAGTACAATTTGAAATTACATGTCCTTTCTATTTTTTGTGTTATATAACCATGTATATATATGTAAAATACTAAAAAGGAGCTTTGCCAAAAGGCACATGTTTCCTTCTTTGACCTTGAGTTGTGTTTCTGAAAACTCCTCTGTTAGGTTAGAACAATGTTTTTCAACTTTTTTTCAGTATTTCCCCCTACCCCCCACCATTCAAAGAGCCTTCTGAGATTTTTTTTTTCTAGAAGCCTCCCCCATGAAATTTTAATACCACAGTTACACTGTATATCTGTTATGTATTGTATATATATTTCTGTGTTTTATACATAGTAAGAGTAAGATTTTTTTTGCCCTGCTCTTCCCCTCGCAAGAACCAGTTTCACTCCCTTGGGAGCCATATCACCCTGCTGAGAATGCATGGATTAGAAGGTGGTACATTGGAGTAAAACCATGAAAGCACTTAAAATATGTTTTATGTTCAGTTCACAGAGACGCAGTGATGCAGGAGAGATTGTCAGTGATCTCCCCATTGTCATACTTCTCTTCTTCTTAAGTAATCAATTGCAAATTTTTAGCTAAGCATAGCCATCTAACTAGAGGACTGTATATTCCCTTGTCTACCCTGACACCTCCTTCCCTTTGGCTAGCTGAGCACAGTGACACTGAGCCAAAGTACTACCTTTCTTAGCCTTCCTTATAGACTCCCTTTGGCTACCTGACCAAGTTAGAGCTAGTGAGCTAAAAGCAGTGGGAGAGAAATAAATTGTCTATGTTAAGTTATTATATTTTGAAGGTCTCTGTTACTCACAGCTGAACCTAACACTAACTGGTACAATCCCATTTTCATTATACTTTAAATTATTAATTATTAGTTCTGTGTAATTAATTGACATTTATCAGGCCACACGCCTTATAAATTTTTCAGGATTTCTCCCTATGTTCTTCGTTTGTGTCCACCGTCATAATTTTAATGACTTGCATTAAACATTTGTATAGAGACAAAAAAAAAGTCATGGCATTTTGCATGTATAATATTTGCTACAAATTGTGACTACAATGGAAGTCCACTAATTTTGAATTTATGACTTACAGTCTGTATATAATTGAATTTTGAATAAGAGGAGTTCTCAATTAGGTAAGGATCATTAAATACTCAGGAATAATCGGGAGGTAGTTGGAAAAGAGAAAAAGGAGGAAAAATAATATTAGATAAAGTCAGGAACAAAACTCATTTATTCTTTAGATTCATTTAGGGAAGAAGGAAGAAGAGAGGAAGCAAAGGAATATTTGGAAATTCACTTTGGGTTGCTCTTGATTAGCAGGAAAAAATAAAGATCTAAAGGTCAAAGTAAGTGTCAGAAGAAAAATTCAAAAACATAAACCCATACGGAAAAAATGTGCTTGTGCTGATTTGAATTAGGGATTTGCCCACTGCTATAGGAAAGCCTCTGGAAGACTTGTCACCTGCAGGCTTGGTACAAGAGCCATCAATTATTTAGCCTAAAAATGAGGGGTAAGAGGTGACATCAGGAATTGGACATTATTAAGTTTTTTTTGTATTTTTGTTTTTGCTGGGCATTTGATTGCAAGACCTTTTATAATGGTAACCAGCAAAATGACTCATAGCAAAGTACAAAATTGGGCAATAAAAACTGTAGACCTTTCATAGATTTTTTTTTTTTTTTTTTTTTTTTTTGCGGTATGCGGGCCTCTCACTGTTGTGGCCTCTCCCGTTGCGGAGCACAGGCTCCGGACGCGCAGGCTCAGCAGCCATGGCTCACGGGCCTCGCCGCTCCGTGGCATGTGGGATCTTCCCAGACTGGGGCACGAACCCGTGTCTCCTGCATCGGCAGGCAGACTCTCAACCACTGCGCCACCAGGGAAGCCCCCCTTTCATAGATTTTAAAACAAATAACAAAACAGAAAAATTAAGAGAGAGTTTGGTTGCTTTGTAAAGCTGGATCAAGAGAAAACGTTTGACAGGATGGAGCTGTTGCTTAATTTAAGATCATGTAAACAAACAGGTTCTCTCCCCCAAGTCATAAATCATGCAAAAAAATGTTGTTAGTCATGCTGTATGTACTATCTGTGTGGCAGACATTGTTAGTATGTAACCAACAGCCATTCCCCTCAACTTCCTTGTTAACCAAACCTGCATTTTGGTCAGAAAGGTCAAGTGCCCTGCCTAAGGATTGAGTCAGCCTTGACTCACATGTCTAAGTGAGTCATGGAGCTTTTTTCCCATTTGTCAGATTTTCCCAGCCACCACTGCAGCCAGAAGTGATCATGTGACTCAGTTCTGCCCAATAACCTGTCGGTAGGAAGTCTGCTAGGGAGCATTTGTGAAATATTTTCCTGTTCAGATAAAAATGCAAGGATTTACAGAAGGAAGTTTGTCCCCTTTGCCCATTTTCCCCTGCTCGGTATGCTGGTGTGATGAAGTGCTGACTGGATCTGTATTGGGCAACTTGTGTGACCTTGAAGTGACAAGAGATAAAAAGCATATACGTAGAGACTGATAGAGTTTAATTTTGTAAAAAGTCTGTTTTGTTTGGAGTCTGGGTTTTGGAAGACATTATTGATCTGCTAACTTACACCATGGTTGCTCTTGGGTAAGATATTGTAGGTTTGATAATGCAGTGAGAAATAGAACATGGAAATAGCTAATTGGGGCAGCAAGAATTTCCTTATATGATAGCAGGGCAGACCATTTTGTGTGGTAGTTACCCTCTCTCCCAGCTAAATGGCAGTGAGCAGACAATTCTGATTTCCTGTAAGTTAGTGGTTTCCTTGTACTGACACCATCCTTTGACACCAAATTTGGAAATACTCTTGAGAAATAGGGGAGGGGAGACATAGGAGAATTGCTAACTTGTCTCCCTGGGTTCGTGTACATTTAAAAAATATTTTTGCCAATTTGGTAGCAAGTGAAGGGCATAGAAAAATGAAACTAGCCAATTCTGAATTGTTCTCACCAATCTTTAAGCCCATACCAGCCTTTGTAATCTTGCCTAATTCAACTACCCTCATGGTTTAAGCCTCTGAGAACTGGGTCATTTGTTACTTGTAGACCAAAGCATATTTAATGAATGCCAATGGAATTCCAACAAAGAGTGGCTGGATTGTAAAAGAGACAAGGGCCACTGGAGGGAGTGGCCAGTATCCAGGCACTCTCATTTTATATGCTGACAATGCCGATCAAATGAAAAATTACACAAATGAATAAGAGTCCTGAATGACGTACAGATATAGGAGAAAAGAATACGTAGATATTGACCTAAGTCCAGCCACATCCTGGCACTAGAAGTGATAGAAGTTCAATATAGTGGCAAGAGTTGGAAGACCTGGGCTTAAAACTCATCTCCACTACTTACTAGTTGAGTGACTCTTGGTAGATAGATCACCTCTCTGAGCTTCAGACTCCTTATTTGTAAAAAGGGAATAATAATATCCACTTCATGGGGTGGTCGTGAGATAGTTTGAGATGTCATACAGTAAGTTTATGGTGGCCAATATGTACTAGATTCTGAGCAATGGAGGATAATAAGCTGTTTTCACATCTGTGATGAATATAGAAAGTTGGGGCCTTTGAGAAAGTCGCTTAAACATCTTTGGACCTATATTTCATAATCCATAAAAATTAAAGGTTTGTACTAGATTTTTTTTTTCATTTTCTGGATTTATGCATTTATTTCTAACTATACAGGAACAAATTCAGTAAGTAGGGAAAGACAAAGAAAGAGAAATATGAAGAGAATGAAGCCTGTGGGAGACTGGCCCCTTAAATAGGAAAAGGGCTGTAGGCAAATTTCACCTTTGTACTTTCCTTTGATCCTCACAGATCCCTGGTTGTGCCCCATCCCCCAACGGTTTTTTTTGAAAAGAGAGCTTCAGAGGGGCTGCATAAAGTGAGTGGAGGGGAGGATTGAAGCAGTGGCTCATACACCAAGTCTTGTGTTTGGAGGTAAGAAAGCTTCTTGCTTCACATCTTGCTTCACACATGCACACACTGCAGTCTCAACACCACACAAGGGGGCAGTGAGATGAGATTTTAATACTCTCTGCTGGGTCATTGTGCAGTCAAGTGTGGTGACACTGTATATGGTTATTCTGACACCTGTGATATAGATTCTACCAGGTGTGGTGGGAACTAGTGGGAACTTTAGGGAAATGGAGTGAGCAAAGTAAGCTGGGAGGCAAAAAGACACCTAGGGGAATTTTTGATGAGGATGTTGTTGGATGTGCGAGTGAGGAATGAAAAGAACCAAGTAATACTGAACCCTGAGAGTGAGAGACTGTGAGAGATAATGAGAAGTGGTGGAATCTGTGAATCTTTGTGGGGATGGGTGTCTTAGATAAATGATGTTAAAGGATATTTTCATTCCAAAGTTGTGAAAACATACACTGTCTAGTGTTTAACATTTATTTCTCCAAAATTGCTAAAGCCTCGCGGGCTCACCTTTAATCCTTCACTCTATTTCAGCCCCTAGAGCTGCTCAGTTACCATGTATTTATCCCTCTTTTGGTGCCCTGCCTGGGATTCCTTATTGCCTGGTCCTGAATTCACACCTCATCATAGGCTTTCTGGTTTATGCCAGAAGCCATCAAACTAATCTCTCTGTGAGAGGGATTTCCCTACACAATGATATCTGGGATCATAACACTGTTAATAAGAGCAACTATTGCTCTAAATATGCTATTAATATTAACTCATTTAGTCCTCCAAATAGCCCTGTAAGGTAGGTATTATTATTATTATTCCCGTTTTACGGATGAGGATACTGCGGTAAAGTGACTCACCCAAGGTTACAGAGCAAGTAGGTGGTAGAGCCCGAATTCAAACCCAGGCTCTGCCTGGCTCCAAACCACTGTGCTATGTTGGATCTCCTTTTGTGAGATGCTGTTTTCATGATGTTTCTTTCCAGCTTCAAAATTTAATCAATGGAGCAATCGATTAAAGTTTGCTCAGAGTTGTTGTTGTTGTTTTTAAAAGCTGTGTCAAGGACTATGTCTTGTATCATGAACTAGGCTTAAAAGTTGTCTAAGGCAAGAGCCAGGTCTTCTACATAAATCCAAGTTTTCCAGGTTTCAGTTTTTCTCCTTTATAGCATAAAAAGAATTCCTAAGCTCTTGTGCAGTTCTGGAGTTCTGTCCTGTTTTCTAGACATGTTGGAACATGAAGCTAAGTGCTGGGAAGAAACAGATGGTTATTAAATATCCATTGGTATGACTCATCCTGAAGACCAAGATTTGTGCAGTTTGATTAGAAATTATTTTAAAGATTTATTAATTATTTATTTATTTACTTTATTCATTTTGGCCTGCGCTGGGTCTTAGTTGTGGCACGCGGGATCTTAGGTGAGGCATGCGGGATCTTTCGTTGTGGCGTGTGGGCTCTTCGTTGTGGTGCACGGGCTTCTCTCTAGTTGTGGCGTGTGGGTTTTCTCTTCTCTGTGGTGTGCCGGCTCGAGGGCACGTGGGCTCTGCAGTTGTGGTGCGCGGGTTTCAGGGTGCATGGGCTCTGTAGTTTGCGGCAAGCAGGCTCTCTGGTTGAGGTGCGCGAGCTCAGTAGTTGTGGTGCACTGGCTTAGCTGCCCTGCAGCATGTGGGATCTTAGTTCCCTGACCAGGGATTGAACCCGCATCCTCTGCATTGTAAGGTGGATTCTTTACCACTGGTCCACCAGGGAAGTCCCAGTTAGAAATTTTTGAAGCCTAGACTCACTGTAAGTTTTCAGCTCCTATTTTCTGTCATGGAAAAATGGAAGATAAGAATGATTGTTGGCTGAATTTGTCTGTCACTCAGCATCCCTTTCTAGTTTCAACTGCTTTGTCAACAGCCATGGCTTGGGAGAGCAGGACTGGATTGTTCTTTGTGCAGGGAAGGTCTGGATCCGGAGTGTGCTTTAGACTTAAGGCAGCCCAAACCCAGGAGATGACCTTGAAAAATGATAGGGTTCAGTAGATCACATGGTCATGAGCTGAGCGTATTTGATTGGCTGCCTCCGGAATTAGACTACAGGGTGGGGAGAAGAGTAGGTAATAGGAAGAAAGTAAGGAATGAGAGAGACGCCTTTAGAGGTAGAGGTAGGGAGAGAGAGAAAGAGGAAAAAGAGAGAGAGGGACAGACAGACACACTGAGAGATGGAGAACAGAAAGGATAGCCAGGCTGAGAGCTGTCCACATTCGGTGTAGCTTTTTATTAGTTTGAATATACATAGTTTTTGTCATTAAATTCATTTAATTAGCCATATGGTAGTTACGCAAATCTGCCAGTGCAAATAGTACTTTGCATTAAAAACAAAACAAAACCATCTTTTCCTTAGAGATATCTGTTAACCACCTTGTATCTTAAATTAATTGTAATTCAAGAGAGAACATTTTATTAGATGTTTTCTTTTCTTTTTCTTTTTAATTCAATAAGCTATTTTAGAATAAGACTTCAAAGAATCTTCCAGGGGGAAAAAAAATCCCACAACTCATGAATTATAAAGAAAAAAGGGTTTTGTCTTTAAAACAATATCTTATGCAATTAGGGGCCAAGTGAACTTAATTACCATGTGAATAATTCAAAGAGGCAGATTAACTGCAATAGGAAAAATTTTGGTCCAGTGTGGTCCTCCATATTCATGCAACTCAAATGATCTTTGATCTAATCCTGGAAGAGTCAATTTAAGGTTCTGAAATCTGGTTGTTACACTCAACAGATAATTTGTTGTTCACCTTCTATGTGTCCTTATAAGGAAACTGTCATGAAGTATTTTGGTCATTTAGTGTTCTTTTTGCCTTGCTTCTATTTACCCCTTTCCACTGGGGCAGGAACTGTAGACCTTCATTTCAGCATTTGCTTTCCCTCCATCCTCTTCATTTGCACCCCTGCAACCTTCCACTTTGCACCACAGTGGGGCAGAAGAAAGGAGCATCAGAATGGCAGGAATGTGACTTGTCACTTTCAGCCAGGGTTGAAGTTGCATAGCAGTGCTCCAACAAAGTGAATTCAAGAAATATGTGTTGAGGGGGCTGCCTCTGGCATAATAGACCTCATGCCAGAGACTGTGGGGCAGTCAAAGAAACTAAAATACTGTAGTGTTTTCAGATATTGTATTAAATGGTGAAGACAACAGATCTGCCCATAAAGCTCTGTAATATAAAAACAAAGGGATGTGTGCCTTAACAGTGGCCCAAAGAAAGGCAAGAGGACAGATGAAGAACATAGACATGGAAAAGGGTCCCTGAAAACAGAATTTCAGATCTCCCTCTGAATAAAAATGACAGGCTATTCACAACTGAGGATGAAGGCAGGTAGTAGGATGTCACACAAGGGGAAAACAGGATAAGTAAATGTCTGGAGGCAGAGAAGCGAATGCACAAGTAAGCAAGTGTGTGTTATCAAATTTAAAGATTCTTTTGGTGGCTGGGCACAATACACTGACACTGGAGTAGATGAAAGGCAGAGCTCTTCGTTACTTACAGCTACAAGGAGAGAAGGCTGTTTGTAGGGCCACACAAAGGGTTGCACCATGGGACAGGGTAACACAAGCTAAGCTCTGGGTGGAGTTTGTGCATGGCAAGCAGAGTGGGTGTGGTAACTAGGTTTTGCAGGCTTCCTAGAGGATTGATTAATTTGAATAATTACATGGCTCTGGAGCATAGAGGCTTTCCTTAATTGTTTAGTACCTGGCCTGGGAATGTGGAAGCCTCATAAGGGGGTGCAGTTGGCGTGTATGCCTGGTGGCCCTGGAGAGTGGGAGCCTGGTGAGCAAAGTGTTTGGTGTGCAGCTTAGCAAACTGCCCATGAAGGGGAATTGAGAATTTTTAGGTATGACTTCAAAACTAGGTCAAGACAGCACTTGTGAAATATATTACAGTGTACATAAGCACATTGCACCTAGCTTGATTCAGGTTAGGGGAGGGGTAGGTGGGAAGGCATGAGCTAGGACATTGGATTATAAAACTAATTAGATAGAGAGCAAATCTTAGAGAACATTGAACCCCCGGGTAATAAATGATGTTCTCATAGTAGGGTAAGAAATGTGATTTTCTTGAGTAAATAAGGTAGATATCAAAGTGATATACTATATTTACCATAATTTTTGTACAGTTTACCTTAAAAAAATGAACACATTAGGTGGCAAAATATCATATGGAATTCTGTAACCCTGAAGAACGTTATTTGATCAGTGAAGCAGGAAATGTTAAAGCAATAGTATAACAAATTACAGACATTTTACAATGACTACTGTATACTTATGAGATAAGATGAAGTTGTGAGGAGAGAAACTCATCTGAGAGGCCAAAACTTCTCATTCCTGAATGCAAAAATTATTGTATTTGCCAAATGGAAAAATTGTTCATGTACTTATAGTGGTCCTGTTTGAAAATTACCATGCTAAAGTCCACTGAGCATCCAAGTTTCCAGATAAAGTTATGAGATGATAGTTTCCATAAAGGCATAAGGAAGTTTTAGATAACCTGGAAATTATTGATTCATGCTAATATTTGTTCTAAGCGGACAAAGTGAAAGTTTTAGTCCACCTAAAGCAAGTGCAGTGGATATAGTGGTACACCACTCAGACCCACCCATTCAGGACCAACATGTGCTCATTCCCTCAATCGTTACAAGTGTTGGCTGAGGATAGCTCACAGTTGAGTCTCTCCCACAGACTTGTCCTTGGCCTGCAGGAGCTGATTCACCCAAGGTGAGAGTCCCTGCCCATTGGCAGTTCTGTCTGTGAGGATGTTTCTAGAAGACATTAGCATTTGAATTGGTGGGCTGAGGAAAGTAGATTGCTCTTCCCAGTGTGGGGGGGCATCATCCAGTCTGTTGAGTCAGAATAAAACAAAAAGGTGGAGGAACGGAAAATTCTCTCTCTCTCCCTGACTGCTGACCTAGGACATCAGTCTTTTCCTGCTCTTGGATTGGGACTTACACCATCAGTTCTCCTGAGTCTCAGACCTTCTTGGTGCAGAACTACACCACCAGCTTTCCTGGACCTCCAGCTTGCAGACTTCTTTGCTTTCATAATCACATGAGCCAATTCTTCCTTATAATAAATAAATCTCCATCTATCTAGCTATCTTTCCTTCCTATTGGAGGTAGGTGATACATGTATCTTCTGTTGGTTCTGTCTCTCTGGAGAACACTGAATAATACAAAAGGACAACCCTGGAGGGCCATCCTAGCTCTAGTGCCCCTGCTCCTTTCAGCTTCCCTCTCCATGCTCCATCCTGCTTCCTTCACTTTTCTACAGGTCAATGCTCCCAAGAGCACTTCCCAATAAATTCCCTGCACTCAGGTCTCCATCACACAATCTATTTCAGAAAATCCAACCTATGACAAATGCATCTATAGAATGACTAAACAGTTCCCGAAATAATGTATACATTCTGTAGTCTCCTGAAATTTCTTTTATTCCAAATTGAGAGATGAGTTGTGAAAGAAAGAACATATATAGGTTTTTCAAAATCTTATCTATCCTTTAATATAAAAAAATTCAATGTTATTCAAATTATTCCAGACCATAGAAAAGGAGCAAAGGCCTCCTGATTGTTTTTATAAAGCTAGCATAACTTGAATACTAAAAGTTGATCAATATATTATAAAAAAGGAAAAACTATAATTTTCTATATGAATATAGATCTAAAAATTCTGTATAGCATATACCAATTGATTCCAGCTGCATATTATGAGAACTGTATAATATAGACTTAGTAGAGTTTATTCTAAGACCATAAGGGTGGTTCAATATTAGGAAATCTATCAATGTAATTTATTACATCAACAAATTAAATGAAGAAAGTCAATGATTATATCAATAGATGCCTGAAAGGCATCGTAAAATTAAAGTCATTTCTAATAAAAATGCCAAGTAATTTAGAAATAAAGGAAACTGTTTAAGTATGATAGATTCTTTTTACCAAAACCCAATAGCAAACATTATAATAAACCGCAAAATAGCTAAAACTATTTCCATTAAAAAATAGAGCTGGTATCTTGTTAAATTTAATTGGTAGTGAAATTGGTCATACCTTTCTCCTACCCCCGCCGATCTAGGGCATACTCCTAATGCCTTGACGGCAAGGATGTATTTAAACATGTCTTCATCCCATTAGACTGAGACTTCCTAGAGGCAGGTGTAGGCCTTACAAATTTTTGTATCCTTTGTCCCTGACAGTTTCTGGCACAAAAAAATTTCTAGAAGGCACAAGCAATTGAATGAGTGTAATAGTAGAATTTATACTTTACAAAAGACCATTTTCCCTTCACCACAAGAGAATTGTGTCAGTTTGATTTAACATGAGATGCCGAGCATGCCATGAGCATAATTTGCAAAACTTTTTCAAAAAGTTATAATTATATCAGAATCAGGGAGTAGAGACCGATGAGCCCATTTTCACTTTTTATTTTATTTTTTCTTGAGATTAAAAAAATCTCACATAGTTTTATCATTTTTGAAACTCCTTTCATGATTGTTCTAGGATTTATTCATCGTATTTAGAAGTGAGCTGTGAACAGCTTGGACATGCAATAATCCAAGTCATTTAGCTTAAGTCTATATACCTTAGAAACCATAACAAGATTAAAAACAAACAAACAAATGAAAACCCCCAAATTACTTTGGAAATGCTTCTCTAAAAGGAATTTTAGTTTCACATCCTTCCCACTTTCTAAAATGAAATTTTCTTTTAATATGTTTTTCTTTCAAAGTGGCTGTTTAAATCTGAGGACACCCACATATTTAACTTCTCTAGAACCCTGAGTTATTTCACTTAGTATTAATGGGCCAGGCCCCTTTGCCCATACTTGCTGCTACCTCTTTAGAAGCTCATGCCTCCTCCTGTTGCATCTTTCTCTCAAGAGACAATAGATGTACTACCCTGAGATGGAAAACAGAGGTTGGATTCAGGATTTCACTCTGGAAGGATGGCCATAGAATTAAGGGAGATTAAGGCAAGTTCCCCCAGGGTTCAAGGTTAAGGGAAGTTCCTATATAATGCCCCCATTATATGAGAGAAGGATTGAAACATGTCTATGGGATTTAGCAGCAAGGATGATGTTACTGATCCTGGAGAGAGCAGTTTTAAAGAAGTGGTGTGGACCAAAGTCAAATGGCAGTGTTCATTCAGGAGTCAGTGGGGACAGTGACAATTTTTAAAGAAGTTCAGCTAGGAAAGATAGGAGAGGTAGAGACGGAGGCAGAGACGGACACAGAGAGAGATAGAGGCAGAGAAAGCGAGAGAGATGGGATGGAACCTTATCTCAGAGGCTACCCATTCACCCAGCTTAGTGTAATTGTCTCTTCTAATAAAGATGGTAACTTGATATCACAAAAGTTGCCTTCATAGTTCTTTACTCTATGTCTCCACTGTCATTTAGATTTAAAGACATAAAAGCATAGCCTGTCGGGAAGTTTAAATTTGAATCTTGTGCTTTAAAGAGGCTTACTGATTTGCTTTGTTTATGAACTGAGACCCAATCTGTGTCATATACAGTCCCTCATATCTTCTTCCTGAGTGGAGAGAAACATCTTACTGGCATCATCATCACTCTTTGATAGCTGGAGGCATCATCAAAAATTGAGATAATTACCCTTAACAGGAATAAATGAATTTTGAGTATATAGGCTCCCATCTCTTAAAGCAGGGCAAAGGAGGTTAGCAAGGCAGAGCAACTCTTGGCTGGAGGAGTGCACGTAAGTCATTCTTAACTGGAGGTTTCACCTCTGTTCCTCTGAGCAGCTGCCAAGGAACTTTCTACATGTGACTTGAGATAAATGAGCGAGTCAGGGAACAGTTTGCATCTCTAAGATGAACTGCTAGGCTATTCCTTTGAAATCCTAAAGGGGATGGTGGTGATTAAAGGTACATTTTTTACAACTTAATGTAAAAGACAGTTAAGAAGTCCTGAAGGAAGAGGCAGGGCTCAGGCAAGTCCACTACCAGTGACTCTGGGATGCTGTATTTCACGTTGTTTTCCTTATTAATGCTAGAGGGAGGCTGATTTGGAAGATTCACCATAAGGAGAACTGTAGAGCGTGAATCAAAGCGTCACTGCTTTTTTGTTATAGAACCAAGGAAGCAAAAGGAAGCCCTTGAAAGGAGAGTTATACGAACACACTTTCTTCTGCAATAATCTCTTCTACTCCTTGAGGGAAGAGACTGAGCCATCTTTCTTTCAAGTCTCTAGCTGCAATAGCTACTGTCAAATGATGCCTTAGAATGCAGTCAGATGATGCCTTAGAAACAGTTCTGAGTGGGGAGCCAGGGATCTGAAGTTACAGGTCTAGCCTGTTTACTTCTCTGTCACTAATTTGGCGACTTTCGGCAAGACCCCTCAGAACCTCCTATTCTCCCATGTGTAAGATAGTAGAAAGCAAATGGCCACTGGGATTCTTGCCCATTATGGGGTTCAAAGCATCTGGAAAGATGGACAAAAGAATGTATATCTGTAATAAAGAGGCTCAAGAGAAAACAGCTTCTTGCGTATTTTGCTTTGGGAATAGTATGTGCCATTTGATTATATGGAAAAAGAAAGAATGGGTGTGAGACCCAGACATTGGCACATGCAGATAATAATATTCTTATATAAAATTTTGGATAAACATTTATTATACACTTGCTTTTACCCCAAATATTTGGATTTCAATTTCTTAATCTTCTGGAATGCTGGAAATTACTTTCGGCATTTTCCCCATTCCTGGGGTACAACTTTATGCTATTTGAAACAGAAATGGTTTCGGCCTCAAAATAGCACAGTTCCTGCTAGTCAACTCAAAATCTTCCAAGGCACACAGGCTTTCGGAAGCCAGAACCTATTTTTCTGGACAGGGAGTATATTTGCTCAGTCCGTGAAATTGAGATCAAACTTGGATATTATTTTCCAGATCCTAGTCTTTGCAAAGCAGAGGGAGACTACCCTGATGGCATGAGATGTTTGGTGAATAGCAAACTCTATAAACATTTTCTTAGGAACCACATTTTGTGTTGTGAATAAATTAGGTAGGTCATATGTATATTTTCATGAACTTATTTTATGCTTAGTGTGGAGCATGGCACATATTTAGCACTCAAAAATATTTGTTGAATAAATGAATGAATGCATACATATGTGGCATTTAAAAGAGACTGTGAAATCTATCATTAGGAATCTCCCTGATTAAAATTTAATTATTTCTATCAATTTTTATCTATTATGTATATAAAAGGATTGACAGTTAATGAATTTCTGAGTAGATTCTTCTGAACTCTTCTTGAGATAGTCTTAATAACTTTGAAAGGCTTCTAATGGCATTTGGCTTTCTTAAAAAAAATCAAGAAATAAGAGAATCAATCTGGTTATCCAGACATCTATGGGCTGGTCAGAGAATGACTTAATCTGGGAATAGCTTCCCAAATTAAGTGGCCTCTCTGAGAGGCCTTTCTCAGTTAAAACTTTCTTGAGTCCCTGATGGTGCCATTTGAATTGTGGCCACACTTAGATTCAGAGAGAGATCTGGAAAGGAAAAGTATTGATTAAAGGAGGGTCTGATCACTTTTGACACTAAGAGAGCACATTCAATGAGATGAGTAGTAGGTGCTAACTATTTATTATTCTGGCCTCTGATTAAAAATGTGAGAGAAGAATCCTCTCTGTATTCCATGGGCTGCAACTTGGCAATATTTAATTTTGATCAACTGTTTTCCTTTTTGATTCAGACAACTTTTCCTGGAGGCTTTGCCTATGGGAAATAAGCGCTGAGATTCATCGCTAGAAGGGAGGTTTCCTCTGATCTTTGTGTCTGTGAATGAATCCACTGAAGGTGTGCACTACAGGCAACTCTCAGATTGGGACCAGAAAGTCTAAATGACCTCTTTGCACCTTGACAGTTGACATTTGTAGGTTGAAATCATTCCAGGTCTGTTTGATCACACATGTTTATTAGAAGAGTAAGATGTTTCTTTTTCCCCCTAGAACACCAGGGTCAATCAGCCAATCCAACATCCTCATTTTATGATGTGAAACTGAGGCCTGGAGAGGTGAAGTTACTTGACCAAGGGCACTATTAACTAGAACTGGAATTCAAGTCTCCTGATGTTTTTGAAGTTTGTAACAGGCTGTACTGCCACTTCTTAGCAAATTTTATATAAGTTCAGTACTTTTATTGAGGTTTTGCTTGAGGTAGAAAATGGTATTTTGAAGAGCTCTCAAAGTGTGACTATTCCTGTTCTACGATTTTTTCCTAATAAGTCATAAGGTCATATAGCTCAGGATACCTTCTTTCTTTGAATCTGACCCCAGGTCATAAATGCAACACCTAATCTGTGTATAACTACAAGGACAGCTGCAAAAGCTTTTGGTGTGGTAGCAGGGTCAGATTCTAAGGGTATATAGACTAACAAGTCTGCAAGTAAACTTTGGGACATCAAACTTGTTTGCCTCATTTTCAGTTCTTATCCAGTTGATCTTCACCTTGGTGAAGGGCTGCAGACTTTGACTTCAGATCAAGTCCTCACACCCTGGTTCTTGCCCTCTAGGATTGGATGACAGTGGCGGGTGGCGGGGAGAGTTGTCTGGTCACCAGCACTTACCAGACCCAGTCTCAGCATTTCCACTGGGGCAGGGTGTTGCTCCCTGCTACACTCTCCCAGCATGGTAGGAAGGCAGATACTAAAGTGATGAGACTGCACAGAGCCTCTGAAGCCATCTTGGGCACACTGTCTCACCTTTCTGTATCTGGTTTCTTCATCTGTTAATGGGTATAATAATAGTGTCTAAAGAATAGGGATATGTGGAATGATATGAAGGTTTGTCCAGAAATGGCCTTGAGTGATTGTTCCAGATTGTCTGGTGCAAGCTGCGTGAAACTGGGAGCCACTGCCTTTACCTCAGCTGGGAGAAGGCAGCTTTCTCCAATCTCAAAAGCTCATGAGATTGGGGCCTTCCTGTTCCCAGTGAGGGTTCGGGGTGGGGCACTGCAACCTCCCATGGGCAGCTGAGGTCTTTAGGCCTTGGGCAGCTGGCTTTCTCAGCAACTGATGCAAACAGCTGGCATCTAAGCTCAGACTACCTGTTTGTGCGAGATGAATCTCATGCTTTATGAAGACAGAGCAATAGGCTGTAGCGCCCTTTGCTGGAGCAGGGTCTTTTTATTGGTGCAGAGTGCCTCCAAACAGGGCCCTCTGCAGAATGCTACAGAATCAGTCTGTTGTCCAAAATCAAAATCTGTTGTCCTGATGTCCAAGTGATGCTTCTAGTGTTTACCCCAAACCCTCAGAGTATTAGGCTGTTGTAAGGATTCAATTAATTAATACATAAGAACCACTAAGGACAGTGCCTGATGTTCTTAGCTTTCAAAGGGACATAATCATTCAACTGAAAGTACCATAGTGAGATAACAGATGTAAAAGCCATTTGTAAACTATGTATTAGCTCTTATTATTATGAGAATCATAATACTCTCCTTTTCCACCCCTTGGAAGCATTGTGAGGATCAAATGAGAGGCTTGTTATACTAGTGCTTTAGAACTTTAAAATATTTATACAGATTTACATTTTGTAATTTTAAATGGAAAATTGTGTCTGAAAGCAGAATAGGAAAAGAAGGAAAGGCAGACAGAACAAGGAGGGACAAACGGAATGACAGTCAAGAGGTCACTGGTAAATGAGTACAGTGGTCTGGAATTTGTTGTCCATTCTTTTCAATACCATTGTTTGAGAAAGGCCAAACCAATCAAATCAATCAGAAAGCACTTATCATATGTAGATTTTAAGGCTGCTTCCATCTTTGGCAAATTTCCTCACAAATGAATCCCACTCGAGTGAGAGCAGATGTTATCTATATTTTTAAACTTCTTAAGTCTTCAGGATTTTGAATATTGCATCAACATGCAGTACTTACTTTTGTCACATGTTATTTCATATCTTTCCTAATTTTTCTTTCCTTTGGTAAATTATATGCTAATTTCTAAACCTGTATGAATTCTTTTATGATGCTAATGATTCCTTTTCTTATGCCCATTTAATATACCTAATTCTGAAATTCTCAACTCATCAGGCAATTTAAGCAAAACTTATAAAACATCCATTATAATCTGTCTCATTGCATTTACTGTAGATGATTTTAGCTCAGAGGGTATTGGTTAAGCCTTAGCTATAAGGTTTAATAGTGACATTATTTGACTCCTGATTTCACAGTGGATTTATGTGATGACCATCGTACTTATTTCTGGCCTGAAATACTGTACAGCTCAAGTATGATGGAGAAACCTCATCTTTGGTTTCCAAATGAGAAAGAAGTCACCGTGAATGTAACACTTTAATTAGCTGTCATTTTTAAAAATAATGAATCAAGGAAGTGTCTTATTTCATTTGCTCTGAATTTAAACTCTTTAAAGAAAATGTATATTTGGCATATAGGAGGTGCTCCAGGTACACTTATGAATTCACCCATCTATTTATTTGGTAAACTACTTATAATGTGCCAGAATTATTCTAGGTGCTAGGCATTAAAAAAAAAGCAAACAAGATGACACTTGACTTTTTTTTTAACTTTCCTATTCATTTTCATCTTTGATGCAGATTTCAGTTAGGTAAAATTAATAAAAATCAGACTGGGTAAGAAGATTGTTGATTGTCTAGAGACTTATTAGGCCATTAACGAATGCTTGATGGTTGATTCCCAATGCAGGTTTGCAAAACCTGGGTTGTCACTAGTCATACACGCACACAGCCCCTCACACACCTAACCAGTTGTTTAAATTCACTTTAATTTTCTAAAAATAAGGATGCCACATAGTACCTTATTGACAAGCTATATTAGTCAGGATACTGGTTTGGCCACTTTAACAGAAACCATAACAGCAGTGGTTTAAACTAGATAGAGGTTTCTTTCTTTCATATACAAAAGTCTAGGTTGGCAGGGTGTTCCCGGGGAAGGTTATCCAGGGATCCAGAGTTCTTTCTGTTTTGTGATTCTCATCCCCTAGGACATTGCCCTTCATCAGCCTTGCTACCACATTTCTGTGCTCCAGCCACTAGGAAGGGGAAAGATAAAGTGTAAGACAGTTTGATTTCAAAAACATAACCTATGATTTGCTCAGGTTACTTCTTCTCACACCCCATGGTATAGACTATGTCATTTGACTACACCAAGCCACAAGAGAGTCTGGGAAAGTTAGTTGTTAGTTGAGCAATTAGTTGTGGCCAGCAGAAGTCAGGAAAAAGAGTAAAATGGATTCTGGGGAAAAACTAATAATCTTTAGAAGATGTCCTGATTCCCTCTCCCACCCCCCACATATAAGGAGATTTTGATTTTATTTTATAAAACAAATTTCAATATAAAAAAGTTATATAAAGTTTTAGAATACTCATGATCCCAACATCCATGATCTACAAAGGTTTCATCCTACTTTTTGGCTGAGTCCCAAGGCGTGAAATTTCAAACTCCCTGCATAACTTCACTTGTCCTCTTTAGTCTTAAAAACTAGTAGTATGGGCATTTCCCCCCTCACCAGTCAGGGACATGCCCATTGGGAGAAAGAGGGCTACAGCAGAAGCAGCCTGTTAGTGACAAATTATATAAAATTTTATATACTCATTAAAAGGTATGTAAATGGTAGCATATCTGAAGCTGGGGCTGAATTTGATCACCTCAGTAGCTGAATTCTCCTTGCAATCATTCATTATTTCTCTCTGAAATCAACCTTGGCTTCTGGAGACTCCTTTGAGTATTCATTTATTCATTCACTCAGTCAATATTTATTGAATAGCTGCTGTGTGCATGGCACTGTGCTGTCTGTTGGAGGGGTGTGGATAAAAGAGTGAAAAAATATACGATCCTTTCCCTTACAGTACCTATGATCAGAAAGAGAAGACAAAGGATCTACACACTTAATTAATCCTGTAATGTGTGATGAATATCAAAGCTATGGGGAGGGTGGCAATTCAGAAGCAGACACAATCTTATCTAGTGCGGTGATCTGCTTTAGGAAAGAAATGGCTGGTTAGAATGTAGAAGTTTTTTTAAGGTAATGGTAATTGAAGACTCTCTAGGAAGTGGGAACAATATGAAGAAAGTGGTAGAGTTGGGGAATCTAGGAGTGATATTACCCAGGCTGAGATTCTTCTAACCTAGGAGACAGGGGGGAGCCCTGCATGGCATGGTAGACACAGATGGTGACCTCTTAAGGCAGCTCTGTCAAGTGGTGCTGGGGCAGGCATCTTGAGGATTGTGTCTCCAAACTCATGCTACCTGTCCACTCCACAGGCTCCCAAGCCACAGTGCCCTGCGCAGGGACTCTCAAGGCCAACTTCCATGTCCTCACACGCCTTCTCAATGTCCCTGCAGTCTCCCTCCCTTCCAGCATAATTGAGCTCGTTATTTCTGTATGTAAATGAAAAGTATTCTAAGGCTTGACTCTCCGAGTTAACTTCCAAACATCAACATGGTCCAATACACTTCTTCTTGAAAAATAGAAGGTTCAGTGTGTTGCATTTTTATTCTTAATTTTGTTTTTGTTTAACTTGCAAATGACAAATCTTCCTCTACTGTAAAGGATAGGAGGACTTGTCCTTCTGCCACTGTTTGGGCAAGTTCTGTGAAGACAGACAGACAGATGTGATTTAGGAAAGTAAATTATCCAAAGGTCACTTAATAAACATATATAAAAGAAGACTACTTTTATAATCTTTCAGAGTTCTCAAAAGTGAGACTCTCATGAGTTAACTTCTCAGATACAGGAGAAACACCAAATCCTCAGAGTGTCCAACAGTCTTAAAAGTTAAGTAAAAACATTTGAATTTCCATGCTGAGCATAGAGTATTCTGCATGTGACTCTTGCCTAAAACAGTGCTGGAACCTGAAACAGAACAGAGGCAAAATTTTAAAATGGTATTAAAATAATGATTTCTCTCCAGTATTTCCACTTTTAACAGTTTCTGAACTCACTGAGTTGAAAAGAATTGTTTCAACTTTGCCACAATAGGACAACATCTGACTTTCAGTCTGGAAGAAGTTACTGATTTTGATTTACATTTAAATGAGGCTCCTTGCAGATAGAAGACTTAAGAGATGTCCTAGCAGGAGATACAGATTCTGACTGAGGAGGAATCCAAAACAGAGAGAAGGAATAGGAGGGCCTACCAATTAGCTGATTATCTTGGTCTTATCTTCTTATCTCAACAGGGATAAATGCTAGTCTAGGTGAAATGATTTGGCCTCCCAGGAAGAAAGGGAGTAGAACAACCCAAGGTGGCATGGATATCTTTACCATTATTTATGAGGTTTAAAGCTGAGTGAGGAAGCTCCAAGAAATTTTAATGTAGGTCTCTTCTCTAGGTGGGAAATGCACAGTTACCTAGTGAGTGGGAACAGCTAAGTGCTTTTTGATTTCATAACCAAAGCCCTGTTTACTTATTTATCAGCTCTCTTCTAAGTGTCTAAGGCTGAATGTGTAGATCGTTTGTGGGGCAATTTGGTGAGTAACAGACCCATGAACAATAAATCAGCATTAGTATTCAAATTAGACTCTTCTAACCTTTCCTACTCCTCTGTTAAACGCTTCTTGAAAACTTCTGTCTCCCGGGATATTACTGTGTATCAGAGGAAGATTTGTGTGTGTGTGCCAAACAACATTTGGTAGACTATCGAAATAGACTCATTTTGTCAGTTAGGTTGACTTGCTTCAGTCCAGTTGAATGACTGAAACTGGGAAGGAAGGAAGGAAGGAAGGTGGATCTCAAATTTCAGCTCAGCTGACTCCAAGTACCCATGGGATGAGTTCAAGGGAAATATCTTGATATATGATGGGTTTTGCAGCCGAAGCAGATAGCTTGTGCTACTTTCCGACAGACCCATTTTGAAACACCTATAAGCTGCCTTTCACAATAAGAATAAAGCAGCAGTTCCTGGGAGACTTAAAATGACCTGCAAGCAGACAGAAGATGCCTGTGTTTGGCTGTAGTTTTTTATCCTTTGTATTGATTTCTGATGGTCACTCCCCACGTCTTTGGGAAACCTACAGTACAGTTCTCTACAGTAATACTCATTCATCCTAACTGGATAAGACCTTCTGTAACTTCTGAGATAGAGGTATCTCGGGTTTGTGGGCCCCTAAAATTGATAGCTCTTGCTTGTGTCTATTGTGGAGTATCTTTCATGAAGCCAGCAGAAGCAACTCCTGGGAAACTATTAACCTCGTTTTCCACTATGGGTCTCGTACTATGAGTGTGTAGAAAAAAAATATGATGGGATGGAGGGACCAAATAATGAAAAGAAAAAATTTTCTTTTATAGACAAAGCCTGAGGAAATCCCATTCAAACTCTATTAGATAACCTGGAGACCGATGAGTACATCAACTTGGTAACAGTGACAGTGACTAGAAATGATCCTCACTGATTGAGCCTCACACCCATGTTCTGAGCAGGAGAAGGGTGTTGTATGATTATTCTAGCATTTTCTCGTTGACTAAAGGGCAATGTGAACTTACTGTACTTAGGAGAGAGGAAGCATTACTTGACTAATATTGCAGAGGACTTAGTTTCACAGCCTGGGATCTTGACAATTTCCCCAACCAACTTTGTGTAGATTGTATCAACATCCACCTCTATAGCTTCTTAATCCTGCAGCTGTTCAACCCTTCTGAGGACTGACCTCCTCCAAGATGTTGACACCAAGTTCAGGAACCTGCCATTCTCTGTCCCCTCTTAGTCTCTGGCTATCTCTTCACTTTTCCATACATTTTTTCCTCAAAAGCATCTTCCCATGGCCACCACTGGAGCATACTTCCCCTCTGGAGTATAATCTCTCGAGAGAGTTTAGGCTTTTATTGTAGATGAGAATAAACTATGAATTGAAGAAGGAGCGTATGCTTTTCATACTGAAAAAACATTCCCAAGGCAATGAAATACAAAAGAGTTGGAAACCTGCTTAGAATGAGGGGTGGGGAGGGGTGCATGGGAAATACAAAGAGAACAAACAAATAAAACATCTCAAAAATTGTTCTGTCATACCAGTAAATTTCAATTTAATTCAACAAAAATGTATTTTGTACCTTCCATATGCTAACCAAAGAGACATCATGATTAAGGGTACGTGAGCTTGAGTGAACAGGTTGTGTTTAAAGATCAAAAGAGGGCCCAAGATGGTCAATATATAAGCCACAGCAAGTGATGATGGTGGTGGAGGGGGAGAGGTTCATGGGAGGAACAATGAGTAGGGCCTAGCCAGATCATAAGGGACTCTGAGTACCCAGAGTTTGCTTGTGATATTATAATCGACAGATGCTATGGAAATATTTTAAATCAGAGACTTGATAAGATCATGTCTGTGTTTTTAAAGAAGACCCTGGTCACACTGTGGAGGATGAGTTAGAAGGAGGCAATGAGTCCAGTTATGAAGCTTTGCTTCTTGGGAGGTGATAGAGCCAGTCTCCCACCAACATTCATTTTATTTGCAGGGCCTGGGGCAAGAGGACAAATGGAGACCACCTCCCCACTTCCAAGACCCCACTCCACCATGGCCTACCCTCTTTTCTTCCCATCTCCTGTTCAGGGCACTCACATGCCTGCATCCACATGTCCCAGCTCCATCTGTCTGCCCCCGCTCATCCCACAAACAGCTAGCTCTTTGTCACAGCTCAGACCTGGGGGCATGCACATGGGTTGCATTGTCTGCTCTCAGAAGGATACTCACTTGTAGGAGGCTGTACAAGCCCCCAAATATATTCTGGGCTATTTGGGCTGGGAATTCCAGATCACAGGTACCCAGAGTGTGGTTTACAATCGGGTATGGGCTCCAGATCGGCACATACCCTTCACCCTTTGGACTCCTTGTTCTTGCCCCATAGCAGGCCCAGACAGGGCTCCCTAAAGCACAGGGCCCCTGGAAAGGGCCCTAGTTGCCTGGGCTCTGGATTTAAGGGAGGTACTGGCGAAAGATCCAAAGTTTATTTTTAGGAAATACACCCATTACCAATGTGTATAGAAGCCACACAGAAAAAGCACACCTTAGTATATCTGCATATGAATCAGACAAAAAAATGATACCTCTGAGCAAGGTCTGGATGCCACCATGCTATTCTCTTGTTATAAAGAGATAATGCTAGAGAGATAATAACAAAGATTCCATGCTCTTCTAGCAGACTCTCAGAAGGATTCCAGTTACTTTTTTCTCCTTTTTAATTGGCCAAGGCGTTAGCAGATTGAATTTCCTCTTTATCTGTCCATTGGATAAAAAGGTCTAAAAGAAAACCAAGAGTTCTTGCAGAATGCAGCAGATCTCAGTGTACCAGTTCAATTCCATTGTGAATGTTTACCGCATTCTCAATGCAAGGCATTCCCTACCTCGATCCACACCCAGCAGCTCTTACTTCTCTTTACAGAACCATTGCTTTAAGTATCTATATAATGGTGTATGTGTGGTGCGTGTGAGTGTGTGTGTGTGTGTGTTTGTGTGTGTGTGAGAGAGAGAGAGAGAAAGAGAGAGAGAGAGAGAGAGAGAGAGGGAGGGACAGAAAGACAGCAAGGATGAGAGGATAAAACAAACAAAAATGCTCTGGAAAAGGAAGTTCCCTCTTTATTATCCTCTCTCCATTTGTCCAACAGTAATATAGAGCTGAGTATTAGAGGAGCAAAGTTCTAGTTCTGAAACCCAATAACTACCCAGTCACATGGACCATTCACTCACTTTCTCTGTTTATTTTCTTCTTTTGCAAGATGGGAGTAGCACATTGAACCAAATGAAAGGTGAGGCTGACTTTGAACAGCAAAGGAAGCCAGGACTCTGAGCATCACCTTTAGGACTTCCTACTATTGCCCTCTCTGTTTTTCTCCAGTTCCAGCAACTGGGTTGGGTTGCTGGGGTAGAAATAGAGAGTGAGGGAAGACAGAATCCTGGATGGTGGAGCATTGTTTGTTTTCCAGGACATATGCTCCCTCTGGTACCAGGAAGCCCTCACACAACTATATCATGAAGCATTCTCAAGTCCAAGTAAGTTCTTGTAAGTCTTTGAATCCTCTTTATTTTACCCTCCCCTCAACAAATCAGTTCTTTGTACGGGTGTATCCTTACCATCTGGTTGTGTTTCTGCCGTTTGTCCGTGTGATTATCACCCAGAGTTGGGTTTGAGAACATGATGTCCGTTCTCCTTCACAATCCACTCTGACTAGTCCTGGGCTTTCTACAGTGTTCTAGCTACACAGACAGGGTCTATGCTTTCTCCAGAGATTCTAGAGGGAGCAAATCAGCACTCAGTATTCTCCCCCAAATTGTACTGTGGAATGTAGTGAAGAGTAAATGAAATTGTTCCAAAGCAATCTCTTTTAAAAAATTTATTTTATTGAAGTATAGTTGATTTAGAGTGTTGTGTTAATTTCTGCTGTACAGCAAAGTGATTCAGTTATACATATATACACATTCTTTTTAACATTCTTTTCCATTATGGTTTATCACAGGATATTGCATTTTAGTTCCCTGTGCGTCTGCCAGTCCCAAAGTCCCAATCTATCTCTCCGCCACCCCCCTCCTCCTTGGCAACCACAAGTCTGTTCCCTATGTCTGTGAATCTGTTTCTGTTTCATGGGTAAGATCATTTGTGTCATATTTTAGATTCCACATATAAGTGATATCATATGGTATTTGTCTTTCTCTTTCTGATTTACTTCACTTAGTATGATGATCTCTAGGATCATCCGTGTTGCTGAAAATGGCATTATTTTATTCTTTTTTTATGGCTGAGTAATATTCCATTGTATATATGTGCCACATCTTCTTTATCCATTCATCTGTTGATGGACGTTTAGGTTGTTTCCATGTCTTGGCTATTGTGAATAGTGCTATTATGAACATACGAGTGCATGTATCTTTTTGAATTATAGTTTAATCTGGACATATGCCCAGAAGTGAGATTGCTGGACCATATGGCGACTCTATTTTTAGTTGTCTGAGGAACCTCCATACTGTTTTCCAGAGAGGCTGCACCAGTTTACATTCCCACCAGCAGTTTAGGAGGGTTCCCTTTTCTCCACACCCTCTCCAGCATTTGTTATTTGTTAGACTCTTTAATGATAGTCATTCTGACCAGTGTGAGGTGGTACCTCCTCATAGTTTTTTTTTTTTTTTGGCAGTACGTGGGCCTCTCACTGTCGTGGCCTCTCCCGTTGCGGAGCACAGGTTCCGGACACGCAGGCTCAGCGGCCATGGCTCACGGGCCCAGCCGCTCTGCAGGATGTGGGATCCTCCCGGACCGGGGCATCAACCCGTGTCCCCTGCATCGGCAGGCAGACTCTCAACCACTGCACCACCAGGGAAGCCCTCCTCATAGTTTTGATTCCAAAGCAATCTTAAGAAAAAAAATTACTTGATTTTTTTTTGTTGTTGTTCCAACTCAGTATGAGCCTCCCATTTTAGGAGCTAGGAAACCAAGCTGCTTCTTGTCTTCTTACATATTCTGTAAGCATCAGAATATGGAGTGGAAAAGAAGTTGAGAATTCAAATTCTGGCATCACAGTTTGCTATTTGATATTGAGTTTTTTCAACCTCTTTGAACCTTAGTTCTCTCATTTATGAAATAAATTTAATAAAATATATCTTACAAGGTTGTTGTGAAGCTTCAAATAAACGGTACAGATGTACATGAAAACACAAACAGTAATCTACTAAATGTCTAGTACATTTCAATCTGTATGTTAATTTTCAATTCTGTCTTTTTTCTTACTCTTTCATTTGCACAAAATTTATGGAGCAAATAGTAATGCATGTTGGAGAGAGTATTTGCAGGGACACACAGTGTTTGGAATGTCATATTATTTGTGTGTGTGTGTGTGCGTGTGTGGGGGATGTGCTCTAGCTCTTAGTCTAGCAGGATATCCCACTTTTGATTGAACTTGGTTTATTTTTCTGCTCTAATAAAAGAGGTAACAAAGAATCATCTTGCTCATTATAAGGAGATTAAATCATCTTTCTCATGCGTACATTGGTTCTTCCCTAAAGAAGGGGAACCACTTCCCATCCCCAAATCATCAGGGTGTACACCTAAGGAGGTGGTTGACAAAACTTAAAATCAAACCTCTTGTGTTTTGAAGCTAATGGATCCTCTAGAGGCAACCTGGGTGGGCCACTTAGACTGTGAATAGGTAGCTCTCTTGGCCACCAAAAGTATAGAGTGAGGCACTTTGTGTTTCTGGGATTAATGGGGAAAGCTACTTGATCTTAGGGAGGAAAGAAGTAGTGGATCCCTGGGGAGGAGAGAAGACAGTAGCTCTGGTTCCATAATAGGCTGAATCTTGAACCACTGTGACAGTGCTGGGAAATGGGGCTGGTCCTTGCAGGGATGGCTGTGCAGGGAAAAAGTAAGTACTCAGAGCTGTGATTCTGGGAACCCATGACGTTCTGGATCAAAAGCAGTCTTGAGGGAGCAGGATCATGTTCCCATGAAGATCCAGGGTGATCTCTCTAGGGACTCAGATCAGCAGCAGGCCAGGGTAACGATGCAGGCCCAACCCCAGGTAATGGTGAAAAGCAGAGGTAGCTGTGGACCCATCTAACTTCAGGATCTTTCTTCTTCAGGTGAGGTTAGAATTGCCTCACCCCTCTCCCAGGCCTTTTGAATGTTTTAAAGAGGGTGACAAGAGGAAAATACCAGACATTCTACTAATTTGGCACCAGGGGCTCAAGACAGATTTATTTAGGGAAAAATAACAGATGTGTGATACTAATTGTACCTTAAAAGTGTGGAGCAATTTGTTTCAGTTATGTGGATCTGCATTAGCATTGGTTGATTTTTCCTTTTGCCTCATATTTCAAATTATGTTGCTGTTTTCTTTTTGGTCTGTGTTCTTTTTATTTTGCACACAAAAAATTGTGGACTGGCCTGTATGGCAGACAGATCATGTTCAGGAAACAGGACATGTTATTGTTGGTTAACTTGCCTTTCACCAGTGCTGGTCATGGGTTATGACCTGTGCTCTCTGCTCTTGCTGGGAAATTACCCTTGTAGACCACGTGAGCAGCTGTGCCTTGCTGCTCTCCCTTCTGTGTCTCAGGGCCAATACACATGGAGGAAATTCTTTTGTTCCTCATAGGAAATCCTATTGTATTATTAACACTTTTTTCTATTAAGTTGCAAATTGCACTGTCTTATTGCAGTGCTATCATTAAATATATTGAGCCTCCTAGGAAAGATATATCTGAAACACAAATAAGTGGAGTTATGTTGTAAATAAATTATTAGACTACAAGTAATTTTGGCTGGCAACAGGAGAAGGAATTCCTGCCCACAAATAAAATATCAACTGTAAGATGGCAAGGCAGGGCTAGTCTTTGCTGCTGAGGAGCATAATGAATGATTTTGTTTTGTAATCGTTTCTGAAATATAAACGTTTTCAAATCACTGATACAGTGTTTGGTCCCAGGAGAACCGTAAGAATTTCTGAAGCTAGTCTCACTTTCCAAGTACAGATTGTTCAGAGAGGAACATTGTGTCCTGCATACTGGGTTGGACTAGTTGTGTCCTTTGAGAACAGTGTAGACTTGATGTCGACTCAGAAAGATCAGTGATGCTGCCGTAACTTGTTATATGACCTTGGTCAAGTCATAGAACCTCTTTGTTTCATTTTTTTATTGTTTTAATTTGTATAATTTTGGCCCTTGGGTAGCTCGAGATTTTTTTTTCAGAACTCTACAAAATCTGTTCCATTGATGGGAAACAGAAAACATTCTTCTGGGACTTTTACAGGTATCACTTAGGCCTCTGAGTCATAAAGTTTGGATGCTCGTATTTTCCTCATCTTTGCTAATGCTTGGAGCTGGTTGTAAGAAGCAGTAGACTCACCGGCCCATGTT
This sequence comes from Hyperoodon ampullatus, assembly GCF_949752795.1. Lineage (NCBI taxonomy): Eukaryota > Metazoa > Chordata > Mammalia > Artiodactyla > Ziphiidae > Hyperoodon > Hyperoodon ampullatus. Next base: position 82,761,284 of record NC_136919.1, read on the forward strand.
CTAAGCCTCCTAGTACGTGCTGGCAGAGCAGGGGGAGAACTATTGCCCTCCTCAGCTCTAGGAACTGAGACTGTATGAGTAGCTCTGGGAGTGCACATCCCAGGAAGGCACTGTGCAGCCTGGGGCAGAGGCATTTGGACACAGAATCATCCAACAGTGTTTTGAGAGGGACAGTTTTGCCTTCCCTGCTCAGATCCCCAAGAACGTCATGAGATATCAAAAATGAGAAGTCAAAATTTCAATAGTTTACTTTTAGAATAGAAATATACAGAATAACCAAACATCTTTATCTTTTCCTCTTTTTAAGTGTCTTACTCTCTTCCTCTTCCCCAGGTCATATACTCGGGTAGATAAAGGAGCACAGGGGAAGGAGGTCACTAGTATTGACTAATCTTCTCTAATATGCCAGGTACTACACCAGACCCTTAATGACAAGATTTTATTTACTTCTTGTAATATCTCTTTAAGGTAGCTCAATTACGATCTCCATTTCATAGATGAGGAAACTGAGGCTTAGAGCCTTAGTGTGTCTTGCCCAGAATCATACAACATAAGAAACAGAGTCAGACTGAAACCCAAATATGTGTCAATCCTCAATATTTGTACTTTATTCCTGTACTTTTCCTTTTTATTAATTTTTCTTCATTTTTTTGGTAACCCTTTTTTCTCCAGTGACTTTCCCCCCCATTACTCTAATCCTGTCTGTTTGCCCAGAGATCAGCATTTCTAAATCTCTCCCTGCCTCTTTCTCTCCTCTTTGCTGTCCTATTCCTGTTCATTTAGCTGGCTGCTAGCCAATCCAATGAGCTCATTTCCATCACAGTGTTTAGTGACAGGCAAGGATATAACATTTTGCTCTTCCAGCATGAAGTCTACATTTTATAATAATTTTCAGGTTCCATGGGAGACTAGATGTGGGGACGATCTGGAAAACCACAAAGTCAGTCCACCTCAGTGAACCCACAAAAAGTGTATGAGTATGTATTTCTAGTGATGCCTGGAGGAAGGTCCTTTCTAGTTAATAATGGTGTGTCTTACTACACAGGGGACCATGAGAGGATGTTAAATAAAGATTTTCCTTCCCTCTCTGGTGTGAGGATATATATAAAAAGCCATTTGGAGCATGTAAAGGGATTTTGACTTCTAATAGACTTCCTAATTGATTTTACTTTTGATCCAGGTACATGCCATCCAACTGTATTTGTATAGATGTCCCCAACTCTGGTCTTTGTGAGGCATAGGCCCTAAATGCACCAGTCCCCCATATTCACCCCAAGATTATTCTACTTCTTGTGTGATATCATGTAGACGTGAAAAAAACTTCAGTTTTAAATTTATTTTCCCTTAGATAAATGGTGTGAATGTAGCCTTTGAATTTCACAGGTCTTCCACAAAAAGAAAAAAAAAAGGAAAGAAAGAAACAAAGAAAAAAGTTTAATTAATCTGTCCCAAAGACAGGTTTTGGTTGACAGAAAGGAAGGAATCCTCTTCCTTTGACTCCCCTTCATCCACTCCCCTTCCCTCCCACACTCCTTGGAGTGATTTTCTACAAAGGAACATTTCCTCATCAGAGGGATTCTCCATCCCTAGAGCATAAGAACCGTGTCAGGAAGCGCAATATCTTGTCCTGCCCTGTAGCCTCCTAACTGGCTTTCCATTATCTGTGCTCATCTTCCTCCAGTGAAGTGCTCCTCAAACACCAGTGTGCATCACAGTCCCCTGGAGGGTTTGTTAAAGCACTGATTGCTGGGCCCCACCCCCATAGTTTCTGATTCCTGAGGTCTGGGGTGGGGCCTGAGAATTTGCATTTCTAAATAGTTTCCAGGGTGATGTTGCTGCTGCTCTGGGAACCCCACTTTGAAAACCGTTGCTCTAATCCATTTGTATGCAGTGTCCAGAATAATCTTTAAGCATATAAATTAGATTATGCCGTCTCGTTTAAAATCCTTGCATGTCTTTCCATTGTACTTAAAGTCAAATGCTTTTCCATGCCTGCAAGGCCTCGCATGGTTGCCCTCCGCTTACTTCTTCAGGCTTATCTTCTCCTGCTCCTTTCTCTTGCTCACAAGGCCCAGGCCCTCTGGCCTTCTCCAGGTTGCCCTTGAAATCATAGAGCTCTTATTCCCCTTCGAGACCTCAAGCTTTTCATTCCTCCTCTATTATCCAGCCGATTCCTTCTCAACCCTCAGGTTATAAGTCCAGTGACCCTTTGTCCAGAAGCTTTTGCTGACAGTACCATCCAGTGGAATCACTGCAGTCACTCTGTCATATCACCTTATTTTCTCTGTAGCAGGTAGCACCATCTGAAATGAAAAGATGAAACCATATTTTTTTTTAGGAGTTTATTAATTAATTAATTTATTTTTGCTGTGTTGGGTCTTCGTTTCTGTGCGAGGGCTTTCTCTGGTTGTGGCAAGCGGGGGCCACTCTTCATCGTGCGAGGTGCGAGGTCCTCTCACTATCATGGCCTCTCTTGTTGCGGAGCACAGGCTCCAGACGCTCCAGGCTCAGTAGTTGTGGCTCACGGGCCTAGTTGCTCCGCGGCATGTGGGATCTTCCCAGACCAGGGCTCGAACCCGTGTCCCCTGCATTAGCAGGCAGGTTCTCAACCACTGCGCCACCAGGGAAGCCCGATGAAACCATATTAATTCAATAATTTGTTTATTATCTGCCTCCTTCGTCTAGAGTATAAGGTCTGTGATGATAGGACCTTATCTTGCTGACAGCAATATCTCCAGTGCCCACAAGAGATATTTGATACATTGTAGGTGCTGGGGTAATTTCTGTTGTATAAGTAGTGGGTTTAAACAAGGGGTCTGAATTACACTCCATAAGTAGGGCAGGCTTTGGACCTGTGTGGCTTCTACAGTGTGGCTGGAAGTAGCCAATCAGTGAGAATAAGCGAGTCCTTTCTAATGGTTTAAGCACACTGGAAGCAGGACCATCCCAGAGAGGCTAGGCTGGATAGTGGGATCTTTGAAAACCCATGATGATGCTGGTGCTGTTTCCACCACACAGCAGTCTACTAACCCAAAGTGGGGAGGCTTGGAACGACAAGATTATCTCCTTTACTATTTTCCCAGGGTTGGTCCTATAGCCATGATGCATCTTGGAGTCCATATGGTTTTTAGGAGGGGTGTACTGAAAAGTTACACCTGAGACAACACTCGATCCCCTTTGATAGCCCTAGGGGAAGAAGGAGTCCATCCTATAGGGCTGACTGCCTTGCTCCTGGGCAAGAAGGCCAGCCTTCCTGTCACTGGACAAAACTAAGGCAGGAACTTCAGCACTTCACTCCAGGAAAGGAGAACGGGTGAAATTTCAAAGTGGGCATGGGGAATATTTTGAAAATGAAGATTTTTCAGTGTTCTTGGGTTCCCCACAAACACAATGAAACAAAAAAGTGATCCTCCCACCCACAAGCCCTCAGAGACCCTCAGGACTTCCGCTTCTACTCCATCCCCTCCAGCAGCACGCTATTTGGTGTAACTGAGTTTGTGGCCTGCGGCAGATAAAGTGACTTTAAAACAGTTGTGTTAATATTAGAGTCTCACATCAGAAACACTGCTGAAAAACAATCCTGTTTCCCAGCACTCTGCTCACTTTGGAAGAGAAGAGTCTCATCTAGGCCTGACCCAGGGAAAACACAGATCCAAATATGGCCTGGGATCCTCTAAACTGGGAATAGTCCAGCACCAAGAAAAAGTGAGTGGTTTCAGTTCTTTCTAGAAATAGGCCCATTTCTGGAAGAGAATCGCTTTTTTAGGTGCTAGTCCTTTCAGAAAGAAGTTCTAGTTCTAGTTCTAGTTGTATTGATAAAAGTAATAGATGCCCATGTACAACTCCAGTGGGCACTGTTCAAATTGAAATCCACCACAAGTGCTGTCTCCAGGAATAACATGATGATCAGGGTGACAGTGTGTCCAGGTTTGCGTGTAATCCTGAGATGGTTAGTTTTATGTGTCAACTTGGCTGAGCTAGGGGATACCAGATAGCTGGTAGAACATTATTTCTGGGTGTCATTGAGGGAGTCTCTGGAGGAGATTAGCATTTAAATCAGTAGATTGAGTGAAAAGATCACCCTCACCAGTGGGATGGGCATCATCCAATCCGTTGAGTGTCTGAATAGAGCAAAAAGGGGGAGGAAGGGAGAATTCTTTCTCTGCTTCAGCTGAGATATCCATCTTCTGCCCTCACACATCCTTGCTCCTGGTTCTCGTGCTTTCTGACTCAGACCAGGACTTACATAATCAGTTTTCTGATCTCAGGCCTTTGGACTCAGACTGAATTATGCCGCGGCTTACCAGGTTTTCCGGCTTGCGAATGGACTCCTTGGCCTTCATAACCAGATGGCCCAATTCCTATAATAAATCTCTTCTTGTATATATCTATATATTGCTTACTGGTTATGTTTCCCTGGAGAACCCTGACTGATACATCCCAGCATAAATTTTTCATGGTGCCCCATTTCACACTCTGTAGTCTCGGGATAATCATTAATGCCTCTTTTCTCTCTCAAAAGTGTTAGGACAATAGGCTATATCGTCGTAATACTGATAATACATACTCATCCCTCTCTTCATAGTTACTAAATAGACCTTCATCTGGAAACTCTAGAGCAGTGTGTCCAAGAGAACTTTCTGCAGTGACAGAAATGCTCTGTATTTATGCTAACACTGTAGCCCTTAGCTGCATGTGGCTATTAAGCTGTGTGAAATGTGGCTAGTGTGACAGAGGAACGAATTTAAATTTAAATTTAATTTAAATTAATTTCACATTAAATGTAAATAGCCACATGTGGCTGGTGGCTACCATATGGGACAGCACAGCTCCTGAGGCCTTTTGTTTAAGCCTCCCAATCTTCATATCTCCTCTCCTCTCCTTTGGTAAATTCCTTCTGGAATAATCACTATTGTACCCACACCCCACACCCCAAAAAAATAGTCAGGTAGCACACAAGAAGAGATAAGAGCCAGAGTATAAGGGGAGTAGAGTACAGTGACATTTATCTGGTGGGTAAAGAACCAGAACCAAGAGTTTTAATATTTCTATTATTTTCGTTTGTCTGGGTTGAGCTGAGGAGGAAGAGCCTGCTGAGGTTTGAGGTTGCCAATGTGATAATCCACACATGTGAGAGTGGGAGAGAGGACACACCCAAGCTTGATTTTTTTCCCTGTGGTTTTCATTCCTCTTAGCAAGCCAGATTTGCTAACTTGAGGTTGGGGAGGGGAGAAGTTGGTACAATTTTGTTACCTGGAAGTCTTATTTTTAAAACAGATTTGGATAAAACTACTACTAAGAGCATTGGTAGATGAATGGATAAACAAAATGTGATATATACAAACAATGGAATATTATTCAGCCTTAAATAGGAAGGAAGTTTTGACCTATGCTACAACATGGATGAACCTTGAAGTACCTTATGCAAAGTGAAATAAACCAAACTCAAAAGACAAATACTGTATGATTCCACTGAATGAGGCATCTAGAGTAGTCAGGTTCATAGAGACAGAAAGTAGAATGATGGTTGCCATGCTCTGGGGGTAGGGAGAGGGAAGAGTTATTGTTTAATGGGTATAGGATTTCAGTTTTGCAAGATGAGAAAGCTCTGGAGATAGGTTGTACAACAATGTGAATTATATAACACTACTGAACTGTACACTTAGGAATGGTTATGATGACAGGTTTAATTTTTTTTTACCACTTTTTAAAAAACTGCTAAAACATATGGTAGTTCTGAGATTTTTTTGGCTTCTTCTTAAAATTTGAGTGGTTCATTTAAAGAAGGAATTTTTAAATGAATAAACAAAAGTTTATAGTGAGCTAGGTACTATAACCCCTCTTGCTTCCCCCAAAGATCTTTCTATGGAAAAGAGATTTTTTGTTTGTTTGTTTGTTTGTTTTTCCTAGCCATAAACCCATACAACTCTGTGGAAGAAAGAAAACATTTATTGAACATCTACAATTTGCTTGGCACTGTGTCTGGCCCTTTCACAAATGTTATCTCATTTAATATTTATAATAACTATTTAACTCAGTTTATAAATAAGTAAACCCGAGGGACAAGAGAGGTTCAGTTATTTGCCTAGAGTCACACAAAGTGTTGATACTACTAAGAATACCAGCAAGAAGAGTGTTTGACATTTATTGAGCCCTGACTGCTGGATCTCTGACAGCCATCTTCCATTTGTAGGTGACGTGACTGAGCCTTAGATTCAGTGATGTGCCCAAAGTTACACAGCTGCTTAATACCAGAGCTAGGCTAGGACCAGAGGCTATCAGTGCTGTTTCCAACTCATGCTCTTTGCTATCCTGACTTTGGGGAAAGAAGTATAATCCCTCTTTAACTGGAAAACAAATTTATTGGGAAATCTCCTTCAAATGAGACATTTAGTAAACTGAATCAGTTTCATGAGTTGGTATTTCCCTTTGGTGTGATGCTTACCAAGAGTCATCTAGACCAAGAATGAAGAGACAAAGTGATCACTTTCCTGGATGCGATTTCAACTCTCAAATGGTATACAAAATGCAACTTTATAAATATACTGTTCTTAATTTTCTGGATTAATGTGATAACCAAGTAGATAAATAAAAAATTATTCTTATTTGTATTACAAAGCATTTTTAGCGGCTCCAATGTGTATGTCTGACTTATGAGAAGCCGCCACATCTCAAGAGAATAATAAATTGAGGCATGAAGTCCTTGTCTAGGATGAACTGAAAAGTTTTCCGGGTTCCACATTCTGCCTCATGACTAATTCTTTTTTGGTTTTGAGTAAGTGCCATTGACTCTCAGACCAAGGCCATGCACCAGCTTGAGCTATGCTGCTTGCTCTTTCTTTGCCTTCCTTGCTTTGTTTTTGCTTCTCCTCAGTTCTCCGTTCAGGGTGGTAACAACGTGCTTTTATTTTATGATACTTTCTTGGTATCAGAGCTAAACATAGCATCTACAGAAACCTCAAAAATTCCAGTTTCCTGCTAGAGTCAAGAAGAATTCAGATTTGGAATTAATACATGACATGTCACAAAAGAATTAAACAGAGGAGTTGGTAACATAACCATGTCTCTTTCCTCCCTTAGGTGTAGCTTTGTCTAAAATGATAGTAAAGGGGAACTTACTGTGAGAAGGCAATTTACCCCACTGCCATTTAACCAGACATTCAACTGGTTTTACAACCCAGATTGTAAAATGAATTAAACCAACATTATTTATTTGCTTTCAGCATTAAAAAATTAATCTGTTTCTAAGGTGGTTACTGCAGTAATTTTGGAAGAAATATTACCTGCAATATTACCTTTTCTGTGTTTGAAGCATAACATTGCCCTTCTTTCAGAAAAATCAGACGTGTGTGTGACACACACACACACAAGCATACAACATGCTTTATTAGTTAGTCCCTCTCCTCTCCCCCACACACTGAAGGGATATATAGACAATAAAATGCCGTCCACACAATTCAGCAACATTCACTGTGGGCTTCTATCGATACTTACTACCGATGGGCCCCGGGGCTTCTTGCAAAACTACTCTGGCCTCTAGTCAAAAACCTTTGTATTCTGACTCTGATTCTAACACTATTCAATTTCCTGACCATGGAAAAAGATTTTCATTAAATTTCCCCTGCATAAACCTAGAATTGTAATAAATAAATGTTTCCTTCTCACCACCTCCTACCTCAAGGACCTCCTGGTATCTAGGAGGATTCAGTAATATTTGTGAGAAACCTTGTACCTGGGATTATCTCTTGTAAGATTATCTCTTGTATGCTGAAGTTCAGGTCATTTGGTTTTTCTGCTCTATTTAAGGGTTTATTCCCTTGGATCAAAGCTTGGGTAGGACTTCTCAGAGATTTAAGTTTCTGTCTTTTGACATAGGCCTGAATTGGAAACACTCTACTTCTGCATTTAATCAAAAGTCAGTCTTACTACTTTATTTATAGTCAGTTTTGATACTGTCCTTTCTACTTTCCATTTAAATTTGTGTCATCTCTACAATCTGGGCAATCTCTGAAATAAGACCAGGTATTTACTCTTCTAATCCCTGGTGCAGTGTTGACCCTGCTCCTCTGTGGGTGGTGGAGAGAGGGGCATGAAAGGAGACAAATGACTGACAGTTCTTTTTGTGGCAGAAAAACAAATTGTTGAAACTGAGATAATTCCTTCCAAACGTGATAATGTGGTTGCCTCCATCTCTTCTCTGGTTGGCTTTTTCTTTTGAAGTAGGGCAGACCACAGTGATGTTTGAGCTCCCAGAGGACCTAGGCATATGTAGTAGTAGAAGATGCACAGCCAGAATGAAAAGAACCAGTTCAAGACTGTGGTCCAGGACTTGAAGGTCACGTGGGAGCAGACTGAACACTATGGATCCCCAGAGGGTCAAGGCCAGCATTCTCATAGTTTGTGATGATATTCTCCTACTGGTCTCCTTGCTTCAGGTCTTTCCCTTGACGTTTGAATAGTATAAATGGGATCTGCTATTTAAAATCTTGCAGTTGCTTCCATTGCCTTAGACCAGGACACCAAATTCTTAACTAAGGCTAGAAAGGCCTTGTATTGCCTTGTCCCTCCTAACTCTACAACCTCATTTCACTTTCTTTTTCCTCACTACTTTCCAGTCACATTAACTTATCTTAATTTATTTGAATTTGCCAGACTCTTTCCTGCCAGAAGATCTTCAGTCATGTTGTTTTCCTTGCCTGGAAAGCTGTTTGTCTCTTTTGACTACTACTGATCCTTTAGGGTTTAGCTTAAATGTCACTTTCTTGGAGAGACCTTTCTTGTTGATCTATTTCAGAGCATTTTGGTTTTTTCATGGTACTTATCATAAATTGGAATTATATATTTATTTGGCTTTAGGATTAATATCTGTTTTAGTTGTTGGATTTTAAGATTTGTAAAGGTAGGAAAGAGAGTTGTTTGTTCACCACTGAACCTCCGATAACTGTCACGTAGTAGGTACTCAAATAATGTGTATGTGTGGATCTTGGGGTTAAAATCAAAATAAACAGTTCAGACTCATATCACCTACAGCACAGGGCCAAGAAATGAGATGAAAACAGGCAAGCTGTCAAACACCAGAAGACCCAGCTCTTCAGAAGCAAGGTTGCATATCAAAGACCTGGCAAATAATACAGGACTAGGAAATTTGTGTGCTCTAAATGCAGAGTAGGAATCCAGATAAACACTTGGGAAAGCTGCATGTGCCAGACGGGGTCAGAACCTTAGCAGAATAGTGTAGTCAACACATGGCACCAGCAACCAAGGAGACCACAAAACAGAAGCAATGGTATGACTCAACAAGGAAGAGTCTTAGAAGATGAGAGCACCTGGATTTCACTGCAGTGATTCAGCTTACAAGGCCTTGCTGAGGTTTTCTACAATAGCTACCAGGCCTGGTGGGCCTGACATCCCTTCTTGCCTTACAGACTACCTGAAATATCTGCATTTGATCACTCACCTTTGCTGTGAAAACTCAGTCTGCACACGCCTCATCCTAGCTAGCGCCAGTCATGCAAATGCCGCATGACAATTTCAGTATTCACCATACAGTTCGCAATTATGACAGCTCCCTTCTGTTCCCAAAGGTATTTAGACGGGGTGATAGAACATTCTCATCTATTTTGAATGGGTTGTATCGGATCAAAAGATCCTGGGACTGAAAAGCCCACACAAGTAACAAAGAAAGAAAAAAACATTCCAGGGTACTTTGACAAAATGATTTTTTGCTTTGTGAGGGCTAACCAGCCTGATCAGGGAAGAGAGAAGCAGAAAGGAATGGCCTGGCATCTTACTGGGTTCATGAAACAAAGGCTGTTTGAATAGGACCTTCTAGACTGTTTTCAAATTATTTATCTTTCTTGGGTAAACTTATCAGCTTTGAATGAATGGGTTAGTATTGTCATTATTGAGCATCTTTTTTTTTTCAAAGTTTTTCCTCAACTGTTCCTAAAGTAGGAAAAGACACAAAAACTAAGATAAGGTCAGCCCAGTTTTCTTTCCATTTCTCCCTCTAATTCAGTACGTATTTTAGTTTTGTTGAGAAGGAAAGCTTTTCACTCCCTGACATAAAATTGGCCCAGTAAAGTGCACCCCACATCGCGTGGTCCTACCTTTTGCCTGTGTGGACACTTTATGGGAAAGCAGTGTCCATTGTAAAAGCAATAATGTATGAACTAGGATGGGCTTTCCGAGCAACAAGTTTTTATGGGTGATCCAACATAGCAAAACCGGAGGGGGAAGAAAGCAATTGTTAACTTTGGCCCTGAGTGAGCTCAAAGCCCTAGGGGCTGAGGGCTGGCTGAACATTCTGGACAGACAGGCTGACCTAGCTGAGTTGAATACCCCATCCACTGCAAATAACCACCCGGGGAGCCATAAGCACTCATACTGAAGAGTTCTCATTGCAGCATCTCAATGCACCTCAGCAGGTTAGCACCAAAGGCCCAGCGCATGTGCACCCTGTGAAAATAGGCCTGGAGTGGGTGATGGGATGGCCACATATTTCAGAAGGAAGGTAAAAGTGTTTAAACAGAAGGTAACGATGACTTCTGAGCTGTAGTTGGCAAGACACATGGAAGAATACAACAGATTCTCATTTTCACTGCACACTCAACCAGAAAGGAAGGAAGAGACACAGCAGTTACTTCTGGAAGTAGTACACGTTATTTATTTGCTGTGGATTCATCAGGATATTGCACTGTGTGGTTATAGAATGCTTCTTAATGAAAAGCCTCATGAGGAGATGGATGCCTTCTTGTTTTATAATTTAATACATGGTTCTTCAGTGAACACAGATTTAACAAATGATTTTGGTCTTTAGAGACAGAAGCAGAAAATTTTATTTACAGATGTATATCTATATCCAGGTACTTGTAAGTATGTTTTGTTCTTTTTCTTGCCCCATTCCTTCCTCTTCTCCCTCCCCTCTTTTCCCAACTGCTTCTGAAAATAGCCCAGGATTAGATAACTCCCTTGGTATTCTGTAGGGATGGAACAGTCATTTCCAGTCAGCAATTCAGCTTATCAGAGGAAGAGTAAACAAGAAAATAACCGGAAGCCCATTTTGAAGTTCTTTATTGACAAGCAGGCACATCTTTTTCCTCTGCCTCACAAAGAGGACTTTCTCACCCATATCTTTCATCTGCCTCGGAGCTACCCCTTTCCTACAACTTGTCCTGCTGCTCCAAAGAGAATTTGCAGCATCTTCTCACCCAAGCATAATTTTTTATAAAAAAAAATTCCCCCAGCTTTAAAATGACAGCTGAGCACACAGTGTGCAGAGCTACTTGGAAATTACAGTTCTTGCCAGCTTGGATGGCCCAGCCTAGACTATTTGAGTTGAGTCTGAGGGTTTATAAACCACGCTTTGTTGGACTCTCAGGGTGAGAGGAAATTTCTTAACCAAGAACTCCTCATGGAAAACGTTGTTTCTGTAACAGCCTGAGGTCAAACTCTGGGACTAGCTAGCAAGAATTCCACTGGCAGTGTTCAATTGTCTTGAGGTTATAAAAGGAGAAAGGAATCCCTTTCCCCTTCTCTCCCCTCCAACATTCAGGGGGGCCTGGATTCTGAAGAATTTCGTCTGCCTCAGCCATTTTTGAAGTGTTCATAGAATCAGACAGTATGAATTGCAACCAAGGTTGTCTTTGTGGTTAAAGAACTCTTGGGCCTGAGGAAACACTGCTTTTTTAAAATTTTCAGGTAAGAAAAGATAGAGACTGGAGCTCCAGAGGAGCTGCAGACCTCCAAAGATCTTGCTTTATGTGTTTAGAAAATGATAGAGCATCATATGTTATGTATTCAAAGGTAGTTATTTCCTATGAAATAGTCCTACCAGGATACTCTTTGAACAGTTTGAAGTCAAATCCTTTGGAGACCACAGTCATAGGCATTATAAAATCATCAGGGGGACTTTCAACTGTTTTCAAATCTTATTGAAAGTAGTGAAGAAGAAGCGACTCTTACCAAGTTTGGGACTGAGCAATCCAAATGTAAGGAACCAGGGTATTTGTGGCAGGTGGGGACACTCACTTGGGAATGAAGGTAAAGCACCAAAAGAAGGATCTCTGACTTAGCCAGCAACCCTCTTCATTGTTTTTCCCCCTGAAGTGTCTCACTTCTACCCTCTCCTTCTAGAGGATGAGTGACTGGAGCAGGAAGGAGGCCCACCCAGTTAGAGGTGTCTGGGGTTTCTGCACATGCTACCTTTGGGGCTGGTTTTAGAATCTGCCTCAAGAGCAGATCAATACACAATGGCCAAGGTCTTCCAAGTGGTAGGGAGCAGGGCCATGCTCACCTTGGAGCTCCTAGGACACTGACTGGTGCAAACTTTCTGAATGAAAGTAGGAGGGAAATGAAGGGGGGGGGAGAGAGAGAGAGAGAGAGAGGGAGGGAGGGAGAGAGGGAGAGAGAGAGATCTGAAAAACCATTTGACTTACTGACTTGAGTTTATGAAATAATGGCTTTGAGGAATCGAAGAAGTGGGCAGGGATTTAAAAATACTTTATTTTCCATTATAAGTTATTACAAGATATTGAATATAATTCCCTGTACTATATAATAAATCCTAATCTCAAAAAATATATATAAATGAATCAGTTTGCTGTACACCTGAATCTAACACAATATTGTAAATCAACTATACTTCAATAAAAAATACTTTATGTTTTAATCTTAAATAAGCCTCCATTTGCGTTTTGGACTTACCCAGTAAAAGGATCTTTAAAGTTTAATTTGTGAAAACACCAAGTTTTTAGAATTTGCTATCTTCTTTCACTTATTCACTCACATATAGCTACCCTCCCTCCCACTAGATGGGCCTGAAATTTGGGAGATGAGAAAAGAACAGGTTTTTAGAATGAGATGCCTGAGGTGAAGGATCAAGATATCCCTTTCAGGGACCCTCCCAATAGCTCTCATCTTTCCTATTCCCTCACGTTTCAGTCCTTGTTTGGGGGCAAAAACCAGAGTCTAAACTATTTTCACAGCAGACCACTGCGTCTAGGGAAGTGATAGAAATCCAGCTGGATATGCTCAAAGATAAGCAAGCAAGGAGTATGTGCCTGAAATCTAGAGAGAGCAAGAGATGAAGCCAGAGAAGTAGGATCTGAAGGCCTTTAATGTCATGTGGCTCATTGCCAGGGTCTGAAATCCTCTTCAAATGGTCAGATCCAGAGACTTTTCAGTCATGAACGTGATCTAGACAGCAGCAAATCAAAGGTAGGAGTGCTGGGGACATGGGTGTATGGGAGGGCTGGGGCCAGGTTCATGACTGAGCTTGGTAGGCATGCTTTAATGTCTTACACTATACTGATTTACATGTGATTATTAATACTCAGTCCCAGGAGTTCCCTGGTGGCCTAGTGGTTAGGATTCCGGGATTTCACTGCCTCGGCCTGGTTCAATCCCTGGTCGGGGAGCTGAGATCCCGCAAGCTGCATGGTGCAGCCAAAAAAAAAAAAAAAGAAAAAAGATATTCAGTGCTGGTTTTCAAATGCCTTGTAGTACTTTGATTAAAAAGATCAAGACATGGCATTTTTTTTTTTTTTTTTTTTTTTTTTTGCAGTATGTGGGCCTCTCACTGTTGTGGCCTCTCCCGTTGTGGAGCACAGGCTCTGGATGTGCAGGCTCAGCAGCCATGGCTCACGGGCCCAGCCGCTCCACGGCATGTGGGATTTTCCCAGACTGGGGCATGAACCCGCGTCCCCTGCATCGGCAGGCAGACTCTCAACCACTGTGCCACCAGGGAAGCCCAAGACATGGCATTTTTTTACTTGGACTTTTTAATGACTGTGCTTTTGTGAGTCGTTGTATGTCTTTAGATATGGAATACATATGATCCTCTAATAAGATTTTATTGGGCTCCTTTTTGGAAAGAGAGCTGGGGGGATTCATTGCATGAGAGATACACAGTGGTTTGACACCTTTTTGAGCCCCTGTTCTCAGAGGCGGGGCTGAAGAGGAATCAGGGCACATGTGGGTGTGTACCACTTGACCTGCCTGCCCAGAAGGAAGCAGGTAAGCCCGGCGTTTCATGAATGATATTCTTGCTGTGGACGATATTCTGGAAGACAGAATATTACTTTCCCATAGCACTTCTCATCATCATAACTGGAGGTAAAGCAAGACCCCCCAGAATTAGTCTGAATAAAAGGAGAAAAAATAAGCCACCCTTTAAAAAGCAATATTGTGAAGAAATGTGACATTAGCCATGCTTTCCTACCTTTGATTTGCTACGATCTAGATTATGTTCATGACTTTGAAAAGTTTCTGGGTCTGATCATTTGAAAAGGCCTTGGCAACGAATCACATGTCTTAAGAGGCCTGGGTATCTACCTCTCTGGCTTCCTCTTCTGCTCTCTCTATGCTTTGGGCACATTGAACTTTTCTGGGACCTGAAGGTGCCTCGTCCTCCCCTTCGCACATGCTGTCCCTTCTGTGTCAAATGCTCTTGCCTTACCATTCACTGGCTAACTCCAACTCATTCTTTGTTTTTCTGGGAAGCCTTTCCTAACCCCCAGGCTGGCCTAAGAGCCTACATAGTCCTGTGTTCCCTCAGGCCCAGCACTTAACACACTGGATTGACAAGGCTTATCTACTTCCCTGTGTCCTGTTCTAGACTCTGGGAAAGTTTTACTTCAGTTGTCTGTGCCTCAGTGTCCTTATCTGCAAAATGGGACCATTAGTTATACTGACTGTGGCACGTGTGAGGAGTAAATGATCCAAGTGTGGCACTGGGAGGTCCTCTGGCACATACTAAGTGCTCAGCCAATGTCGGCTGTTAATTGTATACTTGAGGACAGGGCCATATCTGTTCTTTTTATGTTCTTAGAGCCTGCCTCAGTGCTGGCACAGAATGAGTTGCTGAGACATATTTATTAAATACATGGGAGAAGGTCAAGAACCCTGTAAGGGCTAATCATGGACTTAGGAACATTGATGCCTCTGGTAAGATTCCTGTGGCTTTGCAAATGTCCAGACTTAACTCAGGATGTCTCTTAATGTGTGGTGGCAACAAGGCCTTGACCCAGAACAGGCTCTGGGGGAATGACAGAGGCATCTTTTCTCAGCAGTTGGGAGTCTGCTGAACTGCTTGCGGGACACTAAATACTAAAAGAGGCTGAAGCTTGGAGAGAGCTGAAAGGTACGGACCCACATCCACTCACTCAAAGCGTCTTAAGAAAGATGGTAAAGGTAAGAGGCAACATGGTGATGTAACAGGAATAGAGCCTGGTTTTACATCTCAACTCTGCAATGTAACCAGCAGTAGTCTGGTTATTAACCTCTCTCAGCCTTAATGTCTTCATCCATAAAATAGGAATTATGGGCTTTGGAGTTAGATGGACCTTAGTTAGAAAATTACTTTTAATCTAAAAAAGAGTGGGTATATGTATATGTGTATGTATAACTGATTCACTTTGCTGTACAACAGAAACTAACACAACATTGTAAATCAACTATACTCCAATAAAAATTAATTTAAAAAAATTAGTTTTGCTGTTTACTAGTTGTATAACATTGAGGCAGTTATACTTCAAGCCTCAGTTTTTCTCATTAATAAAATGGACATAATAATAGAATCTGATAATAAGGTTGTAGAGCAGATTAAATGAGACATATATAACAAGTTAACACAGTTGAAGTGCTCAATAATGGAAGCCTTGCCTGTCTGTAGTGGTGCCATAAATTATTTCCTGAAATATAGCAACTACACATAGTAAAAAGAATTCTGATCTTTTGAGCAGAAGCTTAAAAGCATGTCTTTCCAACCTCAAACAGCACACATTTCTCTTAGGAGACAATTTTATTACAATGAATGGCAACCCAGCTGGAGGCACAGATATCTAATTTGTTTTAACTCTCTGTAGCATTCAGATTCACTTTTAATATTCTGTTTGCTTTGGTGATTTCTAGTTATAAGTGTTTTATCACATAGAGAAACACATCAGTGACCATCTTCTCCTTAATAAACCATGTCTTTAGACACAACATTCTGCAATATGATTACAAACCATTACTGCATGTTCTTCTTACTAGGAAAAGCAATGGAGCAAGTAATGTTAACATTATTGGGATTTTGCCCAGCTCAGCTGAATCTCAATAATACTTCCCTTTAGAAGGTGCCCAAGAATGGCTGGTATATCTCACTGCCAGCCTGGCTCAACATTCTTCAGACTACACTTTTGCATGTTTCATGTCTTGGAACCAAACACCCTTAAATTGTTCCATTTTCAACTGCTGGATTTTATTCCATCTTGAGATCACACTGAGGGAAGGAAAAAAAAAACTTTAGCAAAATTTTTGGTTTAGCTGCTTCACATTCTTCTGCTTTACAATGCAAGCATCTCATTTATGTCTCTTGGCATCTGTGGGTAGAATATTGTGTATTTAATGGAGCCTGAGCAAGCAACGGTGTGTGCCACTGAGTAATTTATTGGCATTTCTCCTGCAGTGGACCCATCAATATGACCATGTGGACTAATTTCTAATTCCAGTGTTTGAATTGGGAATATCTTTGGGACAGTTTCTAAGACAGAAGAAAAAGAAGATGTAAGAACATCTTTGCCTTGGAGCCCTGAGGACAAAGGCTGAATATAAAATGGTCCGCACTGCATTTGACTATCCCCATCCTATCATAATATTCTTGTATTTACCTTCTGATGCTCCAGACTCTGCTTTTACCAAGTTTCTAAAAGTGCCTTGTCTCCAAGCCTGGGATGTTCTACAGGCAAAAAGGAAGTCCAGGATAAAATCAGTGTCTGAGAAGCTTTCATTCATCCAAATGTTTCCTCTGCAAATGCTATGTGCAGTGCTAGGGCAGGTCCTGGGGATTCAAAGGTGAAAAGTATAGGACTCCTGAGCTTCAAGGACCTCAGTGGGGGACACACACATGCAGTTAGTTAGAGTATGATGTCACGTGTGTCAGAGGAACTGCTGAAGCACTTGGAACATGCACAGGACGGAGAGGAATTCTGCCTGGAAAACTGGGGAAGCTGTCTTCAAGGACATGACAGTTGAGATAGACCCCAAAGGACGTCCCATGCTCCAAGGGTGTTCAAAGGCTCTTTTGTCAGATAGAATCACACACAGTAATAAGAGTGTAGTTTTGTGATATATTATACATCTTAGGCTTGTGAGGGAGACCGGACAGGTGCTATTATTTCCAATTTGCAGAAGAAATCATGTTCAAAGAGACAGAATGATTTTCTGAGTTCCTATGGGTAGGTGAGGGTAGAGCTGGGACAAGAGCCGGATCAGGATCCATACTCGGGTCCCATGGGTGCCTGCTTGGTCAGTGTGCTCCTACACTCAGCACCCGTGAGAAGACAAGGTCTAAGTGTGTTATCAGTCATGTAATCCCCCTAAAGTGTCCCAGTGCTAGTGGCCTAGATTGGGCCAGCTCACGCCAGAGTCTTGCACTTGGGAATTCCTTGATGGGGAGAAAGCTTAAACCAGGGGAGGAATGTCCCAAAGGTTATGTGGCTCTCTGCACTTTCCTCTCTGAGCCCCTTGGTGAGAGTGTCACCAGGGTACCTGCGAGCAACCAGAGACTGCAGGAAGGGGGTGAGCATCCTTATAGCCAGGGTGCTTTATGTTTATGTGAATTATTTCATGAGCTTTACAGCAGCTCTGTGATGAAGGTATAGCAGGATTTTCTTGCTATGGTCAAAGATTCTAAAATACAGAGACGTTAGATGACCTGCTCATGGGACAAATAAATCATATAACTGGCTGGAATTCAGATATTCTTTTAGTCCCACTAGCTTTCAGTCAGCTGAGAGATGTGGTACCTCCTCATTTTGGTTTCTGAAATTCCTTTGTTAGGAAATAATGCCATTTACTCTGTAATTGAGCCAAGGTGCAAGACGAAATATTAGTCTGCTTAAAATTCTTACCAAACCGTAAGTCACCTATATCAGATCTCTCCCTGACAGCAGTTTTGATGAGTGGGGAGGGCACAGGAAGAGATACTGGACACCAAGCTTCTGAAGGGATGGTAAGAGGAAGAAAGAGAAACTGCCAGAGTGGATTTGTGAAAACAAGAGTTTAACTCCCAACACGCTTGTCTGGGACCCCAGCATCCCCCTAATCTACCTGTTCTCTACTCATCTATTCTACACTAGCAACCCTTCCTCAAGCATGATTCTACTTCTCCAGCTTGAATCTTTTTTTTTTTTTTTTTGCGGTACGCGGGCCTCTCACTGTTGTGGCCTCTCCCGTTGTGGAGCACAGGCTCCGGACGCACAGGCTCAGCGGCCATGGCTCACGGGCCCAGCCGCTCCACGGCACGTGGGATCTTCCCGGACCAGGGCACGAACCCGTGTCCCCTGCATCGGCAGGCGGACTCTCAACCACTGTGCCACCAGGGAAGCCCTCCAGCTTGAATCTTTGATCATGTTGTTTCTCCCAGCATTTCCACCCGTAAACATGACACCATCTTTCCAAGACCATTTCAGATATTTCTTGATGTTCCTGCCTGGATTCATTCTCTTTTTGTTTTGACGTTGGTATAAAAGGTCTGAGCACTTTAGATGCTTTTGGCACCTGCTGAATTGTGCCTTGAACTAGAGTTGAGTAGTGTTCTTGTGTGATTCCCTCACTAGAGTACAGAGGGCAAGGCCTATGTCTTAGTCTCTCTAGTATATAGTCGGTAATATATATACACACTTACTTCAAATACATAGTAAGTAAGTGCTCAAAGAAGAGGGGCCATGTTGAGTTTTTGAATAGAATTCATGGTGTTGCTTAAGGTCAGCCCTGCTCCATTTGGAGGCCTAGTTATCAGGCCATAATAAGGACCTGTACCTTAGAAGAGGGGATGAGTGTCCTGAGTGAGCTGCTTGGATCATGGAGAAGGGCTGGATGGCAGAGAAGACTTCTTTAAAGAGAGTGCCTACATCCAAATAGTTGACCATCTGAGACTCTTCTCCAAGTCTGTAGCTTACTCTGTTGGATTCAAGTTCCTATTCAACTAATTCTCTGTAGTGACCTGTCCCTTGGTGATATAGTCAAGGGAAGAGAGAGACCATTGTGCTCTTAATTTCTGGACTTTAAAGTGCAGCTGCTCAAATGATCTTTACTTGTGAACACATTGACTTCTTTCCAGCCAATGTTTGGAAGTCTCTGACTTGTGAATGTTACTTTTCAAAATGACCTCAGTGTGGTGGATGAGAAAAGGCCACTCAAGGTGTAGGTGTTTCTGAGTGCAAACAAGGATCCTAGGATGTCTCAGCAGCTCACTGAATATGCCTAGTGCTTAACAGCTTACAGAACAGTTTCACACATCTTACCTCATGTGGCCTCTACAATTACTTCCAGAAATAAGTAGGGCAGGGATTACTGCCTCCTCTTTACAGGTGAAGTTCAGAGCCCAAGAGCCTTGTCTTTGATCTCATGGCTAATGAGGGGCAGGGCAGATTCCTGAACCCAGAATTTTATTTGCCAAGTCTGGGGGCTATTTCTGCTATCCTCCAAGGATCCTCGATAATACCTACCACCACTACCAAAATGAAAAGGACAGGATGACCAGGAGGTGAAATAAACAAATTAAAAAAAAAAGAGAGAACAAAAAGTGAAGCTGAGAATATGCAAACTAGAACCAGTCCCAGGAGGAATGTATTAACTTTATTTTGGCAGGTGATTTTTTTCTTTTCTTTTTTTGTTTTTTTGGCTGCGTTGCTTCTTTGTTGCTGCATGCGGGCTTTCTCTAGTTGCAGCGAGCGGGGGCTAATCTTTGTTGCGTTGTGCGGGCTTCTCATTGCAGTGGCTTCTCTTGTTGTGGAGCACAGGCTCTAGGCACGCAGGCTTCTGTAGTTGCAGCACACGGGCTCAGTAGTTGCGGCATGTGGGCTCTAGGGTACATGGGCTTCAGTAGTTGTGGCGCACGGGCTCAGTAGTTGTGGTGCACGAGCTTAGTTGCTCCGCGGCATGTGGGATCTTCCCAGACCAGGGATCAAACCCGAGTACCCTGCACTGGCAGGTGGGTCCTTAACCACTGCACCACCAGGGAAGTCCGATTTTATTTTATTTTATTTTTTATTTATAAAGATAATGAGAAATATGCGGAAGGAGGGATATGGTTGTCTGCCCCATACTTCTTCCTTGATACCAGCATTCATCTCCAATAGAGGAGTTAGAAATAGCCGAGACTGCTTTCCCAGCCTCCCATGCAGAAAGGGCATGAACATGTGACTTAATCCTGGTAAATATGACTAGAAGATGAGTCTGCTGAGAGGCTTCTGGGAAAGGTTTTCCTCCCTGATAAAAAGAAATTTAAAAAGAAAAACTGCCCTCTTGCTTTTGGATAGCATTGTGGAGGATATAATGTCTGAAACTGCAGCAGCTATTGTACTTTGAGATCATGAAGTGAGAAGTTTAAGTGCTGAGGATGGTAAAGCAGAAAAATGTAAAAGATGCAACTTCTGTCTTATTTTTAAGCAGTTCATTTACCAATGTTGCAACCACGTTACCTCTAGATATTGTCATGTGAGCTTATAAATATTGTTATAGCCACTTTTAGGTGGATATTCTCCTTTTTTTTTTTTTTTGGCTGCACCGCACAACTTGTGGGATCTTAATTCCCTGACCAGTGATTGAACCTGGGCCCTCAGCAGTGAAAGCGTGGAGTCTAACCACTGGACCACCAGGGAATTCCCTAGGTGGATATTCTCTTATTTGAGACTGAAAATATTCTAACAGATTCATGGAGCAATAGCCTATGCTCAACAGAGTCTCTGTCTGGGATCCTGGCGCCGTAGGACTCTGCCAATCTGTATTGAGAAGGTTATTTAAAGCCCATCCTACACATTAAACAAGACCTTTATCTAAGAGCTATGAAAGGAAACTTAGAATTAAAATATTACAAAAGTTAATAATAACTTTAATAAGTTATTAAAGTGCGAATAATCCATCTCTAGTCTCAATGAATTGCTGCTTAATAATAACAAAAATCTCTTCAATAACAGTAATTACGTTTAAAAAATAAGGGAGTTTCTTAATTTTGTTTATTAAAATGCTACCAGACAAATGGCATTGATTTCAAATTAATGTTACGTCATTCATTACTAGCTCCTTGCTGATGCAGACATTCAAATCTGCATCTTTCTGTCTATATCTTCTTGCAGGATTTTGTTTTTTTCTTACCTGTTTTATTTATGTAATCATCACTCTCAGGATTTTGTCCATCCTTAGGCAATTTTATATACACTTTAATTTCTATAACACAGTAATCCAAGAATTTGAACTTCTTTGCAACTGTAGTATAAATTTGCCACATTTCCCAGCAATGAAGAAGTAAAAGATGTTTTCATTGTCTCTGTAGTAGTGTAAGGAGGCTACCAAAGAAATGAAGCCTGTGGGAAAGCACGAAAAAGAGCTTTCAGATCTCTTAGTCTCATGAATGAATGTCCCACTACTTAATAGCAAATACCACATTTGAGAGACAAAAGACAGAAAGCAAAGAAAACGTGATTTGTGGAAACTGCAAATTGCTACTGATGTGATAACCTACAGCCTTCATGTGTTAGTGTGCACAAGGAATGGTTTCTGGAAGGCCTGTCCTGAAAAAACTCACTGCCCCACTGCTGGGTTTGCACCTGGCTCAGCTCAGCACTTGTGGGGTTCACTGATAATGTGAAATACACTTGATGCAAAGCTTGACTGAGATAAATAAATGTGCTGTATGATCCAGAAGCGCTTTACACCTGATGTTGGCTTTTCACACTACATCTGTCTGGTAGAAGAGCTTTTTGGACACTTTTAAGCCTCTTGCCATGTGTATATATGTGGAGCATGTAAGCCTGTAAGTATGTGTGAAAGGGGTGCTGTAGCATGAAGCCAACTCATGAAAAATGGGCTTTAGAGTAATAAAGATGGGAAGCTAATGAGCAGGCCTCATGGTAAATAAGTCCCCTTTTCCTACACCCAGCCTGCAGATGTGACTTTCCTGAAATTTTGCAGCTCTGCTCCTTATCTTCAGCAACTAATGATATTGTTGCAAATGTCAGGGCTGCAACAAGTTCAGTGTTGTTGTAGCAAGTGGGAGACTGATAAGAAACAGTGAAGAGTCACTAATAGCTTTGGCAACAAAACATGTTACTGGAGACAGTTACATGCATCTCAGGGGCATTCGATAGACTAGCACCGACTTTAATGATCCAAGAATCCACTTGCCCTTTTCGTTTTCTCTGTTATCTCCAAGTAATGAAAACATTGAGAAAGTTATTGTAACTGTAAAATTGCAGCAGAGTTCCTTTTTAAAAAAATAAAGTTTGATTTACCCTGTGACTTGGAAAATGGTTCATTACACTTCAATTCAAAGGGAGAACAGAACCGAGATAGCAGGACTAGCTCATTTTGTCTGGTGTACTGGGCACTAAACCATTTGGGCATCAGCTCAGGAGGGGTGGGTGTTACTTCACCACATTATAGGAGGGAGCCAGTTTCTCACTCCATTTTCAGAAAGTCTCTAAAAGCCAGTGACCAGCCATAATCTTATTGATGCAACTTTTGAAGACTTTGGAAAAGCCTTTCTGAATTAGATGAGAAAATATTCATAAAACATCAGATGTAGTCACCAAACAATTATCCACATAAGTAGGTCCCTTGTTTTGTCAAACAACTGCCGTTGCCTGTGTTGTGTTTTGTGCCGCTGCTAAGCTGTATCTCTGCGAGTGATGCTGCCCCTCAGGATCATCTGTCACTTACTCTCTGGGAAAGTGTCTGAACTGTCTTACAAGGCGAACTTGAGCTCTCCTTCATCAGTGATTCTACAGCACCTTTTAAAAACATGCCTATTATAGAACGTGTGACATTTGTCCAGAGATGGCATTACGGGTATGGATTTGTTCTTTGAGGGGGAGAGAATGGAGGTAGAGGGGGCCAAAGTTAACCTCTCAGTGAGTAAGTATTTAGGTGGTGGAGAAAGAAGCAAACCCAGTTAAGGAGAGCAAGAAGGAATAGAGAGCAGGAATGCAGTGAGAGGGAGGTGTGTTTCATTACTGACACTGCATGGGAAGAGATTTCAAGCTGCTTGTTCTAGACGATCAAAGCATCCCAGTGCTGACAGGAAGGGTGCTGGCAGGGTGATCATTTGTTCCCTCTCATTCCTCTCGGTGTCCTAGCCTTACTCTTTATCTGGTAGCTCTTGAGTTTCCCAAGAAGGAAAAGGTATTGTTTACATAGGGTAGTTAATTTCCAAATAAGCCATCCTTGGGGTAGAAACAGGTATCTTTCCTGCTGAATGATGCTAAGTAAAGTGATGGCTGTCTATGGTGGAAATTTCTCACTGAACACCAGTGAGAAGGGTAGTGATGTGTGTTATTCACTAGAATGGAGACTGTATGGTCTGGGGCATAGGCAGGCCTCACATATATTCTCTTGTGCTGACAAGAGATTATCAGGGTTTAAAGCAGTCAGTAAGGTCTTTGGACATTGACTATCCTCATCCCTGCTTGCTCTTTCTGGTCTAGGCCCTACCTGGTCTCCCTATTATGGGTCCTACCAACTTTTCTTCATTGTTTCTTTTTTCTTCACCTTCCATAGTTCAGAGCTTTATTAAAGAGTGAGAAAAATAATGGCTTTCCTATTCATATAGTCTTCCAAATACCTTTGTCTTACACCTGGAACTTTGCCTTGAAACTCTAAAACAAGAATATAATTATTTGGTCTCTTGTCTTGCTGTGATAAGGGGTGAGATGTTCCATGGCTAGGAAATATGAACACCAGAGGAATAAGTTGATAAATCAGTATATAAAAATATTATTTACTAATCAGGATAACACAGAATCATAGTTGCTAAGGAAGGGGAGAGTTTCAAGAAGGAAGGTGTAATAAGTACAACAAATTCATGCAGACAGTTAAGGGAAAATTAAGGTAAATATTAGGTTTTACAAACTAGTGACAGTTGAAACTTAAAGGGGACTGAAACCAGATAGCAAGAAGTTGGAAAGAAAAGGGGATGAAGAGAGAAAGATAGGCTCTTGGCATTTTAGAGGCATAGATATTCTGACAGCCCTTCTCATTAAATACAACCATGTCCTGGAAACATTACAACAAACATTTTTCAGTGCATTACTGCATTTATTACAAATCTTGGAAGTCTCCAAGAGGGGGTGGTAGATTAGAACAATGAGCAAGGCCTCCATATGTGGTTGCGTAGACTGCACATGCCACAGATCTGGAAGGTGACATTCACATCATAGGTATGTGAGTGCCACCTTCTGCAGTTTTCAGGGGCTGTGGCACTGAGAGTAATGAAAGAAGAATAGTGAGCTGAACATTAAGTGAGCACAAAAGTAGTGTTTTTCTAAGAGCAATGCCATATTGTGACAGGAAGACTAAGTCAGGACAAGAAAAGAGAGCTGAGTTTAAGCCCTCTTCCTTAAGCCAGGGCCTTCAAAATGGGCCAGAGTAATGTCAGATGAATAGTCCCCACTGCCTCTCAGCAGGAGCAAATACATGTCTTCCCTGGAGAAAACCATCTTTAGCCCTTAGGCTAAAGTTTAAGTTCTATAAATATGACCTCATAATAAAAATTTAACAAAATACAGAAAGGTAAAGTGTTACATGATTGAAACTCAAGAGAAAGAGCAGAGTTAGATCTTCCCACACACTTTGAATATCAAAATTATCAGATACTAAATATGAAGTAATGGCATTTGAATTATTTAAAGAAATGAAAGAGGAAAATAAATAAGCAAACAAACAACAAACCAAATGAGGAACAATAACAAAAATTTCCAGGCAGATTTGAAAAACAACCAAATAGAACTTTACATATAAAAATATAATTGACAAAATTAAAAGCTTAAAGAATTTGTTAAATTGATGAAATTAGACAAAGCTGAAGAGAGAATTAGTGAACTGGAAGATAGAGCTGAAAAAATTACTCTGACTGTAGCACAGAGATAAAAGAAGATGAAAAATATGCAAGAGAAATTAAGAGACATGAGGATGGAATGAGAAGATCTAACATAAACATAGAGATTAAATCAATCCAAATGAAAAGGTCAAAAGAAGCCAAGAAAAAGCAAAGAAGTAGAAAAAAAGGAAAAAAAGAAAGAAAGCATGTGTCATGCCTAATTTTATGTGTTAACCTGACTAGGCTATTGTGCCTAGTTGTTTGGTTATACACCAGTCTAGATGTTGCTGTAAATACATTTTTAGATGTGATTAACATTTACAGTCAGTAGACTTTAAGTAAAGTAGATTACCCTACATAATGTGAGTGGCCTTCATCCAATTAGTTGAAGGCCTTAAGAGAATAAGTTAGGTTTCCTAAGGAAGAAGAAATTATGCTTCATGACTGCAACACAGGGACTTTGCCTGAATTTTCAGCATGCCTGGTCTGCCCTGAGGATTGCAGATTTGCAAGCTCCCATAATTGTGTGATCCAATTCTTTAAAATCATGCTCTGTCTCAAATATCATATTGGTTCTGTTTATCATGAGAATCTTGACTTAAATAGCATGGATGGTAGAATTCCATGTGTATTAATAGTAGCAATAAATATAAATGGACTAGAATAGAGCTAAAATATACATATTATCATGTTATAGAAAGAAACAAAATCCAGCTAAACATTCTTTACAAGAAACACTCTTAAAACTCAGGGACACAGCATAATTAAAAGAACAATAACTAAATAAAACTAAGCTGAAATAGTTACTAATATTAGATAAATTTAAGACAATAAATACTATTAGGGATAAATAGAGTCACTACACAATGATAAAGATTACATTCACAAGGACAACTAAAAATTCCAAAATTCTATAAATTTAACAAAATATCTCAAAAGTTATAAAGCAAATATTGATGGAACTGAGAAGGAAATTGACAAATTTACCATCATACTGGGAGCTTTCAACATACATTTCTCAATCACTGATAGATCAAGCAGGCTGAAAATTAATAAAGACATTAAAGAGTTGAATAATGCAATTTACAAGTTTATTTTAAAGGACATATAAAAATGTGTCTCCAGTTGGATTATACATCCTACCAAAGTACACATGGAACATTTATAAAAATTGGACACATAATAGACCATAAAACAAACTTCAAAAAATTTTTTAAAAATGGCGTCAGTCAGATCATGATCTCAGATCGCAATGAAAACTGTTGTAAATCAAAACCAAAAAGGTAAATTAAAAAATTGTAATATATTTGGAATTTTATAAACACACTTCTGAATAGCTCATTAGTCAGAAAAGAAATCACAGTAGAAGTTTTAAAAAATTATTCAAAACTAATCATACTGAAATGCTGCAAATTAAACTTGTGGAATATTTAAGTGTCAAATTTTATAGAGTTGAATGCTTATATTATAATTGAATTGCTAAAATTTAATGTTAGGCATTCAACTAAAAATTTTTTAAGTAATAAGATTAAACAAACCAAAAAAATTGAAGGAAAGAGGTAATGAAGGTAAGACCTGAAATTAATGAAAGGGAAACAAAAATATGGTTGTAAATATCAACAAAGCTAAAAGTTTTTTCTTTGAAAAGATTATCAAAATGGATACTTATTTTTCGATTGATTAAGAAAAAAAGAGGAGACACAATAAGAGGAATGAAAAAGATGTTGTAAGTAGAGAAATAGCTAGAAACAAGAAGATAATTATAGAATACTATGACTAAACTTATGTCAGTGCATTTGAAAATAGAAAAAATACAAAAATTCTTTAAAAGTGTAGCATACTAAGTTTGAAAGAGAAACAAAAGCTGAAATAATTAAGGGTCTTCCCAGCAAATAGAACATGAGGTCCAGATGATTGTATAGGTGAATTCTATCAATTTAATAAGCAGATTATTCCAGTAGCATATAAATTCTTCCATAGAACAGAAAAAGGGAACCAATCCATTCATCTTTTGAGGCCAGTTGAAGCTTAATATCAAAACCTGATAAAGACATCACAAGAGGCGAATTTCACTAAAAAGCAAAGATGTAAATATTTTAAACAAAATATTAGCAAGTGGAATACAGCAGTGTATAAAATAATGATGCAGTATGATCAGGTTGAGTTTCCATTGGGAATGAAACAGGGGCTTAATATTAGAACATCTATAAATGCAATTTTACTATTAGATAAAAGCCAAAAAATGTGGTCATCTTAATAGATGCCTATAGGAGATAGAAAATATTCTTAGCAAATTAGGAATACATAGAAATGCCTTGGCATGATAAATGGTATCTACCCAAAATATAACATCAAGTATAATTCTTAGTGAGATGTTAGTGGTGTTGACTTTAAAATCAGACTAAGAGGATGTCGACTGCCATGACTTCCATTCACCACTAGAGGTTCTTGCCAGTGTAGTAAGATGTGAAAATAAAATAAAAGAATAAAGATCAAATTTCTAAAGCCAGCAGCAAACAGAAATATAATACAAAAAGAGATACCAGTGACAACAAACAAATGGAGTCTAAGATTACATCTAACAAATGATGGGCAGGATCTGTGTGGAGAAAGCAGTTGCTTGTATATGAATAAAACTTTATTGAAAGTCACTGAAAAGACCTAAATAAGTTGAGAAATATACCATTTTTATGTACAGAAGTCCTCAATATTACAAAGTTGTCACTTCTCCCTAAATTGAATTATAGATTCAGAGCAATTTTCATCAAAATCCCAACAGTGGTTTTGGAAGGAATTTGACAAGCCAATTACAAAATTTAAATGAAAGAACAAACTCCCAGGGAGAACCAAGACTGTGCTCAAGAAGGAGACAATGGAAGGACTTGCATTACCAGATAGCCAGGCATAAAGCTATTGTAATCAATGTAATATATGAAGTTATAATTCACATGGAGTAACAAATTTAAATAAGGTGAATAGACAACTCAGCAACCAATCCACATAAGGAACATTATATGACAGGTGGCATTGAAAATAACTGGGAAAGGAGGGTAGTACTCAATAGATGGTACTGAAAGAGCTGATTATCCATATGGAAAAAAAGTTTAATTTGAGTTCTATTCTACGCCATAGAGAAAACCAATTCTAGTTGGATTAAAGCATATATATGAACAGCAAAACTTTTCACAGAATGTATAGGACAATATACATCCTGGGGTAAGGAAACATTTATTCAAATAAGACACAGAAAGCACTAACCTAAATTTAAAAAAAATCAACCACATTAAACTAGGAACTTCTGTTTATCAAAGACAACAAAAAGTGAATGAAAATACAAGGAGGTGACATTTGCCACATATAACTGAAATAGGATTAATGTTTGGATTATATAAAGAATTGCTCCAAATCAATTACAAAAGAGATTATCAACACAACAGAAGAAAGGGGGAAAAGACATACTACTGAAGAGGCAATATGAATGGCAAATGTGTATAAGAAAAGATGTTTAACTTCATTTGTAAGCAGGGGACGTAAATTGAGACCCCTTTTTATAAAGTTCAAAACCAATCAAGAGTAAATAATATATTGTGCATTTATAAATATATGTGCTAGACATAGAAAACAAACTATGATTCCTAAGGGGAAAGGGAGTGGAAGAGGGAGGGATAAATCAACAAGATCCTACTGTATAGCTCAAGGAGTTATATTCAGTAGCCTGTGATAAACCATAATGGAAAAGAATATGAAAAAATATATATATGTATGAATGTATATACATATATATCTGAAACACTTTGGTTTACACCAGAAACTAACACAACATTGCAAATCAACTATACTTCAATTTAAAAAATACCTATATATGTGCTAAAACTAAATGGCAAGTCAGTGATTAACATCACATTCAGTGCAGAGTTCAGCTCTGGAGGGAAAGGTGTAGGGTAGGGGCGGAGCAAAGCACACAGGTGGATTCATTGCTAAGAGTAAATCCCTAGTACCTATTAAATTCATTGGTAGGCTCATAACGTTCTTTTTATTGTTATACAGTCGGCCCTCCATATCTGCAGGATCCGCAGCTGCTGATTCAACCAACTTGGATCAATTTTTCATGCGGAAACTGTGGGTATGGAGTGCCAACTCAAATAGCCATTTTATATAAGGGACTTGAGCACCTGTGGATTTTGATATGGCGAGGAAGGTGACTGTATAATGTCCTGAGACCAATCCCCTGTGGATACCAAGGGATGACTCTTTTATAATTCACATATTTGCTACATACATCCTTTAGTATATATCAAATGTTACATAGTTTTTAAAAGTCAGTGAAAAAAGGAAAGAAAGTGAAGAAAAAGACTGTGGAAACAACTTTTGCCTGCTTTCTTGCATCTCCAGTCCCATCTTGGAGGATGGGCCCTTTGAAACTGTAAGTGAAAAACATCTTCATGTGGCATATCTATTTTAGGGTGCCAGGTAGAACAGAGCCCAACACTCCTGGCCCCTGGTAAAGTCTCTGTGTAGACTTCTGACCCTCTGGCCTCTGCTCTGTAGGTGACAGAAGTTGACTCATTGTTAATTGATCGAAGCAAAAACAGTGAGGGAGTTGTTGCTGCAGAACTATACTTCAAACAGAGAATGGCAGTTGTGCTTTATTGTACTCAGCACCACCTGCAGATGAGTGTTTAATAAATGCTTTTTGATAATAGCAATGATGAGGAAAAGAATTCCTTTGAGAGAAGTTGGCTTGTGCTGTTAAGATCATGGAACTTATAAATGAGAAAAATATTCTGGCATTTGAATGGTCACACAGGCTTACAAAGCCTGGGCTGTGAGCTCCCTTGATTTTTCATGAGATTGCCTCTGATGGCTAAGCAAGCAGTTTTACCATAAAGACCATGCCTCTGAGGGTTATTCTCCTCTGGAGATCATGGGGACATGGGGGAACATCTGTGTTAGTGCCAACTGCCCCTCTTCCTCACCTGCAGGTCCCAGAGTCCAGTTGGAAATAGAATGAGGTGGTGAAAGTGAGGCTGTCAGCACTGTTTTGCTTATTTCCTGGCCTTAGAGAATTCTCAGCCGAGCTTTAAGGAGAGAGAAGGAGAGCGTGTTCTCATTCTCCAAAGGAAACTCAAGCACTCTCAGGCTAGATTATGGAAGGGAAAGGACTTTTTTGAAATGTATCTCTACAGGTAAAACTCTCAGGGTGATGTGTCTGAACGCTGCTGTAATTCTTTTGCCCAGGGTGTGGCAAGATCACCTGCTGCTTTACTTCTAGGATCAGTTGCCTAAGAAAGGAAAAGGAGGTATGATTTGAATTCAACAAATACAAAACAGAGACCCCTAATCCTTGTTTTTAAAGCAAAAAAGAATGAAACTTAACAGTGACTTTGAAGATAATGCAGCAAGCTTGAATTGCTTTTATTTGCTGGTGTTTAATTTCTCTCTCTGTTCTGATCCACATTTCATTTCTTTTCTACTTTTATTATGTAGTAAACCCACCCCTGCTTCTGTTCTGCTTTTCTCAACCTTTAGTGGTCCCATTGGAACCCCACTTCTCTATGTTCCTGAATCCCTTAGAGTGAGAGTGAAAGGGCCTTTCCTTTTGTGACTGTTTATGGAATTTTTTTGGTCTGAACAGTGTATTTGGTAACAAACCTTGTTCTGCCTTTGGATTTGGGTTGTTGCCGAGACCTGTTATTTTAATGCAGGGCATGATACAACAGACAGAACATGAGCTTTGGAGTCAATTTAATCCAATTTGTTTATGTAGATCCTACTTCTTTCCAAAAAAGAACAGCAAAAACATAAAAAAGACAGTTGCAATAAAATTAACCACATAGAAGAAATATGCCAATCATAAAGGATAAATAGAGCTGAATACCTGGCACTGAGCCACCTGTCAGCACTGTGGAAAGAGAAACATGACACCATTAAGTTCTGAAAAAGTATTTAGAGTTACATCTGGATTTCAGTCCCAGCTCTACCACTTACTAGACATGTATCCTAATTAGTTGCTTAAGCATCTCCAAGATTTGGTTTTTGTGAATATATAAAATGGGAAAATACCTGATTGAGTTATTGTGAGGCTTAATATTAAATAAATGTATGTGGGCTTCCCTGGTGGCGCAGTGGTTGAGAGTCCGCCTGCCAGTGCAGGGGACATGGGTTCGTGCCCCAGTCCGGGAAGATCCCACATGCTGCGGAGCAGCTGGGCCCGTGAGCCATGGCCGTTGAGCCTGCGCGTCCAGAGCCTGTGCTCCGCAATGGGAGAGACAACAACAGTGAGAGGCCCACATACCGCAAATAAATAAATAAATAAATAAATAAATAAATAAATAAATAAATAAATGTATGTAAAGTATCCATCGAAGTACATGGTACATAATGGCTAATATCTATCAATTTATCTGTCTCTCTGTCCACATGTCCATCCATCCACGTATCTATCCATCTATCATCCCTCTCTCCTCTCTCTCTCTTTTATCTCTCCCTCTATCATCTAGCTATCTATCCATCTATGCATTACATTCACCTCTCTCTGTTTCTGTCCCTCTCCCTCTATCATCTGTATCTATCTATCTGTCTATCTGTCTGTCTATCTATCTATCACCTCTCTCATTCTCCCCACTCTCTGTGATATCATTCCCCCTTCATAAATCATATATTGTTAGTTCATTTTTCATAGTTTAGGAAGTTTTGTTCTATGAGATTATAATCTTTATTATAATATTTTCAAAGGCAAGGACTGCATCTTATCCTTTTTATGCCCTTTCTTTCCTGTAGAGTGCTGTTCTAAAGCTGGCATCCAATAAGCATTTATTGGTTTGGTTATTCTCATGAGAAAGTCTCGGGTTCTCATTTGCTTCTCTTTCTCAGGAGTACTTCTCATCTCTGTTAGGTTTCCTTTTCCTCTTGACTTTAATGTTGAAGAAAACATTCCATTTGCCTGGACTGGGCCCCTGGGCTAACTCCTCTCATGGTAATGAGTCTCCAGGATTTTCTGGGTTGCTTCCATAGAATGGTGGGCACTGGCTATGGCTCTGCTGTATATATTGTTGGGCTCCGTTGATGACCACTCCAACAGAAAGGGGAGAAGTGGCAAGTGGCTCATCTAATCCAAATTCTAGGCAATCAGAGCTGCTGCGTGAGAGTGAGTGGGAACACACCTCCCTGAAAGGAACTTGGAAGCCTTTTGAATCCAGAGGAGTCCCAGGCTGTTATTGTACGTAAGGGTGGACCTCTTTCATCAGTGGAGAATGTGAGAGTCCCTGCTCCTGCTCCTGGGGTAGCTCTGTATTCAGAGAAGGCACAGAAAACTATTATGTCATTCCAGATGCATTGGCATTCAGATCTTCCCACGGATCCAGCCAAGCCTTAATGAGATGACTCTTTTTAAGTTCTGAAGTTCAACTCTCCTTTGAATGCATGGTGCCATGGCCTCCCCCATCCCCTACGCCTTGATTCTGAGAAGAGCTGCCATGGGATCTTTTAGCCAACTGGAGGGAAATAGAGACCCTCTTGAATTGTCCTAAACAAAGAAGGCTCACTCCATACACTTCTCTGTGGCACTCTAACTCAAGCCTTCAGAGCTGCCCTAACAGGTTACATCTCCTGTATCGTTTGATGCTCATGACAACTCCTTCAGGAAGGCATGATGCCCCAGAAAAGAAATTCAAGGATAGAAAATACTGGCATCAACACATCATCTTTCTCACTTCAGAGCCCATGGTTTTTCGGTGGGCTGGGCTGCCTTCTTTCCAGAATATAGAAATTTAATGTTTATTAAAAAATCATTTAACATTGCAACTCCTCCACTTAATTAGCACTCCTTTTGGGGATTTGCTTTTTTTTTTGTTTGGGATGCCATATGACAAATAAATCCAAACATGTTTTGGAAAGCCAGAAGTTGGAAGCTTAAAGAAGCATCGTGTATTTAGAAATACAGTATCTTAGCAGTGAAAATCCAGAGGAGAGTGGCAGAAGGTTTGCACATCAGTGCCAGCTGTTGGGACCTATTGACTCATGCACACTCCCTTTCTTCCAGATGGTCTTTTCAGATCCTAGTAGATGAGAATTCATTACACATGGTGCTTTTGTAAATAAATCTAAGGTCTCATGTGTAAAATGAACATTGTATTATAAAGGGGAAAAAGGGAAAAAAAGAACGAGAGCTTTTTCTTTTAAGTCCTAAGTATATATATGTTTTACCTTTATATTTAGTGAGTCGGGGGTAGTGGGGGGAACTATTTGAGTTCCATTAGTTTCCAGATGGAATCTCTGTCTTTTTTACCTCTTAATTAGTTGTGTTTCTTGATAAAGCAGCTATAGTGTCAGGGGGAACTTCTTGCAGTATGGATGTCATGATTCTCAAGTTCAAATAAAGTCGAATGAATAACTTGAATTGTTGGGTGGTGCATTATACTCTGTAGATGAACACAGTTCTTACTAATGTTGCTCAGCAAAAACTACTATGAAATGAGTATTAATCTTAAAAATAAGCACAATAAACCAGGGGCAAAAATGTTAAACACAAGCCTGTGCTGATAAACGTAAAAGTATAAATAATTCTTATTAGAAAGGAAAAATACCCTAGAAATGCCATAGCTGCGATTTATTTTCTTAATGAAATTAAAAAATTATTATTAGTAGCCATATATTGGAATAGCTAATAATTATTATTATCATTATTAAATTTTATTACAAATAACTGTAACTAGATTTCAGGGTGTGACCTTTTTCCTGGCTTGAATTGATGCAAATCAACCTTTTTCTCGGTCTCTCCTACAGTGATGTCTATTGAGTTGGTTCTGTTCACTGCATTGTTTGGATAGTTCCTTGAACAGTGAGGCCTGCATTTTAGGACCCTGCTTCTCCTAACATAGACAGGCCTTGGAAAAATGCTGATTTTTTTTCTAACTCTCCCTGGTCGTGTAGACACAACTTTGGTCTTCAGTTGAATTTAGCAGCCATAGAGTTTGAAGCTCTGTATAAAGTCATCCAAATGGGCAGCACCAGCCACATAGTTGGGACTAATATTACAGGGAACAAACAAGTAGCTCAGGGAAAAATGAATCAGGCACCGTTGCTGGAATTGCTACAATTTTCAGACATATTCTGACCTTTCTGAAAATTTAAAAACTGCTCCTTAAGAAACCCATTATTTACAATTAGTCTTTTAGGGTCTTAATTTATTTTTCTTATATCTTTATATGTTCATTCTTAGGGCCATTAAAAAAAAAAACCAGACACCTATTCACAGCCATTACTTGGATTCAACTCACTGCTAAATCTACCATTCTTTTTGCTTTGCTCTCTATATCCTTATAAAAAGAAAATACTAAAAAACCACCCTCTAATCTTTTTCCTCCATGAAAGAACTACTTTTTTTTTTTTTTTTTGAAGTAAGTAAAGCAACAAGGAATGAGGAGATTCATTGTGTTGATTCTGGAATGAAAGTGTGATAGTACATTTAGTGCATGTTATTCAACTCTGAGAGTATATTGACGTCAGCCATGTAAATCAGACTGTATAGCCAGACCTAATCAGGAAACAGAGCCAAGCAAACCCAAATTTAGCAAGCTTTGCTGCTCTCTTCAGATATTATAACTTTTATAAGATCTTCACAGGAATGTCGTTCTATGGGAGTGCTTTTAGCACATCCATCTGATCTTTTTTTATAAGGAGACAGTCTAAATTCTAAGTTATATATCTGATACACACACACACACACAACACACACACACCGTTTCCTCTGTAGACAGCTGCTCAAATGTTTTCAGATGCATGTAACTTCAGATCTAACTTCAGGCAATGGTATTATACTGGAACCCAGATTCCTCTTGCTGTCTGGTCATTCTGCCAGTGGATTATGGGATCATTCTGATGCAGAGATGGAATTATGGCTGGTAGAGGCCCGATGTTTTAATTTGGGCTGCCGAGAGCCTGTCTCTGCACTGTCACAGACAACACATCACTGCAGACTGCATCACACCAGAATGAGGAGGTCTGAGAGTCCTAATTTAATTCAGTACTACTATACACACATACATTCATATACATTTAAACTAGACCTCTATGGAATATCTTGACATTTGTAGGGGTAGATGGAACACATGGGCTTTTGGACAGGCTTTTGGTCTCTCTCTCTCTAGGACTGGTTTGTTCTTAAATTGATAGAATAATCCATAACTGCTTTGATCATCAATATTTAATTCTTCACTTTGGATAATGGGTCTATATGGTCAAAATATATCTATTTAAGTTAAATCAATTGTTACAAATTATCCAATAAGCAATTCTGTTAAAAAAAGAAAACCAAATTCAGTGATAGTTGTACATAGTTGACTAACTCCACTGACTGTTTTATGGTCATGTGGGCCCAATCTGGAAGCAGTAGACCAGAGATCTCAAACTCAGTTGCTTAAGGGGTTAAACATGTAAATAAATGAAGTAGGTTGAGTTCAACACAGGCCGCATCCAATGGGAGACCCCACTCAGATCCAGTAATTATGGCCATATGTAAGAATTTGGGCCTGGTGATGCCACATCTTCTGGTTTTCAAAGAGAGTGCCTATGTCTGCCATATAATATGTTCCTACCCATTCACGTGTATAACTCCTACTCATCTTTTATTTTTTTATTTAATTTTTATTTTGGGGTATACTGGGGTATAGTTGACTCCTACTCATCCTTTAAAACTTTGTTCAGATATTAACTTCTCTGGTAAGCATTTCCTAAGTCCCAAGGAGAGGATGAACTGCCCACACCCACTCTCATACCCCTGGCATGTTGTACAAATCTCCAATATTGATTGCTTTTCACTAATGATAGAGTAATTTCATGTTTAGTGACTGTTTCCCCAACTATACAGTGAAGCTTTCAAGGGCAGGCTCCATGTAGTCCTCCTAAAGCACGGTGCCTGCCCTAAATAGGTGCCAAATAATGCTGAATGATTGAAAGAGGGTTATGGAGGCAGAATCTGAATGGAAAGCTCTTAGGTTCTTACAGTTGATTTGGTGATTTGGCAAATACTGGAAACAAAGAACAAGAAGGGGGTGGGCCTTGTCAAAGTTTGTCATTAGCATTCCTCACCACCTTCTTTTTTTTTTTTTTTTTTTTTTTTTTGCAGTACGCGGGCCTCTCACTGTTGTGGCCTCTCCCATTGCGGAGCACAGGCTCCGGACACGCAGGCTCAGCGGCCATGGCTCACGGGTCCAGCTGCTCTGTAGCACGTGGGATCCTCCCGGACTGGGGCACGAACCCACGTCCCCTGCATCGGCAGGCAGACTCGCAACCACTGCGCCACCAGGGAAGCCCCCTCACCATCTTCTTAAATGCTCTATTTTTCAGTGCCACCTACTACATTACCTTACCCATATGGAACTTCCAATCTAGCCCTGTCCTCTGCCAAGCCTATTAAATATGACATTAGACAATGCAGTTTTGAAGGGAGGATATTGATGTATTGACCTTTGAACCCTAAGAGTCTAGTACAGTGCTTAGAACATAGCTCAATAAATGTTCTTATGAATGAAAACGTGAATGAACAACTAATACATTTATCAGACTGTTTTCTGTTTGGGGCAGCTGTCTGAGAGCAAACCTGTAAAAAGATGTGATCCTGGGTAGGCAGAGAAAAACAGGCCATGGAATAGGCGGGGAGCAGAAGATTCCTAGATATGACAATTGTTCACATCATAATTTCCTTAGGGGTTGGACTTGATTGGGAGGAGAACCTGACCCCCAGAATGGAACCATAGCTGATGCTTTTACTTGCTGCTTAATTTTACAGTTAGACTCTAGGTTTCTAGAATCCTACTCTTTATCATATAAATAACAAGTATCTGACCAAGCTATAAGCCACCTTGCATTGCTCTACTTCATTTAGCTCATCTCTGAGATGATGAATCAAGGACATCTTTCACACAGCCATTTGGAAGCTCATTTGGAGGTCTCTGGTGTGGAAGGGATATCAGGGCCAGCTGATGTTTGAGCTGCCTACTCAGGCTATAATTATTTTGCCTCAGAGATGAGTTAATGCAACACAAAATATGTTTTCCTCTGAGGCAGAGCAGCTTGCTGTGTAGCAGACTATGCTCACTCCTTAGTATGAATCATAAACAGATATTTCTCAAGCCACATCACCCCCATTATAAAAGACATTATTGCATTTTTAGTCTTGGGTGAGGAGAGAAAAAGTAGCCTGCAGCCACAGATCATAACAAAATGTTCTTGTCAATTTCTGGTACTTGCATGATGGGTTGGTATTACTCACTGGTACTAAAAGTAGTAATTACATTATAATATTGTCCCTTTGTGCCTTAGAATGGAATCCTATGAGTAAGGGGAAGGTGACTTAATGGTCTGCTATATTCAATATGTCTGGGTTTTCATGGTTTTTAAGTTCCAGTAAGAGGAATTTAATTGAAATATAGTAATAAATTAATAATATTGCAGCAGTAATTGTAACAATAGAGAGTGAGTTCGATTTTCCCCCAGTTTACTATATATACAAATATGTTTCTATGATGATACTGCTTGTGGGAAATGTGTGTCAACATCAGTAGATTACCACAAAGTTCCAGTTTTGGCCACCTTTCTGGGCACAATCTTGTGAACTTGAATTTATATGCTCCTCAACATAGGACAAAACTGGGGAATCAATAATAATCCTAGGAAGTGGGTAGATAGTCAAGAAATACTTGCATAATTGAATAGAGCCCCATGTCTATTTGTTGCTGTTAATTTTTTACATCATTTTCTTATCCAAGATCTCTTTTATTTATTCTCCCTCCAGCATGTGAATGGGGTACAGTGTCAGTAGTCTTTTTTACATATAGAGGAATAAAGCCACAAAGCATTAAGTGACTTGTCCCAAGTTACCCTGTTTGCAACTGACATAATCAGGAGGAGACCCCTGAACAGTATCTAGACTGCCATCTGACGATGGATGTGGTTGAAGGTTGCAAGGAGAGAGTGTTTAGAAACTTTTAAATAGCACATTTGTATTTGTATCTGGAGTTGTTCAGGGACATTGCTGCCTGGAAGCCAAAGAATAGATATATGACCTACATGCCTCTTTTGTACAAAAGTCAGAGTCCTAGATTATTTCATGTGGGTAATAACTGTGTTCACATATTAACAACTAAAGGCTGCTGATAACCTTAGTTTCCCTATGAGATCAGTTTCCAGGAGACTAAGAATATCAGTACAAAGAAACAAAGGCAAAGAGAATAGGGCTTTTATCCCACCTCTGTCCCAGTATGCACACCTGCCCAGGTTAATTCACCTACCTGGGGGAAAGACATGAGTGCTCTCACTGAGGCCATATTATTTCATGTTACAAGTCAGCTTTCCTCTATGTGTTCTTCGAAAGAATCGTGGGCCATTGTTGAATAAATAGACTGCTTTAGTCAGGGACTATGCTTCAGGGTGTTACCCATTAGAGAAGCGCTTAGGGCAAATCACTACCTGTTACGTAGAGTATCTGCTCTTTTAACTTTTGATTTAAGGCTCCTTTTTGAAACTTCTGTTTGTTTTCTTGATCCATGGCATCTCTTTTCTGATTGGCAGTCACACGACCTCTGTCACCCTGTTTCTCTGGATAGATTGTGGTCTCTCGAATGTGCCTCCCGGAGTCTCCAAAAGTAGATTTCATCATTGCCATATAGCCTGTAGTTCAAGCTTGACCATCCCAATATGAACTCCAAATATGGTGAAAAACCATTTCATCTGATGTGGTAAGATTGCCATGGAAGTCTATTTTTATTTACGTAAACTGCAAAATCAGCTTATCTAAAAGACAATTATGGCTTCCTTTTATAGACTCCTAGATGTACTTAGGTATTTGGTTGGTCAGATTCCATGTATTATTTTGGGCCTGCTTTCTTGAACTTTTAAGGTCAAGTTTTGAGTTCCTTTTCACCCTTTTTAAAATCTGTGGCCCCCTAAATTAGTGTTTCTCAAACAGGAGTCTGAGAAATACTGGGGTGTCTAAGGACCACTTTTGCAGGGTCTGAGTTCTTTACAATAATTTTTAAATTGGGGGTTCATATTTTAGTAGTAACCTGAACATGTTAATATAAACATGTTCTAGGTTGCTGCATAGTGGACCTTTATTGTTGGTTGTTTGACACATCTATTCCCATTCTCTCTTGATAACAGTACCACTGATTTCCTTTATAAACCACTTCTCTCTGTTTTTCAGGCACACAGTTTAGGTGAGAGGAATCCCATCCCTAGCTCCTGGCATTAGCTCTGATTGTGATCAGTGCATTGTATTCCATTGGCCTCAGGAATGAGCATGTAACCTGTCAGAGCCAATGGGGAGTGTTTGCCAAAGATTCTTTCAGCTGTGACCCAGTTTGAGTTAAATTTTTTTTTTTAATTTATTTTTGGCCGCGTTGGGTCTTTGTTGCCGTGTGCGTGCTTTCTCTAGTTGGGACGAGCAGGGTCTGCTCTTCGTTGCGGTGCGTGGGCTTATTGTGGTGGCTTCTCTTGTTGCGGAGCATGGGCTCTAGGTGCGCTGGCTTCAGTAGCTGTGGCACACGGGCTTAGTTGCTCTGCGACATATAGAATCTTCCCGGACCAGGGCTTGAACCTGTGTGCGCTGCATTGGCAGGCAGGTTCTTAACCACTGCGCTACCAGGGAAGTCCCTGAGTTAGATTTTTTTTAAAATTTAGAACTAAAGGAAATCCTGACAGGTATGTAAATCATCTGGATGAATTTAGTGCCCATGTTCGTGCTCATGTTCCTAGTGTCTTTAGTGCCAACTGGTACTACTTTAGTTATCTTGAGCTAATAAGAAAATAATAGAGGCAGATTTAATATGTAAATGATGCAAATACACATTTTGTAAATGAAGGTTTTGCAGTAATCCAGTTGAAGGAAGGGAGTCATCAAATGGCACCTATGCTTTTTAAGCCTGCCAAACTTGAAAGGACCTATACCATAGATATAGATTCTGGGTTCAGACTGCAAGGAGTGATGAACTCTCAGCAACACACTATTATCCATCACATCAAATTAAGATTGCTAATTAAAAGTTTACTGGCTCAAACTTTTGTCTGTATTTAATTTAAAACATTTTTCAGCTGTCCGAGAACTATGAGCATAAGGGCTTTTATATCTGTTAAGTTTAAGGTTGTATGCATTTGAGTAACATTCAAATAAAATTAAGCTAACACAAGGGGCTTAAGGGGAAATGTGTTTTTTCTTTACAGGGAATCTGTTCATTTCTTGAGTTTTAGAAGTGTTGCCATAAATGGTAAAAAGGTGCACTTATGTTAAAAAAAAAAAAAGACAGACTTTGGGATTGGATAAACATCCTCCTGTCTAGAGCATTAGTGAATTGTACCAAACTATATAAAAAATCTAACTCTAAAATTCCAACCTTTAGAAAGGAGCTTCTCTCTTCTAAAGAGGACTAAATGTCTTGCAAGCATAAATGCTATCATTTTCAACTCACTGGTGTGCAAGTTTATTCAGTAAACTCTTGGAACAGATACGAAAATGAGCCCCAGAGCTCAGCAAGCTGTTTCACTGGTTGCCTCAACCTCTTCTGTAAAATTTGCTTCTAGAGAAAAGCCAAGTACTGGCAGGGTTTCCTGAGGATGAAGTGGGTTTGTGTAGTGGGGTGGGATCTGAGAGTGACTTTTTCTGTAAGAAGGCTCTGAGGGCTTGACCTCTACTAGGTGGATCCCCAGCACGTGGACGTCACAAGTTGTCTCATGCAACAGGCTAAGCTGTGATGTCCTATCACTTGCACCCTGTCAAACAGGGAACAACCTTCTTCTGGAAGGAGCCTCCAGGTGCGTACATGAGAGGCAG
This sequence comes from Hyperoodon ampullatus, assembly GCF_949752795.1. Taxonomy (NCBI): domain Eukaryota; kingdom Metazoa; phylum Chordata; class Mammalia; order Artiodactyla; family Ziphiidae; genus Hyperoodon; species Hyperoodon ampullatus. The sequence continues at coordinate 82,801,969 of NC_136919.1, forward strand.
TCTGCTTCTACCTGTTTGAAGAACAAGGTCAGGTCAATTTAGGTTGGCTCAGCAAATACTCTCCACGTTTCTATTACATGTCCAGCATTATGCTGTGTACTTAGGGGATACAAGGGAAGACTAAGACACGATCCTCTCCCTCAAGAGGTTTGTGGTGTGCAGAAAACACATTTCAATACAAGGTGGTAATCCAACAACAGGGATAATCACTGAATACTAGGAAAACCCATCTGTCAATTCATAGGAAAAAAGAGAGATAACACTAGTTATTTTTACTACCTTACACACACACATCCAGTTGTCTGACTATTTGGGCTTTACAAGTGGTTGTGCTGGTATCACCTTCAATAGACTTAGTGACAAGTGGAAGATGGATCAACAACTGTGCTGCACAGTGAATGAAAACTGCTGCTGATTTCTGATTCCCATATTTTAAAGTTGTCAGCAGTGTTTTTGGCTGGTTTAACATTGCTGTTGAAGAAAAACATATTTGGCGAGACGGTTACAGCTTTTATTTCCACACCTGTGTGCATTCAGTACTCTTTCTTGCCAACAAAGCTATAGTGCCAGTTTCCTGATGATGCCCTGGCAGGTTGAAGGCAGAATGTGCTCTGAGTGTTCACCAGACTCCAGCCTTCTGTGCTCACTAATTCTGGGTAAATTTTAAGTTGTTCCTTCAAGCGCTGAAGCCCTCGGACGTGGCATAACAGGATTAACATGAGGAGGGGTGGTTGTCTTTGCGGGAGCATTTTGGAGGAGAGAAGGGCTGGGGTGAGGGTGTGGGTATGTGGTAGTTGATGAACGAACAAGAAACCTACAGCGTTTAGGCCATTATACTTATTTTCTGAGCATCATAAAGAGAGTCTTGTAATTTCAGTGCTGAATTTTTCTCTGTTTTGCTTGGCTTCATAATTTGGGCCAATATGTCTGGGTTGTCAAAAACCACATCCTCCTTATTTAAAGTCTTTCCATTTTTACCTTTCACTTCCTTGCCAGCCAAAAGCCTTCTTGTGCTAATTCTATTGATTCCTTCCTTTTCTTATTTGGAAAAAGCACCTTGAAAGACATGCCATGATAATGTGGGTAGCATATGTCTGAGGGGACTCTTCTATAAAACTGAGAATTTTGAATGCAGTGGTAAGGGCTCTTCTTCTTTAAATTTCTTTTGGGGTCTTATCTAATACCACATTAAAGGTTGGCTGGGTACTAAATTTATTGAGAAGTCCAGAAAAAGTGCAATTTAATCTAATAAAGATTTAATTATGCTGAGAAATAATGAGATCTAAAGATCCCAGTGGAGTGCTCTGAGCTAACTTACTCTTATGATACATTTCTTAGCACTGGCATAAAAAAAAAAATCATGGTGTGGGTGTGGGAGACACTCTCTGTGTGTGCATTCTTTTTTGGAAGAAAATGAGAGTTTATATGATGTGTGTGTGTGTTTGCGTAACTGTTGCCTAAAGTTGTTTATGAAACAATAGATCTGTGTTTGTATAGTCTTTTGAAAGGGGCCTCAATGATTATAGTCTCTAAGAGAACAGTTGTAGATGAGAAACTAATCCTGGTTTGTCCAAATTATTCATCTGTTCCTCCACCGTTTATTGAATATGCTGGGGGTGTGCAGAGCAGTATAGCCCAAGGCAGCTCCTGCCTGCGTTGCTCAATGTACTTAGTTCAAAGTTTTGCAAATGTAGTGTTAATAGATGTCACACTAAAAAATAAAGGAGAGGGAGGGTTGGTGGAATAGAGGGGACTCGTGGTCAGGTGTTAGGAAAACACTGCTTACTTATACCCCTCTAGGAAATGGAGTAGTACATTAGTTAAATACTCTGAGACATTTTTCCATAAAATAAATACTTTATTTAACCTAGAGATTCTAGTTCTTATTTGACCATGGATATTGGATATCCATTTTCTTCCTGATGAATACCTATGTATCTCATGAAACACAGCCTAAGAAAAAAATTGCCATACTGGTTGTTTTCATCATCTAAGATGGTTGGCTGATATGTCGTGGTGTTGTGCAGATACAGAGCAACGATTCTCAAAATGTGGTTATGTTCATGATAAAAGAATAAGTCTTCTTAAGTCAGGGTTTCTCCACCAAAGGCCTGAGGAGCAATAGCCCAGAATCCTGCCTCAGGGCCCATGTCTGATTAGCCCTGTGTCTCTTTAGCTAAAGCACTCAGTGCCTCCTTTCCTCTCCTTTCAGATTTAAGGATATTCCTGTGTCCTGTCACACAAGCCACTAGAACAGTCCCTATTCTTTCTTCCTAATGTTTCCCCTCCTTCTTTGTTCTGCTTCTGCCAGGGAATGAAACGTGTTCACTCATTGGGTTCTCTACGTGGGTTCATTGTGAGATAGGGACAACTTTTTCTACTCTTGGCTTCTCCCCATTCTCAACCTACTTCTAGAAATACTTATTTTAAGATACAAGAGAGGAAACAAAAACTCTGCAGAGACAAAAATGTTTTTTTTCATAAGAACTATTTGAACGATTTACTTTAAGACATCCCAGAGATAATACTCCTTTTATCTGTATATTATTTTCAAGGATTTTTATGTGTATTATCACATTTGATCTCACTAAATTCTTGAGAGATAGTTGGACAAGAAGGTTCTTAATCTAGATGAGAAGAACTAACACTAGATTAAATAGATTTAGAAAATGATGAGCACCCAAGTTGAATGCCCTTTCTACGATACCAGTTTCCCAAAGGGTAAGTATTTTAAGTAGGGCATGAACATGGGACTAAATGCCATTGAGTCATAAAGTGAGAATATTAGAAATGTTTCACTTCCTTTTTTTAAATTAATAAAATATATGTTTTAGGGCAGTTTTAGGTTTACAACAAAATCGAATGGCAAGTACAGAGTTCCAACATAATCTCTATTCCTGCACACGTACAAGTTTCCAGCTATGAACATCCCACACCAGAGTGGTACATTTGTTACAATCGAGGAACTTACTTTGACACATTGTTGTCACCCATAGTTTATATTAGTCCATAACTTAACATTAAGGTTTACTCTTGGTTTTGTACATTCTTTGTGTTCGGACAAATGTACAGTGACATGTATGTCCCATTAGGGTTTCAGAATATACGTATATATTTATATTTATAACTATACATAGTTGCAGAAAAGTTTCACTACCCTCCAAAACATCTGTGCCCTGCTTACTCATCCCTGTGTCTCCTCCCTTCCTTCCAACCCTTGGCAGCCACTGATCTCACTGTCTCCATAGTTTTACCTTTCCCAGAGTGTCATATAGTTAGAATAATACAGTATGTCGCCTTTTCAGATTGGCTTCTTTTACTTAGTAATATACACTTAACTTTCCTCTATGCGTTTTCATGGCTTGGTAGCTCATTTATTTTAATGATGAATAACATTGCTTTTTCTGGATGTACCACAGTTTATTTATTCATTCACCTACTGAAGGGTGTCTTGATTGCTTCCAAGTTTCTGCAGTTATGAAAAAAGCTGCTATAAGTATCTGTGTAATTTTTTGTGTGTGGGCATGTTTTCACTTTATTTTCGATAATAACAAGGAGTGTGATTGCTGGGTCATATGGTAAGATTATGTATAGTTTTTTTAAGAAATCACCAAACTGTCTTCCAAAGTGGCTGTATCCATTTTGCATTCCCACCAGCAATGAGTGAGAGTTCTGTTTCTCCACATCCTCGCCAGCATTTGGTCTTGTCAGTGTTCCAAAGTTCAGCCATTCTAATAGATACGCAGTGGTATCTCACTGTTGTTTTAATTTGTATATCCCAGGTGACATGATGTGGAGAATCTGTTAATATGTGTATTTGCCATATGCATACCTTCTGTGGTCTTTTGCCCATTTCATTCATTTCTAAATAGAGTTTTACAAGTTCTTTGTATATTTTGAATAATGGTATTTTATCAGATGTGTTTTTTTGCAAATATTTTCCTCCAGTTTTTGGCTTGTCTTCTCATTCTCTTGATCAGTTTCTTTTCTCAACACTCCCAAGTACATGAAGGAGAAAGTCTCTTTTAACATTGACACATCTCCCCTTTCAACAAATACAGAGCAGGATACAGACAACAGTGTATTAGTTCCATTTCACAGTTACTTTCTATTAGTGGTAATGTAAGCTTTTCTTTTTATTAAAATATTTTATTTTAAAATGATGGAGCAGAATATAGAGGCCAGAAATAAACCCATGCATATGTGGTCAATTAACTTACGATGAAAGAACCAAGAATATACAATGGAGAAAGGACAGTCTCTTCAATAAATGGTTTTGGGAAACTGAACAGTCACATGCAAAAGAGTGAAACTCAACCATTATCTTACACCATACACAAAAATTAACTCAAAAGGGATTAAAGACTTGAATGTAAGACTCAAAGCTGTAAAATTCCTAGAAGAAAACATGGGCAGTAAGCTCCTTGACAGTGGCCTTGGCAATGATTTTTTGGATTTGACACCAAACCTAAAAATAAACAAGTGGGACTACATCAAACTAAAACACTTCTGCACAGCAAAGGAAATCATCAACAAAATGAAAAAGGAACCTACTGAATGGGAGAATATATTTGCAAATAATATATCTGGTAAGGGATTAATATCCAAAATATGTAAAGAACACATACAACTCAATAGCAGAAAATGAACAATCGGATTAAAAAATGGGCAGAGGATCTGAATAGACATTTTTCCAAAGAAGACATACAGGTGGCCAACAGGTGCATGAAAAGATGCTCAACATCACTAATCATCAGGGAAATGCAAATCAAAACCACAATAAGATACCATCTCACACCAGTCAGAATGGCCATCATCAAAAGGAACACAAGTAACAAATGTTGTGGAGGAGGTGGAGAAAAGGGAACTCTCGCTCACCATTGGTGGGTGTGTAAATTGGTGTAGCCACTGGAAAACAGTCTGGAGGTTCCTCAAAAAAATGGTGATCCAGCAGTTCCACTGCCGGGTATTTTTCTGAAGGAAATGAAGACTTATTGAAAAACATATCTGCACCCCCAAGTTCATTGCAGCATTGTTTACAATAGCCAAGATATGGAAACAACCTAAGTGTCCACTGATGGATGAATGGATAAGGAAGATGTGGCATGCATATATATATATATATATATATATATATATATATATACACACACACACTACACATATACATATACCTATACATAATGCAATATTTTTCAGCCATAAAAAAGAAGGAATTTTTTCCATTTGTGACAACTTGGATGGACCTTAAGGACATTATGTTAAGTGAAATAAATCAGATGAGAAAGACATATACTGTATGATCTCACTTGAAATCTAAAACAAAACAAAAAACAAAAAGAAAATACCAAACTCATAGAAACAGAGAACAGATTGGTGATTGCCAGAGGGGCTGGAGAGGGCAAAATGGGTTAAGGTGGTCAAAAGGTACAAACTTGAAGTTATAAAGTAAATAAGTCCTGAGGATGTAATGTACAGCATGGTGACTATAGTTAATAGTACCATATTGCTTATTTGAAAGTGGCTAAGAGAGTAGATCTTAAAAGTTTGCATCACAAGAAAAAAGTCTGTAACTGTACCTGGTGATGGATGTTAACAAAACTTATTGTACTGATCATTTCATAAAATATACATATATCAAATCATTGTAATGATATATGTCAATTATATCACAATAAAAATACTTTATTGACCAGATAGTATATTCAAATGGTACAATACTCAAAAGTACAAAGAGGTATACCCTTATCTTTTCATCACCCAAATTTTCTACAAAGACAACTACATTAAACAATTTCTTACTGGTATTTTCAGGGATATATTAAGTTCATAATAGTGTGTGTGTATGTGTATTTATAGATAGTTTTTAAAAACCTAACTGATAGTATATTATTCATGCTCTTCTGCACATTGCTTTTTTTCTATTAAACATTTATCTGGAGGTCCCAGATATGGCAGAAATATTGAAGCTAATTTATGGATGGTTGAAGACTGGTCAACCGTTTACACCATATTGTCACTTTCCTATTGCCCTTAAGTGAAAACAAGATATGTTGCTGAAATTTTTGCTCCAGAAATACAAGTTAAATAATTAAATGAGGTCTAATCATATGGCTTTTGCTCCTACATTTGTTCCTTTTGCTCTTTGTGTTGTCTTTTTCCTTGAAGTCGAGGAAGGAATACAGCCTCACTTAGCCACCAGAGAGATCTGCAAAGAAAAAATAGTGTTAATGAACATTTTTATCCCTTACTCATTTAGAGGAGTCTGGAGCGTGAATCAAACTAACAAAAGGGGAAGTGGTTTTTCCTAATGGCTTTCGCTCTGGAAAGCTAAGGCAGATTTAACAAAAAGATGCCAATAGTCTGATTTGCTGAGGTCCATGCAAACAAGTCCATAAATTGCAGCAGCTCTGGAAAACTGTTCTATTCAAGTCACAGGCAATCAACCTGACACAGCCTTTGGACTCACCTGCTTTCCTTATCTCATAGGCAGTGTTTTTGTCTGTCACTAGGTTTTCACCAAAAATATGTTTAGCCAGATTAAAAGCATTTTTAAACCAACTCAGATGCCAACCTTTATGAATTTGAGATATTCAGCTTCAAATGGGTATGTTTTCAGGGGGTCAGAAATTTCAGCTTCACTGTGGTCTGGGCTAGTTGGCTCTGTTCCTTAGTGGATGTAGCCAAGGTCTGGAGTTAAAGTTCCATGTGGGGCAGAAGAAAAGCTGTTCATTTGCTCTAAATGATGCCATGGATCTCAGCCAGTCTTCCACCGGGTGCAGGAGGTTTTGCTGCAGGCGTTAGAGGCAAGGTAACAGGTGATCTAGGACAGACCTGCCTCATCACTGGGGCAAGAATCCAATAAAGTGAAAGCACTTATGATTAATTAATTTGTTAAACATCGCCTTAAAATTTTCAAAATGCTCTGTTAATTCTAAAAAACATCCTGAGTGAATAATATAATAATAATATTGACCATGATTATTATTGTTGTTATTATTATTACCATTTTATCTAGTTCAGGAAGCTAGGGATCAGAGAAGTTTAGAAATTGGACAATATTCATATAGCTACAGGGCAAATCCTAACTCAAGTCTGGGTCCTTCAACTCCAAATCATGAATCAGTGACCTCACCGTTATACAGATAGAAAAATCATGTTTCTTAAATCACCTACCTGCTACTCAAACTGACTTCGGCTAGCATCTGTGTTCTTTAATATCATAATCCCATATAAAAAACTTAGGTGGGATACAGTTGTATGTAAATCATGACATATGTTTTTCTTTATTTTTTTAAAATCCCAAATGGTGGCCCATTATCACACTGTTCTGTTCACTGCTTTTGCCGATTAAACGTGTATGGGGTGGGTGGGGGAAGCTGGATGTGGCAGAAATGTTGCAGCTGCTACATGAATGAGTGAAGGTCGTGTGAGTCATGTCTGCTGAAATATTCAAAAGAAGATTCTTCTTTTCCTCTGCATCATAATTATGAAAGGAAGACTAAGGGTTTTATAAGAAACACTTTGTCTCGAGAAAAGTTCCAGGGCTGTTGAGGATTTGATCCCATGATTTCATGCTCAAATACGAAACTTATAAAGGGGTGAGCAGGGGTTTCATTTGTGTTCAAGCTATTTGAGCTGAGCCAGCTGTTTCCAGAGCAAAGATTATAATGCAGGAAGTTCATGTGCTAAAAGAAAATGCCAGAGTACAACAGTGAGGAATGGTAATTATATTCCCTGTAGATAATGCTTCTTAAACTCGGGGCGTAAAGATGTCTGCAGTGCGAACAAGGCCAGGGCCATTTTCCATGTAGCAGGTAACTCATTCCAGCTGTTTGGCCATATCTTCCTCTGCCAGAGCCTTTCCCCAGAGGTCACGTTAGCTCCAGGAGCTCTAAGCTGAATACTCTGAAAGATAGTGATTTTGCAGCCTGGTAGTTTCTTCAAGGAAAAATGTGTTCCCATTACCAAGTCTCTACTACAGGGAACACAAATTCACCTTGATGCTGCACTTTATGGATAAGAACACTTGACCCTGCAGACCCAAGTGGGCTGCATTTTCTGCCACTTCATCGCTGACCACACTTTCCTCAAGACATTTGATTGCAGCAAAATATAAAGGCATTTGTCCAAAATTTTTGAGACCCACCCAAGGGCCAGATAAATGTCGTCATGTTTATCTTCTGGAATCAGGGCTTAGGGACAGGGTTAAGGGAAAGATCTCTCCCGTTTCAAATCAAGTTTACTGGAAATGAAGCAGTGAAGCAATCGTACTTCACACAAAATGCCGTGTTTCTGGCTCTGTGAGACATGATCGTCAGGCATGCTGTAATGACTCTTCAGTTGTCTTACCTTTGAATGTCGTACACTTGTCTTACTTATATTCTTGGATGCAGTATTGCAGAGGACAAAAATTACCAACTTGGGCAAGGCAGGTTTGCTTAGATCTCTCTGGTTGTGGGTACCTAACACTGACAAATCTATGTTTTTTAAATCCGGGGTAAGTACATATCCAGCAGTCTGAAGTATGCATCCTTGTACATGTTTGAGTCATTCTTATAATTCTCTGGAGATGAGAACAAACTTGTAGCAGTAAGTACTTTAAAAAACAAACTACCAACACATTATGAGTGTGTAAACTGTTGCAAATTATACCAAATTCAGAAAATAAGGAGACTAGAAAGTAATGTAAGTCGTGGTATCATTGGCCCCTCACCCATCCCCCATGAGACAAATATGCATTGTGTGTTGAACCTAACACTTACACATGGTTGATTCGGCAGCCCCCATCTGGTGGATGGTATTCACTGTTCTCCTGGACACACGATGCTCTTCACCCCTCTTTGACTTTGCACAAAGTGTTCCCTCTTGTGGATATTGTATTCCTCTTCCTTCATTTATTAAAATCTTACTTTGGAGGAAACTATTATTTATCTCCCCTTTCTAGAAACCATCTTCAGTATTAGTTGAATGTGGAGCTGGACATGTGGCTCCCCAGAATAAACACTACATTTTTCAGTTTCTCTTGCATTGAGATGTGACCCTGTGACTAAGTCCTGGCCAATGGCCTATAAGCAGAAGTGTCCAGTAGCAGCATCTGGAAATCTCCCTTATTATTCTTTGCCCCTTTTCTCTCCGCTGCTGACCAGCATGGAGACAAGGTGGCTGGAGCTGGGGGAGCTATCTCGGTGGCATTGTGCTTGGAGTTAATGCTTCGTGAAGCATTAGGTAGAGGGAGCCTGAATCCCTGATACAGACATAGGCTGCCCAGCGCTGGATGCCTGCCCTTTGACTTAGAAGTTTGTTTTTCTCTACAATCTAAAGTATTTAAACCATTGTTGTTTTGGGGTTTCTGTCATTCATAGTGAACTTCATTCTAACAAAATCGACTGCCTTATGCTTTAAAACCTTTTTTTTTTTTTTTTGACCATGTCACATGGCTTTGTGGGCCCTTAGTTCCCCAACCAGGGATCGAACCTGGGCCCTCGGCAGTGAAAGCACAGCGTCCTAACCACTGGACTGCCAGGGAATTCTCTAAAGCTCTTTTTAATGCCAGTGTCATGTGTAGGAATACAGAGCTCTGGGCGAAGGCCATTGATTGCCCCAAATTTCTTGAGCGCATGGAGGTCTTTTTGGCTCTCTCTTCTTTTCTCGTAGACTCCTCAAAGCCCCCTCTTCTCCAGTCTCCCTCTCTAGTCAGTGTTCTTATTTTCAGAGCTGAGCATCATCCCTTTTAAGGAATTTTCTGGAATACCAGGTTTTTACTTTGAAACAGGCTTGTAACATGGTGGCCCAGAGACCTCATCTCTAGCTCATTTGACCTCTCACCTCCAGTCCTCTAGAAACTCTGTGGGATATTAGAAGCTCATGCTCCCTAAGTCTACTGGCCCGTAACCTGTATCTTCATCTGTGATTCCAGGGCCCTCAATGTCCCTTCCGTGCTCCCCAGTGCTCTCTTCCCCACTCTCTGTGGTTTCCAGGCCCCACACCAGGGCTTCAGGCACATCCCCTGTGCCTCTCTAGCACTCCTGAGCCCTCACTGTGACAACAATCAGTGTAAGACATCCTGTAGTCACATTTCAGGGCTCCAGGATTCATTCACATTTATACCCCAGAGGCCTTTTTCAATGCAGAGATCAATACCTGTCTCCATCCGTCTTGATGCTTTCTATATGGTCAGGTTAGCTTTATCAGAATCTCTCACAGTCAATTTTTATTTTTATTATTTTTTGCTGGATGGTAAAAGTAATAAATACTGTAGAAAATGTGGAAATACAGAAACATATAGAGGCAAAAATGAGTCTCTCAATCTCTTAACCTAGAGGGAAGCATATCTAACATATTTATTTCCTTACAGCCTCTGTGTGTGTGTTTGTACATTCTTAATTTTACAGTGGTAATCTCATACTTCCTATGCAATTTTGTGTCTGTCTCTCTACCCGCCAATTTATCTACCTATCTCTCTGTCTGTAGCTACAGAACACTCCAGTCTGTAGATAATGCTAGAATTTACTTAACCAGTTTCTTATTGTTTAATACTTATTTTTCCCTATTTTATACATGGTTATCAATAGTATTGTGATTAATATTTATGTGGACAAAAATGTTTCCCCTTTAGATTATTTCTTTAGGCTTGATTCATTGAAGGTCAAAGAATTCTAGATTCTTAGAAGGTTTAAGGGCCCTTGATACATATTGCAAATGGCTTAAGCTATAACACCTCACTCCCCTAATAATGTCTCACCACTCTCTTGTATGCCTAGAATTTTTGTATTAAAAATATTTACCAATGTTAAGGTTAAAAAACATTGTCTCATTTAAAAAATTTGCATTTCTTTGATTACAACTGAAGTTGAATTATTTTTGTTGTTCATTATTAATTTGTATTTCTTTTAAGTTTCTTTATGTCCTTAATGATTTATCTGGGATCATCATTCTTAAAATTTGAGGGAACAATTTAAAAAAGAATTTTAACCCTTTGCTTCTCCTATTTAGTGAATATATTTTTCCCCCAGTTTTCTTTTTCTTTTTTTAAAATATAAATTTATTTATTTGTTTTTGGCTGTGTTGGGTCTTTGTTGCTGCACGTGGGCTTTCTCTAGTTGCGGCGAGCAGGGGCTACTCTTCGATGCGGTGTGTGGGCTTCTCATTGCGGTGACTTCTGTTGCGGAGCACAGGCTCTAGGTGTGGGCTTCAGTAGTTGTGGCACATGGGCTCAGTAGTTGTGGCTTGTGGACTCTAGAGCTTAGGCTCAGTAGTTGCAGCTCACAGGCTTAGTTGCTCCGCGGCATGTGGGATCTTCCCAGACCAGGGCTCGAACCCGTGTCTTAACCACTGCACCACCAGGGAAGTCCCTCCCCCAGTTTTCAATTTGCCTTTTAATTTGGCTCATGATAGGTTTGATTAACACCCATGTAAATGATTATGGAATCAAATGCATATTTTTCTGGCACTTTTCATATATTTTAACTTTAGAAAATCTTTCTCCACCCGTCACCCCCAAAGCTAACCGTTAGTAACTCAGAAATTCTCACCTTTCTCCACTTGTTAACAGTGATACTTTCATTAAATTCTATTAAATTTCCTGTCTCCCAGGGATCTGTTTTGGGCTTTCATTCAGTCTCATTTATCTTTTCATTCTTGTATCATATTATTACCTTCATTATTATAGATCTACAATTAATAAATTATTTCATCCCATAATTACTGAACATCTAATTATTGAACATCTACGTTCAACATCCATTGAACGTCAGAAACTGTGCTTGACATGAGGATACAGCAGTGCACTAGGTGGACATAGTTCCTGCCCTCACATTCATGGTTTCTAGTGCAGGAAACTGGAGAGTAACTGACATTTTACATATCAACCCAGTGAAACATGAGCAATGAGAAGAGAGGCACAAGGTACTGAAAGAACATACGGTAAGGGTCTACCCCAGGCTTGAAGTCAGTGAGGCCTCCTAGAGGAGGAACATCTAAGTTTAGCCCTGAGGTTTATGGTAGGCAGTCACATATATAAGAGAGAAGTTGAAGATGAATGGAACAGCAGCTAGAAAGCCCAAAGGTCAATAGAGAGCCTGATGCATTTGAGAAATTGAAAGTACTTCTGTGTGCCTAGAACAGAGTGCAGAAGGTTGGTTCTGGACAGGGGACTGACCGGTCAACAGGGGACACACCATATTAAGGATCATGGCCTTTAACCTGACGGTCATTCGGAATCATTGAAAAGGTGTAGGTAAGAGTGACTTGGGGCTTCCCTGGTGGCGCAGTGGTTAGTAATCTGCCTGCCAATGCAGGGGACACGGGTTCGAGCCCTGGTTCAGGAAGATCCCACATGCTGCAGAGCAGCTAGGCCCGTGCACCACAACTACTGAGCCTGCGCTCTAGAGCCCGCGCACGTAGAGCCGGTGCTCCAAGATGAGAGAGGCCACCACAATGAGAGGCCCGCGCACGGCAACGAAGAGTAGCCCCCGCTCACCGCAACTAAAAAGAAAGCCCACGCACAGCAACAAAGACCCAACGCAGCCAAAAGTAAATTAATTAATTTAAAAAAAGAGTGACTTCACCAGATTCACATATAAGTAAGATCTGTCTGGCTGCAATAAGGAGGATCAGCTGGAGTGGATGCAAAAAATTGTGGCAGGAAAATCAGTTCTAATAAATCAGAAGAAAAATGATGCAGGTATGAGCTAGGATATTGGCACCACAAATAAAAAGATTTGGATGGATTTGACAAAGGTGGTATATTTGGATGATATTTGGGAGGTAAAATTAACAGAAATTAGTAATTGATTAGACATGTAAAATAAGAAGGTGGGAAGAATCAGAGCTGACACCACAGGGCCATTGGGTACACATTGATTCCATTCACTGAGAGGGAATGCAAGAAAGATGAGTAAGACATGGGAGATGACATTTTTTGTATATGTCAAGTTTGAGATGTGTGTGGTACACCCAAAACTACATGTCCAATAGGCTGTTGAAGTCTGGATTAAAGTGAGATGATCTGGAGTGCAGATTTGGGTGTCTTCAGTATTTAAAGAGTGGATTAAGCTATAAGACTGAATGTGATCTCCCAGGCAGGGTCCACAGAGTGAAAATAGCAGAGGATCCAAAGAACATGAAGATTGAAGATGCAAGCAGAGGATGGAGAGCCACAAAATGAGACAGAACAAGCCGCCAGAGGGAGGGCAGAGAAACGGGAGAGTGTGGTGTCTTAGAAGTAGAGGGAAGATTGTTTCTTAGAAAAGGGGACTGATGATATTGTCAGATACTCCTGTGATAATCAGTAACATCCTGTGATAAAGACTGTAAAATTGTCCTTGGCTTTAGCAACAAGTATGTTGCCGTGAAGGGAACAGTTTTGGTGGCCTAGAGAGAGGGCACAAGACAGATTGCAGTGAACTGCAGAGTAAATGGAAAGGAAGGAAATGGATATGGACAGTGTTGACAACTCTAAAAATTATGACTATTAAGGGAAGAACAGAAGAGAGTGATAGCTAAAAGGAGGTGTGAGAACAATGCAAATCAGTCTTTCCATCCAGGAATATTTTTATGACTCTCCTTCTATTTTCTCAAATTTTTGTAGTTCTCTGGAAAGTTTACAGCTCTCTGTGCGATTTTGCAAGTTTCTTGTTATGGTTGTTCCTGGCTAACTGATACTTTTTTCTCTTATTTTAAATATAATTTTAAAATTCTTATGACCTCATAGTTACTATACAGCTATTGCTGGTATACAAGAATAATATAGATTTCTTAGATAGAGAGATGAGATAGATAAATATAATTAACTTGTTTCCCTCCACTCTATTGAAATCTCATATCATTTAATATATTATTATATTATTTATTAATAATAATTTGATATTTTAATAGTTAAAATTGATTATCTTGAGTTTTCTGTGTATGTAAGTACTGATGATTTATTTATTTATTATTATTATAAGTGTTTTATGTCATTTCCTCCCATGGTTTTAAGGGAAGGAACTATGCCTTAGAATATAAAATTATAAGAGACCTTGGAAATCACCTAGACTAATGTTTTCATTTTTAAAAAAGAACTGAGGTTAAGAGCAGTTAAGTCTCTACAGTCATTCTTGTGTTTTCCTGGTACTGTTACAACACCATAAAATAAATGTACATTCACTTTCCCAGAACATGTCAGCTTTAGGATGGGGGAGAGAATATTAAAGGTTTATATTATATTAATTATAGTAATAAAATATAACTAATTGAGTGGAACCTCCAGCAACATTCTCAGAAGCTAATTAAATTTTACTCTTGCTGTTGGTGCCAACATGCACTGCTTGGTGGCCTTGACTGGCTCATACTGCTTCTCCCATCTCAGCAAGATCACATAGGTGGATTTTTTGCCATCACCACTCTCAGGTTGCCACCTCTCACAGGAAAGAAAGTGTTCTCTCCCTTTCTATTGGCACTTACACTTTTTTCACTGATTTTGCAAAGCAGCATCCCCACTGCCAACAAATGTGGTACAGGTTCCCAGGCCCTAGGTTGGAGGCCCTCTGAAAGGCCTCCTGTTGCTATGGACTGAATGTTTGTGTCCCCTCAAATTCAGGTTGAGGCACTAATCTGCAATGCGATAGTATTTGGAGGTGGAACCTTTGGGAGAGAGTTAGGTTTAGATGAAGTCATGAAGGGTGGAGCCTCCATGATGGGATTAGTGCCTTTATAAGAAGAGACCAGAGAGCTTTTGCTCTCTCTCTCTCTCCCTCTCACCAAGTAAAAATATACAGCACAATGGCTGGCGGCTGTCTCTGTAAACCGGGAAGATGGCCTTCACCAGACATTAAATCTGCTAGCACCTTGATCTTGGACTTTTCAGCCACTAGAACTGTGAGAAACAAATGTTTGTTGTTTAAGCCATCCAGTGCATGGTGTTTTGTTATAACAGCCCAAACTGCTATAGAAAGACACAGCTCCTCCTTTAAATACTTAAAAGCCACATTTATTGAACCATAATTTATGTATAAAAAGGATCTAGGTATATCTTGACAAATGTAGATATCTCTGTAACCATTCCAGTCAAGCCATAGAACATTTCTGTCACCCCCAAATTCCCCTGTGTCCCTTTGCTGTCAGTGCTTCCTCTTCCCACCTCCACTGCATTTCCAGGAAACCAGTGATATGCTTTCTGTTACTATAGATTAATTTCGTTCATTCTGTAATCTCAAATAAATGTATTATAAACTATGTGATTTTTTTTTTTACTAAGAATGATTTTTTTAGTTTATTAATGTAAAGTGGTCAGTAGTTACCTCCATTTTGTTTCCATTTATGAATATACCATAATTTGTTTATCCACTCGTTGATGGAAGGACATTGGCCTTTTTCTAATTTTTGGCTAATATAAGTAAGTATACTGTGGGTAATCATTTATAAAACATTTCTCACAGGTAAATACTCTGGACTAAAACTGCTGGATTGCAAGCTAACTGTACACATTTCTTTGCCCCTTTCCTCTTCCAAAATGCTTGTAGATTTTTTTTTTAACATCTTTATTGGAGTATAATTGCTTTACAATGGTGTGTTAGTTTCTGCTTTATAACAAAGTGAATCAGCTATACATATACATATATCCCCATATCTCGTCCCTCTCGCATCTTCCACCGACCCTCCCTATCCCACCCCTATAGGTGGTCACAAAGCACTGAGCTGATCTCCCTGTGCTTTGCGGCTGTTTCCCACTAGCTATCTATTTTACATTTGGTAGTGTGTGTATGTCCATGCCACTCTCACACTTTGTCCCAGCTTACCCTTCCCCCTCCCCGTGTCCTCAAGACCATTCTCTACATCTGCATCTTTATTCCTGTCCTGCCGCTAGGTTCTTCAGAACCTTTTTAGTTTTGTTTTTTTTTAGATTCCATATATATGTGTCAGCATACGGTATTTGTTTTTCTCTTTCTGACTTACTTCACTATGTATGACTATAGGTCCATCCACCTCACTACAAATAATTCAATTTCATTTCTTTTTATGGCTGAGTAATATTCCATTGTATATATGTACCACATCTTCTTTATCCATTCATCTGTTGATGGACACTTAGGTTGCTTCCATGTCCTGGCTATTGTAAATACAGCTGCAATGAACATTGTGGTACATGACTCTTTTTGAATTATGGCTTTCTCAGGGTAGATGCTCAGTAGTGGGATTGCTGGGTCATATGGTATTTCTATTTTTAGTTTTTTAAGGAACCTCCATACTGTTCTCCATAGTGGCTGTATCAATTTACATTCCCACCAACAGTGCAAGAGGGTTCCCTTTTCTCCACACCCTTTCCAGCATTTGTTGTTTGTACATTTTCTGATGATGCCCATTCTGACTGGTGTGAGGTGATACCTCATTGTAGTTTTGATTTGTATTTCTCTAATGACTAGTGATGTTGAGCATCCTTTCATGTGTTTGTTGGCAATCTGTATATCTTCTTTGGAGAAATGTCTATTCAGGTTTTCTGCCCATGTTTGGATTGGGTTGTTTCTTTTATTAATATTGAGCTGCATGAGCTGCTTGTAAATTTTGGAGATTAATCTTTTGTCAGTTGCTTCATTTGCAAACATCATCTCCCAATCTGAGGGTTGTCTTTTCGTCTTGTTTATGGTTTCCTTTCCTGTGCAAAAGCTTTTACGTTTCATTAGGTCCCATTTGTTTATTTTTGTTTTTATTTCCATTTCTCTAGGAGATGGGTCAAAAAGGATCTTGCTGTGATTAATGTCATAAAGTGTTCTGCCTATGTTTTCTTCTAAGAGTTTTATAGTGTCTGGCCTTACATTTAGGTCTTTAATCCATTTTGAATTTATTTTTGTGTATGGTGTTAGGGAGTGTTCTAATTTCATTCTTTTACACGTAGCTGTAAAGTTTTCCCAGCACCACTTATTGAAGAGACTGTCTTTTCTCCATTGTATATTCTTGCCTCCTTTGTCAAAGATAAGGTGACCATACGTGTGTGGGTTTATCTCTGGGCTTTCTATCCTGTTCCATTGATCTCTATTTCTGTGTTTATGCCAGTACCATACTGTCCTGATTACTGTAGCTTTGTAGTATAGTCTGAAGTCAGGGAACCTGATTCCTCCAGCTCCATTTTTCTTTCTCAAGATTGCTTTGGCTATTTGGGGTCTTTTGTGTTTCCAAACAAATTATGAAATTTTTTGTTCTAGTTCTGTGAAAAATGCCATTGGTAGTTTGATAGGGATTGCATTGAATCTGTAGATTGCTTTGGGTAGTATAATCATTTTCACAATGTTGATTCTTCCAATCCAAGAACATGGTATATCTCTCCATCTATTTGTATCATCTTTAATTTCTTTCACCAGTGCCTTATAGTTTTCTGCATACAGGTGTTTTTTCTCCTTAAGTAGGTTTATTCCTAGGTATTTTATTCTTTTTGTTGCAGTGGTAAATGGGAACGTTTCCTTAATTTCTCTTTCAGATTTTCCATCATTAATGTAGAGGAATGCGAGAGATTTCTGTCCATTAATTTTGTATCCTGCTACTTTACCAAATTCATTGATTAGTCCTAGTAGTTTTATGGTCGCATCTTTAGGATTCTCTGTGTGTAGTATCATGTCAACTGAAAATGGTGACAGCTTTACTTCTTCTTTTCAGATTTGGATTCCTTTTATTTCTTTTTCTTCTATGATTGCTGTGGCTAAAACTTCCAACACTATGTTGAATAAGAGTGGTGAGAGTGGGCAACCTTGTCTTGTTCCTGATCTTAGTGGAAATGGTTTCAGTTTTTCACCATTGAGAATGATATTGGCTGTGGGTTTGTCTTATATGGCCTTTATTATGTTGAGGTAAGTTCCCTGTATGCCTACTTTCTGGAGGGTTTTTATCATAAATGGGTGTTGAATTTTGTTGAAAACTTTTTCTGCATGTATTGAGATGATCATATGGTTTTTATTCAGTTTGTTAATATGGTTTATCACATTGATTGATTTGTGTATATTGAAGAATCCTTGTATTCCTGGGATAAACCCCACTTGATCATGGTGTATGATCCTTTTAATGTGCTGTTGGATTCTGTTTGCTAGTATTTTGTTGAGGATTTTTGCATCTATGTTCATCAGTGATATTGGCCTGTAGTTTTCTTTGTTTGTGACATCCTTGTCTGGTTTTGGTATCAGAGTGATGGTGGCCTTGTAGAATGAGTTTGGGAGTATTCCTCCCACTGCTATACTTTGGAAGAGTTTGAGAAGGATAGGTGTTAGCTCTTCTCTAAATGTTTGATAGAATTCGCCTGTGAAGCCATCTGGTCCTGGTCTTTTGTTTGTTGGAAGATTTTTAATCACAGTTTTAATTTCAGTGCTTGTAATTGGTCTCTTAATATTTTCTATTTCTTCCTGGTTCAGTCTCAGAAGGTTTTGCTTTTCTAAGAATTTGTCCATTTCTTCCAGTTCGTCCATTTTATTGGCATATAGTTGCTTGTAGTAATCTCTCATGATCCTTGTATTTCTGCAGTGTCAGTTGTTACTTCTACTTCTTCATTTCTAATTCTGTTGATTTGAGTCTTCTCCCTTTTTTTCTTCATGAGTCTGGCTAATGGTTCATCAATTTTGTTTATCTTCTCAAAGAACTAGCTTTTAGTTTTATTGATCTTTGCTGTCATTTCCTTCATTTATTTTTCATTTATTTCTGATCTGATCTTTATGATTTCTTTCCTTCTGCTAACTTTGGGTTTTTTTGTTCTTCTCTCTCTAATTGTTTTAGGTGTAAGGTTAGGTTGTTTATTTTATATGTTTCTTGTTTCTTGAGGTAGATTGTGTTGCTATAAACTTCCCTCTTAGAACTGCTTTTGCTGCATCCCATAGGTTTTGGGTCGTCGTGTCTCCATTGTCATTTGTTTCTAGGTATTTTTTAATTTCCTCTTTGATTTCTTCAGTGATAACTTCGTTATTAAGTAGTGTATTGTTTAGCCTCCATGTGTTTGTATTTTTTACAGCTCTTTTCCTGTAATTGATATCTAGTCTCATAGCATTGTGGTCGGAAAAGATACTTGATACAATTTCAATTTTCTTAAATTTACCAAGGCTTGATTTGTGACCCAAGATATGATCTATCCTGGAGAATGTTCCATGAGCACTTGAGAAAAATGTGTATTCTGTTGTTTTTGGATGGAATGTCCTATAAATATCAATTAAGTCCATCTTGTTTAATGTATCATTTAAAGCTTGTGTTTCCTTATTTATTTTCATTTTGGAAGATCTGTCCATTGGTGAAAGTGGGGTGTTAAAGTCCCCTACTATGATTGTGTTACTGTCGATGTCTCCTTTTATGGCTGTTAGTATTTGCCTTATGTATTGAGGTGCTCCTATGTTTGGTGCATAAATATTTACAATTGTTATATCTTCTTCTTGGATCCATCCCTTGATCATTATGTAGTGGCCTTCTTTGTCTCTCCTAGTAGTCTTTATTTTAAAGTCGATTTTGTCTGATATGAGAATTGCTACTCCAGCTTTCTTTTGATTTCCATTTGCATGGAATATCTTTTTCCATCCCCTTACTTTCAGTCTGTATGTGTCTCTAGGTCTGAAGTGGGTCTCTTGTAGACAGCATATGGGTCTTGTTTTTGTATCCATTCAGCCAATCTGTGTCTTTCAGTGGGAGCATTTAGTCCATTTACATTTAAGGTAATTATCGATATGTTTGTTCCTATTCCCATTTTCTTAATTGTTTTGGGTTCGTTATTGTAGGTCTTTTCCTTCTGTTGTGTTTCTTGCCTAGAGAAGTTCCTTTAGCATTTGTTGTAAAGCTGGTTTGGTGGTGCTGAACTCTCTCAGCTTTTGCTTGTCTGTAAACGTTTTAATTTCTCCATCAAATCTGAATGAGATCCTTGCTGGGTAGAGTAATCTTGGTTGCAGGTTTTTCTCCTTCATCACTTTAATTATGTCCTGCCACTCCCTTCTGGCTTGTAGAGTTTCTGCTGAGAGATCAGCTGTTAACCTGATGGGGATTCTCTTGTGTGTTATTTGTTGTTTTTGCCTTGCTGCTTTTAATATGATTTCTTTGTGTTTAATTTTTGACAGTTTGATTATTATGTGTCTTGGCGTATTTCTCCTTGGATTTATTCTGTATGGGACTCTCTGTGCCTCCTGGACTTGATTAACTATTTCTTTTCCCATATTAGGGAAGTTTTCAACTATAACCTCTTCAAATATTTTCTCAGTCCCTTTCTTTTTCTCTTCTTCTTCTGGAACCCCTATAATTCGAATGTTGGTGCGTTTAATGTTGTCCCAGAGGTCTCTGAGGCTGTCCTCTGTTCTTTTCATTCTTTTTTCTTTATTTTCCTCTGCAGCAGTTATTTCCACTATTTTATCTTCCACCTCAGTTATCCGTTCTTCTGCCTCAGTTATTCTGCTATTGATCCCATCTAGAGTATTTTTTATTTCATTTATTGTGTTTTTCATCGATGCTTGATTCATCTTTAGTTCTTCTAGGTCCTTGTTAACTGTTTCTTGCATTTTGTCTATTCTATTTCCAAGATTTTGCATCTGGGAAATAGAATCTTGGATCATCTTTACCATCATTATTCTGAATTCTTTTTCAGGTAGACTGCCTATTACCTCTTCATTTGTTAGGTCTGGTGGGTTTTTATCTTGCTCCTTCTCCTGCTGTGTGTTTTTCTGTCTTCTCATTTTGCTTCTCTTACTGTGTTTGGGGTCTCCTTTTTGCAGGCTGCAGGTTCGTAGTTCCCGTTGTTTTTGGTGTCTGTTCCCAGTGGCTAAGGTTGGTTTAGTGGGTTGTGTAGGCTTCCTGGTGGAGGGGACTAGTGCCTGTGTTCTGGTGGATGAGGCTGGATCTTGTCTTTCTGGTGGGCAGGTCCACGTCTGGTGGTGTGTTTTGGGGTGTCTGCGGACTTTTTATGATTTTAGGCCACCTCTCTGCTAATGGGTGGTATTGTGTTCCTGTCTTGCTAGTTGTTTGGCATAGGGTGTCCAGCACTGTAGCTTGCTGGTCGTTGAGTGAAGCTGGGTGCTGGTGTTGAGATGGAGATCTCTGGAAGATTTTCGCCGTTTGATATTATGTGGAGCTGGGAGGTCTCTTGTGGACCAGTGTCCTGAAGTTGGCTCTCCCACCTCAGAGGCACAGCACTGACTCCTGGCTCCTCAATTTGGGATGATTTGTTGTCTATTCATGTATTCCACGGATGCAGGGTACATCAAGTTGATTGTGGAGCTTTAATCCGCTGCTTCTGAGGCTGCTGGGAGAGGTTTCCCTTTCTCTTCTTTGTTCTCACAGCTCCTGGGTCTCAGCTTTGGATTTGGCCCCGCCTCTGCGTGTAGGTCGCCGGAGGGCGTCTGTTCTTCGCTCAGACAGGACAGGGTTAAAGGAGCAGCCTCTTCGGGGACTCTGGCTCACTCAGGCCGGGCGGGAGGGAGGGGCACGGAGTGCGGGGCGAGCCTGCAGCGGCAGAGGTCGGCGTGACGTTGCACCAGCCCGAGGCGCGCCGTGCGTTCTCCCAGGGAAGCCGCCCCTGGATCCCGGGATCCCGGCAGTGGCTGGCTGCACAGGCTCCCGGAAGGGCGGTGTGGACAGTGACCTGCGCTCGCACACAGACTACTTGGCGGCGGCAGTAGCAGCCCCAGCGTCCCAAGCCCGTCACTGGGCTCCGCGCTTTCAGCAGCGACTCGCGCCCGTCTGTGGGGCTCCTTTAAGCAGCGCTCTTAATCCCCTCTCCTCGCGCACCAGGAAACCAAGAGGGAAGAAAAAGTCTCTTGCCTCTTCGGCAGCTCCAGAGTTTTCCCGGACTCTCTCCCGGCTAGCTGTGGCACATTAGCCCCCTTCAGGCTGAGTTCTCGCCGCCAGCCCCAGTCCTCTCCCTGCGCTCTGACCGAAGCCCGAGCCTCAGCTTCCAGCGCCGCCCACCCCGGCGGGCGAGCAGACAAGCCTCTCGGGCTGGTGAGTGCCGCTCGGCACCGATCCTCTGTGCGGGAATCTCTCCGCTTTGCCCTACCCAGGTATGTGGGGAGTTTCTTGCCTTTTGGGAGGTCTGGGGTCTTCTGCCAGCGTTCAGTAGGTGTTCTGTAGGAGTTGTTCCACATGTAGCTGTATTTCTGGTGTATCCGTGGGGAGGAGGGTGATCTCCGCGTCTTACTCTTCCGTCATGTTACCCGGAAGTCCCTGTTTAAGGGATTTAAGCATGGGAACAGTGTGTCAAGAATTTTGCTTTAGACCATTACTAGAAAATGAGGGGGCAGCTGTGGATGCAGCTACTACCATAGTCTAGTCACGAGAGGATGGTGCCTACTCAGACTTAGGTGATAGTAGTGGAGAAAACTGGACATATTGAAAAGATATAAAAGAAGCAGCATGCACAGGGCTTGGTGATTGGATGGTGATGGGGGGAGGGCTATGAGAGGTCAAGGATGACTCCGAGGATTCTGGCTGGATGGGCAATGGCGCCATTTACCGAGATGTGGAATACTGGAGGTCATGGATGAGAAGGAGGAAGAGGAGATGGATGAAGAGACCATGTGCAAGTGATAGTGATGCGACCTACTGTAGACCAGCCATTTGTTGTGTATATTTTCTAAATGTGCTAACTTTTTGAAGCCGTGGGTAACAGCTAAAACAGACTGGTTCTGGCAGAAATAGGATGGGAAGACCTGTTGTCCTGCCTGTTTGGTCAATGTGGGTGACTATCAGTTAAACCCCACTATTTTTCAAGGATCAAAATACTAGTATAATTCATTACCTCAATTAATTGCTTCTGTTTATTCTCTGGGATACCATTTCCCATTGAATTTTTTTTCCTCATACTCTTCCCTTACAAGTAGTAAAGATCAGCCTATTTAGCAAGCAGATAAGGTTGGAAACAGTGGAGCAGGTACAAAAATAAGATGGAAAACAAAATGTGAAGGGGTGCAGAGCTTGAACTGAAAAAAAACCTAGAAAGAAAAATGCAGTAAGCCAACTTAAGGAGCCAATCAATTTCAATAAGAAATTATTGGGAAAATAATTTTTTTGAAGGACCTGTAGGGATATTTCACCTTCACAGAGCATGGTGCCAAAAGGCTGCTGGAAAAAAACAAAACAAAACTGTGTAGGCCTATTCAACCAGGCGAAAGGAGAGGGTTATGAAAAATAGGACTGTCACGGGTCTCTAAATTTCTCACAGTTAGAGTGAAACAGGATCAATGATTTCTCTTAGGGCTCATGTGCTTAAGTCACATAATCTTACAGCATTACGTGTGTGTGTGTGTGTGTGTGTGTGTGTGTGTGTGTGTGTGTGTATTCTGAGTTATAGCATGTGCCTTGAACCACAAGGAAGAAGACCAAGAAGGAGACTTCAGCATTGATCATAGAGGCACAATTGGTATCATTATAGAAATAGAATTGTGTAACAAAATGAGCCAATTCCCCTGTTGAACGCTCATCATTGAGGAAAGATTGTAAAATAACATTTTCTTCATTCTAAATTATGTGCAGACTAAATCACGCATTTACTAATAAATTCAGACTGCTTTAGTGTCTGATAAATTTATAAGGAATAAGAAGCAATCCTGAAAGACGAATCTACATCTACTGAATTTATGCTTTGCCCACACATTTCTTTGCTATTGTTATTCATTTTATTATTATATTATTATTGAAACATATATTCCCTTCCCAATCCACTATATCTTAATAAAGATGATAGCCTTTTAAAGTAAAGAGATAAAGAATAAAGCACTATTTTTTCTCTTCTCCGGATATGATGCAAAATAGTATGTTGACCAACCAAGAAAACCCTAATACAGTATTCAGATTCATTTCCAACTAAGGGCCTTCTTTGTTGCAGGCACTGTGCAGGTGATAACATACATATTTTCTCATCCAGTAATGTGCATTGGAATTATATTCTCAGAGTCTGAGCAAACCCTGAAGTGTCTCTAGGACTCTTGGTTAGGGTTTTCAAAGGTTGGAAGTTCTGACTATGCTAAAAAATTCAATGCCCACATCATTGAGGAAAATCACACAACTGCAATCAAACTGAGCTCTCTTATTAAGTCATTCTATGACAAAGGTGAAGAATAAAAAATACTCCACTATACCATTGAAATGTATTATCCACATGGTATTAATAACCATGGATGCCTGTTCTCAAATATCAGAATGTTCAGTATAATAGAGGCAAAATATTCAGAGGGTATAAAGCATTTTTATTTTGTTTTGGTGATATTAAGTAGTAAACAGGTCTAAACAATGAAGACATAAATTTGCTCAAATAATTTATTTGTTTATTTATGAGTTGGCTTTGGTGCTACTGCTGCCCCAAGAAGATGCTGCATTGGTGTGAATAGTTCTAAATCCATAAAAAGCAGCCGAGACAGCCGACAGATCACGACATTCACAGTCAAACACCTGGGCTCCAAGTGAGGCACTGCTGCTTGAAAACCCCGTGATGCTGACAAATGTCAATTAATCTCGCCTTAAAATGGGAACGATAATAATACCTGGCTGCTGCCTCACGTGATCACTGTGAGGGGTGAAGAAACCAGAGTGCATGCTTTGTGAATCATAGTCAGATGTGTGTTTCCTTGTCTTTTTTTCTTTCTTTTTGAGTAGAGTGTTTTATCTGAATTGTGACCCCAGTGGTGAACTGACTTTATTGTCGAGTTATCCATAATGTTCATTTGGAAATGAATATTCTGATCTCTTACATTTAGTGTGAATTCAGCTGACAAGCTTGCTGGAAGGGAGGGAAGCAAAGCTGATTCTAGATTCTTACAAAATGAAGCAAATACTGATGCTTGAGGCAAGTTGTTCTGTAGTTTGACACCATATGTGTTAGTTTTGCTGTAATGATTCAAATGTTTCCCCTGAAGAAAATTTATGTTGGACACACAGCTTTAATTTCATATTCCAAAAAGGCACTCTGGAGTCCGAGCAAGGAGACACTGAGACTCGTAAGACAACCCATCTGTACTCCCTGATTTGTAATCGAGTTTGTTCCCTTGTGGGAATTTCCAGAAACCCTGAGCAGAGAGGCCATAATTCTGTCAACACCTCACGCCACGGGAGCAGGGGTTAGGACTTGATCCCTGGAAGCTGTGATCCCATAACACGGGGCTAGAACATGCAGGCTTGGTAGGATCTGGCCCTGATACTGCAAAAGCCGTTGTCCTGAAGAGCTGTCAAAAGCAGCCAGCTGCCCAACACCCTGGCTGCTGATGCTGCACTAATGATGCTCAGTGGATGGCCCAGATCTCCAGGGAAGGTGGGAGCCAAACAGTTCTTGCTAAATCACTGAACTGAAGCAGGGAGTGTTTTCAACTGTCTCCTAACACTTGTAGCATATTGTTATGTGAGGTTCTGAGTTCCTTGAAAATCACTTACTGCATGGCTGGGGTGATTGGAATGAGTGCGAATTAAAATGTTGATGTGACCCCAGTCAGAGGGCTGTGTGTATATTGTGTATATGGGGACCATTCCCTGATGGACTGCTTTCCACTGCCCACCCTTGTTTGCCCTGCTCCAGGCCCTGGGAGGCTGATCTGTAAGGACAATATCAACTGGCTCTCTTACAGTCTGGCTTCAAGTCACATGGCCCAGTGGGAGTCCCAGCAGGCGATCCATGGAGGGAGGAGTGGGGAAAAGTGTTTCTCTAGTTGTCTGCCTGCAGGGTGGCCAGTGGGAGGTCATAGCTCTGTTAGGTGCCTGTCCCACACAGCATTTGGTTCCAATAGCCACCCTTCCCCCCACCCCTTCAGGCCTACCTAGGGGAGTGACAGTACACTGTTACCACCAGCCCTGGGTTACTGCCTTCTTCCTTGTAGTTTCTCTATTTCCTGCTTATAAATAGGAAATAGTCCATTTATTAAATTTTCTGCACATATCCCAATTTGAGGGTGCCATCTTTTTCCTGCCAAGACTCTGATATACCAGGCAAGCTGGGATTACCACTGGCCTACAAATTGGGATAAGCCAAAACTTTAGGTGCTAAATAGCTGTTGAATAGAATGTCATTCAATTTCAATGACAACAGGTGCTCCTTTGTTTCTATTACTTTCTTGATAAAGGTTGGTTTCTCTTAGTTCTGTCTTAAAATGTCATACCAAAAGTGCCTGATTATGTGGTGAGGTCCAAGTCATTTATTGAAAGGAGGTCATGGGTACTATTGTCTAATCTGTAGGATGGTTTATTTGATATATTTATTTTGGGTGGAATAAAAAATGAGGTACTACTTTTGTTATTATGAAAAAATAAAATCCCTTTTCCCTCTTCTTTCCTTGTTTGCACTTTCCTTTCCTTATTAATTATCTATTGCTTAAACCTAGTGTTACAGGTCTGTCATTCAGATATGCGTACTCTGAAAAATAAGAAGGAAAAGAAAAATGTAGTGAGTTTTCAATGTTTATCAGTATAAAACATTGTAACATTTTATAATTTTTGGTGACAGGGTTATGTGGATCAGCTCATACATAGACATATTGTTCTAGTCAAATGATCAGTCCATTTAAGTTGGCTTATTTGATTTATGTGTATGATAATATCATATTTTAAAAGTTTCAGCACATACTGTTATTTCTTTTAAAAGTACTATTGTTGCATGCTCCTGTCTTTTTAGAGATGCATTAGTCTTGAACCTTTACTTCACTCCTCTAAATACTGCATGGGTAAAGACATGAAAATAATTAAAGTATATCAGAATTAACTTTAGTTTGTTTTGAGAATATTGTGGTACCCTCTGATCATAGTTTAGTGATCTAGGTGGTCTCTTCTGTCTTGTACCCTTTGCTTCTCCAGCTACAACATTCTCCTTCTCTTGGGAATTGCTTTTTCCCCACTCCAACCATGTGGTTCCTCAGGAGCTGCCTTCTTGTTCCACGACTCTGCCTCACTCTGACCATAAGACCAGACCGTGGTCATGGCCAAAGCTTAGACAAAAAGAATTCTCTCCTGGGACTTCTATGAGAGGGAGAGAGGAAAAGAGTCAGTTCCCCTCTGGAGATGGGAATCACAGTTTATAAAACTCAGGTTCCCTTGGCGGCCACTTCCTCTCTATGTGAAGGAAGCCAATTATTGGCTGTTGAAATTATAGTGGACACTCAGAGAGGGGGAGAGGGATTCAGAGCAAGTCATTGTCACATTCAAGTTCTTGGTTACAATTGTTCCTGAAACCCAGGTGCATTTCTGCCTTGCTCAGGTTTTGATTGTTCAGATACCCTTCAGTTCTGTGAGATATATTCAGTATTGTTTACATAAATTTCCCATTTGCCTAAGTTAGTTTGATTATGGTCCCTGTCAGGTACAATCAAAAGCATACTGACTAGAACAAATGGCCATAAATATTCAATTAAAATTCATTCAACAATTTTTTTTTTTTTTTTTTTTTTTGGTACGCGGGCCTCTCACTGTTGTGGCCTCTCCCGTTGTGGAGCACAGGCTCCGGACGCACAGGCTCAGCGGCCATGGCTCACGGGCCCAGCCACTCTGCGGCATGTGGGATCTTCCCGGACCGGGGCACGAACCCGTGTCCCCTGCACCGGCAGGCAGACTCCCAACCACTGCGCCACCAGGGAAGCCCTTCAACAATTTTGGAGTAGTTATTTTGAGCGAAATTCTCCAAGGAAAGCAATGCAGGATAAAACTTTGTCCCTGTTCTCTGTGTGCTTACGTCATGGTAGGAGAGATAAGAATGATAATGATAACAACAACCTTGATAATATAACGGCCACAATATTCTGAGCTTTCCCTATGAGTCTGCTAAGTATTTTACATGATGATTTTATTTAATGCTCATAATAACTCTATATGTGTGATGTCACCTCTCACATTTTAGAGATGATTTAATTAAGGTTCAGCAATCTTGAACCATATAGCAAGTAATGGCAGAGGCAGAATTTGAACTCAGGACTATCGGACTTCTTGGTCCTAGCTCTTTCTCACTATACCATCCCTCTTGTAAGTAAGGAAACATGTGTGACATAAAGAGAAGTTCAGAGAAGACAAAGATAATTTATTTGGAAGGGTCTGAGAAGTTTAATGGAGAAAGTGACATATGTGCTTCTAAAGTTAGTAATAGGATGTGACAGGGCAGAAAACACAATCCCACACGATCCTACATCCATGCTTTAACTGTACTTACAACTGAGATTGGAGCAAGGATAAAAATGAGAGATGGCATCAATTCAAATCCCTCTTGGGCTGAGCCTTACTCTTTCCCCCACTCGAGCTTGCTGCCTAATGATTCTGCCAAGTGTAAGGAATTAACCTGCACTTGCGAAGATTCACAGCTGGAAGGATTTCATTTTGCAGGAACCAAACCCAAGAAAGTTCAGCAGTCTTGACTGAGCAGGTTCAGAAAGTAGTGAGCTTGGAGTAAACACTTGCTTGCTGGACCAGTGAGGTTTACATGACTGCTAAAGGCTGCATTGTGCTGCTATTAGACAGTCTGTGTGTTAGGAGGCTTCCTTCCCCTTTCCAGGCTCTTTGAAAGCAGGACCTGTTGCATCCTCTCATCTCAGTACTGTGGCCCCCTCTGTTTGACAGAGACATGAGCAGCCGTTTTGATGCACAGCAAAGATAACCACTGGAAATACGTCAGGGTCGTAAACCCAGAGAGAAAGGTGTTTGCTGTACACTCTGCCTCTTTTTCCATAGGGTAAACTCATCAGTAACCCCAGCCACCTCTGTGAACTTTTTGGATAAATGTTGTCTGCTGAGAACTCTCAGTGATTTTTCCTTGTAGTTATGTATTGAGTACTTCCAGGCCAGTGCTTGCTAGTTTCCAGTGCTTTATAGAGAACTTGTTGAAGAATACTTGTGGAGTGTCTGCAGTGTGCCAGGCACTGAGTTAGTGACCTCATATATCACCTCTTAAGTCCTAAACTTCACAATAACACTGTGCAAAATCCAAGATTCAGAGAGGTTAAGTAGCTTGCTCAAGGCCACACAGCCAGTAGATGGCAGAGCTGAAATCTGAATTACTTTCACATAATACAAAGCCAGTTACTTCACTTTGGCAAGCTGTCAGTAGGTGCTATTAACCATTCTTTGGCTGCAGATACTAAAATTTGGAAATTAAATCATTTGTAAGGCCACATTGCAAATTGAGAGTTGAGTCATCTATATCTAGTCACAGTAGTATGGTTGTACCAAATCAGACTTCTAAATGATGTTGAATATCAGACTCTGATCAGAAATAGAACATGAAGAGGTGAGAAAACATATACTATTTGGAAAAAAACAAAGTCAGGCTTTTAGAAAAATGCCTGAGAGTTCTGATTTAACATGACTTGAGGATTGTTATTATTATTATTCACAGCTGGTTATCATCAAGCTACTTCCAAATTAGCCATTTGTTTTTGAAGGTGTTAATGTCAGGCTCAAAATAAGTCAATGCTGGGAACCTTCAAAAATAACTGATTGGGCAAATGATCTGCAGGCTTGTTGCACAGATACTCTTTGTAAAACAATGTCCTACTAGGAACTGGCAGAAAAGCAGCCTCCAGTGCCTTTTCTGAAACTAGCCTGATGAGTTGAAGGGCAAGAATCATATATTGTTATACCCTAGAAGTGATGATTCTTCCATTTATGGCTTGTGGTTTTACTTTACATTATTCTATGACTGAACTTAAAAGAACTGCATTTTTGCATCCATTTTGTAAGTTGTCCAAGGCAAGCAATTATATTTTATATTTAATGGTAGAAGGAGAGTTGTTTAAAAGTAATGAAGAAGTAAAAAGCTCCAGCTAAATAATCACCTTGGGACCGAGATGCAGGTGAAGATTCATATAGTAAAAATTGTAAACATCTAAATATCACGTGCTAAGCCCTGTACTTTCCTATGAGTTTCTAACTTTAGTCATGTGGGGAAATAACCTATTTTGCATCAGATTTTCTGCATGTCAAGAAAACTTTTATCTCTTTAGACTTAATAACCAAGAAATCAATGTCAAATCTTATTAGATAATGCTAGTGCCTCCTGGGTTAAAGCAACTCTATTGTTCAGAGTGACATTGATGATCCTTTTCTAAACTGACTGCCATAAAAATTTCCAGGGGAAACTTTACTGAATCTGAGGCTCTTTATACCACCTTTAGGTAAGTAATTAGGTCCTGGTAAAGCCCTGTGTATGAAAAAAATCACAGGATTCTAGACTGTCCCTTAGAAAAAATATTTGTCTTTCTTTTTTCTGTTAGAAAATGTAGGCTAATCAAAGCTGCAGTAACAAATAAACCCCCTAAATCTCTGTGGATTCACAGGGTAAAAGTTGTTCTTGCTCAAGTCTTTATTTGCATCAAGTTGGATGGTTTTTCTGGGCAGCTCTTTCCCCAGGTGGTAATTCAAGTATTTGGGCTTCCTCCATTGTATGTATGTATCCTCTGGGAATGTTCTGATTCCTGTTATATGGATGGGAGAGAGAGAGAGAGAGCTTAAAATCATGTGGAAAATCTTCAAGGCCAAGCCTGGAAGTGGAATTCCTCATTTCTACCCATGTTCTGGAGACTAGAATTTAGTCACATATACAACCTAACTTCAAGAGAGCCTGAGAAATGTAAAACCACCAATAGGGGAAGCAATTTTACATTTTAGTGACTTTATTTTTTGAGGGTTGGGCTAAAAGAGTGAGGATAGAAGTAGACAGGAGAGACCTTTTGCTTAGATTGGTGAAGGTTTGTTGTAGGAAGAAGGACAATGTTAAAGCCAGTGATATTACAAATATCACCACTCAGATAAAAGAAATTCAACCCACTGCTTTGGCCATTAGAGCCTAGCAATGCTGTGATTGACTAGCTAGATTCCAAAATTTTTAAAGAAAGTTTTCTATATTGTCATATCAGGTTGGTCAAAGTAAGAAATATCTGGATAGTGTGTGTAACCGTTGGGTATGTTTTTTGCCATAGCATATCATTCATTCTTTCTATCTATCTGTCTATCTATCTGTCTATCTATCTATCCATCCATCTATCTACCTACCTACCTACCTACATATCTGTCTAATCATCTAATCAGTTAGAAAATACAAGAAGACAAAACAACAAGGACCTACTGTATAACACAGGGAACTATATTCAATATCTTGTAATAACCTATAATGAAGAATAATCTGAAAACAAATACATATATAACTGAATCACTTTGCTGTACACCTGAAACTACATAATATTGTAAATCAACTATACTTCAGTAAAAAATAAATGAATGGCAGGAAAAAAAGCCATATCTGTGTGAAATTAAATAGTGGGCTAATAAATGTATTCTAACTGGTAAGCCTTAGCTACATATGAATCCCACCTTTATAGGTTTGCTGGCTAAACTGATGATCCCAGAGCAGCCAAACAATTCACCTTTGGCTGGAAGAAATGGAAGGTTTAGGTGTACATACTGTCACAAAGATGTTCTCCTTAAATGTGATTGATTGATAGACCTACCCACTCATTTAAAAAACTTTAATTGAGGGACTACTGTACTAAGTGATGTGTTGGGCTTTGGGAGGACAGGGTCAGGATAAATATGACATGGCCCCATAGTATATAAAATGTATATAAAGTTATAAAGAAGGATATTACAATTATAATAAAGCATTTTAAGCCAAATTGGTAACATTTTTTTTCCCTCTGAGAAGATGAATTCTGACATACTCCTAAAATCCTATAGGATAACTTGAACATATCTCAACTGTACACACTTGACTGATAATTAAATCAGTTTTATTTCCAGAGTGGGCTTTATTAGAGTCCATCAATTTGTCAGGTTCTGTTATCTCCCAATAGGTGTTCATTGATTTAAAGAAGTGAACTGACAAACTTCAGGCCATTTCTAAGAGCACCAACTGCCAAGACTTCCCAAACTGCAGCAGGTGTTTCAACAGAGGAAAGAGAGAGTGAAAGGTGAATTGTCTCCACTGGAACATTCTGTCTTTGCAACTCGGGGTGGTGTGTTCAGGAGTAGGAAGTTATCTGCTTTTTTTGTTATAGGTACAGGAACAAGGAAAGGTTTCTAATCCCTGGGCTTTCTGATCTGTCTTCTATAAGAAGCCAAGTTCTTCAGAGTGGTATCAAAATTGGTCATCAATTTATATCCATTCTTGTTTATTGTAGCACATTCAGTCATTTAAAAAACGAGGTCTATTTTTTTCCCTCTTCATCCTTTTTTGGTTTTTGGGTTTTTTTGTCATTAGTATTAGTCTAGTAGGGCTGCCATAACAAAATACCACAGACTGGCTTAAACAACATAAATTTATTTTTTCAGATTTCTGGAGTCTGGAAAGTGTAAGATCAAGGTGCTGGCAGGGTTCCTTTCTGTTGAGGTCTCTCTCCTTGGCTTGTGGAGGGCCGCCTTCTCACTGTGTCCACATAGTCTTTTCTCCATGCCAGCACATCACTGGTGTCTCTCTTCTTGGAAGGACACTGGTCATACTGGATTAGGGCCCCAACCTTATGACCTCATTTAAGCTTAATTACATTCTTAAAAAGCCCTATCTCAAATACACATTCAGAGTTAGGGCTTCAACATGTGAATTTGAGGATGAGAGGAGACACAATTCAATCCATAACAACATCTATCTCTGTTTCTCCTCTCAAGCACTCTCCTACTTCACCTGTTAGTCGTTGCTTCTGTTAATCTGAAATTCTATGGGATAGATTCATAAATTTCCTGAGCCAAAAATAGGCACGTCTATTGCCCCCAGCTGAGTGTTTCAGATTAATGCTGTGCATTTGGAAGGAAAGCTAACTGGAAGTGAGGGACAACATGTTAAGTCCTGGCTAGAGGGTGTTCACATGGTGCCTTTTCTTTTTAACCCTTCCTTTTATTGGGGGAGGGCAGATGACATTTTACATAAACAGCTGAAGTAGACTAACGTGATTTACAAACAAAAATTGCTAATGAAATGCCTCTTATTTGGCTTTTAAGAAATGTTAATTCCCTTTGCTTTGCTTTCATTGACTTTGTCATTGAAAATAGATTTCTAAGAAGAGGTGCAAGTATGTTAGAAAAAGTCGTGTCTCCTAAAGCAGAAATGGACATCATAATTGTGAATGACAAGCCAAGCACATTTCTAAACATTCTCAGTTTTATCATGGATGCCACTGTCCTCACAAGTTCTGACATGGACAGGGCAACTATGTCTCTTAATATTGCAGAGAGCTAGTGTTCACTTCCACTAGGATTATAGGAACCTATGATGATTCTGTGTGCTTTTTTTGCACATTTCCTCAAGGATCAAATATTTGTTCAGTCATATCTGTTAGACTCATTGACATCTTTCCTTTTTCCTTCTGATCTGCACGTGTGGAGTTACATAGCAACCCAATATTTCTCCATCTTTTTTTCCTCTTTGTTCGTCCACCATTATCCCCAGCAGGAATTCAGAGATATAAAAAAACTGGACGTGTGCAACTTTGTACCAACAACTCCTTCTCCCTAGCGTCATCAGCTCAACTGCCTGTAACTCCCTAGAAGTTTCACAGTTTTCAGTGTAGATCAGCTTGTTTGTATGTTTTGTTCTGTTTTGTTTTAAACATAGAAATCTGGTTTACAACTAGCTGCTTTGGCTAGATTGGAGAAATTACCCTCAGAAAGACTGGAGAGGACCTGGGAAATTTACCTATTGACTGAACTTTTAAAGAAGCAGCCCACAGGGGTAATTTACATGAAGGAAGAAGCAGCATGGAGCTGCATTGGGATTTACAGTCACTTTTGTTAGAAAGGAAAATATCATACATCCGACCAAAATGGATTGAATGGCTCAATGCCCACAGCGTTCTTTTCATTGGTAAACAATTTGAAAAATCCAGCAAATGAGAAATGAAACACTGATTTGGTTTAAAATTGAAACTTCTCAGATAAATTTATTAGTTACCTCAAGGATTAAAGATTTTTGTGTTCAGAATATAGAGCTTTGGGCTAGAGTAACACTGTACTACAGACCTGGTTAGTTGACATATCTGTGCTTATGAAGTTCGTAATTCAGTGGAAAAGGGAAAGAAGTATTTGGAATACAATAACTTAGAATTTATAAAGGATACATGTATTTGTGTACACTTATTCCTCTTCAGATAAGGCATGTTGGGTGGGGGTCACATAACAGAGTGGGAGCTGTGTTTCTTGGTACTTGATACCCATAAAACTCTGGGAATAGGTATGTCTATTGAACTCTAGAAACTAAGAGTAAGCATTAGGAGGGAAAGTGAAGTGGAACAGAGTGGGCAGTAAGTTGGTAATAGTGAAGTTGTGTTTAAAAGTTGCTTTAAAGACAGTCATTTGTTTTGTTTGAGAGGTAATTAGTAGGCCTTTTAACTTCAGGAGCTTTTGCCAACTTAGGTGGTTTACAATCAACAGTTGTTAGCAATTGCCTGACTCTTGGTAGGTTTTCAATACAGGTTAATTAATTTCTATCGCCAGTTCCCTTCCCCTTAGAGGTTTTGATTTTAGAAAAGCCAGCAGGGAAGTAACATAAATAAACTGAGATAACTTGCATTTTGACTAGTAGATCTTTCCAAATTCCCATATATTTTTAATATAAATCACTAATTTTATACACACACATTGTATGTATGTGTATATGTGTGTATATATTGCTGATATATTAATGTGGAATTTTGGTAATCTATATTAAAATCAAATTAAGATTTTAAATAATAAACTCTAAATTTTCTAAATGTAGGACCTAAAGTATAGGATTAGCACAAAGGATTATAGAACCACAGAATGTCATTCTGAAAGGGGACCTAGAAATCAGTTGTTGATCTGATTCTTCCTCATCATTTTTCAGTTTAAGAAACAAGAACTGATAGGTGAACCGATTTGCCCTAGCTTGTCCATGTCAGTATGGCAAATCTTTATTGGAAACAAAGGAAAGTCATCTGGGGCTAGGTCTGAGGAAATAATCATTGATCAAGTTAAGTTTCTTAAGGCAAACATTTTCATGAAGCTCATACCAGCCACTGAGACAATCCCTGCCCTGCCTTCTCTCCCTGCCCTAACAACCCAATTCTAGAAGAAGAGAGTAGCAAAAAACCTTTAAAATAATAACTGCATCACTAGAAGAAAATGTGCAGCTTTCTAGGTTTATTTTGAAAGATGACTTTCATTTGGATGTGTAAGTTCCAGTGTGTACGTGTGTTTATTTTTTGCTTGATTTAATTACAGACATTATTTGAGTTTCATCTCGTGTAGGGGGATGGCCTTGGACCGTGGGCAAATATCATCATTGTCTTTTGAGGCATGACAATTATGCAACCAAGAATTTATAGATTAAAGACAAACAAAGCCCTTTTCTTCTTTTATAAAATAGTAAAGAAACCAAATGTTTTCTTTGATAATTTTAAACTATTTTAATAATATTCTTAGTAAGCAACTCTGGGTTAGAGATCTAAAGAAATGTTGAAGCAATTTACTTGGCTTATTTATATTAATTAGCTCTGAAAGTCTTCTTAGTATGCAATTTTCTAATTGTCTGCAAATCAAAGCCTATTTATATAATTCAAGGAATGTATAATACCTTACTTTAATTTCATCTGGTAAAGTCAGTAACATTTGTATTTCCACCTATAAAA
Organism: Hyperoodon ampullatus; assembly: GCF_949752795.1. NCBI lineage: Eukaryota > Metazoa > Chordata > Mammalia > Artiodactyla > Ziphiidae > Hyperoodon > Hyperoodon ampullatus. The sequence goes on from NC_136919.1 coordinate 82,837,479, forward strand.
ATCAGTTCCATGAGTCTATCATAGTAGATGTATTTTGTCATTTATTCAGCTAAATTTACCATTTCTAACTGAGAGAGCTAATTGCTTACCCAATATCCATTTTCCCCTTCTCCCTGGGCAACGTGCCAGCTAGGGAAAATGATAAGAAGATCAATGATGTTTCTTCACCTAGGCCAGTGATATATATGCTGAAGATTTCTGGAAAATGTCTTCAAAGGCTCTTACCCTTTTCTTGTAACCAGCTGTCTGGAATGTAGTCATGATAACTGGAGTTCCAGCAGTTATGTTGAAACACAAGGTAGCCTTTAGGATAGACACCAGTGCTGAATATGGTAGATCAGAAAGAGAGATGGAACTTGGGTCCCTGATGATAGCCCTGGAGTGCCTTCCTTCAGATTTCTTTCATATGAGAGAAAAATAAACCCATATGTCTCTAAGCCACCGTTACTTTGAACTTTCTGTTCTATGCAATAAAATGTAATTTCCTCTTATATGCTAAGCTCAATTTCACCATTTTTTTTGTTTGTTTTCTTTTTATCCAGTTCAAGAAAGTCCCATGGTTACCTGTTGCTTGCTATAAAAATATAATCATTTAACCAACTATATAACCCAATGTCTTCTATTATACTTTTGGCCCATTGCTGCACCCATGCTAATCTGCTCAATCCTGTCTCACCCATGACTTGTTTCCAATCTATTTGAAATTTACTCTTGCAAAAGATGTTTTAATTTTATGTATTGGGCATATTCAAATTTAGATATAAAGACTGCAAAAAAATTGATTTCAAAAGAGAGCAAATACAATGCCAATTTATAGCTCACAAATACAGAAATTTCTTTCTCATTCCAGGTTTTGCTCAAGGCAGAGTATGTTGAAGCCAGTGCAGCTGTGCCTGTGTTTTTTGAATGCTTGTAGTTTGTTATTTGCATATGTAAAAATATAGTTACAAATTTAAAAATAAGGGAAACTAAAGTGGAAATAGGAGTGGGAAAGATGAAATTTAGAAAGATCTTGAATATCTTACTCTAGGAGAGCTAAGTCACTTTGTTAAAGGATGAGATAACAAGCGTTTCAAAACAATAGGAGTGAATGAATTTCTGAGAGAACAATTCATGAAAGTGGCAATTCAGTTTTCGAGAGTGCTTAATTCACTGTAAATCTCTGAGTTACCAGAATTATGAAATCTCACTGTATAGCTACTGAGAACTTGGACATGAGGATTTAAATAAAGATAAATTGGGGTTGGGGGAAGGGGAGGAGAATGGGCTTCTCTGCAAGAAATGTTTCTACTACTTAAAAATGTTCCCACTATTTAAAAATTAGTTATGCATTACATTTCTCATTTTATGCATTTTCAGTGTATACAGTTTTTAGAAGTGCAATTCATGTGTTCAATAAGAATCACTTCTCCTAAAGGGAACCCTCTTGCGCTGTTGGTGGGAATGTAAATTGATACAGCCACTATGGAGAACTGTATGGAGGTTCCTTAAAAAAGTAAAAATAGAACTACCATATGACCCAGGAATCCCACTACTGGGCATATACCCTGAGAAAACCATAATTCAAGGAGAGTCATGTACTACAGTGTTCATTGCAGCTCTGTTTACAATAGCCAGGACATGGAAGCAACCTAAGCGTCCATTGACAGATGAATGGATAAAGAAGATGTGGCACATATATACAATGGAATATTACTCAGCCATAAAAAGAAACGAAATTAAGTTATTTGTAGTGAGGTGGATGGACCTAGATTCTGTCATACAGAGTAAAGTTAAGTCAGAAAGAGAAAAACAAATACTGTAGACTAACACATATATATGGAATCTAAAAAAAAAAAAAATGGTTCTGAAGAACCTAGGGGCAGGACAGGAATAAAGACGCAGACATAGAGAATGGACTTGAGGACCCGGGGAGGGGGAAGGGTAAGCTGGGACGAAGTGAGAGAGTGGCATTGACATATATATACACTACCAAATGTAAAATAGATAGCTAGTGGGAAGCAACTGCGTAGCACAGGGAGATCAGCTTGGTGCTTTGTGACCACCTAGCGGGGTGGGATAGGGAGGGTGGGAGGGAGGGAGATGCAAGAGAGAAGGGATATGGGGATGTATACATATGTGTAGCTGATTCACTTTGTTATACAGCAGAAACTAACACAACAGTGTAAAGCAATTAGACTCCAATAAAGATGTTTAAAAAAAGAAAAAGAATCATTTCTCCTATGTCCTTGACTTTCATCAGGAATATACTCTTATTAAATACAGGGGAAGTCCCCAAATCTTTTTTTTTTTTGGCTATGCTGCAGGGCTTGCGGGATCTTAGTTCCCTGACCAGGGATTGAACCTGGGGCCATGGCAGTGAAAGGGCCGAGTCGTAACCACTGAACCACCAGGGAACTTCCAGTCCCCAACTCTGTTTTACCAGCCTGTGACTACAAAGAAGGCAATATTTCATTTAATACCCACACTTTAATGATTTGGAGAACTCATCTGCCAACTTAGCTTGGGATCCATATCTTTTTCCTAGGTTTCCTTTTCATTTTTCAAGGAACCCTAGAGTGATTTGTTTATCAGTCCTGGTTGCATGCTTACAGCATTTGCCAGGTGTGAGACTGCAAACCAGTCGTATGAAACCCTTGCAACTTTGGACACCCCCCTTTGCTGGTTTCTGTTTCTTCTAGAGCTGCTTCCTTAATCCTGTGGCAGAAGCTAGTGATGTTGACAGGCACACTGAACTCTGACAGGCCCCTGAAAGCCTGCCTGGGCTTCCCATCTTGCTGTCTAGTGCAGGAAAGATGAGGCTTGATTACATCACTGGCTCCAAGTCTGGCCTGTCCCCTCTTCTGCTGTGGCTGGTGATCTGCTCTCCTCTCCACTCAGCTACAGGCATCTGACAGTTTGTTCAGCCTCAGGGACTTCTCAGATCTAAGGGTAGTTGCTTCTTCCTTTGGTGTTCTGCTCAATCAAGGTATTGTACAGCAAAACCATGCTGAATAATTACAAGGGGCATAATTGTCTAGAATACCATGGAATAATGCTGGTTGTGGGAATGCAATATGGTGTCTCAGTATGGGCCTCAGTTATAACTGTCAGTGTCATACTGATATTTAATTCACACAAAGAGCACACCCAGAGTGGTATAATATTATTTCCTGTATGTTAAAATTAAACATAAAAATACCTAATATGTAATTGGATGTAAAGTAAGATGCCTTTTAAAAAAGAAGGAAAAGGAGGAAACAAGTGCGTAGATGAAGATACAGTAAACAAAAGAAAAAACTCAAGGCAGAACTGAAAGTTCAAGAGAATATGGAAACCAAGGAGAAGACTTATAGTTAGCCAGTTGGGCTGAATAAAGGTATAGCTCCTAGGGACTCAACCAATCTACCTGCTTTCTGGGAACTCCAGGAAGTTGAACGATGCTGCATTAAATTGAGGAGAAGAAAGAGAGCAGAACCTAAAGTGATTACAAACTTTTTTGACACCCAGGTAGAGAAATATCTAGGCAAGAATGGGCCCATTTTCTAGAAACCAAAATAACGGGCATTAGCAGATTATTGCTTTATTTGTGATTGCCTATCAATTGTATGTTTTTTCAGCAAGTATATATTGAATGCTTACAGTTCTAGATACTGGGGATACGATGGTAAACATTCCTATGAGTTCCTTGCTCTCATGGAACTGACAGTAGTGAATGAGGGAAAGAAAATAAACATGTAAAAAAATAATTTTAGATAGTTTTGAAAGAAACAAAATTAGGACTGTGAGCTTGAAATAGAGGGAGGTCTGCTTTATATGGAGTGTTCAGGGAAAACTTCCTTGAGGGGTGACACTCAAGATGAGAGCTAAATGATGAGTGTGAGGCAGCCATTCACAGATAGAGCAGAGTGGCATTCCAGGTAGGAGGAGCGGCTAGTGCAAAGGCCCTGTGTCAGGATAGGCTTGGCATGTCTGAAGGACAGCAAGAACGACAGTGTGACTAGAGCATCATGAAGGAGGGAGGGAGTTTTAGGAGAAGTTGGAGAGGCAGGGAGGGGCCAGGGTTTCTAGGTCATTGTAGGGAGGCTGCAAGTTTGGCTTTTATTCAAATAAGCCACACATATACACACTACTATTTATAAAATAGGTAAACAACAAGGGCCTACTGTGTAGCACAGGGAACTATATTCAGTATCTTGTAATAACCTATAATGGAAAAGAATCTGAAAAATTATATATATATATATATATATATATATATATATATATATATATATATATATATATAAACTGAATCACTTTGCTGTATACCTGAAACTAACACAACACTGGAAATTAACTATACTTACATTTTAAAAAATGGTAAAAAAGAAATAAGAAGCCACTGAAGGGATAATGCAGAAAAGTGATTTATATTTCAGAATGATAACCGTGGCTACCGTGTGAGGCATGGATGATAAGCAGGGCAGTATGGAACCACAGAGATCAGTTTGGAGACTGTCATAGGAGCCCAAGTGAGAGAAGGTGGTGGTTTGGAGTAGGGCTGCATCAGTAGAAACGTAGATCCTACTTGAACGTGCTTGGCATGAGTAAAATAAAGCTGTACAAAAATGACATTTGACCATGCTAAGTGTGGTTCTTAGGTGGTGTTTACTACTGACACAGCATTTGCAAAATAAAAAGACATTGAAATGCAACTCTAGGGCTATATCTTTTTTTTATTTTTATTTATTTTATTTATTTTTTTGCGGTACGCAGGCCTCTCACTGTTGTGGCCTCTCCCGTTGCGGAGCACAGGCTCTGGACGCTTAGGCCCAGTGGCCATGGCTCACGGGCCCAGCCGCTCCGCAGCATGTGGGATCTTCCCGGACCGGGGCACGAACCTGTGTCCCCTGCATCGGCAGGTGGACTCTCAACCACTGCGCCACCAGGGAAGCCCTCTAGGGCTATATCTTTTAAGAAGACCCCCAAACCTAGGAATAGTGACATGGATGTGATGATGAAGACTGAGAGCCTAGCATTTTATCACCTGATTAATGTTTATGGGAAAAAAGAAAATTCTTATGTTTTTTCTTAATCTCATGAGTTTAATAGTCATGACACCTTGTTTAGAGCTAGAGAAGTCCCATTAATTTGCACAGGACCAAAAAGGAAAAACAGTAACTAATTAAACTGATATTTACTTAAGGATGTTCTGCAAGAGTAATTTGGTGCAGAGGGATTATTAAAGACTCACACAGCTAGAATGTATGATCCACATCAACCCAGTTGTAAACTTTTGTCTCAGCTGAGATTTTTTCCGCTTCACAGATCCTGTTCCACCTTTCAAGTGGAAGTGGATTTGTGCTGTCTCATCTCATCTGAGTTCTGATAAACTGGTGTGCTTAAAGAGAATAATGGAAAATTTCTTAGGGAAGGGAAGGTTGCCTAACATTTACCAGCAATTTTTCTGGTATTTCTCAGCATGTAAAGGGGAAGGTGAGTTCTAATACAGATTATGCATGTATTAGAAATGCAGATTAAGCATTCTTTTGCATCAAAGTCAAAGGTTGTTCTAAAACAGCATTTAATTCCCTTTACCCATCAGTCTATCAATCTGTACATTTTTTGAGTAATCCATTTATTCGGTACATTCATGTAAGAAACCACAAACTTCCTTGTTATATATCTTTCTAAAGATTTTTAAGCTGGTAGCTACCAAGGAAAAGAAGCCAATATACACATGGTTTATGTTCCAAATCCTCAAATATTTATATTTCTTTCTTTGGGGGGAAAAACTGGGATGTCTTGTATTTGTTTTCCTTACCTACTAAACTCATAAAATTTTGACAGTTATATTTTCTCCAGTATGGTCACATTATACAATGAACTTCAGTTAATCTAATTAGAGAGGGAGGAAACAAAGGAACTGACATTTGTTGAATTCCTACTTTGTGCTAGGTATATATCTATTCTTGCTTTGTGCTAGGTATATATCTATTTCTACTTTGTGCTAGGTATATATCTATTCCTACTTTGTGCTAGGTATATATCTATTCCTACTTTGTGCTAGGTATATATATACTCTTACTTTGTGCTAAGTAAATATATACTTTTTAATATATATCTTTAAAAATATATATATATTTTTTGCTTTATAACAATTTAATCAGTTATACATATACATATGTTCCCATATCCCCTCCCTTTTGCGTCTCCCTCCCACCCTCCCTATCACACCCCTCCAGGCGTTCACAAAGCACCGAGCTGATCTCCCTGTGCTATGCGGCTGCTTCCCACTAGCTATCTACCTTACGTTTGGTAGTGTATATATGTCCATGCCGCTCTTTCACTTTGTCACAGCTTACCCTTCCCCCTCCCCATGTCCTCAAGTACATTCTCTAGTAGGTCTGTGTCTTTATTCCTGTTTTACCCCTAGGTTCTTCATGACATTTTTTTCCCTTAAATTCCATATATATGTGTCAGCATACAGTATTTGTCTTTCTCTTTCTGACTTACTTCACTCTGTATGACAGACTCTAGGTCCATCCACCTCATTACAAATAGCTCAATTTCGTTTCTTTTTATGGCTGAGTAATATTCCATTGTATATATGTGCCACATCTTCTTTACCCATTCATCCGATGATGGACACTTAGGTTGTTTCCATCTCTGGGCTATTGTAAATAGGACTGCTATGAACATTTTGGTACATGTCTCTTTTTGAATTATGGTTTTCTCAGGGTATATGCCCAGTAGTGGGATTGCTGGGTCATATGGTAGTTCTATTTGTAGTTTCTTAAGGAACCTCCATACTGTTCTCCATAGTGGCTGTACCAATTCACATTCCCACCAGCAGTGCAAGAGTGTTCCCTTTTTTCCACACCCTCTCCAGCATTTATTGTTTCTAGATTTTTTGATGATGGCCATTCTGACTGGTGTGAGATGATATCTCATTGTAGTTTTGATTTGCATTTCTCTAATGAGTAAAGATGTTGAGCATCCTTTCATGTGTTTGTGGGCAGTCTGTATATCTTCTGTGGAGAAATGTCTATTTAGGTCTTCTGCCCATTTTTGGATTGGGCTGTTTGTTTTTTTGTTATTGAGCTGCATGAGCTGCTTATAAATTTTGGAGATTAATCCTTTGTCAGTTGCTTCATTTGCAAATATTTTCTCCCATTCTGAGGGTTGTCTTTTGGTCTTGTTTATGGTTTCCTTTGCTGTGCAAAAGCTTTTAAGTTTCATTACGTCCCATGTGTTTATTTTTGTCTTTATTTCCATTTCTCTAGGAGGTGGGTCAAAAAGGATCTTGCTGTGATTGATGTCATAGAGTGTTCTGCCTATGTTTTCCTCTAAGAGTTTGATAGTGTCTGGCCTTACATTTAGGTCTTTAATCCATTTTGAGCTTATTTTTGTGTATGGTGTTAGGGAGTGATCTAATCTCATACTTTTACATGTCCCTATCCAGTTTTCCCAGCACCACTTATTGAAGAGACTGTCCTTTCTCCACTGTACATTCCTGCCTCCTTTATCAAAGATAAGGTGACCATATGTCCGTGGGTTTATCTCTGGGCTTTCTATCCTGTTCCATTGATCTATCTTTCTGTTTTTGTGCCAGTACCATACTGTCTTGATTACTGTAGCTTTGTAGTATAGTCTGAAGTCAGGGAGCCTGATTCCTCCAGCTCCATTTTTCGTTCTCAAGATTGCTTTGGCTATTCGGGGTCTTTTGTGTTTCCATACAAATTGTGAAATTTTTTGCTCTAGTTCTGTGAAAAACGCCAGTGGTAGTTTGATAGGGATTGCATTGAATCTGTAGATTGCTTTGGGTAGTAGAGTCATTTTCACAATGTTGATTCTTCCAATCCAAGAACATGGTACATCTCTCCATCTATTTGTATCATCTTTAATTTCTTTCATCAGTGTCGTATAATTTTCTGCATACAGGTCTTTTGTCTCCTTAGGTAGGTTTATTCCTAGATATTTTATTCTTTTTGTTGCAATGGTAAATGGGAGTGTTTCCTTGATTTCACTTTCAGATTTTTCATCATTAGTATATAGGAATGCCAGAGATTTCTGTGCATTAATTTTGTATCCTGCAACTTTACCAAATTCATTGATTAGCTCTAGTAGTTTTCTGGTAGCATCTTTAGGATTCTCTATGTATAATATCATGTCATCTGCAAACAGTGACAGCTTTACTTCTTCTTTTCCGATTTGGATTCCTTTTATTTCCTTTTCTTCTCTGATTGCTGTGGCTAAAACTTCCAAAACTATGTTGAATAAGAGTGGTGAGAGTGGGCAACCTTGTCTTGTTCCTGACCTTAGTGGAAATGGTTTCAGTTTTTCACCATTGAGGACGATGCTGGCTGTGGGTTTGTCATATATGGCCTTTATTATGTTGAGGAAAGTTCCCTCTATGCCTACTTTCTGCAGGGTTTTTATCATAAATGGGTGTTGAATTTTGTCAAAAGCTTTCTCTGTATCTATTGAGATGATCATATGGTTTTTCTCCTTCAATTTGTTAATATGGTGTATCACGTTGATTGATTTGCGTATATTGAAGAATCCTTGCATTCCTGGAATAAACCCCACTTGATCATGGTGTATGATCCTTTTAATGTGCTGTTGGATTCTGTTTGCTAGTATTTTGTTGAGGATTTTTGCATCTATGTTCATCAGTGATATTGGCCTGTAGTTTTCTTTCTTTGTGACATCCTTGTCTGGTTTTGGTATCAAGGTGATGGTGGCCTTGTAGAATGAGTTTGGGAGTGTTCCTCCCTCTGCTATATTTTGGAAGAGTTTGAGAAGGATAGGTGTTAGCTCTTCTCTAAATGCTTGATAGAATTCGCCTGTGAAGCCATCTGGTCCTGGGCTTTTGTTTGTTGGAAGATTTTTTATCACAGTTTCAATTTCAGTGCTTGTGATTGGTCTGTTCATATTTTCTATTTCTTCCTGATTCAGTCTTGGCAGGTTGTGCATTTCTAAGAATTTGTCAATTTCTTCCAGGTTGTCCATTTTATTGGCATAGAGTTGCTTGTAGTAATCTCTCATGATCTTTTGTATTTCTGCAGTGTCAGTTGTTACTTCTCCTTTTTCATTTCTAATTCTATTGATTTGAGTCTTCTCCTTTTTTTTCTTGATGAGTCTGGCTAATGGTTTATCAATTTTGTTTATCTTCTCAAAGAACCAGCTTTTAGTTTTATTGATCTTTGCTATCGTTTCCTTCATTTCCTTTTCATTTATTTCTGATCGGATTTTTATGATTTCTTTCCTTCTGCTAACTTTGGGATGTTTTTGTTCTTCTTTCTCTAATTGCTTTAGGTGCAAGGTTAGGTTGTTTATTCGAGATGTTTCCTGTTTCTTAAGGTGGGATTGTATTGCTATAAACTTCCCTCTCAGAACTGCTTTTGCTGCATCCCATAGGTTTTGGGTCGTCGTGTCCCCATTGTCATTTGTTTCTAGGTATTTTTTAATTTCCTCTTTGATTTCTTCAGTGATCACTTCGTTATTAAGTAGTGTATTGTTTAGCCTCCATGTGCTTGTATTTTTTACAGCTCTTTTCCTGTAATTGATATCTAGTCTCATAGCATTGTGGTCGGAAAAGATACTTGATACAATTTCAATTTTCTTAAATTTACCAAGGCTTGATTTGTGACCCAAGATATGATCTATCCTGGAGAATGTTCCATGAGCACTTGAGAAAAATGTGTATTCTGTTGTTTTTGGATGGAATGTCCTATAAATATCAATTAAGTCCATCTTGTTTAATGTATCATTTAAAGCTTGTGTTTCCTTATTTATTTTCATTTTGGAAGATCTGTCCATTGGTGAAAGTGGGGTGTTAAAGTCCCCTACTATGATTGTGTTACTGTCGATTTCTCCTTTTATGGCTGTTAGTATTTGCCTTATGTATTGAGGTGCTCCTATGTTTGGTGCATAAATATTTACAATTGTTATATCTTCTTCTTGGATCGACCCCTTGATCATTATGTAGTGTCCTTCTTTGTCTCTTCTAGTAGTCTTTATTTTAAAGTCTATTTTGTCTGATATGAGAATTGCTACTCCAGCTTTCTTTTGGTTTCCATTTGCATGGAATATCTTTTTCCATCCCCTTACTTTCAGTCTGTATGTGTCTCTAGGTCTGAAGTGGGTCTCTTGTAGACAGCATATATATGGGTCTTGATTTTGTATCCATTCAGCCACTCTGTGTCTTTTGGTGGGAGCATTTAGTCCATTTACATTTAAGGTAATTATCGATATGTGTGTTCCTATTCCCATTTCCTTAACTGTTTTGGGTTCGTTATTGTAGGTCTTTTCCTTCTGTTGTGTTTCTTGCCTAGAGAAGTTCCTTTAGCATTTGTTGTAAAGCTGGTTTGGTGGTGCTGAACTCTCTCAGCTTTTGCTTGTCTGTAAACGTTTTAATTTCTCCATCAAATCTGAATGAGATCCTTGCTGGGTAGAGTAGTCTTGGTTGCAGGTTTTTCTCCTTCATCACTTTAATTATGTCCTGCCACTCCCTTCTGGCTTGTAGAGTTTCTGCTGAGAGATCAGCTGTTAACCTGATGGGGATTCCCTTGTGTGTTATTTGTTGTTTTTGCCTTGCTGCTTTTAATATGATTTCTTTGTGTTTAATTTTTGACAGTTTGATTAATATGTGTCTTGGCGTATTTCTCCTTGGATTTATTCTGTATGGGACTCTCTGTGCCTCCTGGACTTGATTAACTATTTCTTTTCCCATATTAGGGAAGTTTTCAACTATAATCTCTTCAAATATTTTCTCAGTCCCTTTCTTTTTCTCTTCTTCTTCTGGAACCCCTATAATTCGAATGTTGGTGCGTTTAATGTTGTCCCAGAGGTCTCTGAGGCTGTCCTCTGTTCTTTTCATTCTTTTTTCCTTCTTTTGCTCTGCAGTAGTTATTTCCACTATTTTATCTTCCACCTCAGTTATCCGTTCTTCTGCCTCAGTTATTCTGCTATTGATCCCATCTAGAGTATTTTTTATTTCATTTATTGTGTTTTTCATCGATGCTTGATTCATCTTTAGTTCTTCTAGGTCCTTGTTAACTGTTTCTTGCATTTTGTCTATTCTATTTCCAAGATTTTGCATCTGGGAAATAGAATCTTGGATCATCTTTACCATCATTATTCTGAATTCTTTTTCAGGTAGACTGCCTATTACCTCTTCATTTGTTAGGTCTGGTGGGTTTTTATCTTGCTCCTTCCCCTGCTGTGTGTTTTTCTGTCTTCTCATTTTGCTTATGTTACTGTGTTTGGGGTCTCCTTTTTGCAGGCTGCAGGTTCGTAGTTCCCGTTGTTTTTGGTGTCTGTCCCCAGTGGCTAAGGTTGGTTTAGTGGGTTGTGTAGGCTTCCTGGTGGAGGGGACTAGTGCCTGTGTTCTGGTGGATGAGGCTGGATCTTGTCTTTCTGGTGGGCAGGTCCACGTCTGGTGGTGTGTTTTGGGGTGTCTGCGGACTTTTTATGATTTTAGGCCACCTCTCTGCTAATGGGTGGCGTTGTGTTCCTGTCTTGCTAGTTTTTTGGCATAGGGTGTCCAGCACTGTAGCTTGCTGGTCGTTGAGTGAAGCTGGGTGCTGGTGTTGAGATGGAGATCTCTGGAAGATTTTCGCCGTTTGATATTATGTGGAGCTGGGAGGTCTCTTGTGGACCAGTGTCCTGAAGTTGGCTCTCCCACCTCAGAGGCACAGCACTGACTCCTGGCTCCTCAATTTGGGATGATTTGTTGTCTATTCATGTATTCCACGGATGCAGGGTACATCAAGTTGATTATGGAGCTTTAATCCGCTGCTTCTGAGGCTGCTGGGAGAGATTTCCCTTTCTCTTCTTTGTTCTCACAGCTCCTGGGTCTCAGCTTTGGATTTGGCCCCGCCTCTGCGTGTAGGTCGCCGGAGGGCGTCTGTTCTTCGCTCAGACAGGACAGGGTTAAAGAGCAGCCTCTTCGGGGACTCTGGCTCACTCAGGCCGGGCGGGAGGGAGGGGCACGGAGTGCGGGGCGAGCCTGCAGCGGCAGAGGTCGGCGTGACGTTGCACCAGCCCGAGGCGCGCCGTGCGTTCTCCCAGGGAAGCCGCCCCTGGATCCCGGGACCCCGGCAGTGGCGGGCTGCACAGGCTCCCGGCAGGGCGGTGTGGACAGTGACCTGCGCTCGCACACAGGCTTCTTGGCGGCGGCAGCAGCAGCCCCAGCGTCCCACGCCCGTCACTGGGCTCCGCGCTTTCAGTCGCGACTCGCGCCCGTCTGTGGAGCCCCTTTAAGCAGCGCTCTTAATCCCCTCTCCTCGCGCACCAGGAAACCAAGAGGGAAGAAAAAGTCTCTTGCCTCTTCGGCAGCTCCAGAGTTTTCCCGGACTCCCTTCCGGCTAGCTGTGGCACACTAGCCCCCTTCAGGCTAAGTTCTCGCCGCCAGCCCCAGTCCTCTCCCTGCGCTCTGACCAAAGCCCGAGCCTCAGCTTCCAGCGCCGCCCGCCTCGGCGGGCGAGCAGACAAGCCTCTCGGGCTGGTGAGTGCCGCTCGGCACTGATCTTCTGTGCGGGAATCTCTCCGCTTTGCCCTACCCAGGTATGTGGGGAGTTTCTTGCCTTTTGGGAGGTCTGGGGTCTTCTGCCAGCGTTCAGTAGGTGTTCTGTAGGAGTTGTTCCACGTGTAGCTGTATTTCTGGTGTATCCGTGGGGTGGAAGGTAATCTCCGCGTCTTACTCTTCCGCCATCTTACCCGGAAGTCTCCAAAAATATTTTTTAACTTTCTACTTTAAAATAATTTCAAGCCTAAAAAGTTTCACAGAGAACTTCCAAATACCCTTCACCCAGATTCACCTAGCTCATAAATTTGCTTTATAATTTTCTCTCCCTCTTTCACTTTAATATATTTTTTTCTGAGCCAATTGAAAGTGCCTTGTGTGCCTACTCTTCCTTTAGCCTTCAATAGTTTAATATTCAATAGTTAACCTTCCATGTGTTTTTCCTAAAAACAAGGATATTCTCTTATATATCCATAGTACAGTTATAATTTTCAGGAAATTTGACATTGATACAATATTTTAATTGAATTTACAATCCATGTTCCCATTTTTATCAATGGGCCCAGTAATGTCTTTGGTAGCATCTTTGTTCCATCAGCCCAGGGTCTAGTATTGCTGAACTGCTTCCATCTCCTTTGTCAGGAATAGTTCTTTAGGTTTTTTTTTGTTTGTTTTTCTTTTGTCTTTCATGACTTTGACATATTTTAAGAATACAAGCCAGTTATTTTATAGGATTGTTCCTCAGTTTGAGGTTTAATTTTTTTTTTTTTTTTTTTTTTAGTATTTCCTCCTGATTAGATTTAGATGTACATCCCTGGTCAGAAGTACATGTGTCTTTACCAGGCTGTCACATCTGGATGCACAGTATGTCCATCTGCCCCTCCTTGGCGATGCTCATTTTGATCACCAGGTTAAGATATTGTTTGTTTTTTTCCATTGTAAAATTATTTTTCCACCTTGAAAATCATAAGCAATCTCTGGGGAGACACTTAAGGTCATATAAGTATAATGATATTCATCAAACTCCACTTCCACCTTCTCTCAGTAGATCTAGCATCCATTGATGATTCTCACCTGAAACAATCTTGACTCTTACAGTTGCAAAATAGTGACTTTCCAATTCGGGCACTTCTACACTTGTTCATTGGCATTCTACTGCAAGGAAGAGCCCTACTTTTGCCACTAAGAATATTTATTGATTATTGCTGTGGACTCCTGTATTCCTGTTTTATTCAATGGGTCTTAATCCGTTACTATCCTTAGTTTTTATGCTCAAATTTTTGTATATTTGGCCAGTGGGAGCCTCTTCAAGATAGCTCCTGTGTGGTGTGCGTGTATGTGTGTGTGTTGTTTTTGTTTTTTCAAGGGACATTTAAAAAAAAACGTTTAGTTTTAGAATAATTTTATAGAAAAGATACAAATGTAACACAAAGAATTCCTGCATACTGCTCACTCATTTTCCCCTGTTGTAACATCTTATATTACTATGGCTCATTTGTAGCAACTACAGAACCAACAATGGTATATTACTATTAACCAAACTCCACACTTTATTTAAATTTCACTAGTTTTTTTTCCTAATGTCCTTTTTCTATTCCAGGATCCCATTCAGGATACCACGTCATGTCTCCTTAGCCTCTCTGCTCAGTGACAGTTTCTCAGATTTACCTTGTTTTTGATAAGGCAGTTTTGAAGAATACTGTCCTGTGTCCTTTTGACATGTCCAATTATTTATTTTGTTGAGTACTTCCTTACTTTTTGGCACAAGAAGATGTTTCTGGTTCATTTTGTTACTTCCCTGGAATTTGACATTTCTCCAAAAAGCCTCTGTTCCCTTTAATATAGATGGCATTTAGAAACTAATGTGTGGGCATTGAATAGGATTATTGATGCTGGAGTGTCATTGATTCTAGGCCTTTTCAGCAGAGATTTAGGAGATACAGGTTAGATGTAGATTCATATGGCTTTTTACAGCTTTGATACAACTCCAGTGGGTGCTTCTTTGCCTTCCTCCATTTCATTTTGTATCCTTCTCCTTCTATAGAGATAACCTGGCACTTCTAACATCAGCAACACTTTCTCAATCATTTGTTCAGTTTCACAATACACAAAAATTAGATTCAGAATTTCTGCACCAATATCACTATAAAACACAAACCTACAATGAGTTCAAGATCTGATTGCAATGTTATTTTCTCTCTAGGCTGAAGTTATACAGTCATATTATTAAGTTCAATAGGTACTTTAGTTTTTTTTCTCTCTTGCAGTATAGTATGTTGTTCATTTCAGATACAGCTTGGGTTCATTTGTTGCTCTTTGCATTCAGTTTTAGTGTTTTTCTCTCTATCTCTGTGGATTTAATTAAATTAATTAATTTTTACTTTCTAGAACAGGGATCAGCAAACTTTTTCTGTAAAAACCAGACAGTAAATATTTTATGCTTTGTGGACCATACAGTCTTTGTCGCAACTACTCACATCTGCTGGTTTAGTCTGAAAGCACCCATAGGCCATAAACAAATGGGCATTGCTGCGTTCCAATAAAACTTTATTTACAGAAACAGACAGCAGGATGGATTTGGCCTGTGGGCTGTTGTTTGCCAATCCTGTTCTGGAACACTAAATGCTTTCCAAAGTTAAACTATTTTTTTTTTAAGTATGCTCACAGAGATGTCACTCCTTCCCCTAAGTCTCCCACCCAGTGGCTTCTTATATTTTCCAAACATGATCACAACACTATCTTCCATCCCACATGGCCTTCTGCAATGCCACGTTGCTACTCATTCATCAAGAAGTGGAATACACTTCTCTATCCCCTTGAATCTAGGTTGATTCTGTGATTCCTTTGACCAGTATAATATGGTGGAATGCTTATTCTGAGGGAACCCTGTCACATGTAATGTGTACCTTGAGATCACCCTATTGTGAGGAAGCTCAAGCTAGCCACATAAAGAGAAAACAATGCTTTCAGTCCCCAGTTATCCGGTCATCCACTTTTAGGTGCCAGATCTGTGAGTGAAGAAGCCATCTTTGATATTCCAGCTCCAGCAGATGCCACTGGAAGAACAGTCCAGACATATTGCCTCAGTGAGGTTGTCCCAGCCCTCCAGCCATTCATGCCACCCCAGCTGAGGCCACAGATATCGTGGAAGAGAGATGAACTTTTTGCCCTCTATTCCCTGTAGGAATTCTTGATGCTCAAATCGAAGAGTTGTTGCTTTACTCCACTAATTTGGGGATGGTTTGTTAAGAAGTAATAAATAACCTGGAATATATGCTGTACTCCCTGCCACCACCATCATCACTATACTAGGGCTGCCGTGATACAGTACCACAGACTGGATGGCTTAAACAACAAATTTATTGCCTCACAGTTCTGGAGGCTAGAAATTCAAAATCAAGGTGGAGGCAGGGTTGGTTCCTTTTGAGGACTGTGAGGGAAGGCTCTGTTCCAGGCATCTCTCCTTGGCTTGTAGATGGCCATCTTCTTTTCATGTCTCTTCCCATTGTCTCCCCTCTATGTGTATATCTGTGTCTAAATTTCTCCTTATAGTAATACCAGTCATACTGGATTAAGGCCCATCATAATGACTTCATTTTAACTTCAATTACCTCTGCAAAGACCCTATCTCCAAATAGTCACATTCTGAGGTACTGGGGATTAGAGCTTCAACATATGAATTATGGGGAAACACAGTTCAGCTCATTACAATCACCACTGTAGGCAACCAATTTCATTTATTTCTTTTCAATCTTCCTGTGTTGCTGTCTGCAAAAACTAAGCAGATGTATACGTTTTTTCTATTTTCTTTCCTTTAAAATATTTTCCACTTCGCTTTTTTCACTTAGTAATCTAGCCTGGAAAACACCCCATAACAATAGGTGAGTATTTTCCTCATTCTTTTTTTTAAACACCTGCATAGTATATCAATGTGTGTGTGTATATATATATATATATATATATATATATATATATATATATATATACATCATCATTTATTCAATCCATCTCCCTATTTGTATATATAGGTACTTTCCAATATTTTGCAATTACAAATAATGTTGCAGTGAATAATCATGTGTATACATGTATTTCCATACTGTTTAAGGTGTGTCTTCAGAATAAATCCTAAGAAATAGGATTTCTGGGTCGAAAGATAACTGCATATGCAGTTTTGTAGTTTTGTTAAATTCTCTCCATAGGAATTGTGCTATTTTTCATTTCTACCATCAATGCATAAAAGTGCTTATTGTCCATAGCCTCTTCAATACAATACATTGTCAATATTTAAAATTTTTGCTAATCTGGTGGGTGAGAAATAGTATCTAAGTATAGTTTGAATTTGAATTTCTCTCATTATGAGTAAAATTGAGTATCTTTTCATATTTTTTTTTTGTAGAAAGCCAAGCAGGGATTTTATTTCTTTGTTTCTTTGTTTATTTATATTTTGTTACGGTACATGGGATCTTCTTTGTGGCATGCAGGATGTCTCGTGGTGTGTGGGCATCTCTCTAATTGTGATGAGTGGGCTTTGTATTCTCTGCACATGTCTTTTGTTCATAGTTATATCATTTTTGGTATTTTCCCTCTTAATTTTTATACATTTGGGGTATCTTTTTATGATATATATTTCAAACATTTTTTCTAAATTTGTCATTTTTTTTTGACTTGCTTCTAGATTTTTTTTGGCCATGCATTAGAGAAGTTATGTAGTTAAAAGTTTTTTCTTTAATTTTTGAATTTTATTTACTTTATTTTTTAATACAGCAGGTTCTTATTTGTCATCACTTTTATACACATCAGTGTATACATGTCAATCCCAGTTGCCCAATTCATCTCACCACCACCACCACCCCCCTGCCACTTTCCCCCCTTGGTATCCATACATTTGTTCTCTACATCTGTGTCTCAATTTCTGCCCTGCAAACCAGTTCATCTGTACCATTTTTCTAGGTTCCACATATATGTGTTAATATACAATATTTGTTTTTCACTTTCTGACTTACTTCACTCTGTATGACAGTCTCTAGATCCATCCACGTCTCTACAAATAACCCAATTTCATTCCTTTTTATGGCTGAGTAATATTCCATTATATATATGTCCACGTCTTCTTTGTCCGTTTGCCTGTCGATGGACATTTAGGTTGCTTCCATGACCCGGCTATTGTAAATAGTGCTGCAATGAACATTGGGGTCCATGTGTATTTTTGAATTATGGTTTTCTCTAGATATATGCCCAGTAGTGGGATTGCTGGATCATGTGGTAATTGTATTTTTAGTTTTTTAAGGAAACTCCATACTGTCCTCCATAGTGGCTGTATCATTTATCTTCCCACCAACAGTGCAAGAGGGTTCCCTTTTTTCCACCCCTCTCCAGCATTTCTTGTTTGTACATTTTCTGATGATGCCCATTCTAACTGGTGTGAGGTGATACCTCATTGTAGTTTTGATTTGCATTTCTCTAATAATTAATGATGTTGAGCAGCTTTTCATGTGCTTCTTGGCCATCTGTATGTCTTTGGAGAAATGTCTATTTAGGTCTTCTGCCCATTTTTGGATTGAGTTGTTTGTTTTTTTATTATTGAGCTGCATGAGTTGTTTATATATTTTAGAGATTAATCCTTTGTCCGTTGATTCGTTGGCAAATATTTTCTCCCAGTCTGAGGGTTGTCTTTTCGTCCTGTTTATGCTTTCCTTTGCTGTGCAGAACCTTTGAAGTTTCATTAGGTCCCATTTGTTTATTTTTGTTTTTATTTCCATTACTCTAGGAGGTGGGTCAAAAAAGATCTTTCTGTGATTTATGTCAAAGAGTGTTCTTCCTATGTTTTCCTCTAAGAGTTTTAGAGTGTCCGGCCTTACATTTAGGTCTCTAATTTATTTTGAGTTTATTTTTGTGTATGGTGTTAGGGAGTGTTCTAATTTCATTCTTTTACATGTAGCTAGCTGTCCAGTTTTCCCAGAACCACTTATTGAAGAGACTGTCTTTCTCCATTGTATATCCTTGCCTCCTTTGTCATAGATTAGTTGACCATAGGTGCATGGGTTTATCTCTGGGCTTTCTATCTTGTTCCATTGATCTATGTTTCTGTTTTTGTGCCAGTACCATCTTGTCTTGATTACTGTAGTTTTGTAGTCTAAAGTCAGGGAGTCCGATTCCTCCAGCTCCATTTTTTCCCCTCAAGATTGCTTTGGCTATTCGGGGTCTTTTGTGTCTCCATACAAATTTTAAGATTTTTTGTTCTAGTTCCAGAAAAAATGCCATTGGTAATGTGATAGGGATTGCATTGAATCTGTAGATTGTTTTGGGTAGTATAGTCATTTTCACAATATTGATACTTCTAATCCAAGAACATGATATATCTCTCCATCTGTTGGTATCATCTTTAATTTCTTTCATCAGTGTCTTATAGTTTTCTGGATACAGGTCTTTTTTCTCCCTAGGTAGGTTTATTCCTAGGTATTTTTTTTTCTTGCAATGGTAAATGGGAGTGTTTCCTTAATTTCTCTTTCAGATTTTTCATCATTAGTGTATAGGAATGCAAAAGATTTCTGTGCATTAATTTTGTATCCTGCTACTTTACCAAATTCATTGATTAGCTCTAGTAGTTTTCAGGTGGCATCTTTAGGATTCTCTATGTATAGTATCATGTCATCTGCAAACAGTGACAGTTTTACTTCTTCTTTTCCAGTTTGTATTCCTTTTATTTCTTTTTCTTCTCTGATTACTGTGGCTGGGACTTCCAAAACTATGTTGAATAATAGTGGTGAGAGTGGACATCCTTGTCTTGTTTCTGATCTTAGAGGAAATGCTTTCTGTTCTTCACCATTGAGAATGATGTTTGCTGTGGGTTTGTCGTGTATGGCCTTTATTATGTTGAGGTAGGTACCCTCTGTGCCCACTTTCTGGAGGGTTTTTATCATAAATGGGTGTTGAATTTTGTCAAAAGCTTTTTCTGCATCTATTGAGATGATCATATGGTTTTTCTTCTTCAATTTGTTAATGTGGTGTATCACATTGATAGATTTGCATATATTGAAGAATCCTTGCATCCCTGGGATAAACCCCACTTGATTGTGGTGTATGATCCTTTTAATGTGTTGTTGGATTCTGTTTGCTAGTATTTTGTTGAGGATTTTTGCATCTATATTCATCAGTGATATTGGTCTGTAATTTTCTTTTTTTGCAGTATCTTTGTCTGGTTTTGGTATCAGGGTGATGGTGGCCTCGTAGAATGAGTTTGGGAGTGTTCATCCCTCTGCTATACTTTGGAAGGGTTTGAGAACGATGGGTGTTAGCTCTTCTCTAAATGTTTGATAGAATTCACCTGTGAAGCCATCTGTTCCTGGACTTCTGTTTGTTGGAAGATTTTTAATCACAGTTTCAATTTCATTACTTGTGATTGGTGTGTTCTTGTTTTCTATTTCCTCCTGGTTCAGTCTTGGAAGGTTATACCTTTCTAAGAATTTGTCCATTTCCTCCAGATTCTCCACTTTATTGGCATAAGGTTGCTTGTAGTAGTCTCTTAGGATGCTTTGTATTTCTGTGGTGTCTGTTGTAACTTCTCCTTTTTCATTTCTAATTTTATTGATTTGAGTCTTCTCCCTCTTTTTCTTGATGAGTCTGGCTAATGCTTTATTCAATTTTGTTTATCTTCTCAGAAAACCAGATTTTAGTTTTATTGATCTTTGCTATTGTTTTCTTTTTTTCTATTTCATTTATTTCTGCTCTGATATTTATGAGTTCTTTCCTTCTGCTAACTTTCGGTTTTGTTTGTTCTTCTTTCTCTTGTTTCTTTAGGTGTAAGTTTAGATTGTTTATTTAAGATTTTTCTTGTTTCTTGAGGTAGGCTTGTATAGCTATAAACTTCCCTCTTAGAACTGCTTTTACTGCATCCCATAGGTTTTGGATTGTCTTGTTTTCAGTGTCATTTTTCTCTAGGTATTTTTTGATTTCCTCTTTGATTTCTTCAGTGATCTCTTGGTTATTTAGTAGCATATTGTTTAGCCTCCATGTGTTTGTGGTTTTTATGTTTTTTTCCCTGTAATTCATTTCTAATCTCATAGCGTTGTGGTCAGAAAAGATGCTTGATATGATTTCAGTTTTCTTAAATTTACTGAGGCTTGATTTGTGACCCAAGATGTGATCAATCCTGGAGAATTTTCCGTGCACACTTGAGAAGAAAGTGTAATCTGCTGTTTCTGGATGGAATGTAGTATAAATATTAATCAAATCTATCTAGTCTATTGTGTCATTTAAAGCTTTTGTTTCCTTATTTATTTTCGTTTGGGATGATCTGTCCATTGGTGTAAGTGAGGTGTTAAAGTCCCCCACTATTATTGTGTTGCTGTCCATTTCCTCTTTTATAGCTGTTAGCAGTTGCATTATGTATTGAGGTGCTCCTATGTTGGGTGCATATATATTTATAATTGTTATATCTTCTTCTTGGATTGATCCCTTGATCATTATGTAGTGTCCTTCCTTGTCTCTTGTAACAGTCTTTATTTTAAAGTCTATTTTATGTGATGTGAGTATTGCTACTCCAGCTTTCTTTTGATTTCCATTTGCATGGAATATCTTTTTCCATTCCCTCACTTTCAGTCTGTATGTGTCCCTAGGTCTGAAGAGGGTCTCTTGTAGACAGCATATAGTTGGGTCTTGTTTTTGTATCCATTCAGCAAGCCTGTGACTTTTGGTTGGAGCATTTAATCCATTCACGTTTAAGGTAATTATCAATATGTATGTTGCTATGACCATTTTCTTAATTGTTTTGGATTTATTTTTGTAGGTCCTTATCTTCTCTTGTGTTTCCCACTTAGAGAAGTACCTTTAGCATTTGTTGTAGAGCTGGTTTGGTGGTGCTGAATTATCTTAGCTTGTGCTTGTCTGTAAAGCTTTTGATTTCTCCATCAAATCTGAATGAGATCCTTGCCGGGTAGAGTAATCTTGGTTGTAGGTTCTTCCCTTTCATCACTTTAAGTATATCATGCCACTCCCTTATGGCTTGTAGAGTTTCTGCTGAGATATCAGCTGTTAACCTTATGGGAGTCCCCTTGTATGTTGTCATTTTTCCCTTGCTGCTTTCAATAATTTTTCTTTGTCTTTAATTTTTACCAATTTGATCGCCATGTGTCTCGGCATGTTTCTCCTTGGGTTTATCCTGTATGGGAGTCTCTGTGCTTCCTGGACTTGGGTGGCTATTTCCTTTACCATGTTAGGGAGGTTTTCGACTATAATCTCTTCAAATATTTTCTTGGGTCCTTTCTCTCTCTCTTCTCCTTCTGGGACCCCTATAATGCGAATGTTGTTGCATTTAATGTTGTCCCAGAGGTCTCTTAGGCTGTCTTCATTTCTTTTCATTCTTTTTTCTTTACTCTGTTCCACAGCAGTGAATTCCACCAGTCTGTCTTCCAGGTCACTTATCCGTTCTTCTGCCTCAGTTATTCTGATATTGATTCCTTCTAGTTTAGTTTTCATTTCAGTTATTGTATTATTCATCTCTGTTTGTTTGTTCTTTAATTCTTCTAGGTCTTTGTTAAACATTTCTTGCATCTTTTTCGATCTTTGCCTCCATTCTTTTCTGAGGTCCTGGATCATCCTCACTATCATTATTCTGAATTCTTTTTCTGGAAGGTTGCCTATCTCCACTTCATTTAGTTGTTTTTCTGGAGTTTTATCTTGTTCCTTCATCTGGTACATAGCACTCTGCCTTTTCATCTTGTCTATCTTTCTGTGAATGTGGTTTTTGTTCCACAGGCTGCAGGATTGTAATTCTTCTTGCTTCTGCTGTCTGTCCTCTGGTCAGCAAGATCTTTTTTGATCCACTTCCTGATATGAAATGCTAATCCCAGTGAAGGAAACATATAACTTGGGAGAAGGTATCAACAACGATGTGCTGGTACTTGTTTAATAACTAGCTCTATTAGGGCAGAAGTTCTATGCTCAAGAGGGAAAGCAGGAAGGAAACGACATCCTGTGCTGCTGCAGCAAGGTCCAATCTATGTAGTTAAATTTGTCATCATTTATTACATCTGAGTCATGGTTAGAGAGCCTTTCCCTACTCCAAAATTATGGAGGAATCCACTTATGTTTTCTTCTATTATAAAGATTTTTTGGTTTTTGTTTGTTTGCTTAATTTTACATTTAGATCTTCAATTAATTTGGATTCTATTCTTACATATGATGTGAGGAATGGATCTAATTTAAAGTTTTATCTTTTTCAGATGGCTATCCTTTTGTTCCAACATCATTTTTTTAAAAGTCTATATTTCAGTCAGTGACATGAACTATTATCTTTTCTATACACTAGGTTTCCATATGATGCTGAGTCTATTTCTAGACTTTCTATTCTATTCCATTAGTCTGGTCATCTTTCCATGTATCATTACTTTAATTATTGTGGCTTTATAATTCTTAATATCTGGTAGGGCTAGTCCTCTCTCTAGCTCTTCGTTTTAAGCATTTCCCTCATTATATTAGTGCATGTTTATTATTTGATATGAACTTAATTATCAAGTTGTTCAGTGCTAGAAAAAAAGCTTCCTGGTATTTTAACTCAGAGAGAATGGATATCTTGATGATGTTGAGAGGCCCAAAAGAGAACAAGCTGGAAGGAAGGATGGTTTTTTTATAGTGTTCTTTACAAAGATTTTGAACAATGTTTGTTAAGTTTATTTCTAAATTTTTTGTTGTTAAGTTCATTTTGTTGCTACTGTAAATAGAGTTTCTCTTTCATTAGTTCTTCTATCTAGATATTTATGTATGGGCAGGCTATTAATTTTTTCATGTTAATTTTATATCTTGCTTTTATTGTTTGAATTAGTTTTATCATTGATTCTTTAGGGTTTTCCAGATATATTATCATGCCATCTATAAATATAGATAATTTATTTTCCATCATGGCTACAATTGTTTTATCTTGTCTGATTGCATTGACTGTAATATCATGTTAAATAGTTATGGGGTTAGTGTGCATTCTTGCCCTGTCCATGTCCTTAATTGGAATGCCTCTATTGTTTTCCTATTAAGTAACATCCTTGATTTAGGATATATATGTGTGTATGTATGTGTATAAACAGATATATAGGTAGATAGATATAGATAGATAGGGGTGTGTGTGTGTGTGTGTACTATAATTATTTTAAGATTTGAGTTTAGTATTTGTCTTTTGGGTATGGGTTTTCTTCAGTTGCTTCTTGGAGCACTGCCTTCTCTCTCTGGCCTCACTGCTCATATTTCCTACTTTAGCCTGTTGCTATATATGACTGCAGTTTAATGTTTAATATAAATTGGCAAAGGTGTGAAAGGGGAAAATGGCTTAGCTTTTTTGAGTGTACATCCCTAAATATTTACCCTAATTATTGCCTTGGAATTTTCTCTACTTTCTTGTCTCCATTTATTTCCATTTTGGAGCACCCCGAAACCTCTTTTACCTTCATATATTTTTTCCCTCTAAGCTATTGTAAAGCTTTCTAAACTGCTTTTGCTTATCTTTGTATCTGATCTTGGCTATCTTTCAGGAGTTCCTTCCTCTTCCTCTTTTTTGTTTTTCTCAACAGTTATAGATTTATTTTGTCATTTTAAAATATCTTTTTTGTCAGTTCCTTGGATTTAGGTGAGAGGGAGGGATCTGCCTGCCATTTTGATTTAACGTGCTGTTTAAACTTTTAATGTAATGACTAGTTTGTCCCTCTTCACTCAGGACTTTGTTGGGTGTAGCACTGCAAGTCCTATATCGTAGGAAACTCCTCAGTCCCTGGAAAATAGAAACAGCTGGTCACCCTATTTCCACAAGACTGTGGTAAAATGACTCTAACTTACTTTCTATATCTAACTGACAGCTTCAACTGTGTCTTCTCCCCTATACTCATGAAAGGACAGTTCAGATAACTCATGTAATAAGAGTGGTAAAAAGGTTCTGAGTTTTGGTGGGGGAGGAGGAATGGAAAAATTTAGAAAGAATATGGCTATCCAAGAAGGATAATGTATCGTGAGGCTCAAAGCAGCTACGATAGAATTACTGCCATTAAATAATTCAAGAAAGGTAATTTCATTGTCCATTTTCATCAAAGTACTGAGAAAAAAATAAGGTTCACTGCCACCCCCACCTTACACTTACTATGCCCTCTAGATAGCTGTGGGTCTGCAGTGTTGCCACGTTATGTATCAGGGCATGGATTTCTTTTATTAGTGCCAAATCAAGAGTCTCGAAACATTTTTGCACGTATGGTACCTACAGGACCCAGAGAAGAATCTCATACAGATAATCATTTTTGCATCTTCGATTCATTAAAACTATGGAAAGTTGTGCTTACTCTAGGCAACATAGAGTAATTCAAGTAATTGTGGATCAAAACAGACAAAAGCAAAGAGAAGGTTGCCACTGACATGCAAATCAGGAATTAACTCTTCCCATCCAGTAGTTATTTTTCTCTACAGAATTAGGCTAATGGTCTACATGTATGGCCACCAAATTTTATAGACCAATCATGATTTAAATATTCTGTCCTGTTTTCTACATGACTTACATTGGCCTGCCCTCTGGTTTGGGGTTTGAAAATATGGATACTGTGACTAATTGAAAAGCCAAAGTAGCACATGGGAGGTAAAACTGTGAACCATACAGAGTGTGTTGGTCAGGTTCCTACTTCTTGGAACATGTTTTGCTTCTTAACTCCCATGTCTTCCTTCCCAGTTGCTTAGTCTGAGTCACAGTCATCCCTTTGTTCCCTTCTACCACGACTTCTTGCTGAGCTAGTGTCAACATCAGATAGTAAGACTTAAAACCATTCTGCAGTTCTTGTAGGGTAACAATGGCTCTGAAAAGTAAAGAACAAACAAACAAAACAAACATCAGGATTCTTGGTTACAGAGGAAGGACAAGAATTGTGTGGTTATTGCACTATAGACACTGCATCCAGAGCTGCCATGTGTGGTTGTATAGCTTTGAGACATGATGTAGATTTTATCCTCATAGGACAAAATAGATGTAAAATTTTCTTCCCAAAACATTGTAGTGGCTGGACGATTCTGATAAGTTGGATCAGTTTGGGGTTACTGGGGAAGTATTTCCAGGCTGAGGAACCTAAAATGTGGTCAAGATGAAAGAATATATCATATCAGAGGGTAATGCCAGGAGAGTCAAGAACTGGCAAACACAGGTGCAAACACAGGTTGGAGGGTGGTTCAGTATTTAGCTTATGTAGGATGTGTAAGGAGCGAAGTGTACTGAGTTATAATGTCACAGAATGCAATTAGATGGATACTTCTAGTCTAGGGTCACAGTTCAAATTACAACTTGTTAGTTCTTCTCAAAATATTGGGACTGAAATTAAAGAGTTTACATGCTCTTTTCTTTGTGGCACTTAATATAAGGGAAAGATTTGGTCCTGTATAAATCAGAGCCTAATAATGAAAAGATCACTTGGAATTCTTATTCTAGCTGCCTATTTTCTTTCATTATATACTTTGGGGTAAGCTGCTATGCAGTTTTCTTTCAATTTATCCAACTGATAATACTACCTTTTCTACATTTCTCACCAAAATATAAGTGATCATTGAAATGATGTTATAATCAAAAGTATTACAGTGGTTACTGTAATAATAAGTTACAGTGGAAACTGTTAAGTGCTTAGAATACCAGCAAGTTAACAATTGAATTTATGCCTACAGATCAATCCCTAAAAATACAAAAAAGCTGACTGGAAGTGAAAACATATTCAAAAAGACATGTAAGATGAAAGTTCATATATAGGTGAAAAGATAATGGTAACAAACACATAACAAATTTACTGTGTGCCAGGCACTGTTCTAAGCACTGTACGTACATTAACAAGTTTTAAAAATATCATTTAGTGAAAGATTAAAGATTCAATCCAAAGAATGATGGACAGTATAATCAAGTTATTCAATAAAGTAAGACTGCATAACTAACAAAGGAGAATCTCAGAGCACAGCTACTTGTTGTGAGACCAGATGTGTTCTGGAGTATACATGGAGTACCTTCTAAGTAGGGAATGAGACAGAAAGGCTAATAATCCAGTACAATGTGATCAATGCTATAACTGTATAAGAGAGGAAGCAGAGGGAATGACTGATTCCATACATGGGGGAGGAGGGGAAAGCCTTACAGAGAAAATGACATCTGAGAGGACAGTGAATAAACAAGGGGCGTCTTGAGCCCCCTTGAATTTGGTGTAAAGAAACTAAAGAAATGGGATCTCTTGGGGGCATTCCTTTAAAATGAAGTATTTTGAAACCAATTTCCCTGAACCACATGTCTAAATCAAATAACATTTTCCATTATCCACATAAAACCTGCTGACTGGTTTCCATTCAGTGCTGAGGGTTCATGACTATTTGGCTAATCCCTGGGAGCCTGCATACTGTCACTCCCACCAGTTAAGTCACATGCTTCTCAAAGTCAGTTCACTTTCTTCTTAAACTTCCTGTGGCAGTTGTACTTAGCAAATGATATAATTTGATTAAATATTTATGCCAGTTGTACTTACATAATTAGGACTTTAATTAAATATTAAATAAATCAATGAAATGTAAGTGATAAAAAAGAAAAGTTATTATTCATTTCAAAACAAAGTTGAATACTTTGGAAAGACTCCATAAAGGCCAGTCACAAAATAAAGAGATTCTAATGACTTACATGTAGACAACAACTATTAAAGTTTGAAGAGGGGATTTTAAAACTAGAAGGATCCTGAACTCAGATTGTGCCAAAATGGTGTGTAAGTGTCCATAAGTATTTTCATTAGTGTCTTGCATCACGTTAAAGAAGTTGATACAAAAGAGAGTAAGCAGTAGATTGGAAATAGTAGTTTATTCCTTGTGGATATGATTTATAGAAGAAGGATCTAGAACTCTAATCATAGTTCCCATACTCAAAGGAAAGACCATGACCCTATATTAAATGATTGCCAATGAATATAGATTTATATACTTTAAGTTCAAAGTTAGAAGTCTATAGTACTTATGTATTTTTTATAATTTTCAATTTAAAACTTTATAAAATTACTCAACTAACAACTGATCCCAACTGTACTTGAAAAGAAACCCCATAGGGTATCATGAAAACCACTTATTTCTCCTCTTTAACCACAAGTGGCACTTTTGAGTGAATCATGCTAAATATGAATAAATGGTATGAGATGGTGTGTGTGTGTGTCTGTGAGTGAAAATTTATCGTTAAGAAATCTGCTAAAAATCATAATTCTGTTTCTGCTGTTACTGTATTCAAGTCTTACTCTTTTTTTTTTTTTTTTTTTTGCGGTACACGGGCCTCTCACTGTTGTGGCCTCTCCCGTTGTGGAGCACAGTCTCTGGACATGCAGGCTCAGTGGCCATGGCTCATGGGCCCAGCCGCTCTGCGGCATGTGGGATCTTCCCGCACCGGGGCACGAACCCGTGTCCCCTGCGTCGGCAGGCGTTGGACTCTCAACCACTGCACCACCAGGGAAGCCCAAGTCTTACTCTTTTTTAAATTTATTTTTTATTGAAGTGTAGTTGATTTACAATGTTATGTTAATTTCTGCTGTACAGCACAGTGACTCAATTATCCACATATATATACATTCTTTTTTATATTCTTTTCCGTTATGGTTTATCCCAGGGTATTGAATATAGTTCCCTGTGCTATACAGTAGGACCTTGTTGTTTATCCGTTCTATATGTAATAGTTTGCATCTACTAACCCCAAACTCCCAATCCATCCTCCCCCCACCCCCCACCTTGGCAACCACAAGTCTGTTTTCTATGTCTGTGAGTCTGTTTCTGTTTCATAGATAGGTTCATTTGTGCCATATTTTAGATTCCACATATAAGTGATATCATATGGTATTTGTCTTTCTCTTTCTGATTTACTTCACTTAGTATGATAATCTCTAGGACCATCCATGTTGCTGAAAATGGCATTATTTTATTCTTTTTTATGGCTGAGTAATATTCCATTGTATGTATGTACCACATCTTCTTTATCCATTTATCTGTTGGTGGACATTTAGGTTGTTTCCATGTCTTGGCTATTGTGAATAGTGCTGCTATGAACACAGGGGTGCATGTATCTTTTTTTTTTGGCTGCATTGGGTCTTCATTGCTGCATGTGGGCTTTTTCTAGTTGTGGTGAGCAGGGCTACTCTTCATTTTGGGGCACGGGCTTCTAATTGTGGTGGCTTCTCTTGTTGCAGAGCACAGTCTCTAGGTGCACAGGCTTCAGTAGTTGCAGCATGTGGGCTCAGTAGTTGCGGCACATGGGCTCAGTAGTTGTGGCACGCGGGCTCTAGAATGCAGGCTCAGTAGTTGTGACACACAGGCTTAGATGTTCCGCAGCATGTGGGATCTTCCTGGACCAGGGATTGAACCCATGTCCCCTGCATTGGCAGGCGGATTCTTAACTACTGCGCCACCAGGGAAGTCCCCACATGTATCTTTTTGAATTAAGTTTTGTCTGGATACATGCCCAGGAGTGGGATTGCTGGATCATATGATAATTCTATTTTTAGTTTTCTGAGGAACCTCCATATTGTTTTCCATGGTGGCTGTACCAACTTACATTCCCACCAACAGTGTAGGAAGGTTCCCTCTTCTCCACACCCTCTCTAGCATTTATTATTGGTAGGCTTTTAGATGATGGCCATTCTGACCAGTGTGAGGTGGTAACTCTTTGTAGTTTTGATTTGCATTTCTCTAATAATTAGTGATGTGGAGCGGCTTTTCATGTGCCTATTGGCCATCTGTATGCCTTCTTTGGAGAAATGTCTGTTTAGGTCTTCTGACCATTTTTTGACTGGGTTGTTTGTGTTTTTGTTGAGTTGTATGAGCTGTTTGTAATGTTTGGAAATTAAGCCCTTCTCAGTTGCATCGTTTGCAAATATTTTCTCCCATTCTGTAGGTTGTCTTTTTGTTTCGTTTATAGTTTCCTTTGCTGTGCATAAGCTTGTAAGTTTAGTTAGGTCCCATTTGCAAGTCTTACTCTTTTATCATCAACTTTTTGAAAGTTAGTTTTGGTTGGTCGTTAATGCTGCTAGAGGTCATGAGGGCAGGGCCAGCTTCCTAGATGCCTGACCTGGGCAGCCTCACAAGGCTCTGTACTCAGAAGGACCCTGACTTTGGTTTGAAGCTTTGCTATCACCATCTTGAACTTCTTAATTTTTTCTTTGAACCTCTGTTCTGTGAGTGAACTTATGTTCTGTGAGGGACAATGGAGCATGCAGTTGAGCAGACAAGACACGTGCCACATGTAGTTCCCCACTTCCTAGCTGCCCCATTCATTTATGGTGTGTGCAGTGCCCCATGAGTACAGAATTCCAGTGGCGCCATGATGCATGGGAGTTCAGCAAGTCTAAAAGTGAGTACAAGGTAAATGTGTTACATCTATGGCAAAGTGAGAACACTGACCATCCAAGAGGCCACACTTTGCTTTCCATTGGAACCAGAACTTGTTTTGAATGTAGAAAAATGGCAATGGTATTCTAAGAAACGAGAACCACTAAAGAATCCTGTGGTAGGCAGAATGATTCATCTTCCACCCCAAAGGTGACCACATCCTAATACCTGTAAACTTGAATATATGAGGTTACTTGGCAGAGAGAGATTTAAGATTGCAGATAGAATGAAGGGTGCTAATCAGCTGACCTTGAGATGGGGAGATTATCCTGGATTATCTGCACCCGTTGTAATCACAAGGGTCCTTATGAGTGAAAGCGGAAGAGAAAGATCGATGACAGCATGAGAAGGGCTTGGTGGCTTTGAAGATGGAAGAAGATGCCACGAGCCAAGGAAGGAGGGTGACCTTGCAAAGATGGAAAAGGCGAAGGACCAGATTCTTCCCTAGAGACTCCACAAGGAACATAGCCCTGCTGATACCTTGATTTGAGCCCAGTGAAACCCATTTCAGACTTCTGACCTCCAGAACTGTCAGATAAGAAATCTGTGTTGTTTTAAGTCAGTAAGTTTGTGGTAATTGGTTACAGTAGCTGCAGAAAATGAACAAATCCCTGTCATACTCTGTCTTATTGATATTATTGATACTTTCCTATATTAACCAGCTATTTGTGCTGAAAAAGATGACAGTAGGAAAGGGAAGGGTAGAACAGCCCACAGTTCTTTTTCATTTGAGTCCTTCCTTACTCATCAGTGAGCTGAAGGTAGAGCGGTGGTCAAATGTGACCATATCAAGGAGCAGAATGAAAACAGTCAAGTTACTTTTGTGAAGCATTTCCACTTGTGGTAAGAACGAAATACATATGCATGTATGAGCTACAGAATGCAAATGGTGTGATTTCTGTGATTCCGCATGTGAGTTAAATGCTCTTGTGTTTGTATTTAAGAGGGGAATTGCAAAATATGAAGACAAATGGCAAAATTCATGCTAAAATTTAGCATATTTAATATTTCTTTACTTAGAACAACATTAAATAGCAAAATTAAAGACACCGTAAGAAGTTGAAAGACCACAAAGACAGGAAAACATTTGTATTTTAGTACTATTAGGAGAAACTTTTTCCTGCTTTTTCAATAAGGGTCTCCACATTTGCAGTTTTGCACAGGACCCTGCAATTTATGTAGCTGGCCTTGTACCAGGTTCAGGGCCTGGCACTCCATAGATACTCCACAAGTGTTTTATTAAAAAAACCATGAGGAATGAAACAATCTTAAAGTACAAGTTGAATGAGTTTGGTCTTTCCAACACCAGTCTGTCCAATAGATATTTTTACCCCAGACAGACACCCCACAATAAGCTCAGAGCTGCCCCTCACGTGGCATCTAGCATTTGGTAGGTTTGTTTTTGTACTTTAGTAGTGCCCGCCCTTTGACCCAGTGCAGTACACCCCTGGGAAGGGCTGGTATACGGAGACTGGTCTCAGGCCCCCTCAAAAGCAGAGCTCCCTGCACCCTGAGAAGCCCTCAGAAGCCTCCCGAATACACTTACACACTGCACAAGAAACACAATGTGATTACGCGTGCATTTCCTTTAGGGATAAAGATGACATTGCCCTGCTCATTTAATCCAGCAAAAACATCCACTCGCCCTATCAGAAGTCTTGTGGCCTCCTTGGGTCCCTTCCCCCTGTGGAACTCCTTTCCACATTCCTTCCTCAAGTCCCTGGAGCCCCTGCTACCTTCAGGTATCATCCCTTCTTCTAACCCAGCAATCCCCACCAGATTCCATTGCCTTCCTGTCAGGTACCCCCAGCTAATTCCTGTCCTATGAGACAGCCTGGATGGGGATGTATAACAAGTGCCTAACAATTTGTTTAGGACCAGAAGAAATAAAGACCATGAACAATCCTTGAAGCCAGAAGCCCAGTACTTTCTAGAAGTTGAAAAGAAAAAGTTAACTCTTCATTCTTCTGGAGTCCCCTCTGCAGGGAGTCGGAACCAGCAATTAATAGCTTGGTAAATTGCCCTGTGACAAATGTAAATTATCTAAAACAAGTTAAGGTAGATAAGAAATCAACCTATAGACAGGAATAAAGACGCAGACGTAGAGAATGGACTTGAGGACAAGGGGAGAGGGAAGGGTAAGCCGGGACGAAGTGAGTGGCATGGACATATATACGCTACCAAATGTAACATAGATAGCTAGTGGGAAGCAGCCGCATAGCACAGGGAGATCAGCTTGGTGCTTTGTGACCACCTAGAGGGGTGGGATGGAGCGGTGGGAGGGAGACACAAGAGGGAGGAGATATGGGGATATATGTATATGTATAGCTGGTTCACTTTGTTATAAAGCAGCAACTAACACACCATTGTAAAGCAATTATACTCCAATAAAGATGTTAAAAAAAAAAAAAGAAAGAAATCAACCTATAGAGAGAAACAGCCATGTCCTATCACTGTCACCTTAAGCTCCATCCCAGGCTGAAGAACCTGAAGAATCAGCACCCTCCCAAGCCTCTCTAACAGAAGGAAGGAACAGAGCCTGATGCTCAGGGGAGGTAGGGGAGGCAGCTGCCACAAGTCTCCTAGGTGCCCTTTGGCATTCCTAAAGAAACCCAAACCTGGTTTTTTGGCCACAGGAAAAGAGCAGGCTTATTTTGGCTCAGGTTTCCATGGTTAGTGGAATTTTTAGATGAAAATTCTCAAACGTCACGTGAGCAGGTAGAAATGAAAATATCCTGGATGGTGATGGGTATACAACGCCCCTCTCAACCTCCCTCCATGCACCTGGCTAGACTTTAGAAATCAGGGCAGGCACTCAGGTAAATCTGAAGGTGACCCTTTCTTCTCAAAAGCCCAAGCCCCAGGGATAATGCAAACCTCAACTCAAATTAATACACAGACAGAAGATGCCACTTTCCTATTAGAAGAAACAAATGTAACTGAGAAGGTAAACATTGATTACAAAAACCGGAGACTATCCTCATCTAAGGATGTGCTCTTGTGAAAATTAATGGAGTTGCTGAGACTGGATGGAAACATTTCTTTGAGCAAATTTTCATCTCAGGAGTGGTTGGAGGAGAACTTGCTGGTTGACAATAAAACACACCTCTCCAAAGATGGAGATGGTGTCCTTAGGTTCCTGGCAAGGCTCCCTGGAGGCCAATGTAGAGTGGGCAGGAAGCCATGAGAAGGCTCAGCACAGGGACCCATCCCTGATGGATCTGCCCAGCCACTTGCCACATGGACTCTTGGGTGTCATCCAGTTGCCTCTGGTCTTGGTTCTACCTTTGCCCCTTGAGAATTCATTCCCTGAGTCTTTCCTTGAGTGACTCACCCAGTTACTTGCCTCCTTCTCAGGGCAGCCCCCAGACCCATCACCAGGTAGAATTTAGAACCCCTTATTATGTTATTTTTGAAGCTCTTCTCCAGGCCATGCCTGAGACCCTTCCACATGTCCTTCCTTGGAAGAATCTTTGCCGGGCCCCTCACACAGAAGCTTCCTGGGTGACAATTCAATCTCCCCAAGAGCCTTGTTGCTCTGGCTCTTAAACTCAGAAGGCTTTGAGGGTACAATCTGCCCTTTGGCTGAGATGTCCGTAGTGATTCACCCTAAAGGTACGCCAGGGCCAGGGATGCTAGGGTCCTATGATCCAGGTCCCACCAGTGTTAAATATGTCTCTTTTAAAGGTGGTGCTCTAGGTGCTTCCCAGCCCTACTTGTTGTAAAATGTCCAGGAAGATGGAAACCAGCAAACAGGTTTAGAAGGCAAGACAGTGCTGAGGAAGCTTGGGAGTGGGAGGACTCAAGGATTACTGAGATGTTTGGACAAAAGGGAGTAAACACCATGGACAACTTCTTTTGCAACAAGAACCAGTTAAGATGTTCAATTTTAGTGGGAGTGATAGACATACCTCATTTAGTGCCATATAGAAGGGTACTCCACAGGTCCTAATCAGCAGTGGAGTAGAAGTAGGACAAGTAAGAAAGAAAGAGGATTGAAGCTGGGTCTAGGCTGTATCTGGGGCAGATGTGGGGTGGTAACTGGTGGGGTGTCAGCTGAGCTGTAGCATGACTGTGGAGTGGACAGGGAAGGAGTGGGGATCCCTTAGCCTGCGTTAGGACTGAGGGCCATGAGATGGTCCTATGGATAAGGGAGAAGGGACTCTAAGGGAAAGAGCCACAAGCAATGAGGACCATCACAGACTCGTGCAGGCAAGGGCACCCTAGAAGAGCTGGCTCCACGTCTGCTACCCCGGGTGCCCATGGGCATGGCGGGGCTGCCATGGCCTGTGCACCTGCTCTCATTTGCCTTCCTTGCTCTTGAAGGATTGGACAACTGTGGTGTCCTGCTTGTCTACAGGTGGCTCTAAGGTGTTCCCAGACTTCACTTGGTAGCCTGACCTCAGGAGTTTTGGAAATGGTCCCTTTTTGTTCTCTTCCTAAATGCAGAAATCCCCTCTGTTGATGACTCTTCTCTCCAGGTGCTCCTGGACATCAAGGAAGAGGAGAGAGTCCAGCAGCCTACACGTGCTGCTTGCAGGTTCCCCCCACCACCACCAAGAGAGGCCTCTGCTGAGATCAGGTCAGGGACCAAGTGAAGTTTGCACCAGAATCTGAGTGTGCTTTGGTGCTAGAAAGGGGATATCCATTATTTCCTGGTTCATGTGTCGCACCACACACAATGCAAGACCTATAATAGGCACTTAATAAGGAATGTCTAAAGAAACCAGTGAAGGACTGAATCCTTGAGCTCATAGAATAATCTAGGGCAGCAAATGAATAGTGACTTAAGATACTTTTTTGGGAGACATTACATACTTGAGAATAAATTCTACATATAAATATTATTTGTTTTCTGAATAGGGCTATTAAAATTTCTAATCTAGTTCTATTGTTCTTCCTCCCACTCCTGTCCTTCATCTATTCAATTCTGCCCTCAGCCTCTGCCACCCCAAGTAAAAATTTTTTATTAGGTCCTTAAGTATTTTCCAGAGTTTTTAATGTAAAAGTAAGCAAATTCATGTATATTTTCTTAGCCTCCCTCCTTTTCTACAAGAAATGTCATGTTATATTTATTGTTTTGCATGCTACTTTTCCACCTGATAACAGATGTTAGAAATCTTTCCTTATTATTTGTACCCACATTCTTTATTACCAAGTTGCATAGTAATGATGGACATTTGTTTGTTTTTTCCCTCTTCTTTTGTATTATCAACAGTGCTTCAATGAATAACTTTTGCAAGGTTGCAAGTTTCCTTGTAGGATAAATTTTCATTAATGGCATATCTGACTGAAAGGGTACATGCATTTATAATTTTTGTGGCCATTGCTGAAAGCCCTCCATATAGGATGTACAAATTTATATTCACACCAGAAATATATGTGCCCATTTACCACAGTCTTGCCAACAGAGCATGTCATCAAACTTCTTACAATTTTGCCAGTCCAAGAGGTAAATTATATATGGATTTATGTAATTGCTTACATATCAGTGTCATCCTCCCCCTCACCCCTTTCCCCCAACACACAGACACACACAGACACACACAGACACACACACACACACACACACACCCTTTTTCACTAAAGGTTTCTGTTAAGTGAATAAGTGAAGGGGGTCACTGGCCTAAGAAGATAGTATAGTATCTTGCTCTTTCAGGAGAAAAGAAAAGCCTAATTGTCTGAAGCTTTGGAGACCAGGGGATAAATGACATGATCCACCCAGACCTAAGCATTGTGTCCTGTAAATTCAGGAAGAAGTAGAACACTACTGGAAAGTACCAGGTTGTAAATCGCTGAGAAAGAACAATCTCCCATGCGTAATTCTGCGACACTGTCCAGTTGCTTTGATGATAAATGTTTGATGTGAATCTCTTTCTATCAACAGAGCTATACATTGTAAGGTGAGGCTAATCAATGTCATCAGGAAAGGTTGCATATTACAGTGATTTGAGGAGAGAGAGGCAGTGCAATGAGACAAACCAGAATGCATTCGTGCATTTTCTGTCTGTGAGCGTAATTTGCTTCTGTAATTTTATTCAGCAGCTCCCAGATGGAATATAAAGAGATTTCCATTTTTGTTTATCTTGTCCTAGATCATGCTTTTGGTTAAATTAGCCTACAAAGGGCTTCCCTGGTGTTGCAGTGGTTGAGAGTCCGCCTGCCGATGCAGGGGACACGGGTTCGTGCCCCGGTCCGGAAAGATCCCACATGCCACGGAGCGGCGGGGCCCGTGAGCCATGGCCGCTGAGCCTGTGCATCCGGAGCCTGTGCTCCGCAATCGGAGAGGCCACAGCAGTGAGAGGCCCGCGTACCGCAAAAAAATTAAAAAAAAAAAAATTAGCCTACAAAAAGTTTTCTTCAGTATTTTGGTCCATCAAAATATCTTTGGTTTACAGGTGTCTATCTGTAAACCATCTTTGGTTTACAGGTGTCTATCTGTAAACCATCTTTGGTTTACAGATGTGTAAGAAACTGCTTTGGTTTACAGATGTGTAAGAAACTGCTGACGTTATACAAATGACACCTCCATTTAATTACCCTCTTTTTTTACTTCCTACTGCATCCCACCGCTCTAAATGAAGGAGTATTTGTAATTTAAAATTAAATTAAGCAGCTTCCTACAGTAACCTTAGTCCCAAGTTTTCCAAGGCATTTCAGCTCTATTGAAATTATTGTAATAGTTAACCAGTATTAAGCAGTTACTAAGTGTCAGGCTATATACTTGTATAAGATGATTAATCCTCACAGTAATTTTATGAGATAGGTATGATTATTATTTCTATTTTAAAAATGGGAAACTGAGGACCTGATAGGATAAATAATTCACCCAATATCTCTTCCTACAAGGACGGAGTCTGGTTTTGAATGCAGATAGTTTTGCTCCAGAAAATGGAAATTTAAAGAGAGAGAGAGAGAGAGAGAGAGAGAGAGCGAGCATGTTTCTTTAGGTCAAGTAACTGCTTGATTTCATCCAAGGCTCATTTAGCTGACTCAGATCTTTCCCCCCAACTCAAAAAATTTTAATAACTTTAAAGGCACTAAAATAATAATAATGTTGAAAATTTCACCTTTACTATGACCACCACAAAAGATTTTATAATTTTTCTATGTTTTCTTTGTCTTTGAACACATACATATTTTATGTAGTTGTAATCATAGCAATCATAGTAACTTTATATTTTGCTTTTTCAATTAATAGCATATCATAAATATTTTTCACACTGTTACATGGTATCCATAATTATTTTTAATGACTTTATAATATTCTATGCAGTCAACCCACTAAATCGATTTAGTGGGGTGAATCACAAGTTCATTTAAATTCTTCTACAGTTATAGGTCATATGGCAATTAATATTTTAATGCTTATAGCTTTATGCCTCACTTTGAATCACTTTTATAGGATAAATTCCTAGAAGTGGGTAAAAGAGGCATAAAAGACCATCCCAAGTGCTGCTGCCTTGGTGGTGAATGAGCCTCTGCCTTTCTCCCCACAAACTCACCAGCAGTGGTAATTACCTAGGATTTTGAAGTAGTTGGGTCAATTTAGCAGATTACAGTACTATCTGAGTGTGAGTTATTTATTTTTATTTCATTGCTAAGTCGAATGATAATTCACTTTAGAAATAATATGAAATACATTAAACAAATAAACGAACTAATCTTCTAATTTACATCATTTATGCTTTTTTCTTTTTCCTACCTCAACACGTAAACTAGGTCCTGAGTGTACCGTATTTGATCAGGAAGAAAACAGTCTTCTTAGCTTTCTGCCATCGTTAGGGAGTGATGCATTGTGTTCTGACCTGGGGAACCTTGGCCCAGTGCATTTGAAGGACCTGTACTATGTTTTCATTGCCAAGATCTCAAGGTGCATTGAGTGACATCCTCTGGTAAAAGGAATTGAGGAAGTGGGTAAGGACATGGTACAAAAATGAAACTGGAGACTCATTGTTCTTAACTCATTCTAATAAGAAAAGATGCAAACACAACTCCCAATTGCCACCAAAGTGAAAATCTACACTTTCCTCCGTGAAAAACCATCTATGTTGATTTTTTTCTTGTATCAGTAAAGGTCAGAATGAAAAATACCTCATGCTTTAAGATTATCCTATAAATAGGCTAGTTTTTGCTGAGAGTGAGAATTTTCCCACACAGCTCTAATATCTCATTCATCTCCTCTCCTCTACAAACACAAACAGCTTAGGCATTATGAACAAGCCCACTACAAAGCAAAGCCCATATGGGGGGCCTTGGCACTGTAATTCATAGGGACAAAATACCTTGATATATATTCCTTAGACACTGGAATTATTGTATAAAGCTGATAGTTTTGTCACTTTGCTCAACACACATTACCTGAATTCCTTTCTATAACAGGGCATAAATAAGATGTAAAATGACACCACTGAACATTGCAAGGCCTTTTTAGGGATTGCATTACATGAGAGGAAATGGACTAAAGAAACCTGTATCAGTGATCAATTTTTCTTCTTCACACATCAAATAAAGACAATCTTCAGAGCAGTTACAGTGGTGTGCAATACTATATATATATATTTGTAATTAATGAGTAAAGCATAAGGTCCAGAGAGAGTTCTTGGAAATCTGAGTGTTTGAGAACAAATACGTGCCTTAGCTCACTGCCTTAAATTTTCATAGGCCTTTTACATTTCAAAAGTAATATGTATGCTAGGGTCCAGAGATGACTTTTTTTCCTATATGAATTCTTATGTTTGTTGGTTGTAGTTTTTAAGAGTAGAGATAGACTAGTATAGCTTTTGTAGCGATAAAAGTTGATTTTATTGAAGGTCTGCTTTATTGCTACTGAACACAATGCATTTATTATCTATCTTTATTTTCTCTGAGGAAAGTCTCAGAGAGAAAAGGAAACCTTTGCAAATCTCTGCCTTCCAAAAGTTTACTTCAGTACATTGATAGTACCATGGATAGCACATTCACATCCATGAAACATTTTGAACCTTACAATTGCCTAGTTAGGGTAAGTAAAATTAATTTCCTTTTCTAGGTGAAGAGAGTATCCCTCAGTGATACAACAGGGTCACCACAGGCCTTTGCTCTAATCCCTACAGCACGATGGCTCTACTGGGAATAAAAAAGCATCTGAGATTACAGACCAAGTTTTGGTTGGAGGGTTAGGACCTATCCCTCTCTGCATTCCACGCATCACTTGTTGCCTTGAAGCAGGGTATGAATCCAGTGTCAATTCTTGTGAACTTCAGCCTGTTCCTTTGCAGACATTTCCCAGTCATTCCAAGTCTTTGTAGTTTCTCCTTCTCCCCACATTGAGAAAACAAGAGGCAGGTAAAGGCTGCAGACTGAGTTGAGGGGCAAGTTTTAAATACCGTTTTTGCATAACTGGAGGCAGGTGGCCAAATAGGTGAAAATTACATATTTTACAGTGAAAATATATAATTCCTAGGAAAATTTCTGAAGACAGAAGGGCCAAGAAAGATTTGAATTTGCTCAGATCCTTGCAGCCTTACATCCATAAATTTGTGCAAAAAGCATACTTTGGAAGCTCATTCAAATGCTGTACCCATAGAACAGAATTTACCATAATCCAGACTCTTTTTGGGTCTGAGGAAAGATGTTTATTTGCTAAGTTGCCACATGGATTCCATTATAAGGACACTTCCTGGAAATTAGCCCGCTTTGAATCTTCTCCATCCTCTCCCAACCTTAATAATATCATAATAAAATGTCTATGTATATAAGACAAGAAGTCTGGGAAATTTCTCAGAGATATTTCTGTTTATTACTCTGCATAAAATGTACCACAACGGCCATGGAAGAATTGAAATGACTGTAACTGATTCTGTATTACCAACCTCAGCCTACAATGTTTCGCCTGTTTTCAGTGGGTCTTCATCTTATCTTCTTCACACTGTTGAGTAAGGTGAAAGACAAAGGTGCATCGTTAGAGGAATTAGCAGTGGTAGAAAAGAAAATGTCCTTAGGAGAAGGAAAGTGCAATAACATTTCACAGCTAACAGCAACTCTGGCACTGTGATACTAATTCAACCTTTAAGGTCCTGTTTCATCCTTTAGGTTTACACAGCTTATTCTGCCCAGGCAAAATGAAGGGGGCAAGTTAGGTAATTATATGGATGATGTAAAAGCTCTCTTCTGCCCCTGCTTTCTTCCTTTAGGAAAAAAAGATAAACGTTGGTTCATAACTTTTCCTTTGCACAAAGATCTGTATTGCTTGAGTGTTGCGTGTATGTGTGTGTGTGTATAAATAATATATATGTATGTGTGTGTATTCTCATATTCACAGAACATGCCTAGTCCTATTGCTGTTGTAATATTAGGTGTAGGTTGGGTAGTCTATATACATTTGTAATGGCCAAGCTGAGCATATCATATACAATCCCCCTCACTTTTCACACCCATTTCCCTACCAATATTGGAAGAAGGGAGTTAGTGGTGACATGCTGTGTCAGCAGTGCATTCTAGAGTTGTAGCTGGAGCAGTTTTAGTTCTCTCCTCCCCCAGGACATTAAGACAACAACACCTCCTTCAAAGGTGGTGATTCTGGAGGATCGATACGATATGTGAATAAAAGCCAGTTGCTTTTCCCAATTATTTTGAATAAATAAGTATTAGCAGGGTTCATAGCTCCCTCATTACTTAAGTTTTTAGAAGCTTAGCACTATAACTGACAATTCTGGAATATTTTGAGAAGGGAAAAAATAACCACTTTTGCATTTCAACAAAATAAGGAAGAGGGACTCTGTCTTCAGGGTGTATGGAAATACATACAGTATTTAGAGTAATGGATTTACTTCATGTGAGTGCAGATAACCATCACTTAACATGCCATAAATCATATTACATTATACACAACTGGTTGGAACTGTTGAATAATAATCAAAGTAGGCATGACCAGAATGCCAGGCAGAAGCTTTCCAACCCAGCCTTTTACTTCCTGGAGCTTGTGTGGACTAGAACAGGCAGTGGAAATGGAGAAAAAAAATCAAGATAAATAGGATCAGTGAAGAAACATCAGTGAGGTAATGTCATATTCAAGGAGTCATGATTTGTATCCTTTTTGAAATTTTCAGTAAAACAAATTAACATAGGGTGCTTTACCCTGAAAAGGCATGGCCTTAATCTATGGAGCATGTGGGAAAAGCCCCCTTAGCTTCTCTCTGTACATAGACCGTTGTAATCTGCCACTAGACAGTGTGGTTGGCCTGGAAATTCAAGTTAAACATCCATAAGAGATTTTCAGTTTCTAGAGCTTTTGAGGGGCCACTCTACGTAGTGGAATCGAATCCTTGGCAATTTGTTTGCTCTGAATAACTCTGTGAATATGGACTAATATGGTTTGACTATTAGGCATTTGAGATGGCTTTTCAGGATTAACTCCTAGCATACTCTCTCTTGGTGTGTGTTAGATGTGTACTCACAAGAAGCAACAGCCACATAGGAAACCTAGGGTTATTTTATTAATAGCTGGCTAAGTGCTCAATGTTCTCTCACTGCCTGGCTTTTCTGACAAGTTGTGCTGGAGCAGGTGGACTATTCCAGGAGACTCAGCGTGTACTCTTCCAACCAGTGGCGTAAACAAGGATGGAGAGTCAGTCAAAGGACAGGATCTTCCATATGTACCTCATGGGAAAAGAAGGCACAACGCTATTGAGCACCACGCTGTTCTAGAGACTGGTAGTAAGGGGAATGCACATCTTTTATCTAGGCAGGGCACACAGGATGGAAGTTTCAGCTACTAATGAGCAGGTTTGCCCCTGAGTGTGCAACATATCAGAGTATTTCCTAATTCCCTCAATGAGATATTTCTGAGCCTGAACATGTGTAGTCTTCATACTTACTTCTTTCTCTGGACTCAGGTTCCTACACCTGTGATTCTCAAAATGGCCCCCAGAGCAGCAGCAGCAGCAGCATCACCTGGGAACTTGTTAGGCATGCATGTTCTAGAGCCTTACTCAGACTTATGAAGCAGAAACACAAGGCAATCTGTTTCAACAAGCCTCGCAGGTGATTCTGAAGCATGCTAAAGTTTGAGAAACACTGTTTTAGAGGAGTGCGTCTCAAAATTAATGAGCATACAAAACTACTGTGGGTCTTATTAATGACTGAGTCAATAAGAGGGGCCTGAGGCTCCTAGGTGATACCAGTGCTGCTGGCCTGGGCACCATACATTGAGAAGCAAGGGTTTGGGTGTCATGGCTGCTATTGATATGTGTAGTTTGGAGAGTTTTAGTCTGGTGGTGAATGTCTTCCTTCCTTAAGAAGGAAGCATTAACCTTCTTTCCTCTGGGCAACTATAGAGATTATCATATTCTATAATTATTTGTCTACTTCCCCCTACTCCCAATTGATATCAACTTTTTGAGGGCAGGAAAAATGTCTGTATTTACAGCAACTTTCAGTGCCTGGCATATAGAAGTTCCTTGATAATGAGAGATAGAGCATATCTATGGCTATATCCATATAGCTCGTCAGTAGGAGTTGTATTAAAACTTGTTGCAAAAGCTTGTGTGTTATTTATTTGGCAACCTTATTACAGTTATTTTCTGCCAGCTTATGATAGAATGGTAAAAATCCACAAGGCTGAAATTCTTCAAGCACAGCCAAAGTAAGATGAACTTTTTGTCTTAAATGGCTGTGTCTCCAGTGGAGGGTGGGAGTGAAGTAAAACTGATTGTGGCCTGGTTCCTGGTGAACTGTGACTAAGGGGTTGTTAATGACTTTCCTCTTTGAGTTAGAGATTGTCAGTCCTCAGGAGAAAAACTGGAGAGTTCAGCATTCTATCTTGAAAAGACTACTCTTATTTTACCCATGACAGAAGCTGAAATTCTTTTCTCCCTCTGTTCAGAATGACATGGTCAGTATCGTGGATTATCTGTTTTTTAGTCTGTTTCCCCTTAGTCAGTAAATTCCTGATAAGGATGAAAGTATTTACCTAGCTTGTGAAAATATCCAATATTTTATTATAAAGGACCCTGGCTAGTGAGGTCACCTCTCCACCGTAGCATCTCCTTTGTATGCTCAGAGGAATTTTCTCTAATAGTGTGAAAATTGACAACATTGGCACTGGGACAAAGCTAGGGATATCTGGTAAAATCCAAGTGAAGCTATCGTATCATCACCCAAAAGAAAACCTACTGGAGGGACTGGACTATCTGTCTTTGTAGAAAGCAAGTCCCACATTAAAAGTGACCAGTAGGTAAGAATTTCATGAAGAATATAAAGTAAAACTAAGGGGTCTAAACTTACCCATCCTAATTTAAATGAACGTTAAAGGCTTGAAAACATATCCTTGCAGATGCAGATTCTATTTATCGCAGTTATAGGTTTCAGTGGTGCTCAATAAAGTTCTCCAAATTTAAGAGCAGTGGCCAAAGTACCATTTACCCAAAGACCTAGATAAACGCCTTTCTTCCGCAAACTACAGAAAACAGTAGGTCGTATTGCATTTTCATTAGATCTTTAATTATCATAGTCCCTCACAAAACATTTTATCTACAGCTTCTAAATTCATTTCACTTGGGATCACAGGAGTTAGTCTATTGGAGTGATTTTCAGTAAAGTCTGGCTTTAAGACTGTCTGGCTTTCACAGATCAAGTAGCAGGTAGGTAATCTATTGTGCCCTCCAGACCACCAGGACTATAAACTGATTTGAAGCTCTGGCCTCATGGAATGTTTCCTCTCTGGGCAGCTATCCAGAGACAACAGTAAAGAGGGCAATTATCTTGTTTTGTAGTCATTCATAGTCATTCTCTCTCATATCAAAACACTTCTTTTTCAAGTTTATATTTTAAAACAAAAATTTTCTATTAATGTGAAAGAATCATCTGACAAATCTTTATTACATTTGTCAAAGGATATTTTGCTCCTGGGGGAATTATCAATCGGATATGAACCTGAAAAAACATATCTAGGGCTTCCCTGGTGGCGCAGTGGTTGAGAGTCTGCCTGCCGATGCAGGGGACACGGGTTCATGTC
This sequence comes from Hyperoodon ampullatus, assembly GCF_949752795.1. Classification (NCBI taxonomy): domain Eukaryota; kingdom Metazoa; phylum Chordata; class Mammalia; order Artiodactyla; family Ziphiidae; genus Hyperoodon; species Hyperoodon ampullatus. Next base: position 82,881,362 of record NC_136919.1, read on the forward strand.
CCGGTCCGGGAGGATCCCACATGCCACAGAGCGGCTGGGCCCGTTAGCCATGGCCGCTGAGCCTGCGCGTCCGGAGCCTGTGCTTCACAACAGGAGAGGCCACAGCAGTGAGAGGCCCGTGTACCACAAAAAAAACGAAAAAACAAAAAACATATCTAAAATCCCTATTATCACTGTTTTCCTGTATTTACCCTTATATAGCAAGCAGCTGAGAACTGAAGAGGTAGCCTTCCTTCCAGAGTTTCCAAGTAGGAAGGACAAAGGCTCTTATCTTCCTTGAAAAATTTGTGATAGCATCATATGTCATTAGGAAAATGAAAATTAAAACAACAGTGAGATACTACTACACACATATTAGAATGGTCAATATCTGGAGCACTGACAGCACCAAATGCTGCTGAGGGTGTGCAGCAATAAGAACTCTCATTCGTTGCTGGTGGGAACGCAAAATGGTGCCGGCACTTTGGAAGACAGTTGGGTAGGTTCTAAAAAACTAAGCATCCTCTTACCGTATGGTCCAGCAACCGTGCTTCTTGTTACTTACCCAAAGGAATTGAAAACTTCTGTCCACACAAAAACCTGCACACAGATGTCTATAGCAGCTTTATTCATAATTGCCAAAACTTGGAAGCAACCGAGATGTCCTTCAGTAGTTGAATGGATAAACTTTTGTGTACCCAGACAGTGGAATACTATTCAGCATTAAGAAGAAATGAACTATCAAGCCATGAAGACATAGAGAAAACTTAAATGCATATTACTAAATGAAAGAAGCCAAGCTGTAAAGTCAAAATACTGTATGATTTCAACTGTATGACATTCTGGAAAAGGCAAAACTGTGGAGACAGTAAAAAGATCAGTGGTTGCCAGAAGATAGATGGGGGTGTTAGGAGGGGTAGGCGAATAGGAGGAGCACAGAGGATTTTTAGGGCAGTGAAACTGCTTCATATGACACTATAATGATGGATATATGTTCTTACACATTTGTCCAAACACAGAATGTTCAACACCAAGAGTGAACCCTAATGTAAACTATGGCGTTTGGGGGATTTTGATTATGGTATAGGTTCATCAGTTGTAACAAATGTACCCCTCTGGTCGGGGATGTTGATAATGAGGAAAGCTATGTCTGGGTGGGGACATATGCATACATAGGGGGTATATGGGAAATCTCTGTATCTCTTCTCAATTTTTCTGTGACTCTAAGCCTTCTGTAACAAAAAGTCTTTTTTTCCTAATATATAAATAAACCCAGCATTTACTTTTTAAAAATCTATTATAGTTTAATTTATGGCCTAGAGAATGAAAAACGTACCTGATTATGAAACAAAAGGATATTAACTCCAGATACTGCCTAGTCTTCATAGGGTCAAAGAACAGGGTGATTATCTAAGTCTTACGTCTTAAAAGTGATGGATCATGAAGAAAGATTAATAGATATCTCATTCTACCTCTTCCAGAACAGGGCCCAGGCCAGATTGCTAATTACCGGAGGGCCAAATAAACAGAGGGCACTCAGTTTTGGAAGACATCATTCATTCATTCATTCATTGTACACATTTTTGGTTCAATAAACAAGTGAAGGAACCCCATTTAGATGGTATAACAACATTCTGTGGGCATTTAGAACATATCTCGAAGCAGCCTCTTCTGTATGAGAGCCATTTCGCAAAAAGCCTATCCAGCCAACAGGAAAAACCAGGAAAACTAGCAGCTGCTTAAATTTGGGCAGGCCCTGATGATTTATTCTGATGCAACAAGCAATGGAATCTAAACGTGGTATGGGAGGCAAAGAAAAAAAAGAAGGAAAGGAAGTTTGGTGACTCTGCTTATACACGAGCCTTCTCTCAGCATTAATGTAAGAAAAGGAAATGGCATTTTTATTTTCATTAAAATTCAACAAGCATCAAAGTCAGAAAACAGATCGTCTTTCCCCATGGCTGGAAGCATATAGAAACAGATGAGCGGGTGCGTTCTGCTGGGTGCTGCTGGGGGTTTCACTAACCCAGATCTGTCAACCTGTATGTGAGCTCAAACTTGTAGGGAGGAGGAGAAGAGGCTGAGGAGGGCTGGGTGGATCCCTGTTCAAGCAGACAAGCAAGCCCTTGGCTAGTTCTGGAAGACACTTCCTTCCTTCATTCCACAAGTCTGTACTGAATCCCTTCTGTGTACCAAGACGTGGCAGTGCTCTCAGGTTGCCCCCAGTCTAATGGAAGAGACAGATAAGCAAGCAGGCGACTGCAACACAGTGTTGCAGGGTCATATATAAGAGCTTTAAGAGCATAATCAAGAAGGGCATTTACTTCTGACCTGGGTGGTTCAGGGAAGGCTTTGTAGGGGAGGTACCATCTAGGTTGATACCCAAAAGATGAATAAGCCAGGTGACACCCCAATAGTGTGGACAGGAGAGGGGGGCAGGGGAGCAGAGAGGAGGCAGCAGATGATGGCATTGGCAGAGTTCACAGCATGTTCAGACGCCTGGAGAAGAAAGGGAACGTGGCCCGTTGGGAACCGACAAATAGTGCGTGAGGCTGAAGCATGTTCTGGAGAGAGAAGTGAGGCTGAAGAGCTGAGGAAAGGAAGACCCGTATACGTCACACTAAGGGCTTTGAATTTGCATCAAAGAGTCTCAAAGGCTCTGCTCTGGACACTTTTGGAACCTCTGTATAATGTGGATTGCATGGAGGAGGGGCCGCACCCCACATATGGTGCCTTTCACATACCTCAGGGCACTGAAGAGAGTTGTTCATATTTCTCTTCACCCCAGATCAGTTATCAGTATCTGAAGGGCAAAGAGCAGTCTTTGAAAATGTCTACATTTCCTCACTATGGGGGTAAATAACCTATCGGGACCTGCTGTGTTGAGGGCAGGACACAGGCAAAAACACATAGGTAAAAGTACTAGTCACTTCAAAACAAGACAACCACCAGCCTTTCCAACACTCTGTGAATCCAGTGCCATTGGTGGATAATAGTCACGGTAGGTGAACAGTGTAGTAATTGGTTCTTTGGACAACAGTTGCACATTTCAAGACATTTCTCCGCCCTTTCAGTACATTAACAGTAATGAGGCCAGTTATCAAAACAACTGCCAGCCTTTTTCTAACCGGGCAAACATTTCCCACCAGGTGGCAAATTATGAATCAATCCCTTGAAAATTTTTAAAAAGGTAACTATTTGAGAACAACTGTGACTTTGGGATCTTTGAGTAATCATATAATGACTATGCAGGGAAAGGAAGTAGGCTAAATAGCAACAGCCTTAACGATGCAGGAAGGATAGTTCATTCGTTCATTCAGACGTTTATGGAAACACCACTATGCATCAGGTGATGGAAATTGAAAGACAGATCAAACACTGATGCTGTGCTCAGGGCCTTACAGGATGGGTGGTGTGATGAGGGATGGAGCACAGTCATTATAACACAGCAGGGTAAGTGCTGTGACACGGACCTGTCAGAGGTCCTGGGGAAGCAGCGGGAGTGGATGGTGAAGGGGACATGGGCTCAGCCTGGGGCTGTCTAGTGGGTCGAATGGTGGCTCTCCCAAAGGTATGTCCACCCAGAACCTGTAAATCTGACCTAATTTGGAAAAAGAGTCTTTGCAGATTTAATTAAGTTAAGGATCTCCAGATGAGATCATTCTGGATTCGGGTGGGTCTTAATCCTATGGCAGTGTCCCTGTTAGAGACAGAAAAGAAGACAAAGACATAGAAGAGAAGGCCATGTGAGGATGGAGGTAGAAAGAGTTTTGTTGCCGAAAGCTAAGGAATGCTTACAGCCACCAAGCTGGCAGAGCCCAGACAGGACTCTCCCCTAGTGCCTTCAGAGGGAGTGTGGCTCCACCAACACCTTGATTTCAGACTTCTGACCTCTAGAATTACGTGGGAATAAATTTCTGTTGTTATAAGCCACTCAGTTGTTGGTCATTTATTACAGTAGCCTATAAACTAATACAGGGTGGAAGCTGTGAAAAGTCAAAGAAACTTCTTGAAGAGAACATGCCTGAGTGAAGTCTTGAAAACAGTGAGAGGGAGACAGCTGAAATGATTCGAGTGGGTTTAGGAGGATGATGGACAAGAGGTGGGAATGGAAGGGCATGTGATGTGGTGTTCAAGGAAGTGTCTTGAAAAATTAAAGCAGTGATACTGAAAACGTACTTGTACCTGATTATCTCACGGTTGAGTTGATGTGGCCAAAGAGAAAAGGGTTATACGTAGGCACATGCTTCAGAAAACATTTCTGTGGACAAATAGCTTTGGAAAATTATGTATTATATACACTATTTGTATTTTAGAGATCCAAAGTTCACATAAACATATTGACACCTCATGGAAATTCTCTTTCCCCTAGACTTTTAAACTTTGTGCCTGTGTATGTGTGTGTGTGTGTGTGTGTGCGTGTGTGTATGAAATACCTACTAACAGTTCAAGAAAAACAGCACTTCCAGAGCATGTTTAGGAAACAGTGCCCCAGATAATGTTTGGACAGGATGTTAGGAAGACTCCCTCACGCCTACCAGTATGAAACCAAACTGTCAGGGCTCTTTTCCTTTTTTTTTTTTTTTGTAATTATGTAATTATGGGAGGTTCTTTTGTGATTGTAATAATTGTATATTTTTTGTAATTTATAATGACAACTTTTTTTAAAAGTATTTTTTGGTAGTTGTTAAAAGACTAATCGTTTGCTTCTAGGAGTTTACCCTTTAGGCCAAGGCCTTAGAAATTGTGAAAAGCTGATTCTTTTTGCAAAATGGGTTTAAATCAGGACTAATGTGAGAGGCCATGAAATGTCCTAAGAGTAAAGGGCTCAACCTCAGCATGGCCATTGGTGGATGGAGGGGTGAGGATGCAGGTAGAGAAAGTCCTGGGGAGAGTAACAGCCAGTTCTGGTGTCTCCAGGGTCTGGCGGCACCAAAACTGTGTTCACTCAGCCACTGACTCACTTTGACTAAGTGTGGTTTGTTTTTGTAGCCCTTTCTCCCCTGCTCTTTCATTCTGATTTCTGGCCAAGCAGGCAGCCCCCTTAGGGGTTCTGAGAGAGTGATCTCCATGACTAAGTCCTGGGAGCAGGGCATGCGCCAGTGTCCTGGTCATCTGCTCTGGCTTCTCCTAGGATACTGCAGTTTTTCCTCAGGGTGAGCAGAAGAAGAATGACTTTCAGAGGATGACATTTACAGATAAGTTCTGTTTGACCGAAACAAACTGCAAATGTGCAATGATCCAGCCAAATATAATTGAAAAGATTTTATTTAAGTAACAACAACAAAACCTCCAAACCAATCAGTTCCTGAAACCTACATTTTGTGGTGGTAACTTCAATTACAATTAAATGATGCCAAGCAGCTCAGAGTCACTCCTGAGCACTCCCATATCATGGTCCCCAATTTAGTTCACTTGGGGCTTTTGAATTCTTAACCAAAAGCAATTTACAGAAATAATTTTCTTCTGTGACAAACATTCAAAGCTATTACAATTTGATCTGTCCTCTCTCTCTGTGTTTCTTTCTCTCGGCTTAGTTTTAGCTTTGTGCTTGTTTGTTTTATAGATTAGGCCTGGTTTTAAAGTATCTGTAAATCTTTCCCTAAGTAAAGGACAGCTTGCTGATCTGTATGCAAACAATATACTTGCCTGCCTTAAAAATTTAAGATTGACTTTGAATTGACCCCGTGCTTTATCCCTCAGTGGAGAAAAATGAAAGGATATTTATAATACCTGTGGACATTGTGTACGATACCAGTGGGAGTTTTCTCCAACAGTAGATGAATAGCAGAAACATGGGCAGACTAAAATGTGGCAGATATAGGCAAAAGGCAGATTGAAACTGATTTACATAGCTGGGTATTTCTTACTGTAGCTCTCTGTGGTTTCTCCCTCTCAGATACCTACAATGCTATAATTTTCTGTAAAAATAAAGAATATAAAACTGAAAGAAAGCACACATATGATCACATACCAACAACTGAGCCCTCAAAAGTTTATAGTACAAGTTTCATTTTTTCTTTCTAAATATATTATAATTTTGAGGACAACTTAAACAATTTTTACAGTAACCTTTTTACCGCCTAGGGACAAGCTACAAAAATCTCATTTATGTTGGAAGTTCGTGTGCTTCAAAATACCCCGCTGCACATCAGTTTTCACCATTAGCAGAGACGTTCTTTGTTTTATTTTTTGAACCTCTTTTCTTCACACTGCCTTAAAAATTAAAATAGAGCAGAACATTGACCTGGGATGAAATATGGATTTTTTTATGCTTCTCTCAAACTCAAATTTTATTAAGGTTATTGAAAATAAGATCACTTCACTTAAAAACGCCAGAGAAACCCAAAGGATAAAATTGCATGAGATTAACATACCTATTCTTATCCTACAACAAACATATCTCAGTCCAAACCTCAGGGTTTCTTGGACTACACTATTTCAGAAATACATTTTTTAGTGTTTAGTTTTGATTTCCACAGTAGCACATTAACTGTCCCACGTTCTCAAACGAAAATGTTGAAATTCTCCAGGTCACTTTAGTAGTGGCTGGAACCAGAGTCTTCATATCCTAAGGATCATGAGTTAAGTCTCTTCCCTAAAAGTTTTGCATTCATTGGCTCACAGTGACGCGACTGGAAGTGCTGGGACTGAGCATCCCAAAAGGGCATGATTGTGAAAGTAATGAAAGACAATGCTCTCCTTTCTTTGCCCCTTGTCTCCTTTCATGAGGACCTCCTACCCACCACCTGTTGTGTCCAGGGCTCACAGACTCCTTTCTATTCCCTTTATTTATCAAGAAACTATCTGATATCAGTCTCATTCACTGAGTGCCTAGCGATAAATGTTATTGAATGAATAAATGAATGAGTGAATCCTTTACTTTCCAGTTTGTGGAGACTAATTAGAAAGAAAGATTAAAGAGGATGAAATGGGTCATACAGTATGAATAGATCTTTCTGGCAATAAAAGAAAGAAAATAAATCATACTTGGGTCTTCCAAACCCAGTCTTTTCTTCATAGGGTAAGTGGGAAGAAATATGGCTAAGAAGAGTTGATACCTGTTTCAAGAGCAGAAGGAAAATGAGAGGTGACAGGAGAGGGATAGAACCTTCTGGTAGAAATCAAATTATTCCAATACTTTCCCATGTGTTCTGGCCTGATGTCATTATTGAGGGCAAAGGACTATGCAGAAGGGAAATTACTATGGCATTATGATGTGTTCTACAGCAGGAAGGAAAGAAGTCAAAGTGTTTAGTGGAAGTTAAAGAGATATGTTTGCAATATATACAGGAGTAGCTGTACAGGCCCCTAAACTTTGTGGGAGAAAGACTGAGTTTGGCAAACCTGTTGCATTTCCTGATAGCTCTGCAGTGCAGGTAACGAAGCATGGAGCTACATTTCCTTGAGGTGGAAGCTCGGCCTCCTGGTTCCTAGGTGAGCTACTCTGGGCTTAAAATTGCCCTTTCTCTCCGTCTTTAACCTCCTGGTGGTCCCTTGTGTGGTAGGTGGGAGAGAAGAATGGGGAATCATCAAGGGAAATGAGGTCACCCCCTGTGTGGGAAAGAAGAACTTAGGATTCCTCCATGCATGCTATGCTGAGTCAAGGAATGAGATTCCTTCATACTTCCTTTTGGAGTAATTGTCAAAATACCGTCTGTCTTGTGGGTCACCATTTCTTTACTGGGAGATGTCAGAGTTAAATAATGTGTTGCCTTTACTGGGGGAATTTGAATTTTATGACATTTCTTTCATTAAGCAGTGAGAAAATTTGATCCTTGTTAATGGGAATTCTGTCATTATTATTCAGCTGCAGAAAAATTAAGGTGTTTTACCAAAGCCTTCTTAGCCCTCTCCAAACAAAATGAGGAGGAAAGCTTCCTATTCTGCCTGTGCAAAGAGTGGCTGCTGGGAACAGAAGTGCCAAGTTCAACCTAAAAGGGGTCTAGACCCCTTACACTGTGATTCTGTGTCTCTTACCTTACAAGAAAGAGAAAAACAGCAGACCCTGACATCCAGGAACTGGTCTGATGCTAACAGCCAGTCCTCAGTGTTGTTAGAAGCTGGCCTGGTGCTCACAGCTAGACATGCTATTGTCCTGTTGGACATAAACAATCTCACAGAACATGAGCATCTGGCAAGAGCACTCTCAGCCCGGGATAAAATGAGAAAACTCGAGCCCACTGCATAATTTTTTTGAGCACAGAGAAAAATAAAATCACCGTGTAATCCACAAAGTACCAGACATCCCCTTTCTTGGCTAATATGAAGGACTGCTACTTCTTTAGCAATTATAGCTCACTCTAGTCTGCCTTATTTATAGGTACAATTTATTGAGCTAACCTGTTATAGAATCGTTGCCTCTTTCAGACAGCCTTCAATCCAGGGAGAGCACCTACTTCCTTAGACCCTGCCTCAAAATACCATAAGTCCTTTCTAATACTCTCTTATTGAGATACCCACAGTTCCTTGTGGTGGGTGTTCTCCTGTGCTAATAAACCCCCAACTTGTTCATCCACGGATGTGTACCTGGTAGCCTTGGGCTGGAGTGCATTGACACCTCACTGTTCCTGAAGTGTGCTAACCTTGCCTTCTGTTGGACACTTCAGGACTTTGGTCATTGCTTTTCACACACCTGCTGCTAATACCTGAATCAGAAGACTGACATAGGCTATAGATACTTGAAAGTTAGGACTCTGATTTGCAAAGGAAAGAAAACCTAACCCAAAAACTCACTAAGAAAAAAAAAGGTGAGGAGAGTCATTATCTCATTTAATGAAAAATTCCAGGGATACATCTGGCTTCGAGAAAGTCTGTGTTAAAGGACATCCTGCCATTTGCAACATGGATGGACTTTGAGGACATTAGGCTAAGTGAGATAAATCAGACAAAGAATGGCAAATACGGTATAATATCACTTATATGTGGAATCTAAAAAAGCCAAACTTGTAAAAACAGAGTAAAATGGTTACCAGGGGATGGGAGGGGGGATAGGAGAGGTATTGTTTAAGGGTACAAATTGCAGCTAGTAATAAATAAGTCCTAGAGATCTAATGTGCAGTATAGTAAAAATAGACCACAATATTATATTATAATCATCAAACTCTCTAAGATACTAGATCATAATTATTCCAACCACTAAAAAGAAATGATAATTATGTGATGTGATGGAGGTGGTAATTATCACTACGATGGCAATCATACTACCATATATAAATGTATTGTATCAACATGTTGTATATCTTAAATTTTTACAACATTATATGTCAAATATATTTCAAGAAAAAAGAAAGACTGTGTAGGAGATTGAAACAACATAATCAAAAATTGTTTCTCTCCATCTCTCATACTTTTTTCTACTATATTGGAAACGTTCATCTTTTTTGTTGGTTCTCATAAGCCTGTCACAATGCATCAGGAAAGTGCACTGTTCAAATGGCCTAGCCTGGGTCATATGGTCCACCTCTGTAACTAGATATGATCCCACCAAGGCCAAATGGAGCAAGAGCTTGAGATATGGGAACTGTCAGGCTGAAGTTCATTGCACATTATGAATCTTACTGGGGGCAGGGATTTGAGAGGCAGCGACTGAAAGCTGGAGCAAAGAGAATTTGTGGAAGCACAGGTTTTAGAAGCTGTATAGATGAAAGGAAAACCCTAGTCCTGCTCATGCTTGCTGGTATAGCAGTACTCTAAATAGCATTTTAGGGCTGGATGGACGTTGATGGGGGAAATATCAAAAAAAGAGTTCAGGGGATATGTGGAAGCTAAGAGCAAGATTTTAATGTTTAAAGTACAGTTGATCCTTGAACAACATGGAGTTAGGGGCATCCACCCTCCACGCAGTCGAAAGAGTGCATGTTTAACTTATCGTCATTGGTCCTCTCTATTGGAGGTTCCTCTGTATCCGTGGATTCAACCAACCTTAGATTGTGTAGTGCGATAGTATTTACTATTGAAAAAAATCCATGTATAAGTGGCCCCGTGCAGTTCAAACCTGTGTTGTTCAGCGTTCAACTGTATAATTATGTGGGTCCAGTGTTTTCCATTAAGAAGTGAATACACACACAATGAAACAGGCTCAGGCTTCCCTGGTGGCGCAGTGGTTGAGAGTCCGCCTGCCGATGCAGGGGACATGGGTTCGTGCCCCGGTCCGGGAAGATCCCACATGCTGCGGAGCGGCTGGGCCAGTGAGCCATGGCCGCTGGGCCTGCACGTCCGGAGCCTGTGCTCCGCAATGGGAGAGGCCACAGCAGTGAGAGGCCCGCATACCGCAAAAAAAAAAAAAAAAAAAACAGGCTCTACGGAAGCAAGAAGTGACGTAGTTTTCCTCTGCCTGGACAGCTCTCCCTGTCACTCTTCACTGCTTTCCTATTCTTCCTCAGGTCCCAGCTAAAGAACGTATCCTCTGGGCAAGTCTTTCCCAATCCTTTAAAGGCCAGATTCCATCTGCTATAAATTTCATAGTATAATTTCCCTAAAATTTGCATAGCATTTATCACAGTTTTAATCTTAAATTTATTTATGTAATTGCTTGCTTAGTATTTGATTTCTCTATTAGACAGCAGGGTCCAGGAGGGCAAGGTTTTTGCACCTAGTGTCTTATCTGGCACATGTGAGGTATGCATTGGATATTTACGGATAAATTTATAAGCAAACACCCCAAGAGGTGCTTTTAAAAGTATTTAAAAGCATACTATACTCTTCTAACACAGACTGTGTTATTTCCTTCTTAAAGGTAATAAAGGGTGAACAGATATTCAGCCACATCAGATGAGAGATCTGAAGTCTACATTATGACCTGAGGACAAAACAATGCCTTTCAGCCTTATAATCTTGAGGATTCTTACCAAATGACCGCTTGGGGTTTCTGTTCTTGGCAACACCATGATGCTACAGGAGACCTGAGTCCGAAGGTTGCCTGTTTTATTTCAGGTCAGCTGAGCAAGAACCAAGTGAGTATCATTGACCTAACAACATACACCAATGGCTTCTCACACGCACTGAGGTTTTTTGGGTTTGTTTGTAGTCTCTATTCCTAGTGACATGGTTCTTTGTAACAAGTAAACTAAGACATTTGTCTGTGACAGTGATTTTCAAACCATCACTGGGGAAGTAGCAGTTTTTGAATTTCCAGACTGTTGAGGAATACCTTTTTAAGGTACAATAAAAGTAAATTACTACTAAACAAAAATACACAAAATACACACCTAAGTTTTTATAGGTGAAACAAACAAAATTACTGTGTCAAGTTGCTAAAAAAAGTTTCTAAACACTCTCAGTTGTGTACTTTTCTTGTTTCTCACGGCAACCTTACTTAGTCTACAACTGATATCTTACTATTTGCAATGGCAGAAAAAATCTCAAGACACCAGTTCAGTTCACACGTAATGTGTGTGAAACCCCCAGCAAATTGTTGTCTCTCTCACCAAATGAGTCTGTAAAGGTAGGAAAGTCAATATCAGCAGATAAGCTTTCTGTTCATACAGTGCAATTTGAGAAGGTAACAGGATTGTTATGGGGCTCCACATGACTATTTAACATTTTTGTCTATCAAATATTAAAAATTCAATGGAAAACACAGAAGATACCTAAAAAGGTGTATGAAATGAGTGAAGCATTTTATATTTGGCCAATGTTTTAAAACTCATTATCCACTTTAAAAAATAAAATGCATATTTCTTTAAAATCTGGGGCTTCCATTTCTATTACCCTAGAATTTAAATATAAAGAAAGAGGTGGACTAAAGCACTATAACATATTGCCCTCTTACAACAAATTTCAGGTCATAAGAATGGTAAATGTGGTGCTGTTAAAATGATTTTGTTAACTTGTGACCAGTATGACAAGACACTTCATTACAAATCATTGGTTTTCTAGACAAAATATACCACTGGGATGAAATCACATTTCCTTTGACAATCTGTAGGAGAAGGAAGGATCTATGGGAGAACTACATTATCATAATTGTGAGATTAAAAAGACACACACAAATAGCATCCAAGTTATCCAATACTGGGAGACTGTAAAGCTTGATTATTGCAAAGGTGGATTGGCATATTAATTATAAATAAGACTGACACTTGAAGCATATTTTAGATTTCATGGCAAACTTCATCATTCTAAATATAGTTTCAGATAATTATGACACATTTGGTGCTAAGCTATTTTAGAATTCAAAACACTTCCATCTTGGAATGGTTGCAACAAATCAGGGTGTTTGATCAAGGCTGCAGAGAAAAGATAGTGGATTTAATATTCCAGGTCTCCTCATATTCTGCTTTTAGCTTTTATTTTCTGTGCAGGTTAAGTTGATAGAGCTTTTGCAAGGTGATGGTATTCTGAGTGCAAATGGGATTTGACATTTTGAGTGTAAATAAAAATGGTTTGTCTTCCTGCAATATAAGTCACTTTTCACCAGCAGTTAAAATAAAGTGAAACCCACAGAAATGTAGGGTTATTCATTTTCTTGTAAACTATCCTGAACTTCATTTTCTTCGTTTGTAAAATCAAGGTGTTAGACAAGATAATCTCCAAAGTCCCTTCCAGCTCTAATATTTCAAGGATTGAGTTGTCAAACATTCGGGTTTAAGTCCTGGCTTTGTCTCTTTACTCCCAGTGTGATCAGGGAGTTGTTGCTTAAACTCTGTAAATCTCAGTTTGCTTGGCTCTAAGATAGGGGTTAAATAATTAATTCAGCACATATTTATTGAGTTTCTCTTTTGTGCAAGGCAGTGAGGACACTGGTGTGGATGTGGCGGAAATGGTCCCTGCCCTTGTAGAGTTTACATTCATCCATTAATTAATTCATTCGTTCAAAAAGTATTATTGAGTGCCTACCATTTATCAGGCAATGTGGTAGGTGCTGGGGATACATCAGCAGATATTCGTAGAGTGGAGGCAGGTGGCCAAAAAGCCTCAGCAAACAGCAATAGATACTATGATGGAAACAAACATGAAAATGAGAGGCCAAGGCAGGAGCTATGTCCTTTATAAGGAGGTCAGAGAAGCCTTCCTTATAAAAGTGACATTTATGCTGAATATTAAAGGACAAAAAGAAACTAACTATGTAGAGTGGAAGAGAAGAACCTAAGTGCATCTGAGTAACAAAGAAAATCAACGTAGCTGGTAGTAGTAGGATGAGACGACCATTGGAGAAATATTCAAAGGCCAGACATGCAAAGGCCTTAAGAGTTTGCTTATTCTGAGTTCAATTAAAAGCTACTGATAGTAATGATAGTCATATGACTTTGTGATAGTAATGGCAAGATATGAACAGTCACTTGACCTAATTTATATTTAACATCTTTCTGGCTGTTTGGTGGAGCATGGACTGAGGGGCAGCAGTGAAGGAGGGAGGACCAGGCATGTTGCAGTAGTTCAGGCAAGAGATCATGGCAGATGACCTCCAGGAGAGGCAGGGGAAGTGGGGAGATGCAACCTACTGCAGAAGCAATTTAAGGCACAGCTATCAGATTTGCTCATGAATTTCATGTGGGAATTTAAGAAAATGGCAAAATTAAGGCTGTCCCCTAGTGTTGGGGACATAGGTTTAGGGAGGAGAATCAGGAGTTCCATTTTGGACATGCTGTATTGAGATGCTGCTAAAGAGACAGAGTAGAGCTGTCAAGTCATCAGTAAGATATGTGAATCTAAAGCTCGTAGAAGAGGACTGGGATGGAGAAAAGTAAATATGGGCATCATGAGGAAAGGCCACAAGAATAGATGAGATCACTAGAGAGCAGAGAGACAAAAATGGTTTAGTTCTGAGCTCTAAGGAACTCGCCTATTTGGAAATCATAAGAACAGGTCCCATAGGAAAAACTATCAAAAACAGTCAAAGGGCTTCCCTGGTGGTGCAGTGGTTGGGAGTCCACCTGCCGATGCAGGGGACGCGGGTTCGTGCCCCGGTTCGGGAAGATCCCACATGCCGTGGAGCAGCTGGGCCCGTGAGCCATGGCCACTGAGCCTGCGTGTCCGGAGCCTGTGCTCCACAACGGGAGAGGCCACAACAGCGAGAGGCCCACGTACCACAAAAAACAAACAAACAAACAAAAAACAGTCAAAGAAGGAAGAGGGCATAAAGACATTGTGCTGTTAGAAGCTACCAAAGAAGAACAGTTCAAGAATGAGGGGGCTCAGAAGTGTTGAAAATTGCCAAAGAATACTGGAGATGAGAGAAAAACATCCACAGGAACAGGCAACGTGATGTTTGCTGGTCAGAGAAGATTGAGTGACATATTGGAGGAGGAATCCATTCTGCAGTGGATTAAGTTGTGCTATAGGGGATGAGGGAGTGGAGATAACACTTCTGAAAAATTGGGCCTAGAAGAGAGCAAAAAATAGGTAGTAACTTGAGACAGATAAGGCTCCAGGAGTTTTTATTTTCCTTTTTAAAGATGGAGGTGTCGTATAGAATTGATATGCTGATAGTAACTAGCCAGTGGAGTAGGAGTGTGGGTGGCAGAGTCGTGGTGCAGAAGTTGCTGTTATAAAACGTAAAAGAGGGAACTGAGAGAAAGGAAAGTCCTTGAGAAGCTGAGGAAGCTTAGCGTCTGGAGCACAAACATAGGGCTTAGCACAGGGTGTGGCATGTAGTGACTGGCCAGTAAAGATAGGTATTCATGATGGCGATGGCTCTAAGGAGCTTTTCCTCGTCTCTCTGTTGGCCTAGCCTGGGAAGAGGCTGCAGTTGGAGAGAAGAGTCCTTGGAGTGTAGAACAGTGGTGGGCTCACCAGTTTTTCAGGTCTAGTTATCAGTGGCTTCCTAATGTAAAATGGGGAAAACATTCTTGACAGTAGAGGTTTAATCACAGGGCAAGCCTGGACAGGGCAGAGAGGTTTGTAGGGACATTAGAAAAGAGTTCTCTTCCCTTGCCTCCTTCCCACACTCTGCCACTCAAAACCATTTCCTCTCTCGAGTGCAAAGTGCTGCAACCTCATGGAGAAAAATTTGGCAGTACCTAACACAACTTCTCATGCATTTGCCTTTTTATTTATTTTTTTTAAATTTTTTTAATTTTTATTGGAGTATAGTTGCTTTACAATGTTGTGTTAGTTTCTACTGTACAGCAAAGTGAATGAGCTATACGTATACATATATCCGCTCTTTTTTGGATTTCCTTCCCACTTAGGTCACCGCAGAGCATTGAGTAGAGTTCCCTGTGCTATACAGTAGGTTCTCATTAGTTATCTACTTTATGCATAGTATCAATAGTGTATATATGTCAATCCCAATCTCCCAATCATCCCACCCCCGCCTTCCCCCTTGGTATCCATATGTTTGTTCTCTACGTCTGTGTCTCTATTTCTGCTTTGCAAATGAGATCATCTATACCGTTTTTGGGTTTTTTTTTTGCCTTTTTACAAAGCACTTCTCTCCTGGGAATTTTACCCAGAAGACACACTCCACAAACATGAAAAACAAAAATGAAAACACATGCAGAAGATTCATCACTGTGGCATTATTTGTATAAACAAAATATTGGAAACAACATAAATGTTCATTCTTAAGAGACTAATTGAATAAACTGTGGTAGTTTCACACAACGTAGTACCATGCAGTTGTGCAGTTGTGAAAAATAATGAAGTGATAGTGATTTCCAGGATATATTGATAAGTGAAATATAAATTTTATATGTATATATATGTATAATTTTTTGGTAAGAGGTTACACACGAAGTATAAACAGAAACAAATGAAAATGATTATGGGAGGTGAGTAGGCATACAGGGATGGAAATGGGATAAATGTGGGAACTCTTTGAAAATAACTTTATATTTAGTTTTGACTTTTTAATTATGTAAATGTTTAAAATTTTCTAAATAAAAAACAAGATAGATTAGATAGATAGATAGATAGATATCAGGTATTTCCAATTCCAATATTTTTCAATTCTGATTGTGGATTCTTTTTATTATAAATCCTTTCCTTTTATTCCTATAGCCAGCTCTGTCCCTAATTTTCTCAGCTTAAAAATACTGGGTCAGTATTATCCTGCATTGTCCTGACCCCATGAGCAATTTGATTATGTCCGAATTGCAGGCTGTCATTTACTGCCATATTTCACTGTAAGTTAGTAGCATCACTGTCTTAAAACACACTCTTAAGTAGCTCTTAATACTCTGTCTTAAGTGACACTTGACCTCCTGGGCCCAAAGCCAAGCAGTGACATGGTCCTTCTGCCTCTGGTTTTTGGGGCAACCTGTAAAAGTGACCCTTGGAAAGGTTTCCAGCTATTAGAAGGACATGTAATTCTCCTGTCTCCTTCTCCTGAGCAGTGGAAACAGTTGGTCAGTGTGACAGCCTCCTCATTCATTCCAGAAGTAATTGTATCAGTTTGACATTGTAGCCTGGGGGATAGGGGCTATGAGAGAGTAATAGGATTTAAACTCCAATTCTTTGCAGCTGCTGGCTAGGATTAGTGAATAGAGATAAATAGAACCCTTTTGCTATTTTTATAAATAACAGCTTTGATATAGGTTTAGATTTGAAACATCCGAAATTTCTCCAGAGATGACATGTAAAAACTACCAGTGGAAATGTACAGAAAACCTACCTTTGGTTAAGGAATCTGGCTCAGTTTCTCTCCCAGACGGCATTTGGGGAAATGATCTCCGTAAGGTTTTATTATTACTGATCACTCTATACTCCTTCTTGGGCATTTGTCAACAAATTGCTCCAGTAAAAGCACTTGCAATAAATCCCGTGTGCCCTGTGGATTCATTGCCTTGTAGGTACAATCCTTCTTGGAGATATTGCTGTTTGGTTGTTCAATGACTTTGTAATTTAAACTGTAACTGGTAGAAGGAAGAAAACAATCTCATCTTCTCAAAGTAATGATTTAAAGCTACTATGCTGAAGACGTGAGAGTTTCATGGCTCTGTCATTTCTGTCTTGTTTCTGTGTTCATTAGAGTGTGCTCAAACTGAGGAGGGGATAGTTAAGTCTGAGAACTATCTCAAATCAAGCAAATGTGTTTACTCACGTTGGAGAAGAAAAGAGAGGGGACACATGCTTAAAGTATTCAAATATTAGAAGGGAATATCATTAAGGGGAAACAGGCTGACTGTGTTTCCAACAAGGCTGAACTGTAAGCATTGGTAGGAAGGTACTAGGGGGCAGTTTTGAATTTAATAGGAAAATGAATTTTCTAACACTATCCAGCAGTGGAACAGATTGCCCAGCACTAAAAATATCCAGGTAGGGCCTCCCTGGTGGCGCAGTGGTTGGGAGTCCGCCTGCCGATGCAGGGGATACGGGTTCGTGCCCCGGTCTGGGAGGATCCCATATGCCGCGGAGCGGCTGGGCCCGTGAGCCATGGCTGCTGAGCCTGCGCATCCGGAGCCTGTGCTCCGCAACGGGAGAGGCCACAACAGTGAGAGGCCTGCGTACCACAAAAAAAAAAAAAAAAAAAAAAAAAAAAAAAAATATCCAGGTAGAGGCTAAATAACTCTGTCAAGTCTATAATTTGTTAATCTCCAACATCTCCTGTCAATTTTAAGAGCCAATTCATTCATTAATTCATTCCACATTCATTCATTCATTCACATATTAATTATTATTGAGGAATTGTCATGGATACCAAGTTACTGCCTAGACATTGTAGGAACAATGATAAATGACAACAGACATGGTACCTAATATCACAATCTGGTAGAGAGAGAGGAGGGACAATGACCAACTAATCACACAATGAGTGCATGATGTTAAACTGGGATGAGTATGTTGAAGGGAAGGAATGTGGTCCTATTAGAGCATAGGGCAAAGGAGACTTCCTGAACATGGTGTTGGTGGGGTGGGGTTGTGAAGAAAGGCTTTCCTGCTGATGTCATGCCTGAGTAGAAAGTTGGGAGTTGAGTAAATCTGGTATGGCGGGAAGAGGAAGGGAGGAGGAGACTTCCAAGGAGAATGAAGAGCATTTGGAAAGTTCTGTGGAAGGAGGGATCCTGGCATGTTTTTCCCAAACTTTACTGCTAGTAAGAATGACCTGGGGATTAGGAACTAAGATGGCGGAGTAGAAGGACATGCTCTCCCTCCCTGTTGCGAGAACACCAGAATCACAACTAGCTGCTGGACAGTCATTGATAGGAAGACACTGGAACACCCCAAAAAAGACACCCCACATCCAAAGACAAAGGAGAAGCCACAATGAGAGGGTAGGAGGGGCACCATCACAGTAAAATCAAATCCCATAACTGGTGGGTGGGTGACTCACAGACTGGAGAACACTTATACCACAGAAGTCCACTCACTGGAGTGAAGGTTCTGAGCCCCACGTCAGGCTTCCCAACCTGGGGGTCCGGCAATGGGAGGAGGAATTCCTAGAGAATCAGACTTTGAAGATTAGTGGGATTTGACCGCAGGACTTCGACAGGACAGGAGGAAACAGAGACTCCACTCTTGGAGGGCACACACAAAGTAGTGTGCGCATCGGGACCCAGGGTAAGGAGCAGTGACCGCAGGGGAGACTGAACCAGACCTGCCTGCTAGTGTTGGAGGGTCTCCTGCAGAGGCGGGGGGTGGCTGTGGCTCACCATGGGGACAAGAACACTGGCAGCAGAAGTTCTGGGAAGTACTCCTTGGCGTGAGACCTCCCAGAGTCTGCCATTAGCCGCACAAAAGAGCCCAAGTAGGCTCCAATGTTGGGTTGCCTCAGGCCAAACAACGAACAGGAAGGGAACGCAGCCCCACCCATCCCATCAGCACTCAAGCGAATTAAAGTTTTACTGAGCTCTGCCCACCAGAGCAACAGTCAGCTCTACTCACCAGTCCCTCCCATCAGGAAACTTGCACAAGCCTCTTAGATAGCTTCATCCACCAGAGGGCAGACAGCAGAAGCAAGAACTACAGTCCTGCAGCCTGTGGAACAAAAACCACATTCACAGAAAGATAGACAAGATGAAAAGGCAGAGTGCTATGTACCAGATGAAGGAACAAGATAAAACTCCAGAAAAACAACTAAATGAAGTGGAGATAGGCAACCTTCCAGAAAAAGAATTCAGAATAATGATAGGATGATCCAGGACCTCGGAAAAAGAATGGAGGCAAAGATCGAGAAGATGCAAAAAATGTTTAACAAAGACCTAGAAGAATTAAAGAGCAAACAAACAGAGATGAACAATACAATAACTGAAATGAAAACTACAGTAGAAGGAATCAATAGAATAACTGAGGCAGAAGAACGGATAAGTGACCTGGAAGACAGACTGGTGGAATTCACTGCTGTGGAACAGAATAAAGAAAAAAGAATGAAAAGAAATGAAGACAGCCTAAGAGACCTCTGGGACAACATTAAATGCAACAACATTCGCATTAAAGGGGTCCCAGAAGGAGAAGAGAGAGAGAAAGGACCCGAGAAAATATGTGAAGAGATTATAGTCAAAAACTTCCCTAACATGGGAAAGGAAATAGCCACCCAAGTCCAGGAAACTCCCATACAGGATAAACCCAAGGAGAAACACACTGAGACAAATAGTAATCAAATTCATAAAAATTAAAGACAAAGAAAAATTATTGAAAGCAGCAAGGGAAAAACGACAAATAACATACAAGGGAACTCCCATAAGGTTAACAGCTGATATCTCAGCAGAAACTCTACAAGCCATAAGGGAGTGGCATGATATACTTAAAGTGATGAAAGGGAAGAACCTACAACCAAGATTACTCTACCCAGCAAGGATCTCATTCAGATTTGATGGAGAAATCAAAAGCTTTACAGACAAGAAAAAGCTAAGAGAATTCAGTGCCACAAAACCAGCTCTACAACAAATGCTATAGGAACTTCTCTAAGTAGGAAACAAAGAGAAGAAAAGGACCTACAAAAACAAACCCAAAACAATTAAGAAAAAGGTCATAGGAACATACATATCAATAATTACCTTAAACATGACTGGATTAAATGCTCCAACCAAAAGACTCAGGCTTGCTGAATGGATACAAAAACAAGACCCAACTATATGCTGTCTACAAGAGACCCACTTCAGACATAGGGACACATAAATACTAAAAGTGAGGGGGATGGAAAAAGATATTCCATGCAAATGGAAATCAAAAGAAAGCTGGAGTAGCAATACTCATATCAGATAAAATAGACTTTATAAAGAATGTGACAAGAGCCAAGGAAGGACACTACATAATGATCAAGGGATCAATCCAAGAAGAAGATATAACAATTATAAATATATATGTACCCAACATAGGATCACCTGAATACATAATGCAACTGCTAACAGCTCTAAAAGAGGAAATCGACAGTAACACAATAATAGTGGGAGACTTTAATGCCTCACTTACACCAGTGGACAGATCATCCAAAATGAAAATAAATAAGGAAACCGAAGTTTTAATGACACAATAGACTAGATAGATTTAATGGATATTTATAGGACATTCCATCCAGAAACAGTAGATTACACTTTCTTCTCAAGTGCGCACGAAACATTCTCCAGGATAGATCACATCTTGGGTTACAAATCAAGCCACAGTAAATTTAAGAAAATTGAAATCATATCAAGTATCTTTTCTGACCACAACGCTATGAGATTAGAAAGAAATTACAGGGAAAAAAACGTAAAAAACACAAACACATGGAGGCTAAACAATACCTTACTAAACAAGAGATCACTGAAGAAATCATAGAGGAAATCAAAAAATACCTAGAGACAAATGGCAATGAAACTGATGATCTAAAACCTATGGGATGCAACAAAAGCAGTTCTAAGAGGGAAGTTTATAGCTATACAAGCCTACCTCAAGAAACAAGAGAAATCTCAAATAAACAATCTAACCTTACACCTAAAGGAACTAGAGAAAGAAGAACAAACAAAACCGAAAGTTGGCAGAAGGAAAGAAATCAAAAATATATGAGTAGAAAGAAATGATATAGAAACAAAGAAAACAATAGCAAGGATCAATAAAACTAAAAGCTGGTTCTTTGAGAAGATAAACAAAATTGATAAACCATTAGCCAGACTCATCAAGGAAAAGAGGGAGAGGACTGAAATCAACAAAATTAGAAATGAAAAAGGAGAAGTTACAACAGACACCGCTGAAATACAAAGCATCCTAAGAGACTACTACAAGCAACTCTATGCCAATGAAATGGACAATCTGGAAGAAATGGACAAATTCTTAGGTATAATCTTCCAAGACTGAACGAGGAAGAAATAGGAAATATGAACAGGCCAATCACAAGTAATTAAATTGAAACAGTGATTAAAAATCTTCCAACAAACAAAAGTCAAGGAACAGATGGCTTCACAGGTGAATTCTATCAAACATTTAGAGAAGAGCTAACACCCATCCTTCTCAAACTCTTCCAAAAAATTGCAGAGGAAGGAATACTCCCAAACTCATTCTATGAGGCCACCATCACCCTGATACCAAAACCAGACAAATATACTACAAAAAAAGAAAATTACAGACCAGTATCACTGATGAATACAGGTGCAAGAATCCTCAAAAAAATACTAGCAAACAGAATCCAACAACACATTAAAAGGATCATACACCATGATCAAGTGGGATTTGTCCCAGGGATGCAAGGATTCTTCATTATACTTAAATCAATCAATGTGATACACCATATTAACAAACTGAAGAATAAAAACCATATGATCATCTCAATAGATGCAGAAAAAGCTTTTGACAAAATTCAACACCGATTTATTATAAAAACTCTACAGAAAGTGGGCATAGAGGGAACCTACCTAAACATAATAAAGGCCATACACGACAAACCCACAGCAAACATGATTCTCAATGGTGAAAAATGGAAAGCATTTCCTCTAAAATCAGGAACAACACAAGGATGTCCACTCTCACCACTATTATTCAACATAGTTTTGGAAGTCCTAGCCATGGCAGTCAGAGAAGAAAAAGAAATAAAAGGAATACAAATTGGAAAAGAAGAAGTAAAACTGTCACTGTTTGCAGATGACATGATACTATACACAGAGAATCCTAAAGATGCCACCAAAAAACTACTAGAGATAATGAATGAATTTGGTAAAGTTGCAGGATACAAAATTAATGCATGGAAATCTCTGGCATTCCTATACACTAATGATGAAAAATCTGAAAGAGAAATTAAGGAAACACTCCCATTTACCATTGCAACAAAAAGAATAAAATATCTAGGAATAAACCTACCTAAGGAGACAAAAGACCTATATGCAGAAAACTATAAGACACTCTGAAAGAAATTAAAGATGATACCAACAGATGGAGAGATATACCATGTTCTTGGATTGGAAGAATCAATATTGTGAAAATGACTATACTACCCAAAGCAATCTACATATTCAATGCAATCCCTATCAAATTACCAATGGCATTTTTTACAGAACTAGAATAAAAAATCTTAAAATTTGTATGGAGACACAAAAGACCCCAAATAGCCAAAGCAGTCTTGAGGGAAAAAGACAGAGCTGGAGGAATCAGGCTCCCTGACTTCAGACTATACCACAAAGCTACAGTATTCAAGACAATATGGTACTGACACAAAAACAGAAATGTAGATCAATGGAACAAGATAGAAAGCCCAGAGATAAACCCACACACCTATCGTCAACTAATCTATGACAAAGGAGGCAAGGATATACAATGGAGAAAAGACAGTCTCTTCAATAAGTGGTGCTGGGAAAACTGGACAGCTACATGTAAAAGAATGAAATTAGAACACTCCCTAACACCATACACAAAAATAAACTCAAAATGGATTAGAGACCTAAATATAAGACTGGACACTCTAAAACTCTTAGAGGAAAACATAGGAAGAACACTCTTTGACGTAAATCACAGCAAGATCTTTTTTGACCCACCTCCTAGAGTAATGGAAATAAAAACAAAAATAAACAACTGGGACCTAATGAAACTTCCAAGCTTTTGCACAGCAAAGGAAACCATAAACAAGACGAAAAGACAACCCTCAGAATGGGAGAAAATATTTGCAAATGAATTAACGGACAAAGGATTAATCTCCAAAATTATTAAACAGCTCATGCAGCTCAATATTAAAAAAACAACCCAATCCAAAAATGGGCAGAAGACCTAAATAGACATTCCTCCAAAGAAGACATACAGATGGCCAAGAAGCACATGAAAAGCTGCTCAACATCACTAATTTTTAGAGAAATGCAAATCAAAAGTACAATGGGGTATCACCTCACAGCAGTTAGAATGGACGTCATCTGAAAATGTACAAACAACAAATGCTGGAGAGGGTGTGGAGAAAAGGGAACCCTCTTGCACTGTTGGTGGGAATGTAAATTGATACAGCCACTATGGAGAACAGTATGGAGGTTCCTTAAAAACGTAAAAACAGAATTACCATATGATCCAGCAATCCCACTACTGGGCATATATCTAGAGAAAACCATAATTCAAAAAGACACATGGACCCCAATGTTCATTGCAGCACTATTTACAATAGCCAGGTCATGGAAGCAACCTAAATGCCCATCGACAGACAAATGGGCAAA
Organism: Hyperoodon ampullatus; assembly: GCF_949752795.1. Classification (NCBI taxonomy): domain Eukaryota; kingdom Metazoa; phylum Chordata; class Mammalia; order Artiodactyla; family Ziphiidae; genus Hyperoodon; species Hyperoodon ampullatus. The sequence goes on from NC_136919.1 coordinate 82,904,824, forward strand.
GAAGATGTGGTACATATATACAGTGGAATATTACTCAGCCATAAAAAGGAAAGAAATTGGTTCATTTGTTGAGACGTGGATGGATCTAGAGACTGTCATACAGAGTGAAGTAAGTCAGAAAGAGAAAAACAAATATCGTATATTAACTCATATATGTGGAACCTAGAAAAATGGTACAGATGAACCGGTTTGTAGGGCAGAAATTGAGACCCAGATGTAGAAAACAAATGTATGGACACCAAGGAGGGAAGGCGGCAGGGGGGTGGGAGTGGTGGTGTGATGAATTGGGCAATTGGGATTGACATGTGTACACTGATTTGTATAAAATTGATGAGTAATAAGGACCTGCTGTATAAAAAAAAAAATTCAAAAGTTAAAAAAGAAAAAAGAATGACCTGAGGCTCTTGTTAAGTATACCACTTTCTAGCCCTTCCCCTTAAAGTATTATCTAGTGGGCTTGGAAATTTTAATTTATCCAATAACTTTTATGATTCTTCCCCTAGTTTCAGACGTGATGTTAAGAGGGCCTTTCAAAGGCCAGTGTGGCTGAAGCATAAAGGCTGCGGGGTTGTTGGATGAGAGGCAGGACATGTCCACGTATTGGGCACTGTCTTGAGAACAGTAGGTAGATTTGTGGAATTGGTAACTGAAACCTGAGGGAATTTTTTTCTGATAGCTTCAATTTTCTCTGTGATCGAAGGAAAAGAAGATGGTTGGTCATACACAGTAGGGGCAGGCTGATCAGACATCATCACAGTTTTGAGGGAAATGGATAAGTGAGAGGGCCAGTTGTCTAGGAGAAACAGGTAGGATTGATTGGCGGTGTTGAGAGCTCAGTTGAGGTGAGTGATTATGGATTTATAGTAGTAACAGTTTGCCTTGTTGTGTTTTTCTCTAGAAACTATTAGATGCTTAAGTGTTACCAGAGAGAAAACCCAACAGCAGGGTTGATCCCAGATTAAATGTGACAAAATACAAAGACATAAAGGAGTTTGGGGTATCAATGAGAGTGTTTTTTAAAACAATTAATTAATTAATTAATTTTAATGGATATATAGTTGATTTACAATGTTTCAGGTGTACAGCTAAGTAATTCAGATATATATATATATATATATATATATATATATATATATATATATATATACACACATACATACACACACACACACACACACTCATATATATATTCACATTCTTTCAGGTTATTTTCCATTATAAGTTACTATAAGATACTGACTATAGTTCCCTGTGCTATACAGTAGCTCCTTGTTGTTTATTTTATGTACAGTAATGTGTATCTGTTAATGCTAAGTTCCTAATTTATCCCTCCTCCTCCCTTCCCCTTTGGTAACCGTTAGTTTGTTTTCTCTATCTGTGAGTCTATTTCTGTTTTGTAAATAAGTTCATTTGTACCATTTTTTTTAAGATTCCACATAAAATTGTATCATATGATATTCATCTTTCTCTGTCAAGCTTACTTTATTTAGTATGGTAATGTCTAGGTCCATCCATGTTGCTGCAAATGGCATTATTTCACTCTTTTTTTTGGCTGAGTAATATTCCATTGTATATATGTACCACTTCTTCTTTATCCATTCCTCTGTCGATGGATATTTAAGTTGCTTCCATGTCTTGGCTGTCGTAAATAGTGCTGCAGTGAGAACACTGGGGTGCATGTATCTTTTCGAATTAGAGTTTTCTCTGGATATGTGCCCAGTAGTGGAATTGCTGGATCATATGGTAGCTCTATTTTTAATTTTTTAAGGAACCTCCATACTGTTCTCCATAGTGGCTGTATCAATTTACATTCCCACCAGCAGTGTAGGAAGGTTCTCTTTTCTGCACACCCTCTCCAGCATTTGTTATTCGTAGACTTTTCGATGCTGGCCATTTTGACCAGTGTGAATGAAAGTGATTTTGAAATGAATGATTATACCATATAAACTGGATAAGGAGGGAAGTGAAGAAATTAAACAGGCTGAAGGAGTGCTTAGCATATAGAGGTCAATAGACCAGAGGTTCTGATGAGTCCAAATGGGGAATAGTTGGAACTACAATGTCATAGTCGAAGGGTAATATGCCCAGGTTCATGATTTGGAGATAGTATGGTCTTATATAACATTTATGTCCACAGTATTATGGGTTTGAGATAGGTTTCGTAGGATTGAGTGGGGAAAATATTTATTGGAAAAGTGAAATAAGTGAGATAAAATCCTCTCATCTCTGCTACTATGATATAGGAAAATTAAGACTGGAGGAGGGGATTTTGCTTCAAGGCATGGCCTGTTTTTACTTTCACTCTACTAGTCAATGTCAGGGTGGCTGTAGGTCAGGGAATTCGGTAGGGTGATGAGACTGCTTTAGGTCATCACAAACCACAAAAATCTTAGGGATCAAGACAGCAATATATCAGGGCTCGGAGCCAACAGAAGTCAGGAGGACATAAGTACTAGAGAACAAAACATGGCAAGTGGCCAGGAGTTGATGGGGATGATTAGCGAGTGGAAGATCTGTAGACACTGAGTGAGAAGAAAAAGAAAGATTGAAAAATAAGCAGAAAGCCAAGCAAAATCAGGAACTGAGGTGAAGACAAGCTAGGCAAGAAAGCAGGTGCAGCACACCTATAGTGAAGAAATCACCTTGCTTTAACTCAACTTGAGCTGTGTTATCTCCTTGTGACCCTGATGAAAACTGATCCAGGACAAGCCTGGCCTGCAGGTGGTAGTAAATGAAAACAGCCAGGGATGGGAAAACGTCTGGTTGAAACAAATGCTTGGAAACACGTGGTCCTTTGTCCTTGAAGATGGTCCGATTATACTTTAGACTCTAAATAGGAATTTGTAACCAAAAAGAAGAATTTCTTCCTATTTTCTCTTTCCTGATGGTAGCTTATTAGCCTATATAGCCATTGGAAAATAGAATTGTAATGCTTCACAAGTCCAAAAATAACATTTCTTCAAAACTTCATCAGGTGGGGACTGAAAATCAAGTAAACACATTTGTCCGAACCTTGACCCAAACCAGTGCACCTGAAGCTAGAATGCTGCATGCATTTTCAGATGATTCACCTTGAGAAAAATGTGATGAAAAAGGCTAAGCAATACTGCATTTTAACACAGGCAAGGAGATTATGCCTCAGAAGACCTCACAGTAGCCCTTGACTGCTGTGCCTCATACTATAGGCCAAAGAGTACCTGGCCCGCCCCAAGAAGCACTTCCTTCTGACCTGACTCTGTTATCTAGGACCTTGGAATTCCTGTTTAAATGGCTTTGACCCTACTTTCAGAGCCTGGGTGAGTCTGTTCCCTCTGTCTTTGCTCCTAAAGACAAAAACGGCACCCCTGGTGGGTACACTCTAGACTAAGTAGTGACCAAAGGACAGCTGTTTGTGGAGGCTGTGGCTGGAGCTTATATATACCACCTGTGTGTCCACATGTATGTGAGCAAGTATGGAAAGGAACCAGGGGGAGGAAAAAGAGGGAAGAATGCCAAAGGCCACAAGCTGGCAGCCAGGAGCCATCTTTCCCTATACTGCCATGTTCTCAGAACTCTGAGAATTCCAAACTCAGACCTGGCCTTCCAGGTTTTATGAAGTTCTGTTTGTCACAGAAGAAGAGTAGAACATGTTCTATTTAGCAGTCTGTTAGCTTGATATATATCTTTTAGACACTTAGACATATGTTACATGGTCCTCCATCTGTACTCTCTCTAAGCCCCAAATATTTGGGATAGGCCTGGGTTTATGTGTACAAATTGCTCTAACTTTTTATAGTCCTCCAATGTAACATTGTGTTATGCCTGTTTATGTATCTATCTCTCCTCCTGGACATTTTGCTCCTTAAATCATCTCCTATTTATCTTTAAATTCCCCAACATATAGCTGATTGCCTCTTGGGACATAGGATATTCAATGTGATTCACCTCTCCATCCCCCACCCCTGGAAACTGAAGAGAGAACTGCATTCTACATTGAGATTCTATGGTATAAAACAGAAATATATGCAAAAATGCAGAATCCCAGAGATCAGGATTACTCTGAGAATGAAATGCTAGCTTTCTTGAAAATTTGCAGAACTCCCAGAGAAGGTTTTGAACTTCCGTGGATTGTGGAAGGAGTAGGAATTCAAGAGTCTTATCTAGAAAGTGAGGTGTATTAACCATGTCTTTTTTCTTCTGAATTCTGATGCTTTGACATCTGGGGTCTTGCTGACCTTGGAGGGACTGTGCCGTCCAGGGTTGGCCAATTCCTAGAGAAAGTAAACAATTCATCCATAAGTGTGCCTTTCAAATGCAAACCACAATAAGGGATCTTGCCCACAGTTTCACTCTGTCCCTCTGTTTCCTGACCAACCCCAGTTCTTCTCTCTGTGTCCGCCATGATGTGGTGTGCCCTCTCTTCATGGGATCCGTGAGTATAACATTCATCTTTTCAATAGCAGTTGTCTCCTGATCTATTGGCCTTACCATAAGTAATAACAAAACATGGGGGCAGCTAGTACCCTTGAACTTTCCCATTGCAGTCCTTTCTCCCCTTTCAGTTCCTCTCCCTCTGGCACTGTGCTTGTAACAGTTTGCTGTTAATGCTGCTGCCCCCGCTTCCTAGTGAAAATTGCTCCTAGTTTGCAAAGAGGATTCAAGTGAAGTTTATTTACAGAGGACTCGCCTGGTTACCTAAATTTCTTTTTAACTTATTAGTGCTTTTTACTTACAAAAATAATACACCTTGTAAGAAAATTTTAGTACAAAAATTTGTAAAGTAAATGAGTTTAAAATATACATATAGAAACAAACACAATGTTTATTAATTTATCCCTGTATTTTAGGGTTCTTGTTTGAAAGCACAGGAGTCTAGTCTTGCTAACTTGAAAGGAAAAACAGTTTATTGGAAAACAATTTTAAGATGTTACATCTGTAGGTAGAGAACACAAAGAATGCCCATTGATGTACTAAAGCATATTTCTTCCTTAAGGAAGAATTGAAGAAAAGGTTGAAGAGCTAGGTAAAGATATTTGGAAAGGACAGGAATCAGAGTAGTTCTGGGCATTGTGGTAACAGGAACCCACGTCATAAGCATGCATCATCTCTGTCCCTTTTTGTGCTTGTGCCAATATCATTTGAGATTCAAACTCCCAGGGAAGTGTCACATTACTCAGTTTGAGTCACAAGCCTTCCTCTTGGCCAGGGTACCTTGATTGACAAAGGCGAGAGATGGTCTCTAGACAAAACATATTTCCATTACCAGAAGCTGAGGGAATGGATTTGAAAAACAAAAACTTCAGGTGTTCACTATAATTTTTCACATGTCAACTGAAAAAATGCACAGAGTGAGAGTTGTGAGTTAAGTTTTATCTGGGGCAAAATGAGGATTATAGCATGGGAGACAGAATTTCACATAGCTCTGAGAAGCTGCTCCAAAGAGGTAGGGGGGAAGGTCAGTATATATGTGATTTTGGTGAAGGGGGAGCACATGCAATCAAGCACATATGTTTTGCAGAAGGATGCTGCTAGTCTCGTGAAGGTTTCTGCTAGTCAGAAGGAGCAGATGTCACCATGAAGGATTTTAGTGCTTTTCTAGATAAGAGGAGATGCAAGAATTGGGCTCATAAAATCTTCTGAAAATATCTCTCTGAAGACCTGTTCTGCAAGTTTTATCCAGAGCACAGAGTGCCTCATTCCTGATCTCCACCCTGAAATCCTTTCAGGGGGTGTTGAAGGTCAGCAGCTGCAGCAGCTCACGATTTAATCCTTGTAGAGGTAGATGGCAACTGCCAATTTGTGGTTGACACAAACATCTATATGTCATGGACATTAGTTTACGGCAACACATGTAGATCTACCCTTTAAATAAGGTGCAGTGTTTTCTGAGTATGGATGAAGTATCTAGAGGTCAAAACGTTTTGAACAAGGAAAGCCATCCTTGAGCTTCCTCTCATCGGATTAAACCAGCTGATTTTAAACTACAGGGGTTTTAATTGACCCCTTATTTTCATGTGCCTTGCTGACCTCAAAGTCTCTAACATGGCGCACACTGCTTAAACAGCATTGAAGTTGACTCCTGCCCTAAAAAATGCATTTTGATTTGGAGCCAACTTCTTAAAATAAAAATAGGTTTACATCTAGGTGCAGGGACTATTGATTTTTCATTCCAGGTACAGCTGCAAAGAGTTCAATTTGCAAACTTGCAGCTGCTGGCTATTTCCATAATAATAACTCCTATTTATTTAGCCTTTACCATGCACTAGGCACATTAGCTACTTTATCTCTACTCCTTAGAGCCACCTCAGGAGCTAGGTGCTGCTAATCTCTAAAGACATACAAACTGAGGCTCAGCAGATGTTAACCATTTCCTCAAGGTAATGGGATTTGAAATCAGGTTCGTTTCCTAAACCCTTGGCTCTTGCCCTGCTGCTGTGTGTGGAAACCTACACTCAGCAGTTTGGCTCAAGCCCCTTTTCCCAGCTTCCTCTTAGTGTTTGTGGACATAACTGCCTCCAAAGTTATGCTGGAAACGCCTCTGAAAGTACAGATTATTTTTAATTCTCATTGTGTATCCCACAGCAATCATCATGGTGCCTTACACAAAGTAGAAGTTCTTTCTTCACTGACGTATGCTCTATCTCTTCTTTCTGTTTGCAAACACATGTATGTGTGTGCACACACACACACACGGGTTATTGGGGGAAAATGAATTTTTTAAGACAATATAGATAGCCATTGAATCTTTCCATTTTCTGATGAGCCAATTTCTAAAGTTAATTACTCATCCATCTCTTCTTTTAGCAACTGTGTAAATAAAAAGTTTGAAAAGCTAATTGGCTCCTCTATAAAAAGCACAGGGAACCAAACTTAAAAATCTCTAAAGCAGGGCTTCCCTGGTGGCGCAGTGGTTGAGAGTCCGCCTGCCGATGCAGGGGACACGGGTTCGTGCCCCGGTCCGGGAAGATCCCACATGCCGCGGAGCGGCTAGGCCCGTGAGCCATGGCCACTGAGCCTGTGCGTCCAGAGCCTGTGCTCCGCAACGGGAGAGGCCACAACGGTGAGAGGCCCGTGTACCGCAAAAAAAAAAAAAAAGAAATGGGGGACACAGAAAGGCTTTTGTGCCTAGGAGCCCCACAGGGTCCTGCTCAGTTTCAATCCCCCCTTTTCTTTGCTACTCTTCAATCTTGAGGAGAACAGGTGTTGGACAAGAAAGGGAATAATCGTTTTGGATAGAGACATTAATCATAAACTCAGCAGAGGGCATGTCTGTTGGCGGAGTGGTTAAGAATCTGCCTGCCAATGCAAGAGACACATGTTTGAGCCCTGATCCAGGAAGATCCCACATGCTGCAGAGCAACTAAGCCCATGAGCCACACTACTGAGCTTGCACCCTAGAGCCCTAGAGCCACAACTACTGAGCCCATGTGCTGCAACCACTAAAGCCCGCGTGCCTAGAGCCCGTGCTCCGCAACAAGAGAAGCCACCACAATGAGAAGCCCATGCACCGCAACACAAAGGAGCCCCTGCTTGCTGCAACTAAAGCCTGCATGCAGCAACGAAGACCCAACACAGCCAAAAATAAATAAATAAATAAAAATTAAAAAAAAGAGATAGAGAGCTATAAAAAAAAATTAAAAAAGTAAACCCAACAGAGGAACTCGGTTTTAGGGGGACTCAGTTTCAATCCCCCTTTTTCTTTCAACCTTCCACAAATCTTTTAGGGTGACAACTGCTCTACTTCCTGCTGAAATGGGGCATAGTCCTGCCTCAATTTGGGGAATGGACATCTGAGTTCAAGTCCTGGATCTGAGTTTAGTGTGAAAGATGGCTCTCAAACTTTCCTGTGTGTAAAGACTCACTGAGAAATTTCTTTAAATTGTAGATTCCCAGCCCCCCACTCCCACCCCAGTCTAAGTCACTTGGGTGGTGGTTCCATCCTGTACTCAGCACTTTGAATATAATCCCAGAAGATTCAAACGTAGGATCCTAAAACTATACTTTAAAAAATATTGGTTTATGTAATACTGCCAATAATGTGATTAATGAAACATCTAGATGTAAACTATCTTTATAACAAATTGATATATTTTCCAATTCATTTGTAATCTTTGTAATTTATGATTGTTAGATGGCCTATATTCATGAATATGGTAAAATAAAGCAGAGGATGTTCTAATACCATCTGGTTATAACTCTCAGGGAGGAATGTATGAATCTTCAAACAGAGTGTTCATGCTTGAATGGGTATGAAGAATCAACCAAAGTTGGGTCAGAGAGCTGTGGCCCACCTCACCTGGAAGGGAGAGAAGGAGGATTCCAACTATATACATTTCGGTCTTTTTTACATTCTCACTTAACGCCGACAAGGAAAATGATTCTCAGATTGTTCGTGGAAATGTGGTTCTATTGGTATACATTGCTTCAATCTATTTACAAATAAGTGCATCTAGTTATAAGGAGGACTGTTTTTCCTATGTGAAGGTAGTAACAAATTTATAGGTTATGGCTGAGAAACAGCATGAAATGGACAGAATTAGTACTCAGAAATGAGATGTAAGGTTTATAAGATAGAGTCTGAGTAGGAGGGTCTGTGCCTACACTGGAGGAGCAGAGCATTAAGTAGCTAAGTGCTTTCACTTGAAATCCATGACCAGAAACCCAAAATGGTTACTGTCTGGCAGTCCTGTTACAATGCTTTCACCAAGTATGGCAGGCTTAATGAACGGGCTTCCTTCCATAGGGATGAGGCAGGAAGTCTCTTTACTTTTCTCCTACTCAGAAAAATCGTCAAACCTTGCAGAGATAAATTCAAACTACAAGACAATTTTTATGTTTTGGAAGAGAAAAAAGCACTATGGATTCCTATAATTTTTATCATCGTATTATGGGTTCATCCACTTAGTAAAACTTTGTATCCTGTTCAAAAGGAATCTCTAACTAATGGGAATATTCCTTAACTTTGGCATGGATTTTCTAAATAAAGTCAATGTAAATATAAGTCACTATAAATCTAAACTAACCTTATAAGCCACTAATCAAAGTAAAAAACAATACTTAATGCTAACATACTGTGTAATTTAATGTAAATTATTTTATTTTATTTTTTCATGGTATATGTTTCTCTTATTTATTTTATTGAAGTATTGTTTATTTACAATGTGTTAATTTCTGCTGTAGAGCAAAGTGATTCAGTTATATACATATATATATATATATTCTTTTTCATATTCTTTTCCATTATGGTTTATCACAGGATATTGATTATATTTCACTATGCTGTACAGTAGGACCCTGTTGTTTATCCATTTTATATATAATAGTTTGCATCTGCTAATCCCAAACTCCCAATCCACCCCTCTTCTACCCTCACCCCCTTGGCAACCATAAGTCTGTCTTCTATGTCTGTGAGTCTGTTTCTCTTTCGTAGATATGTTCATTTGTGTTGTATTTTAGATTCCACATATAAGCGATATTATATTGTATGTCTTTCTCTGTCTGACTTATGTTACTTAGTATGATAATCTCTAGATCCATCCATGTTGCTGCAAATGGCATTATTTCATTCTTTTTTATGGCTGAGTAGTAGTCCATTGTATATATGTACCACATCTTCCTTATCCATTCATCTGTCGATGGACATTTAGGTTGCTTCCATGTCTTGACTATTGTAAATAGTGCTGCAGTGAACATTGGGGTGCATATATCTTTTAGAATCATAGTTTTCTCTGGATATATGCCCAAAGTGGGATTGCTGGATCATATGGCAACTCTATTTTTAGTTTTTTGAGGATCCTCCATACTGTTTTCCATAGTGGCTGCACCAATGTAAATAATTTTAAATTAGGTAAAACAAGTTCATATTTATTTCATGGTTGATGAAATCAATGAGGTATAAAATTAAAAACTGATAGATCTATTGGTTCAGAACAAATCAAACTGGTTTAAACTGAAAAAAATTGGTCCAACTCATTTAAACTAACTCAAACTAGTTCTAACCCGTCCATAATATACTTTTAACCTGATCAGTTTCTTAACTACCTCGCCTCCCACAAAATTTTTGCCCAACCAATCTTACCCTAAATATGGCCCTCATCAGAAGTTGCATCACCTCTGAAATTTCTGTTTCAAGTAATTAATCACTCTTGGACCTTTGCAATTTATTCTTCCAGTTACTTCCTCTAGCTTCTTAACTGTAACAGTTCTTGCCTTATTGAGCCTTTGCTCTGTAATTCTACTTCCTTTTCACTCTTCATCCCCCTACTGTCTGTGTTTTCCTTCTCACTCAACTCAGATTCCATTCATAACCCATCATTATAGTTGCTTTCTTGAAAATAACAATAGTTCACCTCTCACTCCCTTTTTATGTATTTGTACAGCAAAATTCTAACATTGGTCAAACCAAATCGTTCACTTCTTCTGTTCCAATACTGAAGGAGCAGAATATTTTGGGGGACTATCACAATGTAGCTGACTGGCTTCACTTGAAATCCATAACTAGAAACCCAAAATAGATACTGTCTGACAATCCTGTTATTTACAGTGCTTTCACTGAGTATGGCAAGCTTAATGAATGGGCTTTTCTCCATAGGGACAAAGCAGGAAAGCTGTTTCTTCTCTCCAGTCACTGCTTTCCAACCCAATGAGTAGGAGTTCTCTTCCTCACTCACCGATGGCCTCTCAGGCATATTTCATGAATTCTGACCACTTTCAACTATAAACAAACACATTCTCAGGTCAAAGAAAAAAAGTGTAGTCCAGTCTCAATTACACCTTGAGCTTATCATTCAATTAAAAGTTTCTCCTCTTCCCCAGCACAGCTGACCCATGGTTTGAGGATATTCAGTAGAGGAGAAGAGCATAGTCTATATTTTCAGTGTTTCTTCACCTTGCTCTTCCACTTCTCTACCCCAAGCCCCTTGTTATGTTTCTGTTGGATCCTGGAGAGTCAAGATCAGGAGAGGATGAGTGACAATGGGGAAAGACCATTTCACTTAGCTAAGGCTAATGAAAGTTCTCTGTTGTCTGAGAACCTGATGTTAACCTCTGTCAGGTCAGGTATTCAAATGCTGGCTCTTCTTTTCTCTTTAGTAACCCCTCCAACAGGGTTTTCAGTGACCTCCTCCCCCAGCAGAGGGAATCTTTGACCTGTTAGAGTTAGCAAACTCTTGTGACCCACCACTTCAGTTTCTGCACCCACCAACTCCACCAATACCATGACAAGATATACATCAATAGCCTTTTGAACTTGGAGCTTTTTCAACCTTAAAGGCAAAGAATTATTTGAGCAAAGATGCTTTAAGAATATTCATATCTGGGGCTTCCCTGGTGGCGCAGTGGTTGAGAGTCCGCCTGCCGATGCAGGGGACACGGGTTCGTGCCCCGGTCTGGGAAGAGCCCACATGCCGCGGAGCGGCTAGGCCCGTGAGCCATGGCCGCTGAGCCTGTGCGTCCGGAGCCTGTGCTCCGCAACAGGAGAGGCCACAACAGTGGGAGGCCCGCGTACCGCAAAAAAAAAAAAAAAAAAAAAAAAAGAATATTCATATCTGACTCCCCTCTATGGTGACCACTGGTATCCTACAATAAACAGTACACATCCTTGGTCTGCTGGATCAACACCTTGGTCTGATTCCAATACTGAGCTCTTTTCTTGTTCTCTTATTATGAGCAGGTGACAGCAGGAATCAAGTGCCTGTAGCTCTACATTTTTTTTTTCTTGAGGCTCCCTCTAATGGCTCCCTTGTAGCCCTACCAACCTTCTGCTATCTATGGGGAAGGTAGTAAAATTAATCATTTAAAACTCCATCTTTCCTCGAAATTCTTTTTCAAGCGGTCCTCCTCTGTGAATTCTTAATCGTTGGTTGTAATTCTATAGGCTATAGAACGTGGTGATTACTAGCCATTTTGCTATCTTTTTATAGATCCTTCATACAAGCATCTGGCAGACCCATCAATTCTCTAGGCTTTTGGGACCTAACTGCAATTCTGAAAATAGGAAGTATCTCATTCAAAATTCTTTTACATCTGTAATTTATTTCTTTTAGTCTTTGAGATGATTATTTTATGCCTTCTCCTTTCTCTTCATATCTTGCACTCATTTTCTTCCATTCCCTCTCAACTGTTGACTTTGTCTCACATTTTGTTGAAAGAATAAATATCATGAAAGGGAAACAAGGCAAATGTAGCCATATTCTCTACTTTTCTTTTTGTTTCCAGGAAGAGGTGCCCTTTTCAACTAGAGTTTATTGCGGTGAAATTTCTGAGGTTATCAAACTGGAGGGGAAGGGCTTTTTAAAAATTTGTCTTGGAAGACAAAAATCAAAGTGGAAATAAAAGAGAGAATAACTGGGACTTGAAACCTGGCTACCAAAATTTAGAGGACACAACTATTTAAACACCGATTTAAAAAAATACTCCTCTATTAGAGACTGTCATACAGAGTGAAGTAAGTCAGAAAGAGTAAAACAAATATAGTATATTAACACATATATGTGGAACCTAGAAAAATGGTACAGATGAACCGGTTTGCAGGGCAGAAATAGAGACACAGAAGTAGAAAACAAATGTATGGACACCAAGGGGGGAAAGCGGCGGGGGATGGGGAGGGTGGGATGAGTGGGGAGGTTGGGATTGACATGTATACACTGATGTGTATAAAATGGATAACTAATAAGAACCTGCTGTATAAAAAAATAAAATAAAATTCAAAAAAAATACTCAGAAAATATTTGCAAATGAAGCAACTGACAAAGGATTAATCTCCAAAATTTATAAGCAGCTCATGCAGCTCAATAACAAGAAAACAAACAACCCAATCCAAAAATGGGCAGAAGACCTAAATAGACATTTCTCCAAAGAAGATATACAGACTGCCAACAAACACATGAAAGAATGCTCAACATCTTTAATCATTAGAGAAATGCAAATCAAAACTACAATGAGATATCATCTCACACCAGTCAGAATGGCCATCATCAAAAAATTTAGAAACAATAAATGCTGGAGAGGGTGTGGAAAAAAGGGAACACTCTTGCACTGCTGGTGGGAATGTGAATTGGTACAGCCACTATGGAGAACAGTATGGAGGTTCCTTAAAAAACTACAGATAGAGCTGCCATATGACCCAGCAATCCCACTACCGGGCATATACCCTGAGAAAACCATAATTCAAAAAGAGTCATGTACCAAAATGTTCATAGCAGCCCTATTTACAATAGCCCGGAGATGGAAACAACCTAAGTGTCCATCATCGGATGAATGGGTAAAGAAGATGTGGCACATATATACAATGGAATATTACTCAGCCATAAAAAGAAACGAAACTGAGCTATTTGTAATGAGGTGGATGGACCTAGAGTCTGTCATACAGAGTGAAGTAAGTCAGAAAGAGAAAGACAAATACTGTATGCTGACACATATATATGGAATTTAAGAAAAAAAATGTCATGAAGAACATAGGGGTAAGACAGGAATAAAGACACAGATCTACTAGAAAATGGACTTGAGGATATGGGGAGGGGGAAGGGTAAGCTGTGACAGAGCGAAAGAGCAGCATGGACATATATACACTACCAAACGTAAGGTAGATAGCTAGTGGGAAGCAGCCGCATAGCACAGGGAGATCAGCTCGGTGCTTTGTGACCGCCTGGAGGGGTGGGATAGGGAGGGCGGGAGGGAGACGCAAAAGGGAGGGGATATGGGAACATATGTATATGTATAACTGATTAAATTTGTTAAATAAAAAAATAAATTAAAATAAATAAATAAATAAATATTTGTTGACTGAATAAGTAAATCCTTAAAAGTGCCCTGTTCAAGGATGTGTTTAAAAAAAAAAAATACTCCTCTATTGTAATTGGATGAAATTATATACAGCTTTATTTTATTTTTAATTTTTTTATTATGTTTATTTATTTTATTTTTACATATAAACATATTTTATTATGTTTATTTATATCAAAAAATACAGAAGGACCTTTACTGTTGTTTTGCTTTGGGAACAAATAACAGTATCCCTCAACTCAACTAGTTGGAACAAAAAGGAAAGTTTATTATCTCTCATGCAAGACATGTTGAGATAGGGTTGTTTAACTGAGAGCTCAATGATGTCAGGAAGGTTTCAGGTTCTTTCCATGCCCCGCCATTCTGTGGATGTTAGCTTTTTCCTCAGTCTAGCTTCTTCTTGGTGGTTATACAGTCCAGGCATCAAATTCAGACATGTCAATTTTGAGAGAGAGAAGAGGAAAGCAGTCTTCCAAGAATCCTCCTTTAATATCTCATTGGACAGAACTGGGCCATATGACATCCTTTAATCCAGTCACTGGTTATAGATGTAGGATTACCATGATTCATTAGACTAATCAAGACATCTTGTTAGAGATGGGATCACATTCTCTGCAGAGTAGAAATCTGAATTCTGTTTGTAAGGAAAGAGGGGCAAATGGAACTATTGCAGGCTTATAATGAATGTAAGCAACAGTGTCAAGTTCCCTTATCCCCTCCCCCATTCCTGCACATTATTCAGCAAATTCATTCTTTCAGCAGATATTTATTGAGCACTTACAATCAGCTAGTTGCTATTCTAGGTACTGGAGACACAGTAGGAAAGTTCTTCAATTTTTACTTCTGGTGGTTACTCCATATGTCTAAATTGTATGCTTATGGTGCAGTTTCTTAATATATCAAAATTAGACATTGCCTTTTGACTTCCTGCCATGAATCATGAGAATTTAGCTATCTTGTATCACTACTGACCTCCTCTGTGTCTCTCCTACTCTCATAGTCCCTCCATGAATCTTCAAAGAGGATTTTTAAATCTCTGTTTCCTATTTAATAAATCACAGACAGTCTCTCTCTCTCTCTCTCTCTCTCTCTCTCTCTCTCTCTCAGCATTTAGCATTTATTTAATTCCTAATAGCAATTTGGCAACAGAAATATGAAATCTTTCTTCCTTAAGTCTTTTCCTTTCTTGCAAACTTTTCCAATGTCATTTTCAGTTGCTTTTAATTTCTACCTTTTGGCGCCGTGGTGCTTCTTTTCCTATTGCTTCTCTCTCAGTCAAGAACATCCAAAAAGTGAGACTTGGTACTCTTCTTCTTTGGGAACTCAGTAGCTGAGGGCAATGGCAGAAATCTGAGGGAAGGCTCTCACTTTATAGACAGTATCTCTTGGTTCCCAAATGCGTAAGATAAAGTCATTAGTCCTCCCTTCACGATCCTCCTCCTCTTTTTACCTCTCAATCTTCATCAGTTATATCTTTCTTTTAATATTGTCAATACTAAGAATATTTACATTTTATATCTTTTCCCTTGATTTATTTACCCTTGTTGACTCTAAAAGGTGAAAATCAATAAGTAATAATATCATATTATGACTACGTAAATATTTTCTGCTGTGAAGAGTCAAATAGTGTCCTCAGATTACATTTTTTTCCTCTATGAGTCAGTGTCACACCAAAGAAATAATTCCTGTCAAAAGTTTGATTGGGTTCTCTCTCTCTAAAAAAATAAGCCACCAATTATATAATCAAGTTATTCCAAGCTTTTAACCACACTGTGTAATTTAGAAATTCCCAACAACTGACTTCATGAATGGCTTCCACGTCAGCCAGGTTCTTGGTCAGTCAGCCCTCCGCTCAGCCAGGGGAGCCCAAGGCTCACAGAACATACAGAGGTTGGCTTCCAGGTTCATACAGCTTCCTCCATTTACTCCAGTGTGCCTGATATAGGTTACCGTTTTTATTTGTGCCATGATATGAGAAAGGTTGAGAGGAATTGGAAGCCTTTCAACTTTCTCTTTTTTCCCACAGAGACCTCCCAGAATCTGAGGTTTGTTTTATTCCTGTTGTGAAGTTATCATCTCAGGACTTCCCTTCTCTTCCCTTCCCTTCCTCTGGATCAGATTTATTGTTTTTCTGGATCCCATGTTTTCTTCTTTCGGGGCTTACTCTCACATTTTCCTGAAGTCTAAAAGGTGTTCTGAGACAATTTCTAAAGTGTGTGTGCATGGAGCGGTTCCCACATCACCAACAAACAGTTCTCTGACACCAGCTGGGTGTCCTATTATTCAACTCAATTCTGACACTATCTATCCAGAGATAGCATCCGATCCTGAAGGTTAAAGGCTCATTCCCATAAGGCTGCTCCTCCCCACCCCCACTTCAGACACCCATCACAAGCTCAGGTTGTCACCTGTGCTTCTAACCAATCAGCTATAAATCAGAGGTTCCAGAGACATCCTCCTCAGGTTTAATTTGCTAGAGTGGCTCACAGAACTCAGAGAAACATTTTACTTACTAGATTACCAGATTTGTATAAAAGGAAACAACTTAGGAACAGCCAGATGGAAGAGATGCATAGGGCAAGGTATGGGGAAAAGCCTGGAGCTTCTATGCTCTCTCCAGGCTCACCACTCTCCCCAAATCTCTTGTGTTCACCAACCTGGAATCTCTCTGAACTCTCTCCTTTTGGGTTTTTATCGAGGCTTCATTACATGGATATGATTGATTAAATCATTGGCCTTGATGATTGGTTCAATTTCTAGTGCCTCTTTTCTTCCCAGATGTTGGGGGTGGAGGTGGGACCGAAAGTTCCAACCCTCTAATCACAAGGTTGGTTCTCCTGGCAACCAGCCCCCATCTTTAAGTGCTTTCCTAAAGTCAATCCCTTCAGATAACAAAAGACACCTTTTTGCTTTCATCATTTAGGAAGGGTTTTAGGAGCTCTATGCCAGGAACCGGGATGGGGGCTAAATATATATTTCTTATAAATCACAATATCACAAGTCTATCTTCAGGCTACTTCCTAGAAAGAATACTGGGAGGCAAGAATTCTGAGTCTTCCATTTCTCTAAATATGTTTATTCTGTCTTCATACAGGATTGATAGTTTGGCTGAATGTAGTCCTCTCAGACTTTGACAGCACTGCTTAGTTTTCTAGCATTCAGTTGCTGATGAAAAATTGGGGCTAGTGTTTTTTGTGGGTTTTTTTTGTACATGACCTGAAAGCTTTTAGGATCTTTGGTTTATCCTTGATCTTTTGAAATATTATGGTGGTGTGTCTGTAGGGCCATATCCATTCATTCAGCTGGGCACTCAAGAGATCCATTCATATAGATATCCATGTTCTTCTTTAGGTCTAGAAAATTTACTTCTGTTTCTCTGAAATTTTCCCTTTCATTTTCTCTATTCTGTCTTTCTAAAATTTAAATCAGATAGATATTGGACCTCCTAAGTAAATCTTTATTTTCATTTTTCTTTACTCTCATATTTTTCTGTCTCTTTTTCTCTTTGTCCTATAATCTTAGAAGTTTTCCCAATGTACGTTCAAACATGGCTATTAAAACCCCAGAGCAAAGTGCTCCTTACTCTGAAATTTGGGCCTGTCCAAGTGTAAAAGCTGCTTCCTAATTTGTTTAGCCTAAAGCAAAACCTTGTAATTGGCAAACCCCATTCACATACACACAGCTTCTGCTCAGCCCTTCTATCACCATTTTTTTTTTAGATTTTCCTGAATTTTATTTTATTTTGTTTATTTTTTAATTGAGCTATAGTTGATGTACAATATTTTATAAGTTACAGGTGTACAGTATAGTGATTCAAAATTTTCAGAGGTTATATTCCATTTATAGATATTATAAAATATTGGCTATGTTCCCTATGTTGTACAATATGTCCTTGTAGCTTATTTTATACATAATAGTTTATACCTCTTAATTCCTACTCCTAAAATGCCCCTCCCCCCTTCCCTCTCCCCACTGGTAACCACTAGTTTGTCCTCTATTTCTGTGAGTCAGTTTCTTTTCTGTTATTTTCGCTAGTTTGTTGTATTGTTTAGGTTCCACATATAAGTGATATCATACAGTATTTATTTTTCTCTGACTTATTTCACTTAGCATAATACCCTCCAAGGCTATCCATGCTGTTGCCAATGGCAAAATTTCATTCTTTTTTATAACTGAGTAGTATTCCATTGTGTGTGTGTGTGTATATGTATGTATATATATATCAATATATGTACTACATCTTCTTGATCCATTCATCTGTTGATAGACACTTAGGTTGCTTCCATATCTCAGCAATTGTAAATAATGCTGCTATGAACATTGGGGTGCATGTATCTTTTCAATTTAGTGTTTTGTTTTTTTCAGCTGTGTACCCAGGAGTGAAATTGCTGTGTCATGTGGTAGTTCTATTTTTAGAGTTTTGAGAAACCTCCATACTGTTTTACACAGTGGCTGCACCAATTGACATTCCCACCAGGAGAGTACAAGGATTCCCTTTTCTCCACACGCTCGCCAACATTTGTTATTCGTGTTCTTTTTTTTTTTTTTTTTTTTTTTTTTTTTTTTTGCGGTACGCGGGCCTCTCACTGTTGTGGTCTCTCCCGTTGCGGAGCACAGGCTCCGGATGCGCAGGCTCAGCGGCCATGGCTCACGGGCCCAGCCGCTCCGCGGCATATGGGATCCTCCCAGACCGGGGCACGAACCCGTATCCCCTGCATCGGCAGGCGGACTCTCAACCACTGCGCCACCAGGGAGGCCCGTGTTCTTTTTGATGATAGCCATTCTGACAGGTGTGAGGTGAAATCTCATTGTGGTTTTGATTTATATTTCCCTGACGATTAGTGATGTTGAGCATCTTTTTATGTGACTGTTGGCCATTTGCATTTCCTCTTTGGAAAAATGTCTATTCAAGTCTGCCCATTTTTTTTATTGGGTTGCTTGTTTTTTTTTGACGTTAAGTTGTATGAGCAGTTTACATATGTTGGATATTAACCCCTTATTGGTCATTTCGTTTGCAAATATTTTCTCCCATTCAGTAGGTTGTCTTTTTGTTTTGTCGATGGTTTCCTTTACTGTGCAAAATCTCACCTATGCTTACATGAGAACAGATAACCAAGGATCATTAAGCATTCATGGAAAGCCTGCAACATGAAATGTAATTAAGCTAACTAAAATTAAACTAGGAAAATTTGACTCACATGGAAAGAGATAATTCAAAAAGAGATCAAAAGAGAACAAAAATAAAAACTAGAAAAAATTAATTTCTTTTATAGGGGCTCAGAACAGTCTTCTCAAAATGTGTCACTTTGGCATGTGGATTATTTTACCTTTCTGTTTTTGAACTTCTTTTGTATGTGGACTCTCTGACCCTCTCATGTATGTAGCGTTGCCATACATACAAAATTAAATTTTATTTTCTCCTGTTAATCTGGGTCTTGTCAATTTAATTCTTAGACCCGCGAGAAGAACCTAGAAAAGTAGAGAAAAGTTTTCTTCCTTCCCAACATTTTCTTAAAGAAATACCCTTTTATTTAGTTCTACCTGGAGAAAGATAATACGGTAGCAGTTCATTGCATCGATTTTCAATGTAATCCCCTCTTTTTCCTGCACTTTTTCACTTTTGAATCCATAGCCTCTTTGGGGTTTTGCCTGACTCCCTGTTTGGCTGAGGTACCCTCTGAAAATATAGCTTCCTCTATTTGTTTCCATTGGTTTTTGTTCCTTCAGAAAGTTTTAAAAACTCTCACCCATTAGTGTTCCCCCACATCCATTTCCTTTGTTATTAGGGAAAATACCTTTATGTATCTCTGCCATCATTTTAAGGGATATCTGAGAAAAGGCAATAAATATATGTGTTCAGTGCAAGATCTTGAACAGTGGAACAAATTCTGACTTTTAACATTTTTTGAAATTTTTTTCATTTCGTTTACCAGTTGATGGTGCATGTACTTCCCAAAAGAGGCTGCCTAGTTATCAAGAATTGATTAAAATATTTTAATACCAAATGTCCCATACTGATAATCATCTCCATCTGTTAAATGCATCCTGAATTACGAAGTTGTTGTGAAGTTCCTTTTGTGTTGCTTATTCTGGTCAATGTTGCTAGTTACTACTCCAGCCAGTTTTAGCGTGCCAACTAAGACTAGTCTGGGTGATGAGAGGCTGTATTCAGCATATATTTTACCCTTAGGAAAAGTGTAGCATAGAATATTCATAAAACAATTTTGTAGAAGAAATACATATTCTTATATTGGGATGACCTTACAGATTTCTGACAATAATAGGCTGTGAGAAGTCTAGATCAGTGACCTTAAATACTTTTGTTTATGTTCCTCCTAAAAAATTTGAAAACTTACTTTCAATAAATACCCCTTTTTATATTTTAAGTATGCAATTTTATTTGTCAAAAGATTTTTTGTTTAGGTTAAAGCGAGTTTCTTTAGAGAGATAAACATTGCATAGACAGAATGCAAAGCATCTCAGAAGTTGAGAGCAGCCTCTCAAAAGATTAAATAACTGCAAAAGATATAAGTATCACATGTAAAATTAAACTATTGCAACACTTTAAAAAATTTACCCAGTGGAATCTAAATATAATATGAATTTATACCTATTACCATCCATTAAAAAATACATGAGTAAGCTATCTTTAGTAGTATATTTTCATTGCATTTCCCCCCTCTGAATTTTATCCTAATGTAATATATATTTAGGCTGGAAAGTCTTTTTGTTTAAATAATATTGATGTTCTATTTATTTATTTTATTATGATTTTTTTTTTTTTTTTTTTTTTTTTTGGCCATGCTGCACAGCATGCAGGATCTTAGTTCCCTTACCAGGGATCAAACTAGGGCCCTTGGCAATGAGAGCAGGGAGTCCTAACCACTGGACCACCAGGGAATTCCCTACACTGGAAAGTCTTTAATTAATTGTCTTAAAAATATATATGAAAGTAAATTGAAATAGCAATATATTTCCTGTAACTCTAAGGCTCTAAAGGTTAAATTTATTTTTATTGATTTATCATTGTGATCATTAGTAACAGCCAGTTACTCAAAACAGTATAAATGTATCACAAATTTTGAGAAGTATTAAATATAAAATGTGGAAGTGTATTGAAAATGAATCATTTAATGAGATGGATATAGTCATTTTTCCTGGTTAATTCACATTATCATGAATAAGTACTTCTCATTTCCAGAATGAGAAAAGGCTCAGCATATTTTTTATTCTAGTTTTTTTACTTTTATAGATGTAATCAATAAGGGCTTACCTATTAAGTAGATGAGAATACATAGACTTTTGTTACAATAATGTCATTCATTTTTTGGAACTCCTTTTGATCTATTTGTCAAAAATCACATGATGTATTTTGAAAAATTATTTTTGATGATCTAGAATCTGACAACACAGTTTTGCTTTTTCAATTTATGGAAAGCATGACTTGGAAATTACCTGATATGCACACGGGTTTGTTATTCAGTTATTAAGGTCATTCACTTTCCCAAACCAACACCCGTGTTTTGAATTCATTCAGTGTTATGAGTTTTTACACCTGGAGCAGTGCACCACATTAAGATGCAGTGGAACGTATGCTACCTTTTTGTAAAGTGGAAGAGGACAATTGTGAAAGGGATGGTTTGACTCTTACATGTTCCCAGTCCAATCAATTTTAGGAAAGAAAATATGTGAAGGATGAGGATCCAATTTGATTCCCTTCAAATCATTCTATCCCTTGGGAAGCCTTTGTGAACTCTCAGAGGTAGCAGCAGTCCAGAACCCTACTGAACTATGGGATTTCACTTCCTTTTGACCCTTTGATTATAAGAACTACTGATGTTTCCTTTCTCCTAAAAAGGAAAATACAGCTTCAAAAGACTTTAAAGAGGGTCTCGAAGTGATTGGGGAAAAGATAAATGTAAACTACAGAGGAGAAAAAGCTCTGCGGTTAGGAAGCCCAGTAGGCAATGAGGAGACTGCATAAAAGTGAAATAAATAAAATACAGTGTTTAAATCTGATTAAAAATGGAAATTTGGGGGTTTAATCTATGAGAGGTGTGTGTGTACACACGCACACACACACACACACACCCCTATTGCCTTTTTGTGCCAAAACAGCAGGCTGATATCTGAAGATTTTAAAATCATAATAAGTTATCATTGCATTATCATAGTTTAGGAAGACTTTGAGTAAAGGTGGACTGATGGATGATTGCTTTGGGACAGTGGCTGTTAATTCTTTTAAACACAACTCACAGTAAAAATTTGTGTGAAAAATTTGTGTGTCAAAAAAAGGTTCTTACATGTACAATGGGAGATATTATCTGATATTTTGTCTTCTATCCTCCATCCTCATCTATTAAAGACAGTGCTGGTCAAGAATCACCAAATTTATTTCACAGTCCACGAATAGGTAATGATCTGTAGTCTGAAAATCAGTGCATAGCAAGGTCCTCTGAGAAACAACATTATATCTTTGTATTAAATATTTATTTTAAAACAATCTTGTAAAGAAAAGCACACTTATATTGAACTCATCTCTGCCTAGGAGAAACCAAGCTTTTCATACCCAGAGGATAAAACCAAGATTCCTTTGGTCGCAGCCAACCCCAGTTGTAGGCATCGTGCCTAGGATGAAGTAGTTTCTGAAATGCTACAGAGCAACAGTAAGTAAGAAAAAAAAATCAGCTTAATAGAGAATCAAAGGCCTCATAAGTCAATCTTTTAATTGATGGAATCCTTCTGTTCTGGGATGATAGAAAGTAGGGGTGGAATGGGAGTGGAGGAGGTAGGGAGGTAGGGAGGTTGGGAAGGAGCAAGATTTGAGAGAATAGATGATGTAAGTGGAAAGTTACTGGATCTTCTTCACACAAAGGATCTTCCCAGTAGAGTGCTAGACTATCTATGTGTTCCACATATCTTGTAACTGATAACTGTCCTCACTTGCCTTTTCTCTCTAAGAGAAGAAATATGCAGAATTAAACAAAGGCATCAGCTTCCTAAGAATGTGCTCTTGGAGTTGGCTTGAGTCTGTGAGGGTAGTAAGAGAACAAACACATCATTAGGGTGCAATCCAAGCAACCTAAGTTAATGAACACAATAGGAGAGGGCTGTGGGAAGACTGCTGGAGCCAAGAACTGGTTTTTAAAAGAAAGGGAAAATATAAATTTCCCATCTACCTATTACTCTAAGGTTCTTTTTACAGTAGGTAAAAAAAAAAAAAAAAGTTAAAGGCAAATGAAACAAAAAAATCTCTGAGTTACACAATGTTATCACTATCAAATCAAATTACAAAACAAAAAATTAAACAGGATTTACTATCCTGAAATGTGTCAGGATTGAAAAAATACCCAGAGTGCCTAGGACTCTAAACACTTAAAACACCTGTAACTATCAATAGAGAACTTATTGGTCGGATTAAAATTTTTTAAAAACAAAAACATTGTCCTAAAATCCATTGGAGAACCAATTGAAATGGCCCTAAATGGATTCCTAAATGGAATTACCTGGGGGAGCTTTTAGACCATCAGAAAACATAGCCCAATCCAGGCCAATTAAATCAGAATCTCTGAGAATGGGACCCAGGCATCAGCATTGTTTAAAGCTAATAAGCAGCCAAAGTTGAGAACCATTGCTCTAGACCCTTCTAGTCACAGTGTCTCCTGTGGACCAGCAGCAAGAGTATCCCCTGGGAAATTCTTAGACGTTCAGAACCTCAAGCCCTCCCCTAGACTTACTGAATCAGAATCTACAATTAGACAAGATCCTCAGATGATTCTTGTGCATATTAAACATTGAGAATCACTAATTTGAAAGATCCACACTATCAAATTTTGGTGTTCACTGTGTCCTTAATACTTTACTGTTTCTTGTTTGATGTTGATCTACATCACGGTATTTGGAATGAGCCAACTGGCAGCACCTTCCTTGTTTTACTACCTCTGAATTCTCTGGTTGCTCAGAGTTGGTGCCCTAATTCCTAAGACCTGTAGGGCCAATTCCTCTCTTGATCCTAATTGTGAATAGCCTTGGCCCTTCCCAAGTGAGATCTGAATGCTGCTAGGATCCTACATAGAATCCAGTGTCTTTTGCTGAAAACCATATCCAGGACAGATTTTGGTATGCTAATTCTGTTTACTTATTTATTCTTTAGATTAGGCATCAGTATTAACACTAAGACCTTGCTCCTACCTTCTCCCTCTCATGGTTTTCTCTTTCAGTTTCTATTGCTAACTCTATTTAGAATGCTCCTCTGAATCCAAAAGAGTGGCTGTAAGAGCAGTTGGCCTTCCTTGCTTATGCTGTTTCTTTTTCAAAAACGTGGCTAGAATTCTGAATGCACATGTAGAACTGGATGAAGATGCTACCCAGTTCGTTCCACTGGTACTGCCTTTTCCATGCATCTAAGCCTTCTGTGACTTTTCAATTTTGTTTGTCCACCAGGCTACTGGAATGGACTGATAACCATTAAAATAACTTCTAGAGTAGAATTCTTCCTGCATTCCACTGGAGATGACTTCTAGAACAGAAACCCTCCAGTCCCTGGCCCTGGAACTGAACTTTATAAGGTCCCAGCTCTAGTCTTCCTTTCCTTCTAGCTATATTTGGTTATATATGACCCATAAAACTTCATGTCTCATGCCCAGCTGAGCTCTAACATTATTTATATGGTAGATGGTCCATATATAGCCATCTCAGCTTCATTAGATTTGTAAGGAAATCTCAGAAGGTTTCTATGTATAGGGACAAAGAGGCAAAAAATAAAGGAAGAAATGCAAAAAGAACTCAACCAGAAAAGTCTTTTTTACTGTGTTTCTGGCAAACCTCAGCATATTCCTGGACATATTGTTGGATTGTCCTCATGTAGATGTACTCTGAGATCCTGGGGAAAACGTGTCTGCAGACACTAGAAGTGAAAGCCTTAAAGGATTCTATGATGACTAACTCCTGTAGTAACAGAATTTGGGGACGTGCAACTCTGGCTTATTGAAGAAGAATTGATTTCTGAAAGGGAGGATATGAAATTCCTCCAGAAAAGAACATAAGTGTTCATAGGGCATTCACATCATAAGAACAAGATACATAGTTGGTTTAGAATCAGGAGCTTTCAAACTGAACAGCTGTAACCCATTTGGGCAGTCGTGCAAAACAGAAAGTTGGCAGACCAGATAGTCTTTTCGGACATTAAACACAAGATGCTTGGGCCAAAACCTGTGATTAAGAAATCAAATGTTTTCTTTTTCCCCTTCCAACCTGTTCTCAGACTGTGGAAAGTTGTGTGATTTTTCTTCTCTGACTCTCTGGCTATAGTTACTGAGAACTGCCTGTCTCTTCAGCCACTGGAGGTCGATTCAATTCAATTCAATTCAATCCAGTCTAGTCCAATCCATTCCAATTTAATCCAGTCTAATCTAATCCAGTTTGACTTCATCTACCTTTCTTTGGGGGAGACCTATATGAACGTAAGAATTTAAGTGCCATGGGGGCTGAGATACCAGGTTCTCTGCAGCTCAGCTCATAAAATATCTTGATTGTGGTGCAATATCTCTCTACTTCTCTGCTTCCACTGAGGATCTTGAAATCTGGTTTCTATACACTTTTCTGCATCCTGGATTCTGTTTCCTATATAACTCCCAGTTGTTGTACACCACTGATTTTTCTAATTCATTTGGGCATGACCTGTTGCATTTCTGCCTAACTCTAATGGATGTAACTGACGTCCCAACTCTCTCCCCAAGTCTCCTGCCAACTCTTCTGCAGTACCTGTCTGTATCTCTGTCCTTCATTTCAACCTTTCAGACTTTACTTTCTCCTCCCACAGCTTTGGCCTAGTAGGGACCACTTCCTTTCAAAGGGTTTCCTTTCAAGTACACATGCAGAAATATGCATGAGCGTCTGGTGTGAGCCTTTAGTTCAACTTCAGCCCCTAGTGAAATATGGAGACATAGACACTGAGAAAAGGACAAAAAGGCAAGATTAATGAGAACAAACATCAGAGAAATGCCTTCATGTCTAGAAAATGTTAAGAACTTGCTTTGGCCACATTTGAACCGTTGTATGTCTGGATTTCAACCTCTTTTTTTCTGGTGTACCTGGAATAGACCAGACTCCCAAGAAGCCTGGCAGCAAGAAGTGGGGGGTTGTAGTGAAAAGTAGCTGCTGGCTCCAGAATCTCATGAGGAAAGGGGTGAAGTCAAAGCTTCTAGTCAACAGGCAAATACCCATGATGGTCATACTAGTTGTTAAAATATGGGAATGCTACCCTGCTAATCAGTAACCAGCCATTGCCCCACGTTCCCACTTACTCCTCTTCTGTGCCCTGATGCCCTGACTGCCCTCATAGGTTCCTCTCATGCCTCCAGCAACGAAAAGGTTAGCATTTTAATTTGTGGATAAATGTTGTGAAAATTCATTCCTGGATGATGACTCTTGACTCTGGGAGGAATTGAATGTTTCAAACTTCTTTAGGAACCAATAGAAAGTAAATAATTTTTAGGATCATCTTAGGAAGTGCTGTGCTTATAACTTGCCTCCTGAGTTCACTTCCTTAGGGCTGCCCAGATTCATCCAAATCCTTTTGCTTCAACCATCCTCCTCTCTAATTTGGCATTTGACTGTCTGTCTGATGAACTAATCTTGCTGCCCCCTGTCCTCCATCTGTGGAGCCTGCTGTCTCCATTAAGCACAACTTGAAACTCCTTTTCTTCATATAGTCACCTCATCCACTTTCCTGGACAGGAACTGGTTGGTTCCAAATCTGATGAGCAGATTCTTCCCAAATGTTCAATCCATAACCCCACGCAGCCATGTGCCAGCTTCTCTGCTGCAGTCACCACAGGCAATCAGGTACCAGTGAAGCCCTCCTGCCATTATCTTCCCAGACAGTATCAGGGAGCTTTGGAATCAGGTAGACCTGGGTTTGAAAGCCAACTTCTCTTTACTAACCAAGTTACTTGAGCAAATGACTGACTTTTTTTTTTTTTTTTGCGGTACGTGGGCCTCTCACTGTTGTGGCCTCTCCTGTTGCGGAGCACAGGCTCCGGACACGCAGGCTCAGCGGGCATGGCTCGCAGGCTCAGCGGGCATGGCTCACAGGCCCAGCTGCTCCACGGCATGTGGGATCTTCCCGGACCGGGGCACGAACCCGTGTCCCCTGCATTGGCAGGCGGACTCTCAACCACTGCGCCACCAGGGAAGCCCTGACTGACTTTTTATAAGGCTATTTTTCTAATCTGCAAAATAAAGGTAGATATTACTTCATAAGAATGAAAAGGAAGAACAAATGAAATGATGCTGTTGTAGTGATACATTTATTTTCTTGGCCTGCCCAGCATGTCTTTAGGGAACCACCCTTTCCTATTCTTATTCTACAAGGTTTGACAATAGGAATGCTCACATGACCCAGGGGACCAGAGTACTTGGCTACAGTGGTTCGTTCTGATATAGGCAGATGACCCAAGTCTAGCCAATTAGAATCTTCCCTGAGAATTAGCTGAAACAATCCACAAAGAGATAGTCTCTTTTCTTGAGTACATTTTGTTTTTTTGTTTGTTTGTTTGTTTTTTAATCTTTATTGGAGTATAATTGCTTCACAATACTGTATTAGTTTCTGTTGTACAACAAAGTGAATCAGTCATATGCATACATATATCCCCATATCTCCTCCCTCTTGAGCCTCCCTCCCACCCTCCCTGTCCCACCCCTCTAGGTCATCACAAAGCACCGAGCTGATCTCCCTGTGCTATGCTGCTGCTTCCCACCAGCCGACTATTTTACATTTGGTAGTGTATATATATCCATGCTACTCTCACTTCATCCCAGCTTCCCACTCCCCCCTCCCCGTATCCTCAAGTCCATTCTCTATGTCTACGTCTTTACTCCTGCCCTGCCACTAGGTTCATCATTACCATTTTTTTTTTTTTTTTAGATTCCATACATATGTGTTAGCATACAGTATTATTCTCTTTCTGACTTACTTCACTCTGTATGACAGGCTCTAGGTCCATCCACCTCACTACAAATAACTCAGTTTTGTTTCTTTTTATGGCTGAGTAATACTCCATTGTGTATATGTGCCACATCTTCTTTTTTTTTTTTTTTTTTTTTTTTTGCAATATGCGGGCCTCTCACTGTTGTGGCCACTCCCGTTGCAGAGCACAGGCTCCGGATGCGCAGGCTCAGCGGCCATGGCTCACGGGCCCAGCTGCTCCGCGGCATGTGGGATCTTCCCAGACCGGGGCACGAACCCGTATCCCCTGCATCGGCAGGCGGACTCTCAACCACTGCGCCACCAGGGAAGCCCAGTGCCACATCTTCTTTATCCATTCATCTGTTGATGGACATTTAGGTTGCTTCCATGTCCTGGCTATTGTAAATAGTGCTGCAGTGAACATTGTGGTACATGTTTCTTTTTGAATTATGGTTTTCTCAGGGTATATGCCCAGTAGTGGGATTGCTGGGTCATATGGTTGTTCTATTTTTAGTTTTTTAAGGAACCTCCATACTGTTCTCTGTACATTTTGAATAGACAGTAGGAGAAAAAGTATTATTTTTAAAAATTATTTGTATCCAGTTATGTATTTTGAGAATAATGGTTACAATGGTGTTCTGACACTTATAACCTAGAGTTTTGGTATGCATAAAAGCTCCAACTCTACATATATATGTCATATCAATATAGAATTTAGAGCACTAACTTAGTTCTTGATAAATGGTAGCTATATTATTTAATCCTTAGATTAGCTTAAGAAAAAATGGAACTTATTGGTTCATGTGTCGTGGAGCTAGGGTGGGGTGTTGAGGTAAAGAACTGGCCTTAGAGACTCCAGGAAGTTTGAGAGTATCACCTCTGCTTCCCTAACGACCATTGGCTTTGTGATCCCTACTGTAAATGAGTTATTAAATTGGAACAGGGACATGACCAGAGACAACTTTAGGTCTTCATAATTTCAGTTTAGTAACTCCAGAGGAAAGAGAAGACATCTTTTTCATTCAGTGTCTATGAAGTGTCTTACCAGGTCTTTGAAGGCACATTCACAAAAGCACAAGTTCTTAAAACTCAGGTTGGTCTGGCTTGAGTCACTTGAACATTGCTGAACCCATCTCTGAGATGTATATACATACATATATACATATATACACACACACACACACGTATATGTGAGTGTGTTGAACTGTGTAATTGACACATTCACCAAAACCATTTGGAGAGGGAGACAGCAGTTCCTAAAGGAAAAGGAGGTATAATTACAAAAGAATGGTGGGAAGGGAGGCTTGAGTAGACCAAAACAGTAAGTATCTCCTATTGATATCATCATCATCATCATCATCATCACCTTCATTCTCATATTATTATTCTTAATCACCACCATCATCATTACTCTTGCAGGAAGTGTACACATAACAGTGATTCACTGTCAGACTGATTTTCAGGGGACATTTGAAAGCAAAGGGAGATGGACGTGGTAAAAGCTAACAGTATTTGGCCCTTTTGACAGTAAAAATTGACCTGCCATCTCTGGCAACAGCATATATAGGTGGTATTTCCTTATGAAGAGGAAAAAGCCATAATTCCTAACTTACAGTAAGCATTATCATCCATTTAAAAATATTAGTGTCAGTAGGGGCTGAAGCTTCATGAAAAAAAAATGTTTTAGATATGCAGAAATTTCATGGATCAAGTGCTGCTAGAAACAGTGTCCTCACCTGGAAGACACTCACATACCATGTAACACAGCCTGGTGCACTTTGTGGCTACTTGAAGAATATGAATTCAATGATATTACTGGACCAGAGGAGCAAAGGCAGTATCTTTTAATAGTTATTTTCTGTATGTCACATCTTTGGTAATAAGGTGCCAAAATGGATATTTCTGGCTGTGATTGGTTAGTATCATTCCGTGTACATTAGAAGACATGCCAAATATATTTCTCCATTTTCTGCAGCAATATTTATTTGACTTTATTATGTAATTGGCTTTATTAAAAAATAAGAAAAATAAAATACTCTCTCAGTATAGCACATGAAAGTTGATATGACAACCACTTCTCCTAGTATACTGTGGTTTTGGAAATTCAATAAATGCAGATGTATACTTAGACAGATTCAAAAACGCACATTATAGAATTTCTACTTCATATAAATTAGAAAGTCATTTGGAGCTTTTGGTGATAAACTATATTAAATCAGCTTTCAAAGAAATAGATTTTTATGAATTCTAAATTGTATGCATTTGGGCCTTCATCGTTTCATATTAACATGTTATCCTTCTTACCAGATGTCTAGTACTTAGTAACATTCATGTTCCTTACTAAAAAAAATATCTAATTTTTTCAAAGCAGAGCGAGAACCAGTAACACTGCCAGAATTACGTTCTGATTTCAGAAATGGAATAGATATTGCCCATTAGACACCCCTCTTACCTATCTTTGACTCTGCCCCATGGTAGGAACACCAGATTTAGCAAATAAAAATCTTGGGTGTCCAGTTAAATTTGAATTTCAGATACACGATAAATTTTAGTATAAGTATGTCTCCTGCAATACTTGGGACATATTTATGCTAAAAATTATTTGTTGTGTATCTGAAACTCAAATTTAACTGGACATCCTAGATTTTTATTTGCTAAATCTGTCAACCTTACCCAAAAGGACATTACCTGACTCTTTCCTCTAAGACTGTGTGCCCTCCTATTGTTTTTTTTAATGTGTCTTCCTGCTAAAATATGCACAAGGCAGAGGATCCCAAGCCCATTCATTCTAAGATATAAACCTGTATGCAGCCCTTATGGTCCATCTTAGCTTGCTGATATACCCAACAGAAACATAACTCTGACTCAAAACCAGCCTTTAAGGGAGGCAAATTTTTCCTGGTAGTCCCTTGAGGTTATAAAGCACATCACACAATAAATCATCTTAGAGGATGTCTTCTTGCCCTGTCTCTCTCCAAAGTCTTGCTCTGTGAGGAATTCCTTCTTACTTTTTTTCTTTTCTCCCCAACTTCTCTTCAAACTCCCCTCTCCACTCCCACCCTCCATTATGTTCAGTTATCTTATCTTCCCCAGCCTTCAGCCATTTGCATTCTCACTCATAGCCCAGCAGATTAGAGGAAGGAAGAGGTAAAAAGAGGAAACACTGTGGGTGCAGGTTTATGTTGACATATTTCCCCCACTTACACACCAAACACTACTACAAATGAAATACTTGTAATTATCTTATTGACTTGGATTGAGTTGGATTAACTTTAACCTTCTTCTAACTTTTCTTCCAAAACTAAGATGGTCCAAATTTCTTAAAATATACCCCCTCAGCATTGTTTGCAATTATATTGCCTTTCAGTGTCTTAATTGATGACTTCTAACCTAAAATATAAAATAAGAAAGCTTTTTTCCCTTCTTTTTAGCTAGGAAGGTCATACCAGAAGCCCAGAAATTATTCCATGCAGGCAGAATTCCATATTCTGCCCTCCCTCTGGATAAATTGAGCTTGTCTGCAGTAATTTCTCTGCATTTCCATACCCACACACTTATTACAGCTGCCATCGTCCAGCAATATTCTTCCCCACTCATCATCATAACAGCTTATAAGTATTTGATGGGATTAAACAGAGCCAACCTAATTCTGTCACTTAAGCAGCCAAATTCATGAGCCCAGGCATCAATATATGCTGATACAATGTCCAGAAGCCCATTCTTGCTGGCTGTCATCTGAATGGTGTGTGGGTGGGTTTTAAGTTTTGGAGTCAGGTAGACACCCTAGATAGCAAAGCAGGTGAGCTGTGATATTAATAGCTGAATTACTTTGCTAAAATCTGCCCCTGAATTTTTTAAGTTTTGTACCATCTATCCCTGGGGACAGTCAAGTGCAGGCTTGAAAATAGCTGTTTACCTTTTCATTTGCCCAGAGTAAATAATGATTATTTCTGGGTATGGAGAAAAAAAGTGTTTGTTTACTTTATGTTGCTGACATTGATACCCACATCCCAGCAACCACCAAGGGAAGGTAGGCTGGAAAAGCCTTTGTTGGAAAGGAAAACAACAACAACAGTAATAACAACAATTATAACAATGTAGTATTAGCAATAGTATATCCCATATTTCAAATTATCAGCCTGATGTATTTTGAAACAATGGTACAGAGACAAATTTGAAAATGTGATTTTTTTAAATACTGTACTACTGAAGGCTTGACTATATGCATTTGGAGGATAAAAAGGTTATTGACTATAATTTATAGCAGAAAGAAAGCTATCCTGCATTTCTACATGCAATTTCTCATTTTGTAAGTGATGTGGCTCTAACTTTGTCAATGAAACAGGTAGCATGTACAGAGTAGAATAACACCCAGTTGAAAAATTGTTAATTTAGCCAAATGATATTTAAAAATACAGTGTAGTGCCAAAAAATTAATGGCTTCATTTCATTTCATGGATCTGTAGCACATTCTTGATCAACTATTTTCCTGATGATTTATCACAACTGGCTCTTCCTATGGCTAAAAATTACCTTTTAAACTGGAACATATATTTGCATGATGCAAAGATATTATTTGACTCTGATGATTTTATCTTTCTAAAGTATTCTGGAAGATTAATTGGTAGAATACTGAGCCATATGTGGACTATATTGATGGGGCTCATGTGCATATGAAAAAAATGTTAAGCCAAAAATTTAGAAGCTGGACCCAAAAGAAAATGTGCAAATTGATTACAACTATGTAAAAGTATTATACACATCAGCAAAGAATAAAAATAGGTTTGGAGAGTAATAATCTAATGCTCATTAGGAGTGTGTGTACAAAGTTTGATTTATAACACTTTAATAATAAAAAACATCCTAGAAGGAAAAGCGCCAAGACAACACTAGTTTTAAAATAAAGTTTTGTGCTATTGAAACATGCGTATGTAGCCAAAACAATTTATTACTAGGGATGGATTAGAGATATAGTAGTTTTAGTCTTTAAAAAAAAGCAATAGACCAAGATTGATATTTTAAAAATTTACTTAGAAACAAAACACTAGTGGCTTCCAGGATCCCATGTGCCAATTATCCCCTCTGAACCATTTTTACAGACAACTTACAACCTCCCTAAATTATAGGTTTATGTGGAAAAATAAGGGGTGGTTGTATAATAAGGAAGCTGACAAATCTTTAAGTGTAACAGTACTAGTTATTGCTACTGTAATTTATGCACAGATACTGATTCTAATTAAGTAATAGCAGAGGTTGCCTTTAAATTTATGAGGCTATAATCAGCTCCCTTGTGCTCAGTAAATGCCACAGCTACAGCCTGTGGTGTTAATTTCACACTACAGTGGAAACTAGTGGTTGTTGCCAAATATGCTCACAAGTTACAGGCAATTTGGATTATTACTGTAGTGTGTGCTGCATCGAGCAATGCACCACTCATAATCACTTTTTAAAGTCATTATTGAGTGTCTGTGTATGATAAGTCTTCTGACATTGACAAGGCAGAGTGCCGTAGCTTGCCTTTCCCCGAAGTTATTTCCAGATAAAATAAATATGCTAAGTCCTCTGGAAAAATAATAATATAAGAAGCTCCCACTTCCTCAGCTCCCTAGCTATTTCTGGTACATGAGAGCTGGAAACTTAGGATTTTTCCTATAAACTACCCTGTGTATGATGTTTCCCAAAGGAGAGCACCTGATATGGGGTCACTTCCCTTTGGGGATTTCATGAATTAATGTGATGGGGTTTCATAAGTGCCACAAATGGAGCTTTCTGGCAAAACTGCATTCTGTTCTTTTCCACTTTCCTGAAGCTGGGTGTGAACTAGAGAACCCTCGCTGTGAGGTTTAATGCTAGTTACTTTCCTCAAAACATCACATAAAAGATGAGAAGTGAACAAACCAGCTCACACAAACACAGTATCTTCCTCTTTCTTTTACCTTCTCCCTTCTATTTTAGAGAAGTTCCTCTTGACACTTGGGTTTTAGGAAATTCCACCTAGCACTACATCATATTGCACATCTTATTCTTAAATCCGCAACATTGGAGTGGCTCCTTATGGTCCAACAGTAAACGCGTCCAAACGCCAGCTGTTGACGATAGGGGTCTTCTTTGTGACTGAGTGAAGATTGCATTAATCCCAGGGACAGCATGCTCTGACTGGTGGCAGGGACCACAGATTTGTGTTTGGAATATGGTCACATCATTTCCTAAGGAACCCAGTAGGCTCCAGTGCAATCAACAACATAACAGGAGCACCATGTTCTCCTCTTAGGGGGCAAGCACAGGAGGCAGATGGCTCCCCAGGTGATGTTGTTGTAGACCTGCCAAAATCAAGATGCAAAGAGCCACCGAAACTAGTCCAGTTCCACTGTCTCATTGTATTCTTCCAAATAAAATGACACAAAATATCAGGTATTTCCTGTATGGCTTTTCATTATTTGCCAAGAGAGGATTCTTTAAACATCTGAAAGATCTAGGATCCTGGAGTTGAAACTGCTCCTTTGGTGATGGGCTATCCATAGAAAGGTGGCTTCAGCAACCTACTGCCAATGCCCTGTGGAGATAATAGGTAATCATTATAGAAAAATGTGTGTGTGTTTGTGTTCTGATTCCTCTTATTAACTGACATTCCAGGGGCAGAAACTGTGGTCTCGTAGTGGCACATAATCACAACTTTTCTCCGCTTAATTTGTGACACAAAAGGACAAGTCTCTCTTCTAGTGTTGTACAGACACACATAACAAAAAATCAGGTCAATAGCTTTATTAACAAAAAGGCTTTAGGAAGAAAAACTGCAGTTGTACATTCTCCTCATTCAGTGCAGATGTGCAGCTTAGCTTTCCGGAGGGAAAATGGAGACCGTTAATAAATCCCACTTAACAACACAGACAGGGTCATAGTCTATCTGTGGTGGCCATGGAGGTGCACCATTCAATCCCTCCTAGAGAGAACCTCTTGAGAAGCATTGTCAGCTGAGAGCTTCTGCCGTCACACCTCTGGACCCGCCACAGCATTCGTGCCGAGACCATGGTCTTCCCAGATAGCACTCAGCAAATGGCCATGGTGGGGATATTAGAGAAGGGCCATTCCCGCTTGATATAGGACTCCTCTGATGGGCAGGATGTGCTCAGGGGTTCCTCACCAGCCTGACCACAACTTTTACAGAGCTGCACTGCAGTCTGAGGCTCATCCTGCTCAACCCGCCTTCCTCCCCTTTTCTTTTTTCACAGTCGTGAGACCTACGTCACCATTTGAAGTCTGTCTCTTTCTAACGCTGCAGTCTTGTCCTTTTGCCATACACGTCTCCAGATATCACCAAATGTCCACTGGATGAGAACCACTGGTAGAAAGTAAGAAAGCTTCCCTAAGGAGAGTAAAGCACTTGTTCCCCTGGGCTCCTGTGGCACTTAGTTTCATTAAAGCACTTTTTATGCTTAATTGTCACTGTTTAGCTGTCAGGTTTTCCCACTAGATTACAAGCTCCTCTAAAGAAACTGTCTTTTGGGGCTTCCCTGGTGGCGCAGTGGTTGAGAGTCTGCCTGCCAATGCAGGGGACACGGCTTCGTGCCCCAGTCCAGGAAGATCCCACATGCCGTGGAGCGGCTGGGCCCGTGAGCCATGGCCGCTGAGCCTGCGCGTCCGGAGCCTGTGCTCCGCAACGGGAGAGGCCACAACAGTGAGAGGCCCGTGTACCGCAAAAAAAAAAAAAAGAAACTGTCTTTTGTGTTCATTGTATTTCTCCAGTCCTCTTTGGTTCTGTTTAAAAGGTGCTCATTTAAATGTCGAACAAGAGAAGAGAGGGAAGGTAGCAGGAAGAGAGGAACAGAGAGGGAAGGAGGACAACAGCAAGCAGTTAGGCAGCTGAGGAGGCAGGACAGAGTGACTCCATGGTTCACCGTTCCTCTGCTGAGCAAAGAGGACTACGATGTGTTTGTACTTTTGAGCCTATTCATTCCAAGTTCATTGCTTCCCATTTGGGCCTTCCTGCATTCCTTCTTTCTATATTATTAGTTTGTTAAGGAACCATTCATTTATTATACTCCAAGTGTTGAAAATCCTCTTTGGTTTTTGGACCTTGTCACGGTCTCATCTGCCCACTCTGAGGTCGTTACCAGGCAACAGCTGGCAGCTTGTGGTCCCTCTCCAGTAGTTGACAGCAGTTAGCCATCAATAACGTGATCTCACACACCAGGGCACTGCTCCAGAGGGTGAGTACTTTTTGTTTTGGATTAACAAAATATTCTGAACAGTGGATGGTCCCAAATGGAAAGGTAGTTAGGAATGCAGTCAATTAACTTGGATGATGTCATAATCCACGAGTGGCAGAAGAACTGGAATTCCAGCCCTTTCCTTGCTCAGCTCTTCTGAGGGTGATTAGCAGTGTTCCAAGGCCTTCAACAGGCTATTGTGTTCTATTTCTCTAACAGTACAATAGGCCTCGGAGACTTGGAAAAGAATTCATTTATTAAAATTATTGAAAACTCAGACTAGCAGGAATGAGAACAATGCTGGTAGGCATAGCAGAATTATACTAGTGCCTGCTTTGGCTCATCTTGCTCTCAAAGCCTGCAGTCTTCACAATAGCAGATGTAGACGTAGAGAGGCAAAGGAACTCTGCCCAGGCATGGGCCAGGTATTACAACCTACCCTAGAAGCCCTCCTAACCCACGCACTAACTGGTTCTTCTAAATCTGTTCCCTAGATAGAGGTTTGCCAAGCTTAAAAAAGTTTAACTTCTAGAGTTCTTAGTCTTTGATTTTTTTTTTTTTTCAGAGCCTGCTGGGGGCGGGGGAGGTGAGGAGTTATTTATTTATTTTTTTACATCTTTATTGCAGTATAATTGCTTAACAATGGTGTGTTAGTTTCTGCTTTATAACCAAATGAATCAGTTATACGTATACATATGTTCCCATATCCCCTCCCTCTTGCGTCTCCCTCCCACCCTCCCTATCCCACCCCTCCAGGCGGTCACAAAGCACCGAGCTGATCTCCCTGTGCTATGCGGCTGCTTCCCACTAGCTATCTACCTTATGTTTGGTAGTGTATATATGTCCATGCCTCGCTTTTGCTTTGTCTCAGCTTACCCTTACCCTCCCCATATCCTCAAGTCCATTCTCTAGTAGGTCTGTGTCTTTATTCCTGTCTTACCCCTAGGTTCTTCATGACATTTTTTTTCTTCTTAAATTCCATATATATGTGTTAGCATACGGTATTTGTCTTTCTCTTTCTGACTTACTTCACTCTGTATGACAGACTCTAGGTCTATCCACTTCATTACAAATAGCTCAATTTCGTTTCTTTTTATGGCTGATAACATTCCATTGTATATATGTGCCACATCTTCTTTATCCATTCATCCAATGATGGACACTTAGGTTGTTTCCACCTCCGGGCTATTATAAATAGGGCTGCTATGAACACTTTGGTACATGACTCTTTTTGAATTATGGTTTTCTCAGGGTATATGCCTAGTAGTGGGATTGCTGGGTCATATGGTAACTCTATCTGTAGTTTTTTAAGGAACTTCCATACTGTTCTCCATAGTGGCTGTACCAATTCACATTCCCACCAGCAGTGCAAGAGTGTTCCCTTTTTTCCACACCCTCTCCAGCATTTATTGTTTGTAAATTTTTTGATGATGGCCATTCTGACTGGTGTGAGATGATATCTCATTGTAGTTTTGATTTGCATTTCTCTAATGATTAAAGATGTTGAGCATTCTTTCATGTGTTTGTTGGCAGTCTGTATATCTTCTTTGGAGAAATGTCTATTTAGGTCTTTTGCCCATTTTTGGATTGGGTTGTTTGTTTTTTTGTTATTTAGCTGCATGAGCTGCTTATAAATTTTGGAGATTAATCCTTTGTCAGTTGCTTCATTTGCAAATATTTTCTCCCATTCTGAGGGTTGTCTTTTGGTCTTGTTCATGATTTCCTTTGCTGTGCAAAAGCTTGGAAGTTTCATTAGGTCCCATGTGTTTATTTTTGTCCTTATTTCCATTTCTCTAGGAGGTGGGTCCAAAAGGATCTTGCTGTGATTTATGTCATAGAGTGTTCTGCCTATGTTTTCCTCTAAGAGTTTGATAGTTTCTGGCCTTACATTTGGTCTTTAATCCATTTTGAGCTTATTTTTGTGTATGGTGTTAGGGAATGATCTAATCTCATACTTTTACATGTCCCTGTCCAGTTTTCCCAGCACCACTTATTGAAGAGGCTGTCCTTTCTCCACTGTACATTCCTGCCTCCTTTATCAAAGATAAGGTGACCATATGTGCGTGGGTTTACCTCTGGGCTTTCTATCCTGTTCCATTGATCTATCTTTCTGTTTTTGTGCCAGTACCATACTGTCTTGATGACTGTAGCTTTGTAGTATAGTCTGAAGTCAGGGAGCCTGATTCCTCCGGCTCCATTTTTCGTTCTCAAGATTGCTTTGGCTATTCGGGGTCTTTTGTGTTTCCATACAAATTGTGAAATTTTTTGTTCTAGTTCTGTGAAAAATGCCAGTGGTAGTTTGATAGGGATTGCATTGAATCTGTAGATTGCTTTGGGTAGTAGAGTCATTTTCACAATGTTGATTCTTCCAATCCAAGAACATGGTACATCTCTCCATCTATTTGTATCATCTTTAATTTCTTTCATCAGTGTCTTATAATTTTCTGCATACAGGTCTTTTGTCTCCTTAGGTAGGTTTATTCCTAGATATTTTATTCTTTTTGTTGCAATGGTAAATGGGAGTGTTTTCTTGATTTCACTTTCAGATTTTTCATCCTTAGTATATAGGAATGTGGGAGAGTTCTGTGCATTAATTTTGTATCCTGCTACTTCAGCAAATTCATTGATTAGCTCTAGTAGTTTTCTGGTAGCATCTTTAGGATTCTCTATGTATAGTATCATGTCATCTGCAAACAGTGACAGCTTTACTTCTTCTTTTCCGAATTGGATTCCTTTCTTTCCTTTTCTTCTCTGATTGCTGTGACTAAAACTTCCAAAACTATGTTGAATAAGAGTGGTGAGAGTGGGCAACCTTGTCTTGTTCCTGATCTTAGTGGAAATGGTTTCAGTTTTTCACCATTGAGGACGATGTTGGCTGTGGGTTTGTCATATATAGCCTTTATTATGTTGAGGAAAGTTCCCTCTATGCCTACTTTCTGCGGGGTTTTTAATCATAAATGGGTGTTGAATTTTGTCAAAATCTTTCTCTGCATCTATTGAGATGATCATATGGTTTTTCTCCTTCAATTTGTTAGTATGGTGTATCACATTGATTGATTTCCATATATTGAAGAATCCTTGCATTCCTGGAATAAACCCCACTTGATCATGGTGTATGATCCTTTTAATGTGCTGTTGGATTCTGTTTGCTAGTATTTTGTTGAGGATTTTTGCATCTATGTTCGTCAGTGATATTGGCCTGTAGTTTTCTTTCTTTGTGACATCCTTGTCTGGTTTTGGTATCAAGGGGATGGTGGCCTCGTAGAATGAGTTTGGGAGTGTTCCTCCCTCTGCTATATTTTGGAAGAGTTTGAGAAGGATAGGTGTTAGCTCTTCTCTAAATGTTTGATAGAATTTGCCTGTGAAGCCATCTGGTCCTGGGCTTTTGTTTGTTGGAAGATTTTTAATCACAGTTTCAATTTCAGTGCTTGTGATTGGTCTGTTCATATTTTCTATTTCTTCCTGATTCAGTCTTGGCAGGTTGTGCATTTCTAAGAATTTGTCCATTTCTTCCAGGTTGTCCATTTTATTGGCATAGAGTTGCTTGTAGTAATCTCTCATGATCTTTTGTATTTCTGCAGTGTCAGTTGTTACTTCTCCTTTTTCATTTCTAATTCTATTGATTTGAGTCTTCTCCCTTTTTTCCTTGATGAGTCTGGCTAATGGTTTATCAATTTTGTTTATCTTCTCAAAGAACCAGCTTTTAGTTTGATTGATCTTTGCTATCATTTCCTTCATTTCTTTTTCATTTATTTCTGATCTGATTTTTATGATTTCTTTCCTTCTGCTAACTTTGGGGTGTTTTTGTTCTTCTTTCTCTAATTGCTTTAGGTGCAAGGTTAGGTTGTTTATTTGAGATGTTTCCTGTTTCTTAAGGTTGGATTGTATTGATATAAACTTCCCTCTTAGAACTGCTTTTGCTGCATCCCATAGGTTTTGGGTTGTCGTGTCTCCATTGTCATTTGTTTCTAGGTATTTTTTTATATCCTCTTTGATTTCTTCAGTGATCACTTCATTATTAAGTAGTGTATTGTTTAGCCTCCATATGTTTGTATTTTTTACAGATCTTTTCCTGTAATTGATATCTAGTCTCATAGCATTGTGGTCGGAAAAGATACTTGATACAATTTCAATTTTCTTAAATTTACCAAGGCTTGATTTGTGACCCAAGATATGATCTATCCTGGAGAATGTTCCATGAGCACTTGAGAAAAATGTGTATTTTGTTGTTTTTGGATGGAATTTCCTATAAATATCAATTAAGTCCATCTTGTTTAATGTATCATTTAAAGCTTGTGTTTCCTTATTTATTTTCATTTTGGATGATCTGTCCATTGGTGAAAGTGGGGTGTTAAAGTCCCCTACTATGAATGTGTTACTGTCGATTTCCCCTTTTATGGCTGTTAGTATTTGCCTTATATATTGAGGTGCTCCTATGTTGGGTGCATAAATATTTACAATTGTTATATCTTCTTCTTGGATCCATCCCTTGATCATTATGTAGTGTCCTTCTTTGTCTCTTCTAGTAGTCTTTATTTTAAAGTCGATTTTGTCTGATATGAGAATTGCTACTCCAGCTTTCTTTTGGTTTCCATTTGCATGGAATATCTTTTTCCATCCCCTTACTTTCAATCTGTATGTGTCTCTAGGTCTGAAGTGGGTCTCTTGTAGACAGCATATATATGGGTCTTGTTTTTGTATCCATTCAGCCAATCTGTGTCTTTTGGTGGGAGCATTTAGTCCATTTACATTTCAGGTAATTATCAATATGTATGTTCCTATTCCCATTTTCTTAATTGTTTTGGGTTTGTTATTGTAGGTCTTTTCCTTCTGTTGTGTTTCTTGCCTAGAGAAGTTCCTTTAGCATTTGTTGTAAAGCTGGTTTGGTGGTGCTGAACTCTCTCAGCTTTTGCTTGTCTGTAAACGTTTTAATTTCTCCATCAAATCTGAATGAGATCCTTGCTGGGTAGAGTAATCTTGGTTGCAGGTTTTTCTCCTTCAACACTTTAAATATGTCCTGCCAGTCCCTTTTGGCCTGCAGAGTTTCTGCTGAAAGATCAACTGTTAACCTTATGGGCATTCCCTTGTGTGTTATTTGTTGTTTTTCCCTTGCTGCTTTTAATATGTTTTCTTTGTATTTAATATTTGACAGTTTGATTAATATGTGTCTTGGCATATTTCTCCTTGGATTTATCCTGTGTGGGACTCTCTGTGCCTCCTGGACTTGATTAACTCTTTCCTTTCCTATATTAGGGAAGTTTTCAACTATAATCTCTTCAAATATTTTCTCAGTCCCTTTCTTTTTCTCTTCTTCTTCTGGAACCCCTATAATTCGAATGTTGGTGCATTTAGTGTTGTCCCAGAGGTCTCTGAGACTGTCCTCAGTTCTTTTCATTCTTTTTTCTTTCTTCTGCTCTGCAATAGTTATTTCCACTATTTTATCTTCCACGTCACTTATCCATTCTTCTGCCTCAGTTATTCTGCTATTGTTCCCATCTAGAGTATTTTTAATTTCATTTATTGTGTTTCTAATCATTGCTTGATTCATCTTTAGTTCTTCTAGGTCCGTGTTAACTGTTTCTTGCATTTTGTCTACTTTATTTCCAAGATTTTGGATCATCTTTACTATCTTTATTCTGAATTCTTTTTCAGGTAGACTGCCTATTTCCTCTTCATTTGTTAGGTCTGGTGGGTTTTTATCTTGCTCCTTCTCCTGCTGTGTGTTTTTCTGTCTTCTCATTTTGCTTATGTTACTGTGTTTGGGGTCTCCTTTTTGCAGGCTGCAGGTTCGTAGTTCCCGTTGTTTTTGGTGTCTGTCCCCAGTGGCTAAGGTTGGTTCAGTGGCTTGTGTAGGCTTCCTGGTGGAGGGGACTAGTGCCTGTGTTCTGGTGGATGAGGCTGGATCTTGTCTTTCTGGTGGGCAGGTCCACGTCTGGTGGTGTGTTTTGGGGTGTCTGTGGACTTTTTATGATTTTAGGCAGCCTCTCTGCTAATGGGTGGCGTTGTGTTCCTGTCTTGCTAGTTGTTTGGCATAGGGTGTCCAGCACTGTAGCTTGCTGGTCGGTGAGTGAAGCTGGGTGCTGGTGTTGAGATGGAGATCTCTGGAAGATTTTTGCCGTTTGATAT
Source organism: Hyperoodon ampullatus (assembly GCF_949752795.1). Lineage (NCBI taxonomy): Eukaryota > Metazoa > Chordata > Mammalia > Artiodactyla > Ziphiidae > Hyperoodon > Hyperoodon ampullatus. The sequence goes on from NC_136919.1 coordinate 82,946,887, forward strand.
TATGTGGAGCTGGGAGGTCTCTTGTGGACCAGTGTCCTGAGGTTGGCTCTCCCACCTCAGAGCCACAGCACTGACTCCTGGCTTCTCAATTTGGGATGATTTGTTGTCTATTCATGTATTCCACAGATGCAGGGTATATCAAGTTGATTGTGGAGCTTTAATCTGCTGCTTCTGAGGCTGCTGGGAGAGATTTCCCTTTCTCTTCTTTGTTCTCACAGCTCCTGGGTCTCAGCTTAGGATTTGTCCCCGCCTCTGCGTGTAGGTCGCCTGAGGGCGTCTGTTCTTCGCTCAGACAGCACAGGGTTAAAGGAGCAGCCACTTCGGGGACTCTGGCTCACTCAGGCCGGGGGGGAGGGAGGGGTACGGAGTGCGGGGCGAGCCTGCGGTGGCTCGCGTGACATTGCAGCGGTGTGACGTTGCACCAGCCCGAGGCACGCCATGTGTTCGCCCGGGGAAGCCGTCCCTGGATCCCGGGACCCCGGCAGTGGCGGGCTGCACAGGCTCCCCGGAAGGGGGGCATGGACAGTGACCTGCGCTCGCACACAGCCCTCTTGGCGGCGGCAGCAGCAGCCCCAGCATCCCGCGCCCGTCTCTGGGGTCCGTGCTTTTAGCCGCGGCTCGCGTCCGTCTCTGGAGCTCCTTTAAGCGGCGCTCTTAATCCCCTCTCCTCGCGCTCCAGGAAACAAAGAGGAAAGAAAAAGTCTCTTGCCTCTTCGGCAGGTCCAGACTTTTCTCTGGACTCCCTCCCGGCTAGCCGTGGTGCACTAGCCCCTTCAGGCTGTGTTCACGCCGCCAACCCCAGTCCTCTCCCTGCGTTCTGACCGAAGCCCAAGCCTCAGCTCCCAGCCCCGCCCACCCCGGCGGGCGAGCAGACAAGCCTCTCGGGCTGGTGAGTGCCGGTCGGCACCGATCCTCTGTGCGGGAATATCTCCGCTTTGCCCTACCCAGGTACTTGGGGGAGTTTCTTGCCTTTTGGGAGGTTTGAGGTCTTCTGCCAGTGTTCAGTAGGTGTTCTGTCGGAGATGTTCCACGTGTAGCTGTATTTCTGGTGTATCTGTGGGGAGGAAGGTGATCTCCGCATCTTACTCTTCTGCCATCTTTCCCGGAAGTCTAGTCTTTGATATTTTTCATAGTCTTCCTAACAGCTAAAAATATCTTTTGTCATCTGTCTTTGACATTAAGGAATGCTTTGCCACTGTCACCCAAATTGGAGTTTTATGGAATCCTAAATTTGTAAGGGATGAATCAATTATTAAACTCAGTAGTGGGACTTCCCTGGTGGTGCAGTGGTTAAGAATCCACCTGCCGATGCAAGGGAAAACAAGTTCGAGCCCTGATCTGGGAAGATCCCACATGCTGTGGAGCAACTAAGCCCATGCACCACAACTACTGAGCCTGCACTCTAGAGCCCGCGTGCCACAACTACTGAAGCCCACTCACTCTAGGGCCCGCGAGCTGCAACAAGAGAAGCCACCACAATAAGAAGCCGACACACTGACGAAGAGTAGCCCCCACCTGCCACAACTAGAGAAAGCCTGCACATAGCAACGAAGACCCAACGGCCAAAAATTTTTTTTTTAATTAAAAATTTAAAAAAAAACCCTCGGTAGTTCCCAAATTTTAGTGAATGAAACATCCGCCAAGGGAGCTTGTTAAAAATTCAGATTCTGATGAGGCCTATCTGGTCCAAACTTCTTGTTTTATAGATGAGGAAACTGAGGTGTAAATGTAAGTGCCTTGTCTGAAGTGAAATATTACTGTTAAATTATTGGAATTGTGTCCCTGGAGAGGCTTCCTTGAATCATTTAATTTTCCTCGACCTCCCTGTGATGAGAGAGACTGAGTCCCTGAGGAAGCACCTTAACAATCATATCAAATACTCTCCTTATTTTTTTTGTTGTTGTTTGTCTTTCTTTATTTGGCTGCGCTGGGTCTTAGTTGCAGCAGGAAGGATCTTCGTTGCCTTGTGCGTGATCTTAGTTGTGGCATGTGGGATCTAGTTCCCTGACCAGAGATCAAACCCGGGCCAGGCCCCCTACATTGGGAATGTGGAGTCTTAACCGCTGGACCACCAGGGAAGTCCTGTCTCCTTATTTTGGATTCACCTGACCAATGATGTGAGATCCAGTGTATGAATATTCTTTGGATTTTCTTCTGAGTTACAGGAAATTATTGCCAGGTCTTTCCTCAAATTAAGAAATATTTACTGAGAGACAGATGGTGTAACAAAATAACTCTTTAAGATTCTTGATTATAGTGTTTGCTTTTGTACATGGTAAAATGCAATGAACAAAACCCCTAACTTGACATCAAGCCTCCTCAAGTTCCTCCAAAGGAACTGTGTCTGACTGACTGGATAGACTTATTCCTTGCCTCCCTATTCCACGCTTCCAGCCTGGAAGCTGGTTGCATTGATCTTGAAGATCTGGTAGAACAAGTTTTTCCCCCCACTTTTTTTCTGGATCACAGGCCCCTTTGTGAATTTGATGGAAGCCACAGAGCCTTTTGGGGGAGGGAGATGTTGAGAGATGCATAGGCAGGTGATGTGGAAGCTAAGCAGAGGATCCACGATCAGGCAAACAATAGTCAGGGGGCAGGACTGGTTACAGCTCTAAGAGTGTCAAAGCTCTGTAAGGGTGCCCCTGCTGACTGAGTCCTTTGATCTTCAGGAGTCCAGGTCTACCCCGTGAAAACTACGCTCAGGCCTAATTTTACAGAAGAAGAAAATGAACTTCTGGGAAGACAAAAATCTGCCTGTAACCAGTACTTAGCTTAGTCATACAGCCAGTACCAAGCTCATGACATTAACCCAAGTCTGTTGTACTCTATCACCCATCCTATGCTGTCTCCACTATTTGCTCTAAAACTGAATGTAGGAGAATGATGTAGAGAAGCACATCAGCTAGTGGCCATTTATAGGCAGAGCAAAAGTCTTCAAGGCCCTCACCATTTGATCATTTATCCACATGACCGTTTTAAAGGGCTAATGAGAGTTTACAAGGCTATTTTCCTTTTTTGTGGCTTCTCTAAAAATTGGAAGTGCAACCAATGCCATAAAAATAAAATGAGTTAATCTTCCTTCAGAAGTAGTAAAAGAAGGGGGAAGCAACCAGAATATATCCTTTAAAGTAAGCAGACAATTCTAAGGATAATACTCTTGATTTTCATTTACGACTTTCTTATGTGAATCGTCAGTACTCTTGAGTGAGCATTTGTAACTTATTGATCCTGGAACAGAGTGCTCAGTCCTTGTCTTGAAGAGACCTGTGATCTCCTATCACACCCCTGGGTTTGAGGCAAGATGGATGATCCTGTAATGACTTGCTTCTGTAATCCTTTTTCAGAGCTCCTGAGAGCTAAAAAATGTGAATGCCAAGAAAATAAACAAATTAAAAGTGTGAATTATCTTTATAACTAAATTACACATTCATATATATATATGTATATATTTGTACATTGCAACAAAAATAAACAACTTGGAAGAATTTCTAAACACACAACACATATTAAATGTATTTTAAAAGTTGTCAAAATAATCAAGTTCATCCATAGTTCTTAGTCTCTTTCTGCTGAATCTCTTTCGTAATGATTGGCTATGACTATGTTCTTCCCTCTACTTTGAGCTTTTTTCCTTCACTTTTCACCTGCAAAACTCTAAATCAATTTTCAAGACTTAACTTCAGCACTTGCTACTATGACTTCCTGAGCATGCTGAATATAATTTCATTAAAACACATACCTTATCATATTATAATACTGGTTTTCCTGTTTGTCTCCCCATTAGCTTGTGAGACTACCTTGCTCATGTTTGTGTTTCCAGCACCTAGTGCAATGCCTGGCAAACAGTTGATACTCAGTCCTGCTAGACAATAGAATTAGTGAATGCCACCCCGCTATTCCTTCTTATCGCTGGGTCTACAAACCTCTAGTTCACTTTCCTACATTCATTGATAACTTTGCCATCTTGCATCTCTTACTCACTTCACTCCCTCATCTTTTACTGTCATCCTGAGAGACTTCTATGTGGTTGATACATCCATCTTTGACATGAAGTCAAATGGAATTTTCGTCCTGATTCTGCTTCATGAATTCATTTCCATGACTCAAGAATGATTCTTCATTTCGCCAAAATGTTTCCCTTCCAAAATAGTAAATTCCAATATGCTGTTCTGTGATCTCAGTTTTATATCCTTCCACTTTTATTTTTTCATTCCCACTCAACCAGATTTCAAATATGTTAGGGTTTCCAGTCCCTTTCTCTGATTATTTTTGGCTCACCCTGAAATATGATTCCTTGTTCACTATGTCCAAATTTTATGATTAGTCACTTCATTTCTCACCTATAACCTCACCTCCTTTCACCTTCCACTAATCCTATCTCAGAAATCTTTAGTCTAAACTCTGCAATGTAATTACATCTGTCTTATATTGGGGCCATTGAATGTTGTTGGAGAATAATATAACATGGCTTTGTAAATTATTACGGAATATGAATGTTGGTATCCAGTATACCTTCAGTGCGGCTCATATTTTTTCTATCCTTAGGGAGTAGTTGACTTTCATAGTCTTACTATTATTTGCAGGTTAACTTCCTGCTTCAGACACCTTTTCCTCATAAGGTCAGAACCTCTTGTCCTTACCTTTCTCAGAGGCCCTCAACCATTAGCTTTGCCCCAGATGTACTGCAATGATCTGCTCTATGTGGGCTCTTTCCAAGTATTGCTTCGCCCACCATCTTCATGAGGGCACAGTAACTCACCTCCCACCCTGGGGCTTCCCTGGGAAACTGCTAGGCACCCATATTAGAAAACTAGTAATGCAGGAGACTTGATGCTTTCTGGGGCAAAACTTTGACCAGTGGAGATAGAAGCTACTGAAAAAATTATTCTCCATTCTCACTCCCTCCCTGGACTGTCCGGCCGTGTTTCACATGACCTTCTGCAGTTGGATGTCTGATGTCACATACTTAGCTGCACTTGGTAGCAAGCATTCATTATTTCAGTTATGTGCCTTTTCATACTTGTTCTTCCTCTTTCTCTGTCTCACTTCCCTTTTCCCTCCCTCATACTTCTTCGGAATTATGCCACACTTCCTCCTCCAATAAAGTGTTAGAAAATAAGCTTTTGCCCTAGATTCTGTTTGCTGGGTAATCCTGGCTAGAATACTTTCTATGCCCCATTACCTTCACTCTCAAAAGACTACTTGCTTTCTATTTTATGGAGATAATGGAGGCTACTGAGTATGAGAATTTTCAGCTCTCTTGCTCTGTAGATGTAAATTTAATTACCTGTTCCCATGTTTGTCTCCAGTCTCAGAGAAGAGGTATCATTTCTCTAATGTAAGTCTAATTTCTTTCATTAAGCTTTGGAGCTTATCACTTCCCTTCCTCAAAGACTGTGATGTGAGCCATTCACTGTAACTTCCTCTTCTCTTTAATTTCACTGTCTCCTTTTATATGGCCCCTTCCCTGTAAATTGCAAATATGCACATATTTCCTACATTAAAAAAATCCTCTGAAACTATAGTCCTCCTGTACTCACTCATTTTCTTAGTAATGAGATTTCTTAAATGAGTCGATAACAGTCTTTTCCCCCTTTTATCATCCTTGAACATACTCTTAACTTCATGTAATGTGGTTTCTTCTCTTACTTCTTAGATGAAGCTGTCCAAGCGAAGGCCACCAAGCATTTCATTGTTACCAACTCTTAATGGACAGTTTTCAATATTGATTTCCCTGAGATTCTTGATACTTTGGGACACTCTTTTATTACTTAAGCTCTTTCCTCCTTTAATTCCAGGATTCTACTCCCTCATAAATCCCACACCTGATTTCTGGCTATTCTTTCTCAGATTCCTGTGCTGACATCCTTTCCTCTGACCACCTTTAAAGCAGGTGTGTGCAAGGCTCCATCATCCTCTCCTCCTCCCCCCTCCACTGTTCCTCACTCTGCACACTTTTCCTGTTGGATTGCATCCACTGCCATGATTCTAACTCACATCAATATTTTGATGATTGTCAAATCTAACCTAAACGTATGTCACAAGTACCAGCCTCACATGTCCAATAGTATAATGGGTGGCTTCATCTGTCAAAATCATCTCAACATGGCAGAGGTCTCAAGCACGTGCTGTGCTCCTTCTACCCACAGTGCTCCTCTATGCAAGATCCACACGTCCACCTCCTTTTCATCCTTCAAAACCACTTTAATGTCATCTTCATTAAACCTGATCCAGTTCCTTCAGGTAGAGTTGATCACTCTGTCTTTTGGGTTTCACTCTGGTAAACCTCTTCCAACAAACATTCATTGATAATGTACTTTATGTCAAGCCCTAGAGAAAGAGAAATGGAAAAAGCTCACAGAGCAGCAGAGAAGTCACTGAAGAGGTACAAGTTCCTTTAGTAAAGGAAACATGCAAGAGAATCTGGTAAGGCCATGGTTCTCAAAGTGTGGTTTGTGGGCCCCTGGGGGATCCCTGAGACTCTCCCAGGGTGTCCACAAAAGCAAAAGTACTTTCATAATAACATTAAGGCATTATTCACTTTTCCACCATATTGATATTTGCACTGATGATGCAAAAGCAATAGTGGATAAACATCTTGGTGCTTTAGGCAGTGGCAGTAAACTAGTACTTGTTGGATTCTTCACTTCCTCCCACTCACAGTAAAAGAAAATACCAAGATCACTTGAGAATGTTCTTTTTGAAACAATAAAATTATTAATTTTAAATCTCAACCCTTGGGCTTCCCTGGTGGCGCAGTGGTTGAGAGTCCGCCTGCTGTTGCAGGGGACACAGGTTCATGCCCCAGTCCGGGAAGATCCCACATGCCGCGGAGCAGCTGGGCCCGTGAGCCATGGCCTCTGAGCCTGCGCGTCCGGAACCTGTGCTCCGCAACAGGAGAGGCCACAACAGTGAGAGGCCCACGTACCGCAAAAAAAAAAAAAAAAAAAAAAAAAATTTAAATCTCAACCCTTGAGTATAAGTCTTTTTAATAGTCTGTGTGACAACATGAGAAGTACACATAAAGTACTTCTATTGCATACTGAAGTACGATGTTTATCTTGGGGAAATTGTGTAATTGTGTAATTTCTCATTTTATGTCTGTTAACCTTTGTCGTATATATTGAGGTGCTCCTCTGTTGGGTGCGTATATATTTGGATCGATCTCTTGATCATTATGTAGCGACCTTCTTTGTCTCTTGTAACAGTCTTTATTTTGAAGTCTATTTTGTCTGATATGAGAATTGCTACTCCAGCTCTCTTTTGATTTTCCTTTTCATGGAATACCTTTTTCCATCCCCTCACTTGCAGTCTGTGTGTGTCTCTAGTCTGAAGTGAGTCTCTTGTAGGCAGCATATATATGGGTCTTGTTTTTGTATCCATTTAGCCACTCAGTGTTTTTTGGTTGGAGTGCATTTATGTTTAAGGTAATTATCGGTATGTATGTCCTTATTGCCATTTTGTTAATTGTTTTATAGGCCTTTCCTCCTGCCCCCTGCCCCTTTTCTTCCTTTGTTCCCTTCTCTTGTGATTCAATGACTATCTTTAGTATTATACTTGGACTCTTTTTTCTTTTTTTGTGTGTATATCTGTGATCAATTTTTGGTTTGGGCTTACCATGAGGTTTTTATATAGTAGTCTCTCTATATATGTGACTGTCTTAAGTTACTGATCTCTTAATTTGAAATGCATTTTTAAAACCCTGCATTTGTACTCTCCTCCCCTCATGATTACTGTTTTTGATATAATATTTTACATCTAATTGTTTTGTGTATCCCTTAACCTCTTATTGTGGATACAGGTGATTTTACTACTTTTTCTTTTAACCTCCCTACTAGCTTTGTATGTAGATGATTTTTTAAACTTTACTCTATGTTTGCCTTTACTGGTGAGCTTTTTTCACTTTGTAATTGTCTTGCTTCTAATTCTGGCCTTCTCTTTTTCACCTAGAGAAGTTCCTTTAACGTTTGTTGTAAAGCCAGTTGGGTGGTGCTGAATTCTTTTAGATTTCATTTGTCTGTAAAGCTTTTGATTTCTTCATCAAATGTGAGTGAGAGCCTTGTTGGGTAGAGTATTTTTGGTTGTAGGTTTTTCCCTTTTATCCCTTTAAATATATCATACCACGCCTTTCTGGCCTGCAGAGTTTCTGCTGAAAAATCAGCTGATAGCCTTATGGGAGTTCCCTTGTATGTTATTTGTTGCTTTTCCCTTGCTGCCTTTAATATTCTCTCCTTATCTTTAATTTTTGTCATTTTAATTACGATGTGTCTTGGTGTGTTCCTCTTTGGGTTCATCCTGTATGGAACTCTCTGCACTTCCTGGACTTGGGTGACTGCTTCCTTTCCCAGGTTAAAGAAGTCTACAGCTATTATCTCTTCAAATATTTTCTCAGGGCCCCCTCTCTCTCTTCCCCTTCTGGAACTCCTGTAATACAAATATTACTGCACTTTATGTTGTCCCAGAGGTCTCTTAAACTGTCCTTGTTTCTTTTCATTCTTTTTTCTTTTTTCTGTTTGGCAGCAGTGATTTCCATTACTCTGTCTTCCAGCTCACTGATTCATCCTTCTGAATCATTTAGTCTACTATTGATTCCTTCTAGTGTATTTTTCATTTCAGTTATGATATTCTTTATCTCTGCTTGATTTTTCTTTATATTTTCTCTTTGTTAAAAACATCTAACTTCTTGCTCTGTGCATCTGTTCTTCTCCCAAGTTCTTTGATCAGCTGAACTCTTTCTTGGGTAGATTGCCTATCTCCATGTCACTTAGTTCTTCAGGAGTTTTATCTTGTTCCTTCATCTGGAATATGTTCTTCTGCTGCCTCATTTTATCTAAGTTTCTGTTTGTATTTTTATGTATGTGGTAGGTTATTTACATTTCTTGACCTTGGAGAAGTGGCCGTCTGCAGGAGACATCCTATGTGTCCCAGCAGTGAGCTCCCCCCTCATTACCCAAGCTATATGCTCTAGGGGTTCCCCCTAAGAGGGCTGCATGCGTCCTTCTGTTGTGGCGGGCTGACTATGTGGGCAGTCTGGTAGTTGGTTGCCAGGCCCTGACTTGTGTGGATGCTGCTGGCTGCTGTTCATTGGGGCAGTCATAAGGCAGCTGGCTGCAGAACTCTAGGGGTCCCTGGGGCTAGTGCTGGCTCATTGGTGGCTGGAGTCAGGGTTCCAAAGACTCTGGGGCTGTTGCCCACCCACTGGCAGGTGAAGCCAGGTTCTGGGGTTAGTGCTGGACTACTGGTAGGCAGAGCTGGTTCCTGGAGTGTGGCTGCAGGACCCAGGGATCCAGAGCTTATTTCAGATCATTGGTGGGGAGACTGGTTCCTGGCACAGTGGGTATGGGGTCCAGGGTGTCCTGAAACTTGTGTTGACCTGCTAGTGGACAGGGCCAGAGCCAGCTGGTCCCAGGGTAGGGTCTGTCCTGCCATCTGCAGACTTGGTCCGTAGGCTGTGGGATTGTAGTTTTCTTAATTCTGGTGTCTTCCCCATGGTGGATGAGGCTGGTCTAGAGGCCAGTGCAGGCTTCCTGGAGGGAGAGGTCAGTGCTTGCCCACTGGTGGTGGAGCTGGGTCTTGGCCCTCTGGTGGGCAGGACTGTGTCTAGGGGTGTGTCTTGAGGTGGCTGTGGGCTCAGGAAGTCTTTAGGCAACCTGTCTGATGTTGGGTGGGGCTGTGTCCCCGCCCAGTTAGTTGTTTGGCCTGAGGCATCCCAGCACTGGCGCCTACAGGCTGTTGGGTAGGGCCAGGTCTTGGTGCTAATGAGCCAAGATGGCAGCCACCAGCAGCAGTGTTCACACGGTATCTATGTCTGACACCAGTGTCTATGACCCCAGGGTAAGCTGCAGCCATCCTCCACCTCTCCAGGAGACTCTCCAAGACCTGCAGGTAGGTCTGGCCCAGGCTTCTATCAAATTACTGCTTTTGGCTTGGGTCCCAATGCACGTGAGATTTTGTGTGTGCCCCTTAAGAGTGACGTCTCTTTTTCTCACAGTCCTGTGAGGCTCCTGAAATTAAGCCCTGCTGGCCTTCAAAGCCAAATGCTCTGGGGACTCATCGTCCCGGTGTAGGACCCCCAGCATAGACAGCCCGATGTGGGGCTCAGAACTCTCACTCCTGTGCGAGAACGTCTGCATTGTAATTGTTCTCCAGCTTGTGGGTTGCCCACCCAGGGGTGTGGAATTTGATTACATCTCGAATCTTCCCCTTTTACCCATCTCATTGAGGTTCCTTCTTTATGTCTTTAGTTGTAGAAGATCTTTTCTGGTAGGTTCCAGTCTTTTTTCACTGATGGTTGTTCTGTAGATAGTTGTGACTTTGATGTGCTTGCCAGAGGAGATAAGCTCAGGGTCTTTTTATTCCGCCGTCTTGGCCACTCTCTGTTGTGGAATTGTTGAGTTGTAAGGTAGACTAGTTGCTGTTTGTGAAATGCTATTTTTACTTGAATGACTGATGAGTAGACTATGGTTATTTAGACTTGAGTATTTGGCAAATATATCCTAAAAATGAGTGAGTGAGCCTGTCACGGAAAATAACTGACTGTATCTGTTGCTAATGATAAAATTCAAGCTTGCAAGTGAAAATTAGAATTTTGGAAAACATATACACCTGTAAATTTGAAAGCTTCCTAATATTTAAGGCTTTTTTTGAGATTGGTTGTGATATTAACAATGTGATTTTTTTAATACATATTATATAATGAGATGTGTAACCATTTGAAAGATCTGCATGACTTAGTGAACCACTGTTTTCCCAGTGACCAATGCATGATGTTAGAAAATCATGAATAGATAAAAGATCCTTTCAATGTGAAAGATAGACCAATGAATTTTAATTTAACAGAGTATGTAAAGTTCCTTGGAATGGTATCAGATCCCACATTGCAACTAACCTTTAAGAAACTACAACTTGGCAAGTTTTGATACAGTATTAATAAGAATATCCACAATTATCTGAAAAGGATATTAAAATACTCCCTCCTCTTCCAACTACATATCTATGTGAGACCAAATTTTCTTTGTATACTTCAACTAAAATAACATAGCTATAGGAGATTGAATGCAGATATGGGAAACAAGCTATCTTGTATTATTCCAGACATTTAAAAGATCTGTAAAAGTGCAAAACAACTCTACTCTTCTCACCAATTTTTTGTTTGTTTTAAAAAATACACTTTGTTAAAAGATAATTTTTTTAAAAGATCAAGTGAAATCATGACTTTCATACAGATATAAAAATGAGCACAGGTTAAAGATCTTATTCTACTTGTTAATTGGTAAGGGAACCAAGCAGATATTATAAACAGTTCAAAACAATAAGTTAAATTCAAATTTATATGGAGTAAAAGTATGTTAATGAATTGTAAATGGAGGCAAAATGGCTTTGCCAATCTAACCTTTATCAGACAGGACATAATTTGCATGTCTCTCAGTCATCTACAATTATAGAGTTATAATATAGCTCAAAAAAAAAAAAGAGATGTTTAGAGTCTGGTAACCCAGAAAGGGTATCTTCTACACAATGCATAGTTTCACATTGAAATAACTTTTTCTCAACAAATTAATTTTCATTTTAAAAAATGTTAGTTGTGTTAACAAGAAATGGGTATCATTCTGGATGAAAAACACTTTCCATTTCTTGACCTTTTGAACTTTAATGACCTCCACTCCATCTCCATGATCAGATCCTAAAACTTGTCATTACCAGGAACTCCTTCCCTCCATCCAAATCTCACACTTCCTGATCACGGTTCCCTCAATCTGTTATTCTCACTATGTGTTCTCTTCAGTCTCCTTGTGATCTCTACTGCCTTGTTCCTTCAACTGCTATCCCACATCATCTTCAGTCCCATCACGACCACGAGGCAGATTTCCTCAGTCACGCTCTTGCCAAAGTCTTCAGTTCTCAGTGTCCTCCTTTCATCTCCTGTACCCAGTAAACTCCTAATTTTACAGATCTCCAGCTGATTGCCTTTTCTGCCTTCACTCACAGGCTTCTTTCCCAGTGCTACCCATAAAGCTTGGTGCTGCTATAAATTCATCTTCTCTAATTTCATGCACTCTTCAAAGGTGCCTTATATTTATATTTATACATCTTCTGAGTCATCTCTCTCCAACTTTTCCCCTACCCCTCAAGCCCTCTCTTCTACTACTTTCTCCGCCTGTGCATCAGGAATGCATTTATCTCCTTCCTCATATACATACAATAAAAGGAGGCCATCACGTGAGATCTCTCAGCTTCCTGTCACTGCTACCCACACCTGCATCCAAATGTGGCTTTGCTTCCACCTCTGAGGTCACAGTGGAAGAGTCAGAAGGTGTCCTTTCTAAAGCTAATCCCTATCCCTGCAAGGTGGCTCAGACAGGAGCTGTGCCACTAGTAGAAGGATGTAGCCACATTCCAGTGACCCCACAGGGAAGGGCTCAGGGGAGAAATACTCCAGCCTCATTTCTTTTCTGTCCTTTTCTTTTGCTGGTGCTTCCCACTGACTGAATCCAGTTGGAAGCAAGAGGGCAAGGGAGCCCATTGATACGATCCATAAAATTTCTGTCTCCCAGGACCCAGGGCAGAGGGGATAAGGTGAAGAGTAGATCTAGAAGGCCAAAAGAAACTATCCTCCTTTTTCAGAGCTAGGGACTGAGAAGGATCTTTCAGTGTTTTTTGCTTCATTGGAATGTGATCCCCATGGCACACCCAGCGTTCCAACCAATGAATGTCACGGGGGCAGGGGAGGAGGAACACACTGGAGTGGACTAGGACCTCTTTTCTTTTTTTTTTTTGTTTTGTTTTGTTTTGTTTTTTTGGTTCTTGCGGTACGCGGGCTTCTCACTGCTGTGGCCTCTCCCGTTGCGGAGCACAGGCTCCGGACGCGCAGGCTCAGCGGCCATGGCTCACAGGCCCAGCCGCTCCGCGGCATGTGGGATCTTCCCAGACCGGGGCACGAACCCGCGTCCCCTGCATCGGCAGGCGGACTCGCAACCACTGCGCCACCAGGGAAGCCCCCGACCTCTTTTCAATATTCTTCTGTACGTCGGGTCCTCTAGCTGCAAAGGAGGAGCTCAGCATTCAATCAGCAGCGCCCCTAAAATGCAGGACAGCACCCTCACACCTTTCCACTTGTCTGCCTGCCCAAATAGCACCCTGTGGTGGACATTCTGTGGCTATGTCATATGCCCCTTTTCCTTAACTCCATTCTCAGTATTTGGAGACACCTCCACTCCTTCACATGAAAGAGTAACCCAGGGGACTTCACTCATGGTTTCAAAGGCTCAAGCAGGAGTTAGGTCAAAAATTATTTACCTAAGGGCCCTTTCTGAGACCTCCTCCTCCTGTCATCTACAGTGGAGAGCTGGGCTGAATGCCTAACAGATGAGTTCGGAGAGAGGTAAGATGACCATTTGCCACATTTTCCTATGTAGCTGACTTCACTCCTCCCAGCTCTTCCTTACTCCTGATCAGATTTAAGCAGAGCCAACTATTGCAGCAAGAGATTGCTTTTGATGTTAAGCATATACCCTCCTATTAGGCATAAAAATTAATCTGTATTCAGTAATTGTGTGTAAGAAATTAAACCAGAAGATTTTCCAAGGTCTGAGCCTTGTCACAAATAAGTATATACAAGCTATGTTAATGCCGTGCTTAAACACACTTTAATGTCATGGGGAAGGTGAATATCTGCCCTTCTGCTTTAGATTTGAGGTGAGATTGGATAGGTCTGTGCCAGGGTCATCTAGATCTAGACTGCAAGCAAATCACCTTCGCTGAGATCAGACCTGATAATGGAAATGAAGTCACCCAGCTAAAATGTGTTGAGCCTTACAAAAGACTTCCTCCGTGCTCCTGTTTATATAGGCAAATTGCTCATCCCAGTGGCTCCTAGGCCACTGTACCTGCTGAGCTTCTGCCTGCTGATTTTGAGCCAGCGATTTATCACAACTAAAGTTTTATTAAAAATGTACCCTCTGCTCTTCAGAGAACAAATATGAAAATCTGGTTTCTGAAGATATCAGAGCCATTTATTTTTGAAGTTGGCAGCGCTGGCTGTGAACACTGCTCCAGGATGGATCTCTTCTGTGGAAGGTGGAGTTATGTATTTTTCAGAACAAGGTTTTCTCCTTTCATCCACAAGAAGCAATAAAATATTAAATATGGTGTAAAAAAATTAAAACATTTTGGAAGGGAAAGAGCAAGCAAATCACATACCCTGAGTGGCAACCACTGCAGGGAGCCTCTCTGACAATAGGGAAGAGAAAGTGGTTGGCACCAGGGCCCTCTGATCATTGCGTCTGTTCCCCAGCTTCCCTGCAGAGCTGGCGGCCCCACTCTGGGTGAAAACACTGGCTTCTCCCTGGCCATAAAGCGGACAGGAACAGATGGGGCATCTTTGAGGTGGCTGTCCAAGACCGGCCAAGACCCGCTTATGGAATACTAGGACAACTAATTGAAAAGTGAGAAAGTCAGCCAGCTAGCTAGTTAGTTGCTTCCTCTTTACAAGTAGGAAGAGATGGTCTGGAATGAGAAAGACTTGGTTAGGACTTGTAGCTTAACTGCTTACTCAGTATGTGGTCTTAGAAAAATTACTTATTATTACTCTGAAGTCCATTTTCTCTTCAAGGAAAATAGAGATTATAATATCCAGCATCCACTTGGAGGTATCGACTGCAATCATTAATGTAAAGCACCTGGACTAAAGTAGGGATTTATCACAGTCATGGTAGCAAACACTTACACAGCACTGTTCCTTCCCAAGCACTTTATGCGTTAGCTCATTTAATCCTAAAACAGCTATATGATATAGGTACAAGTTTATCTCCATTTTACTGGTGAAGAAACTGAGGCACAGCAAGTTTAAGTAACTTGCCCTAAAACGTACACTTGCTTATAAGATACAGAGTCAGGATTCAAACCCAGGCAGTCTGGTCCTGGTTCTCAATCTCTAGACCTGTACTCTTCACTTTAGAAGAGTCTGATACAGGTTAATGTTCATGTCCCCCTACCCATAGTAACAGTGTGGTTTTTCTTTCCACAGAAATAAAAGGGAGTTTTGTTACTGTTGTTTTTGTTTAGACATGGCTCCCATGAATTTGAGAGAGCATCTTAGGACTCTGCATTTCTTTTTTGCAGTGAGTGGCCTTTCTTTTCACTGTTAAAGAAATCCAACACACTTTAGGCTGAGACTATGCAGTTTAAGTCCATCATGTTCCAAGAGAAACCTGCTGATTCAGTTACAGTGATGTACAATGGACAAACAACTGGTTATTTAGGTAGTTTTAATTTTTGTCAGGTTGTCAGGGAATTGTGGAGACATTATAAAGCTGGAGAATCAAGACAATCAGATGCAATCCTAAAATTATGATGTCGATGATAAACTTAGATATCAATTGCCAACCAGCACCCTTTACTTAGCAAAAATGAGTCACTGTCAATTTTATAGGCGAGAACAAAAGGATACTATGTTAAATCAGGATCTTGGCCTGTCCTGATTTGTATATTTGTCTTGTTATACATTAACTGATGTGTTTTTGTAAATGTGAATATGACAGTCATCAATAAACCTTTATGAGTGATTGAGTTAACCTCAGGTCACTGTAGCTTTAGTAATTGCTTGTTAGTTTAGATGCTAGAACTGCATGTGTTGTGCATATTTTGATTTTATTAAAGTAAAAAAGTTGAACTGCAAAAAAAACTGCATGGAAAATTAATTTTGTAAATAAATCAAATTTTAAATTCATAGGGAAATGTAGTATTCTGTAAAATCATTTCGTGAAATGAAGGCTTATTCTGTGATGGAAATATGTTCTGGTTAATGTACCTATTCAGTAATTGAAGTTTTTGTATGATGATGTTTCTAAAAGTGAAATGTGTATATATATGTATAAATGTGTGTATAATCAGCAACAGTGACACAGAACATAATCCTGAGCCCTTGAAGGGCACCGAGGTTTGAGAATGAGGTTCCCATGGGTGCCATGTTTGGTTTTTCCTGCAATATCTACCTATAAGTTGTTGGCAGTAATCCACCAGTAATCAGACACCATCTGTGATTTCCTTTCTGTTTCATGTCAAAACCTCACCGAATATAAATAGCCTCCTTCCTTCCATTACCACGCATCTCTCTCTGCTTCCCCCACCCCCACCAAATCCTCCCAACAGACTTCAGGGCTGCTCTCTAATCAATTTATTCCTACAAAAGAGACACACAAGTTACAACTTAATGGCAAGTTGAATTTTCCAAGTGTCTAAGTGTAAACCCTCCAGTCATCTATCAGTAGAGATATGAGTATGAACTAAAGCAGAAAAACATTAAATTCCTGAACTAGGTTTATCAACAGTTCAGCCTGATAACAGTTTTATATGTTTCTAATTACAGCTGATGATGCAGACATCAGACTAACACTAAAAACACATAAGTACAATGGCATTTGAGGGAGTATGAAGGTGATCTCTACCCACAGAGACTGCAGCTTTCAGAAGATCCTGGCTTCAGCTAATATGATCATTCAGATAATATATGCACTTGTAGTGTCTTATTTACATAAAGAAAGGAAAGAGATGAGGGACTTCCCTGGTGGCACAATGGTTAAGAATCTGCCTGCCAGTGCAGGGGACATGGGTTCGAGCCCTGGTCCGGGAAGATCCCACATGCCACAGAGCAACTAAGCCTGTGTACAACAACTACTGAGCCTGTGTTCTAAAGCCCATACTAAACCCACGTGCCTAGAGCCCGTGCTCCACAATAAGAGAAGCCACTGCAGTGAGAAGGCCGTGCACCGCAAGGAAGAGTGGCCCCTGCTCGCCGCAACTAGAGGAAGCCCGCATGCAGCTACGAAGACCCAACGTAGCCAAAAATAAATTAATTATTTTTTTAAATATTTTAAAAATAAAGGAAAGAGATGAGATGGGGTTGAGACTTTATCAGAATGGCTGCAAAGTAGGAGAGATTGGAATCAGTCTACTGGACTTGAGAATAATTTTAGGTCTAAGAATATATGCACTTGGCATTCAACTCTTAGAAGATGTTTATAAATTCTTCTCTGTGACAAATACAATTTATTTTCTTTAAATGTTTAATAGGCACATTTTTTTCTGTTCAGCTGCAGTATCAACTGTGCACACCTGTATAAAGGAGAAGATATTGCTTGGTGTCAAGTGGTTATTCCTTTGCCCTTCTCCAGGCAGTGATGCTGCCGACGTACCCATTACTGCTTTTAGTCCCCTTTATTTTCCAGGAGCAAGGTGAGCTAAAGGAGAGAATTCTCTCCAAACGTAGAATAAAATAGAAAGGAAGAAGAGAGAGGATTTGAGCACTCATCAGCTACAAAGAAACAGGGCAAAGAAAAGTCAAAAACTTGTGTGAAGTGTACAGCCTGCATGGATGTGGGTGGAACCTGCAGAAAGATCAAGCGGACTAGTCATGTTGGGGAAGAAGATCTTCATGGGGAGGCAGGCAGTAGAGAATGGGCTTGGGTTGGTGTAAATGTGGTAAAAGTAGAC
This sequence comes from Hyperoodon ampullatus, assembly GCF_949752795.1. Classification (NCBI taxonomy): domain Eukaryota; kingdom Metazoa; phylum Chordata; class Mammalia; order Artiodactyla; family Ziphiidae; genus Hyperoodon; species Hyperoodon ampullatus. The sequence goes on from NC_136919.1 coordinate 82,964,377, forward strand.
AAAGAATTGGAAATGATCAGCAGGTACATGGAAATACGGAAAGATGCTGAGAGTATAGATTTGAGAATCATCTGCACTGAAGGGTCAGTTGATGCCTTAATAAATGAGTTTTGTCTGGTAATATCTTTAACGTATTATATTTAACGTCTTATCAGGTTTTTCTAAACAGATTAATTTACTTCTGGGAAAAAAAGAAAAGAATGTACATTCTAATTCAAGATAGATTGGACATACATATTTACCTCTCTCCCTGTAGAGACTACATTGAAATGATAATAAAAGTTTTTAAAGGAATGGAAAGAGTGTGGAGAGGAGGAAATGAGTAGATAAGAGACTTCAAGAAACTTCTAGATGATGGCAAGTGGTTGGAAGCATGTAGACAGATGAAGCACAGTAGCAAAACCATAGCCCAGAATGTGCTATATGATGGTCTGCAGTGCAGAAGAGCACCCATCTGCCTGGAGGGGCTAAAGGCTTGGAGTCACAGGAATGATAAGAAAGAAGAGGTGAGCAGAAGCCATAAACAGGGGAAAGTTGTGTGAAAGTCAGTGCCTGGCAGCCCTTCTTGCTCCCCGACCCCTCAGAGCTGCAGGCCACCTGGCCATTGCCTCCAGGATCCTTCTCTAAAGACAATAAGTAAACCAGGGAAAGCCATGACCTCTTTTGAGAGTTTTGGCTGTTCAGCAAAAGAATTCCTTATTCTGGCATTTAGATACCCCTGAACTGTCAGGGAGCTCCAAGCCTACTTACCATAAAGCTGATCTTTCAACCTGCCCTTCCCTTGTACATGGATCTTCCAGGAAGACCCCCAAAGCAAGGGAAAAAACTCTTTCTACTGAACAGAGGAGGAAACATGCATCTTCATTATTAATATGTAGCATCTAGGGAGGATCCAACACACGAGGAAGACAAGTAGTATGAAAGAGAAAGACCACAATTATCAGAGAAAATAGACATTATTCAGAAAACAGAGAGGGACTTTTTCAAAATCTTCTGGTACTCTCAGAGATTCGAGAAGATATTGTGTCCTAAAATCAAATTGTTGTGAAACAGGAACACAGAATAAGTAAGACTGCTTAGAAATTAAGCATAATTGCTATAAGATAAAGCAGAGGAAATCTACAGAACAAAGCAGAAAGACAAAGAAAATATAAAAAATGAAAGAAAGAGACATAGAGGCTTAATTTAGGAATTCCATCTTCTGACCATAGAGATTCAAGAACAGTAGATTTTAATAAAAAGAAGAGGTGAAAATTCTTTTTAAAATTAATAGAAAAATGCCCCAGCAATAAGGATAGACACAAGTATTGCAATTGAAAAGGCATACTGAGGGGCAAATGGGATGAATGTAATAAAGATTCCTACCTAGAGACATGCTCATGGAATTTCAGAGCAAGAAGGTTAAAGAAAAGTTCCTAAACTACCTGAGAGAATAAACTTGGACTTCAAAGGAGTTAGAATCAGACTCGCACAAGACTTCTTATCATCACCTGTGGGTGTTAGAAGATGATGGGGAAAAGCTTTCAAAGTACTGAAGGAAGACGGTTTTCAACCTAGCTATTTTTCTTTTTTAAATAAAGTTGAAATGTAGTACCCATGGTGAGATGCACAAATCTTAAGTGCAGAGCCTGGTGAGTAAATGTACACCATCCAGATCAAGATGTAGGCTATTTCCTTCACCCCAGAAAGTTCCCTCATACCTTCTCTCAATCAATACACATTACCTTCTCCCTCAAATAATCAGTATTTGACTTCTATCACCATAGATTTGTTTTCCCTGTTCCTGAGCTTTCTATAAATTTAGTCATAGAATATATACTTTTATGTCCAGCTTCCTTTGATCGATACAATTGTTTTAATATTCATCCAAGTTGTTGGGTATAATAGTAATTCATTCTTTTCTATTGCTGAGAAGTCTTCCATTGTATTATTATGGTATGGTTTGTTTCTCCATTCTCCTTTTGGTAGTCATTGGGTTGTTTCTAGTTTGAAGCTATTTTGAATACAGCAACTACAAACAAACTTACACAAGTTTTTGTGAATTGTTTGACCATTTCTTCTGGGTGGATTCGAATTGCTGGTTTGGTCATAGGTAGATGTGCGTTTATTAGAAACTGCTATACAGTATTTCAAAGAGTTTTACCCTCATATAAGCAGTGTATTCTGAAGTTCTAGTGTCTCTACATCTTTCCCAGTACTTGGTATTATCACTCTTTTTAACTTAAGCCATTTTCAATGCACAGTGATATCTTACTGTGAGTTTGATTTTCCCTGATGAGCATTGTTATTGAGCAACTTCTCACATACGTCTTAGCCATTTGGTTGTTTTCTTTTGCAAAGTTCCTATTCACATATTGGTCCATGTTTAAAAACTGGGTTGTTTATCTTTTTCTTACTGATTTTTAGAAGTTCTTTGTAAATTCTAGGTCCTGGCTTTTTTCAGGTTTGTGTATTGCAGATATCTTCTCCTAGTCTGCAGCTTGCCTTTTCACTTCTTTATTTAACTTATTTATTTCACTTCTTTATGGAATTCTATACTTGGTCAAACTATCCACTGAGTATGAGAATAAAAATAAAGACTTTTTTTAGAGGTATATATCTCAGGATCTCCTAATATCCTTTCTTAGTAAGTTATTTTGGGATGTCCTCTTAGAAGACAGGGGTGAAAAAGCAAGAAAGAGGAACAGGTATGATCCAAGAAAAAGTAAATCCCAGAAAGACAGTGAAAAGATGAGGATAAAAGCTATACAATGGGCTTAAGCAGCAAATACTCCTGATTGGAGCAGGAGAATGCAGAGTTCATGGAGTTCTGGGGAAAAAGGTGAACTCCAGCATGACTGATAGTCTAGATAAGCCTGAGAATAAGGTGAAGGTGAATTATTCTTCTATCAACAAGAAAAAAGAAAGCAATTACAAACTTCAGGAAAAACAAAAATCTATGTAGGAAATTCTAGTTCAGATATTATGAAAAAAAGTGTCATAATTTTTTTTCTTTTGATGTGGGATGTCATGATTTTCAGCATTTAATTGATTTGACATAAGAACAGGGAATTTATTTGACTCGAGTGATTAAGATATAAATATTCTCCTTTAAATTGCTCAGGGGTTATGCCATTAGACCTTTTATTTAAAAAGTATATAATTCTAGCCTATTACTTGTCTTTGCAGTCATTGGCATGTACATAGTTATGATAACGTAAGTCTGTTAATAGATTTTTGACTTTTAGAATCAACCTATTTAGGTAAAGAATGGAAGACCTATATATATTTGAAAAACAGAATGGAAACATTAAAAATCCTGATGATATACAAAGTACAAGTACAGCTGTAAAAGAAGAATTGGGCACCACTATCCTCATGTTAAAGATAAGGTGTTATTTGAGACACTAATTAGGTGGTGGAGCCGAAGTAGGAGAACATAATGTGAGAATGTGAGTTCTATGAGGGCAAGGATTTTTTTTTTTTCCCCCAGTATGGAGGTCTCTTCATTGCTGTATTGCTGGCACCTAGAACAATGCTCTGAGCACATAATTTGCCCTTAGTATACATTTGTTGAGTAAAACACATATTTAATGTAACAATTAGAAGAACAAAATACATGCTGCCTCATACTTGATTTCCACTTCTTATCCCCTTCCTTAAGAAGGCCAGTTTTGTGGTTCCTGACCTTGGTCTCACCGCTAGAAACAATTTTTCACATGTCTCTTAGTTTCAATCGCTGCAGCCCACTGTTCTATCTTGTCTTAGGTTCTTACATAAAGCCCAGTTCAATTCAATCACCTAGAATTCAGGTTGGTTGGTAAGTAAGTTTAGGCAGATATCACTGTCCTACTCCAGTTCTTAGTTTCCAGTGAGTTCAGTGGCAGGATCCAGGAGCTGGAAATGTGCCCTGTGGACAGCATCTGTACCAAGAATAGGGGCCTGCCATGTATGCAGGATGAAACATGCACTTCTGAGGCAGTAATGCTGAAAGGGCCTATATGACTGAAGGAAACAAAGAAGAATTGGCATCAGTTGAAACCATATCTTTGGGTGGCTAAACTATTTGCTGTCAAAAGTTAGGAAATGGGGTGGGATAGGGAGGGTGGGAAGGAGACACAAGAGGGAGGGGACATGGGGATATATGTATACATATAGCTGATTCACTTTGTTTTACAGCAGAAACTAACACACCATCGTAAAGCAATTTTACTCCAATAAAGATGTTAAAAAAAGAAAGTTAGGAAATGCCTAGTGTCTTAAATTGGGCTGCCATAACAAAATACCATACACTGAGTGGCTTAAACAACAGAAATATATTTCTCATAGTTCCGGAGCTGGGAAGTCCAAAATCAGGTGCCAGCATGGTTCTGTGAGGGCCCACTTCTGGTTTGCAAGTTGCCACCTTATCACTGTGTCCCCACATGGTGGAAAGAGAACTCTTCTTATGAGGGTACTAATCCAACCTTGGGTGCCCCACCCTCATGAGAGTAGAATGCCCCCTCTATCTAAACCTCCCAAAGGCCCCACCTCCAAATACCATCACATTGGAGGTTAGGACTTAAACATATGACTTTTGAAGGGACACAAATATTCAGTCCATAACACCTAGCGAATTTCACTTTGATTGTGCTCATCATTTTCATTGTAACTTGAGAAAAAGAAGTTTGTTGCAGTGATCAATTTGAGACTTTAAGGACTAGATATATATGGGAAAAATCACTGAAAAGTGTCAGATGAGAAACAGAATGTTTAAGCAGGAAATCTCTACTTGTGATTTCCTCTCAGTTATAGAAAAAAAAAAAAAGGAAGTAGGAGGCTTGAGAGATTTTGAGACGTGGTTGAGATCTGGATGCTAATGTAGTTAGAAAGAATAGATCAGAATCCACTTAAATTCCAGTCAGTAGTCTTTACAGTGTAACACTACTCTCGTTCTTGCCAGTGATCAGCCATCCTCAGCCAGCAGTAAGGGATTTGATTTCTATTGGCCAATTTAAAAAATCATGACATTTCCATCTAGAAAACCTTGCAAAATTATTTTAAGAATTTTAAAGAAAAGCTGAGATAATGAACATCAGTGAGAATATTTAAAGATCATAATAAAGTGAGGTAAGAGAGAAACCTTCCTTGATGGAAGACACAATCCCATGAACAATAAGAGGAGCGAGAGAAATTCTCACTTTGGAATTCATCTGGTATGAATATGAATATGTTACTTTAAAAATTTATTTATTTATTCATTTATTTTTGGCTGTGTTGGGTCTTCGTTTCTGTGCGAGGGCCTTCTCTAGTTGCGGCAAGCGGGGGCAACTCTTCATCGCGGTGCGCGGGCCTCTCACTGTCGCCGGCCTCTCGTGTGGAGCACAGGCTCCAGATGCGCAGGCTCAGTACTTGTGGCTCACGCACCCAGTTGCTCCACGGCATGTGGGATCTTCCCAGACCAGGGTTCGAACCCGTGTCCCCTGCATTGGCAGGCAGGTTCTCAACCACTGCACCACCAGGGAAGCCCCGAATATGTTATTTTTTAAAATCATTTTGAGGTTGGGGAGTGATTTAATAGCATGCTAATACTTTTAAAATATCTGGTTGAATCTAGTAAAATTATCCATTTCATCAGGTTGTTTAAAATCCATTTCACCAAATTCACTATCTTTTTTATTAAACCTTTTTGGGTGAACAAAAGGAAAGCCCATATAAGAAACAAAAGAAAAGGTTTGTGTAGGGTATGCTTGTATATATGCCATAGGACTCTGGAAGAATCTGCAAGAAAAGGTAACAAGAGCTGCTTCTAGGAAGGGGAGTAGAATCACTAGGGAGAAGTTTGGGAAGTCCTACATTTCAGCATATACTTTTTGCAGCTTTTGAATTTTGTACCATGTGCATAAATTACCGTTCAAAAGCTTTAAACAAAAAATTTATTTTTAAAATTTAAAACATAAACGTGTTTGAGTTTTTTAAAGTTAAATTTGGGGAACACAGTGAGCTGTCTTACTGCTGCTTGGAGTACAGTGTCCCGAAATACCTTGGCAAAATTTCTAGTCATTTTGTCTGAGCAGCTCAGGAAGGAGGGCCGTGGCCTCCATAGTCACTGTACTGTTTTGCTTTTTTATTTACTGTAGCTGTGACAAGGTGGTGTGCAGAAGAGAAGCCTCCACCTTAGTCACTGGCAAAGTGCTGACTTGAGAAGTTTTGTTCTCCGTTATGTTTTTTCAATAAAAACTGGCTGCATGCTTCACTATCTTTTTTTTTCTAAGTCCATACAAATGTCAAAATTGCATTCACATTTCCAGCTATAAAGTTAACATGACCAGCAAAAGGGAAAATGTCTGCTTCCAGGACTTGACTTTACTAGGGATTTTTCAAGCATGAAGCTTTTAATAAGCCCTCTGCATGCAGTATTTCATTTCCTTCAGACGAGACACTACCTCACGGCCTCCACACGCCCTCCCCTTGGCTCACAGCAGCTGCTCACTGTGTGTAACCTGACTAGGGGGTTGTCCAGCCTCCTCCCATGGAACCCGGCATGTTTCTAGAGAAGAGATACAGAAGTTAAAAAAATTTTTTTAAGTGGCATATGTAGCTACTTCTCTCTAAATTCACGAAGTTGCATTTTATGCAATTATGGAGAGTACTAGGGACCTGGGCAAAGGCCACCAGTGCTCTAGGGACTACAGGTATTTTGAAGAAGGCTTTTGGAGAGACTTTTGAAGCTTTGGGACTTGGCACTCCTGGAATATCAAATATTTTCTCTTTCTTGCTTTCCTCTTTTGGACCCCCAAAACAACAAATATTATTTTTTCTTCTTGGAACAAGTGTGGAATTTAGAGATGAACCTATAACCCTTTTGGACATCAGTTTTTTATTAAGTGTTGGGTGGAGTAGGGTCAGCGTTTCCAGAGACAACTCGCCAAGAAAGGTGGTAAATCAGCATTTTTACAATCTACCATGAGGGTTTGAAGAGGCAAGATCTTAAATGACACTGCTGGGAATTACAGACTTTGCTATAATTGCACAGTGGGACACATCCATATGGGAGGGAACCTTTTATTTATTCCTCTAGTCATCTTTCCTCTGTTTGGATGGGCCGGAACTGGGCTGTGTGTGCTGCCTGCATTACATCCAGGACTGATGCTGTCAAATGCACCATCCATGGAGTGAGTTCAAAGGCTATCATTTATGCCCCTACTGATACTGCTTCACACTCTTTGTTTGAAGGGGAAGTGGAAGATGAGAAGAAGAATTTGGAAGCCATGGAGTGGGTGGGCTTACCTGGGTGGGGAGCAGTGAAGAAAATGTAGAGATGGTAGACCTAATATGGGCACGTTTATGTGTGTTTTTGGCCTTTGCCAAAATGTCAGGGTTGGCATCCACTTGGTTGAGATATGATTTGGTTCTTTAAAATAAGCAGCAAAATAGAAAGTTTAGGACACAGAGAGCCTTAGCAGAGACCTCGTAACTATCCAAAGAGTTTCCTACTTCTCTTTAATGGTTTACCTCTGTGCTCACAAGATTCTTTCCTTTGGTACTGTTATTTTCTTTTTCTTTTTGATTGTCTAAGATATGGACTAACGACCTTCTTTTAAGGATTTTTGGCAGCAAACTCACATTTGCCTCAGAGTTAGGGTGAGTAAGAACAGAGGCTTTTCCATCTTATTTGCTTACACCCCTTTTGGGGTGGGGCGTGTGGAAGGTGGAGTTGATTGGCAGTGCTGTCAAAACATATTGACTCTTTAATGTGGCTTTCCTGAGCAACACTAAACAATAACAGAACCTCACTGTGAACAGAGAAACTTCTCTGGGGGAATTTGAAAGCATCATGTGTTCTGTTTATTGCAATAGTATGAAATTTATCTTTCTGAGAAAGGTACATGCAGATCTCCATGTGCCTTTACCTCAGTAAAAGAGATAACAGTTACAATTTACTAATCCCATTTGTTTCCCAAAAGAGGGGGAAAAATCACTAATTTTACAGCAAGTATCCCATATTTCATAGACTATAATGTCATTGACAGTAAGAACCACCATTACTTTATAGATAGCTCAAGAAAGAAAAAATGCTATCAATTAAATTTACGTAACATTTTTCTCTCAGAGTTTTCATTTTCTTCTTATCGAAAGGGCTGTTTTAGAGTTATGTAGGCATAGATTATTATGATATAGAACTCTTGCACTTTCCTTAAAAAGGAAAACATAAGCAAATTAAATTGGTTGAGATATTCCTAAAACTTCTTCACATTTAGATGCTGTCTCTTCTAAAAACTTTTTCACACAAAGCAGTAGATATTGTGATTTTCCACATACTATTGTTACTGACCCAGGTTCTTGGACTCTTTAATCAATAGAATTTGAGAAGAGGCCACAAAAGGAATTCAGGCAAGGCTTTTCTGGGGCTCCTGCTGCAGCTCGAGGGAGCGAAAACAAGTAACAGGTTCCCTTGCTCGCTCCTGAAGACGGGGCGAACTGGTTCCTTAAATGAGGTGAGTGTAGGGGTGTGTCCATGGGTCAGGCTGGAGGGGTGGCTTAGGTGGTCTGCCCACCCCCTGGGGGGTGCTGTGTGCGGGGATCATGTGCAGTACCTTGCTTTTGCTCCAGACATCTCAGAAGTGGCAGTTGGGTTTTGGTCTTTGTGTATCTTGTTGTTCATAATTTGCCCCAACTGCCCATGCACGCAGTTATTTTTAGTCCCTTACAGTTTCTTTGTATCTGTTGCTTGAGGAACGTGTGTCCAGGTGCAAGCGCTGCAGCAAAGGAGCCCAGTTCCCAGGACCCAGCCTGTCTCACTATTATCTTCCATGGTGTCAGGAGAGTTGGTGATGTCACATAGCTTTAAAACCGTCCTCATCTTTTCCATGAATTCCTTCGAAACCACTGACACCGACCTTATTACTTTGTATGTACCAACACACTATGACAACCATATCCTGACTCTTCCTGTCCAACAGGGATTAGGAGATACCTCACCATTTCATAGACGTAAAACATGCAGAAAAAAATCTGTCTTTTAGAACTGACACCTAGCCCTGTAAACTGGAATTTGTCAGAGGTCTTTCAAGACCTATGACACTTTGGGATGGACATGTAATGATCTTTTACAATTATATACCATGATACCCCAGTCCAGTTGTAGGATTCATTCATTTATTCATCTATCCATCCATCCATCTAGGCAGCCAGTCATACAATATATTTATTGAAGGCCCAAGCATAATGCTTGATACTGACAGTACAATGATAGTTAATATGAAACTTGCAACAAAATTGAAAAATAGTTAAACCCAATAGTCACAATATGATACTGTTGGTGAAACAATAGAGATATATAGTAGGTACTTGTTACAAGGAAATGAACAAGCAAACATCTTTGCTTGGAAGGCTGAACAGACCTAGACCTGCTGCTGAGATGGAGCAGGGACATTCCTGGTCCTGAAAACAGCTGGCCTTCCTTCCAAGCAAGGCTTACACACTTCTTAGCCATACTACACCCAAGCAGAGAGGCTTGTCAAATGAAAACCATTGCCGTCCATCTCTGACTGGTGCTGTTAGATTGTTTACAGTGTAAAAGCCTATCACTTTTGTGGGCTTCTCAGGATTGGAGAGCTGTAGCCTTAGACATGAAGCATGCTGTAACTTCAGTAGCACACAAGTAGACATTGGAGAGGAAGCTGGAAAAGTGTGGGCTAGAGCCAACAGGGCTAACCCAGGTGAGCAGCTGGCCCCAAAGAAGCTAACCCATGATACATATGACACTTAAACCAAGGCTGTCCTGAACTTGGGGCTGTCACTCAAGGGATGATCCTAACATTTCCTTGCAGACACACTGTTACAACTAGCCAGCTGGCAGCATTGCTTTTGCAGTGAGATCCAGTCAACTACAGTGGAAAAATAGGTCCTTCCATTGAGCCAGGGGAGGAGTCATACTGCAGGTATAGAGGTTTCAACCTGGGAAAACTGGAACACACTTAAGGGATCAGGGGCAGAAGCCAGTCTTGGGAAATCTTAGGAAGACTTAGAGAGAAATGTTGTTCAATGGGCCCCTGAACTCAAAAGCTCACCCCAGGCACACAGACTTCATGCTGCAAGACGAATTCTACACTCCTTCTTCTGCATCCTACCTCTTCCTTCAGGGAATGGGAGACTTCTAAGAGACCCCCAGGCCTGATCAGGATTGGCCCAGAGAATTCCTTGGATAAACCAACAGGGACAAGGCTTCTATCACTCAGAGCTAGTGGGGAATGCCACTCACATTTTTCAGAGGGAATTGAGATTTCTAGATGATAAATAACTGCCAACACTTATCCAGCTGGGCGGTAGTGAAGGTGACAGCCTTTGGCTTGAACCCAAGCTTTCTGGTTCCAAATTCCATAAGGGGCACTTTGATACCTGATAGGAAGGGAGACTCCTTCTCCCTTGGACTTAGCCTCTGCCCAAAGGAAAACAATTTCTGCCCAATCTTCTTTTCCCCAGTCAGAGGACTACAGAAGGAAATGTTAGTGGCTGCAACTGGATTTCCTTACCAGACAGAAGGATTTTCTGTTTTTGTCCGAGCCTGGCTTTCATTTGGTCAGAGTTCACTAATGGGTGAGGTCATTGCGTTGAGATCAGCTGAGCATCTTCTGCTTCTGATAGCAGTTTTCTCGGGACAGGCCTCTTGCTCACACTTTTACTTCCTGCATTCTTGCCTTGGGCTTTCTTTTCTCAAACAGGAGGGCCGCATGGGCAGAGCTCTCAACCTACCTCACAGAGGCAGGCTCCACCAGAGCCCTTTCTCCCCATAGGAGGAAGCCAAGGCCTCTTTCCTTTGGTCTCTTTCATCTCACATAACATCTTCCTATCAGTTCGATAGCCCAGATAGTGGAGTCTGGGTAGCCTAGGCAGCTAAACAGTAGGCATTGGTGATAACTACATGATTTTTTTTTTTTAACTTCTTTCTTGTTTCCTTGTTGCTGGCACTGGTGAGTGTGTTTTGAATTGGCTTTCCAGTGGGGTGGAGGTTCCTGGGTGTTTATAACAGGCTGAGACTTATTTAAACCTCTTGACCTTAGCCATGCTACAAAACCTTTTCTAGAGGAGCCCTGATTAGTGAGTATTTTCTAAGATATTTGACCATTTTACCTTCTGTGTTCTGTGTTTAATACATTTAGCACAAAACCTGGAGGATAGAAGAAGTGAGAAATAGGATTTGAGCCCTAAAACCCACATTCAACCTTGAACCCATAACAACAGCATCGTCCATGGTCAAAGATAGGTATTTAGTCAGTGATAGGTGCTCAGTAAATGTTTGATTTTATAGAGAAATTCAGGTGCCTGTGTATCATTAGTGTGCTTCTTCATCCCACAGCCCAATAATTTTCACGTTTTCTAATCAATTAGTCCAAGGACCTTTTCCATCTTGTCCTAGCAACTAAGAGTTGCCATTTAGCATATGCTAAATCAGTTTCCATGTGAGGCAGCGACATTTCTAAATCAAGCCATAGACTGTTATGAGTTAGTTTCATTCACTAGAATCCAAGACAAACAGTGCATCTTATGCCTTTTGACAGCAGTTGTTTGTTTGGAAGAATGTTTTCTAGGGTAATGTGGCATGAAAATAAAATCACTACAATCAGAAAGTTTTGCACACTAAAGAGGAGCAGACAGTGCACAGTTGGAAGGAGGCAATGAGTCACACTGTAGTTTGGAGAACAATTCCTAAAACCCACTTGTGAAATGCCAACTCAAGAGACATTCAGCTAAAGGATAACAGTTTCAGCTGATCAGAATTTTTGGCACGATGTGAAATTATTTTCTATGATTAGTGCTTCCTACATGAAAGAAGTATCCTTTACATTCAAAATTATATTTAAAAAAGCATTTTTAAAAAGAAAAATAAACAGAAATATTTCTTTCTTTAGCAGTGTCTTCCTAAGAGTGACATAATGTTTCTTTAATTTAAAATAATACCTTAAGTTAAAGTTTTGGCACTAGAAAGAAAGATTTCGGCAAAGTCACTTAACTAAATTTATGATTCTTAAGAACTGTGGATAGTTGAAGTCTACAAAGAAATCACTTTTGGTTTTTGTCAAGGTGATAACCAACAACTGATTCAACTCGACTTTGTCCTTTTGACCTGTTGTGTGATGTTTTATAAATACAAAGTTAAGAGAAAAGAGGTCAGGCCTATGAAATGGCCTCTGAATATATAACTGCTTAATCTACTGGGTGGTTTTGGATAAGCGAATTAAATTTGCTAGACCTTAGTTTCCTTATTTGTAAAATTAAGGCAGTGGGTTAGAAGACCCTGTTGGAGTTCTCTCTTTGTTTTATTCCTCTTTCCTTACCTTCCTTTCACCACTTATTTTACTTGGGAAAAGAAGTCTGTATTTTATAGTACTGCCAACCATTTCCAACTATTGTATTTCTTCCTTTTACTCAGACATTTATTTCCATCCGTCTTATTTTATGGGCTTCTATTTGTAGTAACAAAGAGATGTAGACCAAATGCTTGATGTGTATGAAATAACTTCAGCTGGAGCCTTACTCCTCTCTAACATGCTGTGTGACTTTTAACAAGGAATCTGTGCTTTAACATTATGTAAGGGCTGATAAAATGACATTTGTACAACACTGTGGAGTGGAAAAAAAGGAACTATGTACTATGGAAAATCCTGTGATTTTTATCAGACGATGTTGTGCCAGCAAGAAAACAATACAAAACTAAGTTCTCAGACTGTTTGGCTGGGTTTGCCTGTCTGAACGTACATTCTTTGAAATATCATTTCCAGGTTTATAGTTACCGCAGAAAAGCCTTCTAAACAAGATGTAGTTCTAGTTTGCACATTGTGGTAGCCATCTTCTACAGGGTCCCCCAGTGATCCTCGCCTCCTCTGTTAAATAGGGTTGACTACTTATAACAGACTATTGTGTAAATGATGGCATGTGACTTCTGAGGGTAGATAATGAAAGACATATGGCTTCCACCTTGTGCTCTTTGGAATTATTTTCTTGGGAGGAAGTCAGCCACTGTGTCCTGAAAACATTTCAGCAACTTTTTATAAAATTACACGTGGTGAGGAATTGTTGCCTCCTGCCAACAGCCAGCACCAACTTGCCAGTGACTGAATGAGCCATCATGGAATCAGATCCTCCAATTCCAGTCCATCATTCAGATGGTTGCTGTTCCAATCATCACGTTTACAGCAGCTGTGAGAGGCCCTGATCCAGAACCGCCCAGCACCCAGCGCTCAGCTAAGCCACTCTGGAATTCCCAAACCACAGGAACTGTGTGAACTAAATGTTTAGAGTTGTTTAAAGCTGCCACTTTTTGAGGGTAATTTGTTACGCAGCGATAGATAACTAATACACAAGTCAAAAGAAAAATGTAACGGCCACTTACTCATGTGTCGGAAAGAAAATAATGTTCTTTATTTTTCTATAACAATGTAATCTCTATTTTAAATGTCATTATATCTGATTATAGGAAAAATAACCTTAATCCATTCTAGGATAATTTAGTAACTTCAGATCTTAACACAGGTAATTCAGGATTTTTCCTCACTTTCCCATCGCCTAGGAGTGGCACCTATGATCAGAGGACAGTGGCTTACCTGGTGTATGGATGTCTTATCCCTCGTCTTTGCAATATGTCCTCAGTGGCATCCACTAGAATATTAATGGAATAATAGGTGACTATAGATGTATTATATAGGTGTATTAGAAAGGTGGACTTTTCAGGATTCTTTCTAGGTCGAATGCTTTTTACTGTTTTATCTCTGATATTTATCTCTGATATTTCATTAAAACCCAAAGGAATTGTACAGGACACAGAACAAACCAATAAAGTCTCACTAAAAATTCTATGGCTTATTGTGGAGGTAGAAGGCCAATGTTAATTTAAATGTGTGGACTCCTTTGAAAGTCCTTTCCTTTGCTATGTGTCATGAGCCATCCATGAAGTTTTAATACCTGAAAGCTCTCCTGGAAGGGCAGAAAGTAAAAGAAGCTACTTCAACATTGCTTGATACTTTAAAGTGACTGATCATTTGGGGAGCTTTATGCTGGATGCCTTAAGCTGGCTTCAATATTTTAAGACAATTTTGCTTTTTTTAACCTGCAAGTCTTCAGAATAACTGTCACGGCTCTCTCCTTTGGTCAGGTAGAAGTGAGTATGTTGAATAAATGACTAATAAAACATATCAGTGACAGAAATGCTGATTATTAGCATTCAGGGCCAGAGTTGCCATATAGTGAATCACATACTTAGATAGTTACAGTGCAAGTCTTAAAAATAAACTACCTATGACAGTTGATCAGGACAAGTACTGCAAGATGGCATGTCCCATCACATGGTATACCTCAGAAATGAACAAAATCGACCCTTACATTACCTCTCATTTGAAGTCTTTCCCTTTGTTTCTTAGCCTTTGTTTCACTACTAGAATTTAAATGACTTTCATCATGTTCTACATTCAGTGATATCTCCAGGTTTAGGCCATTTCATCAAAGTAACAGCCTAAGACATGTTCCTGCCACGCAGCTCTCCTTCTATTTTTATCATGGCAAAAGTAATCCACTTGTTAGCCTCTATAATTCTCAGAGAAGCTGAAGGATAAAAATAAGACATTGGGAGGACACTAATATGAGAAATTCTCTCCTTTTTGGAGGTAAAATTTCATGGCCCATATGTTCTTTTGATTTTTCTTGCCATTTCTTAATTTCAGGGTCATCGTTACTTGTAAAATAGCCTGAGTCCTTAGACTGTATTACCATGCCGTCAGTAGATGTGTATTTATTTTGCTGCCTTACATATTTTATTTGTTTTTTAGTTGCTTATCTATTCTGAAGTTGCTTTATCATTTTATGGTGTTGATTTTTGATTCATTGCATGTCTTTTGGTATATGAAAGCAAGTCACAAAGGAATATCATAACATAGTACAAAAACTGATAACAGAACAATAATATGAAGTCCTGAAATAATGATTAAATCAAAGAAAGATGAAGAAAGACTAGTGTGATAGTAAGCACTATAGCCAAGTTCTTAAAAATGTGATGATTTCTGTTGTAATTCAGATATAAAATCAATTTGAGAAACAAATATAAATTCTGATGTTTGAGGCAAGGTGAAAGGCAAGGTATATAAGGAGGACAGTGAGTGTCATTATTATAGTAACAAGTGACACACTGAATTGAGGGAACAGTCAATTACTTTGTCCCTTTGAATTTCCACTGCAGCATTAGGGACTCTCAGTGAAATGTATTCTTGGAGAGACAGGCTCTTCTGTTTAAGGTCAGGAAATTCTACTCTGTGAACAAAGACATCCCATTCCCCAAAATTATTTTTGCCATTGTATTTCAGAAACTTAGATATTATCCTGCTTTGAAAATATTTTTATTCTCTATTGGCCATATAAATATTATTTAGAGATCTGTGGACTTGCTGTGTTACAGTGTCTATGATGGACTCTGTAATCACTTTCCTTTATGTTCTAAACCATAGTCTTAAATAGACATTTTTCTAATATAGAAAGACACTCTGTCAACTCTTGTACTTTCATCATCAATATCAAAAGTATCTGCTGAGTGGCTGTTAAGTATTTGTCACCATACAGATGCTGCAGTTAACCAACAATACACTCTAACTGTAAAACACAGCCTGGTAAATTGTTTATAACCATATTACTTTTTCTGTGAACATAGAAGTAAAAGCCTAAACAAAATACTATCAATCCAAAATCAGTAGCATATAAAGAAGCTATTATATCACAGATATAACTGAGTTTATCTCAGGAATGCCAAGAGTGGTTTCACATTAGAAAAACTGTGAATGTAATTCATCATATTAATTAATTAAAGAAAAAAAAGCTATATACCAATTCCATTTAAGCAGAAAAATCATTTGATAAAATACAACACTTATTCAATTTAAAGATAACTTAGTAATCTAGGAATAGAAGAAAACATTTTTATCTTGATAAATATTATTTTAAAATACCTAGAGAAAATTTCATTCTTAATGGAGAAATACTGAAAGTACTGTCTTTAAAATTAAGATCAAGATAAGGATACTCACTTTACTGCATACATTCAACATTTATTGAAGACCCTTGTCAGTTCCATAAGACAAGAAGAAAAAAAACTAAAGGCATGAAGATTACCAAGAGAGTAATCAAATGTTCTTTACTTGAAGATTGTTAATTTATGTTATTTATTAGAATAAATAAGAGAATAAAGCAAAATGAGCATATATAAGATCAATATACAAACATTAATTGCATTTTTAAATACTAGCTAAACTTTGTTGTTTTTAAAACTGCATGGCATTTAAAATAGCAATAAAAAATACAAGATTCTTGGAAATAAATCTAACAAAAATTATGCAGAACCTCTTTGGAGATATTATAAAACTTTATGGAGAAACATTAAAGAATACTTAAATTGTGAAATTTATCAGGTATACAGATTGGAAGATCCAATATCATAAAGATTTTAATCCTTCCCAATATTATCTATAGATTCAATGCATTCTAGTAAAAAATAAACAAAAAAACAACTGCAATAGAATTTTTAGAGACACTTGAAATAATGTATATCCATAATGTATATCAAAGAACAAAAAGCTAAGAATAGACAATGGGGTAGTAGGATTTGCCCCACCCACATCAATATTTATTATAAAGCTTTACTAATTGTGACAGTGTGGTATTGGTACGGCCTCTGTTACAAACAGAAGAAAAAGCCTAGAAACAGATACACACATTTATCAATACATGATATATTACAGAGTTACTATTTGATAATGTTGCTGAGACCATTATCTATGTGGGAAAAAAATAGAGTTGTGTCCCTAGCTCATGCCATCTACAAAGATTAAAGGCTTATACGTAAAAGGCAAAACTTTAGAGCATTTAGAAGAAATGATAGAAGAATATCTTTTTGATAGTGGAATAAGGAAAAAGTTTCTTAAATAAAAAAGCACTAAACATCAAAGAAAAGATTAATAAGTTTGCCTATATTAAAATTAAAAACTTCTGTCTTTCAAGCAGTACAATAAAAAAAGTGAAAAAAATAACCACCCCTCCAAAAAAAAAAGGTGAGAAGATATTTGCAATGAATATAACAAGTATATAAGGAAGATCTATGCATTTAAAAAAAAAGGAAAAACGAAAATAGCTGAATAGATAAATGGATAAATGACATGAATAGGTATTTCCTAGAAGAAGAAGCCTGAATGGCCAACAAACATTTGAGAAGTTGTCCAGCCTCATTAGCAACTAGGAAAATGTGAGCTGAGACCCCAGTCAAGTATTATTTTCCACCTATTAATTTTCAGAAAGAAGTCTGAAATACCAAGTGTTGGCAAGAATATGGATAAACGTACACTTTATATACTGCTGGTGGGAATGCAAATTAGCAAGAACTCTTTCCAAAACAATTTGTCATTATCTTATAAAATAAATGTTTACATGACCTGCAACCCAGCAATTCCACTCCTAGGTATCCCCTCAGAGAAACTCTCTTCCATGTGTGCTCTGTGATAGAAATAAAAGTGTTCATTGCAGCACATTCTGTAAAAGGATAAATTGGAACCATCCCAAGTGCCTGTTTATAGGACAGTGGAATTAGGTCATATTCACACAATGGAATGTTATGCAACAAGATGGATGAATCTTAAAAACCTAATAGTGAAAAAACAGGTTTTGGAATGATACATATGTGTGTGTGTGTATATATATATATATATATATATATGGCTACTATGAACATTGGGGTGCAAGTATCTTTCCAAATTAGTGTTTTTTACCTAGGAGTGGAATTGCTGGGTCATATGGCAGTTATATTTTCAGTTCTTTCAGAAACCTCCATACTGTTTTCCATAGTGGTTGCACCAATTTACATTCCTACCTACAGTGTACAAGGGTTCCCTTTTCTCCATGTCCTCCCCAACATTTGTTATTTGTGTTCTTTTTGATGATGGTCATTCTGACAGGTGTCAGGTGAATCTCATTGTGGTTTTGATTTGCATTTCCCTGATAATTAGTGATGTTGAGCACCTTTTCATGTGCTTGTTGCATCTGCATTTCCTCTTTGGAAAAATGTCTCTTCAGGTCTTCTACCCATTTTTTAATCAGATTGTTTGTTTTTGTGATGTTGAGTTGTATGAGCTCTTTATATATGTTGGATATTAACCCCATATTGGTCATATCATTTGCAAATATTTTCTTCCATTCAGTAGGTTGTCTTTTCATTTTGTCAATGGTTTCCTTTGCTGTGCAAGCTTTTAAGTTTAATTAGCTCCCATTTGTTTATTTTTGTTTTTATTTCCTTTGTTTTAGGAGATGGATCCAAAAAAATACTCCTATGACACATGGGTGACCTGAAGGAGCGAGGTATGTGACCATATTGGCAGGGATCCTTCTAGACAAAGGTTGGTCAAGGGCAGAGTACAAGGGTTGATCACAAGTGTTGGCCTGAGTGACAGAATGAATGGAGGTAACATTTAATGAGATGAAGACAGGTTTGGCCGGATGGGTGGGACAGGGGTGTACGGGAAATTAAGAGTTTGGTTTTAGATGTGTTTAGTTTGAAATGCCCTTTAAGCCTCCAAACTGAAGGGTTGAGTAAACAATTGGGTAGATGAGTCTAGAAGCCAAAGTGCAGGTTGAGTTATATGGGATTGCAGGTCAAAGCACATGTGCAGTTACATTGAAAATAGGTATAAGGCCAAATTTATAGTCACTTTAATGTAATACAGGTTAAAATAATAAATATTCCTCACTAACAAATAATCGACTGATTTTGAAATATAAAATAAATTGCAAGAACAGTTTTCTTCCTAAGCAATTTGCTCTTGCAATTCGTGTACAAGAAGAAAAGCTTCTGGTTCAGAGCTGTGGTCCGTCGCCTTTCTGCTGGTCATTTGAAACAGCAAAGCAGGGGCTTGTCAATGAGGCTCGACTGAGCAGAGGCGAGATCCTTTGTCTCATTGAGTCTGGTGCTTGCTGGCCTGGCTGTGTACAGCGTCCTGCTGTACCCAGCGTTTTTGAGGCATGAAGGCCATGCAGGTTGAAGAGCCACAGCATCGTTGTAGCCAGTGCTTTGACAAGCAGGTTTGCTCCTGCAGTGGGTTTTCAATGGAGCCAGCATAACAAGGAGGAAATTCTGCCAATTAGTGAATGACAATGGGCTAACAGGGCAAACCATGCCAAGACTCAGCAGCAGTTGTACCTAGAGACCAGAGCACTCCATTCCCTCTTTCCCTTTGCCTCATGTTCCTCAAATACCAGTGTTTCATGTTGATGTTAAGTCCCCAGCAGCTCTCCCACAACCTCAGCAAGGCCTTCCTCCTTCCCCCGTCCCTCAGGTTTAGCTATAACACTAGGGTTGGGGGATCAGTGGATTTCAGTTAGGCTCAGCATTGTGATCTCTTGCCCAAATTTGCCCCGAACAGCAGCCAAAACTTGAGATCTTGGGAACACCCAAGCAATGTGACACACTTACTTCAGAGTATGGGATATTCTCGTTCTTCCTATCTAGAAAGTGAGCATCATTTCTACATGCCTCTTAAAGATGCAATGATATATGCCTCAAACATCTGTCATCACAAGATGTTTAAATATAGGAGATAAATGATAAGTAGGCATTACTTGTTTGGAATCAGGAAGCTGTGCATTATGTCCAGTGTACAGAATTTATAAATAAAACTCAGGTGTAAACTGAGGTTTCCATGACCCTTGAAGATCTCAAAGTTGACTCAAACTCAAATCCCCCAATTCCATGGCCAGTGACAGTCCAAAGTCGTCTTCATGATTTCCGTTAGTCCTAAAAGCTGAAACTCTTCCTGGTCCCCTCTATCCCTTATGTCTGTGCCCACCTGTTCTATCTCTCTCTTCTCCCATATCCACCCATACTCCAAACTAAAACCTTTTACAGATTTTCACAAAAAAAGACTCACTCCTGCAAAGCATCTAGTGGGTTTGGTAGCTTTCCTAGAAATTTGAAAGGGAACAGGGAGGGGGCCCATCGTGCACTATATGGCTTTGGTCATCTAAACAGCTTTATTCCTCCTCTCTTTCCCTTCTTCACCTCCAAGGCCAAATGCAGTCTTTGCTGTGTTCATAGCAAGTTCTGGTTCTAACAGAAAGTGTGGCCTCTCTGTACTGTCAGAACCTCAGTTTACACAGTCATAAATATAACATGCCTATCTTGTACTGACTCTGAGGCCCACTGAACTCTCACACATGACAGGTCCACCAGAGTTCTATACTGATATGTATTATAATCATCAAATGCAAATGGAGCCCCAAGGAACATAGACATACATGTTGCACAGATCTCCTCTGTTCACACATGCTCCCTTGTCTCATTGGACTTTACTTACAAAGCACGAGTTCAAAGATGACAAGTTATATAAGACAATCAAGGTGGCAACAGCAGTGCGTTAAATCAAGTGTGTGAAACCCTTCTGAGCATGGTGTCTTGTGTGACTGCATAAATTGCATGCCCTCAAAGCAGACCCTGGAAGAGGATCTTCCAGTCCAAGTCAAACCTTCAAATTTCTGCAGCCCTGGCTGATATCTAACAGAACGGTATGAGATACCAAACCAGAAATACTCAACTAAGCTTCCCCTAAATATCTGACCCATAAGAACTATGAGAGAGAATAAATATTTGTTATGCAGGAACAAATAACTGATATATGAGTCTCAGTAAAATGCATACTCATTGATTCTAATTCAGGGTCAGGTTGTAGCCCAGGAATACGCATTTTAATCCTAATCCCAAATGTCAGGGAAGTACAAATCAAAACCATAGTTAGCTACCACTTCACACCCACTAAACTGGCTGTATTTAAAAAAACCCAACAATAACAAGTGTTGGCAAGGATGTGTAGGAATTAGAATCTTCACATACTGCTGGTGGGAATGGAAAATGGTGCAGCCACTTTGGAAACAGTCTGGAAGTTCCTCAAGGGTTAACAGAGTTACCAGATGAGCCAGCGATTCCATTCCTAGATATGTACCCAATAGAATTGAAAACACATGTCTATAAAAAAATATTGTACACAAATGTTTATGGCAGCATTACTCATAATAGTCCCAAAGTGGATACAACCCAAATGTCTGTCAACTGATAAATGGATTTTTTAAAAATATGGACTAGGGTTCAGTAGTAAAAAGAAATGCAGTACTGATACATGCTACAACAAAGATAAACTTTGAAAACATTATGATAAGTGAAAGAACTCAGTCACAAAAGACCATGTATTTTATGATTCCATTTATATAAAACGCCCCCAAATCAGCAAATCCATAGAGACAGAAAATAGATTAGTTGTTGCCTAGAGCTGAGGAGGTTGGAGGGAAATGGAGAGTGACTCCTAATGGGTGTGGGGTTTAATTGGGGAATGCCGAAAATCTCCTAAAATTGATGGTGTTGATGGTTGTGTAACTCTGTGAATATGGTAAGAATCATTGAATTGCACACTTTAAGCAGGTGAAATGTATGGTATATGAATTGCTTCTTGATAAAGCTATTATACAAAATAATAATCCCCAGATGACTCTAATGCCAGTGGTCCAGTTTTTACACTAGACTGGTCCAATGCCAGTCTAGTCTTTTAAAGTTGATATTCATTTAAAATAAAAAGAAAAACTATAATAATTCTAATTCACTTTCTTATGTTCACCACTTAAACCTTTCTAAAGAGAAACTATGACACTAGACAAGTGAAGCAAAACTTGGGGTAAGACAGATCTTTAACTTCAGTCTGAAATGACTTTTAAACTATCCAGCTGTCTTGGCAAAGAACAAAAAGAATGACAGTAGCTGTAAGGATTGAAATGAACTCTTGAGAAGAGAACAAGTGTGTCAGTAAGAGAAAAAAACATTCATAGTTCCTCTTTAGAGGCTGTGAAGAGGAGCTTTAATTTCTCCACGAAGTGGCTTCTTTGCTTGTTCTCAAGACACCCTGTCTTGGCCTGGCCACCATGAGTGTCATTCATTTTGCTTTTTCTCTGAGATTACTTACAGTCTCTTCTCTTAGCTGGGATGGGTTGACAAGAAACAGGATGCACCTTATAATTTCAGTGAAAGCAGTTTTTATTCTAATTTGGTGTCTGTCGATGCCGAGCATTTTGCCTTTTCTCTGTAGAGTTTGCAGACACAGTAATTATTTAATTGCTCAAGCTCTGTTTGTCATAGGCAGGGTTTGAGCTCTACTGAAGCCAGGGATGAACCTACGGAGAGGAAGGGAAGAGGCTCTCTGTGCTGAAGCGCTTCCCTCTGGAGGTACGCACAATCCTCCCTTTCTCTTACAAAATGGGGATGGTCAAAAATTGCCCAGTTTCCACTCTCAATTCCTTAACCGTAAGATCTGAACTCTTAAATTGTGATCTTTTTTTGTATGTGTGGTACGCGGGCCTCTCACTGTTGTGGCCTCTCCCGTTGCGGAGCACAGGCTCTGGACGTGCAGGCTCAGCAGCCATGGCTCATGGGCCCAGCCGCTCCGTGGCATGTGGGATCTCCCCGGACCGGGGCATGAACCCATGTCCCCTGCATCGGCAGGCGGACTCTCAACCACTGCGCCACCAGGGAAGCCCTTAACTTGTGATCTTTAAAAAAATTTTGACTTCTATACAATGTGTAGAAACACTTGACTATATATATATTTCTCATGTAACTCATAAATTGAGAATGGAATCATTTGTTGGGAATTCAAAGATCCCTTTTTAAACATCTAAGGTGACCAATATCATTTGAAGGACTATGAAGGAGAGTTGTAACTAGGGAGAAAAGCATCTTCTCACGATTGCGCTAGTTATGTCAAAGATTTGCTATGGATTTTCTGAATTTATAATATATGCCACTGTATTCATGATTGAAATTTCATCTGAAGAAAAAACAGGAAAAAAAAGGTTGATTTCAGCCCTGACCACTTCCCAGGACGGGACTGTGCATTATTTATGTTAGCACTAAGCCCAGATTGCAGCACACTGTCTGGAACAGAGCTGGTGCTCAGTAAATGTTGGAGTTTACAGAATTACCTTGAGAGCTTCCCTGCTTCCCTTTGGGCACCTCCCTCTTGCTTCCATCCTTCCCAAATCATGATTCTCCAAGTGCTGCAAGTGTTGCCTTGTATGGTCTTGTCTCTAACATAATCCCCTCCATGGCTAGATGCCTTATAACAGGGCCTCATCTCATTTCATTGAGTGCTGTGTGCTATGAATTACAAGGCAGCAAGATCATTTTTTAGGAATGTCTAGAGCTTACCAGTTTTTCAAACTCTCTTGCTGGGAGAGGGGGCATATCCATCCCCAAAGAGTTCTGTTAGATCAGTTCCATTTAGCTGTAGAGCCATTAATTTGAGGAAAATTCTTGGGTCCTTCCCAATTCTGCTTTAGGAAGCAAACTCTAGATCTCATGAGAGAGCCTAGTGGGTCGAGGAAGGGAGGAATAGTGGGGCTACAGAAAGTAAAGAGCCCCAACAAGCAGCACAAAACTCCCTGGAACATACCCTGTTAATTGATAAGATCTGCTGATTTAGCCAAGAGCAATGCAGAGGACTCTGGGGCTCCACATAGCCCAATATGGTGGACCTCCCAATCAATCTATTAATTTCAGGTGCCTATAAGCCTGCAGGATAAATTTTCTTCTTAAAGACCCTTTGTCCCTCATGAGGAGGATTCCACAAATGGGATTGTTATCGTTGAAAATTTACAAAGGTAATGGAGAGCAAGCAACAGTCAGAGGCTGAAATAGAATTTGTCAGCTGCCACCTTTTCTCTCTGCATCAGTTTATAAATGAGACCCTCATTAGTCCTCATCAAATGGGAGAGGCCTGGAGAGTGGCTGATTTTCTGGGGGCCTCCTAAATCTCTATCAGTGGAAAAGTAAATCACCACTTCCTTAGTAGGAGAATCAAGTGGACTGATTGGAATTTTTAAAGTCATTTGCTTTTTTTTTTTCTTTTCAGGAAAACACAGGGCAATTTTGCCACTTAATTCTAGAGACATTATATTTAAATGAACAAGAAGGAATTAGCAGAGTTTAAAAGAAAAAGAGCAGCTTTGGTTTTAAAAACTTTCAAAGCAAGCAAAAACCACAACAAAGCATGTTTTTAGCACCATGGAAACATAGGTTCCTAGAGGTAAAAGATAGTCCCGTCTTTGTACAGATTTCCATGTCATGCTTTGTACTGCATGGGGCTGGCTTCAATGTATTCTTTGTTTCTTTTCTTAGAAGCCCTGTCTCTAGTCTTTCGCCTGGAGACTGGAAGAATTTACCTGATGTTGACTGAGGGAGCAATTCTTAGGAAACAGAATTGGAAATTTTAGACACAAAATGAATCTTTAGGGACCAAACTTCCCTTCCTGAAGCTCAGTCTCCTCATCTGTGAGATGAAAGAGTCCGACAGTATCTGTATCTTTAGGTTACCTTTATATTCTAAGTCTAATAATGATGACAGTACTACACCTATTAGTTTAACTTTCTCAGTTCATCCTTGACTTCCATTTTATTCTTCTGTTGGAGTACATTTTAAAGAATGAGGACTTTGAGGTCAGTAAACATATGTTTAAATCCTCATGTGGCTCTTTGCTAGCTGGGTGACCACTGACCAGTTACTTAATCTTTCTGAGATTCAAATTGCCTCTTCTGCAAAATAGCAATACTAATATTGTGGTGATGATTGAACAAAATAAGCTATATACAGTCATCTTGTAATATCCACAAGGGATTTGTTCCAGACCTGCCTTGAATACCAAAATCCATGATGTTCAATTACTGTATTTGTGATTCTGCATCCATGGATTCAACCAACCTCTAATTGTGTAGTTATGTAGTACTTATTGAAAAAAATCTGTATATAAGTGGACCCGAGTAGTTCAAACTCGTTTTTTGAGTCACCTGTACTGTGTTATGAACTGAATTCAAGCAAAAATTCATATGTTAAAGTCCCAACCCCCAGTACCTCAGAGTGTAACCACGTTTGGAGATAAGGTATTAAAAAAGGTGATTGGGGCTTCCCTGGTGGCGCAGTGGTTGAGAGTCTGCCTGCCAATGCAGGGGACATGGGTTCGTGCCCCGGTCCGGGAAGATCCCACATGCCGCGGAGCAGCTGGGCCCGTGAGCCATGACCGCTGAGCCTGCGCATCGGAGCCTGTTCTCCGCGGCGGGAGAGGCCACAACAGTGAGAGGCCTGCGTACCACAAAAAAAAAAAAAAAAGAGGTGATTAAGTTCAAATGGGACCCTTATGGTGGGACCTTAATCCAATATGACTAGCGTCCTTATAAGAAGAGGAAGATACACCAAGGATACTTGCACAGAAAAAGGGCCATGAGGACACAGAAAGAAGACACCATCTATAAACCAAGGAGAGAGGCCCCAGAAGAAGCCAGATCTGTTAACACCTTGATCTTGGACTTCAAACTTTCAGAACTGTAAGAAAATAAGTTTCTGTTGTCAAAGCCACCTAGTCTATGCTATTCTGTTATGGCAGCCATAGCAAACTAATACAACTTTTACAGTAACTGTACCACAGTCCACTCTCAAATAAATAGTAACATTATTGCCATTTGACAAACATTGGTTGAGTGCCTACACTGTGCCGGGCCTACTAAGAGTAGGGGGCTGGAGGGGTAATGAAAAACGCAGCCAGACTCTTTCTAAAGAAGCTCATAGTCTATAGAAAGTCAATATATTAGCAATTAATACATTATAATGTGATTAATACTGTAATGAAAGCATGTTCTTTACTTGTTTTTCAATTTTCCTCCTTTATTATATAACCTAAATGGTTATCCTTAATTTTATTAGAACATCCAACCAATCCTAATTACTTTTTTCTCATCTCTTCTTTTCCTATTCAGCTCTACCTGTGCCTGAAGGGATTTTCTTCTTTCTACTTGGGACCACCTGAATTCTCTATTCCTTACCTCCATTATGCCAGTCCTTTATTTGTAATTTTTAGACCCATCACTAACTCAATTACTGGTTTCTTGGAGTCATCTGTCCAGTCAATACCAGTTGTTCTGAATAGCATCTGTACCTTTCAGTGTGATATAGCTAAGTGATAGCTTTCCTGGCTCCTCAGTTGCATTAGGTTTCCATGACAACACAAGCTTCCATTGATAGTTTTAACTTCTTTAGCTCTGAATTCCGAGTTGTCCCCCGGCGTCCCCATTACTGTACTTCAATGCAGTATTTTACTGTGGGTTGCTCTGTAATTTTCTCCGTATGGTTCTAAGCCCAAGGTGTTTTGAATGTGCAGGTGAGATTCTTTATAGACACAAAATTAATTTTATCTAGTATGGGTCATTTAGATTCCTGACAACTGTTGACAAATGTGCAGGAATATGCCGACTGAAATTACCCACTCTCCAGCTTTTGCACACTCACACAGTCACATTCATATTCAAGGATAATTGATGGGTGTGTCACAATATTCATTAAAATTATGACCCATCTTGTCACTTAGGAAGGGTCTGTCACATATCTATGAACAAACCTCTATTTTCAGCACTTTATGACTTTTCTATAAAAGAATTATTGTGGAATGAGAAGCCCAGAATGTCTCTCAGCTCAGAAACATTTTTTTTCCCACTCTTTCTAAACTGTAGTATCAATTTCTCATTATTTCTCCTTCTGGGAAGTTGAGAATGACTTAGTTTAATGGTTTTCTCAATAAGTCACACATGAATTCTGTAGCATTTTTGCCTCTTTGGGGTTTTCTCATGTACTTTGTGGAATTAGTACCTGAAGATACGGTGCAAATTGAAAAATCAAAAGAGCAACTATATCAATTTTCAGGGTAAGTGGAGGAAATCAACAACTGAAAAAGTAGCAAAGGGCCTTGAAGCAAGTGCACATGGTCAAAAAAATGTAAAAGATTCTACTGGATTCCTTCCCACAGCCACACAAAATGTGTGAAAAGCTAAGGAGTAGAGGGGGCTGAAGAACTGAATCAAGATTGACAAGGAAAGGGAATTGTCAGTGGAATGTTCTCTTACAACTGCTTTCCATGACTCTTCATCTTAATTGAGGAATCATATTCTCTAGCCTTCTGGTGTCAACCACTGTGACCCTTTGCTCTCTTGTCCCCATTCCCAGTGTCTACCATATTTCTCCATTTCTCTCTGTATAGCCACTGTGATACTCAAGCTTCTTATGCCCTCACCACTAGATTCCTCCCTTTGCCTCTCAGCTTTCCCTGAGCCAGCCATTCCCTGCCCTTCCTCTGTAGTATTGTTAACTGAGATAATGCCTAATGCACTTAAAACAGTGCCTGGGACATAGTAAGTATCATAAAATATACTGTTGTTCATCATCTCCAACCTAACCATCAAAAACACTTCTTCTTTTATATTTTCCACATGATTGTGAATCTTGGTTATTCCATACTCCAAACCCAAACTCTTTGGCTGAATATCTAAGGCTCACTCTTAATAGGCCTCATTATACCATTTTTAAGGTCATCACTCAGTGTCGTAGCCTCTGACCCCATTAAATTAACATGTGGCTTCTGTTTAGGTCTTTATTATCCCTGCTCTGGTAACGTTTATGTCATTCTAGCTAACATTTATGCATCATCATTTTATTCCTCTATTTTATTCCTCTATGCACACTCTGCAGTAGGCATTATCACCCCCATTTTACAGAATAAGAAATTTAGTCTTAGAGAGGTTAAGCAATTTATTAAAAATGACATAGCCAAGACATGGCCTAACCAGAACTTGGACCAGATCTATGCAAACTCTTTGGAATTCCCCCAAGTTTTCTTGACTAGTTTCAGAGACATCAGTCTTCCTCTCTGCTAATCCTCTGAGGCCATAGTCTTATGTTGTCTTTTTTTTTTTTCCCTAGGTTGGATGGTTTGTTGTCCCTATTATAACCTCCTCGATCGTTTAGTCCCTGTATGTAGTGGAGACTGGTGTATCTTTCTTTTAATCATCATAGTTGTCTGGATTAGCACTTTGGGTGGAGGTACATGAACAAATGATTAGTACTGGGAGTACTGGGCTTTCACCTCTATCTTTTTTTCTGAATACTCAGCAAGGAGGTTCCTGCTAAACTCAGTGACTAAGTGTGAGGTGAAAAATACTAAAGTGCTGAGCCAAATCTTCTACCTGGTGGAAGTCACCTCTCCTGGCTGAGTATGCTGCACGTGGCCAGCTTCCCTGAATTATAAGCAGTATGCGACCGTAGAAGCTGGAGGGAAGGTCTATGTGATGCTGGCTTTATGTTCCCATGACTGTTACAGGGAATAGTCAACTCCTTCGCAGATCTCAGTGAGAATGGAACCGAGGCTTCGGTACTAACTGGGGACTTTGAATTAAACAGCAGACCACTGCTGTGTCCTACCATGCATGAATTGAGTTTCTCTAAAGTCTTACCTCTACATAAATGTCACTAATCTAGGATATGCTAAAAAATGTAGCCTATAAGATAGGAGATTCTCCGTGGAGTTGGAATTGATGCATTGTCAGCTCCAGAAAGCAAATGCAAACTTGTGGCGTGAAGGTAATGCCTGCGATTGAATGTCTGAAGAGATTTTAGTGACATGCAAAGGCTAAAGGGCTAACCTTCACATCTGCCACCCAACTGGGGCTTTCTAGTTTTGTTGACTTTGGTCCCCCAGTATACTACAGCAGGCCGGAAGAGACTGGCTGCAAGCTACCGGTAACAAGGCTCATTGCTCTGCTTCCTCCTCAAGAGACAGAAGGAATCCTCACAGGCTTTCCAACTATGGGGCCAGGTGTGTCCTTTAAAAGGAGAAGAGAGGAGGTCAAGAGTAAGCATTATATCATGTTAAACTCAGAGTGTAAGTTCTGACTTGTGATGATTAACTCCACTGGCGATCAATTTAAATGAACTCAACCAGACAGGAAAAAAGAAATTTTTTTTTAATATTTCTCTTAAGTTTCTTTTTTTTTTTACATCTTTATTGGAGTATAATTGCTTTACAATGGTGTGTTAGTTTCTGCTTTATAACAAAGTGAATCAGTTATACATATGTTCCCATATCATTTCCCTCTTGCGTCTCCCTCCCTCCCACCCTCCCTATCCCACCCCTCTAGGTGGTCACAAAGCACCGAGCTGATCTCCCTGTGCTATGCGGCTGCTTCCCACTAGCTATCTATTTTACGTTTGGTAGTGTATATATGATGGAATCACTTAAATAGTAAACATTTCAGGAGCTGCTCTATGAATTTTAAAGGGAACTTGAATGCTTCATATCCTCAGAGCATTGTTTTGCTTTCTGCTGCTGTTGTCTTGGTCCTTTGGAAGATAAAGTGAATGTCTTGGTTAGACTGCATGTGTTCTAGTCCCTGAAAAGCTGGGTTTTATCTTCGTATCACATACTGCTGTGAATGAGAATAAGTAAATCTACCTTGTTTTTGTAGCTACAAATCAAGAAAAAGGTTTGACTGTGCACCTCATCAAGAAATATATTTATTATACCTGCTGCTTCTAACCAGCTACCCTGGCTGCTCCCGTTATCCTCTTGTAATCCTTTCTGTTCTCAGCTTTTAATTTTTTTCCTTTTGTAGGCTTACGTTGGATCCCTTGTGTTATTGGAATGTTTCTTTATGAAGGACTCATGAGTAGGGCATGAAGTAAAATCAGAATACTAATGCTACTTATTCTATTTTTACTCACTCATAATTTTCTTTTGGGCTGAGCCTTTGTATTTTGATCAATTTTGCTCTCAAATTCTCAGCTAAATTTATTAATCTCTTTTGTGCATGAATAGATCTCTAGTGGGAGATGTAGTTACCAACTTGAGAAGGACTAAAGCTTTTAAACTTTTGGTACGGCTTCATGGCTATGAGTAGTCCTAATGGATTTGTCAAATCCTAAGGAATTTTGTAGGTTGTATATTGTTTTAGAACTCTGATTTCAGGTGAAAATATATTTGATCATTTTAACTCACTGGCTTCAAACTACACTATGAAGATTTCATCCTGACCCATTTATGATTGTAAAAGACCGTGACATACCACATTTGGGCTCTTAAATTGGCGTCCTCGTGACTATTTATATCACTATTGTTACATTCTTTTAATTATTCTCCAAAACTAGTTCTTTCATTATTTGTTCTTTATTAAAGAAACACAGCAGAAAGTGAAGGAATTTTTATCAAACAACCACTCTTTTATTCAACCAGCTTTTCCAAGGGTCCTTTTTTTCCTTCTGTGCTTTTGGTTGATCTTCACTTCAACTTTGAACACTACTGAACTGAAACAAGGTTTTCCAGGCTAAGAACCCATAACTCACGGACAGTTGTACACATCTCCTAGTCAGGAGACGACTCTCCGAGGGATGAATGGTCAAGCAGAAGGACAATTACCACTGAACAAAGGGAAAGGGGAACTAAAGAGTCGCTATTATGGCAGCATCAGATATATTAAATGAAGCGAGCTGTCCTAGAAGCATAGATCTTCCCTGGCATTTCTCTTTGATGATTTATGGTATGGTTACATTGAGTGTCCTTGTGGCCTCATATGCAGACATTACTTTGATTTTCTTTTTTTCGAGCTTCATTTCATTCCACAGAGCACAATCAAAAAAAGCCAGAGAGGCTCCTATTCAATGCACTGTACTCCATTTAAGCTAGCTCCCTTCTGGTTGACAGAGAAGGGGGAATTTGGGCTGGCAAATTTTATCTGGTAGAACAATGATAAACAACACTAGACAATTATTACCTTTACTGGAATACTCCTTAACCCCCAATATCATGTGATACTTTTTCTTTCACATGCTTTTTTTCCCACTTATAAAAATCAGAGAACTATGCATTGAAGTAATTTTTGATTCCTTTATCTCTTCAACTGAGCCAGATATTTTCAAATACATCATTATATTATTTAAATTTCAATGTTCCTAAGAGATAGATATAGTCACTAGATCCATTACAGAAACTTACACACATCACATACGTGGTAACTGGCAAGATTAGAATTCAAGCCAGAGCAGTCAGGATTGAAACTCAAAAGTCATATACTTTCTATTACATGATGCTAAAATCTTGCTGAGTTTCGCTATATAATACCCACCATTAATAAAAAGAAGATATTTTCTATGCCAATAACTTGTCTTGGGCACTCTACCTTTAAAAACTCAAACTCAAATTACATTTTTGCGCTCTGGCCCTTACACTCATTCTTTTCCCAACTGAAGGATTATAGTCAAGCACAAGGATAAAGGTCATCTAAGGTCAAAAAGGAAGGGACTGTGTTTATTTTAACTGATGTAGAAACATTTCATGTCCAATTATAAGCTACTATTCAAGCCAAAGGAAAAAAATAGTTATTGTTTTGATGGCTTACTATGACATTATGAAGGAAATCATCAAATCACATGACTCACAAAGAAAATGGCACTCTTTTACCAGATGGACGGTAGCAGCATATAATCAGAATTCTGAGATCAGATCTTTTCCCCACTTTGGAATGCAATTATGGGTCTGAGTCACGTTTGTTTTTAGTTTCTTTCTTCTTTCAACTTCAGAGATTCTAGTCAGCAGTTTAACATCTAAAATTTATGAGTTTCTTTTTCATTGAGTAAAAGAGAACATTTAAATTTGTTTATTGACAGTACTAACCACTCCAATTAGTGTTATATTTGATACTTTAGCTGGATTTCCTTGTGTCTTAGACTGGATTCTTCCAGAAGCAGACCAGAGGCAAGCATTTGAGAGCAAATAGTTTATTTGGGAGGTGATCCCAAAACACGCCAGTAGGGAAGTGGAGAAGTGAGACAGAGAAGGAAATAAAGCCAATAAGGGGTGTGTTTATGAAGCCAGTGAGCAACCTGGTGCTACTTCACGAACTGCTTGTTACCAGTTAACAGTGAGATAAATCCAAAAGTTGAGACCAAATGTTTATAAATGCTTATAGCAAGTTGACATTGTCATGAAATACACATTGATTTTTATGGTATTTTACAAAAATATTGGTCAGAAACAAACAAAAAACTGGTACCTCACAACTTGAGGGTTGAGAAGCATTGGTATAGAGCAGATGCCTCAGCATTAAGTCACCCACCCCAGAGGGACTGAGCTGTGATGTTTGTATACCCAGGCTGCTAGTACTGTAGCACTGCTCCTCGAAGGGGTAATACCTGGTCTGTCTCCATCTGCTGTGCACGTGGGCAGAGTAGGCAAAGAGATGCAGGTGTTGGCTTTTGGATATTGGGTAGGGCACTTTTTAAAAACTGAAAACAATCAGTAAATTATTCCAGAAGTAATCATATGGCCAGGGCATGAAAACCAAAGGCATTAGCTGGGCTGATATTTATTGAACATCTCTGAAAACATATGGCAATTTAGAACTCAGTATTCAACAAAAAATGACTGTCCAGTAAGGAAGGTAAAATAAAAACACTTTCAGATTAAATAAATCTAAGAGAATTCATTGCCAACAGAACTTCAGTACAAGAAACGCTAAAAGAATTTCTTTAGCCTGAAGGGAAATGATATAAGAAGAAAATGTGGGTCTTTGAGGAGTAAAGAATATCAGAAATGGTAAATATCTTGGTAAATATAAAATATTTTTTCTATTTAATATTTTAAAAACAAATAGGACTATTTAAAACAAAACATCAGAACATTGTCTTGTGATTTTAAAATGTATTTCAATATAATATAGATAACACCTATAGCACCAAGTTTGCCAAAATTAAAGAAACCTATATGATTTTAAGGTTTCTATGTATTATGTGAAGTAATACAACATTAACTTTATGTAGACCGTAAAAAGTTAAGGATGTATACTATTATTCCTGGAACAACTACTAAAAGAAATGCAGAGTTGCAATGCCAATAATAAGTTAAAATGGAATTGTTTGAATGATTCAAATAATTCCCTTTATTAATGCCACCAAGTTCCATCCATGTTGTCACAAATGATAGAATTTCCTTCTTTCTCATGGCTGATTTCCTCCTTTTTCATAAACCAGCTGGTTTTGAAAGGAAAATACATGTTGAAACTTTCTAAAAATGGAGAGCAATATATAAAATGCCTGGGAAACCAGAGAAAACATTTATTTATTAATAATTTTGAGAGATTCTTCAATAGCAAGAGACATTTAATCTATTTTATTTTAGATATCTGCCCAGAGTCTATAAAATATATTTATTAAGCGTGAATTCTTTGTGAAGTATCCCCTAGTGCAGAATTTTTTCAAACATGGGATTATAGGTATTTCATCTTTGTTACCTATACATTTTTAGTTTTATTTGAGGAGAATAGAGTTGAATAAATAGCTAATATTTTGAGCTGCTAAAGTAGTTTGGAGAAAGCAGAGCTTTCCTGTCTTTACATTCTGAATTTAAAAGGTTCAAATATAAACCTTAACAACACTGCTGGACATCAGCATAAGCAAGATAAAGTGAGTGTCTTTATTTAGTAACTGAAGCCCCATAGTTTGGGTTTGAACAACATTCTAAAAGCGACCTTTTGATATGCTGTAGTTTATTTTTGGATTTTAAATTTGATGTTAGATGTAAAATTAAAACCACGTGTGCATCACATTATATATGCTTACCCAATGAAAGCATAAGAGAGAACTTTCTTAAAATGGGAGATATACAAATGTGAACCTTATGACGATTTACCAGCTGTCCAAGGGTATGAGAGAAGGTGGTGGGATTTTAGACCTCAGTGTTTCTGGGGGCTCATTCAAATTCTAAAATTAAATGACTGTTAATTCCAAGTTTGTTTACTCTAACATGGATGTATTCACCATTATACTATGCATGCTTATTTCTCCTCTGCCTTCTACGTTCTCTGCCCCAAAGGCCTCTGCTCTTCATGTCTGGTTGTCTTTGTCCCTGGGAACATTTGATCATCTGTCCCTTGCTCTCCCTTTCATGTCTAGTGCTTTAAGCTTCCTGCTCGAGCCCCATGGTGGACAGACAAATCCAGAAATGACCAGCAGAAACAGCAGGAAGTGAGGGATATAAGAGGGGAGCAATAAATAAAAGTAGCCTCTTTTAACTTCAAAGTGTATTGGACTAAGCAAGGTGAGATGAAAAAGGCTCTAAGTGGGGCACAAGGACCTCGTAACTACCTATCAGTTATTAGTGAAATGGGAGTCATTTGTCTGCTGCATGAAAGGAGCTGGCTTCTGCAAGGTTTCTTGCAACACTTCCAAAAAGTGTCAGTGCCACTTTTTTACAGACACTGAGAGCTCCCATGCTGCTTCCTGGTTGTCCAACTTTATTCACTGACAAAATTTACATATCCTATGGCCTATTCCCTCATAATCCTTATCTCTCACGTTAGCTACTATGACAAATTATCCTAGCAATGAGTATGTATAGTTAACGTATTATCCTTTCTCAGGGAACGTGTTGGCCTCCCATAAAAGGGTCTTATTCTCTCCTGTCTGCTCTCTGGAGGGCAGGCCACTGAAGGAGGCATTTGGAAGCCCTCTGAGGACCTTTGATTGCATTGGGTGGGCAGTTGCCCATCCTGACTACTTTTAGGTACCAGTCTGAGGAACGCACACCTCCGCTGCCCATCGCTGCTTCTTTTGTACGCTCCCAAATAACACTACTATCCAGTGCAGCTGCTGGAAGGGCAAGGGAAGGATGCGACTTGCCAAGGATGCCCTCTTCTGAGTGGTATTGACAGTGGTGAAGTGGCAGAGGGGACCCATGAACCACATGTGAGTCCTAAGTACCAAAAAGCACAGCTTTAATGTCAAAGCCCAAGATCTAAAGCTGGTAAAGGCAGAGCCTAGATTGCAAACCAAACTTTTCCACCTGGAGGTAGCAGCACATCTAGTTTCCTATACTATGGATTTATTTTCTCTACAATAAAGGAAAAGCAGTAAGAGGAAGGTAGAGGATACCCAAAGGGAATGAAGCCGGGGAGGGTACTTGGAAACGTACGAAAGGGACATAAAAAAAGAAGAGAGAAATTCTTGGATATTCAGATTTTTCAACAGACTAGTAACGAGGATTGTTTTAGACAGCACATCTTGGCAGCCAGATTTCATGCTAGTAGGTAACTTTCAGCTGCACCAAACAGAAACAGTGTGCCCTCCAGTCCTCATCAGTGGTAAAGCAGGGAGCAGGTGAAGACCTCTGTCATCTTACCTACATGCGTGAGAGGTAGCAAATACCACCAATGCAGGGCAGCCATTCCCAGGGCTTTGCAAGCACAGCCTCTCTGGTGTAAACAGGTTGGATCTTTTCCCCTTCTGTGCTGAGCTAAAAATAAAACTACCTGACTCCCTACGAGAGCCCCATGGCCAGCTGCCTGCCATCTATTAGTGGAAAAGACTGGGTAAGAATAATGACTCGTGCTTCCTGTGTTTTGATCAAAATAGCCTGAATTTCGATTTCCAAGTTCAGTATTGTATTTCCCTACAGAGAACTCTACTCCAGGCTCTCCTCCCATCCCCTCCTGTCTGTCTTCTCTGTGTTTCAAGTGAAGAGATATGTAGAAGCACCGGCAATGGATTTATGGGGCTGGCTATCACTATGACTCAAAGATGCAAGTAATTTATTGAAGCCCTGTGGTCACCTGGGAGTGGGAAAGGCTGGTCAGTGCTGAAGCACCATAGCAGGCCTTGTTTCCTTTTCATTTATGGGACTACTGGAACCCTGCCTCCTTAGCTTGGCTGAGGAGGAAGTTGTTAATAACTAGGTTTTCTGGTATGGATTCTGTCTGTATCAGGTCAATACATTCTTTGTCCAGATGTTGCTAAGGCCTCAAAACCTACTGATAGCCTTCAATCTGATGACATCGCTGGCAGAGCCAGCTTGTGACATTCACCCAATTCATGAGTTGTTCCGAATCTGGTTTCTATTTTCCCACCTTCTCTCTTGCTCCATCACCAACCCTTTTCTCCATTAATCTGCTCACCAGCCCTTAGGCACGCTGGAGACATTCCTACCTCCAAACATGGGTTCACAACATCACTTCTACCTGGGCTACCTCTCATTCTCCCTCTCCCCCTCCCCCTCTCTCTCTGTATGTCCTCTGCTTCTCTCTATTGTATTTACTCTTTAGGGCTCAGCTCAGTCCCCTCTTTCTCTGTGAAGGCTCTCTTTCCCTGGCCCTCTTTAACTTTGTTTCCCAAAACGAGGTCCACGTGCTCACAGTATCGGCATCACGTGGAAGCTTGTTTGAAGTACAGATTCTCTGGCCCCACCCCAGATCTCCTGAATCAGATGCTGCAGTTTAAAAGAACCCCAGGAGATTTATATGAACATTAATTTTGAGAAGCACTGTTCTAAAGCACCTACTGCCTAGCTCATTTGGCATTTAGCAGCTGTCTCCCCAAAATAGATCCTAAGCTCTTGAAGAGAGTGACCCTGGGTTCTAGCTCTTTGTGTCTGCAGCGCCATGCTTACAATGGCTGGTGGTTCACTCTCATATAGTCATTCAACAAACATGCAGCTAGGTACCGAACTTGGCTCCAAGGATATTACTTGGATCACTTTCTTTTAAATTTCCAGGTGTATCTTTCTAACCAAGTTCTATTGCCCTGGGGTCTCTACACCAACTGAAACAGTGGGCTTTAGTGCTTTATAAGAAAGGTGAATTCCCCTTTTTCTAGAAAATTAGAATATTTTCTGAGTGCATTGCAAGATGATCAATTGGATTTTCTAAATTCATGTTCTCATTAGCACCTGAGGCCTAGCTGGCTTAATCATGGAGCCCTTTTATAAGTTATAGGGTAGAGAAAATTCTAGGCACAGTGTAAGGAAAAGGGACACTTCTAGTCCCTGGCAGTCTCAGTGAATTATGGGAAGAAGAAATTGAAGGTAGGGAAACAGATTATGAGACATATTTATCTTGTCATCCCCACTCTTAGCCTCAGTTCTGTAGCAGGGAGGTAGTGTAGATAAAACCAGGGGAAATCCAAGAGCAGAGAGGCTTTTGTTTCACTCTCCACTTGTGACTTTCAAAGCAGGAGAGACCGCAGTGTCACTTTGCCCTGCAGATTTAGGAACCAAATGGAAATCTCAGCCTTACCTCAGGGAAACTACCACTTCAGAGCTAAGGAGGGTTGCACTGAGCAAGTGGAGATGTCTGGTATAAAGGAAACAGACCTTGAGGTACGTGAGCAGTGGACACAAAGAGGATACCCAGGGATAGGACTGAGGTGTAAAAAAACAATTAAAGATTTTAGTAGTCAGGAGCTGGTATCTCACTCCATGGTCATCTTGCTGCTTCACCATCCATTGCTTTCTTTCATATGATCCAAGATGGCTGCTCCACCTCCAGTCATCATGTCTGGATTCCAGCAAGGTTTGATCTAGTGAGAACTTAACAAGCATGAGAAATGTATTTAGTCATTTAATGAAATGTTTTTCTATGTCCTTTTTAAAGATACAGTTAGTAGATAGTAAGGTTTAACAATTAATATTCTGTTAAATTAAGAATGCCACAGGGGGCTTCCCTGGTGGCGCAGTGGTTGAGAGTCCGCCTCCCGATGCAGGGGACACGGGTTCGTGCCCCGGTCTGGGAAGATCCCACATGCCGCGGAGCGGCTAGGCCCGTGAGCCATGGCTGCTGGGCCTGCGCGTCCAGAGCCTGTGCTCCGCAACGGGAGAGACCACAGCAGTGAGAAGCCCACGTAATGCAAAAAAAAAAAAAAAAAAAAAGAATGCCACAAACCAGAATAAATCTTAATCTAAAAGGGATTATGCATGCATATAGAAAAAGGAAATGAGGAATAGATGTGGAATAAGGTAGAATGACAAATTTAACATGCAGCCCAAAAGTTTGGTTTATGGACAGAAATTCAGATGTCTGAAACGTTTTATACAAATTTGGCTTGGTTCCTAAGAGACACAGAAAATTCAGATAACTCATGTTTAGCTTCTCCAGTGTTTGGGGAGGAATGAAGTCAACAGCAGATGCCCCAGTGGTGTACATGTGTTGAAAACTGAGTAACAGTTTCACATGATGGCAGGTCTGTACACCTGAAATTAAATTGCTGAGCTGAATCCAAGTAAAAAAAAAAAGTAACCCTACAAAGATGAAAATAAATTGTTGATCCTTTCTTATTTTATCCTGAGAGACTCTATAACAAACCATTATTTTTCTTCCACCCATCTTCCCAATTTTTGCTCCTCATATTTTCATAAATTAATAGAGGAAGATATCATCGACATCTAAACTAATTTGGTCTAGTAGTTGCATGGATTAAATAGTCAACTAACACAAGAATGATTTAAAGTCCATCCCACCCCTATTCCCTGATGAATGATTTGACAAGATGTCACCAAGGCAGCCCAGTTTAAAAGAATAGTATTAATGTGGACACAAAACCAAGAAGCTCAGTTACGACCGTCAGCCAAAGTACGTCTGCTTTTCACGTAGTGAATACATCCATTTCTGACGGTTCCTAATGTATGTGTGACATACTGATATGAGGTTTATTAATGGAAAAGGTGAATTTGAGTGGCCTCCTAATACAATACACACAACCAGTTATGTAGAAATGTATTCAAACAACACTCCTGTTTTGTTGAGAATAGAAAGGGAAGAATGAAAAGAATAATTGGGGGATAAAGTACAGTGGAATAGTGAATAAGACAATGTTCTGAAACTGTAAAGAAAAACAAATTGTAGCTAAAGCAATGGGCCCCCCAAGACCATCAAGAGAAAATGGGGAAGATGGAGAAAGGCTATTTCCAATATCAGGATCTATTCGATGAGTAAAAAAAAAAAACAATAATTATATTAAAAACAAAGAAAATCACAAAATGACACCAGTTAACAAATTAAAGATCAGTATTCTGACCCACTATCTTATAGGACATGATAAATTTCAAAGAAAGTACCTGACAATCTCAGATGTAGGTGAGGAGGTACATCTTGTTGCTAATAGACCTCAAGTGGTGGCATTTCAATGTGATAATTTAAACACCCTCAGTTTTACTTATTTTATTTTATTTGGTTGGAGTATCAGAAACTCCAGCTCTTCGATGCTGCAAATACAGTTGGAGGTAGGGATGCTGAGTCACACAAACTAAACTCACAGAGGCTGTTATTTATAAACATAATGACAATTTAATAATTTACAAGGAATACCATAACTCGCATGAGGAATAGATTATTCATTTTAACCTGGAGAGCCCATTTTCTTCCTATGGCAAAGCCATACAAAGAGGCAAATAAAATTCAAAAGGTTGCTACACAAATATGGAATTAAAAAGTTCATCATCATTAGAAATTTAGAGCCTGGTACATCTATATTCACAACAGGGATTAACTGCAAAGTGGGTCTCTTCTTGCCAAGATGCTGTCCTTTTCTAGACATTGCTTTTCTGACTTTTTTTTTTCTTTTCTGACTCTCTATTGTCTCTGTATTAGTTCTGACTTTCCTCCGTACCCTTCTGATTGATGTATTCTTTCTTTAGATATGATAGTAACATCAATGAGGTATTTTTTTGTTGTTGTCATCATTGTTAGTCTGTTCCTTAGACTATTTTCATTTTTTGAAGTGTGGTAAAGTACCTCACTACTCAAAAGTGTAGTTTAGGGACCAGCAGCGTTGGTGTCACGTGGAAACTTGTCAGAAATGCAGAATCTTGGGCCCCACCCCAGACCTACTGAATCAGATTGTACATTTTAATAAGATCTTCAGGGATCTGGGTGCACATTAAAGTTTAGAATATACTCCCCTACTTCTCATTCCATCCCTACCTCTCCTTCCATCTCTTTCTACTTTTGCTTTTACAGTCAGATGAACTCCAATTCAATATTGAAGATAATCTCAGATATAAACTCTTCTCTATGTTGGCCCACTGTGTTTTGAGTTTATATCTCAGGTCTCAACAGAATACCTTCATTTCAAATTTTGGAGGCTACTTTGCTGTTGCACCCGGGGAAACAAGCTTTCTGAATACTGGGCCTGAAATGGAACCGCACAGCCTCAATAGTGTACTTGGAACAACAGACATTCTTGAGACATAGTTCTATCATTGAGTAAATAAGCTAAGTTCCAACTAAGGTCTCCTTTGAAATTGTCAGGATTCTACCACTTAGAAGTTATAGAAAAGTAACTAAAACGGTTTAGGTCAACAGGAGAATTGGTTGGTTCTCAAAATGTCAAGGGTTGGGGGTTCATGTCACTGATGATACAGGAACCGAGAGCATCATGTCGCAGGGCTCTCACTCATCACCTCTCGTGCCAGCTTTACTCCCGCCCTCTGAGGACGGTTGCCAGCACTTAGAGATTCAGCCCCTCTATGTAACTTACAGCCTGATCTGCTGGATATCACAAGACAATTTCTGTTCCTACTAATTGAGAGACTAGGGTTCAGATATATTCCTGATCAAAATTAACTAATTTCGGGCTTCCCTGGTGGTGCAGTGGTTGAGAGTCCACTTGTTGATGCAGGGGACACGGGTTCGTGCCCCGGTCCGGGAAGATCCCACATGCCGCGGAGCGGCTGGGCCCCGTGAGCCATGGCCGCTGAGCCTGCGCGTCCGGAGCCTGTGCTCCGCGACGGGAGAGGCCAGAGCAGTGAGAGGCCCGCGTACCACAAAAAAAAAAAAAAAAAAAAAAAAGAAATTAACTAATTTCATTACTGCTAGAGCCAACCATAGAAAGCTGAGGCAAGCAATTTTTAAGGAGATTATGAAGGAGAAGATGCAAAAGAAAGAGGTAGGATTGATGGATCTGGGCTCCATCCCCATCCTGTATTCACCTCCAAGGACTGGAGGACCCACCCAGTGCTGTGCACATGATTAGTGGCCGCCCAGAGAGATTGTCTCTTTTTCGATTAAGTGTTATCAACTTTAAACAACTTCAGTGCATAATCCATTCATTATTTAGATATCTTTTTCCAGTAAGAGTCAAAATGTATATAGCTAATCTGGCCCCTCTAAATTGCTTACAGTATGTTTAAGGTTGAAAGCAAAAAGTTTTCCTTAACCTTATTCTAATCATCACATTGTGGAACTTGCTCTATTGATGTTTGTGTGCAATTCCCACAATATAATTTTTACATATGTATGAAAACAAGAACGAACTACATTGGGGGAGTAGCTTGTCAAGTTTCATCTTGTTTCATATTTGGAGCGATGTCTCATTCAGGGACTGTGAACTTTACAGTGCTATTTCTCCATTAAAAAAAGCTTCATAAGGAATCACGTAATAAAAGCCCAAACTTTATTAATAAAATTAAAATCAATCATCCTTGGAAGACATTACTTGGACTGTTTACTAATCAGAGCAAGTATAGAAAATGGATCCCACAGTGGCTAATGTTAATTTTTTCTTCCTTTTTCTCACCCTCATCAAATATAGCTTGCTTTTAAAAGTATTTGCCTAAGATTAAGACAGAAGTTTATGCTCTGGGATAGAGAGAAAAAGCAACCTTGATCTGGGGAGATTTAACATTCCTTAATTTGCTGAACTCATGCTGTGCTCAGTCGTTTTTGTGATCGTCTGTCCTACAATAGGATACAAATTCTTCAGGATACAACTTAGAGACAATACAAGCATCAGGTTTCCATCATGAAGGGCAGCCGTAGTGCCTCTCGCTTGATCAAGACATACTGGGACAGTTCATCACTTGAATAGCACTTTTTAAAAATGATAGGAACACAGGGTGGTTCATGGGGGCAGGCTGTCCCACCAAAATAATACTGAGGATTACTTATTTCCATAGGTGTGGGCAGAATGTCAGGGAAACATGAGAGAAAGTACAGTATCTTGAAGGTTTTCACAGTGGAGCACCTTTACCACTGCAAGGTATGAGAAGATGGGGATCTGGAGAGAGAGAGAGAGCTAAGTATGGCCAGAATGAGGGAGGGTGAAATGCTTAGGGTGCACAATTTAAGGAGAAACCAGAGAAGGGTTTCCTTCTCTGGCTCCTGCCCACCTCCCCATTCCCACCCCAATGGGCAAACATTGCCCCCGGAGTTTAAATTCCCTATAATTTTGGTTTTCTGACATCATTAGATATAGCCTTGAGGCAGAAAGTGGGAAGACTAACAGGAAGCTTGTCATTTGTCATAGGACGCCACCACTCTATGGTGATTCTGTGCCCACTCAGTAGAAGTGCTCCTGAAGGCAGAGGCCAGCTGAGGGGACCTGACCCCAGGCCCCAAGGCTACACAGGGAAAGCCCTAAATGGAGGCACATTCGGGCACATTTGCCAGTGTCTTGCTACTTTGCTTTCCCTTTGACTCCCCCAGCCCCATCCCCTCAAGTCCAGAAGACCTTTATCACCTCAGAGACAGGATTAACACAGTATTACATCATGTATTTGGATATCTACTTTTCAGTGGCAAAGATCAAAACGTTTTCTTTTCAGCTGGTGTCTCTATCACAATTTATAACATATATTTTGAAACTCAGAAGATGAACATTGTCTTTTTATTTCTTCTTGTATTTCTGCTATAACAACTCTACCCTGAACTGGGGGCTGTGGGGAAAGAAGAACTGGAGTAACAGAATATGGCAGCAAACAAAGTATGGGTTAAAGTTTCAAAACATAATCTGCCCCCGCACCCCCCAACCCAGCACTGAGGGGTAAAAATCCTTCGTTTCTGGGTGTTCCCAGTCTTACCCCAAGGCCTTGCTTAGTCAAGAGGACAATGGCTTGACCTCAGTCTATCCACTTCCCCACAGTGCCCTCCACCTCCCACCCCCTACGAAGGTCCCACTTTGATAGACTGATTCTGAGGCTGTTGTAGCGGACAATCTGGAGGAAACGGAGGAAAGAGGAGCATGGAAAGAGGCACCTAAATGGGAGAGTCACAGGGATTTGGGAGGAATCCCAAGTTGAGGAAAGCAACTGTGGCGTGTGAGGGCAGTGTTCGGGGCAAGAAAAAAAATGGGAGCTTTAAAAGGAGCCGGAGGAAGATGGCGGAAGAGTAAGACGCGGAGATCACCTTCCTCCCCACAGATACATCAGAAATTGGTCTACACGTGGAACAACTCCAACAGAACACCTACTGAACGCTGACAGAAGACCTCAGACCCCCCA
The DNA here is from genome assembly GCF_949752795.1 of Hyperoodon ampullatus. Classification (NCBI taxonomy): domain Eukaryota; kingdom Metazoa; phylum Chordata; class Mammalia; order Artiodactyla; family Ziphiidae; genus Hyperoodon; species Hyperoodon ampullatus. Next base: position 83,007,301 of record NC_136919.1, read on the forward strand.
AAAGGCAAGAAACTCCCCACATACCTGGGTAGGTCAAAAGAAAAAAAGAATAAACAGAGACAATAGGATATGGACGGGACCTGCACCAGTGGGAGGGAGCCGTGAAGGAGGGAAGGTTTCTACACACTACAAGCCCCTTCGCGGGCGGAGACTGCAGGTGGCAGAGGGGGAAAGCTTCGGAGTAGCGGAGGAGAGCACAGCAACAGGGGTGTGGAGGGCAAAGCAGAGAGATTTTGGCACAGAGGATCGGTGCCCTCAGGCACACACCAGCCCGAGAGACTTGTCTGCTCGGCCGCCAGAACGGGCGGGGCTGGGAGCTGAGGCTCGGGTATCGGCTTTCAGTCGGAGCGCAGGGAGAGGTCTGGGGCTGGCGGCAGGAAGAGACCCTGAAGGGGTTAGTGCTAGCCCGGAGGGAGTCCGGGGAAAGGGTCTGGAGCTACCGGAGAGGCAAGAGACTTTTTTCCCTTTTGTTGCTTGGTGCGCGAGGAGAGGGCATTCCCCTCCCTCCCCTCTGCCTGAGTGAGCCAGAGCCCCCGAATCAGCGGCTCCTTTAAACCCGTCCTGTCTGAGCGAAGAACGGACGCCCTCCGGCGACCTACGCGCAGAGGCGGGGCCAGGTCCAAGGCTGAGACCCGGGAGCTGTGAGAGCAGAGACAGGGAAATCTCTCTGTGCAGCCTCCGAGGCAGCGGATTAAAGCTCCACGGTCCATTTGATGTGCCCTGCGTCTGTGGAGTGCATGAATAGACAGCGAATCATCCCAAATTGAGGAAGTGGACCTTGAGGACAAGATTTAAGACTTTCCCCCCCTTTTTTTTTCCTCTTTTTACAACGAATTATCTCAAATTAAGGAGGTGGACTTAGCAAGATTTCAGACTTTTCGCCCTTTTCCTCTTTTTACAACGAATTATCCCAAATCGAGGAGGTGGACTTGGAGAGCAAGATTTTTGATTTTTCCCCCTGCTCTCTTTTTGTGAATGTGTATGTGTAATCTTCTGTGTAAGATTCTCTCTGTATAGCTTTGCTTCCACCATATGTCCCAGGGTTCTTTCGGTCCGTGTTTTTTTTCAATAATTACTTTTTAATTTTAATAACGCTACTATATTTCATACTTTATTCTATTTTACTTTACCTGCTCTTTCTTTTTTTCCTCCCTTCCCTTCCTCCCTCCCTCCCTCCGCTCCTCCTTTCCTTCTTTCTTTTTCTTTCCTCCATCCCTCCCTCCCTCCCACCCTTCTTCTTTCCACTTTCTTTTTCTTTCCTTCCTCCCTCCCTCCCTCCCTCCTGTCTTTCTTTCTTTCTTTCTTTCCTTCCTCCCTCCCTCCCTCTCTTCTTCCATTCACTCTTCCTTTTGCTTTCATTCCTCCCTCCCTCCCTCCTTTCTTTCCTTTCTTTCCATCCTTCCTCCCTCCCTCCTTTCTTTCTTTCTTCCTTCCTTCCTTCCTTACTTCCCTTCTTCCTTTCTTTCAATCTCTCTTTCTTTCTTCTACTAATTATTTCTTTCTACTTTTTCTCACTGTTATTCTGAGCCGGGTGGATGAAAGGCTCTTGGTGCTGCAGCCAGGAGTTAGTGCTGTGCCTCTGAAGTGGGAGAGCCAACTTCAGGACACGGGTCCACAAGAGACCTCCCAGCTCCACATAATATCAAGCAGCGAAAATCTCCCAGGGATCTCCATCTCAACACCAGCACCCAGCTTCAGTCAACGACCAGCAAGCTACAGTGCTGGTCACCCTATGCCAAGCAACTAGCAAGGCAGGAACACAACCCCACCCATTAGCAGAGAGGATACCTAAAAACATAATAAGGCCACAGGCACCCCAAAACACACCACCAGACGTGGACCTGTCCACCAGAAAGACAAGATCGAGCTTCAACCACCAGAACACAGGCATTAGTCCCCCCCCACCAGGAAGCCTACACAACCTACTGAAACAACCTTAGCCACGGGGGACAGACACCAAAAACAACGGGAACTACGAATCTGCAGCCTGCAAAAAGGAGACCCCAAACACAGTAACATAAGCAAAATGAGAAAGCAGAAAAACACACAGCAGGTGAAGGAGCAAGATAAAAACCTACCAGACCTAACAAATGAAGAGGTAATAGGCAGTCTACCTGAAAAAGAATTCAGAATAATGATAGTAAAGCTGATCCAAGATTCCATTTCCCAGATCCAAAATCTTGGAAATAGAATAGACAATATGCAAGAAACAGTTAACAAGGACCTAGAAGAACTAAAGATGAATCAAGCATCGATTAAAAACACAATAAATGAAATGAAAAATACTCTAGATGGGATCAATAGCAGAATAACTGAGGCAGAAGAACGGATAAGTGAGGTGGAAGATAAAATAGTGGAAATAACTGATGCAGAGAAAAATAAAGAAAAAAGAATGAAAAGAACAGAGGACAGTCTCAGAGACCTCTGGGACAACATTAAACGCACCAACATTCGAATTATAGGGGTTCCAGAAGAAGAAGAGAAAAAGAAAGGGACTGAGAAAATATTTGAAGAGATTATAGTTGAAAACTTCCCTAATATGGGAAAGGAAATAGTTAATCAAGTCCAGGAGGCACAGAGAGTCCCATACAGAATAAATCCAAGGAGAAATACGCCAAGACACATATTAATCAAACTGTCAAAAATTAAACACAAAGAAATCATATTAAAAGCAGCAAGGGAAAAACAACAAATAACACACAAGGGAATCCCCATCAGGTTAACAGCTGATCTCTCAGCAGAAACTCTACAAGCCAGAAGGGAGTGGCAGGACATAATTAAAGTGATGAAGGAGAGAAACCTGCAACCAAGATTACTCTACCCAGCAAGGATCTCATTCAGATTTGATGGAGAAATTAAAACGTTTACAGACAAGCAAAAGCTGAGAGAGTTCAGCACCACCAAACCAGCTTTACAACAAATGCTAAAGGAACTTCTCTAGGCAAGAAACACAACAGAAGGACTATACCTACAATAACGAACCCAAAGCCATTAAGGAAATGGGAATAGGAACATACATATCAATAATTACCTTAAATGTAAATGGACTAAATGCTCCCACCAAAAGACACAGAGTGGCTGAATGGATACAAAAACAAGACCCATATATATGCTGTCTACAAGAGACCCACTTCAGACCTAGAGACACATACAGATTGAAAGTAAGGGGATGGAAAAAGATATTCCATGCAAATGGAAATCAAAAGAAAGCTGGAGTAGCAATTCTTATATCAGACAAAATAGACTTTAAAATAAAGACTATTAGAAGAGACAAAGAAGGACACTACATAACGATAAAGGGATCGATCCAAGAAGAAGATATAACAATTGTAAATATTTATGCACCCAACATAGGAGCACCTCAATACATAAGGCAAATACTAACAGCCATAAAAGGGGAAATCGACAGTAACACAATCATAGTAGGGGACTTTAACACCCCACTTTCACCAATGGACAGATCATCCAAAATGAAAATAAATAAGGAAACACAAGCTTTAAATGATACATTAAACAAGATGGACTTAATTGATATTTATAGGACATTCCACCCAAAAACAACAGAATACACATTTTTCTCAAGTGCTCATGGAACATTCTCCAGGATAGATCATATCTTGGGTCACAAATCAAGCCTTGGTAAATTTAAGAAAATTGAAATTGTATCAAGTATCTTTTCCGACCACAATGCTATGAGACTAGACATCAATTACAGGAAAAGATCTGTAAAAAAATACAAACACATGGAGGCTAAACAATACACTACTCAATAATGAAGTGATCACTGAAGAAATCAAAGAGGAAATTAAGAAATACTTAGAAACAAATGACAATGGAGACACGACGACCCAAAACCTATGGGACGCAGCAAAAGCAGTTCTAAGGGGGAAGTTTATAGCAATACAATCCCACCTTAAGAAACAGGAAACATTTCGAGTAAACAACCTGACCCTGCACCTAAAGCAATTAGAGAAAGAAGAACAAAAAACCCCCAAAGTTAGCAGAAGGAAAGAAATCATAAAGATCAGATCAGAAATAAATGAAAAAGAAATGAAAGAAACGATAGCAAAGATCAACCAAACTAAAAGCTGGTTCTTTGAGAAGATAAACAAAATTGACAAACCATTAGCCAGACTCATCAAGAAAAGAAGGGAGAAGACTCAAATCAGTAGAATTAGAAATGAAAAAGGAGAAGTAACAACTGACACTGCAGAAATACAAAAGATCATGAGAGATTACTATAAGCAACTCTATGCCAATAAAATGGACAACCTGGAAGAAATGGACAAATTCTTAGAAATGCACAACCTACCAAGACTGACTCAGGAAGAAATAGAAAATATGAATAGACCAATCACAAGCACTGAAATTGAAACTGTGATTAAAAATCTTCCATCAAACAAAAGCCCAGGACCAGATGGCTTCACAGGCGAATTCTATCAAACATTTAGAGAAGAGCTAACACCCATCCTTCTCAAACTCTTCCAAACAATATCAGAGGAAGGAACACTCCCAAACTCATTCTACGAGGCCACCATCACCTTGATACCAAAACCAGGCAAGGATGTCACAAAGAAAGAAAACTACAGGCCAATATCACTGATGAACATAGATGCAAAAATCCTCAACAAAATACTAGCAAACAGAATCCAACAGCACATTAAAAGGATCATACACCATGATCAAGTGGGGTTTATTCCAGGAATGCAAGGATTCTTCAATATACGCAAATCAATCAATGTGATACACCATATTAACAAGTTGAAGGAGAAAAACCATATGATCATCTCAATAGATGCAGAGAAAGCTTTCGACAAAATTCAACACCCATTTATGATAAAAACCCTGCAGAAAGTAGGCATAGAGGGAACTTTCCTCAACATAATAAAGGCCATATATGACAAACCCACAGCCAACATTGTCCTCAATGGTGAAAAACTGAAACCATTTCCACTAAGATCAGGAACAAGACAAGGCTGCCCACTCTCACCACTCTTATTCAACATAGTTTTGGAAGTTTTAGCCACAGCAATCAGAGAAGAAAAGGAAATAAAAGGAATCCAAATTGGAAAAGAAGAAGTAAAGCTGTCACTGTTTGCAGATGACATGATACTATACATAGAGAATCCTAAAGATGCTACCGAAAAACTACTAGAGCTAATCAATGAATTTGGTAAAGTAGCAGGATACAAAATTAATGCACAGAAATCTCTGGCATTCCTGTACACTAATGATGAAAAATCTGAAAATGAAATCAAGAAAACACTCCGATTTACCATTGCAACAAAAAGAATAAAATATCTAGGAATAAACCTACCTAAGGAGACAAAAGACCTGTATGCAGAAAATTATAAGACACTGATGAAAGAAATTAAAGATGATATAAATAGATGGAGAGATATACCATGCTCCTGGATTGGAAGAATCAATATTGTGAAAATGACTCTACTACCCAAAGCAATCTACAGATTCAATGCAATCCCTATCAAACTACCACTGGCATTTTTCACAGAAGTAGAACAAAAAATTTCAAAATTTGTTTGGAAAAACAAAAGACCTCGAATAGCCAAAGCAATCTTGAGAACGAAAAAGGGAGCTGGAGGAATCAGGCTGCCTGACTTCAGACTATACTACAAAGCTACAGTAATTAAGACAGTGTGGTACTGGCATAAAAACAGAAAGATAGATCAGTGGATCAGGATAGAAAGCCCAGAGATAAACCCACGCACATATGGCCAACTTATCTTTGATAAAGGAGGCAGGAATGTACAGTGGAGAAAGGACAGCCTCTTCAATAAGTGGTGCTGGGAAAACTGGACAGGGACATGTAAAAGTATGAGATTAGATCATTCCCTAACACCATACACAAAAATAAGCTCAAAATGGATTAAAGACCTAAGTGTAAGGCCAGAAACTATCAAACTCTTAGAGGAAAACATAGGTAGAACACTCTATGACATAAATCACAGCAAGATCCTTTTGGACCCACCTCCTAGAGAAATGGAACTAAAAACAAAGATAAACAAATGGGACCTAATGAAACTTCAAAGCTTTTGCACAGCAAAGGAAACCATAAACAAGACCAAAAGACAACCCTCAGAATGGGAGAAAATATTTGCAAATGAAGCAACTGACAAAGGATTAATCTCCAAAATTTATAAACAGCTCATGCAGCTCAATAGCAAAAAAACAAACAACCCAATCCAAAAATGGGCAGAAGACTTAAATAGGCATTTCTCCAAAGAAGATATACAGACTGCCAACAAACACATGAAAGAATGCTCAACATCATTAATCATTAGAGAAATGCAAATCAAAACTACAATGAGATATCATCTCACACCAGTCAGAATGGCCATCATCAAGAAATCTAGAAACAATAAATGCTGGAGAGGGTGTGGAGAAAAGGGAACACTCTTGCACTGCTGGTGGGAATGTGAATTGGTACAGCCACTATGGAGAACAGTATGGAGGTTCCTTAAAAAACTAAAAATAGAACTACCATATGACCCAGCAATCCCACTACTAGGCATATACCCTGAGAAAACCATAATTCAAAAAGAGACATGTACCAAAATGTTCATTGCAGCTCTATTCACAATAGCCCGGAGCTGGAAACAACCTAAGTGTCCATCATCGGATGAATGGATAAAGAAGATGTGGCACATATATACAATGGAATATTACTCAGCCATAAAAAGAAACGAAACTGAGCTATTTGTAATGAGGTGGATAGACCTAGAGTCTGTCATACAGAGTGAAGTAAGTCAGAAAGAGAAAGACAAATACCGTATGCTAACACATATATATGGAATTTAAAAAAAAAAAAAATGTCATGAAGAACCTAGGGGTAAAACGGGAATAAAGACACAGACCTACTTGAGAATGGACTTGAGGATATGGGGAAGGGGAAGGGTAAGCTGTGACAAAGGGAAAGAGAGGCATGGACATATATACACTACCAAACGTAAGGTAGATAGATAGTGGGAAGCAGCCGCAGAGCACAGGGAGATCAGCTCGGTGCTTTGTGACCGCCTGGAGGGGTGGGATGGGGAGGGTGGGAGGGAGGGAGATGCATGAGGGAAGGGATGTGGGAACAGATGTATATGTATGACTGATTCACTTTGTTATAAAGCAGAAACTAATAAAAAAAAAAAAATGGGAGCTTTAAACAAGTATTGCAGGAAATTGTGTGTCCCTTGTTGGTGTTCAAGAGACACATATAAAGGACTTGAGTTATTTCTAAATTGCTTCTGATTTCACGGACTGTGTTCTTTTAACTGCGACTTTTCTCTGGGACTGAACCACATGAGTCACGTTATGTAAACATTCACATCACTCCTTGAAAAGACGTCTCTGCCACTCTCTCACTTCTTTTTTCTCCTCCTAACCTCTCCCCTTCTTCCTCCCTCCTTATCAGCTTTTTAAAGTGGGTTTATGGATTTATGGGCTATAAGGGCTGAAATATTATCCTCCCCACAAATTTAGACCATGGTGGTGAAAGGAAAAGCATGATCTCAGATATTTGATCTTAAATTTTTGGCTTTTGAATATTATATGTCACTTATTGTGTGCTGTATCTTACAGTCCTAATGCATGTTGCTAAGTCTTTTTTTTTTTTTTTTTGCGGTACGCGGGCCTCTCACTGCTGTGGGCTCTCCCGTTGCGGAGCGCAGGCTCTGGACGTGCAGGCTTAGCGGCCATGGCTCACGGGCCCAGCCGCTCTGTGGCACGTGGGATCCTCCCAGACCGGGGCACGAACCCGTGTCCCCTGCATCAGCAGGCGGACTCTCAACCACTGCGCCACCAGGGAAGCCCGCTAAGTCTTTCTTGATTCTACCTCATCCTCTCCACCATGAGCCCATAAGTTCTACGGGCCTGATCTTGTCCTGAACTTGTCTCCAGCCCAGTACTGGAGAGCACCAGCAACCCTTCTCCTTTAGATTGCAGCCTTGCATTTCCATTTGTATTCGCTGCCCAGGGTGGCTTTAAAAGGCATTACAAACTACTTGGCTTCACACAGTAGAAACTTTATCTTCCAAAGTTCTGGAGGCTAGAAATCCAAAGTCAAGGTGCTAGCAGGGCCATGCTCCCTCTGAAGGCTTTGGGGAAGAAGACTTCCTACTCCTTCCCAGCTTCTGGTGGTTGCCAGCAGTCCTTGGTGTCCCTGGCCTGTAGCTGCATCCCTCCAATCTCTGTCTCCATCTGCATCTCCCCTCTGTGTGCGTCTCCTCTGCATCTCTGTGTCACTCCTGTTATTAGGGCACCAGTATAGTTGGCCCTTGCACATTGTGGTGGTTAGGAGGGCCAACCCTCTGTGCAGTTAAAAATCCACATAGAACTTTACATTCGGCCCTCTGTACCCATAGTTCTGCATCAATTCAACCAATCACAGATTGTGTAGTATTGTAGTACGTGTCTAGTGAAAGAAATCCATGTATAGGGAACTTGTGACGTTCAAACCTGTGTTGTTCGTCAACTGTAATTGGATTTAGAGTCCACCATAATCCAGTATGACTTCATTTTAACTTAACTAATTACATCCAAGTTTCCAGGTGGATGTGAATTTGGGAGGACACTGTACAACCCAGTACACAATTGAAGGCTATGCAACAAGCACTTCCTCTCCCCTTCACCCAAGGCATCACACCAGCCCAAGACTGCCGATCGAGCCTGTGGCCAGGACTAGACATGGGAGTTAGATGTCACCCCAACGCTCTGGGCTGCAGCTATTAAAATGCAACCTTAGGCGTTCAGGTTGCTCTGACACTTCAGCTGTACCTTTTCCAGGAAGGCATTCACCCCATAGGCTGTGGGGACATTCTTTGGCATGGGGCTTCAACAGTTTGATTTAGTTGCAAGGATGGGGTTTAAAGCTCGCTGAGGATAGCTAGCTATCCAAATGGCACATCAGCTCTAAGGCACAATCCAGTTTATCCTTTTATAAAACACTTCAGAGAACATGGACAGATATATTTTACAATGTTTAAACATTTCTGTAGTGCCAATAAAGGAAGAGCCTGGTTCTTGAGAGTCACTTTGACTTATTGGTATCTTCCTGTGTTTATGGGCTGCCTTATAATGCAGATTTGTGGAACTAGAATGAACTCCAAGGCAAAGCCACAAAGAGGAGGCCAACAGAGGGCAAAAGAAATTACCTCTTGCTGTATGAACTCCTGAATTGGAAATGCAAACAAAATCCAAGTTTTAAATATTAATTTATAAATCAAAACAGAGGAGCAATACCCTTAGCATTTATTTATACATAAAGATTCACATCCTGTATCTATGGACTGTGGCCAGAGAAGCCTCTAGTTATTGCTGTGAGACTCCTTGATCACTATTATTACAGCCTGGCTTGGGGCCCGAATTATTGGTACTTTGTGTTGATGGCTGCCTTGCAAAACCGCTGAAGATTGAGATGCCCAATATAATCTGTGCTGGTTGGTAACTAAAACCAGTCATTAGGAAGTAATCTTATAAAATTTAAGGTATATACATATAGTCTCCTAAGGGCCAAGAAGGTAACATAAATAAAAGAAGTAGGCTGGGTGAGGGCTGCAGCATTGATGAGCCGAGGCCCCTGCTGCATGGAGAAGCAGGTACTTTTTTTCAATGACTGTTGCTCCATTAGAATGTGAATTTCAGTACCAGTACAGCCAGACATTATAAAATTCTTTAAGGAAAACAAAGCATCCCAACTTTTATGTAATTTCCTGCTTTTAAAAATGTAGATGACTGGTTAAATTTTTTTGAAAATGCAATCCAGGTAAAATCATCATCATCATCATCACCATCATCATCATCATTGAAAAAGCCTGGCTTCTACAAGTACCCACTGATATAAAATCTCCATCTCAAGATTAAAGCGGAAATACCTTTTTCTAGGGGAAAATGAAACAAGAACTTTCTGTCATCAACCATATTTTTAACAATAGGTCTGCATTTTTACATAAGGAGACTTGGGTTGTACTCACAGCTCCGCCACCAACAAACTCAAAACCCTTCAGTAAGTTATTTTCACTCTCAGGACATCGATTTCCTGATGTGGGACCAGATGATTTCTGAGTATTTCTGTTGTTGTCATTTATTCTGTGATTTTGTAATCAAGCACCTTGAAGGCAAACAGTGCATCCCTTTTGTTCAGTGTCTAGCACGGTACCTGGCATGTTGTCAGCACCCAATAAGTATTGTTCAATGCAGGACTAAATGCATGAGTGAGTGAATCAATGTTATCCCCATTTTCAAGATGAATAAACTGGGTCCCAGAGAGGTTAAGTAATGTGTCTAAGTTTCTACTATTAATAAGGGTAGAGTCAGGATAGGGAACTTTGGTCTTTCTGCCCTTGAGGTAGTGGACATTGAACACTGAACATGAAGGAGGATGTACCAAGTGCACAAACGCCCCCTAGATTATGTTAACAGAAGTTCAGGTTGGTCCAATTCCTTGATACTGGTCACTTTCTCCCCAGGTTTTTTTTAAAATTAAGATGTCATTTACATACCATAAAATCACCCTAAGTTTAGTGTACAGTTGGCAAGATTTTTTTGTTTTTAATTAATTAATTAATCAATTTTTGGCTGTGTTGGGTCTTCGTTGCTGCGCGTGGGCTTTAGTTGCAGTGAGTGGGGGCTACTTTTCGTTGTGGTGCACGGGCTTCTCATTGCAGTGGCTTCTCTTGTTGCAGAGCACAGGCTCTAGGCGTGCGGGCTTCAGTAGTTGTGGCACGTGGGCTCACTAGTTGTGGCTCACGGGCTCTAGAGCACAGGCTCAGTAGTTGTGGCGCACGGCCTTTGTTGATCCGCAGCATGTGGGATCTTCCTGGACCAGGGATTGAACCTGTGTCCCCTGCATTGGCAGGTGGATTCTTAACTACTGCACCACCAGGGAAGTCCCCAGTTGGCAAGTTTTGAAAACACATAAAATCATATAACTACAACCAAAATCAAGATATAGAAAAGTTCCATTAAAATTACACATATATTAGCTATGCATAAAGTTGTTCTATAACTGGTGTTCATTATTTTTCAGATATTTTCTTCTTTGTGTTTCATTTTGGATAGTTTCTATTGCTGAATCTTTAAAATCACTGATATTTTCTTCTTTAGTATCTAGGATATTTTAATTTCATCCTGTGTATTTTTCATCTCAGACTTCGTGTTGTTCATACCTAGAAGTTCAATCTGGGTCTTTAAAAAATATCATCCATAGCTCTCCTTACCATGCTTATGTTTTCCTCTACTTTCTTGAACATATAAGTTATAGTCATGATAACTATTTTAATGTAATTGGTACTAATTCTATCATCTTTGTTACTTAGGGGTCAGTTTTGATAAGTTGATTTTTCTACTCACTGTGCATCATATTTTCCTGCTTCTTTGTATGTCTGATAATTTTTGATCGGATGCCAGATGTCTTGAATTTTTCCTTACTGGGTGCTGGGTTTTCTTTCAGCTTAAAAACTACCCATGAACTTTGTGCTAGCATCCAGATAGATTACTTGGAAATTCTTGGATCTTTTTGAGGGCTTCTTTCTACAAGCTCTGTAAAGTGGGATTGGAGGAGCCTTGTTGTAGGGCTGATGTTGCCCCCCTCTGAAGGTGATATCCTGTTGAGTACTCTGCCCAGCATTCCACGGGCTACAGGGTTTGTCTGCTTCCGGGCAGAAACAGGAGCTATCCCAGGCCTGTGTGAGCTCCAGGGATGGCTCCAGCTGCTCCTTTTCGCATAGCTCCTTCCCTGGCCTCAGCTAGTTTCTTCACATGTAAGAGCTGGTTCGTATGCAGACCTCCAGAGTGCCTGCTCTGTGCACTTCTCTCTGGTCTAGCTGCCTGGGCTTTCAAAAGCTCCCACCTCCATCTCCCCAACTCAGGGAGACCTGGAGGACTTGCCTGGGTTTCCCTTTCCTGCACTGGGGCCTGGAAACGCTTTCCAAGCAGTGAGCTGGGGCAAACACAGAGCTCTCTCCTTATTGTGTCCCCTTTCTCAGAGGCCACTGCCCTGCACTGTCGGTTGTCTGTTGCCTGAAAAACATTTTTTCATATGTTTTTCTGGTTATCTGTTTCTTTAAGAGTGTGTGATGGGGGACTATAAATCCAGCCCTCATTATTCCACCTTGGCAGGAAGCAGGCCATTGGTCTCTTTGATTTCCTTTTCAGTCACTCATGAGGTGGTTCTTTCAATGTCCCTTCTGTCCCTTAACAATGCCTGATTCCGATTTCCTTCCTTGTCACGTTGTCTCCAGTTCATAAATAAATAGGCAATGGGAATAACTTTATTATTTTATTTCTAGTCAGTAACAGTGGCTAATTCACTTTTTCAATCTATCTCTGTTGCTTACAAATTCCTGCATCAGCCACCACGTCAGTTTAGTACTGATCCTTGGCACAAACGCCCCACTCCAGAGCTGCCGACCTGTCTCAGCTGCGTTCCCAGCGTTTGAGTTCACTTCTGGATGCCACCCCTAGGGTCTCCACTGTCCCATTCATCTCCAAGTTCTTTACGATGCTCATATTCATTCATATGCATTCAAAAATTGTTGTGGAGCATCCACTAGTCTAGTCCTGTGTTGGCCCCTGGGAGACCAATGGTGAACAGAGGAGCTGTGGCTCCAGTCTTCATGAACCTGACCGCATAACAAAGGGAATAGATGCCACTCAAATATTCATTTGTATATTTGTGAGAATTCAACTCGGAAGACTTCAAAATGATGGATAAAATTGTTTTTCAAACACTTTTTAAAAAACCACAACTGAGTAGCAGATAAAGAGGAAAAAAATGTGGTAGGCTTGATATAAAAATGGTGTAATTTTCTAGAATAAGCTATAATGAGCATGAAGGTCTGCATCCTTGGAGTCCTTGATGCTCGTTTTCAACAGGCCACGTGTGAGAGGGGGACAGGAAACAAACCAGGAGCTAAGGAAGAAAGATCAGGTCAGAAACCCTACTGAGGGTGGACCCTAAGGAGTAATCATACAGGAGTGAACCCGCCAAACTCCATCCCACAGATGAGATCATTTCAGTCTCATCCCCAGCTCTGGGTGGAGCAAATGAAATGAAATGAAAACAGGCTCCCCTGAGACTCCATTACTACAGCCTTCAATCACCTGATGCTGGGGCTTGGATTTAAGTGTGAAAACCAAGGGGCTGGAGGCCAAAACCATAATTTAAGGTATTGCTGACAGTCCATAGAGAAAATTAATGCAAATGACTGTTTAACATGGGACAAGGTGATAAACCTCAGTCATAATAAAAATACACTGAAATAATACTTTGCAGCTACCAAACTGGTAAAAATACCGAAGAAAGACATTCTCATTTACTACTGATGGTCTTACAAAATGCTCCAACTCCCATGGAGGAGACTATCTAGTAAAATTACATATACATTTACCCTTGTACACATGGGCCCTATTTCTAAGAATCCATCCCGAAGGTATGCCAAAAAATATACAAGTTGATATCAGCAAGTGGCTAAAAATTGCAGCTCTATTTGTAACAACAAAAGACTAGAAACAATGCAAATGCTCATAGAGCACTAGAGGAATAAGTTACTGTAATAGAGAACTAAGAAGTTGACTGAATATCAATAAAATATCAATAAAATATTATGCTGTATGCTGTTTATAAGAAATATTTCAGAAATAAAAGAACTTAAAATGATTGAAAGTAAAATGATAGAAAAAGATATATAAAGCAAATACAAACCACAAGAAGGAGGGGTAAAAAATTTAATTTTAGACAAAACAGGATTTGACAAGTTATTGTAAGAGATGAAGATCACAGCATGTTAGTAAATGGTTAATTTCACCAGAAAGATACATGTTTAACTTTGTATATTCCTAATATTATAGCTTACAGCAAAACTTAACAGAATCCAAGGAGAAACTGACAAATCCACTAGCTTAAAAGGAGGTTTTTAACAGCATACTCAGTAATTGCTAGATCAGAGAAAAATCATAAGGATTATAGCAGAGACAGAGCTACTTTATAGCAGAGCTACTTTCCCTCAATATCTGGGGTTATTTCCCTTCCTTTAAATACTTACTTAGCATCCAGAATAAAGACTATGTTTCCCAACTTCCCTGACACCCAGGTGTGGTTGTGTGACCAAGTTCTTGCTAAAGGAAAAAGTGTGAAAGTGAGAAGTACACCGTCTGGATCATGTCCTTAGAAGGAAACTGGCTGGAATGGAAATGTGAAGGTAAGAGCTAGCGATGGACCGGGAGATGGAGGCCATGTGCTGAGGGGAAGAGCAGCAAGGAGTGTGGGCCCTGGACACCATGAACACCTTGCATTGCTTTTGTGATAACTGCTGTTTGAGAGGGAAGTAAACTCCTGTCTGGCTTAAGTCACTGTTATTGTGGGTCTTTAATACAACATCTACATCATAACAAATACAAACTTAGTCCCTGGAAGTGGAGCTACAGGAACAGAATCTAGGTGACATTTGCTTGGAAGGCGCACTACTCAGAATACAGACTCTGAGAATGCAGACAGGGCAGGCTGGAAATCTGGGGGCCTGCGCAAATCACTTGGTAAATCTGTCTCCTCAGATACTTTGGCAGGTTTTTCACATGCTGACACAGCCTTCCTTCTCAGTTCCTTTATTTTGAATGACTTCAAGGTAGCCGCCAATAAGTTGAAGCAGAGCAGGACTGGCAGAGCACAGAGATCATTAATAAAAGTCCAGAACTGAAAAACTGCTAAGATGAGTGCTTTCCAACCGTGTTCACTCATGCACTCAAAATATAATCTAATATTTGTATAGCCCATAGGGGTACATCAGTGAAGCTACTCAGAGCCAGTGGTGACCAGACTGCATGCTCTGATCATCCCAAGTAGAGCCCAAAGGGAACAATATCTTGGCTGTATTTGTAACCTATTTGTGGCTGAACAGTATGCCCAGTGCGCTGCTTGAAGAGCTCTGTTTTACATAAGGTCTTTGGCTGTAGTAACTCCAACATGGAACTGACCAGAAGCAAGCAACCTAAGAAGCCTAAGGGAGTTTTGCCAAAGAACCCACAAGCCTAACCTGAAAAATCTGTGCTTGTTGACTCCTTAAAGCAGTCCCAAGCCCCAAGTCTGGAGAAGCAGGAAATGCCTGTAATACTATCGGTCACTGAGGAGGCACACATTCTAATAGCCACTTCAGTGTGCCACAGGACAGGTAAGAGGTAGGGAAGCTCCTTCTAATGGCAGAGCCACAGGACAAAGGACAAAGGAGTTCCTGCCAGACCTGAAACAATAACGGCAACATGGGCTAAGCAAGAATTTTCCTCCATTGCCAGGACAGTATATCTCCACATGCTCAGTAGCATTTAGATTTTCCTATAGAGGAATGGCTCCTGGGTGTGACTAAAGTTCCCTCTTCTCAGTGAGGAGTTTTTTATTGCCGATATTCTATTCATACTCCATGACCATGTAGGAGAGGGACAAGGGTGAGCATATTAATAGCCTTCATTGTAGGTGGCTGGGTCTTGCAGAGCCAGACCTGATGGAGTGAACAGGGCATCTCCCAGCTATTCTACACTTCTGGAGGGGATTTCAGGGATGGATTGTTGTCCTTGGGGAGAAAAGGTTGTGTTATGTGTAGTGAGAGGTGTCCATTGGCATAGTTGGGTAGGCATAATAGTTATCTATCATATCAGTCCAGGATTGCTTATGCTCGGACTGTTTTGGGAGAGAGAAGTACTTCTACCTTGTTTAAGTCACAGACTTGTTGGGCCTTTACTATATCATAACTACTGGCTTGTATCTTAACTACTATAGGTATAGAATAGATTTGAATAGCATAACCAAAAGCAACAGGAAACATGCATAAGAATAGTCCTAGAAGCTACTTTTAGAATGGTACAAAACTGCAAACAATTCAAATATCCATCAAGAACAGAATGGGTAAATAAATTGTAGTTTGTCAGACAGTAGAATATAAAATAGTGGGGGAAAAACAGGAATAAACATGAATCAACTGTGAACAAACATGATGTTTAGTAAAAGAAAACCACAGAAAAATACATGTGGAATTACTCCGTTCATGAAAGGTTTTAAATGAGACAAAATTAAAGGCGTACTATTTAGGTATACATTCATATGTGGTATATCCATTGTGGTGGCTGATTTTATGTGTCAAAATGACTGGGCCACGAGGTGCCCAGATTTTTGGTCAAACATTATTCTGGCTGTTTCTGTGAGGACGTTGTTGGATGAGATTAACCTTTAAATCAACAGACTGAGTAAAGCAGATTTCTCTTCCTGCTGGATGTGGGTGGGCCCCATCCAGTTAGTTGAAGGCCTGACTAGAACAAAAAAGCTGACTGTCCCTCTAGTAAGAGGGAATTCTGTTTGGTGACCTTTGAACTGAGATACTTGCTTTTTTCCTGCCTTTGAACTCAAACTGAAACATTGGGTCTCAAGCCTGCTGGCTTTCAGACAGGAAAGCCCTCCTGGGTCTCAGCCCTCAGCCTCGGACTCAGCTCTTCTGGGTCTCAGGCCTTCAGCCTTGGACTAGAACTCCACCAATGCTCTCCAGCTCGCCGACTCATCCTGCGGATCTTGTGACTTGCCAGCATCCATAATCACATGAGCCAATTCCTTATAATAAATCGTTTTCCACATTTATATACATCCTATTGTTTCTGTTTCCCTAGAGAACCTTAAATATGTACAATCCTTTAAAAAAAAAATAAAGCAAGAATGATTAACAACAAATTCAAGGCAGTGGTCACATCTGTTAGGGACAGAGAGGAGGATTCATTCAGGACACCCAGGGGACTGTAGTGTTCATGACGATGCTCTTTTGCTTCATCCTGGGTGGTGAACTTCAAGGATGTTCACCTTTTATTAGCCTTTAAAATTTACTTTTATCATATATTCTTTTTGTATGTATGATATGTTTCACAGAAAGAATGAAAAAAAAATTTTCTCATTAAAAATGTTGCAACTTTGAAAGTGCCGTGAAAAGAGGTGAAAGCTTCCATGGGCGCCTAAAGAAGGGTGGTCAGGGGAGATGTCACTGATTGTTCCTGTCAGGCCTTCTGTGTCTGTAACTAACATTCACAGTGTTTATTTATTGATCACATGAGGGACTTCCAAACAAATACTTCTGTTCTTTCTCAATATGCAGTTGACAAAAGCAAGGAAAGGTCAGTCACTCCTTAAAAGTGACACGGATGACTTCCCTGGTGGTCCAGTGGTTAACAATCTGCCTTCCAGTGCAGGGGATGCGGGTTCAATCCCTGGTTGAGGAACTAAGATTCCATATGCCGCGGGGCAACTAAGCCCACGCACTGCAGCTACTGAGCCCATGCGCCTCAACTAGAGAGTCCACGGGCCACAAACTACAGAGCCTACGCCCTCTGGAGCCCGCGTGCCACAACTAGAGAAGCCCATGCACCACAAGGAAGAGCCCACATGCTTCAACGAAGATCCCGTGTGCCACAACTAAGACCTGACGCACCCAAAAATAAATAAATTAAATAAATTAAATATATATATATTTTAAGTGACAAGGTCCAGCAGCTCCTGAAACTAGGTGGAGAACCACTTTCTGGCCAAGGCACACATTGAGGTCATATGACACACACACAGAGGCAGGCATTGGAAACACACCCCTCCCCTAATTTGTTTCCAAGCTTCTTTGGTTAATTTCACTAGGATTATCTCAGACAAGAAAACTCTTAGTCCCTGAAAAAGATAAATGGTCAGAAGAAAGCACACAGGAGATCACTGAATTGAGTGTCAAGGGAAGTAAATTCAGTCCACTCAGTTTATTTTTTTAATCTACTCATGACTCATTCATGGAAGAGTTTAAAATCCCCAAATCGTTCATCATGCTGGCGTGGAATGTGGAGCTGGATGCTTCGGTTAGCTGGATGCAAAATTTTCGTGCAGCAAACGTGGGGGTCTGGAAATACCTGCCCTCCATAGTGGAAGTTGGTAGAAAAAGTGTATTCAATGTGAAGAAATGTATGACCAATCTATTTAAATGAAGAGCATGTTATTAAAACAAAGGAAACAAGAAAAAGACAATTGTGTTTTATGTGGCAATTGGAGGTGGTCCTGTGTGTATGTATTCAGGGTTTTGAGAGTTGCTGACACAGCAAAAATAAGATTATCATTTATTAAATGCCTACTAGGCAGTTTAGACACAGTATCTCTTCTTTTATTGAAATATAGTTGATTTATAATGTGTCAGTTTCTGGTGTACAGCAAAGTGATTCAGCTATACATACATATATATATATATATATATATATATACTTTTTCATTTTATTTTCAACTATAGTTTATTACAAGACATTGAATATAGTTCCCATGCTATGCAGTAGAACCTTGTTATTTATCTATTTTATATGTAGTTGTTTGTATCTGTTAATTCCAAACTCCTAATTTATCCCTCCCTCCCCCTTTCCCCTTTGGTAACCATAAGTTCGTTTTCTATGTTTGTGAGTGCGTTTCAGTTTTGTAAATAAGTTCATTTGTATCATATTTTAGATTCCACACTTATGATATTTGTCTTTCTCTGACTTACATCACTTGGTATGATCATCTCTAGGTCCATTCATGTTACTACAAATGGCATTATTTCATTATTTTTATGGCTAATATTCCATTATGTATAAATACATACATATATATATATATATATATATATATGTATCACATCTTCCTTATCCATTTATCTGTGGATGGACATTTAGGTTGCTTCCATGCCTTATCTCTTATTTTTATGAGTGTGCTATGGTGAAAGCTTATTATCCCCACTTGACATAGGTGGGTTCAGCCTCTCTCCTAGATGTGAGAACCATCCTTGCCTTGAAGCAGAAAGTATAGAAAGAGCTGCCAGGTCTTGCCCACCTTGGGGTGGAGCGCTAAAGTGGTGGGATTCTGTCTTTACTAACCTGGGTTAGAAAGGTAATGCCTGTTTATTCCTAAGTAACTTACCCAGCATCTTCATCAGCTTAAAGAGTTGGAACTCTCCCTTTTTCTTCCCTACTCCTTTTCTACCTGCCCTCTTGTTGCCTTTCCCCCATATCCCTTCTTTCTGTGCTTGGTCCTCCTCTGTTGGATCCTGCTTCTCCTTTGCCTTTGGGTCCTGATGCAGGCTCCTTGTTCTCATTTCCATTTGTCATTACTTTGGACCATCCTTTACTTTCCAAATGGAGTTTTCTGGAAGCCCTTATATATGACCCTGGAAAAGATGGATCTAGTGCCAAGGTTTTTGCTCCTTCCTCTCATCTCATTTGACAGTAAGCAACTGAGAATAGGCGTAAAGATAAAGTCCAAACTCCTTAACATGGTCTACGTGGCACAAAAGTTCATTTAGATATCACCTTATTGTCTTATGTTAAGTCTCCTGTAGGAGACTCAAAGAATGAAAAGCTAAACATTCCTTCCATTTGTATTCTGGAAGGACAACCAAGCTTCTGTCTTTTGGACTTCTTGCCCTAGTAATAGTGGAGATTAATAATTCCTTTGTTTTTTCCAGAATATCACTAAAGATATCTTTGAATGCCTTTGTTTAGAAGGCCTAAGAGAGTATAGAAAAGGGTACTTTGAGAAGAAAAGGCATGTGACCCAATCCTAGAGGGAGAACCAATTCTTGTTTCCCATGAAACTGGAAATACAGGTGAGTTGTGGGTTTCATGAGTGGCAGGCACCAGGACTCTGCTTATATTTACGCCATAGTGGGTGGCAGGACCTCAGATACACATATGTTCTGGGATGCTAGCCCCTGAGCCCTGCATTTTGGAATCCATGGAAAATGCGGTTGTCTCTGCAGTGCTCATAATGGATGGAGAGATGCTGCTGGCTTTCAGATGGAGGGAAGCCCCAGGCCAGAGAGCATTGGAAGCAGCAGCTAGGATAGAGGAAACATCAGAGGTCCTCATCAACTTTTCTGGAATATGAATACTTCATAATTCATAGAGGAAAGGATCACAAAAATGTGACTGAGAATAGCTATCCCTCAATCCTTAGCAGAAATAGCCATTTGCTAAAATTAGATATATATATATATAACATCTCCAGAGTCTGGTGCAAATTTACTTCTTCCAGCTTTGCTTTACCCCTTTACCAAATTGTATTTTGCCTTACTCTAGTTTAGTTTAAAATTTTCAATTTTTAAAGTACACCATTAGTTTCTTTGCATCCAAAACCTTTGAGTTTGTCATTATATCTGCTTGAAATACTTCTGTCTCCTGTCTTCCCACCCCCAAGACACACATACACACACACATACTTAGGTGAACAGAAATTTGGAATGGGACCATGTGACCCTGGGGTTGATGGTAAGTCTGCCTATTTTGATTCACTTGTGTAGCTGACTAGGGATTTGTGCTTGTTTAATTTGGTCACTGCTCAATACAGAATTGAAAACTTACACAGAAAAATGAAATTTGTGTGTAGCCCTGATTTAGAAAGGAACAAAAGTGCTAGCAGAAGTTAAATGAATCCTGCATAGAAATATGTTTCCAATCAAAGCTGAGAAACACTGGGAACCAAAAGGCTGTCTCTTGCCTTTTATTATAAATCTGATGCACTAGCAAAGGCCTTGAATTGTTGAGCTCGTTACAAATCCATAAAATAGTCCTCTCTAAGGAGCTATTTCAACCTTTTTTGTATAACACTCATTATAAATTAATTCTCTCTGACAACTAACTAGGGAAATATTTTAATCTGGATAGACAAAAATCATACTCTTCTAAGAAGCCACCATAAGGTCTATGTTCTGTTACTAAAGACAATTTTATTAAGGTTCAAGAGTGATTTTCAAACTAGTGTTGTTTTGATGTGTCTAATACACAATATAGTTGCTGAGTTTATCTACTAAATTAGTCCCTCTTGGTACACATTACACTGGGAGCAGTCTTGAGGAATGATAGTGAAATTGAACCTTGTTTCATGTTTTGATTACCTGTATTATTATTACTTTCTCCCTTGAAAGACTTAAAAAAAAATTAAAATTTTCTTGGGAATAGAATGAGAGCAAATATTATTCTGCTGTGCAGACATAACAACTGTAAAAAGAACACAAATGTTTCAAAGAAACCAGAGACAACTCTGCCTGCGGGAGGTTTGTCTTCTTGTCAGAAGCCTCTAGATTAGGTTTGCTACATTGAAATCAAATAATACATATTTCAGTCCAGGGGATATTGAAAGTAGAATTATATTTCTGTGTTCAATGCATAAAATATCAGCAAATAATTCAGTGGTTGCAGAACAGTTGTTTCTTTGGGTAGGGATTTTGCCAGCCTGTTTTGTAGCTTTGCAATTCTCTTGAGCAAAGTGATAAAGGTGATGAATGTCTATTTTGAATTAACTCCTGTTACAGTGAAGTGCCAGTTGATCCGAGCTCTTTCAGTCATGACAATTCAAACGTATCTCATTCTTTTTATAAAAATCTGAGCAATACTTTCTTGAAAAGCAAAAACTGACAAGAAGTATACCTCCCTGGAGATAAAGGATGGATGGGAATCATTGAATGGATGTTTGAAATGTCATTGTCAGATTGCACTGGACACTCTGCAATCACTCAATTGCATAGTTGCTCCCCAGCCTCTCCTCTGCGTTCTCAACACCAATTCCTTCCAAGCCTGAGTCTTTGGAACTTATGCAAAAAGGAACGACATGGATTTTTATATCTTCCTAAATCCATTTATGAAATAGCTGTGACCATTGTAAATAGAATGTGAATATTACACTTTTGTGACAGTACATTGAATCATAAAATGTTTGAGTTAGAAGAGGCCTGAAAAATCATCTTAACTTTACTGTAAGGAAATTCTGGCCATAGGAGTTGGCATAACTTGCCAGTTAGTTGGTAGAAAAGCCTGAATAGGAACTTTGCACAATATGTGGTATGGAATAGGTGCTCAATCAGTTTTAGCTTAATTTAATTGAATTGGAATATACTCTAGCTCAGAGTGCAACAAAGATGACTTATCACTTTACAGACGCTTAAGATGACTCATAAAGTCATCTCTGCTGAGAAGAAGAGCTAACATTTCTTGAATTTATACTATGTGCCAAGCTTTATGCTAAGTGTTTTATATACATATTATTTCTACTGTTCAATCAGGTATATCTTTTATCTTTCTTTTTTCTTCACACAAAGAAGCCAAGGATCAGGAAGATTAAATAACTCGGCCAGTTACCAAGCTAGTGAATAAAAGAACGAGGATTCCAACTTAGCACAATCTGACTCCAAAGCTTGTTTTTTTTTTTAACCACTATGCTGTAACCGAGTATTTTTACTGGCCAAGTTAAAGAATTGAAGTGTCCACAGAATGGCTCCAAGTAATGCCTGTTGATACTAAGAGAGTTGACTGAAAAATGCAAAGACAATTGACTTCCAATTCTGGTAACTTGGCAAACTAAGCCAATTGAGAAACTCTCATGTAACAACTACTTGGAGAGCTGGATGAATTATTTTTAATATGATATCCTTCAGGCGCTTAACAGGAAATCACATAACACATGAATGCTCATGCACACACACACATACACACACACACACACAGGAAAGATACAGCTACAAGCAAAGATGAAGGATTCATATTTGGAAAACAAACTTTGTTGAAGTTTAATTCTCAGTCAAAATTGAAAAATGTGTTTGAAAAAGATCCATGTGTGTCAGAGTTATCAGACACAATAAACAGCAGGATTTATAGTCCCCAAAACTTGGATAGATAGAACCCATTGGAAAATAACAAGACACTGTGAAAAAAACACAAGCAGATGTGAAGAAAAAAATCAAACTTGAATTTGCAAAAATTAAAAATAGAACAATTTAAATTAAAACCTCAATCTACAGGCTAATTAGCAGATTGGACCTGGTGGCAGAGAGAACTGGTACAATTGAGAGATCTGAACAGTTTCCCAGACAGTAACTCAGAGATCTGAAAAAATGGAACAAATGAAAGAGATTCTAAGCACCATGGAGGATGTGGTGAGAAGGTTCAACAGTATCTAATAGGAGTTCAGAAGGTAAGAAAAGAAAATACTTGTTGGCAAGGTTCAATATGATATTCAATATTCGATGATTGACTACATTTCTAGAACAGGCAAAAGACATGTATTTTCAGGTGGAATGCATACACAGCCCAAGGAGTTTAAAAAATATAAATCCACACTCTTTTAAGGGATTTTTTTGGCCAAAGTCTCAACAGCCTCTCTCTTCTATGCCAATATTCAAATCAATTATAGGATTATTTTTTGTAAGGCAATAAATAAAAAACTCAGAAATCCAAGAAAAAAGTCATTAGTCAAATGGCTTTTCAACGACTCTGTTTATCCTCTACTCAAAATAGCAAATAACTAATCATCAGATATTACTCTCATTGTTTCCAAATATTACTTTTATGATTTCATAGCTTTCTGTGGTTGGTACCTGTATCATTTAATTGTTTCCTACATTCACCCTTGTAGAACTGCCATCTTAGGAGTGACAGACCAAAAGAAGTTTGTCCTTGGTAAAGCTTTGTGGACACAATCCAGCTAGTGCTTTTCCCAGCAAGGCCACATATATCCAAGAAAAATTAACATATTCAAAAACAGTTAAAGGTTGTATAACCCCAAAATGAGTCAGGTGTAGATGGGAGGGAGGAATACTCAAACCAGTAGAAAACAGGAAAGAAACCTAAGAAAAAAACATTATTCAAAGAAACTACAAAGTAATATGGAAGAAATAAATCCAAATATACCATTAATCACAATAAATGCCAATGGGCTAAACGTACCAATTCAAAGACAAAGAGTCTCAGCTTTTTAAAAAAGTACTGCTGTTCAACACCCATTTATGATAAAAACTCTCCCGAAAGTGGGCATAGAGGGAGCCTACCTCAACATAATAAAGGCCATATATGACAAACCCACAGCCAACATCATTCTCAATGGTGAAAAATGGAAAGCATTTCCTCTAAGATCAGAAACAGGACAAGGATGTCCACTCTTGCCACTATTATTCAACATAATTTTGGAAGTCCTAGACATGGCAACAGAGAAAAAAAAGAAATAAAAGGAATCCAAATTGGAAAAGAAGAAGTAAAACTGTCACTGTTTGCAGATGACATGATACTATAAATAGAAAATCCTAAAGATGCCACCAGAAAACTACTAGAGCTAACCAATGAATTTGGTAAAGTTGCAGGATACAAAATTAATGCACAGAAATCTCTTGCATTCCTATACACTAACAACAAAAGATCAGAAAGAAAAATTAAGGAAACAGTCCCATTTACCATTGCAAGAAAAAGAATAAAATACCTAGGAATACACCTACCTAAGGAGGCAAAAGACATGTACTCAGAAAACTATGAGACACTGATGAAAGAAGTCAGAGATGACACAAACAGATATACCATGTTCTTGGATTGGAAGAATCAATATTGTCAAAATGATTATTCTACCCAAAGCAATCTACAGATTCAATGCAATCCCTATCAAATTACCAGTGGCATTTTTCACAGAATTAGAACAAAAAATTTTACAATTTGTGTGGAAACACAAAAGACCCCGAATAGCCAAAGCAATCTTGAGAAAGAAAAATGGAGCTGGAAGAATCAGGCTTCCTGACTTCAGATTATACTACAAAGCTACAGTAATCAAAACAGTATGGTACTGGCACAAAAACAGAAATATAGACCAATGAAACAGGATAGGAAGCCCAGAGATAAACCCACATACCTATCGTCACCTAATCTATGACAAAGTAGGAAAGAATATACAATGGAGAAAAGACAGTCTGTTCAATAAGTGGTGCTGGGAAAACTGGACAGCTCCATGTAAAAGAATGTAATTAGAACACTTCCTAACACCTTACACAAAAATAAACTCCAAATGGATTAAAGACCTAAATGTAAGACCAGACACTATAAAACTCTTAGAGGAAAACAGGAAGAACAAACACTGTTTGACATAAATTGTGGCAAGATCTTTTTTGACCCACATCCTAGAGTAATGAAAATAAAAACAAAAATAAACAAGTGGGACCTAATTAAAGTCTTTTGCACAGCAAAGGATCATAAACAAGACAAAAAGACAACCCTCAGAATGGGAGAAAATATTTGCAAATGAAGCAACTGACAAAGGATTAATCTGCAAAATATACAAACAGCTCATGCAGCTCAATATCAAAAAAACAAACAATCCAATCAAAAAAATGGGCCGAAGACTTAAATAGACATTTCTCCAAAGAAGACATACAGATGGCCAAAAAACACATGAAAAAATGCACAACATCACTAATTATTAGAGAAATGCAAATCAAAGCTACAATGAGGTATCACCTCACACCCATCAGAATGGCCATCATTAAAAACTCTACAAACAATTAATGCTGGAGAGGGTGTGGAGAAAGGGAACCCTCTTACGCTGTTGGTGGGAATGTAAATTGGTACAGCCACTGTGGAGAACAGTATGGAGATTCCTTAAAAACCTAAAAATAGAACTACCATATGACCCAGCAATCCCACTCCTGGGCATATACCCAAAAAAAACCATAATTCAAAAAAACACATGCACCCCAATGTTCATTTCCACACTATTTACAATAACCAGCACATGGAAGCAACCTAAGGGTCCGTCAACAGAGGAATGGATAAAGAATATGTGGTACATATATACAATGGCATATTACTCAGCCATAAAAAGGAATGAAATTGTGCCATTTGCAGAGATGTGGATGGACCTGGAGACTGTCATACAGAGTGAAGTAAGTCAGAAAGAGAAAAAGAAATCTCATGTATTAACACATATATGTGGAATCTAGAAAAATTGTATAGATAACCTCATTTGCAAAGCAGAAATAGAGACACAGACATAGAGAACAAATATATAAATACCAAGAGGGATGGGAGGGTGGGATGGTTGGGAGATTGGGATTGACATATATACACCACTGTGTATAAAATAGATAACTAATGAGAACTGACTGTATAGCACAGGGAACTCTCCTCAATGCTGTGTTGTGACCTAAATGGGAAGGAAATCCAAAAAGGAGGGGATATATGTATACGTATAGCTGATTCACTTTGCTATACAGCAGAAATTGACAACAATGTAAAGCAACTAGACTCCAATAAAATAAATAATAAAAATAAAAAATAAATTTTAAAAAAGTAGTTGTATTCTATTTAGAGAAGACATCTAAAAAAGATGACAAAGAGAAAAAACAAAAGGTTAGAAAGTATATACCAGTCAAATACTAAGCAAATGTTATTATAGTGAGTGGTGCTCAATACCTTCAGATGGACACGGCCTAAGGGCAAGGACCATGTGGGCAGCAGCTAGGATACACTAAGCATCAGAGTTATCAATTTTTCTGGGATGTGAATATTTCACAATTTATGTATAAGGAAGAAAAACCATTTTATTTTTTTCCAACTTAGTTTTTTGAGTTGGAAGCTTATCTCATTAATTTTCAATTTTCAAACTTTTTGTTTTTGAATATGTATATATTATATGCTGTAAATTTCCTTCTAAGTATAGCTACATTCCATGAATATTAATATATAGTGTTTTCATTGTTGTTTACTTCTAAAAATTCAAATTTCCATTATGATTTCTTCTTTTGAGAAGTGAGAATTTCAATTTCCAAATTTTTGAGTGTGTTTTTCATTTTAAATTATATTTTATATTTAGGTGTTAAGAACATACAGTGACAAAAGAGAAAAATAATAATTCTTGAGTAAAGTGTGTTGGAATAGTTGAATCTTTTTTTAGAGATTCACTATGTATATTAACACATAAAAGGACATGAAAAGATGTGCAGCTAAGCAACCCAGCTGTCATTTTTATATATTCCAAAATTATTTAACCAGATGTCTGTTTATAATGTTGCACCTATTGCAGTGACACTATCAGTACCCTGCCCGTATCCCCTCAAAACACAAAAATTCCAGTATATGCTCATAACCACAAGCAGCTGAGTGCTTTCCCTTGATCCATAGGTGAGAAGAAGGCAGGAAGTGCTAGGGATTTAAAGCCCTTGGGAGCAGCCCTGAATCACTGATGAATGAAGGAGAGTCAGTACCCTAGCTTCCTTGCTCCTTGGGTGAGACAACTTCTGGGCAGAAAGCACGTTTTTTAGTATCTCTCAGAGTGCCCCGGTGGGACCAAGCTCCAATTGCCCACAGTGGAAATCAGCTTTATAACACACGTTTTCTTGACTTTCTTCCCTTTCCTGTCTCATTTCCCCACCACTTACTGGTGCTCCTAAGAAGTCAACCCAAAACACCAATTAACAGCTTGAAAGAATTCTGAAAGGAATAGAATTTGAGGATAGAAGCTTTAAAACATTGGGTTACCATCAGTTTCATTATATGCTTTTATCTGAGATTAGAGGAACTTATTCATATTCATGAAATAAAGAACTATAGGCAAGTCAAGAAATACAGTTTATCCCAGCAGAGAGCTTATGGCCCCTCATTCTACTTTTGGAAAACTTGAAACTCTTTAATAAAAATAAATTTCTGCTGTTTGTAAGCCACCCAGTATATGGAATTCAGTTAGAGCAGCCAGGACAGACTAAGACAAGGGCTTTTTATCCTAGGATCCATGGATGACCAGGGGATAAGTGGTTAGAATTCAGAGAGTCCTTCAACTTGGAGATAGATAGGTAGACAGATCGATAGATACATGGATAAATCTAGATAGACACAGATATAGAGATCTAAATATATATATCTTTAATTTCAGTAACCTCTAACTGAAATTTAATATATCCTTTAATTGGGAATGTAGGCACCAAACCACACAGTAGAATTGGCTGTCACTTTATGACCTGTAAAAATTGTTGGGTTTTTTTGGTATCACATTATAATTGTTGTAGATAACTTGCAATATTATTTTCACTCATCACAATCTCAAGATTATGGTAGGTATTATACCCCTTAGTTCTTATTATCTAGTAAGTAAAGATATATATGAATACATACAACTCTGTCAACTATATCTGTTTAAATATATTGATAACTATTTAAAAAATATATTTGGTGTCTTTTGGAATCCTATGGTATGTTATTTTATGCATTAAAAAAATATTTTTGGGGCTTCCCTGGTGGTGCAGTGGTTGAGAGTCCGCCTGCCGATGCAGGGGACACGGGTTCGTGCCCCGGTCCGGGAAGATCCCACATGCCGCGGAGCGGCTGGGCCCGTGGGCCATGGCCACTGAGCCTGCGCGTCCAGAGCCTGTGCTCCACAACGCGAGAGGAACAGCAGTGAGAGGCCCGCATATCACAAAAAGAAAAAATAGAAAAAAAAAATTTTTTTTTTGAGTAGAGATCCATAGGCTTCACCAGACTGCCCAGAAGTGCAAGGCATAGAAAAGATTAAGAACACCTAATGGGCACCATTACCCATTTCACATATTGGGAGACTGAGGCATAGAAAGCCTAAGCAATTTGCCCAAGGTCAAAGAGTTTATAAGGCGCAGAGCTAGGAGAGGAACGCAGGTAATCTGGCTACGGAGTTCACGCCCTTAACCAAGTCCCTGTGGCTGCCTCTCTGAGAGTCTGTAAAAGCTCCTCTACAGTATTAGAATACAGAGGCGCCAACGTCTCCCCAAGAGTAATCTCGGCCGCGCATGCGCGCTCCGCATAGCAGCCAGCTGCGGTCAATTAAACCCTCAATTGGATCCTTTTGTACCATCCTGCGTGTTCCGGCCGTCGTCTACCTCTCCGAGCGTCTCTCCTCTGATTTCCAGCTACATTGCTCTTTGAACTCAGTCTTTCTTCTTGCTGGAACGCTCTTCCACCCTTCACTTCTTTTTCATCGTATGACCTTGGCCTCCGTGTCGCCACCGCACAGAGGGCTTCCGCGGTTAACTTATCAAAGTAAGTTCCCTTTTTCTTTATTTATTTTATATGTTAATCCTGTCTCAGTTCTGGATATTGCAAATATCTTTTCCCAGTTTTTGGCTTGTCTTTCGCCTTCTTTAATAGAATCATTGGATGAGTAAAATTCTTAATTTTAATGAATCAAGTTTATCAGTCTTTTCCTTGATAGTTTGTGCTTTTTGTTTCTGAAGAAATCATTCCCTACCTCCTAAGTCACTGGGATATACTTTTGTATTTCTTCCTAAAAGTTTTAAAGTTTTGCCATTCACATTTAAGCTCTTGATACATCTAGAATTGACTTCAGTGAAAGTTGTGATGTAGGGATTCAGTTTTTTTTCCATATGGATCTGAAACATTTCTTTAAAATCCTTTCGTTGTAGGATATTTTAATTACAGAATGTTGTTATTTCATAATGATAGAACATGGGGTGCTTAACAACAAGAGAAGACCCTGATGCTTTCTGTGAAAACTTGCCATGATTTGTAACGTGGAGGAGTGAAGAAAGCACTTTTCTATTATATTTCCACTAAGTATTTTCTAAAGAAATTAAAACTGGCCAATTTTAATTAAATACTCAAATTTTAAACTCCTTAAGAAGAAATGCTATATATAGAATTGGCAGTCATCTCTCTATGGTTTGGATGCTACTTCTTGAGGCACTCCTACCTAGCACTATGTCCAGCAACTTGGCACTTAACATTCAGAAAGTAAAACTTCTAGAAAACAAAAGATCAGGAGGAATGCATGTGCATGCCTGCATGCATGCATACATGTCTTTGTGTGCTTATGTTGGGATTTGTGTGTTTGCATATGTATGAAGTAAGGGGAAAAACACAGAAATGGCAGTGTGGCATTTCATCTTGAAAAATGTACCCTTTCCCAACTGCAGCACAGTGGAAGGTGACAGAGAAGGAGTCCTGGTGGCAATGCATGCTGGGATTGTTGCTTTCATAAGCTCATTAGTTCAGCTGGTCACCCCAGTTACTCTTACCAGATGTAAGGAAAAGAAAGAGAGATAGAAGGAAGGAAGTGGGCAACTGGCAGAAATTTCTGCTGTGGGAATCTGCATGTACAGCCTTAATTATTTGTAGTAATTCTTGGCATACAGCAAGACATGTCAGGGCCTGGACTATGGACTCAGGAATCCCTATAGATGGATGAAAGGTCACAGCTGGAGCATCTGGAGAGATAACTGGTTCCTAGGAGTAAATGATTATAGCTGTAACCTTCCTACTGAAAGATCAATAGCTTAAGTATTTTATTCCCTTAATTGGGCTTTAATCTGAAAATGGCACAGCAAGACTTTACGTTTCAAAGGAAACACAGAGGGAAAAAAGTCCTTTTCCAGACTTTTATAGAAGGATATTATATAGAATGAAACTGGATAGTTGTCACTGATTCTCTTATTAGGGCACCCTAAATACTGTGACTGGATCTAATTCTCCATAATACTGTAGAACAGTAGTTAGGAGCTCAGATCCTGGAGCTAAACACCTAGAGTCCTAATCCTGCAGCCACAATTTATCCCTTGCTTTTTCTTAACATGACTTTATCTCTATGCCTAACTTCCTATATCTATAAAAATGGGGAGAGGGAGTAAAAATATTATCTGCCTCATGGAATCTTCTAAGGGTTAGATGAGTTAATATGTGTTAAAAGCTTAATCAGAGCCTGACTGGCAATATTATAGAATTGATAGACCCCACTCTCCGAAATTTCCTCATTCAACTCTATGTAACCACAAAGTGCTTGCTAAAACAGCAAACTGAGTTAATAAGAAAAAATGCTAACTGGTTTGATTTTCTCATTGCTACTTTACCTCCAGGAAAGAAACTTGACATTTTGTTTCTGTAAAATGCCCCCGGAACTGGAGTATGCTAGGTCATGTTATTATCCCCAGTTCTTCCATGTTTCTCCCAGGGAGTAGTTTTTACCTCCCTACCCATCAGCTTGGCCATGTGATGTGTTTTGGATGATACATTTTGAGCAGAATTGATGTATGCAACTTTCAGACAAAAATGAAAGGGTCATTTCATGATGTGGTATTGCTCTATTTCCCATGAGGCCAGTTAAAGGCAGCTCCAACAACCTGGATCCGCTAATGAAGAAGTTGTGAATTAAAGCCATCTCCAGTCTGCAGCTGACATGAACATGGGCAGAAATAAACTTTTGTGTTGTAAGCCCCTTAGAGTTTGTTTGTTTCTGCAGTATAACTTACATAAACCGATACAAGGGAGATGGAGGAGTGTGTTAGTTTAGGTAGAGGCAGAAACTATCAACCTGGGGCAGGGAGAAGTTGTCCAACCCTAGAAAAACTGTGTTTTCAGGGACCCACACCTCCTCTCCCTACCCTGCTACTTCTCTGCCTAGAATAGAGGACTGACCTGAGAAAAACAAACAGCTTAATGCATTTAGTTATATGAGCTTCTAGCCTCCCCAGAGATGCTCTTCAATACACATCTTAAAGGGTTCGACCATGTTGACTTTTCTGCGTGAGCATATCATAAAGACCACCATGAATCTAAAGATAATGGGGTCTCCCTGAAAGACCTGGACTGTTTAAGCCTCTACCCTAGGGGCTTCAGCCTAACCCCAGTGGAGTTGGGAGCCCCAGGAATGACTGAGACTGAATTTCTCACCACCCTAACAAGATTAGAAATTTGAGCTAAGTTTTGCATGCAGTTGTGGTAGTCATGAGTTTATGCCTGCTTTGTTTGCTTGTTTGGGGAGCTTCTTTTGAAAAACATGATTACTTTAGCAAATATGTTTCCTAGATATTGAGCAATAACTGGGGATTACAGACCGTTAACGGCATAATCCCTTGCTCACACCAGGTATCTTAAAATCACCTCTGACTCCCCTCTATCTCACCCTGTATCCAATGCTTCAGGAAATTCTGATGGCTCTACCTTTAAAATATATCAAGAATACAACTACTTTTCATCACCAGAGTGGTCCAATCTACCATCATCTTTGCCTTAGTGTATTATGATAGCCTCTTAACTAGTGTCCCTGCTTTCACGTTTGCCGCTTCCTATATTCATTGTCAACAAGACAGCCATAATGGTCCTGCTAAACTTGGAACAGATTATCTCAGTATTTTACAGTGGCTCCTCGTTTCTTTCAGAATCTAATCCATGGCCCTTAAAATGTACAGCAAGTACCCCCTGTACTCTCTTACCTCTCTGAGTGTATTTCCTTACCTCTTCACTGCTTTTTAAACATATTAGGCACATTCCTGTCTCAGGGCCTTTGCACAGACTGTTCCTGATGTCTGGAATGCTTTCCCATCCAGTATCTGCCTGGCTTACTCCACATTTACCTCAAGGAATTGCTTAAATGTCTTCTCTGATGTCCACTGATCCTCATAAATCTAGACACCTCCATCTAAAACTGTAGCTCTTTCTGGCACTCCCAGTTTCCCTTATCCATTCTCTTTTTATTTAGCCAGAGTACTTAGCCCATTCTGACATACCGTACCATGTCTTATTTATTATGTTTGCTTTTTGTTGTTTGTGTTCCATTCCAGGAGTGTGAGTGCAGGAAATTTTGTTGATTTTGTTCATTGAAAACTAGAGTGGTACCTGGTACGTATCAGATGCTCAACAAATATTTATTGAATGAATTAATGAATGAATGAAGTGCAGTACAGTGTGCTGGTGGTCACAGGCCAGAGCAAAAGCCTCCACTCTGGTTTGACCGAGCCATCCTGTAGTGAGGTAGGCCCCTGTGGCTGGGTCAATCATTGTGTAATTCTGAGAGGGAGAATCTCCCTAAATTTTGCACCCTAGCACCTGCCTTACTCATCTCACACAGTCTGGGCCCTGGCCAAATGTGACCGCTTCTGTTTCTTAACTAAACACTTCTGAATAGAGAAGATGGTAAGGAAACAACACAGTGTATCTGAGTGAATTTTACATCTTGTCCCCCGTAAATACAGACACATTTTTTCATTGAGTGCCCTACTGTTCACAACAGAAATAGGGGGAGAAAAACCATTTTCTTCTGAGGAATGCAGGTGGCTTCAGGAAGAAAACTGTGATTACCATATTTTTTAAAGGTTATTTGAGTCCACTGCCGAAATAGTTGTGAAATTATACATTAATCTTTGGAAAACATTAGAATATAATTTACTACTACCAGTTAGACTTAATATTTAATTCAGTTAGGTTCAGTTCAGTTATTAGCATTTTCCTTCTCAAATATGCAAAGGTGATTTAGTTCTCTGGGAAATTCTTCCTAGGCTTCAAGAGTTCATATTCAAAAAACTTGCTGAGAGGCAGCAAGCTGCAGGTACGTCATTTATACATTCAGAAACCCTATGCTGACTCTCTAGCTGGCATAAACTCTTTTGTATTCAGATCGTAATATTGCTGTCTGTTTAGGTTATGATACTGAATTCACAAAAAAGCCACCCAAAAGGATTCACTGTATGACCCAGTACCTAAACTGTATCCAAAAAGCTACTCTTTTGGTATAAAGATTTCCAAGGAGGAAAGGAAACACCCCAGGTTCTTATTCATTCATTTGCTTGTTTCCTGCTGTAGTAGCAATTGCAGCAGAGATCTGGAACCTCAAAGAGGGGTTCCCTCCTTTACCAAATTAAAAATTCTTCTTACTGCTTTAATGTGTGGGGTTTTGCTTTTCTTTAAGTCACAGACTGAAATTGACATTTGAAGTGCCACAGCATTGTAATGAATACTAATTATATTGGCGGTAGCCCAAGAGCCAGGAAGTGGTGTGGGAGGAAGCACAGTGGTCCCTCTTCAGGACCCTCTTGCTAAAAGTGACCTGTGACACTCCTCCCTTGTGGCCACACAAGGTTCAGTTTAATTCATCACTGAGTGGAAGTGGACACCTCTGATGTGCAGAGCTGCAAGCTCCTTTTTGAATCCTAGTCCCTCTTTAATATG
This sequence comes from Hyperoodon ampullatus, assembly GCF_949752795.1. Lineage (NCBI taxonomy): Eukaryota > Metazoa > Chordata > Mammalia > Artiodactyla > Ziphiidae > Hyperoodon > Hyperoodon ampullatus. The sequence goes on from NC_136919.1 coordinate 83,041,054, forward strand.
TAACCTGAGCAGCCAAAGAATAAATCTTCCATGCTTTCTCCTGGCACCACCTTCAACCACGCATGAAATATTTCTGTCCTTTGCCGAGTGACAAACCAGAGATGCAGGCTCTGAAAAAGACCGTTGCCTGTCGTTTTTTTAAGTGTCTTTGTGGAGTGGGCCACAAAGAAAAAGGCAGCAGGAGCATATGTTTGTAGATGCTTTTTATATCCCAAAAGGAATAAAAGGAGGAAGACACTGTGGGGATTGCAATTTACATTTGGATTATTTATTTTTATGTTAAACACAGACTCCCTGGAAGAGTGTTGCTCTTAACGCAGGCCAGGGTGGCCAACTGGAAACTGGCAATCCTTTCCTCTCTGCGGGCTTGCCCACTCAGTCAACCAACTGTCAAGCAAGTGGGTTTGCCTCCTACTTATGTGACTGTTCCCAGGTTCCCCCAAAACTTATCCAGTTTCTTACGTGGGTGCTAATCTTACCCCTTTGCCTAAGATACAGGGATAAAACTTGCCTGGATATAGATTGCTCTAACACTTGCTAACTTCATAACTTTGGACACATAGTGTCAGGACTCTAAATCTCAGTTTTCTCATCTGTAAAACAGGGGTAATGATAGCTCTTATCTCACATGGTTTGTCTTGGGACCAAATCTATGTAAGGCGTTTGGCTCAGTGCTTGGCATAGAGTACTCCCTCTTAAAATTCTAGCCATTATTGCTATTACTATTATTATTATTCTCATGTTTATTATTGGCACCATAGGATAGATACCTCCCAGGTAATTTTCATAGAGAAAAATCTAAAATTCTAGTATGTGCTAAAGACTTCCTGGGTTCTGCTCAGTTTGGGTTCACCCTAAAGTAGATGCCTGAAGCAAAGATACAGTTACATGATCATAATGATGATTTTTATTCTTCAGTTTGTTAATGTGGTGTATCACATTGATTTCTTTGTGTATGTTGAACCATTCCTGCATCCCTCGGATAAATCCCACTTGATCACAGTGTATGATCCTTTTACTATATTGCTGAATTTGATTTGCTAATATTATGTTGAGGATTTTTGCATCTATGTTCATCAGTGGTGTTGGCCTATAATATTCTTTTTTATGGTGTCCTTGTTGGGCTTTGGTATCAGACTGATGCTGGCCTTGTGAAATGAGTTTGGAAGCATTCTTTCCTTTTCAATTTTTTGGAATAGTTTTGAGAAGGATAGGTGTTAATTCTTCAATAGATGTTTGGTAGAATTCATCTGTGAAGCCTCTGGTCTGGAATCTTGCTTATTGGGAGTTTTTTGATTACTGATTCAATTTCATTACTGTTAACTGTTCATATTTTCTATTTCTTTCTGATTCAGTCTTGGGAGATTGTATGTTTCTAGAAATTTATGAGTTTCTTCTAGGTTGTCCAATTTATTGGCGTTTAGTTTTTCATAGTAGTCTCTTATGATCCTTTGTTTTTCTGTGATGTCAGTTGTAACACCTCCTCTTTCATTTCTGATTTTATGGTTTGGGGCCCTCTCTCTTTTTTTCTTAATGACTCTGGCTAAAGGTTTATCAATTTTGTTTACCTTTTCAAAGAACCAGTTCTTAGTTTCATTAATCTTTCATATTATTTTTTTAGTCTCAGTTTTATTTATTTCTGCTCTGATTTTTATAATGTCATTCCTTCTACCAATTTTGGGTTTTGTTTGTTCTTTTTTTCCTATTTCCATTAAGTGTAAGTTTTGGTTGTTTATTTGCAGTTTTTCTTATTTCCTGAGGTAGGCTGTATTGCTATAAAATTCCCTCTTACAACTGCTTTTGCTGTGTCCCATAGATTTTGGATTGTTGTGTTTCCATTTTTATTTGTCTTCATTTTTTTATTCCTTCTTTGATTTCTTCAGTGACCCATTGGGTGTTTAGTAGCATATTGTTTAGCCTCCATGTATGTGTGTTTTTGGCAGTTTTTTTTTTCTTGTTTGATTTCTAGTCTCATAGCATTGTGGTCAGAAAAGATGCTTGATATGATTTTAATTTAAATTTACCAAGGCTTCTTTTGTGGCCTAGTATGTGATCTATCCTGGAGAATGTTCCATGTGCACTTGAAAAGAACGTGTATTCTGCTGTTTTAGAATGGAATGTTATATATATATATATATAATATATATATATTATATATATATATATAATATATATATATATATGCCTGTTAAGTTCACTGGGTCTAATGTGTCATTTAAGGACAGTGTTTTGTTACTGGTTTTCTGTCTGGATGAACTATTCATTGATATAAGTGGGATGTTAAAGTCCCCTATTATTATTGTGTTACTGTCCATTTCTCCCTTTATGCTTCTTAACATTTGTTTTATGTATTTAGATGCTCCTATGTTGGGTACATATATATTTACAAGTGTACTTCTTGTTGGATCAATCCCTTTATCATTATATAATGCCCTTTTTTGTCTCTTGTTACAGTCTTTGTTTTAAAGTCTATTTTCTCTGATATTCTCAGCTTTCTTTTCATTTCCATTTGAATGGAGTGCCTTTTTCCATTTTATACTTTCAGTCTGTGCTTGTCTTTAGATCTGAAGTGAGTCTCTTGTGGCAGCATACATACAGTTTTCAATGCATTCAGTCATTCTCTGTCTTTTGATTGAAGCAGTTAGTCGTTTTACATTTAAAGTAATTACTGGAGGAGGACGTTCAAGTTGGCCGAGGAATATGACATGGAGATCACCTTCCTCCCCACAAATACATCAAAAATACAACTACGTGTGGAGCAACTCCTACAGAACACGTACTGAACACTGGCAGAAGACCTCAGACTTCCCAAAAGGCATGTACCTGGGTAGGGCAAAAGAAAAAACAAAAAACAGAGACAAAAGAATAGGGACTGGACCTGTACCTCTGGGAGGGAGCTGCGAAGGAGGAAAAGTTTCCACACACCAGGAAGCCCCTTCACTGGCGGAGATGGGGGATGGGTGGGGGGGAAGCTTTGGAGCCACAGAGGAGAGCGCAGCAACAGGGGTGTGGAGGGCAAAGCAGAGAGATTCCCGCACAGAGGATCGGTGCCAACCAGCACTCACCAGCCCGAGAGGCTTGTCTGCTCACCTGCCGGGGCCGGTGGGGGCTGGGAGCTGAGGTTCCGGCTTCGGAGGTCAGATCCCAGGGAGAGGTCTGGGGCTGGCTGCGTGAACACAGCCTGAAGGGAGCTAATGCGCCACAGCTAGCCGAGAGGGAGTCTGGGAAAATCTCTGGACCTGCCTCAGAGTCAAGAGACCATTGTTTCAGGGTGCGCAAGGAGAGGGCATTCAGAGCACCACCTAAACGAGCTTCAGAGACGGGTGCGAGCCGTGGCTATCAGTGCGGACATCAGAGATGGGCATCAAACGCTAAGGCTGCTGCTGCCACCAAGAAGCCTGTGTGCAAGCACAGGTCACCATCCACACACCCCCTTCTGGGAGCCTGTGCAGCCCACCACTGCCAGGGTCCCGTGATCCAGGGACAACTTCCCCAGGAGAACACATAGCGTGCCTCAGGCTGTTGCAACGTTACGCAAGGCTCTGCTGCCACAGGCTTGCCCTGCATTCCATACCCCTCCCTTCCCCCAGCCTGAGTCAGAGTCCCCTAATCAGCCGCTCCCTTAACCCCCTCCTGTCTGGGAGAAGAACCGATGTCAGAAGGCAACCTACACGCAGAGGCGGGGCCAAATCCAAAGCTGAACCCCAGGAGCTGTGCGAACAAAGAAGACAAAGGGAAATTTCTCTGTGCAGCCTCGGGAGCAGTAGATTAAATCTCCACAATCAACTTGATGTACCCTGTGTCTGTGGAATACCTGAATAGACAACGAATCATCCCAAAATTGAGGCGGTGGACTTTGGGAGCAACTGTAGACTTGGGGTTTGCTGTATGCAACTGACTAGTTTCTGATTTATATGTTTATCTTAGCTTAGTTTTTAGAACTTGTTATCATTGTGGATTTGTTTATTGGTTTGGTTGCTCTCTTTTATTACTTTTTAAATTTTTTATTTTAATATATTTTTAAATTTATTTTCATAAATTTATTTTATTTTTATTTTATTTCTTTCTTTTCCCTCCCTTTCCTTCTGACCCATGTGGCTGACTTGGTGCTCCAACCAGGTGTCAGGCCTGAGCCTCAGAAGTGGGAGAGCCAAGTTCAGGACTTTGGACCACCAGAGACCTCCCGGCCCCACGTAATATCAATTGGCAGGAGCTCTCCCAGAGATTTCCGTCTCAACACTCCACTCAACGACCAGCAAGCTCCAGTGCTGCACACTGCCTGCCAAACAACTAGCAAGACAGAAACACAACCCCACCCATTAGCAGAGAGGCTGCCTAAAATCATAATAAGCTCAGAGACACCCCAAAACACACCACCGGACATGGTCTTGCCCACCAGAAAGACAAGATCCAGCCTCATCCACCAGAACACAGGCACCAGTCCCCTCCACCAGGAAGCTGACACAACCCACTGACCCAACCTTACCCACTGGGGGCAGACACCAAAAACAATGAGAACTACGAACCGGCAGCCTGTGAAAAGAAAAACCCAAACACAGTAAGTTAAGCAAAATGAGAAGACAGAGAAATACGCAGCAGATGAAGGAGCAAGGTAAAAACCCACCAGACCAAACAAATGAAATAGGCAGTCTATCTGAAAAAGAATTCAGAGCAATGATAGTAAAGTTGATGCAAAATCTTGGAAATAGAATGGAGAAAATACAAGAAATGTTTAACAAGGACCTAGAAGAACTAAAGAGCAAATACACAATGATGAACAACACAATAAATGAAATTTAAAATTCTCTAGAAGGGATCAATAGCAGAATAACTGAGGCAGAAGAATGGATAAGTGACCTGGAAGATAAAATAGTGGAAATAACTACCGCAGAGCAGAATAAAGAAAAAAGAATGAAAAGACTTGAGGACAGTCTCAGAAACCTCTGGGACAACACTAAGCACACCAACATTTGGATTATAGTGGTCCCAGAAGAAGAAGAGAAAAGGAAAGGGTCTGAGAAAATATTTGAAGAGATTATAGTTGAAAACTTCCCTAATATGGGAAAGGAGGTAGTCAGGCAAGTCCAGGAAGCACAGAGAGTCCCATACAGGATAAATCCAAGGAGAAACATGACAACACACATATTAATCAAGCTATCAAAAATTAAATATAGAGAAAAAATATGAAGAGCAACAAGGGAAAAGCAACAAATAACATACAAGGGAATCCCCATAAGGTTAACAGCTGGTTTCTCAGCAGAAACTCTGCAATCCAGAAGGGTGTAGCAGGACATATTTCAAGTGATGAAAGGGAAAAACCTACAACCAGGATTACTCTACCAAGCAAGGATCTCATTCAGATTCGATGGAGAAATTAAAACCTTTACAGACAAACAGAAGTTAAGAGAATTCAGCACCACCAAACCAGCTTTACAAAAAATGCTAAAGGAACTTCTCTAGGCAGGAAACACAAGAGAAGGAAAAGACTTTCAAAAACAAACCCAAAACAATTATAAAAATGATAATAGGAACATACATATCAGTAATTACCTTAATGGTCATTGGAATAAATGCTCAAACCAGACACAAACTGCCTGAATGGATAGAAAAACAAGATCTGATATACACTGTCTACAAGAGACCCACTTCAGACCTAGGAACACATACAGAATGAAAGTGAGGGGATGGAAAAAGATATTCCATGCAAATGGAAATCAAAAGAAACCTGGAGTAGCAATACTCATATCAGAAAAAAGAGACTTTAAAATGAAGAATGTTACAAGAGACAAGGAAGGACACCACATAATGATCAAGGGATCAATCCAAGAAAAAGATATAAGAATTGTAAATATTTGTGCACCCAACATAGAAGCACCTCAATACATAAGCCAAATGCTAACAGCCATAAAAGGGGAAATCGACAGTAACACAATAATAGCAGGGGACTTTAACACCCCACTTTCACCAATGGACAGATCAAAAAAAATGAAAATAAATAAGGAAACACAAGCTTTAAATGACATATTAAACAAGATGGACTTAAATGATATTTATAGGACATTCCATCCAAAAACAACAGAATACACTTTCTTCTTAAGTGCTCGTTGGCCATTCTCCAGAATAGATCATATCTTGGGTCACAAATCAAGCCTTGATAAATTTTAGAAAACTGAAATTGTATCAAGTATCTCTTCTGACCACAACGCTATGAGAGTAGATATTGAATACAGGAAAAAAATTGTAAACAGTACGGACACATGGAGGGTAAACAATATGCTACTAAATAACCAAGAGATCACTGAAGAAATCAAAGAGGAAATCAAAAAATACCCAGAAAGAAGTTCAATGAAAACACAATGGCCCCAAACCTACGGGATGCAGCAAAAGAAGTTCTAAGAGGGAAGTTTATAGAAATACAATCTTACCTCAAAAAACAAGAAAAATCTCAAACAACCTAACCTTACACCTAAAACAATTAGAGAAAGAAGAACAAAAAAAAAATCCCAAAGTTAGCAGAAGGAAAGAAATCATAACTATCAGATCAGAAATAAATGAAAAAGAAATGAAGGAAATGATAGCAAACATCAGTAAAACCAAAAGCTGGTTCTTTGAGAAGTTAAACTTAATTGAAAAACCACTAGCTAGACTCATCAAGAAAAAAAGGAGAAGACTAAAATCAATAGAATTAGAAATGAAAAAGGAGAAGTAACAACTGACACTGCAGAAATACAAAGGATCATGAGAGATTATTACAAGCAACTATATGCCAATAAAATGGACAACCTGGAAGAAATGGACAAATTCTTAGGAAAGCACAGTCTTCCAAGACTGAGCCAAGAAGAAATAGAAAATATAAACAGACCAATCACAAGCACTGAAATTGAGACTGTGATTAAAAATCTTCCAACAAACAAAAGCCCAGGACCAGATGGCTTCACAGGCGAATTCTATCAAACATTTAGAGAAGAGTTAACACCTACCCTACTCAAACTCTTCCAAAATATAGCAGAGGGAGAAACACTCCCAAACTCATCCTACCTGGCCACCATCACCCTGATACCAAAACCAAAGAGGTCACAAAAAAAGAAAACTACTGGCCAATATCATTGATAAACATAGATGCAGAAATCCTCAACAAAATACTAGCAAACAGAATCCAACAGCACATTAAAAGGATCACATACCATGATCAAGTGGGGTTTATCCCAGGAATGCAAGGATTCTTCAGTATACGCAAATCAGTGTGATACACCATATTAACAAACTGAAGGGTCAAAACCATATGATAGCAAATGCAGAAAAAGGCTTGACAAAGTTCAACACCCATTTATGATAAAAACCCTCCAGAAAGTAGGCATAGAGGAAACTTACCTCAACATAATAAAGGCCATATATGACATATCCACAGCCAATATCATTCTCAATGGTGAAAAACTGAAACCATTTCCACTAAGATCAGGAACAAGACAAGGTTGCCCACTCTCACCACTATTATTCAACATAGTTTTGGAAGTTTTAGCCACAGCAATCAGAGACAAAAGAGAAATAAAAGGAATCCAAATTGGAAAAGAAGAAGTAAAACTGTCACTGTTTGCAGATGATATGATACTATACATAGAGAATCCTAAAGATGCTACCAGAAAAGTGCTAGAGCTAATCAATGAATTTGGTAAAGTAGCAGGATACAGAATTAATGCACAGAAATTTTTTGATTCCTATACACTAAAGATGAAAAATCTGAAAGAGAAATTAAGGAAACACTCGCATTTACCACTGGAACAAAAATAATAAAATACCTAGGTATAAACCTACCTAAGGAGACAAAAGACCTATATGCAGAGAACTATAAGACACTGATGAAAGAAATCGGAGATGACACAAACAGATGGAGAGATATACCATGGTCTTGGATTGGAAGAATCAACATTGTGAAAATGACTATACTGCCCAAAGCAATCTACATATTCATTGCAATCCCTATCAAACTACCAATGGCATGTTTTGCAGAACTAGAACAAAAAAATTCACAATTTGTATGGAAATACAAAAGACCCCAAATAGCCAAAGCAATTTTGAGAAAAACAGAGCTGGAGGAATCAGGCTCCCTGACTTCAGACTATACTACAAAGCTACAGTAATCAAGACAGTATGGTACTGGCACAAAAACAGAAATATAGATCAATGGAACAGAATAGAAAGCCCAGAGATAAACCCACGCACATATGGTCATCTTATCTTTGATAAAGGAGGCAAGAATATACAGTGGCGAAAAGACAGCCTCTTCAGTAAGTTGTGCTGGGAAACTGGACAGCTACATGTAAAAGAATGAAATTAGAACACTTCGTAACACCATACACAAAAATAAACTCCAAATGGTTTGAAGACCTCAATGTAAGGCCAGGCACTGTAGAATTCTTAGAGGAAAACATAGGCAGAACACTCTATGACATAAGTCGCAGTAAGATCCTTTGAGACCTTCTAGAGAAATGGAAATAAAACCAAAAATAAACAAATGGGACCTAATGAAACTTAAAAGCTTTTGCACAGCAAAGGAAACCATAAACAAAACGAAAAGGCAACCCTCAGAATGGGAGAAAATATTTGCAAACGAAGCAACTGACAAAGGACTAATCTCCAGAATATACAAGCAGCTCATGCAGCTCAATATCAAAAAAACAACCCAATCCAAAAATGGGCAGAAAACCTAAATAGACATTTCTCCAAAGAAAATACACAGATTTCCAACAAACATGTGAAAGGATGCTCAATATCACTAATCATTAGAGCAATGCAAGTCAGAACTACAATGAGGTATTACCTCACACTGGCAGAATGGCCATCATCCAAAGGTCTACAAACAATAAATGCTGAAGAGGGTGTGGAGAAAAGGGAACCCTCTTGCACTGTTGGCGGGAATGTAAATTGATTCAGCCACTATGGAGAACGGTATGGAGGTTCCTTAAACAACTAACAATAGAACTACCATATGACCCAGCAATCCCCCTAGTGGGCATATACCCTGAGAAAACCATAATTCAAAAACAGTCATGTACCACAGTGTTCATTGCAGCACTATTTCCAATAGCCAGGACATGGAAGCAACCTAAGTGCCCATCAACAGATGAATGGATAAAGAAGACATGGCACGTACATACAATGGAATATTACTCAGCCATAAAAAGAAATGAAATTGAGTGGTTTGTAGTGAGATGGATGGACCTAGAGTCTGTCGTACAGAGTGAAGTAAGTCAGAATGAGAAAAACAAATACCGTATACTAACACATATATATGGAATCTAAAAAAAAAAAAGGTTCTGAAGAACGTAGGGGCAGGACAGGAATAAAGACGCATACATAGAGAATGGGCTTGAGGACACGGGGAGAGGGAAGGGTTATCTGGGATGAAGTGAGAGAGTAGCACTGACATATATACACTACCAAATGTAAAATAGATAGCTAGTGGGAAGCAGCTGCATAGCACAGGGACATCAGCTTGGTGCTTTGTGACCACCTAGAGGGGTGGGATAGGGAGGGTGGGAGGGAGATGCAAGAGGGAGGGGATATGGGGATATATGTATACATATAGCTGATTCACTTTGTTATATAGCAGAAACTAACTCAACAATGTAAAGCAATTATATTCCAATAAAGATGTGAAAAAATAAAGATAAAAAAAATAATTACTGATAGGTGGGTACTTATTGCCATTTTGTTAACTGTTTTTTGGTTGTTTTTGTAGTTCTTTTTTGTTTCTTTCTTCTTTTTTCTCTTCTCTTGTAATTTGATGACTGTCTTTACTCTTCCTATCATTACAATCAGTCTCAGGAGCCTTATGCCAAAGTAGGCCTGGGATCTTCTTTCTACAGCTATTAATAACCAACAATTCCATTTCAAGCTTTTATGCAGCTCTTTCCCTAGAGACATACCTAGAGTGCCATGGTAAATGGGGTCAGGAGAGATCCAGATCCTATACTCAGGACCAGCTCTCCCTCCATCAGCCTGGGCCCCTTGATTAAGTCCAGCTATTCAAAAGAAACTTCCTCTTTCTAGTTGATGAGTTTAATCTGGGAGTGGGATGGCCTATTTTTAGATTTTACAACCGTGTTTCTACTGCAGCATCTTCCATTTGATCAACAGTGTTTAAAAGGGTGAAACTTATCTCTTTTTAGTTGCAGCATAGAATTCTTGTGATGCCTCTTAAATGTATGGTTCCAGCCCAGAGACTCATATATATATAAAGCTGCCTGCTGAATATTCTACTTGGATATACCATGAGTCCCTCAAAATCACTACCAGCTTCCTCAAACATGCTTTTCTTCTATGTTCCCTACTCAAGAAATAGGAAATGGAACAATCACTGACTCAGTTACTCAAGCCAGAAAGTTAAACATTCTCCTTTGTCCCCACCTTTCTCTTACTCCTATGTATAATCATTCACAAAGTCCTGGTGTTTCTTTTGAAAATACCTACTTCTCTCCATCCCCACTGCTACTATTCCAGTCCATATCTCACCTGAACTCTGAAAAAATCTTCCTAGTGAAACTCCAAATATTCCTTCCTTAAATCATTCTTCATATAATAGCTAGTGTGATGTGTCTGAAACACACAAACCTAATCATATCTCTCTGTACTGCTTACAGTCCTTATGTCCAGAATACTAATGATCTAGCATTGCTTATCTTTTAAGCCTGTTTTCATTCCACTCTCCTCCTGACAAACTGCTGTTCATACACTAAATTTCTTTTAGTTCCATGAAAGATTCAGGCTCTGTTTCACTTACAGGATGTTGCACAAATATCTCCTCTACCTGGAGCAGTCTCTCCCTCACTCTTCACCTGACCAACTCCTATTTATCTTCGGTTCTAAGTTTAAATGGTACTTGAAATCTGGCCCCCAGATTTGAGTAGTTCCCTTCCTATGTGCTCATAGCTCCTTTATTTCCTGTTATCAGTTTACTCTTCTACAACCCCCATTAGATTATAAACCCTGCGAGAAAAGATCCTGAGTTTGCATCACCTTGTAAAACTAGCTTCTAGCACAGGGCCTGCTATGTGGTAAGAATTCAACAAATACTTGCTGAATGAGTGAATAAGTGAATTGTGGGAAGCCATTATGCACAACTCATGTCTCCCTTATTTTCATCATTATCAAATAAACATCTAGGCAGTCACCAACAGAATCAAGTCAAGAGGTGCCAAGGGTGGAAACTGAGTTTTTAAGTGTAGTTCTAGGAGAGTTTATAGTTCTGTAGCTATCTTTCCTACTTTTTTCTCTTGCTTGATGGTATTTAATTAAAGATAACTGTTTTTAATTATATGTATACTCACTGTAAGTAAAGTATTAATCCATTCACCCAGAATAATACTTTTCTCTTGTTTCTCTACCTATTGCAGTTGTGATCACACTATGTTGTTTTTTAAAACATTACTCTTAAACAACATTTTAATCATATTCTATTATTTGCCCTGGAACCATGAGCTGAAGTAACTAATTTTTTGATTCAATTGTTTACACTATCTCTAGGAATATTAAAGAAATATTAACTGCAATTAATGTGGGCTTGAATTTCCAAAGAAAACTGTTCTGCAATATATTGCTCCATATTTACCAAATGGTTGGAGTTTCCCCAAATTTCTGATCAAAGAATCCCCTGGCACTTTTTAAGGAATCAGAGTCTCAGGTCCTAATCCTCTCTATTGCTATAGAATCCCCAAGAGGAATGTGGGATCTGTAGTGCATTTACTTGTGTCGTGAGATACTAGAGCAGCAGTACAAACACCAGGCTAGGATTATGGAGACAAGAAGTTCAGTCCTTACTAACTTCTCCCAAACTCTGAGACTGTAGGAAAGCTGCTTAATATCTCCAGGCCTCAAGTTTTCTTAACATAAAATGCTGATTCTTTTTCCTATTCTATTTACTCCAGAGGAATGTTGACCAAATCCATTACAAAGATAAATATATGTAACCGCTTTGAAATTTACACAACCCTGCACTGACATAAGGCATGATTAGTATCAGATGAAGGGTGCAAATCTATCATTTCTGTTCATATGGTTTAATCAATAGCATCACATTCTTGCTTCTTTTCCAGTTACAAAGTTAAACCAATTCTAAATGCTTTTGAGTGAAATTTTAAATCAAACAGTGGCAAAGCTTTCTATTTAGATAAAGTCTTAGTTTTCTCTATCTTCTGAAAATAACATTTTGGCTAATCACTAGAATCTGTTGGAAGAGTGACAGCTCAGAAGGCAGTGGTTGGAAGGTCATAGCAGGCTTGCATGCAGTCAGGAAATTCTGTATTTCTCAGCTTTGATCTTTGGTTCTTTCCCCACTATCAAACACCTTTTCCAGTTTTTTGAAAGATTAACCACTTTAAGTTAAAGACAACCTTTTAAAATACTGAAAGTACTAAAATTATTTAATTATTATTAGTGTTTACAACTGTTTTCATACTTTTCATTTAATATACCAACACACTGGCAAATAGAGCCATTCTTATATCTCTGTTTTTCTCATGACTGTTTCTCAAGTACTTACGCATGAAGACTTGCTATGGGATCATAAAGCTTGACTGATTCAATATTTATTCATGGTTTTGAGTAAGTAAAAAATATTTATCAAATACATCATATTATATAATATATTTAGGTGGGGGGGAGAGGGAGAGGGAGAGATTGCGATCATTAAAATAAGACCCTGATTGACTGTTAGTTCTCGTGGATACAATACATCATAGTAGAAAGAACATAGGATTGGGAGTCAGATAGACAAGGTTTCAAAAGTGGAATCTGCCATTGCTAACTGCAGTGATTTCAGGTAAGAATTTCACATTTGTAAGTATGGGTGTTCTCATCTGTAAAATAGGAATCATAGTGCCTTGTGGGTAGAGTTTGGAGAGACGATGTAGGGAAAGTACTGGCATGAAGTAGGTGCTCACCAAAGATTAGTTTACTTCTCCTGTCACTGGAAGGATGTTTTATGTCTTTCATTTACCCTCCACGTTCTCTTCCTGTCACTGCATGCCAACTTTCATTCAATTTTACCGATGTGCTGACAAGGTTGATTTTTTTCCTCTTTCACATTTAAAACTTTTGTTTTGTATCCTAGCCTGTTGCCCACCTGTGATTGCATTTCCCTTCAGCTTATAGGAGAAAGGAAAGGAATTATGAAACAGGTTAAGAAATCAAAAATAATAATAAAATTGCCTGCAGCTCGGGCAAGAAGCAAGTGTCATTTAACGCGGCCCCATAGAACTGAAAGTGAGGCTGGTGCTGAGAAATGCATTAATTACTTCACCTCACAACATTGCGTTTGCTGAGGGTCTGCTGGGCGTCTGGTACCGTTCCAACTGTTTTAAATACTGGATGTCACTTTTAACACTACCCTCCTTCCATTTTCAGCACAACCGTCCCTTTAATTTTCCTTAACTTAGTTCTTCATGTACTCTTTCTTTCCTCATCCTGAGCTGCCTTCCGTCTCTCCCCTCTTCCCACTCCGTCTATCTAAATCCCATTTATCCTCCTAGGCTATGGCTTATATCCTCTGTGAAGTTGTCCTGTCTGCTTGAAACCCCCTTGGGCATTCTTTCCTGTGCGTGCCTCAGTTTCCATATTTGTGAAATGGAGGCAAAAATAGTACCCGTCACATAGAACTGTCACGAAGACTCTACTGCAATGTATATAAATCACTTAGCAGAGCACCTGTTCTTTAAAAATGGAACTGTTAGGGCTTCCCGGATGGCGCAGTGGTTGAGAGTCTGCCTGCCGATGCAGGGGACGCGGGTTCCTGCCCCGGTCTGGGAAGATCCCACACGCCGCGGAGCCTGCGCGTCCGGAGCCTGTGCTCCGCAACGGGAGAGGCCACAACAGTGAGAGGCCCGCGTACCGCAAAAAAAAAAAAAAAAATGGAGCTGTTATACTAGTAATATTTTATCATTACCCCTGGCATCATTATCATTATCATTATTACCTCTGGGTGCCTGTAGTATTTTGCTTGGGCTTTATATTTGATGTGTGTTTTATTCTGCCCGATACTGGAGGAAACTACACATGCGTTTCCTCCAGAGCAGTGTGCACTGCTGGCAGAGAGCAAGGCTCTTTCCTGACTGTAGCCCCAGAGCCTTGCCTAGTGTCTGGTGAAGAGTGGAAACTTATTAGATGCTTACTGGAGAAAAAGTGGACAAATCCCTTACTTCCATAAAGAAAAAATTTAAGACCTCTTTATCTGTGGTTTCAGTTTAGCAGTTCTCACCATGAAAGGTGTCTCAAGCATACAGTGTGATGAAAAGAGGATTTTCTTTTTTTTTTTTTTTTTTTTTTTTGCGGTATGTGGGCTTCTCACTGTTGTGGCCTCTCCCGTTGCGGAGCACAGGCTCCGGACACACAGGCCCAGCGGCCATGGCTCACGGGCCCAGCCGCTCCGCGGCATGTGGGATCTTCCCAGACCGGGGCACGAACCCATCTCCCCTGCATCGGCAGGCGGACTCTCAACCACTGCGCCACCAGGGAAGCCCGAGGATTTTCTTTGTTGTCTTTTCTTTATTAAATGTTTAACGGTAAATTGGCTTTTCCTTTTGCAAGGTAGTCCCTCGAGACCAATGATTTAAGGAAAAAATGTGTGATTGTGCAGACTTGGAGTAATGGAGCTCTCGTCCCCTGGACCTGAGTCTTGCCTTGGGAGTTGGTGAGGCACCTTGGGAGACTCACTCAGGCATTGAGGTCCCTCGAGAACCATGTAGCTTGGTGCTGTCCAACTCAGAGCTTGATGCTGCGCTGAACAGGCTTGGAAAAACTTGCCTGGACTCATTTCATTAAAATATCTCAGTTTTTGGCATTTAAGTTATTTTTTAAAGAGATGGTGTCATGGTTAGAGAAATATTTCATGCACTGGATCGTATTTCTCTACGCAAGCCTGGTTTACAGGGTTAACAATTATAATGCATTTAGAAGACTGGGCCTGGATCATTCTATGCTTGCCACTTCTCTTAAGTTTGAAGATTGAGCGTGGCAGAAGAATCTGGCTGTAGCTGAAAGGGATCTTACTTCTGTCCAGGCTACCAGTGGAGGGCTGTCTCCCCTGGGGGTTGCTGTGGAAAGTGGAGACTGATCTACTGTCTGCATCTTAGGACCCAGTGTTCTTACATTTGGGAAACTTTCTTCTTATAGAGACTGCTAAGGATAAGAGCATTTTTGAAATTGTACCCTTATGAATTACAGTTTTGAAACCTTAATGGAAAAAATTGAAATCTCAAACTTTCAAGTGTTATGAGAAGTTGGGGGCTTGGATTTGCTCTTTAGGACAAATAGTTCTTTCTGAAAAGTCCATTTCTATCAACTTTTGGTGGTAAAAAGGAAAGCAAAGAGAAAAAAAAGAGTCTAATTCCGTTAAAATATCAAATTTATCTTATTTGTGGTAAAGTTTGATCTCTAGATATCACTTCTTTTAGGAATTTTTTCCCCAAAATTATAGATTAAGATTGCACTTCACCTGAAAATTGCTTTTGAAAAATGTGTGTGTGTGTGTGTGTGTGTGTGCTTGTTTTCTCATTCAAGCAGTTATCCACAGACAAATAGGATTGGAAACCAGAAGATGATAGTAAGAGTTCTGGGACATAATCTCACCTCATGCTAGTGCAAGATGCATAAAGACACCAGACTTTGATTGCTGACACCCAACAAGAACCATATATTAAAGTTGTTGGTCTCAGCAGTGTTATTATAGACTAAACTTCCTAGATATTGATGAACATGCTGATAGTAGATATTTGTGATATGACAGAAAATCCTGAAGGGGATTCTAGGGCAAGGCCAAGGGTAACTGCCAAGGATAGGAAGTGCTGTTTTTTTAATGAAAGTATCAAGCACCCCAAAAGCCAATCATCTCAGAAGATGAGGGATCTGGGATGCAACATGAAGACTCAAAAGCAGACCTGGAGCAGGTGTCTGTGGCCAGAGCACTGTAGGGAGGAGGCCCTGGAACTCATGTTCTCTCTTTTTTTCTCTCTCTCTCCCTCTGTTCCAGAGAGTATGGCAGACTTCCTCTATGTAGAAGCAGGCTCAGAGCCAGACTGTGAAGCATCCAAGAAGGATCACAAGGTAAGGGGTTGGACTCTTGTGAGTATGAGATCAGTCATATCTAGTATCTGAGCTTGAGCATCTATGAAATGTAATTCTCTCCTGTTATACCCAAGTTTTCAGTAAAGTTTACTAAAGGTTTTGGCCTGGTTTGGGCAGCATAGTGTGGAATTATCTGTGTCCATGCTTAGCATGTGGATAAAGACAGAAACAGTTTTCCCTAACCTCACTTCCATTCCTTAACTCCATCTTTTCTGAAACCATTACTGTGGCTGCTGTTCAGGGAAAAATTGATGTCTTGAAAATCCATGAGGTGACTGGCAGCAAAATAAGAAGTGATCCAGGGCAGAGGAGTGAACAATGATATGGAACCAGGCAGCAATATGAGCACAATCTGTTTCCTAATCAGATGGCAAGAAACCTTTACCAGATGATTAAGAGATAGATTTGCTCAGCTTAATTTAGTCATTGAGTTATATTAACCTTATATGTGTTATCTGGCTATCAAAGGACTCTACTTTGTTGCTTTGATTAATGATTACCAGACAACAGAGATAATTTCTATCATATGTGCTTTATACCAAAGCAACCCTTAGTAATTTTGATAGATTTATTACTATGTTTCTAGGAAAATGCTAGGAATTTTGTGAGACAGGGTGATATGGTAGATGAGAAAGATCATCCCTGTTGTTTTGGAAAATGACTCAGTCCTGCTGCTGAAAACAAAGAGGAATAAATACCTCATGATAATTCCGGATAAGTCCTCAAGTTGGGCTACGAGACACTGCTTCATAGATTTTATCAAGAGATGTCATTTTGGCAGAATGAGCACTCCCACCACAACTAGAGCCAACAACCTAGTCAATGTGCAGAATGGCTGGGGAGGTAAAACAGCTTTTGGAGAAAGTGCAGCATCTCCTTTCTTCACAGGCTGTGAGCGAATTCTCAATAACCACGCCCACACCCCAGCACACACACTGCCTTGAAGATAAGGGGAAGGACACACAAGATAACTGGTTTTAACGTTTGATAGTTGCTTCAAGAAAGAGGTACATTCTTACTCCATGATGTTATGTCTTCCTAACTAGTGGGACTGGTAACGTTTTCCAGAGCAGTGCAAAGAACCCTGGGGAGGGTGTGGGATGGTAGTGGGGACAGAAAATGAAGCAGTGAGTGCTACCTGTTGTAGTATTCTTGGGCTGCCATAAAAAAATACTACAGACCGGTGGCTTAAACAGCAAAAATTTATTTTCTCACATTTCTGGAGTCTGGAAGTCCAAGGCCAAGGTATCAGCAGGGTTGGCTTCTCCTGAGGTCTCTTTCCTTGGCTTGCAGATGCCTGACTTCTTGCTGTGTGCTCACATGGCCTTCTTCTGTGCATGCACATCTCTGCTGTCTCTTCCTCTTCATATAAGGACACTAGTCATGTTAGGTTAAAGCCCCACTCTTACGAGCTCATTTTACTTTAATTACCTCTATAAAGGCCCTGTCTCCAAATGCAGTCACATTGAAGGTTAGGAATTCAGTGTATGAATTTTGGAGAACACAATTCAGTCCATAACACCACTCCTCCCAAAATTATGTTCTCAAGAAGTATAAAAGATAAAGCTTTTTTCCTTCATGCTTTCCAGAATTGGAGCCACAGAGGATTGACGAGTGTGGAGGCTGCAGAGTGCTCAGAACCTCCATAGCATAGAAAAGGGAGGTGCAAGCATCAGAGGACAATGATGTAAATCCTCCAGATGGATATCAGAGTTCTCAGGGGACCACCAGTCCCTAAGAGAACTATTTGAGAATTAGTCCTTAGTGATCCAGACTTGTCAAAGAAATGACTAAGTCTTGTAGAGTTTATAGACAATGAGCTAGATCAACAGTGATGATCAGCAGAACATCAGTCTTGCCAGGACAGGCACATAAGGACTTAGTTTTCACCTTCCTTTGTCTTTCTCCCTACCCAAACATCAAGGAGTAAGATACCAAGAATGGTAAAGGTACAGCTAGTAAGGCCAGAATTGTATAACCCTAAGAATAACAAACAGAGTATATGCCCAGATGAATGAAATCCATCAGCAATAGCACAGCAGAAAAATATATTTAAAATTCCAAATGTAATGTATGAGTATAAAATTTTGAGGCATGTGCCATAAGTGCCATGTAAATTGACATTATTACTATAGAGCAGGGATTAGCAAATTTAGCACACAAGCTAAACCCAGCCCATCGCATGTTTTTATATGGCCTGGAGCTAAGGATTGTTTTTTTCCATTTTTGTATATAAAATGAAAAAAAGGCTCTTAGGAGATTTCATGTCTAGAATGGTAGCATGAGGAGTTCCATGGACCTGTTCCCCAAACCTTTGAAGTTGCTGGAAATTATCCTAAGGGCATACAACAAATGGATGGGCATTTATTCAAGAAAATCTACTAAATCTTAGTAAAAACAGCAAGAACTTATGGCACTTCAGCTATGACCCTCCTTCCATACCCCTAGCTCAGCTTGATGGACATTTCATTCTGAGCAGGTATGGCCAAGAAGACAAGTCCCTCTCCCCTCATCAATCAAGGGATACAGTATCTCTCCAGGAGGGACAGGCCATCAGTAACTCTCATTTCCTCCAGATCCATGTTGCAGAGACTAAATTCCTGGTAAGGGTGGCTAAGAGGTCAGGGCTCCCTTTCTCTACCTAGTCCCCACTCGTAGGGCACAGGCCCCAAGCATGTTAGGCACTTCACCTCTGGGGCAGAGCTCCCATGCCATAAGAGACAAGCTGAAATACCAGAGGCTACCATCACTGCCCAGAGCCCTCATTGTAAAGCACAAGTATTATTCCTGCCCCCAGCTCTAAAACAGCATCTCTGAATTTTGTGCAAGGGGAGAAGCAATCCATAAGAGCATAGAGCTCTGACATGCTCCAAAAACTTACTTTATTTGAAACAGAGTGTGGAGAAGTTCAAGCATAAGGGCACTCGCAAAAACAACGGAGATTTTGGTGGTATACAATTAAGAGGAAGCTGCTGGCTCTATGAGAGCAACAAGCTAAACCGTAGGACTGCTAATTTACCAGAGAGAACCAAGGAAAAATATAGCTAAGAAAAGCCCTCCTGGAATCAGAACAGACCTGAAAGACTGGCCTCAAAATCTGTTCCTGCAACAGGCCCTGAAGTTAATGGATCATACCGTGGAGCAGTTTATGCCAGGGTATTGTCAAATAGTGAATATTGTCAGCTGGCAGTTACTGAAACTTAATAGCTGAGTGTCATACCAAACCTATCAGACAGCAGAGAGGTCAGGGGAAGAGCCAGTCTAGAAAGCCCTAAAATGAAAGCCCTAATATAACTCTTATCCCAGGTTGACTGTACACAGTCAACTGTGTTCCCTAAGGAACAACATCAAAGGCTTCACACTGTAGGGAAAACAGATTTCCCTAAAATAGTCCAGCCAAGTCACTAAAGTAATAAACAAGCTAATAAGAAAAACAAGCCTTGAAGATGGGGGAAGGGAATTAGTATCAAAAATTGCTACCATAGGGGCTTCCCTGGTGGCGCAGTTGTTGAGAGTCCGCCTGCCGATGCAGGGGACACGGGTTCGTGCCCCGGTCCGGGAGGATCCCACATGCTGCGGAGTGGCTGGGCCTGTGAGCCATGGCCGCTGAGCCTGCGCATCCGGAGCCTGTGCTCCGCAAGGGGAGAGGCCACAACAGTGAGAGGCCTGCATAACGCAAAAAAAAAAAAAAAAAATTGCTACCATATATTACCTAAAATGCCCAGTTCTCAACAAAAAGATGATGAGAATACAAATAAACTGGATAAATATATAAGAAGAGCAGAAAAAGATTACATATTAGATTCCTTAGTAGTTTACTTATTCTTTAAAGTAACTAAATGGATAAGACCGTGTTTCCCAAAAATTTTTATTGGTATTATTTTATTCAGTGGGGTTTACAGGAGGGCATACAAGAGAAAAGGTCACTAACTGGGCATCTGTAAGAAATAATCTTTTAGGATATTTTCCATTTCAAGGAAGAGTGTGTTAGAGAGGATCAATGGCTGATCTTGAAAGGAAACTGAAGTTAACCACCTATTACCTTTTAGTCTTTGGAATGTGTCCTATTAATTTGAACATGACTATTCCTCTTTTTCAATGACTCTTTGGGCATCATCGAATGAAAGTGCTGTTCATTCTTCCTTAAAGAGGATCAAGTAAGTGTTTCATTGGGCATAACTTTAGCTTTCACTTACAGGTGTCTTCTTGTAACAGAGGAGCTTCTTGGCCCATCTGAATTTGTCATCTACTAATGATTCCATGACAGTTATACATCTGGGTTAAAGCTAGGGCTTGATGGGGGTAGCAGAGAGGAAGGAGAAGGACAGGGAGCAATGAGGTCACCTCACACAAGTGCAGATTTGGCCAAAAAGGGCCTCTGTGGCCAACATCAGATGCCAAATTATAAGGGAGGTGTGGGACACTTACTTGGATTTGTCTGACATCTCAGATTCTTAAAAATCATAACCTCTAATAGAAGAGACATAGTAATAACAAGGGCATAGTTTAAGCAAAGGCATAGTAATAATTATATTTTCAAGGTCATGCTGCCAGCCAAATGAAGAATTTGAAATAGATTTCAGACATCTGTCCAACTAGGCTGATGATAATGTCCTTTTTTTTTAACATCTTTATTGGAGTATAATTGCTTTACAATGGTGTGTTAGTTTCTGCTGTGTAACAAAATGAATCAGCTGTATGTATACATATATCCCCATATCCCCTCCCTCTTGCGTCTCCCTCCCACCCTCCCTATCCCACCCCTCTAGGTGGTCACAAAGCACCGAGCTGATCTCCCTATGCTATGCGGCTGCTTCCCACTAGCTATCTATTTTACATTTGGTAGTGTATATATGTCCATGCCACTCTCTCACTTCGTCCCACCTTACCCTTCCCCCTCCCCATGTCCTCAAGTCCATCCTCTATGTCTGTGTCTTTATTCCTGTCCTGCCCCTAGGTTCTTCAGAACCTTTTTTTTTTTTTTAGATTCCACATATATGTTAGCATACAGTATTTGTTTTTCTCTTTCTGACTTACTTCACTCTGTATGACAGACTCTAGGTCCATCCACCTCACTACAAATAACTCAATTTCCTTTCTTTTTATGGCTGAGTAATATTCCATTGTATATATGTGCCACATCTTCTTTATCCATTCATCTGTCGATGGACACCTAGGTTGCTTCCATGTCCTGGCTATTGGAAGTAATGCTGCAATGAACATTGTGGTACATGACTGTTTTTGAATTACGGTTTTCTCAGGGTATATGCCCAGTAGTGGGATTGCTGGGTCGTATGGTAGTTCTGTTTTTAGTTTTTTAAGGAACCTCCATAGTGGCTGTATCAATTTACATTCCCACCAACAGTGCAAGAGGGTTCCCTTTTCTCCACACCCTCTCCAGCATATGATATCCTTTTTTATTTACCTCAAAAAAATGTCCTGCTGTGATGAATGAAGAAAGTGATAGAAACATGAATCATCTGAGGTTAAAGAAAAGGACATACAACATAAAAATCCTTCCAAATGCAGCTGTGACAAAAAGACATCTCTGCAAGTCAGTCTATAAAGCGTCTGTGATAATTCAGAGAAATTATTTAGCACTCAGGAAAACATTGCCATGGAGTGATGGAGGGGTCTGGCAGGAGGAATTGTCAAAAGACAGGCATCAATCACAGTTAAGTGTGGCATCTCCGCTGATTACGTGTACCGTGCAGCGAGCCTGCCAAAACATATCTCTGACACAGCGATGACACGCTGATGGGTGACTGTGAGAATGATTGATGGGGTGGCCCGCCAGCATCTGGTACTAAAAGGAGCAGATTGCCATTGCTGAGTGTTTTGAATGCAGAGTAATTCTTTGTGATCCCGGCATTACATCCTTGAAGCTAAATGTACACAGTGAGAAAGAGGAGGCTTCCTGTGGCCTGGCTTTCCACGTGTGTGAGCTTATCCTCATTATTTGCTAGAGAAGCCAAAGGTTTGGAATGGCCTTAGTTGGTCTGAAGTATTACAAGGATGTACAAAGAAAAATCTTTAGAATTTTTCTCATCAAAGCCTATAAAATGTTTAGTGTTTTCCTCACACTTCTTAATGAACTCAAGAATGACAGCAACTACCATATTTTGAGTGTCATTTATGCACTGTATACTTTATATATTACTTCAAATCTAACACCTACCCTACTAGGTGGATATTAATAAGCCCATTATATAGCTGTGGAAACTGAGGCCCAGAGAAATTATGTCATTGAACTGAGGCCACCCAGCCTATAAGCAACAGACTTCCTGCTTGAATTCAGGAATGTCGGACTCCAAAGCCTGTTCTCTGCCCACTCTGTCATACCACCATCTCCCAAAAAGCCTCTTACATGGTACTAGACACTGGGTCTGTTAAGAGATTGTGTAACTACCAGATGAGCAGTGGTACCTTAATTTTGAACTCATTGTTTAGAACAATTAGGTTTCCCATAGACTTGAAAACTCAGAAATAATAGTTCAGTTATAATAGTTCAGTTGTAACTTCAGTCACTTCATTCTTCCTATCATGAGACCAAACTCAATCAGGCCCTATCCAAGTCTTGCATATGCAAGAAAAGTAAGTAGCTGATAGCTCGCATGCCTAGCCCTAGTAACTGCCTAGCAGATTTATCACGGTCTAGATCACTACCGTCCAATAAAAATAGAATGCAAGTCACAAACGCTAGTCATATAATAAATTTACAATTTTCTAGTAGCCGTATTTTAAGAAGAAACAGAAGTTATTTTAATAATAGATATTATTTAACCCAATAATTCAAAGATTGTCATTTCAATATATGATCAACATACAAATAAATTATTCTTTTTTGTACTGTGTCTGAAATCTGATGTACAGCATGTTTGTTTGGACCAGCCACATTTCAAGTGATTGATAGCCACATCTTGGACGGTGTAGTTCTTGAGAGTAAACGACTTGGCTTAACTGACCCAACTCCTTGAACTCAGACCAAATGTCTGCTTTCTCTATTGATGCATCTGCCCCTTCTATCAACTGATTTATTTATACAATATTCATTTATATAAGAATGTGAGGGAGCTGACATTCCTCTAAATATCATCACCTCACCTACCAGTTCTTAAGTTCTTATCATCTCAAACTTTGAAAGCCTGACTTTGACCTGAAATTGAGACCCTTTCCTCTTCCAGCTCCAGTCATCTGGACATTGTCCTGAAGATTCTGCCTGGCCCTAAGAAAACTGTTAGCTTTCTTTTCACTGAATATCCCATTTTGGTAATGTTCACAAATCAGAAGTAGACAGCTCAGTGAATTCTCACTCAGAATTCAGATCAGATCAGAAAATCCTTCTATCACCCCTGAATCCTACTATCACCTCATTCACCCTCCTGTAGTCATTACCCCCTCCAAGGTAACCAGTATCCTAAGTTCTAACACACAGATTAATTTTGCCCACTTTTAACATTACATAAGTAGACTCTTCTAGGGCATACTCTTTTCTATCTGCTTTCTTTCTGTCCTATTCTATGTGCGAGAGTCATCCTGTAGTTTCTGTGATTTCATTCTCACTGATGTAAAGTATTCCATTGCACAACCAGCACAACTTATTCATCCACTCTACTGTTGATGGATGTTCTAGTTTCTGACCATTACAAGTCATGCTGCTATGAACTTTTTTTTTTACATGTCTTCTGGTAGAAAAAAAAATGAGTGTGTGTGTGTGTGTGCAGAATTGCTGAATCATAGTAGATCATGCCTGTGGTAGGTACCATAAAGGCCCCCCAAAGATATCAGGTCCTAACTCCTGGAACCTATGAATTTTACCTTGTAAGAAAAAGAATCTTTGCAAATGTAATTAAGGATCTTGAGATGGAGAGATTATCCTGCAGGTCCTAAATGTAATTGCTGTCCTTATAAGAAGGAGGCAGAGGAAGATGTCATGTAAACAGAGGAAAAGGAGATGAGAAGACAGAAGCAGAAATTGGCATGATGTGACCACAAGGCAAAGAATGACAGCAGTCACCAGAGCTGGAAGAGGCAGAAACTGTTCTCTCCGAGAGCCTCCAGAGGGAGCACGGCCCTGCCAACACCTTGCTTTCGGGCCAGTGTACTGATTTCAGACTTCTGGCCTTCAGAACTGGGAGAGAATTCATTTTTGCTGCTTTAAGTCACCCATTTTGTGATAATTTGTTACAAGACATTAATAGTGCTAATTCGTTTTCCCAATTGACAATTAGCTGTTTAAAAGAAAAAAAATTTTAGTTCTCAAATTACCAACAATATTAAAATGCAAAGTATAGACTCTAAAGTACAAGGTTCAAAAGAAGAGTCTACTGTCACTACTACCATGTTTAAAAGAAAATATCACCATCCAGAAGGCTCAAAAGAAAAGCGTACTCTAAAAATAATTCACTGAAAGGCACAGATGAAAATTTTGGTAAACTGTCTAGCATCCTTTGTAAAATATGAATAGATATAAGCTCTATTAAAAGAAAAAAAACCTAAACTAGGTAGAGAATCCAAATTGCTGCATGTTAAGTAAAATAGCAAGGGGCTATGTGGGAACTCTCCATTACTATCCAGACAGTTTTTCTGTAAATATACAACCATTCTAAAATAAAAAGTTTAATTAAAAAAATCAGAAGAATGGTAAACAATTCAAGAGCACAATAACCTCTGCTGAAGCCACTTCATGGCTTCTCTTTGGCATATTTGAATTGCTAGCATCACTACTCTTGCACTTTGGGGCCATTACTAAGTAAAATAAGGGTGAATTGGGCACAAGCACTGCAATACCGTGACAGTCAATCTGATAACCAAGTCAGCCACTAAGTGACTAACAGACCAGATATGTGGGACGAAGAGATGATTTCACGTCTTGGGCAGGATGGAGCGGGAAACCATGAGATTTCTTCATGATACTCAGAACGATGCACAATTTAAAACTTATGAATTGTTTATTTCTGGAATTTTCCATTTAATATTTTCAGACTGCACTTGGCCACAGGTAACAAACCATGGAAGGTGAAACTGCTGGGGGGAGGAGGGACTACTGTACAAAAATGAAGAGTTAGAGCCTAGAATGAATGCAATAGCAGAAAAAAGTCTTTCCTGTGTTGAGGGAACAGCTATATATTGAACAAGCTCACTCCAGGCAAAACTAATTAAGAGACCTATTTCTAGATACAGACTGGAAAAGAGACAAAATACCTTACTGGTATTCAGACCAAATAAAAGAAAACATTTCTTTAAATTTAATTTATTTTTATTTTTATGCAGCAGGTTCTTATTAGTTATCTATTTTATACATATTAGTGTATACATGTCAATCCCAATCTCCCAATTCATCCCACCACCACCACACCCCCCGACGCTTTCCCCCCTTGGTGTCCATACGTTTGTCTCTACATCTGTGTCCCTTTTTCTGCCTTGCAAACTGGTTCATCTGTACCATTTTTCTAGATTCCACATATATGCATTAATATACAATATTTGTTTTTCTCTTTCTGACTTACTTCACTCTGTATGACAGTCTCTAGGTCCATCCGCATCTCTGCAAATGACCCAATTTCGTTCCTTTTTATGGCTGAGTAATATTCCATTGTATATGTGTATGGCATCTTCTTTATCTGTTCGTCTGTCGATGGGCATTTAGGTTGTTTCCATGACCTGGCTATGTAAATACTGCTGCAATGAACATTGTGGTACATGACTCTTTTTGAATCATGGTTTTCTCTGGGTATATGCCCAGGAGTGGGATTGCTGGGTCATATGGTAATGCGGTTTTCAGTTTTTTAAGGAACCTCCATACTGTTCTCCATAGTGGCTGTATCAATTTACATTCCCACCAAAAGTGTAAGAGTGTTCCCTTTTGTCCACACCCTCTTCAGCATTTGTTGTTTATAAATTTTCTGATGATGCCCATTTTAACTGGTGTGAGTTGATACCTCACTGTAGTTTTGATTTGCATTTCTTTAATAACTAGTGATGCTGAGCAGCTTTTCATGTGCCTCTTGGCCATCTGTATGTCTCGTTTGGAGAAATGTCTATTTGAGTCTTCTGCCCATTTTTTGATTCGGTTGTTTGTTCTTTTAATATTGAGCTGCACGAGCTATTTATACATTTTGGAGATTAATCCTTTGTCCATTGATTGGTTTGCAAATATTTTCTCCCATTCTGAGGGTTGTCTTTTCGTCTTGTTTATAGTTTCCTCTGCTGTGCACAAGCTTTTAAGTTTCATTAGGTCCCATTTCTTTTTTTTTTTTTTTTTTTTCCGTTACTCTAGGAGGTGGGTCAAAAAAGATCTTGCTATGATTTATGTCAAAGAGTGTTCTGCCTATGTTTTCCTCTAAGAGTTTTATAGTGTCTGGTCTTACATTTAGGTCTTCAATCCATTTTGAGTTTATTTTTGTGTATGGTGTTAGGGAGTGTTCTAATTTCATTCTTTTACATGTAGCTGTCCAGTTTCCCCAGCACCACTTATTGAAGAGACTGTCTTTTCTCCATTGTATATCCTTGCCTACTTTGAAATAGATTAGGTGACCATAGGTGCATGAGTTTATCACTGGGCTTCCTATATGTTCCATTGATCTATATTTCTGTTTTTCTGCCAGTACCATATTGTCTTCATTACTGTAGGTTTGTAGTATAGTCTGAAGTCAGAGAGTCTGGTTCCTCAAGCTCCGCTTTTTTCCCTCAAGATTCCTTTGGCAATTCAGGGTCTTTTGTGTCTCCATACAAATTTTAAGATTTTTTTGTTCTAGTTCTGTAAAAAAAAATGCCATTGGTAATTTGATAGGGATTACACTGAATCTGTAGATTGCTTTGGGTAGAATAATCATTTTGACAATATTGATTCTTCCAATCCACGAACATGGTATATCTCTCCATCTGTTTGTGTCATCTTTGATTTCTTTCATCAGTGTCTTATACTTTTCTGAGTACAGGTCTTTTACTTCCTTAGGTAGGTTTATTCCTAGCTATTTGATTCTATTTGTTGCAGTGGTGAAGGGGATTGTTTCCTTAATTTCTCTTTCTGATCT
Organism: Hyperoodon ampullatus; assembly: GCF_949752795.1. Lineage (NCBI taxonomy): Eukaryota > Metazoa > Chordata > Mammalia > Artiodactyla > Ziphiidae > Hyperoodon > Hyperoodon ampullatus. The sequence continues at coordinate 83,068,206 of NC_136919.1, forward strand.
TTCATTGTTAATGTATAAGAATGCAAGATATTTCTGTGCATTAATTTTGTATCCGGCAACGTTACCAAATTCATTGATTAGCTCTAGTAGTTTTCTGGTGGCATCTTTAGGATTCTCTGTGTATAGTATCATGTCATCTGCAAACAGTGACATCTTTACTTCTTCTTTTCTGATTCGTATTCCTTTTATTTTTTTCCTTCTCTGATTGCTGTGGCTAAAACTTCCAAAACTATGTTGAATAATAGTGGTGAGAGTGGACGTCCTTGTCTTGTTCCTGATCTTAGAGGAAATGGTTTCAGTTTTTCACCATTGAGAACGATGTTGGCTGTGAGTTTGTCATATATAGCCTTTATTATATTGAGGTAGGTTCCCTCTGTGCCCACTTTCTGTAGTGTTTTTATCATAAGTGGGTGTTGAATTTTGTCAAAAGCTTTTTCTGCATCTATTGAGTTGATCATATGGTTTTTATTCTTCAATTTGTTAATATGGTATATCACATCGATTGATTTACATATATTGAAGGATCCTTGCATTCCTGGGATAAATCCCACTTGATCATGGTGTATGATCTTTTTACTGATTTGTTGGATTCTGTTTGCTAGTATTTTGTTGAGGATTTTTGCATGTATGTTCATCAGTGATATTGGCCTGTAGTTTTCTTTCTTTGTGACATCTTTGTCTGGTTTTGGGGTATCAGGGTAATGGTGACCTCGTAGAATGAGTTTGGGAGTGTTCCTTCCTCTGCTATATTTTGGAAGAGTTTGAGAAGGATAGGTGTTAGCTCTTCTCTAAATGTTTGATAGAATTCGCCTGTGAAGTCATCTGGTCCTGGGCTTTTGTTTGTTGAAAGATTTTTAATTACAGTTTTAATTTCAGTGCTTGTGATTGGTCTGTTCATATTTTCTATTTCTTCCTGGTTCAGTCTTGGAAGGTTATACCTTTCTAAGAATTTGTCCATTTCTTCCAGGTTGTCCATTTTATTGGCATGGCATTGCTTGTAGTAGTCTCTTATGATGGTTGTGTTTGTGTGGTATCCGTTTTAACTTCCCCTTTTTCATTCCTGATTTTACTGATTTGAGTCGTCTCCCTCTTTTTCTTGATGACTCTGGCTAAAGGTTTATCAATTTTGTTTATCTTCTCGAAGAACCAGCGTTTAGTTTTATTGATCTTTGCTATTGTTTTCTTTGTTTCTATTTCTGCTCTGATCTTTATGATTTCTTTCCTTCTACTAACTTTGGGTTTTGTTTGTTCTTCTTTCTCTAGTTCTTTAAGTGTAAGGTTAGATTGTTTATTTGAGATTTTTTTGTTTCTTGAGGTTGGATTGTATTGCTATAAACTTCCCTCTTAGAACTGCTTTTGCTGCATCCCATAGGTTTTGGGTCATCGTGTTTTCACTGTCATTTGTCTCCAGGTATTTTTTGATTTTCTCTTTAGTTTCTTCAATGACCTCTTGGTTATTTAGTAATGTATTGTTTAGCCTCCATATGTTTACTTTTTTTACGTTTTTTTTCCTGTAATTTATTTCTAATCCTATAGCATTGTGGTCAGAAAAGATGCTTGATATGATTTCAATTTTCTTAAATTTACCAAGGCTTGATTTGTGACCCAAGATGTGATCTATCCTGGAGAATGTTCTGTGTGCCTTTGAGAAGATACTGTAATCTGCTGTTTTCAGATGGAATGTCCTATAAATATACATTAAATCTATCTGGTCTATTGTGTCATTTAAAGCTTGTTTTTCCTTATTAATTTTCTGTCTGTATGATCTGTCCATTGGTGTAAGTGAGATGTTAAAGTCCCCCACTATTATTGTGTTACTGTCTATTTCCTCTTTTAGAGCTTTTAGCATTTGCCTTATGTATTGAGGTGCTCCTATGTTGGGTGCATATATATTTATAGTTGTTATATCTTCTTCTTGGATTGATCCCTTGATCATTATGTAGTGTCCTTCTTTGCCTCTTATAACATTCTTTATTTTAAAGAATGTTAATTTGAGAATGTCTATTTTATCTGATACAAGTATTGCTACTCCAGCTTTCTTTGGATTTCCATTTGCATGGAATTTATTTTTCCACCTCCTCACTTTCAGTCTGTATGTGTCCTCATGCCTGAAATGGGTCTCTTGTAGACACCATATATATGGATCTTGTTTTTGTATCTATTCAGCAAGCCTGTGTCTTTTGGTTGGAGCATTTAATTGATTCACATGTAAGGTAATTATCGATATGTATGTTCCTAGTACCATTTTCTTAATTGTTTTGGGTTTGTTTTTGTAGGTCCTTTTCTTTTCTTGTGTTTCCCACTTAGAGAAGTTCCTTTAGCATTAGCATTTGTTGTAGAGCTGGTTTTGTGGTGCTGAATTCTCTTAGCTTTTGCTGGTCTGTAAAGCTTTTGATTTCTCCATTGAGTCTGAATGAGACCCTTGCCTGGTAGATTAATCTTGGTTGTAGGTTCTTAACTTTCATCACTTTAAATATATCATGCCACTCCCTTCTGGCTTGTAGAGTTTTTGCTGAGAAATCAGCTGTTAACCTTATGGGAGTTCCCTTGTATGTTATTTATCATTTTTCCCTTGTTGCTTTTAATAATTTTTCTTTGTCTATAATTTTTGTCAATTTGATTACTGTGTGTCTCAACGTGTTTCTCCTTGGGTTTATCCTGCCTGGCACTCTCTGTGCTTCCTGGACTTGAGTGGCTATTTCCTTGCCCATGTTAGGGAAGTTTTCAACTATAATCTCTTCAAATATTTTCTTGGGTCCTTTCTCTCTCTCTTCTCCTTCTGGGACCCCTATAATGTGAATGTGGGTGCATTTAATGTTGTCCTGGAGGTATCTTAGGCTGTCTTCATTTCTTTTCATTCTTTTTTCTTTATTCTGTTCCACAGCAGTGAATTCCACCATTCTGTCTTCCAGGTCACTTATCTGTTCTTCTGCCTCAGTTATTCTGCTATAGTTTCCTTCTAGTGTATTTTTCATTTCAGTTATTGTATTGTTCATCTCTGTTTGTTCTTTAATTCTTCTAGTGTTTGTCCTTTAATTCTTCTAGGTCTTCGTTAAACATTTCTTGCATCTTCTCGATCTTTGCCTCCATTCTTTTTCTGAGGTCCTCGATCATCTTCACTATCATTATTCTGAATTCTTTTTCTGGAAGGTTGCCTATCTCCACTTCATTTAGTTGTTTTCCTGGGGTTTTACTTTTTCCTTCATCTGGTACATAGTCCTCTGCCTTTTCATTTTGTCTGTCTTTCTGTGAATGTGGTTTTCGTTCCACAGGCTGCTGGATTGTAGTTCTTCTTGCTTTTGCTGTTTGCCCTCCGGTGGATGAGGCTATCTAAGAGACTTGTGCAAGCTTCCTGATGGGAGGCACTGCTGGTGGGCAGAGCTGGGTGTTGCTCCTGTGGGCAGAGCTCAGTAAAACTTTAATCCACTTGTCTGCTGATGGGTGGGGCTGGGTTCCCTCCCTGTTGGTTGTTTGGCCTGAGGCAACCCAGCACCAGAGCCTACAGGCCCTTTGGTAGGGCTAATGGCAGACTCCTGGAGGGCTCACCAAGGAGTACTTACCAGAACTTCTGCTGCCAGTGTCCTTGTCCCCATGGTGAGCCACTGCTGCCCCCCAACAGTAGCAACAGGAGACCCTCCAACAGTAGCAGGTAGGTCTTGTTCAGTCTCCTATGGGGTCACTGCTCCCTCCCACCTGGGTCCTGATGTATACACTACTTTCTGTGTGTCCTCCAAGAGTGGAGTCTCTGTTTCCCCCAGTCCTGTCGAAGTCCTGCAATCAAATCCCGCTAGCCTTCAAAGTCTGATTCTCTGGGAATTCCTCCTCCTGTTGCTAGACTTCCAGGCTGGGAAGCATGACGGGGGGCTCAGAACCTTCATTCCAGTGGGTGGACTTCTGTGGTATAAGTGTTCTACAGTTTGTGAGTCACCCACCCAGCCATTACGGGATTTGATTTTACTGTGATTGCACCCCTCCTACCATCTCTCTGTGGCTTCTCCTTTGTCTTTGGATGTGGAGTATCTTTTTTGGTGAGTTTCAGTGTCTTCCTGTCAATGATTTTTCAGCAGTTAGTTGTGACTCCGGTGCTCTCACAAGAGGGAGTGAGCGCACGTCCTTCTACTCCACCATCTTGAACCAATCTCCAAAGAAAACATTTTTAAAAAGAAGCAGTAATCAATTTACCACAAAATACTTCCTGTAAAAAGAAAAGAATTCCAGAAAAATAGTGGAACAACACCTGGAGTTCTAGGAGCAGTGCTAAGGCCCAATAATTATATAATTTAAAAATGCCATCCTTATACAAAGGCAATAGAAGTACATTCTCAGGTATTAAAAAGCCCAGAAGTAGGCTACCCACTTACCCATCTTGGGAAAAAATATATTTAAGTCTTACTTCAATCAGCTGAGATGAAACAATACTAAGTACTCCAGGACTTGGAAAATCATAATATAAAAAGGCTGAGCAATATTAAATTTAAAAATATCGAAATTGTATTTTAAAGCTGTTTTTAAAAATGGAGTGGGAGAAGCGAAAAATAATTACTTCAAGAAAAGATATGTAATTTATAAAAATTTCACACGTATTGTCTATATCGTAAAAACGAACATATATAAACACATACATATCCGTGACTCCTAGGAAGACTCTCTTCTGCCACCCCTGATACCACCATTGACTACAACCCTGCTCATCCCTTGCTACCAGTACCAACAACTTCAACATGACCTGCCTAAGAGACCATCAGAAAAAGTTTTTTACCTAAGTCACTTTGAGAAGCTGAAGACTTTGAGGTCATCTTTCTTCACCTGGACACTCATCCCCACATAGCCCTGTAAATTGCTTACTGTGATCCAATGTCTTATTCTCCTCACCTTCACAAAACCTTCCACTGTCCACCAATCCCTATATATTCAGCTCTTTTCTGAATGATTCTTTTACCTTTTTAGTCTAAGACCTGATTCTCTCCTGTGCACATTGTTCCCTGTTATCCTTCCCCAAAGTAACTATTTTCTTGTCCCACACCTGTCAGGGCCACTAGAGTTAGGGCAGATATCCTCAGTAGTACTCATTCACCTGGCTCACTGTCACTTTTTCCATAATTAGTATTGTCATAATTATTGATGAGCTCAATATCAGTATCCTTGTAGATCAGTCCAATAAACTGTTCTTCAGTGATGGAAACGTTCTCTTTCTGCCCTAGCTAATATGGTAACCATTAGACACATGTGCTAGTAAGCACTTGAAATGTGACTAGTGCAACTGGGGAACTAAAGTTTTCCTTTGATTTAATCTTAATTAATTTAAATGGCCATGTGTGCTAGTGCCTACCATTGTGGGCAGCACAGACACCGATGATAATTTCAGTAGCCAGTGCTCTCAGGTGTTTGTCCTGTATTCTTCCAAGTGGCTTGTCCTCCATACTACATCAAATGTCTACATTCAAACCCTAAAACATGTTACCAATAACTATACCTCCTCCAAAAATTTGATTTCAGACAACCCCCACACCAACCACCATTCTCGCTCTTTACAACTCACTTGCTCTGATAGACTCATCCCAACAATTGCACAGTTCCCTTGCCTCTCTCTCTCCATTTTACTAATGTGACAAAATACTGTCCTGATTAAATCAGCACTCAGGTGACTAAATATATATATATATATATCTGGTATATATCTCCAGTTCCCTTGCCTCTCTCTCTCCATTTTACTAATGTGACAAAATACTGCCCTGATTAAATCAGCACTCAGGTGACTAAATGTGGCTGGTGAAAAACACACAACCATGCCGACCTGTCTCAGTTTAAGTTTATATCCACCAACTTCAAGAGGGCTTTTACCTCTCTCAGTTTTACTACATCTCTCTAGTCCACTCGCTCTCACTCTCCTAGACAGATGTGCTATGTCCAGTCCCAACTCCTCTAACTTTCAGCACCTCCTCTCACTGTGTATTCTCTGCCAAAGATTTGGTTCCTATCTCACTAAGAAAATAGAAGTAATGAACACAGAGTTTCTATAATGCTTCCACTGATACATCTCCCAGCCCACCTGCATCTGTCCCCAAATATTCTTCTTCTGTTTCTGTGTTGGATGTGCAGTGGATTCCAAGCCCCTATAGCAATTATCTCCCATATCTCCTGCATCATCAGTTTCTCCTTCTCTTCTGAATATCTCATCAGTAGGCAAACAAGCTATAATACCTCCCACATTAAAAAATAAAAGCTTTCTGTAACTCATTTGATTCATTCCCCTTCAGCTATAATCCCATTTCTCTGTTCTCCCTTACAGCAAGACACTGTGAAAGAATTAGTTGCAATTGCTATCTCTGTGTCCTCTTTCTAGGTCTCTCTTAACTCCGTATTCATCAGGCTTTTGTCCCCACTGCATTCACTTAGATAGCTCATGTAAAGGTTTATAGTGACCTCCATGTGGCATAATTTGACTGTCTCTTCCTCACTCAGCACCATTAATCAGCAGCGTTAATATAGTTATCCCTCCTTCCTGCTGAACATTTTTAGCTTGGCTGCCAGGATTCCTTTCTTTCTTGATTCTCCTGCTAAAGCACTGGCTACTTCTTTTTTTTTTTTTTTTTAATTTTTGCGGTACGCAGGCCTCTCACTGCTGTGGCCCCTCCCTTTGCGGAGCACAGGCTCCGGATGCACAGGCTCAGCGGCCATGGCCCACGGGCCCAGCCGCTCCGCGGCACGTGGGATCCTCCCAGAACCGTGGCACAAACCCATGTCCCCCGCATTGGCAGGCGGACTCTCAACCACTGCGCCACCAGGGAAGCCCCTAAGTTGTACCATTTTTAGTCCATTTTCTAGCTCTTTGTTAAAAGTTAAGAATGCCATTGATGTTTATACATTGATCTTTTATCTGTTAACTTTGCTTAACTCCCTTATTAATTCTACTAATCAGTCTGTTTTGGTTTTCTAGGTAAACAGTTATGCCATCTGGACTTAGATTCACTTTTTTGCTTTTTCAGTCCTTACGCATTTTATTTCTTTTTTTCTCTCTTATTGTACTCATATTTACTAAACGTGGTGACAGTGGACATCTCTCCTTTGTTCCTGACTTTAAGAAGAATTCGTTTAACTTTTCATTATCAAACATGATCCTTGCTGTGAAATATTTGTATTCTTTTTCAATTTAGAAAGTTCCCTTCTGTTCCCAGCTTTCCAGCTGATTATTAGCAAAGGGTAAAACTGGGGTTCTCAGACAATTTTCCTTCTTTAATCTGTCAATGTGGTGAATTACATTTTTTTCTAACATTGAACCAATCATACATTCCTGACATAAAATCAGCTGTCATGATTTATTGTCATTTTTATTTATTTCTAGATTTTATTTGCTAGTATTTTTATTTCATCCACATTCATGAGTGTGATTGACCTGTAATTTTCATTTCTCGTATTGTCTTTCTGTCTGGATATTTTATCAAGTTTATGCCAACTTTATGAAATTTGAGAATTTTCTCTCTTTTTTTGTTCTTTGGAAACATTTGTGTATGTTTGTAATTATTTAGCCCCACGGTGTTTGTTAGAGTTTTCCAACATAACTTTCTAAGAAAACTTAAAATTTTTGACTCTTTTTTAATGATTGATGAACATTTGCATTTTATATTTCTTTTAATCCTTCATGTAAGGAATATTTTTCCCAGAATTTGTCCATTATGCCAAAATTTTATTTCTATAAAATTGTTCATAATATTATTTTCTTATTTTTTAAAGTTCTGTTCCCTATACAGTTGTGATCCTTTTCATTCTTGCTATCATTATTATTTTGTATTACCTGTTTTTTCTTGATTATTCTTGCTAGGTGTTAGTCAGCCTTATTATACTTTTCAGAAATCTGTTCTTTTCAAAGATCTCTTAGCTCTGCTGATCTTCTTTAGTCTGTCTTCTCTGCTTCATTAATTTATGCTCTTATCTTCTTTATTCTGCTTTTTTGGTGTTAGTTTTGTTGTTGTTCTTACTTCCTAAATTGAATACTTGGCTCATTAATTTTCAGCCTTTCTTATTTTCTAATATAAGCATTTAAGTCTATAAATTTATCTTTAAGTTCCACTTTAATAACGTCCTTCAAATTGTTTAAGCAGTATTTTCAATATCATTCAATTCTAAGAAATTTTTATCTTCCATTGTGATTCATTTAAAATTTTCTAATCACAACAGGTGTTTAAAGTTATTTTGATTTGTACTGAAATTCTTTTGGGTTCAGAGGAAGCTATCTTTCTAATCACTCATCAAGAATAACCTTGTAGGAAATCCATTTCCTTTGCCCTTAAAGACCTCTGGTCTTCTCCCTCAGTGCTGCTTCCCTTGGCCTTTTCTATCACTCATAGGCTGGATGACATTCCACTTCTGGCTTCTCTAATTCCCATCTCACTGTTAAGAGCATCTGTAGCCACAAATGTCTTGAGGTCCTCACAGGTGTGTGTCTTTTCCACAAGCTCTGAGCTTTCCTCTACTGTCCACTGTCTCCATCACAGTCAAAGGCTACAGGCCAGAGCCCTGCCAAAGAATCCCTGGGCTTAATCCTGATGATCTGCAACCTTAATGGGTTGTACCTCCAATCATTTTATCCTTTGAAACGTTTTTCATCCAGTTGTATTTTTGTCCATCTCCCTATCATGACTCCCTGTCTTGGGTCCTGATGAGCTCAACCTAACTTCCCTCTTGCTAGTTTCATATATAGTTTGAAATGCCCACCCACCCCTTTGCTCCCCACCCCTCCACCTGCCCCGTATCCCTCTACACACCATACTTTTCAGTTTAACTTATTTTCCATGGCTGCTCACTGGCCACATGCTTTCTGTGTTTCCATCTTTAGCCTTGGTCCTAGGTTTCCACAGTTTGTTCTTTGCAGTTCTCCACACCCACAATCCTTTATTCTCTTATTCATTCCCTTCGTTTCTATTCCTTTATTCTACATGGAAACTAAATGCTACCATCTTAATTTTTTCAAAAAATTCTAGTTCTTACTATTAGGATGTGCTAAGCACTACTTAAGCATTTAAAAAATACTAACTCAGCTAATATTTGTTACTATTCCAGGGATAGATTCTATTACCATCACCCCCTTTTTATAACTGCAGTAACTGAGGCAAAGAAGGGTAAATAAATTGTCCAAGAAGAAACAGCTATTTAGTGGTGGCACTGAGATTTGGACCCAAGTAGGCTGATTCTGATAACCCTGATCTCACGTGCTACTCCACCGTGCTCTGATGAAGCCCTGTCTTGCCACTACTCAGAATTGTTCTCTTCCTCCCCTGAGCTCCCACTGAACCTTCTTTGTCCTGCTACCATAGCACTTAAAGGAGACTGGCTTTCTTGTACGTTAATTTAGTGTATATCTCCTTCTCAAGGTCCTATGCTCCCCAGGGTAGAGAATGTTCTTATTTTTCCATTCCCAGAACCAACTGTCAGGTTGTGCACAGAGTAACCATTCAAAAAATGCTTATTGAGTAAAGGAAGGCCTTTAATCAAGAGGCCACTCAGAATGAAGCAACAGTACAGGGGAAAGGGCACAGGACTTTGATTCAGGAAAACCGAGTTAAAACTCTGGCTCCGGTATTTGATAGCTCTATGACCTTGGGCAAGTCACTTTGCCTCCCTACCCTCGGTTCTCTGAATGAAAAATAGGAATAAAGTCATCTAATTTATGTGAGCTCAGTATTTGACTCAACATATATTTTACATGAATTATTATATTCTTCATTGCCTATTATTCCCTTTCTTTAGACTGCAGGTCCAGGAGTCACTCCCACAGTCTTTCCCCCGTAATTCTACACAGCTCTATCCTTTCACTTAGACGCACTTCTTCATCTTTTTCTCTTATAATTTCATTGTATGTGCTGTAAGTCCTTAAGCATTTGAGAAGCAGTAACTATTTCTATATTGCCCATTGTTGTGCTGGACTGTGCTGTAGTCACCTTGGTTAGGTGAGGAACTAGGATCTCTTTCTGTCTTGGTAGCTGGTTAGAGTCGGCCAAAGGAGAAACTTGCATGAGATTTGGGAGGCAAACTGAAGCAGCAGTCAGTGTTCTCAGAAAGTCTTTTTCACAATCAGACACTGTCGTGGAAGGATGCAGAGAAGCCCAGCGGGTCCTAGCCTGTCCCAACTCTGCTTTGCTCTACATCCAGTCATTTCCTGCCCACGCTGGCCAGGCTGCTGAACAGACCGACCCCAGATGCTCCATACAGAGGCAATCGTGCTCCCCTTTCTCAGTCTCTCTTCAGAAACAGGATGTGCTTAGCTTCTTGGATTTCCCTGCAAGCTCCAAATTGTCCACACATGCCAACGTCTAGGTGAACTGATTAGGGACTCAGTCTCTAATATCCCAACTGCCCCTTTCCAGACCTTTGCTTCCCCAGCTCCTCTCACATTTTAACAAAGTCTAGATACATGCAGTATCTCCAGTTTGTCGTGTGTGTGTGTGTGTGTGGTGGGGGGTGGGGGGGTGGGAACAGAGAGAGACAAAGACCTGGCATATAGTAGGTATCCAATAAATACTTGTTAAATCAATGAATAAATGAATGAATGTGAATATATATACTGATTTCATTCCCCTATAAGACTGTTTGACCCCTAAGATCAAGGGCTACATCTAAAGACTCTTTAAATATCTTTTACAGTACTAAGTTAGTATTTGTTAATTTTCAAAATGGCACATGGAAGAACCAAAAATGATGAACTCCGTTAAAAAGATAGAAGGGACAAGCAAACACAGTTTGTAGACTTTTGTGTGACACAGTTGAGCTCCTAGGAAATACAGCTAAATACTATAAGTTCAAATAAAAACACAGGGTGACTCAGACCTTGAAAAAATGATTACTCCATAAAGTTAATGTGGGGTATGGTTAAGCCAAGCAACGATTATTATGAGAGATCCTCCGTTATTTCTGTTTTCCAAATAATCTAGAAATAAATTTTATGTGTGTTTCATATATAGATAGATCTCATGTCTTAAGAGTCAAATTATATCTCCTTTTTCTTATATTGTTCTATCAGTGGAAGAAAGAAATCTGTAATAGGAAAGTGTGGTACACTGACTGAAAATTATACATGCTATAAATCTTTTGCAAATTGTGCTCTAAGACTTCAGTCTTTCCTCTCTCTCTTTTTTTCTTAACTGCAATCATATCCACCCAGATGTTTGATCCCTGAACAAGTGTGATGTGTTCAAGATGTACACTTCATTAAATGAGAATTTAACAGGAGCACTGGTGTGTGATTTTCCTTTTTGAACTACATAGAAAAGAGAAAGCCAAAACCTATGGTAATGTGACATTTAAGTTGCAAATTCAAACTGAAAAAAAAAAATTAGGAAATGCAAAAGTTATGGTTGTCATAGCAATTCTCGCTAAACCTCAGTATGCAAGTGTATTTCCTGAAACTCATTTACACTGTAGAATTTTTTATATTATAATAGCATATATTTTAACGTTACATGGTTCATGATTCCTACTAGCATATGCATTTATATGAACACAAAAGAAGCTCTTTTTTGTTTATATATTTTGCTATAGTAGTTCACATACTAAAAGCTGAATCTAAAAACTGCTCCTAAATTCATGCTAAAATTTTAAATTCTGGGTAGAGTTTGTTTACTATGTCTTCCTTTCCCATCACCAGAACATGGTGTTTGGAGTAATGCATTCAACAGTGTATGAGATGATCTCATTTGGCTTCATCAGTATTCACGTCCAAGCCCTCTTGACTTGAAAATGCAACATTAAGGAATGTACAGAATGCTGGGTTCTTTAATCCCAGTTGACTTTTTCATCATTTCTACATACCACATTACACATTGCGTGCCAGGTGCTTTAAAGCCCCTTTTCAGCCTGGAAATACTATGATTCTCCCAACTTACGGACTTCTTGCTCAAAAAACACCCCATCACTTCTCCAACCATTGTTCCACTATCCCCTATGAATACTTTTGAAATATCATTTATTTTTGTAAGACAAGACAAAATTGAAGCATCCCTCAGGCAACAAGTAATAGCATACATATCTTTTTTTTCTCCACTAAAAGTTGTGTTTTACTTAGGGCAAAACTTGATAGAAAAGCCAAGATTTTTATGAATAACTTGAAGGAAAATTATTATAGCTCACACCTTTAGAGCTTCAAAGCATCTCAGCCAAGAAAGTACATAACTCTAAATATACAATTTTCAGTATGTTCTATCGAACAAATCTAAAAGGGAAAGGACTTTTCAATTTACCTGTTACTTTTAAGCATCATTCTAATTAAACATTCCCCGTTTCTAAAGGGAGATAGCAGAGCCAGGTGCTCTCAGCTTATGTCAAATCCAGCCAGCCTGCAGTTGACCTTGACATCCTGTTCATTCATATCATTTTGCTCAGTATAGATAGTGCTGTGTTTACTCATCTCTCTCCCAGGTAGAACCCAGGGTTCAGACCTTATCCTGTTCCTCTGTTTTGCACACCATTGCATCCTGGGCACTTCCCAAAGGGAAGCACTACATAGTGAATGCAGATATGTATTTTTGGAATGAGTTAATTAATGATTTATAGCCTACTAAGCCTTCGTCTCCCCAGCATGGATGCTATTATTAAATTCAGGGTAGGCACTCAGTAAATTTTTGGTGAAGGAAAGAGGGTAAGAAAGCTTCTAGTAGAACTCTGAGGTGAGCAGAAAAATTCTTTAAGACATCCAGGAGAGGAATATTGCTCCAAAGGAAATCACAGACATCAGCGACCACCAGCATGTTTGCTATTTTAGAATGTAATATATTTGGCATTGGATTCTGAGTCCCTGGTGCCTTATACCAAAATACTCATGGAAACATCTAAATAAAATGTTTTCCTGTGGAGTGTTTTGCAAGTCTCAACCCATATCTGGCAGTCAAAACCCACTTGGATGTTGAGAAATGCTGTTTGTTCTGTTGCATCCAGGTGTTTGGCTGCATCAGAGCCATTTTGTTTTCATCTGCCCCGCATTCTTACCTGGTGACACAGTCCACAGATTGAAAAAGCACACGAGGGAGAGACCATAATGACCTACCATTGTTCAAAAGAGCCTTGGGCCAAAAGTCACCATTTCATAAATGGTCTGCAAGCATTTGAAAATCAGGAGATAAGGACATATTAAGAAAACTGTTTCCACTTGGTAGAAGACTAGGGAGTCAAGGAGGGAGGTGGAGACAGGTGGGGAGTTTTTTCTTCTTCCTTTCAAAAGCATCCATACTTTGCTCCGTTCTAAGTCTGTGATAAACACACTGGATACTTCCGATATTCCTCTGTGGTTCTTTGTTCATTACAAGTATTAACACATTTGATCCACAAAACATTATTACAACTGTCCAGTGATACTGCTATTTGCTTAGCCAGTATCCATTTCCCCCCTTTCTTCCATGTAAATAATACCATAATTTTGTTTGGGAGTGACAGTGTGGCCAGCTAAATTAGTAAAATCCCCAGCCTTCCTTTACATAATGTGAAGGATGTTCACATGTGAATGTGATGCAGTTCTATCCAATGAGATAGAAACAAGTTTTGGAAGAGGCTTGCATCATCAAATAATAAGGTAGAACAAGCCAAGAGAAGACTTTTTTGCTTTACCTCTTTCTCTTTTCCCCCTTTCATATTCTGCCTGGAGTATGAATATCTGCAGGTGCGAAACCATCTTGAGACCATGAGAATAAAAGTTACATATTTGTTCCACACATTAAGGATGGTGACACAAAGCTAAGGAAAAAATCTGATGGCCTCTTGGAGCCATCGTTCCAACCCTGGACTGTCTACTCCTGAATTATTACCCTAGAAAAATAAGCACTATTTGAATAAGCCATTGAACTCACATTTGTCTTGTGCAGCTGAATCTAATCCCCACTGATAGAGGTAGGGACTATTTAAATCCGTATGTTTCTAGTGAGGAAACAAGACACAAGGAGATTTAGTAACTTGGCCAGGGTCTCTCAGGCAGGAAGTGGAGGGAGTAGTATAAGCACCCAGGCCAATTGCTCCTGGACCTTTGCTTCCAGCATCCTGACCTAAGCTCTCGCTTTCTCACTCTCTCTCTCTCTCTCTCTCTCTCTCTCTCTCTGTTTGGTTCCTACAGATCGTCAGGACCTTTGCACATTCTTCAAACCCTGCACCAGTCATCCCACTTCCCTGGTTCCAACAAAGAAAAAGACAATGTCCACAACAGGCTTCACAGCATTCAGGCTTAAGATAGAGAAAACTATTTCGGAAAGAAATTACTCATGATATTTTTTCTCTAAGAAACACATGAAAGCTTTAAACAAAGTCCTAAACTAATAGGCTGCAAATCTGTCTTGCAATGGGCTCGTGAGGAATGAACTGCAAATTAATGAAAAACTCTTTCATTTCTAAGGGCTAAATCACTGTCTATCATTAAGACAGTAGTTCCAAGGAGGCACCTGGAGACCTGTGACTTAGTCATCAGTCTTCAACCATCATGCTCTCAACCTTTTCTCTCCTAGCAAAGTTTTAAGCGGACATGCATAGGTTCTGCCTCTTGATATAAATTGTTTTAATTGCTTATTAAAATTGGAAATGTACAACCATGAAAAGCGAGAAGAATGCAAATTTTCTGTTAGCAGCCTTTCTTCCAGGAAATACCCCAACAAGTTGAGTACCCTTGGAGATGTAACTTTATCAAATAGAACACGGAAGGGAGAAATGGACAATATGTCTAAGATCTGGAAGTAGGGTTAATCCACCCACTGACCCTAAGAAACATCCCAGAGAGTGGTCATTTGGCTATATGAATGATAGCCTTTACAATGCAAAATGCTTTTCTATTCAAATAGAAATTTTCGAAGCACTAGGATTAAGTTCCAGTTGATTTTGTCAGAAGGGCCTTAGAGCAGCATTTCCCAGAGGGTATAATGGTCAAATTTAGGAAATACCGTATTTTGTAGACATTTACAATATACATTAGCATATTAAAGGCTTTGAAGGTTTCTGCAATACAGTGACAGGTTGGATATTATTCAACATATTTAAATATATTTGAGGAAGATATTAACCTACACGGAAACTGAGAACGTCACGTCTTTACCTTGTCAGGTTAATGCTTACATGAATACTTTAATAATCCTCCTCCACAGCCTCCATCCCATTCATAAAGCCCTTAGCTATGCAGGAAGTTTGAATCAATTATATACACTCAATCCTAATTCTTTGCAGATTCGATATTCACGAATCTGCCTATTTGCCAAAATTTATTTGTAACTCCCAAGTCAATACTCCTGGTGCTTTTGTGGTCATTTGCAGACATATGCAGAGAGGCAAAAAAAATGGTCTCCCAATGCATGTGTTCCCGGCTGAGGGGAACCAGGCAAGGCTTTGCCTTCTCGTTTCAGCTCTCATACTGCAACAAGTGACCTTTTCACAGTATATTTAGTGCCACATTTTTTTTTTTTTGCATTTTTTTGTGCTTTGTTTGTTGATGAGTTAGTTGTTTAAAATACCCCTATGTGTAATGCTGAAGTGTGATCTAGTGTTCCTAAAAGCAAGAAGGCTGTGATATGTCTACAGAGAAAATGTGTCAGATAAGTTTCATTCAGGCATGAGTTATCGTGCTGTTGGCCAATATATAATATATAAGCATGTATATATATAATAATATGCATATATACTGGGTTCCATAAGATGTTGTGGAAAAACCCAAATGAACTTTTTGGCCAACCCAATATAATGGTTATGAATCAATAATTTATCTTAAATAAGGTGTCCTTAAGTAGAAACACACATAAAACAAGGCTATGTGTTGACTGGTTGACAAAAATGTTGTGACCAGAAGCTCACACGAACCTGGCCCTGCATTTCTCCTATGAGCAATGCTTCAGTTTTGGCCAACTCAGTGTTCAGGACAGCTTTATAGAACCTAACTACCACAGACAACAAGAATCGATTTTATCTTGTCAAACTTAATCAATTTAAAAACTGTCTTCAACACGTAAGCACAAGTAACTGATAAGAAAACTTTATATATGATGCTATTCATCTTCAAGGCATTTTAATATAAGAAAAGCAGTGATAGAAACAAAAATATATAAAAACATTTACTGAGTCCTCACTATGTGCCAGGCACTGTTTCAGATCTTTCACATGTATTAGCTCAGAGAATCCTTTGAATGACCTGTGAAGCAGGAACACTTTCTGGTCTATATTTTACCTGAGGAAACTGAGACACAGGGAAGCTAAGCAACCTGCCCACAGGCGCCCAGTCAGGACTCAGCAGGGCTGGGATTTAACCCAGGCTGCCTCCAAAGCCGTGCTCGTAAACTAGTTACATGGGCTGTGTGGAGAGAGGTAGGCTGCAAGATGCATTTTGATCCAGAACTCAGACGGGATACATCAGAAACATTATGTTCAGCATGATAAATGCTTGCTTGAGGGTGGTAAATAATACTGGAATTGTTTCAACTGAAGAGATTCCAGTGGCAGTCACGGCATCAGATGCTGGAGGATACTGTGGCTCAAGGTGGTGCTTTCTTTGTTTTGGGTTCTGAAATTTAAAGCACTTCAATTTAGGGCTAATTTAGATCAGACTAGCTTTGGAGCAATAGAAGACCCTGTGGATGAAGAGCCATTGGCAAAGTCTTTTTAATCACTGCTACTGCTCTCCCTTAAACATCTTCACCTGCACCGAAACTTGATGGGAGACTCTTTGCAATCAGAGCCGGGGCAGGCAGGGTGTAAAGAGTAAGGAATAGAAAGGAATGGGCTTCAGAGTGGGTGATTGGAGACAGGTGGAGAAACATGGAAGAAGAAAAAACTTAAACCGTAAGAAAGAAAAAGCTTCACTCTTTCGGTGAAGCTTTTTATGGCCAATTTAGAATCCATTTATCTCCCACCCCACCTAATAAACTTCTGTCTGTTCTTCAAAATTTAACGAAAACCTATGTGCTAATTAGCCTCCATGTGGCATCGCCCACCCAGCTCCGTCATTCTCCCTGCTCTGCTGGGCCTCTGTGGGCTGTGTACCCCTCCTGGCTGCTGCGCTGTCCTGCAACTGGCCTCAGCTAGTGCAGAGAAGATGCAAGGAGAGAGAACTCAGAGAAGTCCCTCCTACCCCCTGGCTGAACAAGTCATCCCAGTTTGCCTGGGACTTTCTGGTTTCAGCAGAATCCCCCATCCCATCCCGGGAAACCCTTCAGTTCCAGGCACACTGGTACAGGTGGCCACCCTACCTACTTCTCCCTACTTGGGCACAATGTCTCTGAGTGTCTCCATCCTTCCATGACCCCAGCGCTTATCAGGGGAGCCCTCCTCCATGCCTCCATGTTTCAAGTCTCACTGGGTCCTAGTTAATGCATTTCCTTACCTCATCCCTTTGACCTGCAGCTGGAATCTAGGTGCCACACTCCCCACTTGTTCATTCCCCAAAGCCTGCCCAATGTTCACCTTCCTTTCACGAAAGTCTCCATCTGAACCGTCCAGAGTGGATTCTATTTCTGCCATCACAATGAATGAGGCTACTCTCGTGACCTTATTCAGAATTCACATCCCATCTCCTTTCCTTCCCCTCCCAGAGACCTCCTGTAACACTGGAGATGCCCCTGTATTCTGCCTGGTCTTGGCAACACTTATTTGCATATCATCTCTTTGTGGGTAGAGACTGTGCCCAGTAGTCCTCTGTAGCCCTCAGGGCATTTAGTGCAGAGCTGGACATCATGTGCCCAGTCATCAGTTGAGGAGTGGGTGGCTGAAAGCACGAGTGAATGACCCTACAATGGCCTTGCGTCGAGCACCACACTGCCTGCTGCTTTCACTGCTGCGCCACTCTCTAGTTTGTAGTTTTGACTAGGTTGTGATGTTTTCTTCCAGATCTCTGATGTAGCACAATAAAGGTGTGAATTAAAGTTTAAAAGACTATACTTATTATGGTGGACAGAATAATGGTCCCCCGGAGATGTCATGTCCTAATCCTCAGAACCTGTGAAAATGTTAGGCTTAGTGGCAAAGGAAAATGAAGGTTGCTAATCAGGCACCCTTGAGGTGGGAGGGGCATCCTGGATAACACAGGTGGGCCCAATGCAATCACATGGTCCTTAAAAGCAAAAGACAGAAGCAGCAGGAGAGTCAGTGTCAGAGGCTGAGTGAGCTTTGAAGGTGTTATGCTGCTGGCTTTGAAGATGGAAGAAGGGGCCACATGGCAGGGGATGTGGACAGCTTTTAGCAACTGGGAAACATAAGGAAATGGGTCCTCCCCCAGAGCCTCCAGAAAGAAAGCTGCCCTGCTGACACCTTGCTTTCAACCCACTGAGACCCACTGCAGACTTCTGACCTGACGTCCAGAGCTGTAAGGTAACTAATTTGTATTTTAAGCCACTAAGTTTATGGTAATTTGTTACAGGAGCAGTAGAAAACGTGAGTCAGGAACCAAAAAGTAATTGTGCTCTTTTAATATGGATATTTGGTTGATTTCATAGCCAAGGCTTGTGGAATGAAAAAACTAGTTAAACTTTCTTATCATTTGATTCATGTCTTAACTCTACAGTGTGATTTTTATAAGTATAAATTCATAGTCTTTTTTGAAGAAAGTTTAGAAACATCTGACGAATGTTAGAGTTGGATCATCGGCTTTGTAGAAAGTTGAAAACTGCTTGTTCCTTATTTTCTGATCCACGGATGGCTACCTAGGATCTCTCTCGCAGGTCTTTCCACTTTAGCCTCTGTGATTTTTCCCTCCTGTAGCTCATCCACAGTTAATTTGTTGATTAAGTCGTTGATTGAATAATTCTGAGTTTCCAGACTGCAGCATGAAGTCCTGATGACACTCAGCTAAGCTCAACACACACTGTCCACTCAGGCTTGCCTCCCCCTTCCAAAGAAGTTTTATCTTAGGCTTTCTGGCCATAGATGGTGCTAAATATCCTACAACAAAGAATTACCTGTCCAAAATATCAATGATGCTGAGGTACAGAAACCCTGGTCTCCATGGTTTACTGATTCCTTTATTACTTACTTCATTCATCATTTTAAAACCAAATCTTTGCTGAATATCTACTGTGCTCTAGACCCTACATAAAATTTGATTTTAGAGAACTTACAGCCTTGTTTGTGAAGAAGTCACATGAACAGTTATAGTTAAGAGCAATGGTGTAATCACTAAAATATAAGCTCGGCGAGGTCAGGGAACCACTTTACTGACGTATCCCTGGCACCTTGTAAATTCTCAAAAAATACTTGTTATTTGAATGAAGTATTTTATGTGGAGAGAGATGCACAAGAGTCTAGGGAACCCAGAAAGAGGATTTCTATCCTGAACTAAGAGGGTCAGAATAAGCATCCTGGAGAAGATGGTCCAGGCAAAAAAGGGGGATGGGGTGGTGGAGGGGTAGGAGTGGTCATGAGGGATAAAGAGAGGTGATTTCGGACAGATCAGTTTGGGCACCATGATAGGACAACGTGTGGTCTCGTTACTTAGCTTTTCACGTGTGTGTTCATGTCCTGTCTCTCTAGTTCCTGCTGTAAGCAGTTTGAGCATAGGGATTGTGTCTAATCCTTTAGCAGAGTGTATCCCCTCCCTTCTTCAGCAGTGCCAGAGCACTGTCTTGCACACAGCAGGTGATTAATAAGTGATTGTTTATTAACCAGTATAATTCACTGTAAGAAGAAATAAACAACAGCACCTCCAAATATATTATGGCACATGCATATTTACAAATATAGCTTATCCTATGAAATAGGTGAGTTCTAAAAAAAAAGTATGTATATTAACTTTTGTAAATTTTAAATTCCAGCAAATAGCTAAAAAGTAAAGAAATCATAGTTTATTGGGTAATGTACAATATTTTTGTGATGGTGAAATTTGCCCCCATGTCCTGGATCTGTTTTTTGTGTATAATTTAGCTGTGGTAAATCCAGAATGGTAAGCTTTAAAATGGAAAAGAAGCATGAGCAAAGCCTCAGTAGGCTGTGGGACAGTATTCAGCAGGCTACTTCATACCTATATCTTGAGTTCCAGAAGGAAAGAAGGAGACTGAAAGGGTTTTTGAGGAAATAATGGTTGGACAATTTTCGAAATTTGATGAAGACTAAACCCAGCAGTCCAAGAATCTCAATGAAACCTAAGCAGGATAAGCACAAAAACAAACAAAAACCTAAGTACAGTAGTATTAAAATCAAATTGTGGAAAAACAGTAATAAAGAGTCTTGAGTATTCTACTTTTAGCTGCTGGTCCTCAGTTTTCTTTCATCTGTAAAATGGGTCTAATATCCATTTTGGTTTTTTGTAATTGTGGAGGCAGGTATGTAGAGTAAACAACATGTATTTAAGACCCCCATGATGTGGTGATTCTTAACAAAGGCTCAAGAACAGCCTGTGCCCCAAACTCAGCTTAAGGAGTCTCTGGCAGGCTACTTAAGCTCTCTATGCCTTGGATTTCTCATTGGTAAGACAGGATTATAGCAATCCTACCTATAGCGATGTGAGGGTTAAATGAGGTGATGACTATAAGATACAGTAATGCCTGAAAATAGCTAGTGTTCAATAAATGTCAGCTTCTATTTAATGAGAAGCAAACAACCACGTTCTAGCACTAAAGTGATGTGTTTCCAGAAGGAATGCTAAGCACAGTGTTTTTCTCAGTGCAGCTCAGGTTTAGGCACTGAGGCAAACTTGCACGGCACATAGGACCGGCTAGAACTGTGTTCCTGTGGCTGTGTTCCTGAGGTTCATCCACAGGCTGCGCCTACAACATCCCAAAGCACAGACCCAGCTCCAGGCTCCTTGGGTAGAGAAAGTGCTGTGCTTTGGTAAAGGAAAGAATCAAGCATCTCCTTGGGGAGTGAACTCGCAAGTCCAGGCAGAATCTAGTTTCCCTTAGGAGCTCCTGAAAAATTATCTATTTTTGCAACCAGCAAATCTTTAAAAATAGAATAGTCTTTTAATAAAAAGTTCTTTTTTCCCCCAAAGAGTAAAAAAGGAATTTAAAAACTATAATATTAATGCTGAAATTAAAAATAAAACACTATCCCCTGGAACTTTTATAATGACTTTTGTCTCTGCCAGCTTTCATGAGCTTCAGAATTGTAGGTTTGATTTGAGTTGTCAGTCAGTATTCATCCATTGGGGTAAAATGTCCCACGTAAACAAACACACAGATAAAAGAGGGTCAGCATTGCTCCTTGCACAAGAAAAAATGACTGCCAATTCACATAAAGGGTGATCTGTCCATCATTCTGTCATCAAGATCCATCTTGCTTTGTTGGATTTGGCATCTTAATAAAGCCCTTTTATCTTAAAAAGACTAGGGTCTAGTTCAGCAAGACCTTGCTTAGGGTGTCATTTTGAACTTATACCATTTCATATCGTCATGGGGCAAAGGGGTTTGGATCGACATCTTGCTTCCCGCCGATTTTATTGACAACATTGAGAATCTCATCTCGGAGGAGTGAAAGTTAAGTGCGTTATTGACAACATGTAAATAAGAGAAGATTAGTGCCTTTCCTGGTGAAATAAAAACGACCTCACTTTCAAAAAAGCCTGTTTGAAACTGACTGCTCATGACTGTATACAACTGACACTTGGAGTTATTCCATCTTCCCCTAAAGTATAGGCAAACTGTCTTAGTCAAGGTTCTCTTGGTTGCAAGTAATTGACAGCAACTGAAATTTACTTGAGGGGGGAAAAATGCACTTATTGGAAAGTTACTGAGTTCCCTTCCAGAATTCAGGAGAGACTGGGCCTGTCAAGTAACCGCAACCAGAACCAGAAAGGGAACAGGAATCCAGCTGTCCCTTTCTCAGCTCCTTGTCTCTGCTTCTCTGTGTGTCTCTGTTCTTCTGTCTCTACTGAGCAATTTTTTAAAATCTTTTGATTGAAGTAGAGTTGATTTACAATGTTATGTTAGTTTTAGGTGTACAGCAAAGTGATTCAGTTATATCTATCTATCTATCTATATATTTTTTCAGATTCTTTTCCATTATGGTTTATCACAGGATACTGAGTATAGTTCCCTGTACTCTACAGCAGGTCCTTGTTGTTTATCTATTTTACACAGATATCTATTTGTGTATCTGCTAATCCCAAACTCCTAATTTATTCCTCCCCACCTTCCCCTTTGGTAATAAGTTTGTCTTCTATGTCTGTGAGTCTGTTTCTGTTTTATAAATAAGTTCATTTGTATCATATTTTAGATTTCACATATTAGTGATATCATATGATGTTTGCCTTTCTCTTTCTGACTTACTTCACTTAGTATGATAATCTCTAGGTCCATCCGTGTTGCTTCAAGTGGGATTATTTCATTCTTTTTTATGACTGAGTAATATTCCATTGTATATATGTATCACATCGTCTTTATCCATTCGTCTGTTGATGGACACTTAAGTTGCTTCCATGTCTTGGCTATTGTAAATAGTGCTGTGATGAACATTGGGGTGCATGTGTCATTTCAAATTAGTTTTTGTCATTTCCAGATATCTTCCCAGGAATGGGCTTGCTGGATCATATGGTAACTCTATTTTTAGTTTTTTAAGGAATCTCCATACTGCTCTTTTCTGAGCAATTTTTCACCATCTCCTTGCCCACATGGCAGAAAGTGTTCAACCTACAGCTCCCTCAGTTACATTCACTTGGTCATGTCCACAGGCAGAAATGAATGAGTTATCTCTGAATCCCAACTCTGAGTTACTAGGAGTCAAACCTTCCTAGTGAGCTCAGATCAGATGTCCTCTGGTGGTCTAATAAGCATGGTCAGTGTGGGTACATAGTCTGGGGGACAGGATGTGTGACACAGCATGGATATCTGAGCTCCATTTCTGTGAGCAATTAGTCGGCTGTAGACTGAAAAAAATGCACAACCTAAAAATTGAGAATTATATTTTATTTGGTGAACAAAACTGAGGACTTAAGCCTGGGACGCAGCCTCTCAGATTGCTCTGAGGGACTGCTCAGGAGAGGTAAGGGAGGAGCTGGGATATATAGGAGTTTTTGCAACAAAGACTAACTAGGTAGTTGGAACTTCAAAAGATTACTCTTAATTAATCAGAAAAATAGACATCTCAAATTAATGAATTTAACACGTTTCTATGTATGAAAGATTCAAGAGTCTGGGCTCGTTGAAATCATTCCTTTGATTAAGAGCCTTAGCCATCTGGTGCCAGTTCTTTCCCATCCTGAGTCCCCTCAGGGTGCACAGTTGGGGGCAGCTGCAGTGGCTGAGGGCATGGCAGCGGGCAGCCTGTTTGTCTCCATCCTGAGTTCCGTCAGGGCTCACTCTTGGGTCAGCTGCAGTGGCTTGATGGCTGCAACATCCTTTGTTTACCAGTATGGCAGGCAACATTTCTCATTCACAAAGCAGTTCTCAGAGAGAAGGGAGATATTTAGCAGATATCTGCACAAACATTAAAAGCGTTGCTTTTTTTACATAATAATAGCTATAAAAGATACTGTCTACTCAGCAAAGAATTCGACTCTTTTATTCCACCAAAATGTAGCTAAGGAGAAGGCCCCACAGTCAACACTGGGCCAGCCTGAGAGAGGCCTTGGTGTGGAGAAAGGTGACTTGAAAGAGACCAGATCTACAATTGTTAGGAAAGCACAGCTTGCCATCTCTGGGTCTCCTGACACTCCTTTTCAATGGCCAGACAGCAGAGTTTTTATAGAATTCTTTCTGCAGTTAGTGGGAATTTGCGTGCAAACCTAAATATTAGCAAAGATAAAATTTTATCTAGAACTTTGCACTGTTTATTTTTTAAAGCATTAAAATTTATAGCTAAGCTGAAGTTGGTTTAAGTGTAATAAAACATGGGTTATTCCCTTGAGATAATACTTTGGGAATATACAAAGCAGCTGATAAAGCCTTAAGGCATTTTCCATCTTGATGTGTTGACTTGATGGTGAATTTAAACCTTCACCACGGTATCTTTCAGAACGTTGTTATGTATTTTGGGGAATTATGTATCTGCCTCCCTCTGATTTTTATCCTCAACTCATTCAGAATAAACTGGCTCTTCAGTTTCTTTGTAACTTCCCAAATTCCACAGCACCTATGATGGACTCCAGGTCTCTAAAAGTAGCTTTTATAAATCATTTATGTTAAAAATAATCCATTCATTTTAGAGATATAGACTGAATTATACTGGGATAAAATTGCATGATGTGTGAGATTTGCCTTAAATACTTCAGTAAAGAAAAACAAAAAGGGCACGGATGAAGCTAATGTGGTAAGGTCTAAATAATAGGTAAATAGGGATGTATTACACTATTCTCTCTGCTTTTGTGGATATTTAAAATTTTGAACAACAGTAAAATATTTTAATAACACAAAACAACATGATCCTGCCCAGCCATTCTTCTGATGTTAGAATTCCTCCACAATACTCCTGGCCATCTGTTGTTGAGCTTCTGTTTGAAAATCACCAGGTCAGGGAATTCATTATCTTCTAAGGCAGTCCATTCCATCTGAGGACAATTGTGACTATTTCACACTGTGTTAACATTTATTTCTCTGAATCAACTATTACCCACACTTTTACCACCAATACTGGCAAAAAAAATTGTCAAATCAACTTTCTCAGAACTCTAGAAATTATCCAAAGGTTTGTAACAATCCAGGGATAGTTTAAGAAAAACAGCCAAATATCAGTAAAAACAACAAGCTTTGTGGCATTTTAACTTGCTCTATTCCCATCCCCTCCTTGGTTTCCTTGAAAACCAACATTTCCACAATCACATGGAAAGCAGCAACCTAGCAGCCTCTGGAGGTGACAGAAAGAGGTTGAAGATCCTCCAAAGCCCTACTTCCAGAGAATTGTCATTATTTGCTCTGTTCCTTGGAAAACTCCACTTGCGTGGCTTGTCTTTATTTGACCTGACTCAGAGCTCTGCCCATGGACGACAGATTTGCCTCCAGTGGTGTTTGTTGAAAATGATAGGTGTCAATTGTTTAATGGTTCAGCTGCCTGAGGTAGTAGGCAGTTGGTAAGTTGGGGCAAATGGTAAGCTGACTAAAAAAAAGTTAAAACAAAAAGTTGGAGGATGAGGTATCTATAAAAAGTTTTGGAAAACTCCCACATGTTCCTGGGGAATCTAGAAGACCACACACATGTGTAGTGCTGTGCACATGCCCAGGGCTGTGTGCATACTTAGGAGAGACCTGAGAAAGCCTTAAGCACACATATGTATGTCTGACCTTGAGACACATCTCAGGCCGTAGTGAAGGATAAGGCAGAGTGGCAAACTGAGTGGTGAAGGCATACCACAGCACACACCCAGAACACCTCAGCGATGGCTGGGAGACTTAACCGGTTGCAGGTATTTAAGGGGATTTCTGTGCAAACATTAGCTGACCACTGAAGCAACCAAGCAGAGATTTCAGTGGCTGCAGAGGACAAAGAACCGAGACTTTAGAGAACTATTCTAGAGAACTTGCTAAACAAACAGCAACAGCAGCAATAACTGATAACAAACTCTGGGGAAGCAGGAGAATCTAATTTCCAGAATTGCCACACTATATTGTTAAAAACATCCATTTTCAACAACAAATTTTGACACAGACAAACTGTCAACTTAAAGAAAAAATGCACAATATCAGAGTTGTGAGTTTAAGTTTTATTCAGGGGCCTTGCTGAGGACTATAGCCTGGAGAGCATCTCAGTAGCTCTGAGGGAACTGCTCCCCAGAGGTAGGGGAGAAGCCAGTATGTATATGATTTTTAGCTAGAGAATACGTGGTGTCAAGCATACATCTTTTTTTTTGGGTGGGGGGGCTGTGTTGGGTCTTCATTTCTGTGCGAGGGCTTTCTCTAGTTGTGGCAAGTGGGGGCCACTCTTCATCGTGGTGCACGGGCCTCTCACTATCGCGGCCTCTCTTGTTGCGGAGCACAGGCTCCAGACGCGCAGGCTCAGTAGTTGTGGCTCACGGGCCCAGTTGCTCCGTGGCACGTGGGATCTTCCCAGACCAGGGCTCGAACCCGTGTCCCCTGCATTAGCAGGCAGATTCTCAACCACTGCACCACCGGGGAAGCCCCAAGCATACATCTTGAATAAAAGATGACTGCTAGTCACAAAGAATAGAAATCTCAAGTTAATGACTTTAGTGCTTTTGTATGCATGTGTGTATGTGCTATGACTGGACTGGTTTCTTCTAATGGTAGCCATTAAAGTCTCTGGACCACTACTACTCTTACTAGTCTGTTACGGTCTAGGACATGATTCTCCCTTGTTGCTTCTTCCCATATCTAGAGTTGTACTATTATAGTCATTTTGATCTTATATAGAACTATATATTTAGAGAATCATTTCAAGTCACTTAGTCATCATTTTTGTCAGATGGTTAGTTACACATTGAGTAATTCAAGAAACAAAATCTCACAAAATAGGCAGAATACAAGTAATATAACTAGTAGCATTAATAAGGTCATAAGTAAGAATTTAAGTCAAGAACTTCAGAACCAAACCAGGTCCTTAAAAGATCACTAAGACTAGGAAGATGATCACTTAAGGCAGAAATCTGATTTTTCATGTGGGTCATTAAATGCATTATATTCTCTAGTACGACTTAATTGTTCCCAGCATAAGGGGGCCTTTAAACTTAAATGACCAGAGCTTGGTGTTATCTATATAAATCCATCACATAATTGAAGGAGAGCCCCTCCTGATAATTGGGAGGTTATGTTTGTTTGTTTGTTTTACCAAAACTTAGCTCATTGCTCTGACCAAGCTTGAGTAACTTTTTTTTATTTTATTTTATTTTATTTATTTATTTTTTTTATTAGTTTCTGCTTTATAACAAAGTGAATCAGTCATACATATACATCTGTTCCCACATCCCCTCCCTCATGCATCTCCCTCCCTCCCACCCTCCCCATCCCACCCCTCCAGGCGGTCACAAAGCACCGAGCTGATCACCCTGTGCTCTGCGGCTGCTTCCCACTATCTATCTACCTTACGTTTGGTAGTGTATATATGTCCATGCCTCTCTTTCCCTTTGTCACAGCTTACCCTTCCCCTTCCCCATATCCTCAAGTCCATTCTCAAGTAGGTCTGTGTCTTTATTCCCGTTTTACCCCTAGGTTCTTCATGACATTTTTTTTTTTTTTAAATTCCATATATATGTGTTAGCATACGGTATTTGTCTTTCTCTTTCTGACTTACTTCACTCTGTATGACAGACTCTAGGTCTATCCACCTCATTACAAATAGCTCAGTTTCGTTTCTTTTTATGGCTGAGTAATATTCCATTGTATATATGTGCCACATCTTCTTTATCCATTCATCCGATGATGGACACTTAGGTTGTTTCCAGCTCCGGGCTATTGTGAATAGAGCTGCAATGAACATTTTGGTACATGTCTCTTTCTGAATTATGGTTTTCTCAGGGTATATGCCTAGTAGTGGGATTGCTGGGTCATATGGTAGTTCTATTTTTAGTTTTTTAAGGAACCTCCATACTGTTCTCCATAGTGGCTGTACCAATTCACATTCCCACCAGCAGTGCAAGAGTGTTCCCTTTTCTCCACACCCTCTCCAGCATTTATTGTTTCTAGATTTCTTGATGATGGCCATTCTGACTGGTGTGAGATGATATCTCATTGTAGTTTTGATTTGCATTTCTCTAATGATTAATGATGTTGAGCATTCTTTCATGTGTTTGTTGGCAGTCTGTATATCTTCTTTGGAGAAATGCCTATTTAAGTCTTCTGCCCATTTTTGGATTGGGTTGTTTGTTTTTTTGCTATTGAGCTGCATGAGCTGTTTATAAATTTTGGAGATTAATCCTTTGTCAGTTGCTTCATTTGCAAATATTTTCTCCCATTCTGAGGGTTGTCTTTTGGTCTTGTTTATGGTTTCCTTTGCTGTGCAAAAGCTTTGAAGTTTCATTAGGTCCCATTTGTTTAGTTTTGTTTTTATTTCCATTTCTCTAGGAGGTGGGTCCAAAAGGATCTTGCTGTGATGTATGTCATAGAGTGTTCTACCTATGTTTTCCTCTAAGAGTTTGATAGTTTCTGGCCTTACATTTAGGTCTTTAATCCATTTTGAGCTTATTTTTGTGTATGGTGTTAGGGAATGATCTAATCTCATACTTTTACATGTCCCTGTCCAGTTTTCCCAGCACCACTTATTGAAGAGGCTGTCCTTTCTCCACTGTACATTCCTGCCTCCTTTATCAAAGATAAGTTGGCCATATGTGCGTGGGTTTATCTCTGGGCTTTCTATCCTGATCCACTGATCTATCTTTCTGTTTTTATGCCAGTACCACACTGTCTTAATTACTGTAGCTTTGTAGTATAGTCTGAAGTCAGGGAGCCTGATTCCTCCAGCTCCATTTTTCGTTCTCAAGATTGCTTTGGCTATTCGGGGTCTTTTGTTTTTCCAAACAAATTTTGAAATTTTTTGTTCTACTTCTGTGAAAAATGCCAGTGGTAGTTTGATAGGGATTGCATTGAATCTGTAGATTGCTTTGGGTAGTAGAGTCATTTTCACAATATTGATTCTTCCAATCCAGGAGCATGGTATATCTCTCCATCTATTTATATCATCTTTAATTTCTTTCATCAGTGTCTTATAATTTTCTGCATACAGGTCTTTTGTCTCCTTAGGTAGGTTTATTCCTAGATATTTTATTCTTTTTGTTGCAATGGTAAATGGGAGTGTTTTCTTGATTTCATTTTCAGATTTTTCATCATTAGTGTACAGGAATGCCAGAGATTTCTGTGCATTAATTTTGTATCCTGCTACTTTACCAAATTCATTGATTAGCTCTAGTAGTTTTTCGGTAGCATCTTTAGGATTCTCTATGTATAGTATCATGTCATCTGCAAACAGTGACAGCTTTACTTCTTCTTTTCCAATTTGGATTCCTTTTATTTCCTTTTCTTCTCTGATTGCTGTGGCTAAAACTTCCAAAACTATGTTGAATAAGAGTGGTGAGAGTGGGCAGCCTTGTCTTGTTCCTGATCTTAGTGGAAATGGTTTCAGTTTTTCACCATTGAGGACAATGTTGGCTGTGGGTTTGTCATATATGGCCTTTATTATGTTGAGGAAAGTTCCCTCTATGCCTACTTTCTGCAGGGTTTTTATCATAAATGGGTGTTGAATTTTGTCGAAAGCTTTCTCTGCATCTATTGAGATGATCATATGGTTTTTCTCCTTCAACTTGTTAATATGGTGTATCACATTGATTGATTTGCGTATATTGAAGAATCCTTGCATTCCTGGAATAAACCCCACTTGATCATGGTGTATGATCCTTTTAATGTGCTGTTGGATTCTGTTTGCTAGTATTTTGTTGAGGATTTTTGCATCTATGTTCGTCAGTGATATTGGCCTGTAGTTTTCTTTCTTTGTGACATCCTTGCCTGGTTTTGGTATCAAGGTGATGGTGGCCTCGTAGAATGAGTTTGGGAGTGTTCCTTCCTCTGATATTGTTTGGAAGAGTTTGAGAAGGATGGGTGTTAGCTCTTCTCTAAATGCTTGATAGAATTTGCCTGTGAAGCCATCTGGTCCTGGGCTTTTGTTTGATGGAAGATTTTTAATCACAGTTTCAATTTCAGTGCTTGTGATTGGTCTATTCATATTTTCTATTTCTTCCTGAGTCAGTCTTGGTAGGTTGTGCATTTCTAAGAATTTGTCCATTTCTTCCAGGTTGTCCATTTTATTGGCATAGAGTTGCTTATAGTAATCTCTCATGATCTTTTGTATTTCTGCAGTGTCAGTTGTTACTTCTCCTTTTTCATTTCTAATTCTACTGATTTGAGTCTTCTCCCTTCTTTTCTTGATGAGTCTGGCTAATGGTTTGTCAATTTTGTTTATCTTCTCAAAGAACCAGCTTTTAGTTTGGTTGATCTTTGCTATCGTTTCCTTCATTTCTTTTTCATTTATTTCTGATCTGATCTTTATGATTTCTTTCCTTCTGCTAACTTTGGGGGTTTTTTGTTCTTCTTTCTCTAATTGCTTTAGGTGCAGGGTCAGGTTGTTTACTCGAAATGTTTCCTGTTTCTTAAGGTGGGATTGTATTGCTATAAACTTCCCCCTTAGAACTGCTTTTGCTGCGTCCCATAGGTTTTGGGTCGTCGTGTCTCCATTGTCATTTGTTTCTAAGTATTTCTTAATTTCCTCTTTGATTTCTTCAGTGATCACTTCATTATTGAGTAGTGTATTGTTTAGCCTCCATGTGTTTGTATTTTTTTACAGATCTTTTCCTGTAATTGATGTCTAGTCTCATAGCATTGTGGTCGGAAAAGATACTTGATACAATTTCAATTTTCTTAAATTTACCAAGGCTTGATTTGTGACCCAAGATATGATCTATCCTGGAGAATGTTCCATGAGCACTTGAGAAAAATGTGTATTCTGTTGTTTTTGGGTGGAATGTCCTATAAATATCAATTAAGTCCATCTTGTTTAATGTATCATTTAAAGCTTGTGTTTCCTTATTTATTTTCATTTTGGATGATCTGTCCATTGGTGAAAGTGGGGTGTTAAAGTCCCCTACTATGATTGTGTTACTGTCGATTTCCCCTTTTATGGCTGTTAGTATTTGCCTTATGTATTGAGGTGCTCCTATGTTGGGTGCATAAATATTTACAATTGTTATATCTTCTTCTTGGATCGATCCCTTTATCGTTATGTAGTGTCCTTCTTTGTCTCTTCTAATAGTCTTTATTTTAAAGTCTATTTTGTCTGATATAAGAATTGCTACTCCAGCTTTCTTTTGATTTCCATTTGCATGGAATATCTTTTTCCATCCCCTTACTTTCAATCTGTATGTGTCTCTAGGTCTGAAGTGGGTCTCTTGTAGACAGCATATATATGGGTCTTGTTTTTGTATCCATTCAGCCACTCTGTGTCTTTTGGTGGGAGCATTTAGTCCATTTACATTTAAGGTAATTATTGATATGTATGTTCCTATTCCCATTTCCTTAATGGCTTTGGGTTCGTTATTGTAGGTATAGTCCTTCTGTTGTGTTTCTTGCCTAGAGAAGTTCCTTTAGCATTTGTTGTAAAGCTGGTTTGGTGGTGCTGAACTCTCTCAGCTTTTGCTTGTCTGTAAACGTTTTAATTTCTCCATCAAATCTGAATGAGATCCTTGCTGGGTAGAGTAATCTTGGTTGCAGGTTTCTCTCCTTCATCACTTTAATTATGTCCTGCCACTCCCTTCTGGCTTGTAGAGTTTCTGCTGAGAGATCAGCTGTTAACCTGATGGGGATTCCCTTGTGTGTTATTTGTTGTTTTTCCCTTGCTGCTTTTAATATGATTTCTTTGTGTTTAATTTTTGACAGTTTGATTAATATGTGTCTTGGCGTATTTCTCCTTGGATTTATTCTGTATGGGACTCTCTGTGCCTCCTGGACTTGATTAACTATTTCCTTTCCCATATTAGGGAAGTTTTCAACTGTAATCTCTTCAAATATTTTCTCAGTCCCTTTCTTTTTCTCTTCTTCTTCTGGAACCCCTATAATTCGAATGTTGGTGCGTTTAATGTTGTCCCAGAGGTCTCTGAGACTGTCCTCTGTTCTTTTCATTCTTTTTTCTTTATTTTTCTCTGCATCAGTTATTTCCACTATTTTATCTTCCACCTCACTTATCCGTTCTTCTGCCTCAGTTATTCTGCTATTGATCCCATCTAGAGTATTTTTCATTTCATTTATTGTGTTTTTAATCGATGCTTGATTCATCTTTAGTTCTTCTAGGTCCTTGTTAACTGTTTCTTGCATATTGTCTATTCTATTTCCAAGATTTTGGATCTGGGAAATGGAATCTTGGATCAGCTTTACTATCATTATTCTGAATTCTTTTTCAGGTAGACTGCCTATTACCTCTTCATTTGTTAGGTCTGGTAGGTTTTTATCTTGCTCCTTCACCTGCTGTGTGTTTTTCTGCTTTCTCATTTTGCTTATGTTACTGTGTTTGGGGTCTCCTTTTTGCAGGCTGCAGATTCGTAGTTCCCGTTGTTTTTGGTGTCTGTCCCCCGTGGCTAAGGTTGTTTCAGTAGGTTGTGTAGGCTTCCTGGTGGGGGGGGACTAATGCCTGTGTTCTGGTGGTTGAAGCTCGATCTTGTCTTTCTGGTGGACAGGTCCACGTCTGGTGGTGTGTTTTGGGGTGCCTGTGGCCTTATTATGTTTTTAGGTATCCTCTCTGCTAATGGGTGGGGTTGTGTTCCTGCCTTGCTAGTTGCTTGGCATAGGGTGACCAGCACTGTAGCTTGCTGGTCGTTGACTGAAGCTGGGTGCTGGTGTTGAGATGGAGATCCCTTGGAGATTTTCGCTGCTTGATATTATGTGGAGCTGGGAGGTCTCTTGTGGACCCGTGTCCTGAAGTTGGCTCTCCCACTTCAGAGGCACAGCACTAACTCCTGGCTGCAGCACCAAGAGCCTTTCATCCACCCGGCTCAGAATAACAGTGAGAAAAAGTAGAAAGAAATAATTAGTAGAAGAAAGAAAGAGAGATTGAAAGAAAGGAAGAAGGGAAGTAAGGAAGGAAGGAAGGAAGAAAGAAAGAAAGGAGGGAGGGAGGAAGGATGGAAAGAAAGGAAAGAAAGGAGGGAGGGAGGGAGGAATGAAAGCAAAAGGAAGAGTGAATGGAAGAAGAGAGGGAGGGAGGGAGGAAGGAAAGAAAGAAAGAAAGACAGGAGGGAGGGAGGGAGGGAGGAAGGAAAGAAAAAGAAAGTGGAAAGAAGAAGGGTGGGAGGGAGGGATGGAGGAAAGAAAAAGAAAGAAGGAAAGGAGGAGCGGAGGGAGGGAGGGAGGAAGGGAAGGGAGGAAAAAAAGAAAGAGCCGGTAAAGTAAAATAGAATAAAGTATGAAATATAGTAGCGTTATTAAAATTAAAAAGTAATTATTGAAAAAAAACACGGACCGAAAGAACCCTGGGACATATGGTGGAAGCAAAGCTATACAGAGAGAATCTTACACAGAAGATTACACATACACATTCACAAAAAGAGAGCAGGGGGAAAAATCAAAAATCTTGCTCTCCAAGTCCACCTCCTCGATTTGGGATAATTCGTTGTAAAAAGAGGAAAAGGGCGAAAAGTCTGAAATCTTGCTAAGTCCACCTCCTTAATTTGAGATAATTCGTTGTAAAAAGAGGGGAAAAAAAGGGGGAGAAAGTCTTAAATCTTGTCCTCAAGGACCACTTCCTCAATTTGGGATGATTCGCTGTCCATTCATGCACTCCACAGACGCAGGGCACATCAAATGGACCGTGGAGCTTTAATCCGCTGCCTCGGAGGCTGCACAGAGAGATTTCCCTGTCTCTGCTCTCACAGCTCCCGGGTCTCAGCCTTGGACCTGGCCCCGCCTCTGCGCGTAGGTCGCCGGAGGGCGTCCGTTCTTCGCTCAGACAGGACGGGTTTAAAGGAGCCGCTGATTCGGGGGCTCTGGCTCACTCAGGCAGAGGGGAGGGAGGGGAATGCCCTCTCCTCGCGCACCAGGCAACAAAAGGGAAAAAAAAGTCTCTTGCCTCTCCGGTAGCTCCAGACCCTTTCCCCAGACTCCCTCCGGGCTAGCACTAACCCCTTCAGGCTCTCTTCCTGCCGCCAGCCCCAGACCTCTCCCTGCGCTCCGACTGAAAGCCGATACCCGAGCCTCAGCTCCCAGCCCCGCCCGCCCTGGCGGCCGAGCAGACAATCTCTCGGGCTGGTGTGTGCCTGAGGGCACCGATCCTCTGTGCCAAAATCTCTCTGCTTTGCCCTCCACACCCCTGTTGCTGTGCTCTCCTCCGCTACTCCGAAGCTTTCCCCCTCCGCCACCTGCAGTCTCCGCCCGCGAAGGGGCTTGTAGTGTGTAGAAACCTTCCCTCCTTCACGGCTCCCTCCCACTGGTGCAGGTCCCGTCCATATCCTATTGTCTCTGTTTATTCTTTTTTTCTTTTGACCTACCCAGGTATGTGGGGAGTTTCTTGCCTTTTGGGGGGTCTGAGGTCTTCTGTCAGCGTTCAGTAGGTGTTCTGTTGGAGTTGTTCCACGTGTAGATGAATTTCTGATGTATCTGTGGGGAGGAAGGTGATCTCCGCGTCTTACTCTTCCGCCATCTTCCTCCTGCTCTCCAAGCTTGAGTAACTTTTAAAGAAAATTTATCTTTATGGTCAAGGTCAGAGCAAATATTATTGATAAGCCAAATGAGGGGATACCACCTAGTAATATCAATAGTGGCTCGAACAGAACTATAACTCCCTTCCTCTAAAATACATTTTCTAAGTGTCATCCAATCAGATGCTTGGAGAAGAGAAGTCCACCAAGGTAAACCAGAAGCACTGGACGTAGGTAATTGACCACAAATCCAGAAATTAGGTTAATTTTAAAAACCTGTATGTGTAGGATCATGCCTATGATAGAAAAACATTGGCTTATGTGCAAAAGTCTAAGAAGTCAAGAAAACATAAATAATCATTCAGGTCAGGTCCAGAATATTGGGATAGCTATCTATTTCTGTTGTTGTCATCTTGTCCCGGTGTGGGTGTTGTTTCTTCTCTGAGCATTATTTTAAAGTGAGTTTGAGGTCAGCAGTCCTCCCTACAGATCAGTCTGGTGCAGGGGTCCTTTTTAGGTGGGAAATATAAATCTGAGAGTCAATTACCTTCAGTTTTGCTGGGCATGAGCTAGTTAAGAGTACCTGATAAGAGCCCTTCCATCTATGTTGGAGAGAGTGCTTTGAATGGTGTCTTTTCCAACATACATGATTATGACCTGGTTGTAGGTCATGGGACATCTGATCTTCATCTAAAGGTAGAATACTCTGATAAACTTCAGAAACAAGCTTAGAATGTCCTTTTAATAATTCAATTAAACTTTTGCAATAATGTAACATAGCAACAAGGAGCCATCGAGGAATGAGTCTTAGTAAATAGTAATATCTCAAAGACAATTAACAGCACTAGAACTTAATATCCACAAAACTATATTACTGAAAGATAACTTTTCTCTAAAAATCACCCTCATTTCT
Source organism: Hyperoodon ampullatus (assembly GCF_949752795.1). Lineage (NCBI taxonomy): Eukaryota > Metazoa > Chordata > Mammalia > Artiodactyla > Ziphiidae > Hyperoodon > Hyperoodon ampullatus. The sequence continues at coordinate 83,103,104 of NC_136919.1, forward strand.
ACCAAAGATAGACAAATTAAGACATTCTCAAGGCTAGTCCATATGCTGGGCCATAAAATAAGTCTTACTAAATTTAAAAGGATTGATATCATCGAAAGTTTGTTCTCCAACCACAACAGAATAAAATTAGAAATAAAAATAGAAGGATATTTGGCACATTTGCAAATACATGGATATTAAACAACACACTACTAAATAATCAATACGTCAAAGAAATCACAAGGGAAATTACAAAATATGTTGAACTAAAACTAAAACTCAACAAAACTTATAGGATACTGCTAAAATAGTGTTTAGAGAGAAATTTATACCTGTAAACACCTATATGTTTTTAAAAGATATCTAATCAATAACTTAACATTCTACCTTAAGAAACAAAAACATTCTAAACACGAATTAACCAGAAGGAAGGAAATAATAAATATTAGAGTGGAAATACATGAAACAGAATAGAAAAACAGTAGAGAATATTAACAAAGCAGAAGTTTGTCTTCAAAAATATAAACAAAATTAACAAACCTTTAGTCTTATCAAGCAAAAAAAAAAATTCACATTACTAAAACTAGGAATGGAAAACGGGACATCCCTACAGCCTTTACAGAAATAAAAAGGATTATAAGACAATACTAGTGTGTGTTGAGAGAGAGAGAGAGAGAGAGATTTATTATAAGGAATTGGCTCATTCAAGGAGGGTGACAAGTGCCAAGATCTGTAGTCACAAGCTAGAGACCCAGGAGAGCCAATGATATAGTTCCAGTTCAAGTCTGAAGGCTTGAGAACCAGGAAAAGCAATGGTATTCTTCTAGTCCAAATTCCAGCAGGTTCAAGACCCAGAAATAGCTGATGTTTCAGTGTGAGGCCAAAGGCAGGAAAGGACCAATGTTCCAGCTCAGGGCAGTCAGGCAGGAGGAGTTCATTCTTCCTCATGGGAGAGTCAGTCTTTTTGTACAATTCAGGTTGTAAATTGGTTGGTAATCCAAAATTTCCTACAACGTTCTACAGAATGGGAGAAAATATTTGCAAATCATATATCTGATAAGGGATTAACATCCAAAATATATAAAGAACTCATAAAACTCAATAGCATAAAACCAAACAATCCAGGTAAAAAATGGGCAAACTAAATAGATATTTTTCCAGAGAAGACATACAAATGGCCAACAGGTATGTAGAAAGGTTTTCAACATTACTAATCATCAGGGAACTGCAAATGAAAACCACAATGAGTTATCACCTCACACCTGTTAGAATAGCTGTCATCAAAAAGACAAAAGATAAGTGTTGACAAGGATGTGGAAAAAAGGAAACCTTTGAGCACTGTTGATGGGGATGTAAATTGATACAGCCACTATGGAAAACAGTGTGGCAGTTCCTCAAAAACTTAAAATAGAACTACCCTATAATTGAGCAGTTCCACTTCTAGGTATTTATCCAAAGGAAATGAAAACACTAACTCAAAAAGGTATATGCACCCCCATGTTCATTGCAGCATTATTCACAATAGCCACAACATGGAAACAACCTAAGAGTCCATCAGTGGATGAATAAAGAAAATCTGATATATGTATATACACATACAATATGGAATATTATTCAGCTATGAGAAATAAGGAAATCCTGCCATTTGTGACGTTGGATGGACCTTCAGGGCATTATGCTAAGTGAAATAAGCCAGTCAAAGAAAGGCAAATACTACATGACATCACTTACGTGGAATCTAAAAAAAAAAAAAAAAAAAAAAAAAATTCAAACTCATCAGAACAGAGAATGGAAAAGTGATTGCTTGGGATGGAGGAGGTGGGGAAATAGGGGGAAGCTGGTAAAAAGAGTACAATTTACAGTTATAAAGTGAATAAATTCTGAGGATCTAATATGAAACGTAGCTATAGCTGATAACACTATATTATAAGATTGAAACTTGGTAAGAGAGTAGATTGTAAATGTTTTCATTTAAAAAAAGGTGATGAGTGTGTTAACCAACTAGATGGTGGAAATCCTTCCTCAATGTATACATATATCAAATCACCACAATGTACAATTTAAATATCTTACAATTGTATTTGTCAATTATACCTCAATAAAGCTGAAAATTTTTTTTTACAAAGAAGAGTTCAGTCCCATATGGCTTCACTCGTGAATTTTATGAAATGTTTAAAAAGAATGAACTCTCAGTTCCTAAAAAAATCTAAACAGAATTATCGTATGACTGAGATTTTCTAATCCTATGTATATACTCATAGGAATTGAAGGCAAGGATTCAAACAAATACTTGTATGCCAATATTTATTACAGTGTTGTTTACAGTAGGTAAAAGGTAGAAATAACCCATGTCTCAATCAACAGATGAATGAATAAACAAAATGTGGTATATACATCCAGAGAAGCATTATTCAGCCTTTAAAAGGAATCAAGTTCTGATACATGCCACAATATAGAAGAATCACAAAAATATTATCCTATATGAAATAAGCCAGACATGTTAAGAAAATAATACAAGGAGGAAATATTTCCCAACTCATTCTATAAGGCCACGGTTACTCTGGCACCCAAACCAAAGAAATCACAAGAAAGGAAAAGTACAGATCGATATCCCTTGCAAATCTATATTTAGATATTTAGATTTATATTATAAATCTCAGAAAAACACACGTGAACTAAATCCAACAACATTTTTAAAGGATTATACACCAGGACCAAATGGGATTTATTTCAGGAATGAAAGATTGGTTTAACGTACAAAAATCAATCAATGTAATGCAACATATTAATGGGATAAGGAACAAAAACCACATGATCATCTCAATTGATGCAGAAAAAGACATTTGACAAGATCCAACAACCTTTCATGATAACAACACTCAACAAATTAGGAATAGAAAGGAATTTTTCAAACTGATAAAAGGCATCTAAAAAACCCAGAGCCAGCATTATACTTAGTGGTGAAATACTGAAACTTTTTCCTCTAAGATCCAGAACAGGATGGGATGTACAATCTTGCCACTTCTATTCATCATTTTATTGGAGGTCCTAGCCAGTGGAGTCAGACAAGAAAAAGAAATAAAATGTATCAAAATTGGAAGGGAAAAAAGTAACACTATATTTGCAAATGACATGATCCCGTATAGAAAATTCTAAGGAACTCCAAAAAGCCATTAAAATTAATAGTGTGGCAAGATCAATATGCAACAGCTAATTGTTTTTCTATACACCAGCAATGAACAATTTGAAAATGAAGTTAAGAAAGCAATTTTATTTATGAAAGCATCAAAAAGAATAAAATAGGAATAATTTTAACAAGTGCAAGACTTGTGTACTGAAATCTACAAAACATCATTGAAAGAAATTTAAAAGTTCTCCATAAGTTGAAAGACATCCTGTGTTCATGGATTGGAAGACTTAATAATCTTAAAATGGCAGTTGTCCCCCAAATTGATCTACAGATTCAATGCAATCTCTATCAAAATTCCAGTGACTTTTTTGCAGAAATAGAAAAACTCATCTTAAAATTCATGTGGAATCTGAAGGGACCCCAGAGAGCTGAAACCATCATGAAAAGGAACAAAACTGGATGAATTCTCACTTCCTGATTTCAAAACTTACTACAAAGCTACAGTAATCAAAACAATATGGTATTGTAATGAAGACACACATATAGGCCAATGAAATAGAGTAGAGAGCCCAGAAATAATCCCTTACATATATGATCAAGAAATTTTTATAAAAGTGTCATGACTATTCAATGGAGAAAGGACAGTCTTTTTTAACAAATGGTGCTGTGAAAACTGGATATCCACATATAAAAATTTGAAGTGGATCCGAACCTCACACCATACACAAAAACTAATTCAAAATGGATTGTAGAACTAAAGGTAAAGCCCAAACTACAAAGCTGTTAGGGAAAAAAGCCATAAATCTTTGTGGCTTTGGGTTAAGCAGTGGTTTCTTAGACATGACACTGAAAGTACAAGCAACAGAAGGAAAAAATAAATTGGATTTCATCAAAGTTAAAAAATTTTCTGCCTCAAAAGACACTATCAAGGAAGTGAAAACACAACCCATGGAACTGGAAAAAAAATGCAAATCATATATTTGATAAGGGATTAGGATCCAGAATACATAAATAATATCTGTCCCTTCATGATAAAAAGACAGTCAATCCAATTGAAAAGTGGGCAAAGGAACTGAATAGACATTGTTCCAAAGAAGGTATACAAATGGCCAAAAAGCACAAGAAAAATGCACAATATTATTAGTTATTAGGGAAATGCAAATCAAAACCATGACATACTACTTTACATATAAATCAACTTTTAATCCCTGATGCTAAGTCAAAAAAGCCAGACACGAAAGGTCACATATTATATGATTCCATTTATATAAAATATCCGAAGTAAGCAATCCATGGAGACAAAAAGTAGGCTAAGGTGTCAGGAGAGGGACAATTTGGAGGAAATTAGGAGGAACTGTGAATCATTTTCTTTTTGGGGTGATGAAAGCATGCTAGATGAGATGGCGATAATGGTTGTACAACTTTATGAACACACTAAAGACAAATGTAATTATTTACTATTCATTAACTTACAAACCCTATCTCTCTAATGGGCATATCATCCTTCAGCCCAATAAGCAACTTTGCAGTTTAAATGCTATACTTCAGTATTTGGAAGTTTGAGAGCTCCTGGTATGAATATGCCCTCCAAGAAAAAAAAAATCCATATGAGGTAGAAAAAAAGAATATCCTTCACTTAGAAAGAATATTTATACAAAGATTACAAAATTTTCCCATCTTGGGAAGTGTGGGAACTATTACTGAACTAATTCTAAAGAGACGTGTTAAGGTTCAGGGCTCCATATGTACTGATGCAGATAGACATCATTCATAGTACTTGAGAATTCTCATTTCCATATACAGCAAGCCAGGGAAATAAACACAGCTTTGATTGATTTTTCCAGGAAAAGAATGTGCAATAGGGGTAAGCACATTGCTTGGTTTTGTTTTGTTTTGTTGTTTTTTTTCCTGAAGAGAATGGTTCTGAGAAAACCACAATAAGCTAGAGAGAATTCTGTGAGTTGCTTTTCAACTTCTCATATGGGAGCCCCAGGGCTCATTGGAATGGAGAGGTCCCTGCAGCCTCCTGTCTGTGCTCTTTGAGATCTAAGCCATTTCTTTCAGTCTCTCCAATAATTGCTTTTTACCACTAAAAATTTAACAGATAAGCCTACTCCAGTGAATTGCCACATAGCTCACTGAGATAAAAATTTAAAACTGTGAAAAAAGTAATTAAATCTTGAACTTAATATGCCCCAAACAGAATCATTGATTTCTAACCCTTCCAAACCCAATCTTCCCCTAGTTCTCTTCATCTCAGTAAATGGTATCACAAACCATCTAATTGCTTAAGCTAAAAACCCAGGAAACTTCCTTATTCCTCCCTTTTTTTCACCTCCAACATCCAACCCATTATCAAGTCTTACTGGCTCTAACTCCAAAACATCGCTTTAATTCATCTACTTCTCTCTAAACCCACTGCTACTATCCGAGTCCAAGCCATTATTTTCTCTGACGAGGACAACTGCCATAGCCTCCTAACTGGTCTTCCCAACTCCACAGTCACCCCACTGTGAGCCACTCTCTCCTGAGCTACTAGATTGGCCTCAGCAAGAAATTCACTTCCCTACACAAACCCATCTCCCTAAAAGTGTCCCATGGCATGTAAAATATAATCCAAACCACTTACAAAGCCCTGTTCTCTCAGACCCCTGCCTCCCCCTCTGACCTCCTCCACTTGCCCTCACTCACTAGACAGCAGCCTTCTTTCTTTTCCGCTAACACTGCAAGCTGACCCCCAGTTTAGGTGGTTGCATATCTGAAACATTCTGGTCATTTCAAGTCTCAGCTTAAGAATCACTGCCTCAGAGTATCTTGAGTGATGATTAATCTCATACCTTTCTCATTATATTGTGGTATTTTAATCATAGTACTTATCTTTATTTAAAATTTTTGGTTCAATTTTTATCATCTACGACATGTAAGCCCCACACAGGTAGTCTGTTTTGTTCCTCACTTTATCCCCAGATCCTAGAAGACTGCCTGGCACCTAGTAGGAACTCAATAAATGATGTGTTTAATGATTACATGTATTTCAGGACTGCATTTCCTGAGCCCTACATGAGTTCCTAAATGTAGTCAATTCTTCCCACAAGCATTTTTTCAGTGCCTTATTAAGTGCCAAGTGTGATGCCAGGAGCTAGAGGCATGAAGCCTAAAATCTTCCCTTTGCACACCTGTGCACACTGTTGGCCAACTGGGGGCCCTCAGTAGATTTTGATTGATATGGAATGATCTATTTATTATGCCCAGTTGAGATTACTAAAGAGGATATTGAACATTTTGACAGTTTCTTCTATCACTATGGAGACAGGGACTATTACTATATTTAAAGCAGAGATTTGCCAACTTAAAAAGATGTTGGGTCGCTAATAATAACATACTAGTATGTTATTATAGTTGATATTAAGAAAATAAACTCAGCATAGAACATCCCTAAACTGACAGTTACTTGGTGAGCCCACTGTGACAGGAAAGCAGCCAGTGCCCGAGAGAAAGTCCCATTCACTCGGATGCCAGTCTGTAGTAGCACTGGCCCAAAGGCGAAGGCTGAGTCCAGGGTGAGCAATGTGCTGCCAGAGACCAAACATCTCAAAGTACCTGCCAGACTGGGCTGTGTCAAGCAGGTGTCTATAATAGCTTACAGGCCATCATGTGAAATCAAGGCAATTCATGAAGTATTTGCTGAGCACCTATAGTGCTCCAGACCCTCTGCTGCACATGGGAGATACAGACCCAGACATAGCCTGGTGATGCTGAAGTATGGTTCATTTATTGAAACCCAATGCTCAGCTCTCTTATCATTCTTTTTTTTTTTTTTTTTTTTTTTTTTTTTTTGCGGTACGTGGGCCTCTCGCTGTTGTGGTCCCTCCCGTTGCGGAGCACAGGCTCCGGACGCACAGGCTCAGCGGCCATGGCTCATGGGTCCAGCCACTCTGCGGCATGTGGGATCCTCCCAGACCGGGGCATGAACCCGCGTCCCCTGCATCGGCAGGCAGACTCTCAACCACTGTGCCACCAGGGAAGCCCTCTTATCGTTCTTTGAAGACTAATTTCAAGCCACTTTAAAATAATTTTACAAATACCAATTCACTTAATCTTTATAAACTTTAGGTGGTTATTATTATCCCCATTTTAAAAATTCAGGAAGTTGGGATACAGAGGGATTAAGTGACTAGCCTAAGGTAACACATCTGGTAAGTGGTAAGCCTTGCTCAAATATCACCAGCATCTGCATCTGACTCAGTGCCCTGACTCTGCTCTAAGGATCCAAACTCTGCACCTCACCCTGGATCTAGTCTTGCTCCTCTTGAAGTTGATCTCCTTGACTTGATATCCTTCTAACTTCTTCCTCTGCTTGTTGCTTTTATTAACGTCTCAACCCTCCCTTGCCCGGCATCTGAACCGACTCTTTCCCTGATTTGTGAAATCTCCTCCTCCTCCCAACTCCCGGCTCCAAATTGTACTGACAGCAAGTGTCTGTGGGCTATGAAGACTATCCAAATGGGCTGGTTGTTTTGGATTTATCAATTCAACAGAAAACTGGGACGTTGTGATTCCCACATAGACATCTTGGAAAATGCATTCATATAGGAAATGAAGACTACACAACCACAGACAAGTATTTTGCATCTCTACAAATAAGTTGCAATATAACTGCAAGACTGTTATCTTTTCCAATAACTTAATGTGCCGAAGGGATATAAACAATGAACAGCAGAGGTGAGAGCAGCACTGCAAATAGACAGCACACTTTAAAACGTGGGCCACTCGTGGGGAAATTGTAATTGTCATTTTCAATTTTTTTAACACTCTTCTACCCTATTGCCCTCCAGTCTTTTTAATAAGGTGTTTTTGTGTACGTGTGTGTGTGTGTGTTTTCTTTTCACATCTGAAGGAAATGGCTATGTACAATTGTAATAAATAGGAAAGTCAGTCGGCAAGTGATTACGAGCTCCACAATGAGTCATAAATATTAAATTTCTCTTGAAGCATTTGGCACTCTGCAGTGTAGTTTCCCAGATAATGTGCATATAACCCCAGGTCTTATCAGTTTATGAACCAAAGGTTATGACCACAGTGACATTTTATCCTTAGGTCCTCCTGGATTATATAACCTCTTACGTTCTAAGGGGCAAGAGCTAAGAGAACCCCCTTTTCCCTTTATTATGTTTTGCTGAGAGGCCCAAAATAGGGGGGTTATGGGTTCACGTGTAATTTTCCCTGTTGCCTGTACCTCTGCTGTCCTTACATTCCAGCCGAACCCTTGCCATCCCTCTGATCTGTTTTCTAATCACTTGGCCTAGAGTGCTTCCTACATTCTCCTGGGGCTACTTACAAGGAATCACTGACCTAACCTTTATTCCTGTGCCCTTGCATCCTATACTGTCACTGCTGCTGCCACCTGGAGCTCGGTAACTTCCTGGCTATGAATCTCCATCACCGAATGTCACCTGCCATGATTCTCTATGCTGCCCATACTCTCAGACCACTCATGTAGTGTCCCTGACTGGCTTTCCACCTCTGCTCCCCACATCTCCAGCTGGTGGGGGAAAGTTTGCTGCCTTACGTCTCGCTGTTTGGAAAGTAAGAGAAGGGGGTCTTTTAGTACAGTCACGTGAGCATCCTAATGTTGAGATCTAGTTGTTTTATTTTGCATCCTTCTCTTACCCTAAACACTTAGGGTGCCTCAGGGTGGTTCAAATATAACATCAGTCCTTGAACCAGTGCCCTCGTCAGCTCACACCCTATTGTTGAGTCTGGTGCAGCCTGTAATCTGCCACCCAGTCACCTTCTCCAAGGCATCCAACATAACTGTCTGTGTCTGAACTCTAGTCCAAGTTTTTTCCTAAGTCCCAAGGAAGTGTTTAGTCCTGTGTCATTCCCATTTGCCAATTTGTGACTTGGTGAATTGAGAATGCACAGTACAGGAAATAGTTTTGATAGCAGGGACGAGGAAGGCTGGATCTGGAGTGGGGTAGCCAGTGCTGAGAGGCCAGACAAAAAGGGAACTCAGTGCTTACTCCACCAGGCCATTGTGAGGATATTGGAGAACCAACTAGACTGGAAGTCAAACATAAAACTGAAGGGCCAGACCACTGTAAGTGAAAATCTTGGAAAGCCAAGAGAATATATGGCCCAAGTGCACAGCAGATTGGAGGTCCAAAGCCAACTCATGTGGTTGCACAGAGACTATATCAAAAAGGCAAGAAGATGCACACACAAGAGTGGCAGCAGGGTAAGAACAGCAGCAGCAGCATCAGGGATGGATCTGGAGACTGAGGCAGCCACCTTTGTCAGACTGAACCATCTCTATTCCCTTGCTCAGTTGAAAGCTGATTGCAAGTCAACCTGGCCCAAAGGCCTGAGGGGAATGATATCAGAAGATAGCAAAGAGCAGGGGAAAGGCAGTCATTTAAGAGGTAATTTGTTTAGAATAACCATGACATCAAGGAAGATAGACAGCTCTGTGTGTGCATGTTATAGAAACTCTGCAAGCTCATGAGCAGGTTAGGTTCTGGAAGTTCCTAAACCTGGGGACTTCCTAAACTGCCCCTAAGTCTACTTGTCTACACATCCAAAGGGACAATGTACATGGGACCACTGATACCATCTGTTGGTGGTGGATAAGGTAGATATAATTTTTCCCTGGCTTGTATCCATAAAATTCCAAAGTTGAAAATCCCTAAATAGACAAGCTTCTTTACGAGCAAAAGCAGAGAGTAGATGGAGAAAAACCTTGCATGAAAAGTGAGTAATTTGGGCATCTGGGTCTTCCTTTCCTCCTAAAGCCCTCATCTACCCATGCCACCATTGTTCAGTCCTCTACATGCTAATCAAATTCAGCAAGCATTTACTGAGGGCTCTGAGAGAGGCAGGCACTGTGCTAAGCAGAAGGAGAGACAAAGAAAAAAGTCAGCCCCTCCATCCCTCCCTCCCTTCATTTTTGGCTGCATCAGGTCTTCGTTGGGGCATGCGGGCTTCTCTTTAGTTGGGGCATGCAGGCTCCAGAGCACATAGGCTCTGTAGTTGTGGCATGTGGGCTCTCTAGTTGTGGTGTGCAGGCTCAGTAGTTGCAGCACACAGGCCTGGTCACCCCACGGCATGTGGGATCTTAGTTCCCTGACCAGGGATCGAACCCACGTCCCCTGCATTGGAAGACAGATTCTTAACCACTGGACCACCAGGGAAGTCTCCAATCCCTGCTTTCAAACAGCTTTTAATTTAGTGGGGGAATCAAATAACTACAAATAATTATATCTTCCAAAATTACACGTACCCCAATAGGGTACAAGAGTCTTGAAGGATGCTTTGGTTTGCCAATTTGAGGAAAGATCTGAGGAAGCATTTGAAACAATACATGAGAAATGCATGGAACAGAGGCTTTGGGTAAAGATGACTGATCGAGTACATGCATTTAATTTCACTCCCTTCTAAAGCCCTCTAAAGTTGCACAGAAGAGATTTTGAAGGCATACACCCACAAGGACAAAACAATGTAGAAGAGAAGACCACAGTCACAAAACTTTGGAATCTGGGAAGCAGATAAGGAAAGCTAAGAATGCTAAATCCTAAACTGGCAGTGGGGAAGCCAAGAAGAAAACGGATTTATTCCACAGAATCTACCAAAGGCTCTAGAACTAATCACCCCAAGTATCTCTGGAACTACGCCTTATTGGTGGGGCTAAAATCCAGAGAAAATCCTGGTTAAGAAGGGTGAGGTCCTGATCCCTTCCCCCACTCTGTACAGTCAAGTACTACCACTCTCCCACCTTCTTCCTAGTGAACAGAAACCAGAGAGTTTCTAACTGGAGGATATCAGAGATAGTCAAGGGTGAAAGTATAATATGGAAATGGGAGGAATAAATGAATATTATGTTGAAAAACCAAACCCTCTTCTCTCAGTTAATTTCCAGAACACTGTCAGAGAGAAGGTCCCTGCAGGATACAAGTGAGGCACTGGAGAGCTTTTCTGTGAAATCTTTCCAGCCCAAAGGGAATGAAGCCCTATCTCCATACAGGGAGAGTCACACTGTACTAACCTCACATCCATGCTCAGAGAGTCTAGCCAGGTTTATAGTGCCTCATTCTGAAAATACGAGCACTCCTAGGTCTCTGCCCAAGAGAAATGAAAACACATGTCCTCACAAATACTTGTACATGGATGTTCATAGCAACATTATTTACAAAAGGCAAAAAGGGGAAACAACCTGAATATCCTTCAACGGATGGATAAATAAAATGTGGTATATCCATACAATATAATAGTATTCAGCAATAAACAGGAATAAAGTACTGATACATGCCAATTTGGATGAACCTTGAAAACATTATACAAAGTGAGAGAAACCAGTCACAAAAGGCCATATAATGTATAATTCCACTTATGTGAAATGTCCTGAATAGATAAATCCATAGAAACAAAATAGATAGAGGTTTCCAGGGACTGGAGGGAGGTGGGAATAGGGAGTGACTGGTAATGGGTACAGGGTTTCTTCCTGGGGTGATAGAAATGTTCTGTTATTTGATAGTGATGATGATTGTACAACTCTGTGAATATACTAAAAACTATTGAACTGTACCCTTTAAAAGGGTACATTTATGGCATGTGAATTACATCTCAATAAACCTGTTATAATAAGTATGTCTGCATACCACATATGGGCACAAAACCAAAATTCACCAGACATCCGAGAAAAGGTGTAACTCAGGACTGCCCATTAGAAATACAATACAAGCCACATGGGTACTTTGAAATTCTCTAGTAGCCACATTTAAATTAGTAAAAATTAACTTTCATAATATATTTTATTTATCCCTAATATTATCATTTCAACATGTAAGAAATGTAAAACTATTAATGACATATTTTACATCCTTTCTTTCACTCTAATTTCTCAAAATCCAGAGTGTGTGTTACACTTACAGTATATCTTGGTTTGAACTAGCCACGTTTCAATTACTCAATAGTCCATATATCTAGTGGCTACTGTGTTAGAGAACGTGGGTCTAAAATTAATGATATACCAAAATAAACACAAAGGAAAACAAAAACCAAATTTTTTAGAGAAAACAAAGTACAGGGAGAAAAACATTTTTTTAAATAAGGTATCAGGATTTCCCTGGTGGCACAGTGGTTAAGAATACGCCTGCCAATGCAGGGGACACGGGTTCGAGCCCTGGTCCGGGAAGGTCCCACATGCCATGGAGCAACTAAGCCCGTGTGCCACAACTACTGAGCCTGCACTCTAGAGCCTGTGAGCTACAACTACTGAAGCCTGCTCACCTAGAGCCCATGCTCTACAACAAGAGAAGCCACCGGAGTGAGAAGCCCGTGCACCGCAACGAAGAGTAGCCCCGCTCACTGCAACTAGAGAAAGCCTGTGTGCAGCAATGAAGACCCAACGCAGCCAAAAATTAGTTAATTAATTAATTTTTAAAAATAAGGTATCAGAGAATTCCCTGGCAGTCCAGAGGTTAGGACTTGGTGCTTTCACTGCAAGGGGCCCAGGTTCAATCCCTGGTGGGGCAACTAAGATCGCGCAAGCCACAGGACGTGGCCAAAGAAAAGCAGGAAGAAAGAAGATATCACTAATATGCTCAAGAGTAAGAAAAGATTTGGACTCATGAAACAAGAACAGAATACTTTAAAAAAAAGAACAGGACAAAAAAAGGACTATTAGAAATTAAAAATATGATAGCAGAAATTAAAAATTAAATAGAGGTGTTTAAAGATAAAATTAAGGAAATTTCCCTTGGAGTAGAGCAAAAGGACAAAGAAGTAGAAAATTAGAAAAAATAAGAAAATTAGAAAACTAGTCATGGAGAAGGGAGAAAATAATCAGGACTCAAAAATGGCTTTGGGACTTCTCAACAGCAACACTGGAAGCTCGGAGACAATGGACGAATGCCTTAGAGATTTGAGGAAGAATATTTTCCAACCCAAAATTCTATATATGATCACTCTATTTATTAGTTGAGAATGAGGGTAGGGTGACATTTTCAAACACACAATGTCTCAAAAAGTTTACCATACCTACCTCTTTTTTCATCAGGCATCTGAAAGATGAGCACTATCAAAATTAATTGGAAAATCAAATTCATACATACTCATACATACATAAAAAAGGAAGACTTGAAATTCAGAGAGCAAGGTGAGGAGAAAAAGGTTAAAGATCCCAGAATAATAGATGTATACCAGAACAAGAGAGAAACCTGTCCAGATTGGAGCAGGTGAGAAGGTCCCAGGAAAGCCTTCTTTAAAACTGGTAGAATAACCAGTATATCTGAATGCCTTGAGAAGGGATTTGAACAATTGGTGGAGAGTTTGGGATGAATTAATGATAAACAATAAAAAATTAACAAAAGCCCATTACTAGTCTGGAATTTACCCCCTCCCCACCAAAAAAAAATGTGATATGAAGTGGAACATTGATAAAATAAGAGTGGCCATGAGGTTGTGATTATTGTGGCTGGGCACTGGGTACCTAGAGGTTTACTATACTACTGTCTATATCTGGATTTTTTTTTTTTGTTTTTAATATTAGATACACAGGGGAAAAAATGTGTTCAGTATACTGCATGACTCAGATGTAAAACATTTGTTAAACATAGTAATGTTGGGGCTTCCCTGGTGGCACAGTGGTTGAGAGTCCGCCTGCCAATGCAGGGGATGTGGGTTTGTGCCCCGGTCCAGGAAGATCCCACATGCCGCGGAGCAGCTGGGCCCGTGAGCCACGGCCACTGAGCCTGCGCGTCTGGAGCCTGTGCTCTGCAAAGGGAGAGGCCACAACAGTGAGAGGCCCGTGTACCGCAAAAACAAACAAACAAAAAAACATAGTAATGTTAGCGTTGGCTATTGATATGATCATAATTATGATATAACTATATTCGGACAAGGAGAAAATGGAAAGTGTATGGAGTGGCTCATATAAAGGAGCTAATTCTTAATCTTCCATAGTGGGGGCTTCGGCTTCAACCAGTTGTCTTCAAACTTTAACTTGTGTAATGTCATTTGTTTGTTAGCTCTTGATCTATTCGATGCCCTTCCCCTGAAGCTATATTTGTCAAGCTTCCTTGCCAGCTAGCTCGGGGCTAGATTCAGCCAATCAAATAGGCAGCAGGAAGAAGAAAGAAGCTAGGGCATCCCTCCTCCCATTTTTCTGTGCTTCTAGAAGGATCTCTGACAGTGGCTGCCTCTTCTCCATGGTTTCTCTCTCCCCAGGCCAGACTAACACCTCCTTCCATGGCCCTAGCTCTCATCTTATGGATTCGAAGTCAATTCAACACTACAATCATCCTTTTTAAAGAATACATGAGCAAGCTTTATATTATCAATTGCAAAATTTAATCATTGCTTTATTTCCTCTTTGGGTTTTTCAAATTTTCAGTCTACTTCCTTGACATAATTTTATATAAAAGTAATGTTGAAAGTCTTTCATTAATCATGGGATCAAACAACTGTAAAACAAAATGTATATACAAAAATGTCAAATTGGTTTAATTTCCTGTGACCTTAAGTCTTCATGTGATCAAATTATTTCTGGAATAAGTTGTCATTACAATTATTATTTGTAAATATTTTATCTAAACAACAGTTATATTTTACAAATTTTAGTAAGTAAAATATAGGAAGTAGAATTTTAGTATAAGTGCCCTCCAATGAGAGATTTTTTTTTCTCAATTAGTACATGTATCTGTGGATGAAAATGGCTTATTGCCAAAATCAAATAGGGTCACCATTGATTCTTTATCCATTATTTACTTCTGTAAATGTAAGCCCTGAGAAACCATGTTCACACATATATGGTATGAATATTATGTTTTCTTTTAAAAATCTGTGTCACTTGATTTTTTTAAACTCCTTCCTGGTTATAAACCAATATAAATACAATGCTCTATCATCAAAAGTTTTTTTAAAGATAATATATATGATGTACAATTTAATTGGATCCTTCTTTGATTTTGTGGAATGTGAAAAATCGGAAGCCACTTGAATTGCAAAATTTTCTTTATGAGTTAGACATTTGAGTCATTTACGTTTTATATTTCAGGAAATACAGTCTTTATCCAAATTTAGAGAATTGTTATTAATTATACTTGTTACTCTTCAATTTAAAGGCATCATGTTTAACTTCAGAAAGAATTGAGAAAGAGCATAATATTGTGAACCTTAGTATACTTTGCAGTTGCATTACTTTCTGATAAAATACTTTTATTTAATCACAAGCTTTGAATATACTTTCATCAAAACCCTGGAGCTACAGATTTTGCTATTCAGGTTATGAGAATTCTCTGCCATATAACTTAGTTAGGAAGGCTGACCCTTATTTTCTACCTATCAGTCATATAAAATCTATTTTCCATCAGAAAAAGTCTGATTCTGTTTTTCAATTGCAATAAGCATATTATTATGTATTTCAGGGAATATGTTTTTTTAATAAATACAGAATAATAGACTACATCTTGCAAAATATATTATTAAAATTATTCAGGATTAAACTATTATAGAGCTAATGTAATTAATACATCCATTCTCTAATAAGTTTTAAGATAATAAATCAATGTCCTATTACTCATTTTCTACCTCATGAAAATGTAAAATGTTGCAAAAATTGTGTTCTTTATGAAGCAAGAAGTATGATTAAAAAGGCATGAAATTCAGTAAATATATTTTGATCCTTGGCTTTTAGGAGTAATAAGAATCACATTTTAAAAATCAGAAATAACTCTACTTATTCATTAGACATTATAATCAAACTTTACTTATGTACTTAATGAAAAAGCATATCCTGCTAAAAATTAGATAACTTGCTAGCCTCTTTTTTGTTAATAGGAAATGGAAATTCTAAATATTACATGAGATAAAATAGTTTACTATATTTGAAATAAACATTTTGAAACATATTTTTGATAAAGTAATAATTACCATTAAATAACACATCAGAATTTTAAAGAAATCACATACGAGTTTCATCCATGGGTTTTACCCACCATGTCTTAAAAATCTAGATAGTGCTGGCTGGGAAATATCCTAGTTATATTTAAAAGAATCCATAACGCCAATCTATACTGCTTCGGCTGTTGGAAGGTGCTTTTTGTTCTCAGCTAACTATATATGTCTAAGAATAAGTATGCTGAGTAGTTGAAATGAATTTGTATTTAGATATTTTTTAAAGCTGTTTGCAGTGTTCAATATTTTCTACCACTTTGCGTAACTCTGAGGGAAGGTCCCATAAGAGCAAAGCAATCTCAATAGTCAGGGACTTAAATAAATTTATCACTACTACCATACTCTATCACATATATGATTTCTGAGTATGCCAACAAGGACAAACATAGCCACTTTCCAAGAACAAGCTTCACCCTTAAGAGTGATGCAGTATGTATAAGACAGGACATCTTACCAGGTAATGGGGACTTGATCCATCCTTAGCAAGCCTCCTCTTTAGTTGGCCCTCTTGAGATTTCTATATACTGGGAAAGATTTTTGGATGAATGAGAAGAAATGCCTTTGTTTTGTCAACTGCGAGAAAAGCTATTGTGAACTCAGACTCAATTTCAGCTACTGAAATTTTAGGAGAGTGCATATATGGGTGTTGAAAGCCTAAAATTTAACATCTAAATCTGTGACTGCAAAACCCTTGGAAAATCTTTGTGTACCCCAATTTGAGGACTGCTGGCCTAGTCCATTTTCTCCTTGCAGGGTTTAGGTTCAGCTAATGGTCCTCTGTGTGGTTTTTGTGGTTTGTGTGGATGTGACATACTTATCAACTTGCCCGAGGTTTCCTCTGTGAAATCTCCATCCTTGAGGACCCCTGGAAATGTCAGTGAACATCTGACTCCAGAAATGTCAGTGAACATCTAGGCTTTTGGACTTGGTCTAATCTCTCTTCAAAGACCTGCTCCAGTTGTCTCTGCAGTGGTACAGGAAAGGGTGGGCCTTTTAAACTCCTTTGGTCACAGTCACTTCCTGATTAGTGCAAGAGCTGAGAAATTGCCCATTGTGAAGTGCCAGGATAACACTTCCTGTGTAACACAATTAGCAAGCCCTCGAGGGAGGTCATTGCTATGCTTTAACCTCATTTTACTCACTATTCTGTAGACTTCATTTATACCCTCAGAAAACATTATTTTTTAAAATGTTAGTATAAATTATTTTAATTATTTTGTAACCTTAATCATAATTTACAACCAATCAGAATTTTGTTAATGAATATGAAATATTCTATTTTTTATGTCTTCAACTTTAAAAGGGAACATTTAACATGTTTCCATTCATTCATTCAGCAAATATTTATTCAATACTTGAGTGCCAGGCACTTATACTAAGTGATGTGAATGCAAAGATGAGAAAACACAGGATTGTATACTGTAGAGATAGAGAATAGATTAGTGGTTGCCAGGGGACAGGGACAAGAGCAAGGAGGTGCATGCCACTAAAAAGGGGTGAGACAAGGGAATTCCTCTGTGAAAATGGAACAGTTCTGGGTCCAAAGGTAGATAAAAAACAGAGGTCAACAAATTTTTTCTTAAAGGGCCACAGCATCAATATTTTAAGGAAGTTATGCTTAGAGAAACAATCAATATTAGCAAGAGATTGTCTTATACATGGTTCACTTTGAAAAATCTGAAGGACTTTTACAGCTATGACAGAACCTCCAGATCTGAACCTACCACTTTAGGATGGAGCTGGAGGCCCTGGCAACAGAGCAAAGGAATATGTAAGTCTATGAGGAATATGGAGGAGAAAGAAAAGAAGGGAGACCAGAAAGAGAGTGACTCCAAATGCCCAGCAGAGGAGGACTCTGAACAGATTGACACAATAGGAAAAACAATGATTTATACTAGAGTTGGAAAAGTATGACCTGGGGCAGATCTGCCCCACTGCTTGCTTTTGTAAATAAAGTTTTACTGGAACACAGCTCCATTCATTCATTTATGTATTGTCAATGGCTGTATTAGCACCACAAGAGCAGAGTTAAGTACAGTTGGCCCTCAGGTATCCACAGGTTCCACATCCTTGGATTCAAACAACCTTGGATTGAAAATATTAGAAAAAAAATCCAGAAAGTTCTGAGAAGCAAAACTTGAATTTGCTGTGCACCAACAACTATTTACATAGCATTTACATTTATTAGATATTATAAGTAATCCAGAGATGATAAAATATATGGGAGGATGTACTTAGATTACATGCAAATACTAAGCTATCTTATATAAGGGACTTGAGCATCTGAGGATTTTGTTATCCGCAGGGTGTCCTGGAACCAATCCTCCTAGGATACCAAGGGAACACTGTAGTTGTAATTGAGACAATATGGTCCACAAAGCCTAAAATATTTACTATCTGTCCTTTACAAAAGAGTTTCCTGACCCCTGTTTTACATCAACTTTAGACCCTGTGGCTTTCCTTCTGTCATTGTGTTTATATGCCCTCTCAGGTGTCATAAGCATAACACAGGGATTATATTGAGTTCATGTATGCAACAGAATTCTCTGCAGTTGTTAACAAAGTTTTATGTAGCTTCTATGTGAAATAGGGAATGAAAAAACTAATCAATATGATATAATTGAAAAAAAGTAAGTTTTGGAAGAGAAAATGTAGCCAAAAGCCATGCAAAATATAAATACACTCAAAATAAAATACATATTTTTGTATACTTATAGAACAGTGGCCATGATGGTGAGGTTATAGGGCATTATCACCCTCTGATTTTTACATTTCTGTATTATTTGGATTTTTTGCAAAGGATGTTATTTAGTAATCAGAGGGGGGAAAAAAGCTCCTGAGGAAATAAACAAATAAGAACATAAAACATTGAAAAAACCACATTCACGGAAAGAGAGACAAGATGAAAAGGCAGAGGGCTATGTACCAGATGAAGGAAAAAGATAAAACTCCAGAAAAACAACTAAATGAAGCGGAGATAGGCAACCTTCCAGAAAAGAATTCAGAATAATGATAGTGAAGATGATCCAGGACCTCAGAAAAAGAATGGAGGCTAAGATCAAGAAGATGCAAGAAATGCTTAACAAAGACCTAGAAGAATTATAGAACAAACAGAGATGAACAATACAATAACTGAAATGAAAACTACACTAGAAGGAATCAATAGCAGAATAACTGAGGCAAAAGAACGGATAAGTGACCTGGAAAAAGAATGGTGGAATTCACTGCTGCGGAACAGAATAAAGGAAAGAGAATGAAAAGAGATGAAGAAAGCCCAAGAGACCTCTGAGACAACATTAAACACAACAACATTCGCATTATAGGGGTCCCAGAAGGAGAAGTGAGAGAGAAAGGACCAGAGAAAATATTTGAACAGATTATAGTCAAAAACTTCCCTAACATGGGAAACGAAATAGCCACGCAAGTCCAGGAAGCACAGCGAGTCCCATACAGGATAAATGCAAGGAGAAACACACAGAGACACATAGTAATCTAATTGGCAAAAAATTAAAGACAAAGAAAAATTATTGAAAGCAGCAAGGGAAAAATGACAAATAACATACAAGGGAACTCCCATAAGGTTAACAGCTGATTTCTCAGCAGAAACTCTACAAGCCAGAAGGGAGTGGCATGATATACTTAAAGTGATGAAAGGCAAGAACCTACAACAAAGATTACTCTACCCGACAAGGATCTCATTCAGTCTCGATAGAGAAATCAAAAGCTTTACAGACAAGCAAAAGCTAAAAGAATTCAGCACCACCAAACCAGCTCTACAGCAAATGCTAAACGAACTTCTCTAAGTGGGAAACACAAGAGAAGAAAAGGACCTACAAAAACAAACCCAAAACAATTAAGAAAATAGTCATAGGAACATACATATTGATAACTACCTTAAACGTGAGTGGATTAAATGCTCCAACCAAAAGACACAGGCTTGCTGAATGGATACAAAAACAAGACCCATCTATATGCTGTCTACAAGAGACCCACTTCAGACCTAGGGACACATGCAGACTGAAAGTGACGGGATGGATAAAGATATTCCATGCAAATGGAAATCAAAAGAAAGCTGGAGTAGCAATACTCATATCACATAAAATAGACTTTAAAATAAAGAATGTTACAAGAGCCAAGGAAGGATACTACATAATGATCAAGGGATCAATCCAAGAAGAAGATATAACAATTATATATGCACCCAACATAGGAGCACCTCAATACATAGGGCAACTGCTAACACCTATAAAAGAGGAAATAGACAGTAACACAATAATAGTGGGGGACTTTAACACCTCACTTACACCAATGGACATATCATCCAAAATGAAAATAAATAAGGAAGCAGAAGCTTTAAATGACACAATAGCCCAGATAGATTTAATGGATATTTGTAGGACATTCCATCCGCCAACAGCAGATTACACTTTCTTCTGAAGTGCGCACGGAACATTCTCCAGGACAGATCACATCTTAGGTCAAAAACCAAGCCACAGTAAATTTAAGAAAAATGAAATTATATCAAGCATCTTTTCTGACCACAACACTATGAGATTAGAAATCAATTAAAGGGAAAAAAACGTAAAAAACACAAACCCATGAAGGCTAAACAATACATTAATAAATAACCAAGAGATCACTGAAGAAATCAAAGAGGAAATCAGAGAATACCTAGAGACAAATGACAATGAAAACATGACCATCCAAAACCTATGGGATGCAGCAAAAGCAGTTCTAAGAGGGAGGTTTATAGCTATACAAGCCTACCTCAAGAAACAAGAAAAATCTCAAGTAAACAATCTAACCTTACACCTAAAGGAACTAGAGAAAGAAGAACAAACAAAACCCAAAGTTAATAGAAGGAAAGAAATCATAAAGATCAGAGCAGAAATAAATGAAATACAAAGAAAACAATAGCAAAGATCAATAAAACTAAAAGCTCCTTCTTTGAGAAGATAAGAAAAATTGATAAACCTTTAGCCAGACTCATCACGAAAAAGAGGGAGAGGACTCAAATCAATAAAGTTAGAAATGAAAAAGGAGAAGTTTCAACAGACACTGCAGAAATACAAAGCATCCTAAGAGACTACTACAAGCAAGTCTATGCTAATAAAATGGACAATCTGGAAGAAATTGATGAATTCTTAGAAAGGTATAACCTTCCAAGATTGAACCAGTAATAAATAGAAAATATGAAGAGACCAATCACAAGTAATGAAATTGAAACTGTGATTAAAAATCTTCCAACAAACAAAAGTCCTGGACCAGATGGCTTCACAGGTAAATTTTATCAAACATTTGGAGAAGAGCTAACACCCATCCTTCTCAAACTCTTCCAAAAAATTGCAGAGGAAGGAACACTCCCAAACTCATTCTGTGAAGCCACCATCATCACCCTGATACCAAAATCAGGCAAAGATACTACCAAAAATGAAAATTACAGACCAATATCACTCATGAATATAGATGCAAAAATCGTCAGCAAAATACTAGCAAACAGAATCCAACAGCACATTAAAAGGATCACATACCATGATCAAGTGGGATTTATCCCAGGGAGGCAAGGGTTCTTCAATATATGCAAAGCAAACAATGTGATACACCATATTAACAAATTGAAGAATGAAAATCACATGATCATCTCAATAGATGCAAAAAAAGCTTTTGACAAAATTCAACACCCATTTATGTTAAAACTCTCCAGAAAGTGGGCATAGAGAGAACCTACCTCAATATAATAAAGGCCATGTACGACAAACCCACAGCAAACTTCATTCATTTTCAGTGAAAAACAAAACATTTCCTAGAAGATCAGGAAAAAGACAAGGATGTCCACTGTCACCACTATTATTCAACATAGTTTTGGAAGTCCTAACCACAGCAGTCAGAAAAGAAAAAGAAATAAAAGGGATACAAATTGGAAAAGAAGAAGTAAAACTGTCACTTTTTGCAGATGACATGATACTATACATAGAGAATCCTAAAGATGCCACCAGAAAACTACTAGAGCTAATCAATGAATTTGGTGAAGTTGCAGGATACAAAATTAATGCGCAGAAATCTCTTGCATTCCTATACACTAATGATGAAAAATCTGAAAGAGAAATTAAGGACACACTCCCATTTACCATTGCTACAAAATGAATAAAATACCTAGGACTAAACCTACCTAGGGAGAAAAAAGATGTATATGCAGAAAACTGTAAGACACTGATGAAAGAAATTAAAGGTGATACCAACAGATGGAGAGATATACCACGTTTTTGGATTGGAAGAATCAATATTGTGCAAATGACTATACTACCCAAAGCCATCTACAGATTCAATGCAATCCCTATCAAATTACCAATGGCATTTTTTTTTTTTACAAAACTAGAACAAAAAATCTTAAAATTTGTATGGAGACATGAAAGACTCCGAATAGCCAAAGCAGTCTTGAGGGAATAAAATTGAGCTGGAGGAATCAGACTCCCTGACTTCAGACTATACTACAAAGCTATAGTAATCAAGCTAATATGGTACTGGCACAAAAACAGAAACATAAATCAATGGAACAAGATAGAAAGCCCAGAGATAAACCCACGCACCTATGGTCAACTAATCTATGACAAAGGAGACAAGGATATATAATGGAGAAAAGACAGTCTCTTCAATAAATGGTGCTGGGAAAGCTGGACAGCTATGTGTAAAAGAATGAAATTACAACACTCCCTAACACCATACACAAAAATAAACTCAAAATGGATTAGAGACCTAAATGTAAGACCAGACACTATAAAACTCTTAGAGGAAAACATAGGAAGAACACTCTTTGACATAAATCACAGCAAGATCTTTTTTGATCCACCTCCTAGAGTAATGAAAATAAAAACAAAAATAAACACCTGGGACCTAATGAAACTTAAAAGCTTTTGCACAGCAAAGGAAACCATAAACAAGATGAAAAGACAACCCTCAGAATGAGAGAAAATATTTGCCAACGAATCAACAGACAAAGGATTAATCTCCAAAATATATAAACAGCTCATGTAGCTCAATATTAAAAAAAACAAACAACCCATCCAAAACTGGGCAGAAGACCTAAATAGACATTTCTCCAAAGAAGACATACAGATGGCCAAGAAGCACATGAAAAGCTGCTCAATATCACTAATTATTAGTGAAATGCAAATCAAAACTACAGTGAGGTATGACCTCACACCAGTTAGCATGGGCATCATCAGAAAATCTACAAACAACAAATGCTGGAGAGGGTGTGGAGAAAAGGGAACCCTCTTGCACTGTTGGTGGGAATGTAAATTGATACAGCCACTATGGAGAACAGTATGGAGGTTCCTTAAAAAACTAAAAATAGAATTACCATATGATCTAGCAATCCCACTACTGGGCATATACCCAGAGAAAACCATAATTCAAAAAGACACATGCACCCCAATATTCATTGCAGCACTATTTACAATATCCAGGTCATGGAAGCAACCTAAATGCCCATCGACAGACGAATGGTTAAAGAAGATGTGGTACATATATACAGTGGAATATTACTCAGCCATAAAAGGAACGAAATTGGGTCATTTGTTGAGACGTGGATGGATGTAGACACTGTCATACAGAGTGAAGTAAGTCAGAAAGAGAAAAACAAATATAATATATTAATGCATATATGTGGAACCTAGAAGAATGGTACAGATGAACCGGTTTGTAGGACAGAAACTGAGACACAGATATAGGGAACAAATGTATGGACACTAAGGGGGGAAAGCTGCGGGGGGCTGTGGGTGTTGGTGTGATGAATTGGGTGATTGGGATTGACATGTATACACTGATATGTATAAAATTGATGACTAATAAGAACCTACTGTATAAAAAAATAAATTAAAAAACAAAACAACATAAAACATTGCCAATCCAAGTGGACTCAAAAGAGAGGAGATTACTTCTAATTAGTCTGTGTGTGAACAAGGATGCAGACAGCATAATAAGCTAATGCTAAATTCTGAAAGCAGTGTGTTGGGGGCAAGGGAGAGGGGTGTTCCACGGCAGCTGTGTGTGTTGGAATGGAAGGAGAAGGGAAGAGTGGGAGGAGATTCTATGCTATCAGGCTGGAGGGGAGGGAGTATCATTTGGTGACTATAAAGTCACCCAAGGAAAACTAAAGAAAAATAAATTTCAAGGTATAAGATATGAGATTTCAAAATATTTTGAAGTACCAGACAATTGTTATACAATATGAGTGAAATTTGACAGCTTTATCTAATCATCAATTTCTGAAATAAAGATGGCAGCTTATTCATTTTGTTTTCTTTTGTTTTAATGAACTGAACTGGCTTTCAAGACAGTATGTACAACATTTGATGTAAGTGGTAGCTTATTATTCTCTTGACTAAGTTGTTCTCCTCAGTACCTTCTGAGCAGAGTTTCTTGCAATGCTCTTAACAGATTATGATTAAAGCCAAGAGAATTATTTCTTAAACCACTATTGATTTTTATGTATGTTGCATTCACTTTTGTTGCCAATCTTAGCAAGCATTTTTTTCCTGTAGGAAAAACTTGTTTTACTCTTTTTAATTTACCTATGAGATTGGCTTTAAGTTCAAAATTAGTTACTAAATTAGTGCCATAAATCAAAATTTCAGTTGGTTACATTGATTGCAGTCATATTCAATGGGGAACTCACCATTGAACAATTGTAGGTTTGGTCTAACAGCTTATAACTTGGCACATATTTCCATGGCAATAAATTAACAGAATGAAAGTACTGAACTGATCAGTAATATATGTAAAAAGAGACTATTCTTTAAAAAAAAATAGTTGGGACTTCCCTGGTGGTCCAGTGGTTAAGAATCTGCCTTCCAACACAGGGGACCCGGGTTCAATCCCTGGTGGAGAAACTAAGATCCCACGTGCCATGGGGCAACTGAGCCCTTGCGCCACAACTAGAGAGAATCCTCGATGCAACAAAAGATCCCGCATGCCACAACTAAGACCTGACTCAGCTGAATAAATAAATTTTTTTTTAAAGTTTAAAAAATAGTTATTTTAATCCAGGTGAATTTCTTGATTTTAGATAATCCAGGTGAATCTCTTGATTTTAGATAGTAATGATTTTTAAAAATTTATTTTCAGCCCCACTCCAATTCAACTTTAAGATTGGTAAGTTATGAGCTTTAGAAATATATACAAATATATACATGTCAAACAGTTACAATTTCTTAAATTTCAAAAGAGACTGAGTGCAATTTAATACTACACTATATATGAAGAAATGGTATAGAAGAGAGTAAACTAATTGGCCAAGAAATCAGAATATCTCTCTTAGTTACATAACCTTAGGCAAAACACTTAATTTTCTGAACTTCAGTTTCTTATTGGGAAATAACTTAAAGAAATATTCCTCAGGTGTGTGAGGGCCAAGATAATAGCGTATGTGGAAGCACTATGCAAATGTCAAACTACAAATGTCAAATATCAAGGTGTTTCTTGACTATCTATATTCATTGTGCTGAGTGATATTCAAAACACAACTATAAAATAGAAATTTTCATACTATTTTCTAAAATACTGAAGCATAAAATTTCAGAGCTAGAAACCATCTTTGATATCATATTGTTTGCTATCTTAATTGTTTGAAAATACTCCCCCACTCTTTGCTTCCAAGACACCCTGTCCTGTTCAGACCATTCCTTCTCAGGCTCAGTTGCCCGCATATTCTCCAAGGTCAGGTTTTTTAATATTAGAGTTCCTCCAAGGTCCTCATCTCTGGCCCTTCTTTTCTTCTTAAGTTATATTCTTTCCCTAAGCCCTCTTATATTCCCATAGCTTCCGTCTCCACCTACAGGCAAATATCCTCTAAGATTCTATCTCAAGTCCACACCTCTCCCCATCCCCAACCCAACTAGCCAACTGCCTACTTAACACTTCTATTGGACGTTTCAAACACAGTTCAATAGAACCTTTCTAAAATTGACCTCATATTCTGCTTTCCCCACTGTCCCCCAGACTTGGCCCTCTTCCAGTGTGCTTACCTCAGTGCATTTCATGCCCATGTAACCTGTTCCACAAATCAGAACAGGGTATTATTACCCTGAGTAATAATACCTTGGGTATTATTTTTGTCGTTTCTCTTTCTGTTACTTTCCATACCCAAGAATGTATTTTAGTTCTATAGACTTTGCCTTTAAGAAAATATCTTGGATCTATCTACCTCTCTCCATCTAAATAACTAAACAACCTTGGGAAACACTGAGTTCAACAAAATCTGTAGGCAAAATCTATTACTTCTGAATAACCCCAGAGACTCTATTCAGTTAATACCTATTATAAATCTCTTCACTTACCTGCTTTCCTCTTTTCTAGAAACTGAAAATTTGGGCCCCAAAGCAAAGGTATCATGACCCTGGCATTTCCATTAACAACCATGCATAATTTTTGGCCTCTTACCCTGACCAGATACATAGACACCTATCTCTGGTCCAGGTCACCAACCACAGGGTCTTGGCTGGGACCCACTTAGTCCACCCTGATGGACCACCATAATTCAAATCTCAGAGAGAAGATATGGAAAGGGGAGCTGGTATTTGTCCTTCCTCAGAAGAAGAACTTTGAACTTCTTACGTAAATTGGGCCATCTCTTCCTAGGACCAGCTTTGTATACCAAGGACCTAGAGGAGTGGGAGTACTGATCAAGTAAAAAAAAAAAAAATTGTAACACTGTAATTTATAAAATTGAGTGGCCACTTAGGTGGCTTTATTCTGAATAGTGAGGTCTGTTCCTATGGTCTGCTATCTCCACCCTTAGACACAGGAGAGGCTGAGATTCTCGGTATCTTCTTAAATCCTATTTTATCTCTGCTTTGACAGTTGTCTGGTTATTTACCTCCTAGGACTGCGAGTAGCCTTAAGTGAAATAAAGTGGTCAGCATAGTTTGTGGGATGGAATAAGTGTTCCATAAAGGGAAACTATTATTATGACTGATTATTTTAATCTCCCTAATTACCTTTAAGCACCGTAAGGACAGGGACCAAGTCTTATGTTTCTTTGTATCCTCATAGAAATTAGCATAGGGTCTGTCTCATAGTCGTCTTAATAAATATTTATTGATAAATGAGGTTGCTTGCTTCACAGTTTTTGTGGGGTTTTTTGCCTGTCTATGCCCTATGTTCCTTGGATCCCATTCAGCTAAAGAAATAATTGTAATGTGAAGTAAACATTTATTATTGTCAATACTGATTCCTCTGAAAAACCACTCCAAAGTATGCAGAAGAAATAGAAAATCCCTCTTAGTTATGGCTACTGTCTTGGAAGAGCAATTCCAAGCCTCAATCAGACAGCTACTTAGAGAGCAATCTCTTTGTCTACATTGTCACATAAACTTGACGTTAGTGCCTGGATGGAGTTTCAGTGAATTCTATAAATCTCAGGTTCAAATTCAGCATCATCCAAAGAGGACTGGTACTGCTCCAGGCTTCTTCTCCTCACTGGTGAGTGCTGCCTTAACAATGAGGGATTCATCTAAAATGTCATCTGATTGAAGATCACATCCAACTGTGGAGCCCAGGGCATGCCTACTGCAGGCCAACTCTATTGTAAAGCTGGAAGTGTAGGAACCAGGATGGCAGAAGAGAAGTTTGATCCTTTGAAGGAGGTTAGGGCTAGGAAACTCTTTCCTTAACTCTTTAAGCCAACGCTGTTCAATAGAACTTTTTACAATGTTAGAAATGCTCTATATCTGTGCTGTCAGATAGGGTAGCCACTATCTACACGTGACTATCACAGCTGGGGAACTGAACTTTCCACTTTAGTATTAATTAACTTTATTTTTTAAATTTTATTGAAGTATAGTTGATTTACAATGTTCTGTTAATTTCTGCTGTACAGCAAAGTGATTCAGTTCTACATATATATATTCTTTTCCATTGTAGTTTATCACAGGATATTGAATATAGTTCACTGTGCTATACAGTAGGACCTTGTTGTTTATCTGTTCTATATGTAATAGTTTGCATCTGCTAATCCCAAACTCCCAATCCTTCCCTCTCCCACCCTCCCTCACCCTTGACAATCACAAATCTGCTCTCTATATCTATGAGTCTGTTTCCGTTTTGTAGATATGTTCATTTGTGTCATATTTAGATTCTACATATAAGTGATATATGGTATTTGCCTTTCTATTTCTGGCTTATTTCACTTAATATGATAATCTCTAGGTCCAACCATGTTGCTGCAAATGGCATTATTTCATTCTTTTCCATGGCTAAGTAGTATTCCATTGTATATAAGTAGCACATCTTCTTTATCCATTCATCTGTCTATGGACACTTAGGTTGTTTCCATGTCTTGGCTATTGTGAATAGTACTGCTGTGAACACTGGGGTGCATGTTTCTTTTTTCTTTCATAAATTTATTTATTTATTTATTTTTGGCTGCGCTGGGTCTTCGTTGCTGTATGCAGGCTTTCTCTAGTTGCGGCGAGCAGTGGCTACTCTTCGTTGTGGTGCATGGGCTTCTCATTGGGTGGCTTCTCTTGTTGCAGAGCATGGGCTCTAGGCACACAGCCTTCAGTAGTTGTGGCAATGCGGGATCAGTAGTTGTGGCGCACGGGCTTAGTTGCTCCGTGGCATGTGAGATCTTCCTGGACCAGGGATCGAACTTGTGTCCCCTGCATTGGCAGGTGGATTCTTAACCACTGTGCCACCAGGGAAGCCAACCATATTTCTTTATGAATTATAGTTTTGTCCAGGTACATGCCCAGGAGTGGCCTTGCTGGATCATATGGTTGCTCTATTTTTAGTTTTTTGAGGAAACGCCATAGTGTTTTCCATAGTGGCTGCACCAATTTACATTCCCACCAACAATGTAGGAGAGTTCCCTTTTTTCCACACCCTCTCCAGCATTTGTTATTTGTAGATTTTTAATGATGGCCATTCTGACCAGTGTTAGATGGTACCTCATTGTAGTTTTGATTTGCATTTCTCTAATATTAATTAACTTTAAATAGTCACATAAGGCTAGTGGCTACCAATTTGGACAGTGCAGCCCTGAGATATGGAATACAGTCCTAGAAGGGATAGTTAAACCAATGATGTCGGTTGCTCTTATGCAAGGACTTCAGTTTCATAACCTGAAAAAAGAAAGGAAGAAAACTAATATGTTAGGTCACAAGATTTTTATGAGGATCAAATGAGATAACAAATGTGAAAGTACACAGTTATGATAAAAATAAAATCCTCTACCAGTGCAAGGCATTATTATACAATAAATACTACATGGTATGATAGATAGACAGATAGATAGAAAGAAAGATAGCAAGACACATAGGAAGAGAGGGCAAGAAGATGGTTGATCTTTTATAAATTCTCTCTTTCCTATAAGATGACTTCTTGCTTCCTATAAGCCTTCTTCTCTATGGGGGAAGAGAGGGAATGTGAGTTCAGGTTCTTCTGACCAGCACCTCTAAGAATATTCTGAAAAGGGAGCTGACCCTGCAGCTGGATGTTCTCTGAAATTAGAATGAGAGGTAATCTGTGCCCTATGGTTAGCTATGCGATCTGATTGCCAATTTCTGGGAATAGCCTTTCAAAACCTCACAGCAGCATGTCACATGAGGAAAGGGAAGGGGGAAAGGAGCATGGAGTGGAAAGAGCCTGGGCTGGGGCTGGCCTGATAGTTACAAGTGGTGGAGCATGAATGAGAGACATTTGGTGTGGAGCCAAGTGGCAGAACGGAGGTGGGGGATGGGTACGTGGAAGGTAGGTGACAATGTGAGAAACCTGGAACACCCAGAAACTAAAGCAGGAACTCTCACACCTGAAAAAGTAAGTGTGCACTTTCATTTCAGTGAGTACCTACTATGCACTTGAACTACACTGGTCAATAAAACAGACAAATATCCATGTCCTATTCATATCCCAACAACCTAGTAAGGGAAAGTCAGATATCTGTGGTATTTTATCCAGAGCAGCTGCTCGATATGGTAGTGTGTAGCCACAGGTGGCTGCTGAGCTCCTGAAATTTGGCTGGTCTGAAGTATAAAATATATACCTGGGCTTCCCTGGTGGCGCAGTGGTTGAGAGTCTGCCTGCCGATGCAGGGGACACGGGTTCGTGCCCCGGTCTGGGAAGACCCCACATACCACGGAGCGGCTGGGCCCGTGTGCCATGGCCACTGAACCTGCACGTCCGGAGCCTGTGCTCTGCAACAGGAGAGGCCACAACAGTGAGAGGACCGTGTACCGCAAAAAAAAAAAAAAAAAAAAAAAAAAAAAATATATATATATATATATATACACACCTGATTTCAAAGACTTAGTACAAAAAATGATGTAAAATACCTCATTAATATTCTTAATATTAATTACATGGTGAAATAACACTTTCAATATATACTGTGTTAAATTGTATTATCAAAATTAATTCCACCTGTTTCTTTTTACCTTTTTTTGGTAATGTGGCTATGGAAAAATTCACAATTATATATGTAGCTCACATTATATTTCTATTGAGTAGTACTGATTTTGGAGTCAACCCAGCTGAGGCTGGTCTGAGAGGCTCACCTGAACACTTTCTGTGAATATATGCACACTGTGCTAGGCACCAATATACCTATGAGAAGATAGATGAGCCCTGAAAAATGACTGCAGCAGGGGTTGTCAAGTGGAGCCTCTCTGAGAAAGAGGTTTAATAACTGCCTTCAAAAGGCCCACATTTCATCAAAGAGTATATTGTTGCTGCAAAAAATCCTCTCTCAGCAGCAGTGAACCTTTGTCTTTCCCTCCACATTGACCAGATTCCCTATGATCTCTGAAATGGCATCTTTCCTAATGTCCCTTCTGCTAAGGCTAGACAGTTTCTTTGATCCATTGAAATATCTATAGCTATATATAGATAGATAGATATATAAAATATTTATACCTGAAATGTATATATTCACACACACAACTCAGATTTCATAGCCTTATACTATAGACTATCTGGAAGAAAGTATTTAAGCCTTAGGGAATATTTTACACTTCTTTCTTTCTTAATTGTTCCTGTAAGAATCTACATACAATTTTGTCTTCTATCAGAAAGTTCGAACTTCAGTGAAATGTCTTGTGACTGGAGATCATTAGATAAGAGAAAGGAGGTCCGGGACTTTCTGAAGACAGCTTCATGTGTTCACTCTCATCTGACAACACTCTATACTCATGTATATCTATAAATTGACTGAGATACTACTAACAAAGACCATTCTGCAGGAAGCAATGATCCAAGCTTTCTTACCATCTTTACTCACGTGTACCCATGGAATAGATGATTCTTTTGTTAGGAGCTACTAAGAATTTTTTCTTTAACCATGGGATTCTTGAGGTTTAAAGAAATACTTCAATGACCAAGTTAATCATTTTGGAACAGAACACTCTATTTGTACATTTTCACATGCTTATGTGTTATGTCCAAAGAAGAACACATGCATTTACAGAAGGCAATCACCAAACCAACTTCATTTACAAAGAGAGGTTATGCATCCATACACCTAACTTGTGTTCACATGAAGTGGACAAGGGCTGTGTGTCTAGTAGTGTTTTATCTCTAAATGCATCTTCTGAATTCGAATGAAATATAAAAAATATTTTCAATTTTTCATCTTTGGAGGGAAGACTTCTCAAACTCAGATGCTATAGATATTTTAATTTCCAATAATTCATTAATGTTAATTGCTTAATATTTTCCAGTCCACATTATAAACATTTCCAAAAAGAGAGAACTTCCATAGTTATTACAGTTACCTGCTGCTGTAGACTGAATTGTGAATTCCCACCCCCAAATGCATATGTTGAAGCCCTAACACCAAAGCAATGGTATTTGGAGATGGGGCCATTGAAAAGTAATTAGGGTTAGATGACATCATAAGGGTGGGACCCTTCACATGGTATTAGTGTCCTTTTAAGAAGAGACACAGAGAGGGCAAGTGTCTCTCTGTATATTCATAAAGACGAGGTCATGGGAACACACAGAAAGATAGCAGCCAACTACAAGCTGGGAAGAAAGTCCTCCCCAGGAACTAAATTGGCCAGACCTCCCATATTGGATTTCCTAGCCTCCAAAACTGGGAGAAAAGAGATTTCTGTTGTTTAAGCCACTCAGCCTACGGAATTTTGTTATGGCAGCCTGAGCTGACTTATTCATGTCCACCTCCCCATTCTCCTACTCTTCTTGTTTCTAAGAGTGGGTAACAACTATCAGTATCTCCTTCTGTACTGTATTGGAAAGAGATTTCCCTGAGAAACCTTACCAACCAAAGAATGTTCAGGCATGTGACTACTTATGGCCCTAAAGATCCTTGTCATTCTTTCTCCTGAAATCAAACTGTTAAATAAATAAGTAAGCCTGAAAAAGAATGCATTAGTTTGTTCTTTCTGATGTAACAAATTACCACAAACTAAGTAGCTTAAAACAACACAAATTTATTCTCATACAGGTCAGGCATCTAAAGTTAGTCTTACAGGATTAAAATCAAGGTGCTGGCAGTGTTGGTTCCTTCTGAAGTCTATTCCTTGCCTATTCCAGCTTCTAGAGGCTGCCTGCATTCCTTGGTATTACTTGTCTTTCCTGGGTTTGAGGCCACATCACTCTAACTCTTCCATCAGCAAATCTCCTCTGTCCACCTTTTATAAGGACACTTGTGATTACTGGCTCATCCAGGACAATCTCTCCATCACATGATTAATCACATCTGTGAAATTCCATTTGCCATATAAAGCAACATTTACAGCTTCTGGGGATTAAGATCTGGATATTCTGGGAGCCATTATTCAGCCTGCCACAAATAAATACCACCACAAAAATGTCACCTATTTAATGGGTGTTACACATAATTTCTAACTTCCCATTTGGTGTTACAATTGTTGATCCAGTTCTCTATGTGCTGTTGAGAAGGTGGCAATTTGACAGAATTTGGAACTAGTGGCATAGACAGTTTCCAGTGCAAATGATATTTTCTCCAGGAGTAATCCTCTCATGTACTATAGGGTTTAATTTTTCAACAGCCAGACAAGGTGGCAAAAGCTGTTGTTGTTTCTCTTGCAAAATGCAACCAATTATCCTCATTTGTGGGTGAAATGACTTTTTGTTAGTAAAAAAGTGCAAATTATCTTAAATTGGATAATTTTGCAAGTTGAGAAATGTCACGCCATTTGAGATGTTTCAGATATTCATATGAGAAAGATAGCATCGACTCAGGCAAAGTTTAGCAGATGACTAGGAAAGAAACCTGAGATTGTCTGCATATAAAGTATGTCCATAGATTTGAACATAATAGGTAAGCAATAAATATCTGTTTCATGTAAAATTGGGGAGGAGTGTGACTCAGAAGTTTCCTAATGAGTCTAACCCTCTCATTTTATAGATGAAGAAACTAAGGCCCAGAAAGTGATCTAAGATCACAGAGCTATAAAGGCTCCTTGGGTATTTTTTAATTTTTAGAGGTGTGAAAGATATTTGAATGTGGAGCTACGGAAGTGAGCAGATTACTTTGCTGTTTAGATTGGAGATTTTGCCTGTAACAGGCCCCTGCCTTAAGTGCCTCATATGTATGCTGTCTCGCACACAGCCACCATGTAATCTCTTACACTGTCCTCCTTCAGATGTACCTGATTCCTGACAAAGGAAAGGGGGTCAGGCAGTGGACAGACTGAGGTGGGTAGAGGGAAGGGCAGCCTGGCCAAGTCTATCACAGGTCCTGGCCAGCATCTTGATCAAGTGTGGACTTTACCAAATCGGCCGCCTCCTTTTAAAAACAAGATCCAGAGAAGCCTTTCTCTGTGATGGGCCCAGGTCTCATTAACTAGTTTGTAGCAGCACCAACAAAAGCAGAGCCACAGACTGCTTCCCAAGCCAGTGCTTTGCAGAGGCCATATCCATTTCTTGAGGCTCCTGGTTTACTAGTAAATGAAGATCTCTGAAAGCAGAATCACAGAAATTGTAGGATAGCCTATAGGTTGACATTAAAGTAATGGCTTAAAGTGTTGTAACATTCTTATCTTCACAGGATAACTATGAGATATATTTTATATATACATATATAATTGTAATACATAAGATACAATTGTAAGATTCTTATCTTCACAAGACAACTACAGGATATATGATATATTAATTATAATATGTTGGATATAATTCTATATTATATATAATATATAATAGTATAGTAAACTCTTAGTGTATGTTAAGTATTTGACTTGCAGTGTAGTCTGGAAGAGAGACACAAATTTTATTGAATTTTATTTTTTATTCTAAGTTTTATTTTTATTTTATAAATTGTATTGGAGTATTTTTTAAATGTGTTAGTTTCAGGTGTACAGCAAAGTGATTCACTTATACTTATACATATATTAATTCTATTTTAGATTCTTTTCTCATATAGCTTATCACAGAATATTGAGTAGAGTTCCCTGTGCTATACAGTAGGTCCTTGTTGGTTATCTGTCTTATATGTAGTAGTATGTGTGTTCATAACAAACTGCTGATTTATCCCTCCCCTCCACATTTCCCCTTTGGTAACCATAAGGGTTTTTTTGATATCTATAAATCTGTTTCTGTTTTGTAAATAAGTTTGTTTGTTTGTTTTCTTTTTTAAAAGTAGATTCCATATATGAATGATACCATATGATATTTGTCTTTCTCTGATCTACTTCACTTACTGTGATAATCTCTAGGTCCATCCATGTTGCTGCAAATGGCAATTATTTCATTATTTTATATGGCTGAGTAATATTCCATTGTATATATGTACCACATCTTCTTTATCCATTCCTCTGTTGATGGACATTTAGGTTGCTTCCATATCTTGGCTATTGTACATAGTGCTGCAATGAACATTGGGGTGCATGTATCTTTTCAGATTATGATTTTCTCTGGATATATGCCCAGGAGTGGGATTGCTGGATCATATGGTAATTCTATTTTTAGTTTTTTAAGCAACCTCCGTACTGTTCTCTATAATGATTGGACCAACTTACATTCCCACCAACAGTCTAGGAAGGTTCCTTTTTCTCCACACCCTCTCCAGCATTAATTGTAGACTTTTTCATGATGGCCATTCTGGCCAGTATGCAGTGACACCTCATTGTAGTTTTGATTTGCATTTCTCTGATAATTAGTGATGTCGAGCATTTTTTCATGTGCTTTTTGCCCATCTGTATATCTTCTTTGGAGAAATGTCTATTTAGTTCTTCTTCCCATTTTTTGATTTGGTTGTTTGTTTTTTTGGCATAGAGCTGTGTGAGCTGTTTGTATATTTTGAAGATTAATCCTTTGTTGGTTGCTTCGTTTGCAAATATTTTCTTCCATTCTGTGGTTGTCTTTTTGTTTTGTTTATGGTTTCCTTTGCTGTGCTGAAGCTTTTAAGTTTCATTAGGTCCCATTTATTTATTTTATTTATTTATTTATTTATTTTTTAAGATGTTGGGGGTAGGAGTTTATTAATTAATTTATTTATTTTTGCTGTGTTGGGTCTTCGTCTCTGTGCGAGGGCTTTCTCTAGTTGTGGCCACTCTTCATCGTGGTGCGTGGGCCTCTCACTATCACGGCCTCTCTTATTGTGGAGCACAGGCTCCAGACGCGCAGGCTCAGTAGTTGTGTCTCACGGGCCTAGTTGCTCCGCGGCATGTGGGATCCTCCCAGACCAGGGCTCGAACCCGTGTCCCCTGCATTAGCAGGCAGATTCTCAACCACTGCGCTACCAGGGAAGCCCCATTTGTTTATTTTTGTTTCTATTTTCATCACTCTAGGAGGTGGATCAAAAAAGATATTGCTGTGATTTATATCAAAGAGTGTTCTGCCTGTGTTTTCCTCTAAGAGTTTTATAGTGTCTGGCCTTACGTTTAGGTATTTGATCCATTTCAAGTTTATTTTTGTGTATGGTGTTAGACAGTGTTCTAATTTCATTCTTTTACATGTAGTTGTCCAGTTTTCCCAGCACCACTTATTGAAGAGGCTGTCTTTCTCCATTGTATATTCTTGCCTCCTTTGCTGTATATTAATTGACCATAGTTGTGTGAGTTTATTTCTGGGCTTTCTGTCCTTTTCTGTTGATCTATATTTCTGTTTTGGGGCCAGTACTGTACTGCTTTGATTACTGTAGCTTTGTAGTATAGTCTGAAGTCAGGGCATCTGATTCCTCCAGCTCCATTTTTCTTTCTCAGGATAGCTTTGGCTATTTGGGGTCTTTTTTATTTCCATATAAATTTTAGGATTTTTTGTTCTAGTTCTGTGAAAAATGACATTGGTAATTTGATGGGGATTACATTGAATCTGTAGATTGCCTTGGGTAGTATAGTCATTTTCACAGTATTGATTCTTCCAATCTAAGAATATGGTATAACCTTCCATCTGTTTATGTCATCTCTGATTTCTTTCATCAGTGTCTTATAGTTTTCAGAGTAGAGGTCTTTTGCTTCCTTTGGTAGGTTTATTCCTAGGTATTTTATTCTTTCTGATGTGATGGTAAATGGGATTGTTTCCTTAATTTCTCTTTCTGATCTTTTATTGTTAGTGTATAGGAATGCAAGAGATTTCTGGAGACACAAATTTTAAATTAACTGATGATAATCTAGCAATACCATCAGTGTGTCTCTGTGACAGTATTATCACCTTGGGTACTGTCAAAACTCCACTATGTGCATGAGACGCCACAGTTATAACCATGGCCCATAAACTATATGAAAAAACTATTTACACAATACATAGAAAACAAGTCTTAAAGAGAAACACATTAAACTTTACCATGGATGACCTCTAAGAAGGGAAATGGGATCAGAGTAGGAGTTGGTTTCCCTCTGAGTTTCTTTTTTCAATGAGAATAATCCTATATCCCATTTATAATTTTTAAAAAAATTTAAATTGCCTCATCAGAAACCATCTTATTCCATATGGAGTCAAAAGTTTGACAGAACTTAAGTCTCCCTAGGAGGGAATCATTCAGGAGACTGATATGTTGAATCCACCAAGGAAGGAAATAAAAGGTCAGCACTGGACCCTATAAAATAAAAAGCAATGCATAAAACATAGCCCACTACTGGAAAGATTCAATACTTCAAAATTAAGGTGGAGTAGTCCATTTCTACCTTTTACTAAATCCAGCTTCTCAAATAAATAAATGAAAAGATTTAAAAACACAACAACTTACCAGTGCATGGTATAGTAGAGGCAACTTGAGAACTTGGAAATCCTGATCTCTAGTGCTACTGCTCCTCTTTATTACCTATAAGACATGCTTTAGGAAGCTGCTTTGGAAAGCAGAACCAATGCTGTGGGGCTAGACAAGATCTCCTGCTCAGCTCATCCATGAATGGAAATAACCCAGTGCAACTGTGAGCCATATTAACTTACCTTCTAAAATCACGGCAGTCAATTCAGGTTGGAATTCAGTCAATTGTAGTCAGTTTCCAGATCATAAACATTCTAATAGGAAAAGCATGGGGAGAGGGGGCCAGAAAACCTGGGAGGGGTGAGATGGAGGTAGAGCGAGAGATCTATAGGCTCAGCTAAGCCTCATGAATTTAGACCAAACCGAACCACCTCC
Source organism: Hyperoodon ampullatus (assembly GCF_949752795.1). Lineage (NCBI taxonomy): Eukaryota > Metazoa > Chordata > Mammalia > Artiodactyla > Ziphiidae > Hyperoodon > Hyperoodon ampullatus. The sequence goes on from NC_136919.1 coordinate 83,140,726, forward strand.
CCTGCTTTCCTTAGAAATCTGTTAAAGGGTAATGAATAGGATCAAATAGCTGAGTCACACTGCATATCCTGAAGAATTCTGCAATATGTTAAAAATCAATGTTAACCTCATTTCCCACTTGCTGTAGTTGTAATTGTTTTAAATTTTGTTATTCTCTACAGAACTTTGTAGCCTATTTGTAGCCTATTCAAATGCTTTTTTTGGAATAAGATAAAGTTAAAACATTTTTGAAGATACTGTTTTTATTCCCAAATTCTGCCACCAACTATTATAGGCTGTTATCTAGTGCAGTAGGAAAAGAGTACAGTTTGGGAACTGAAAGGTTCAGATCCTTGTTTTGTCAAGTTGGTTGGCTCTAGACAACTCACCTTGAATCACAGCACCCATATTAGAGTGGCATTGTAAGATTCAATGAGACAATAAAGTGTAAAATGCAGTAAGAGCCTGGAAAATGTTTCCTTCTTTGCTCAAGAATTTGATCTCACCCAAAAAAAGCACAAATGACTCAGGAAGCTTCTTAAACAATCACAGAAAAACAACATGTGTCCCAACAGTGGCTTCAGAGTAGCATTCAGTGTGCTGAATGCAAGCTAGAATGATGAAGGACCAGAGACGTTATAGAGCACAGCATTTATAGCTTTTGAGAAGGCTTTTTCCTTTTGGACAAAGCACTCTATCTTCCTCAGTTTAATTTTGTGCAATTGTGACTCTCCTCTAAAATATGCAGTAAACAAACATTGGATTCATTCTTTTAGAAGAACAAAGCTCTGCATTGCCAATGTGGGAACTAAGAAAGATTAAAAAGAAGTGGAAATACATTTTTTTAAAAAAGGAATTGGGAGCTTTCCCTCTTCTCACCCCAAACCGTATCAGACAATGTTTGGTAAATATAGAATGAATGAGCCTAGTAGGCATTGCCAGCTGTGACATATATTCCCTCTGAAGTCTTGCAGATGGTTCAAGGTGGTCTGGAGAGTGTGAGAAAGTCCAGGAAATGGGGTCCGGAGACGTGGGCTCTGGACATTGACATGTTCTGTGACCCTGGCCACAATTTTCTCAACCAGCCACAATAGTGATGAGTCTCCAATTTGTAGGTTCAAAGATAGGCAGTTCCTGTTCTCACCATTCCCTTTTAAAATTCTCTCTTTGGAGGGTCTTTCTCATATCTTCCCTTAATTACACTCAAGCAGTCTTATTCTGTGGTTTAAACTTTGGCTTGGGAAGGATTTACCATCTGGGAGACCTTGGAAAATTTTGTAATCCTTCTTAGTCTCAGTTTTATCACCTCTAATATAGCAATAATAATGCTATATTAGAGTAATATAGAATAATATAGTTCACAGAGGTACTATAAGGTTTAATAAGTTAATATAAAGCCCTACCTAATGCATGGCAAATAGTGAATAAATATTAGCTATTACTTACCATTAATATTATTTCTCCAAAATATTTCTTGTAATTTCTCTTTTCTTATGACTTTATTCATATTCTCACAGCCTGACCCAAGTGTTTAGGAATATGAGCTAACTTTTTTTGTTTCTAAATTAAAAATAAAATATTTAAGTGTGTATTTGTTAGGCTGGGTTTCAGGAAATGTGTACATTACACATATCACATTTGCTACCTTGTTGGTTGAATTTTGACTGAGTAAGAGTGTATTCTGAGCTACAGAGCACAGATAGGTAATCGCTTCTTTAGTATGTCAAGATTTTATTTCTAACTTTAGTTTTTTCAGTGACATCACAGGCATCTGAAAAAATGTCATTGTTTCTTCCACAAAGTAGGGTGGCCCAGCATAACCTGGCAATGACTTTAGCTTTCCAGCAATAAGAAATCTGGCTTTACGGCCTTACGATAGGCAGCCCTAAGGCCATGTGAAGTTGGCTTTGTCTGGAGTCTCAAAATGGTTGGAATGGACTTTTCTTTTGCCCAAAGAAACTGCCAAACAAAGTTTTCAACAATTCCAGATTACTTTTGGAGAGGGAAGAAGGAGAGTATTTGGTCTATCTTTCTTTGTGAGAATTGGCACAAGGTGAAAGAAGACGTGCATGATTTCTCTCTACTCGTTGGCCAAAACCTCTCATCCCAAATGGAGATGGATGTGCTCCAAGATCCATTCTGCCTCCAAACTGCCAACCTTTGGGGGAAGGTCTAACTGAGCCTATCCCAGACCCTCCAGCTTAGTCCCTCCTCCTTGATGAAGGCTTCCCTGTCCCACACTCAGTTTAGTCCTTAGTTATTGTCTTTAGTATTTGGTCTGCATTGCTTATTAATTCCAGCAGATAGTAAACCCCTTGGGTGAGAAGATCATGTCTCTCCCCATGATGACCAGCACAGTGCAGAATCTGTAGTAAATGCTCAAAGCTGATCTATTCTGACATCACAGCTTATTGTCCAAAACTATGCCTTTTCTCAGCCCAACCTACATATCCCCACCAGTGGGCTCTCTGCTATGGTCTAGATGGCAAACACCATGAGGGGGTTAGGGGTGGGCTCATTCAACATTACACCCTCACAGCTCAGGACAGCACTTGACACAGTAGACATGCAATAACTAGTTGTTAATTTGAATAGAATTCTCAACACTACCTTTACTAAAAGCTTTCCTTTCTCCTTCTAAAACACCACATTGAGAAATACCTCTACTTTTTCTTTCATTTGTTTCTGGACTCCCAAGTATGACAGAAACTTATCAGAAGGTTAAGGACTCACGCCAACACTCTAGGTCAGGAGTAGGCAGACTGTAGGGTCAAATTCTACCTGCCACTGGTTTTTGTAAATAAATTTTTACAGAAACACAGCCATGCCCATGAGTGTATGTAGGGTCTATAGCTACTATTCTCGAGTGACAATGACAGAGTTGAGCAGCTGCAACCATATAGCTGACAAAGCCAAAAACGTTTCCTGTCTGGCACTTCATAGGAAAAGCTTGCCAACCCCTGCTTGTTTAAACTACAAAACCACAGCACTTGTTGTGTATTAGTTATGAACAAGGGAAAGAAGCCTTGAAAATTCCCCGGTACAGAAAATAGTAATATTTAATTATAGTTTTATAATAATGGGAAACTTTCTGGGGATACGTTACATATCTACATATGTAAAACCATACTTATAAAATTTTTAATATATGTAATCTCATTTGATTCTATTAACATTTGGATGAGGTAGACAGGGAAATTATATCCTTGTTTTACAAGCAAGGAAATAAAGAAATTAAATTACTTGCTCTGGGGGACAAATTGTTTAAAAAAATTTGATTTCCAATTGGGTCTTTTCCTAATACCCAGTTATTGAACAACAACAAAATAATAACAGTTCTGCCTTATACCCTTATTCCTTCTTTGCCACTAAGCTGGCGCTTGAAGATGTCCAGGGCTGAGCTTTGAAGAGTGCTGCTTCATAAAATTCCCCATGCTGGAGGCCCGTGGTCCTCTTATATAGATAGAGTTTACTTCATTTAAATCTTTGTGGGCCCCATTGTCTGAGACAGCACTGCCTTTTGCTGCAAAAAGTGTTTGCAGGGGCTTCCCTGGTGGCGCAGTGGTTGAGAGTCCGCTTGCCGATGCAGGGGACATGGGTTCGTGCCCCGATCCGGGAAGATCCCACATGCTGCAGAGCGGCTGGGCCCATGAGCCGTGGCCACTGAGCCTGTGCGTCCGGAGCCTGTGCTCCGCAATGGGAGAGGCCACAACAGTGAGAGATCCGCGTACCGCAAAAAAAAAAAAGTGTTTGCAGAACGAACAGAGGGTTGTGAAGACCCTTGTTTCCCTTAGTAGTGTCTCCATCTCAGTATTCTCCTATGGGGAGAGTAGGTATTGCTGTGTTCTTTCATGTGCTTCTGTAAATGCACCCCAATTCAATATTTTATTACAGAAGGTTTCTGACTTTTGGTCACTTCTTAAGTTCCTGAAGGGAATACAGAAGGCCCCATGCATTCATCCCTGTATGTGAAAATTGATTGTGGCCAGAACAAAATGATGACAAATCTCATCACAGTGTCCTCTTCAGAAAATCCTGAAAGTTTGAATGATCCCATTTCAGACACTGTCATTCTCCCTAACTAGTTAATGGCTACTGGTATCTTAACCAGGAAATTAGTTGCTTAGCATCAATTATGTAGATCTATATGTGTATAAATATGATTAGGCCAGCAAATAGAAGCCAAGCCATTTATTTCAGTAGGTCTGCTATAAACCACTCAATCAGGCAGAAGGGAAGAAAGCCGGAGATGGCATCTGGAGAAAAAACAATTTAGAGCAAGTCCAGCAGATATAGTTACCAGAGATATAAGACTTCTGAGGGCAAAGGAGTCAGAAAGTTCAGAGCAGTGCTTTTCAAACTTTATCATGCATCAGAATCACCTGGAAGGCCTGTAATAAACAGATTGCTGGGCTCCACCCAGAGTTTCTTTTTTTTTTTTTTTTTTTTTTTATTAGTTTCTGCTTTATAACAAAGTGAATCAGTCATACATATACATCTGTTCCCACATCCCCTCCCTCATGCATCTCCCTCCCTCCCACCCTCCCCATCCCACCCCTCCAGGCGGTCACAAAGCACCGAGCTGATCTCCCTGTGCTCTGCGGCTGCTTCCCACTATCTATCTACCTTACGTTTGGTAGTGTATATATGTCCATGCCTCTCTTTCCCTTTGTCACAGCTTACCCTTCCCCTTCCCCATATCCTCAAGTCCATTCTCAAGTAGGTCTGTGTCTTTATTCCCGTTTTACCCCTAGGTTCTTCATGACATTTTTTTTTTTAATTCCATATATATGTGTTAGCATACGATATTTGTCTTTCTCTTTCTGACTTACTTCACTCTGTATGACAGACTCTAGGTCTATCCACCTCATTACAAATAGCTCAGTTTCGTTTCTTTTTATGGCTGAGTAATATTCCATTGTATATATGTGCCACATCTTCTTTATCCATTCATCCGATGATGGACACTTAGGTTGTTTCCAGCTCCGGGCTATTGTGAATAGAGCTGCAATGAACATTTTGGTACATGTCTCTTTTTGAATTATGGTTTTCTCAGGGTATATGCCTAGTAGTGGGATTGCTGGGTCATATGGTAGTTCTATTTTTAGTTTTTTAAGGAACCTCCATACTGTTCTCCATAGTGGCTGTACCAATTCACATTCCCACCAGCAGTGCAAGAGTGTTCCCTTTTCTCCACACCCTCTCCAGCATTTATTGTTTCTAGATTTCTTGATGATGGCCATTCTGACTGGTGTGAGATGATATCTCATTGTAGTTTTGATTTGCATTTCTCTAATGATTAATGATGTTGAGCATTCTTTCATGTGTTTGTTGGCAGTCTGTATATCTTCTTTGGAGAAATGCCTATTTAAGTCTTCTGCCCATTTTTGGATTGGGTTGTTTGTTTTTTTGCTATTGAGCTACATGAGCTGTTTATAAATTTTGGAGATTAATCCTTTGTCAGTTGCTTCATTTGCAAATATTTTCTCCCATTCTGAGGGTTGTCTTTTGGTCTTGTTTATGGTTTCCTTTGCTGTGCAAAAGCTTTGAAGTTTCATTAGGTCCCATTTGTTTATCTTTGTTTTTAGTTCCATTTCTCTAGGAGGTGGGTCCAAAAGGATCTTGCTGTGATTGATGTCATAGAGTGTTCTACCTATGTTTTCCTCTAAGAGTTTGATAGTTTCTGGCCTTACATTTAGGTCTTTAATCCATTTTGAGCTTATTTTTGTGCATGGTGTTAGGGAATGATCTAATCTCATACTTTTACATGTCCCTGTCCAGTTTTCCCAGCACCACTTATTGAAGAGGCTGTCCTTTCTCCACTGTACATTCCTGCCTCCTTTATCAAAGATAACCCAGAGTTTCTGATTTAGTCGGTGATGCTGGCACTGCTAGTCCAGTGACCACACTGTGAGAACCACGCTAGACTCTGAACCAGTGTTTCTCTAACTTTAATGTGCTTATGAATCTCTTTGGGATCTTGTAAAATGCAGATTCTGATTCAGCAATTTTGGAGGAAAGAGGGCTGAAGCCCCTATATATCTAACAAGCTCCCAGGTATTGCTGACTCAGTATATCTGGCCCAAATAGATCTGTGTTGTATATAACAAGGGATTCCACAGTGTTCCCTAGAACAGGAGATCTATTTTGCAAGTGGAATTACGCTTCTGAAGTTGCCGTGAAGTTATAGCATGCTTCAAGACTTTAAGTTTGCATCAAGTGTTTTTTTTTCCTGAATCCAATGCCTATCTTTCTTTCCTTTCTTTTCTTTCTCTTTCCGTCCTTTTTTCCTTTCCTCTTTCAAACTCAAGTTTACTCTCTCATCTTCACCTGTCAGCTGTGAATGTATTATAAAGCTAAGGAGAGCTTAGTATAGTGAAGACAGGTCTGAGGTCGGGTAACTTGGATTCTAGTTTGGGCTGTGGTTCTAAAAGCTGTGGGGTGTTCAGCAGGTCACAGGATCTTTCTTGGCTTCAGCTTCATTTCCTCAAAATGACAGGGCTGTCCTAGATGATCTTTTAGGTCCCTTGAAGCTCTCAAAGACTATTGTGTTAAATGCAATCAAAAGTGCACCAAAAAGCAATAGTACATGTGCTGCCACCTTTGGGTGGAAAACATAACTTTAACTGGACCAAACACAACTTTGAAATGAAAGATATTGTACTGAAACTCATGGCCTGCAGCCCCAATACCAATTGATATTTCTTCCATATGATTGCAATTCATATTGACCTCCCTTTAACATAGAATTTCAGGCACAACCCAAACATAAATTTGATTTTGATGTCATTGCCTTTTACATATATTAAAACTCTATAGCCTGATCAGTGTCTAGTGGATATTTTTTATGTTATAAAATTAACATGGTTTCAGAAAGTTTGAATTACATTGGGTTATAATACATTCTAGTTAAAATATTGATTAGTAAGTAATTGAGCAACCCCAGAAATGCACGGTGGAGGAACAGAACAAAAATGTGTGCATTGGAGTAAAGTTACCCTGGATTTAAGTTTTCGACCATTCTACTTTCTAACTATGCTATTTGGCAAGTCAGTTAACTTCTCTGTACCTTCCCTTTGTTGTTGAGAGATTGAAAGTTTTACCTTGTAAAGTCCATGGCAAAGTTGCTGACACTTGTGAGTGTTCAGTATACACAAGATATTAGCAAATGACCACTGGAAGGAAACCTAAGATGCTGAAAACCAAATGGGCTTTAAAGCCAGAAAATGGTCTCATTCTGAGCTGTTCCACTTATCAGTTTCATGACCTTCCACAATTCACTGAACCTTTCTGAGCCAGTTTCCTCATCTGTATAATGGAAATCAAGACTTTCTGGAATTGGTTGAGGATACATGATGTTGCTATGGACTGAATTTTGTCCCCCACACCACCCCAGTTCATATGTTGAAACGCTAACCCTGAGGTGACTGTATTTGGAGGCAGAGCCTTTAGGAGGTAATTGAAGTTAAATGAGGTCATAAAGGTGGGGCCCAGATCCAATAGGATTAGTGTCATTATAAGAAAAGATAACAGAAAGCATGCTCTCTCCCTCTCACTCACTCCCTTGCTCGCTCCCTCCCTCTCTCTTTCCCTCCCTTTCCTTTTGTTCATTTGCACCAAGGAAAGCCCCTGTGAGCAGACAGTGAGAAGGCAGCCATCTGCAACCCAAGGGGGAGAGCACTCCCCAGATACCAAACTGCTGGTGCCTTGATTTTTTATTTCCAGTGTCCAGAACTGTAAGAAAATTAATTTCTGTTGTTTAAGCCACCCATTCTATGGTATTTTGTTATGGTGGCCCAAGGTATCAGACTAATACAGTATCATAATTAAATGTGCATAAAACCCCACCAGGGATTTGAAAATGTTCCCTTTCTCCTTCCTCTTCTCCTTTTCTCTAATAAAGAGAATGTTAAAATTTTTGTTGTTAGGAGTTTAACTCACTTCTGGAGTAGCTTAGAATTAACCCAAGGTAATTTCCTTGCCACTAGAAACATACTTCTGCTAGCATACTTTCTTCCAAGTGCTGGAGTGACAAGTAACTAGATTCATTGTTCTGGTCTTTCTCATTTGGAAACAACTGTGAAGGAAAAAAAGATCTGAGCAAGGCAAATGAAGTTGGGCATCTTCATTGGTGCCACTGCAGATGGCATCCTGGAAATAGGCAACAGAACCAATAACTGGAACCCATATCCATGCATAGAAGCAAGCTATCTGTGTGAATAATAAACTGTTCCTTGTTTCTGACCCCAGAGTCTCATGTCTTCTGCCAGCATCTATACCAGAGCAGGCTAACCTGTTAGCTTGCACATAGGGAAAATCTCAAACCTTTCACAGTTCTTCACACTTATTTTATCCCTAAAAACCCAGATCCTGCTTACCTTTTGTTTGTTTGTTTGTTTGTTTTTTGCGGTACACGGGCCTCTCACTGTTGTGGCCTCTCCCGTTGCGGAGCACAGGCTCCGGACGCGCTGGCTCAGCGGCCATGGCTCACGGGCCCAGCCGCTCCGTGGCATGTGGGATCCTCCCGGACCGGGGCATGAACCTGTGTCCCCTGCATCAGCAGGCGGACTCTCAACCACTGCGCCACCAGGGAAGCCCGATCCTGCTTACCTTTAAGTTTACTTCAAGTGCCTCTCCTTCATAAAGGTGTCCTGGTTCATTTTTGCCTTATCTATAAAATAGGAATAATCATAATATTTACCTATTTGGTTGTTGTGCGGGTTAAATGAGATGATATATGTAAACATAAGTTACTTTCTACTTTGTATGCTTCTAATTTATTTACGTATATTATTTCATCTTTTAACCTGTAGCTTCATTGGGAATAAGAACTCTAGTGGATTAATCTCAATGGTCCTCAAATGCCTAGCACAAAGAAGACATCAACTTTTAATTCATTCATTCACTCATTCCTGAAAAAACATGTATTGATCACCTACTATGTACTAGGTACCCTTCTATCATGAGTGATACACCAAGAACCACTGACACTCAATAGGAGCAGGGGAAAAAAAAATACTAACCTTAAATTTATTTTTTCTCTTTTTAGGCATATAAAAAGCAGGATTTTGGAATTAGAATTTGAGAAAAGCACTTGCTTATATAATTTGAGCCAAAATGGGAAATGGCTGTATCAGATAATGCTCAGGACTATTGCATGTAAGCCTTCCTTAAAACAATCTTATTTTCTCCATTGTTGAGTACGGGTAAAAAAAAAAAAGGTTATGTAATTTTAAAGTTTTTTTTAAACTGGTACACATTTGGTCGACTTAGGTGACCCCTGACTTTCTCGATTATTTGAAAATTCTGTGCATCTGCAATTTTCCTTATCCAAGCCAGTCTCCCACACACTGTCTTCAGCTCTCAGACATGGAGTGTGAAATCAACTTTCTCGAGAAGGCAAGTCTCCTGGTTCAGTTTGGTTGGTGTACTCCACCCCTTGCCAGCTTTTGGCATCTGACACCGGTAGAAAAGGTCTCAGCATTGTAAGTGTAGGAAGGGTGGGGGCATCCCAATGATCTCACCCTTTCATCGAGTGAATAGGTCTCTCCAGATAACAACCACCCTGAAACATGCCAGCCGGAAGGGTAGGGCCAACTTCCGAAAATCAGCAGCCCCACTACCATCCATTCAATCATGGGCCTCAGTGCCCTGAGAAAATCATTTTGCTAAACCATGGCTTCAGCTGCTCTAAAACTATGCAAAATACATCGTCATCTCCCTGAGAGGTGTCTGGAAAGACAGAAACATGCCATAATTATAATCGTATTTGCAACAACAAAAATAAGCATAGATATGTGTCAGAGGAGATAGTTTTTCTTCTTCCTTGACACTGCTCTAGATTAAAGAGACAACAGCAATCCTCAGATAGTGTCTTTGCGTCCCCTTGCTGGGATTCCATTGCCAATTTAATTTTCTTTCTGTGTTTATTTTTTACTAACTCAATCAGTACAAAACATAAGCAACAGCAAACACATTTTATAAGTGCAAAGTAGTATAACAGCTACCTGGGGAGCCACTCTCCTTCTCATATCACGTGACCCAAAGAAAAGCAAAGGTGGCCTGAGTGTTAAGATCCCCATTTGTTTTCTCATCCTGAGGATCGTTCTCACAAAAGTTTCCAAGATTACATTTCCAAACAAAGCCAGCTTTTCCAACAAGGCTGGCATATAGAGGGCCTCAAAAAGTGTTATATGAATCAAGTTGAAATGCATTTATTAAATTTGGAGGAAATACAGTATATCAGTATTATAGCACATCTGGTTCTGGACTTCAGACAGACTTTGGGGGTCAGAAGTTGTCACCCTAAAACTTGATAACTGTTTGCTCTCCTCTTAAACCAGTGGAATAAGATGGACCTGCAAGGCTCCAATGTTAGCATTTTCAAGGAGCTGCATTAGCTACCTCAATGAACAGCTGGACACATATATAAATTAGTGAGTAGCAAGAAGCTTACCGAAATCAACAAGCTCTGTTTGTTTTTCAAAAATAAAGGAATACCTTTCTATTAACAAAAAGGATGTGCTCTAGTGAAACACTTTCTTACTGACAGAAGTCTGGTAAATAAGTGCAGAAGTAATACAGATAGCATAGGGATGCATTCTAATGTAAAATAATTTTTATATTATTAAAATCATCCCTTTAGCTAGTTAATGTATATTCATTGATCGCTTACCCTTTCTGAAGGGTAATACAGGCTCTTCCAAATCGAGAAGTTTCAGAATCAAATGGCCGCTCTTTTAAGGCAGCTCCCCAAGGTAAGGAAGGAGCTTGTGGATATAGAATGAGAAGTCCCTCTGTGGGTCTCTCTGGGCCCTATCCCAACCCTGAGGATGTACTTGGCGGTGTCCCTCTAGGCTCACAAGAGGACACCAAGTTTGAGCTCCTTTCCTTACCTGTTGTTTATTCCTGCAGCCCTTTTCATTGTGAACAATGCCCCTTTTATCAATTTGGAAAAATGTAAATAGTTGCTTGATGGTTGCATGGGTTTTACTTTAAATGCAATCAATTTGTCAAGCCACAAGTGATAAAGACTTATTTCCTTGTTAGATCTTTGTTGGGGCATTAGTGTTTCTGAAGCCAAAACCTCTGCTTAACTACTAGACCCCTTGCCCACATGATGTTGCATCCTCTGGACTTCTGTTTTCCTTTCTACTAAAACATCTGCCCTCCCTCTGATGTGAAAAATGAAATAATGAGTGAGAAAATGATCTGGGAGCTGTGAAGTGTGGTGCAAACATGGGGATGAGGACAACGATGGTGGTTACTACTAGTGTGTGGTTCCAGACACTTTACCCCCTTAGAGCTCAGCACCCTCTGACAAGGTGTGTTTGTCTCTCCAACTCCTCACCCCCATTAGAACATGAGTTCCAGGAAAGCAAGCTCTTTATTTTGCTGCTGTATCACCAGGCACCCAAGGAGTATTTGTTTAATAAATAGAAGAGGGAATGAATTGTTCATATATGCTGCCAAGTTTTCTGTGTGTGTTTGCTTATTATTGAATAACAGGAGCACAGGGAGTTTCATTTGCCAAAATCCTTACCAAAATTCAGTTGAAAAACTTTATGCTAACTGAATTTCTTTGAGTGCATGTTTCAAAAATTACTTTGTCATGCTCTGTCTTTATTGGAGTAGAGATATTATGTAATATCTCATAAATTTGTAAAGCTGGAAATGGTGAAAAAAGACAAACACTGAGTCCTCATTCTATGGAGAAGACAGAGGCCAGAGATGTGGGTTTCCTGCCTATGATGTGTAACGGTGGCATCCGTAGGCTGACAGTTGCGTGCTTTGCCTCCAGGTGATGCTACCTCTCTCTTCTCTCAGCAGACAAGTTGGGTGTCTGAGTGTCCCCTGCCATTCTGACTTCTGCTGGATAAGGAAGGCTCTGTCTGTCAAGCCACTTAAGTGGGTGTTGTCACATAAACAAGTAGAAAGAAAAGGAAATAAATGGGGGTCGGGGTCAAACAGATGGGAAGCCAAATAGTGAGGGGAAAGATTAAAGTGGGAAGAACTTAAATAGCCTAGGAAACCAACAGAGTGGTCATGCACTTATTTAGGAGATACTGAGCCCCTACTATGTGCATGACTCTGGGGTAACAAAGGTGATTGCCACCAAGTTGGTGTTTTGGTGGAGACTTACTGTTGTCAAAGGAACAAAATGAATTGAAAGATGGGAACTAACTTTAGCTTGATTGTCTCGTCTCAAACCAGTTTGCAGCTCTAACCAGGTACTGAAGGTATAAACTATAATAAATAATTTTTATCACTATTATTAGCCATATATTATACATCTATTTGCCGACTGGATAACTCCACCTCAGTATAATGTATCTAAAACTAAATTTCCTCCCAAATCTCCAACTCCCATCTCCCTGCCTTTGGATTTCTTTCTCACTGCATTTTCCACAATGCTGTCAGAGCTATCATTCTAAAATGCAAATATAATAATATTACTTCTCTGCTCAAAGCCCATCAATGGCTCATCTTGAGTTTTAGGTTAACTTTCAAAGGTAGCAGTTTAGCAAACAGGGCCTTTCATGATCTGGCCCCTGACAGCCTTCTGTAACTCATCTGCTGTCCTTTTCTTCCCTTCCCTCCTCCTCTTACCCAAAGAACAAACATGCTCTTCGCTCTTTGATCCATCCAGATTGATTTAGTTTGGTTCCCTGGATGAATCCTCCTGTTTTACATTGCTGGGACTCAGCATGTACAGTTCCTGTGCCTCAAATATTCTCTGGTCCTTTTGTGTAATTAAAGATCTCTATCCCTCACGAGTCAACTCAGGCTTGTCTTTGAGGAGTCTGTGATCACACAGTCTTTGGAGATCTCCTCTGGCCTCTGGTAGAACCATGCTTCTGCGTCCTAGAACTTACTATCCTGGTCTGTTTACCCTACCAGATAATAAGTTCCTTAAGGGAATGAACTATGTCTTAGTCAACTTCCAATTACTGGCCTGGTAGAATATTTGGAACAGGGTGATTCTTCATTAAATATTTGGGAAATTTGTACATTTAGAAATGAACAAATGTACAATAGAGAAAACTTTTCTATTTTAGAAAGTTACATATGAAAATCTAAGGAAAACTGGTTTTGACAGTGTTTTGTGTCTGTGTACATATTATCATTGGGGAAGCTGGGTAAAGGGTATATGGGAACGCTTTGTACTATTTTTGCAGCATCCTGTGAGTCTTAAACTATTCAAAATATATTTTTTTAATCTAGAAAAGAACAAATCCATGTAGCAATTAATTTCCTATAAATTATTCAAAAATCAACATGCTTCTAAAAAATTAAAATCAGTTGTTCTATTTTCTCCTAAAGAAGAATGGGTGACATCTTCTGAGAATTTCTTAGGAAAACTTAGAAGGCATTTTGATTATTGCCTCCATCTCCTCCCCTCCCCCTGCCCATTTTTTGTCCAAAGACAGCCTATGATACAAAAAGACTTCTCTCCCTTTTCATCTGAGAATAAGAACCACATTTAAAAAGTATGTGAACTTGGGCTTCCCTGGTGGCGCAGTGGTTGAGAGTCCGCCTGCCGATGCAGGGGACACGGGTTCGTGCCCCGGTCCGGGAAGATCCCACATGCCGCGGAGCGGCTGGGCCCGTGAGCCATGGCCGCTGAGCCTGCGCGTCCGGAGCCTGTGCTCCACAAGGGAGAGGCCACAACAGTGAGAGGCCTGCGTACCGCAAAAAAAAAAAAAAAAAAAAAAAGTATGTGAACTCTAAACCCTGAACATCACAATGTGCTGTGCAAACAGTTGACAGCAGCATTAACTACGATGCTGTCTAGAGAAGGGGAGTATTTGCAGTTTTTCTATTTATCACCCAGTCATCTGGCCCAAGCACTACATCAGGGTCCCTGGTCAGACTTTACTCGGGGTTTATAAAGGTTTTATTGGGATAACAGAGGAGGTACCATGACTCTTTTAGGCTAGAAGCAGCAGGTCAGATTATATTCTTATATGGTAATAGGCTGAAGTTCATCATCACTGTCTGCTACAACAAATAGCATAGAATGGGTAGCTTAAACAGTAAACATTTCTTTCTCATAGTTCTGAGGCTGGGAAGTCCAAGATCAAGGTGCCTACAGATTCTATGTCTAGTGAAGGCCTGCTTCCTAGTTTGCAGATGGCTGCCTTCTTGCTGTAACCTCTCATGGTGGAGAGATATCATCTCTCTCATGTCTTCTTATAATGGCACTAATTCTATTCATGAGGACTCCACCCTCATAGCCTAGCCTAGTCTCCCCAGCGCTACCTTCAAATACCATTGCACTGAGGATTAGGACTTCAACATACGGATTTGGGAGGGACACAAATATTCAGTCCATAGCAGGCACCTTTCCTTTTCTTGTAATGACACATCAAGACTGTACAGAGAAAAACAATGCAGAGCAAAGCAGAAGGCAACCCTGAGAGTGGAAACTTGATGAGACTATTTAAGGGAAGCATACTCTTCCCTCTTCATGGAACATTTTACCCATCTTTACTGGCTAGGTACTAAAAGATATTTAGGTTATTAGCATCATCCCACAGGCTCCCGCTGGCCCCCACTCTGTGCATAGAGACTGGGTACACGCCCCTGCCACATGCTTCACCAGCACCAGGTACCTTCTCCTCTTATAGGATCTATGACACATATGAATGGTAGTTATTGTCTTGTCATTACACTCCTTGAGGCCAGGGACTACACACTGTATTGCTGATGCTCTCCAACACGTGAATAAATACCTGTTGAGAAAATGAAGTGTTGTGACTACAGGTGAGATTCGCGGGATCAGTCTCTTCTAAACCAACAGTTCTATCTGTGATCCTGAGTTTTCCTGTTGATTTTGTATTTCCCACTGAACTAAAGTAAACTATTTTTGTTGGCAATGTGAAATCCAAAGTGTGCATTAAACAAATCGAGTGTTTAGCTAAAACAAAATCAAACCCCAAATCATAATAACCTCAGGAGCCTTTGAAAATTCTGTATTCTTTCACAAGAAGGACACTTAGCTGCTGGCAATGTACAATGAGTTGCTAACCAATCTACTTCCCTGATGGCCTTGGACAATTACTAGGCATTTTTCCACCCAGGATGGTTCTGTTCTTCAATATGATGGATAACCTCTGGCACTTTTTGGAATCCATGATTTCCCAAGCTGAGCATAACCTGCATTGCTAGTATCTTCTTTATCTCCCTCCTGAAGAAGAAAGCTGCTTCTGTGATGTGCACCTACACAGAGCAGATGTTCCATTTGGCTTTACATAAACAAGCAATTCCCCCGAATCAAGACTTGTTCCTACCAGTACAGTTAATTAATCTGACAGTTAATCAACAAATGTTTATTGAAGAGCAGGCACTATTCCAAGCACTGAGAATACAGCAGTGAACAGCACAGAGAGCCCTGCCTTCAAGGAGCTCACACAAGTCAAGGAGTGTGATTGTACTGGTTGGTGATAAACATACAAATAAAATTATAATTTATGAAATGTATCTGAGGTGATAGAGAAAGGATTTCCTGCCTAAAGGAAATAACAGTTTTTGCTTTATTGAGTCACTGGTTCAGGGCCAGAGAAAGCACTAGTTGTAAGGACTGTTATTGGAAAGAATTTGTTGTAATTAGGTAAACCAAGTACTATTAACTCTGAGCTGCAGGGATATGGAAATAAAGAACCTTCTTCGAAACAGCATTGGCATCAATAGGATTTTGCCTGTGGGCCGCGATGGGATTTTGCCTGTGGGCCGCAATGAGATTTCACATAGAACTGTATTATTTGGCACAAGAGGAAGTTTCCTCTTTCCCGTTTGTCTCTAAGGAGCAATATGAGTCATTTAATGTATGTAATGAAGTAAAAACTTGACTAGTTGAAAGAAAATTAGAGCACATTTGTTTTTCTGTCAGCCTGACTCAAGTAAGTCATTAGTAGTCAATCCCATCATAGAACCAGAAACCCAACATGTGTGAGAATTTATCACAGAGCCAGAAGATAGAGCTGGGTGTTTATTGTCAAGTCACTGTACTTCCTGCTACCATCTGCACAATCTTTGACTTATCTGTGTGCCACCTGTACTATTACTTACACAATATTTTTCTTCATGTTGACTCATTCTTTGCCATAAAAAGCAAATTTGATGTCACCATGGACAGAAAACCAGTATAATTGCCAGAAATAGAACTCAGCCCTAAAAATCAATACAATAAATCAAGCAATACCATTATGTTCTAGCTAGATAATGCTGTCTGCTGAAGGCTCTGATTCTTGAGGTCTTCTCTCTTTTTGTTAAAAAAGAGAAATTGGCAACTGTGAGAGGGTTTTAGAGACATTCCAGCATAAGCATGAGCCATCTCCTTGAGACCACTAGAAGGAATGGCCTGAGCACTGAAAAGGGAATAACATTTCTCCCTCTGTGATCCAGTGTTATCATCATGTCAATGCATAAGCTAAAGTAATAATCTCTTCTAGGAATGGATGACTGTCTATGCTTTGGGAAACATTGGACTAGATGGGCTTGGGAGGACCTTCCAGCTCTGAAGTGGCACACACTCTGAGACACACCCTCTATAGGGGCAGGAGGACAGATGCCGTTTGAAGCCCACCAAGGGTCATCTAGTGCTTCCACTTCTCCCAGCCCTAGCCAAAATGTCACATCCCATTTTCTGTCTTCTACCTGCTGGAGACAAGTCAAATGACTTAGGCCTGGGGATCTCTCTTTAACAACACAGCAAAATAGAGGAAAGAAAACAAGGTAGATCAGTCACAGAACTAGGGGTCTGGGTGATCCAGGATGAATGGAGGAAAATCTTAGCTCCTCAGCTAAGTGTGGCACCCACATGTCACCTGACGACATCAGGGTATTTGGAAACGTCTCTTAGGGAGACGGTATGTTGAGTCTTGATAGAATGTTTCACTTTTCATGCAAATATTTGGAACCCTATAGACAGTGCCTCCCATCACCCTCTGCGCCACTCTACTCCCTGCCAGAATTATTTGTTGTCCTTCACACACTTTGAGTCCCATATTTAATTCACAGACACATAAAATTCTATTACAGGGCCAGAACAATCCCAGGATTTGCCCATTTGTGAAGAAAGAGAAAAACACTGAACAGGCATCAAATTCTTAACAAAGCTGAGGAGGAAAGTTAGGACTCTTCACCTTTGTTAAATGTATAGATTCTCAATCTTTGTTTTTGTTGACTGTCGCCCATCAGTCTAAGTAGTCTCCATTTTTGCTTTGCTCAAGCAAGGAATTAGTCATAATCTAAGTTAACATAAATTTTTAATGAGCCTTCTAATCTGTTTTAATTGTTTACGAAAGACCATTTCGTTCTGGATGCTCAAATGTTTTGGTTTGCCTAAATCTTTTCATTAAGACAATGCACAGAATTTCTTTGATTTCAGAAAGAGAACTCCCTCTTGTGGCAAGAGTAGTTTTTGCAGCCAATTCTAGAGCATCTGAGTTTCAGATGCTAAAGAGCTGTGTAAGATCTTAGAAACCCCTTCATTTTACAGATGAACTGAAACCCAAAGAGGACAAGTAGGTTATCAGTGTTTATATCTAGTTGGTGACTGAGCCGGATTCAGTACCCATGTCTCCTGTCTTCTGGTCAAGGGCTTTTTCTCTATATTTTAGTAATTAAAGAAATGCCCTCACTGGTGTGATTTCATTTTTCGAGGCTCTGCTTTCTGCTGCCTCTGAACAGAACTGATAGAGATGCTGTCCTCAGTCTGAACAGGCAGTGTCCTTCACATGAAAGCTGCTTCTTGGTGAGCTTTCCCTCTGGCACAATTAACCATTTCTCAATGCTGGGCTGCAAGCTACGTGCCTTACACCTGACAGCAGTTTGGCCCAGAAGACAGGAACTCTCTTCATCTCTTTGGGGACAGCCACCACCTATCATCACCTGGATGCTGCTTCCTGTCTAATTATCTTTCATAGGTTTTGGCTTATTGTGGCAATGGGTAGGGCCAAACACAGTACTGAGAAATATAGGACAACCTGGCTTCCTATAAGGAGTAAAAATTGTAAGTACTAGAAATATGATGGGACTCTCTAGAGCCTTGCTACTCAAAATGTGTTCTGTGGACCAGTAGCATCAATATCACCTGGAAGTCTTCCAGAAATACAGAACTGTGTTCTTAAAAAGCATAATCCGATTTAGTAGATCTAGGGGCTAAAATTCTGCATTTCTCACAAGCTCTCAGGTGACGTCAGTGCTGCTGGTTCGTAAACCACACATTGACAAGCAAGCATCTAAAGTAAATTAAGTTACCAAATTGCAAAACACAAGTCCCAGTTCTGTTTGTTCTGTAACTGGGTACGACTTGAAAGTTGCTTATCAAAGTGAAGACAGTCATAAGCCCTTGATCTTGTAAGCTTGTGAAGAGAGCTACCACTGACACAGCCTAATAAATTGTGCTCCAGTCCATGTCGAATTTAGTCACCAGTGAGTAGAAAGACATTCATTCTTGGATTGCCAAATACACTTCTTATCCTGCCCATGTATCTTATCTCTAAGTTTATCACAGAACCTCAAATCTACAAATTAGAGAGTTTCTGCTTAGAATAAGGCCCAAGTCCAGCAGATCTACACACTCAGCCTCTGCTATCTCCTATGAATAACTCAATGGGTTTCCATAAACCAAAAGATCTATTCCTAACAAACGTTCCCATTAAAAACATACATCAGTCTTTGCCTGTATTGACCATGAGCAAAAAAAAAAAAAAAAAAAAAAACAGGAAGTGAGGGCATTTGGAAAAAGAACAAAGCAGCATCAGAGAGCCTGGAGGGATGCCTACTGTGGGAAGAGGAAGCTGAACAGTCCAAAACATACCCAGATCACACGTTTCTGGTGACATCTGAAAAAAATAATACAGTTGTTCACGATTACTTTGACTGACTCGTAGCACATAGATAAATGTTTCTCACCGTTATATTTTGGATATATTAATTTTGGATCATAGCGTCGAGTTTCCCATCTATTATGACTAGTAAAAATGATGAGACTTTTGGAAAAGCAGCTCTAGTCCAGTTCTGAATTGATTTTATAAATAATCACTCTTAGCAAAGCAAATACCAAGACTTCATGTCCCTGCTTGATGCAGATGGGTAAGTATAAGGCTGAGCAGCATCCCAGTAAGCCTCCAATGCTATCTTGGTCGGACACCCTGGGAAATTGCCTCTGAATTGGAGATTTCCAGGGAGAGGGTTTCCTGGGAAGCACGACGCAGAACTCTACCTGTAAGGAAGCTGGGAAGGATTGGGATGCAGAGGTCTTTCCAGGAAGGATTGGGTAGAGGGAGAATTGATCTGCAACACTCAGCACATCCCACAGGGAGCTCTGAAGTAGGGATGATCTTCAGAGATGTCCCAGGTTGAAGCTAGGGGACCATGCTTTTTTTTTTTTTTACCTGTGCAGTCATTGGATAGGGACTGCTCCTGGGGAGGGGTGCAAGTTTGGATGAGGCGCTTCCTTGGGTTGAGGCAATTCGCAGGTGGGAATCAGGTATGAAGAGAGCCTACAGCAGCCAACAGTCTTAGAAAGGACACTCAGGGACCTAGAGCCTTTGTCTTGAAAGAGTGGAGGGGAAATATCTGGGTATCACACCATAGCAGCCACTTCAGTGACCAATTGCAAAATTTCCTTTTCTTACTCCTCCATACCATTTATGTCCTGGGGCTGCTGTCTTTTAGCTTTGAGGGTATTTGTCTGACAAACTAGAATCATCTGGTGCAACTTTTAAGAATGTCAGTACCCAATTCCTACTCTAATTGAATTGATTTCAATGTGTAGCCAGGGCTGATACCTCTATATCTAATAGATCAGACCGTTATTCTTTTTTTTTGCGGTACACAGGCCTCTCACTGCTGTGGCCTCTCCCGTTGTGGAGCACAGGCTCTGGACACGCAGGCTCAGCGGCCATGGCTCACGGGCCCAGCCGCTCCACGGCATGTGGGATCCTCCCGGACTGGGACATGAACCCGTGTCCCCTACATCGGCAGGCGGACTCTCAACCACTGTGCCACCAGGGAAGCCCCAGACCATTATTCTTAAATCTGAAGGGTGATAATGCCCCTTACCATGTACATGCAGCATCTCAGGATTACATTTGGCTGGCATGGGGCAAAGCTGTGAGTTGAGAATTCCAGCCACCACTGCTCCAAAGGGATTAATTAGAGATGTCAAGCACATTTAAGCGAATGAAATGGCCAACGTAAACACATACACCACCACCTCAGTCATGGTGCCACCTCCCAAGACTTTGTGGATGGGTTTTATTGGCTAGATTTTAAATGTTTGAAGCTTATAGTTTGTTTCTTTTTCTTTCTCTAGCTCATAGTTTGTTTCTCTTTCTTCTTATTTTTGGTTCAATGTCTGCCTTTGGGTCCCTGTATAAAGGAGACTTTTATCCACCTAGCTCTTGTAGTCCCACCAGTTTGTGCCAAAGTACAGTGGTAGTTGCCTTTCAGAGCAGAACAAACTATTCATGAGCCTCATTCAAATCATATCCCCTGAAACATAATAGTCAAGTGCTGTAAAATCAAAAATTCCACCAATTATGCCCTTCTCTAAGATACTGGCATTGTAAAGTCACTCTTCTCAGGATGTGCTTTTATGTGTTGTGTCTTGTGGTTTTGTGTGTGTATAAATTTATTGTGTGCTATGAGAATTTTCAAATATAGAAATGGAAATTTTCCAATAGAAATTTAGAGAGAATGGCATATTTGATTCCTCCTTATTTATCACCTAGCTTCAACAGTTATCAATAGTACGGCCAATTTTTTTCATCAATACCTATCATTTCTGCCATCACCCCTTCTCCCCCCACCCCCCAAAAACACCTGGATTGTTTTTAGGCATATCCCAGCTATATCCTGCCATTCACAAATACTTCAGAAGAGACATGCTCTTTAATCCCTGTCAATATTACTAATTTATCAGCATGTATCCTGGAACTGATGTGAGCCATACGTCTAGATCAGAAATGGAAGACTGGAATTATTCATTTGACAGACAGATATTGGGTATCTAATACATGCTTGTTACTTAGAATTGAAAATAGAATTGGAAATGGTATTTGCCTTCAGGAGTTTTAAGTTCTTGGTGTGTGATGTATATGTAGGGGTGTGTGTGTGTGTGTGTGTGTGTGTGTAGGTAGGTAGGTAGGTAGGAAGGAAGGTAGGTATTTGGAGGGGGAGGAAGGACAAGAAACACATGAAGTTGGCTACAATGCAGTTTGTGATTGTTGTGGGCAAGAGAGGTGCAAGATTTGGGAAAGGCTCTTTGCCAATTTCTTGAGTGAATTTTTGAAGATTCATCACCAAATGATGATGTGGAGGTTGAAGGATGTTCCAGGCAGTGGGAAGAACCGTATGAAACTCCTCACCTCTGCAGTATAAGTGCCTATCTGCCCATCGTTGAAATTGCTCTATCCAATCAGCTTTCCCATGGAGGCCATTTAGCATCACTCGGACACTTGGTCACAGTCACATTCTTATTCTAGACAGAACTTCCAAAATGAATGTAGTCACAGAGGGCAGGTCTACTCATCTATGACCTCTTTGACAGCCTGTACCAGCATTTTTACCTTGGATCTCCTAGCCCACCTAGAAAACTTAGGTATAGCATAGAGGTGATATATGTGGATCTGGGTGAATCAGAAGGCATCATCTACAGAGGGTGACTCAGTACTGTGATCTCTGTGTGTTATCCATGGGTCTTTTGGATTTGAGTATTTGCAGTGTAACTGCAAATGATAGCTGGTATGCTAACAAAATCAACGAAATAGACTCTCTGAAGGTTGAACTGTTCTTTTCTCACATGTGCTCCATTGAAAAACTGTTAAAATATTTGCAGGGAGAAATTGAAATACCACTTGATGGTATTCAGATGTATTTTGGTATACGTATTTCATAGACTATTTATGATATTCACTGCTAGTTCTTATTAAGAAACTACTACGTGAAGTCACATATTAAATCCCTTTTCATAAATTATTTTATATCTTCACTACAGATTTATGAAGTAGGTCCTAGAATTATACCCATTTTACAGATAAAGATAGAAACAGAAAAGTTTTAAGGAATTTTCCCAAGGTCATACAAGTGATAAATCTGGTGTTTAAACCCAGGTCGCCTGCAGTGTTGACACCACACAGCATAGCTTCTTTATAGTTTTTGATATTTTATGACTTCCATGTAGAATCAGGCTATGTCGTAGGTCATTTTGAGACTGCAAAGCTTGCTCTGTGAAAATCATTGAACCAAGAAGATGTGCCTCTATACAGATGTCACTACAGTTATCTGTAATATACTCCCCCCAAATTGGAAATGACCTATATTGTCCACAATAGAATAATGGTTATGTATGTGTGTATATACAATGTGTGTGTGTGTGTGTGTTTGTAGTATATCTGTATGATAACTCTCTTGCAGCCATGAAAAGACATATTTAAAAAATAACTGGGGAAATAGAATATATTTGAAATATATAAGTGAAAATAAATGAAAATGAAATATTAGGAGAAAAACTGCATATGTGTATGTGTGTACATTATACATATACACATATATATAATTTGCCTAATGTATAATATGAGAGAGAGAGCGAGAGAGAGAGTAGATTAAAAAGAAAGCCCAGATAGTGATTAGAGGTTAGAGGTGTTTGGGAAAGTTATGAAATATTTTTATTTTTTAGGTTTTTTTCTGCAGTAAACTTATACTCATCCAATCAAAAAAGGACATTTTGAAAAAAAGTTAATCTATCTCAAACTTTGAGGAAATTAAACTTTTGGTTGAAGAATGTGTCTTAACTGTAAGCTAACCATGCATTTTTACAAACTGAACTTGGTTCCAGTGCTACTGCTATTCCATCTTATTTTTATGTTGGGAGAAAGATTCAAAGAGAACTATAGTTAAATGCTGTGATAAGCATTTCTAGTCTTGTTTTTATCTTGACCCATTTCTAAATGTTTTTTACAGAATAGAGTGACCTACCTTTACTTACATCGCCTTCCTTCAAGCTCCTGAAGGTCTTTTCTTCATTGGTATTTATCTGACACAGTAAGCAAAATGGTCATTTAGTCCATATTTACAAGAGGATACACTAAGGAAAAAGAGTTTGCTAAATATTCTGTACTAAATAATCTGCTGCAGTGAGGTGTTAACACAGTTTTCTTCAATTTTTACATGGAGTCATACTTCTTTCATGCATACTGCATCCTCAAAATTGTCTTTTCTTTAAATAATGCAGTGAAGAAATTAAATAATTAAAATTGCAGACAAGATGTATTAAAGACTTTAAGCAGAAAAGGAGGGAAGAGTGAAAGGAAAGAAATGAACATTTTTAAAGAAAATACTTAAAACCCTTAATGCATCTGCTATCTAAAGAGAAAACCTGCATGAATGAGACCTGAAGGGAGAGGGGAAATGGCCGTTCTTTCTTTGTTAGAACAGGAAATTGGTGATTTTTGTTGATTGTTTCACTTGAGTAAGGCCTTTGGTGTTATTGATTAGATTGCAGAGCTTCAAGTAAATTTTAAATTACTTTATAGACCCATCAAGCATCCTTCAGGTTGCTTGAACTTATTGGAGACAAACCTCTGGGCTCTGGTTACTGGAGCAGCCAAAAGCTGCATTTGGGGAATCCTGTTGGCAGACTGGCAGCCTTTACAGGGAAGGTTAATGGTATTCCACTTTCCTGCCTTGGCCTTGTTGGAGACTAGGAGATTATTTTGAATGGATTTTAAATGTCTCAGAGAACAGAGCACTTTCCCCTAATCCAATCAAGGGCTCAAATCCTCATACTTTGCTCAGAAATTGACTTTTAATCTTAAGGGGAAACAGAGAGTCATAAAGATTCTCATTGATTGAAGAGGAATTCCTTGTGAGTTAGAGAACTTTGGTTAAAATTATAAAAAAAAAAAAATTCTTAAAATCTTAACCTCCCTGAGATCTGGCACTGAAAAGTATACCAAATATGAAAATCGTATGATATTTTCATTCTATTCAAACTCAACCCCCAACCTATCTTTTAAAATTTATCTCGAGCTCTGTTTTCTCCATGAAATTGCCTGGACCACTCCAGCAGTATCTTCACCCCCTCACCTTCTTTCTTAGTGTCAGCACTTAGCATTGACAATTAGATAAATTAAATAATAATATAACAATTCAAGTGTTTCAACAAATGGCTTAAAGCTTTATGAAACTGTGACTTCTATATTAGTCATTGAACATAGCACTTAGTCCAGGGTTAATAAATCGAAATTCAACTGAGTACATTTTAAAGATCTTGTTGGCTTTATTCAACAATTCATGAATTAGGAAGCATCCAATGTAGCAGATTAAAAGGAGCTCTGAGGAGCTGTACAAAATGAAAGACATTTATAGGCAGAAAGAAGCAAGAACAAGGAAGTTATACTAGACAGGAAAAAGCAGATTGGTTCTTGCAAGGTTACTTTCTCTATAGGGGATGGCAGGGGTTTATCAGGAGATTGCCTAACTGCTGCTCAGGTGATTCCTGATTGGCTGCTTTAAGAGTCCATTTCTGGGAGAGTCAAAACTGTAATTAAGTGAAGTCTCAGTTTGTTGATGTGGGTCTTAGCATAAGCAACTCCATTTTGGGCCTGTTTTCTTTAATACTAGTATCGACTGACTGAAGGATGGATGGATGGATGCAGCAATACTGGTAGTCAGAGAAATAGATTTGGGGAATGCTATCAGAGTTGAGATAAGAGCTGATTCATTCACCATATTTACTGACCCACTTCTCTTGTTTAAATTACATACCTGGTCCCTCTAAAGTTTGAGGCTGCAAAGCATTCTCTAATTTTTGGAGCATGAGAGACCCAAAAGATGTAAATTCATCTAAGGAAAAAATCTACAACACACACAGCCTTTATTCACGAAGATACTCTCTGCAGTGTTATTTACAACAATGAAAAATTGGAAACAATTTAAATGTCCTAGTAGAGTTTAGTAAATTATGATACATCAACCCAATGGAGTATGATCATTAAAATGATAATTACAAAGACCACAGAGACATATTTATAGTATACATTATATAAAAAATGCAGAATATAAAAGTGTATATGTGTTGTGTTTATAACTTAGTAAAGATATAGTTGATTTCATACCAATACTAGGAGAGAGTACATAAATATGAAAGTAGCTATGTTTCAGCAGTGGAAATATTATTATATATTTCCTTTTTTCAAATTGTTTGAAATATTTTCTCATTTATTATAATTTATGAAGATCAGGGTGATGAAGGACAACATGTGATGAATAGACAAATCGATAGGAAACTTGGAACAAGGGAGGTACAGGAAGAAAAATGGGGATAATAGGGTAAAGGAATTAAATTTGCTATAAAGGGAAGGAGATTCAGTTGATGCTGCCTCACCTGTGATGAATCTTACTTGTGGCATCTGTTACTTACCCATATACTTTTGTGTGAACCTTTTTCTGTTGTTCTCAAAGTTCTACTGATTATTATGCAGGGCATGTGTGTGTTGGGAGAACACAGTTTTAAAAATTGCTCTATCGGGCTTTCCTGGTGGCGCAGTGGTTGAGAGTCCGCCTGCTGATGCAGGGGACACGAGTTCGTGCCCCAGTCTGGGAAGATCCCACATGCTGCGGAGCGGCTAGGCCCATGAGCCATGGCCGCTGAGCCTGCGCGTCCGGAGCCTGTGCTCCACAACGGGAGAGGCCACAACAGTGAGAGGCCCGCGTACCACACACACACAAAAAAATAAATAAATAAAAATAGCTCTATCAAGGTATAATTGATATAAGGAAAAGGTCCAATTTTAAAAATGCACCTTTGGCCATCAAGTAAGAACAGCTCTGATAATTGGGTCGCCTATAAAATAAGCATGTAACTGAGAACCTTAAAACCATTCTTTATGAGGGTGTCCATTATAATGAATTCCAACAAGACTTCACAATTGCTTCTCCTAAAACTAGTGGAGTTTCATCCTATGGGCACATTGCAATTAATCACATCCATAGTTTGCAGAACTTGGAAACTTAGCAAATGAAAAGAAAACCTCTGAATTCAGTCAGAAAGGAGAAAAAGCATTTAGACACAATGAATCCCACGTCTGCTTTCTTCCTAGAAACTTTTGGAGTGGTGTTGATTTGGATATCCATCTGGGGACAGAGCTGAGAAATGACTGGACTTTGAGGTGAAGAAAGATGAGGGGAGAGGTGACTGCTACTTGATGACAGACTCAGGAACCCCTGAAGGAAGGCCCTTAGCTGTGAATTCTCCAGTCTCTCCTCAGCTACAGCACAAAAACTTTCCACAATGAGTGACTGGTAAAGGCACAGGAATAGGACAGAAGTATATATTTTAGGGGCTTATCTTTGTAGAGACTTCGTTGTAACTCTGGGATAGTGGAATTAGCACAAGTACAGGATTCAGAAAACCTGACTTCCAGGCCAAGTCCCATCACTCCGTAGCTGTGTGCAGCTGCAAACATCATTTCAGCACCCTCTTTCCATATCTGTAAAGTGACTGTGATGGCTGTGACAGTGTTAAAATAATGACGATGTCTCCACTTATTTGGTGTGTCACTCTGAGGAGTAAATATTATAATAACCTGAAAGTACCTTGAAAAGTCTAAAGAAATGCTCTGTCAATGCTCTATCAATAATAATCCTCAAGAGTACTCGGGGTTATTATTTGTCCAATCAGTGTGACAGGGCTGACTTTCACCCTGGCTATAGAGGTTTGCCAATTTCCTCTTTTCCTTTGATCCTGTTGCTTTCAGGGAATTTTACTTTGAATTTGTAGAACGGAAAAGGCCTGTTACTGCCTAGACTCCATTTGGCAGAGAGTTTATCATTAAGCATACAGAAGGCATGACTAACACAGGAGAAATTGCAGCATTCCAGGTCCAATGTAAGTCAAAGGGCTATTGGATAATAGAATATTGATTAGATCATTTGTTTCAGAGTCATTAGTTTCCACACATAACTGAACCACTTCTGGAACTTCACACCTCTCAAATCATGAGACTCCATCTGCTAAACCCAGAGCTCACCCCCAAACAACACAGTTGGGTAGAAAAAGTATTTTCCAAAGTGTCCAGATTATTAAATGCAAAATCGATTCCATGTGCATCCAATTCTTTCATCTAGTCAGTGGTGTGGCCTTGAATATTTCCCTGACCTTTAGGTGATCAGCTTTTTGCCTGTAAGTTTTTCATCTAACATCTAACACCCAGCTCCTTTGAGCCTAGAAATCTTTTTTTTAAAATTAATTAATTAATTAATTTTTGGCTGCGTTGGGTCTTCATTGCTGCGCACAGGCTTTTCTCTGGTTGTGGGGCGGGGTGGGGGGCTACCCTTCATTGTGGTGTGCGGGCTTCTCACTGCGGTGGCTTCTCTTGTTGCGGAGCACAGGCACTAGGCACACGGGCTTCAGTAGTTGTGGCATACGGGCTCTAGCGCGCAGGCTCAGTAGTTGTAGTGCATGGGCTTAGTTGCTCTGTGGCATGTGGGATCTTCCCGGACCAGGGCTTGAACCCATGTCCCCTGCCCTGGCAGGC
This sequence comes from Hyperoodon ampullatus, assembly GCF_949752795.1. Taxonomy (NCBI): domain Eukaryota; kingdom Metazoa; phylum Chordata; class Mammalia; order Artiodactyla; family Ziphiidae; genus Hyperoodon; species Hyperoodon ampullatus. The sequence continues at coordinate 83,168,256 of NC_136919.1, forward strand.
GGATTCTTAACCACTGCGCCACCAGGGAAGTCTGAGCCTAGAAATCTTAACTTCCACCATCCCTTAAGATTTTTTTGTTCCTAGTAATGCTTAGCCCAGTTTTATAGAATGTCACTAAGTTTTGCATTGCTGACATTTTCTGCAAAATCTTTTCATTTTTCATTTCGCTGCCAAAATGTCAACATGCAAATATCCTGTGAATTTGCCAGCTTGTATCTGTATGGACACACGCACAGTATGTATGACAAAGACTAGCATAAGAAAGGATTAATGATACCAAATATATTGCCTGTTCTTTCGTACAGGATTCAATCTATGCTCACCTCTCATGGTTCAATATGCTGCCAGATCTCAAAACAATACTCTAATTATTTTTTAAATAAATGAACAGCAGTACTAGAGAAATGTCTTCCTCACCCAAACTCTAATTATGATGCACAGTATTTTCATAAAACCTGGTCTCATCTTCACTCACAGAAGGCAATATTTAGCATTTATACAGCCTATTTATATTATAGTCTTATTTAGTCCATCTATGAATCAAGTTTCCCTGCTCATATTTGGAGAAAATTGAAGAGAGAAACCTGCCTCAGGGTCTCCAGTGATTTAGTGGACTCAATTCTTGATACTCTGGGGGAGCCAACTAAGTCATAGGACTTAAAAGTGTAGCACTGCCAGAATCCAAATCATAGTTTTTTTTTTAATGCAGGATCTGGTTTTGAGCCGTCGCAGGAAACTTGTAAATAAAAAGCCAGGGAAATCTTACACTTTTTTAACATTGGAAAGCCCTGAAGAGGCGTCCTGTTGAATTGTATTTCCACTGCCTTTAGACAAATAAAATTTTATCAATGAATTATTTGTAAGTATGGGATAACCTTTTTGAAAATAGAACTTTGCCGCTGTTCTATACAGAACAGTAAAGAATAGTAGATACTCACTGGTATGAAGTATAAGCTGAACTCCTTTCTTTCCAGGCAAGCTACTGCAATGAGGTTCAGCTCTAGAGTATCTTACTGATAAATACCTTTATTTACCATGCATCTAAAGGTCAAGGGTGACAAAAAATGTCCTTTTTTCATGCATTCCTAAAATCTGAGGTAGGTTTAGAGAAGGCTGATAGGGAGCAGAAGCTTTACAATTGTTGCGTAGTAACTACATCCAGAATACACCATGGGAAGAATGAAGTTATGTCATGCACATGACATAATGATGAATGATCTAGGTATACAGTTTCTGGAAATGCTGAAATGTAGTAAGTGTAAAGGATGTACTCATATAAGGTATTTGCGAAATAATTTTGTCATAATTTATCTCGCTTCAGATAAACAAGTAAAAAGTCATAGCAGATATGTTTTTAATTCCAGTATATCATTTGGCATTATCGAATTAGAGCTACACAGCCTGAACTCAAAAAATGTTTTAATTCCAAGGGTCCATTCAACTTAATCCAAGCAAGATCATTTGAGTCAGTAGTTATTAAACCCCTGATTCTCTGAGAGGTTTAAGAGTAAAAGAGCTAATAAAACATCTTGGAGAAAAGGGTCCAGAGGCATTACAAAAAGAGCAAGTCTTGACTCTTGGGGGAGGGCTGCTGCCATTGTCATAGGATTCATTCCTTTTGGTGGGTAAAGTTCCAAGACCCAAGCCTATTGCTTTGATTTTTTTTTCCCACCCCTCTCAACCTGCTTTCCCCTGAATTAGAGTCTAATTTAGGGAGAGGGGAACATCACATCCATCCACCATATCCATCCTGATTGGTATACTGCTCTGGGATGAGGGATAGAAGCTAGAAGGTGACAGAGTTGGTGTCACTTCTTTCATATGTATATCTGAAGGAAGTCACCCACAACCTTTACACTTTGCTTCCAACTGGAAAGCTTTCTGAGACCCTGCTTGTCTTTTTAGGATTTAAATGTCCACAGGTGAGGGCCAATTATGCCAATCTTAGACAACTTCAAGCAGGTCGAAGAAGGAGCAAAAGCTTCCTGAAATCTGCAAGATGTTAGTCACCTATTAGTGTCCCATTATTTAAATATTATACAAAAAGGTAATATCAAGCCCTGAATTAACTTTTTTCCTGGGCTCATATGTGTCATGGGTCATATTTTTAGATGGTGGTAGTTAAACATCTAAAGAATCTGAAATGTTAAGTCAGGTGTCCATTCTCCTGATTGAATTTATTAACCCAAGTTTGCAAATTAGATTAATGTTAATCCTAGGTTCATAGCACACTATTATCTTTGGTCCATGTATCCCTTTCTTCGTTTTTTTTTTGGTTTTTTCTAAAAAATCAACTTTATTGATGTATAATTTATGTAAAAATAAATGCATTCATTTTATAATTTGACAAGTTTTGACAAATATAACCACCACTACAATCAAGATATAGATTACTTTCTTTGCCTTAAATGTATTCTCTTGCAGTTAATCCCCAGAACGGTCAATCATTGATCTACTTTCTTTCTGTATAGTTCCTTCCTTCATTTTATTTCTATTATTCATCCATTTCTTTTCTTTTTTTTTTTTTTTTTTTCAGTACGCGGGCCTCTCATTGCTGTGGCCTCTCCCGCTGCAGAGCACAGGCTCCGGACGCGCAGGCTCAGCGGCCATGGCCCACGGGCCAGCCGCTCCGCGGCATGTGGGATCCTCCCAGACCGGGGCACGAACCCGCGTCCCCCACATCTACTGCGCCACCAGGGAAGCCCTATTCATCCATTTCTTAACTTATTTTTTCCATGATAGGATTAATGTCTTCCAAATTAGTTTTTTTTTAAAAACATGAAAGCCAATGTAAATTTTTTTTTAACTTTATGTTGGAGTATAGTTGATTTACAATGTTGTATTAGTTTCAGGTGTACAGCAAAGTGGTTTAGTTATACATATTCATATATGTATTCTTTTTCAGATTCTTTTCCCATATAGGTTATTACAGAGTATTGGCCTCCATTTTCTTTTCTATTAAATGAAGTTAGAGTCTATGATACCTAAGGTCTCTTTCAGCTCTGATGTTCTGTGAATGAGATTAAGGCCTGAAATGTGTTTGGCTCAGTGCCTGGCATAGAACTAGTTCTTAATGAACAGTAGTAATAACTACCATTTATTATTATTATCATTATTACATTTGACAAATTTCCACTGCCGATTCTGAATTTGATATACTAGAAAAGTGATTAGAATCCCCATAAATTTACTGACTCCCCTACTGGGCAGTGAAGTTTCTAGGGGCAGTTTTCCCCCTTGGCAGCTCCAAACTTTCCATTACCAATTTATTGTTGATTCACAGAACCTCAGGTTGGAAGAGATCTTAAAGGTCATTTCCCAACAAAGGATGTAGCAGAGGAAGAAATGAGGTGTCTCAGAAGGCAAACTCTTCCCAGAATAATTCCCATTTGCCGAGTTTCAATATGAGTCCTATGGAGTTCTTATTCACTTCTTGTACTAAACTGCCTGGATTTCTGTTCATCTCATTTCACTGGATTTTTCTGTTAGAGCTGTGAGGGACCTTGGCAGAGAGGCCAAACACTAGTGGGGCCTCATTATCAAGTAATATGTTGCTAAGTATAAGGCAGAGGAAAACTTAAAACTGCCTAGTTTCCTGCCATATGGCATGTTACAGAGGGAGAGAGGAGGGTCAAATCGTGGGTGCTACACTTAGCATACAAAAAGGAAGCATTTGGGGGAGACTTAGATTTTAGCTTTTCAGCTTCTTTCCCAATGTTAGTGATGGCTGTGCACTAATCATTACTATTCCGTCAGTTCCTTGTTCTTTTGGCTACTGAGGCATTGATAATAGGGCTGAGTGTGATAACCAACAAAGCTGAAGGTCATGAAAGAAGGTTTGTTTTTTGGGTTTTTTTTTGTTTTTTTTTTTTGCTTCAGCTATTGATCCTTATTTGGAAGCTTCATTCTGGCCAACTGGCTCTAATCAAGGAAACTAATGAGTTCATTAAGGTAGATCTCAAAGCAGGAAGCAGGGTGTGCTTGTGCACCAGTGGGAGTAGTATTATTTAGGTTTAAGAATCCCACTCTTTGAGAAAACACACATAATTGAAGTGGAAGAGAACCGTGAAAGCGATGGACAACAAGATGAATGAATCCTAGGTTCTACATTCATATGTTTGATTTGACAGATGAATGGGGGCTCCAAATCTTTTTTATTTTTTTGAACAGAGCTAGGTTTTTCCCTTCTGAATAAGTATTCATCCAAATGGAAGAATACACCCTTTGAGTAAGCTAAATGCTGGCCCAGGGATTGGTTTACAAAGCAGAAAAGTGGTTTGCCCATTTCCTACCTGACTTTCCAGTTCTCTCTCATGCTTGATGCAGTGTATGCTGTGTGTGTGTTACAAGCAGGGCATGCTCACAGAAGGCAAGAATGTTAGTGGAAAGAAAAAGAGAGAGACACTGTGGAGAAAAAATATCAATGGGTAATTTGCCACTCTTAGGAAACAACCTCCAGGCCTCAGGAGACCTGGTGTGGTGGTGCCCCTTCATTTCATTCAGAAGTCGAAGCCCAGAGGCAACATAGCTTTCAAAGAGAAACATTTTTGTGCTGCCTTTGCTGTCCTAAACAATAATGGCCCCAGAGTCACAGAGAAACCCACAGGCCATGATGCAAACTCGACTCATGAAGTAGTTTGTGTAGTCCTCACAGTGGCCACCCTCCTGTGGATCATCAGCAGACAGGCTCTCCCTCCAATCTGACAGCAAATGCCTTCAATTCTTCAATACGGCTGACTGGCGTATATTGAGAATTGGATCTTGGCAGAGGTCCTCCCATCCCATGTGAAATCCATCAGCTTCTAGAGGAATAATCCAGTGTCCCTGTGAATAGATGCAGGTAGTCTGGGTGGTAATCAACAGTGACCTAATAGGTTGTAAACTTTCTAGGCTCCAGGTTGAAGAGGGAATGTGCAAAGGGACTAGCCAGTAGCAAGGCTGTACCAAAACTCTAAAGCCCAAAGCATAAGCATAGTACTTATGCTTTAATATCTACAAATAACAACAATAGCAATAAACCACATTTAGAGTTATTCAGAGAGTCTGAATTCCACTAGTCCTTGGTGCCTCCCCATCTTTCCCCTCCTCCTCTTTCTTCAGTATCTAGCACAATGCCTGGCACATTCTAGGTGCTCAAAAGATATGTGTCCAACCAGTCAAATAAGTAAATGAGTAAAATACATGTCTTTCTGCAGATGATTTAGTTCTTCTGATCTTCCACTTCTTCGTCAATAGTGTGGGAATAAAGTGATTTGGTGGGTTTGTTTTCAAGATTAAATAATAGGGCATACATTATATGATGTGTAAAATGCCATAAAATGATCATTTTATGAATTTAACTATGAATTTTATAAAATTTACATGCTTTGAGTCTGCAGCTATGGTTCAGCTGAGGGGATAAGGGAGAAAAGTAAAGCCCTAGGCAGATAAAGGAATCATTACCCAAAGCTATAGGTGTGATGGGTTAATTACCCTCAAATATATTTAACCAATGCCTAGGAAGAAAGAGAATGGGGGATGGGAAAAGGAGAGGGAAAAGGGGGGCCTGGGTTAGGGATAGAGTGAATACTTTTAAGGTCAATTGAATTATTTCCTAAGGGGTACATTTTCTATTCACAAGAAATGGTCCTGTGCCAGAAAAGGCGGGGAGGTTGTTCAGCAGAAGCGGGTTAATCCGTGCTCCCTCCTGCCTGCTGCAGTCACAGTGCAAGATACAGTAATGAAGGCGGCGCAGTCACACATTTATTTCATTCGAAATTCCTCTGTGGTCCGTTTTCTATCAAAGTCTCTCACTGTTACAGGGCCGTGCTTGAAAAAGTTGCAAAACTTCTCCCTTGGTGGAGAAAAAGAAGCCCTCATCGGACTCAGTGGAACGAATGAATGAAGTTATTTCCTTGGCCCCAACCACTCCATCCACTTTCATACCAAATATACACAGAAACATCTTTCCCCAGTTGCGCGACTGGAATTTTACTCTTCCGTGGCGTTGCCTACTATTGGAAGCACGGATTTCGAAAGTCAGCAGGCAGCAGACTCGGCTTTGGAACCGCGGTGGCTGGCTTTTGCAAGAGTCGATGCGCCTTACGGTCCTGTGTGGTAGCTTCTCCCGGGAGCAGAATGTGTAAAATAAACAGTTGCTGAAAAGCGTGAAGAATTAACGAAGTGAAAATCTCGGGTTATTTGTTCGGCAATTGACACGCAAGTGACCTCCTTAAATACTTCGTTGTCTGAGGACGTTCAGAGCTAGGATGAATGAATCTTCGGGGCACTTGACTAGAACCAGCTTGTAAATCTCTTTAGTCTTTCGGGAAGTGGCGGTAAATTAATACAAATCCAGGAGAGAGGGGAGAGAAGGGGGTAAAACCTCCACACCGGGGCTCTCTTCCCAGCCCTTTGGAAAGACTCGTTTTTGCTGCTCAGGACCCTGGAAGCTACAGCCTGAAGAACCCGGCGGCGCTAGGACCTGGTTGGCGCCTGGCCGTGGCCGCTTTCGGGCGGGCGGAGGAGGGAGAAGAGGAGGGAGATGTGGGAAAGGAGGGGTGTCGAGCGGGGCGGGGGGAGTCATTTATGCAGAGCGGGTGCTGCTGCCATTGCCACTTACACTCCCGGCGCGCCGCTCGGAGCCGGAGGGAGCGCGGGGAGAGAGCTAGCGAGCGCTCGGAACCTGGGCCAGCAGAGGGGGCGCCCCGCCGCTGCCTGCACCGCAGCCTCCGCCGCGCTCGGGGGCCCCTGGAGGAGCGAGGGCGAGTCGGAGAGTCCGGGAGCCGAGCCCGGCGAGACCCAGCTGCGGGAGGGCGCCCGCCCCACTCAGCCGCCTCCTGCGCCCGAGCCGGGGAGCGCCGGCCGACCGCCCCGCGGGCCGGAGAGCTGGGAGCACAGGTCCCAGGAGCCCCAGGGATGGTCTAGGAGTCGGCGCGAGGCTCGCTGCTCTGCTCCCTGCCGGGGCTCGCCGCCTCCTGCCGATCGCCCAGGGCTGCGAGCCGCGGCGGCCGGGGGCTGCGAGCCGGGGCGGCCCAGGCCGGAGAAGTTAGTTGTGCGCGCAGCTGAGTGCGCGGAGCAAGCGAGCGAGCGAAGGAGCAGCGAAGCGCCGGGGCCATGGGCTGGGGGAGCCGCTGCTGCTGCCCGGGACGGCTGGACTTGCTGTGCGTGCTGGCGCTGCTCGGGGGCTGCCTGCTCCCCGTGTGCCGGACGCGCGTCTACACCAACCACTGGGCAGTCAAAATCGCCGGCGGCTTCCCGGAGGCCAACCGCATAGCCAGCAAGTACGGATTCATCAACCTAGGACAGGTAAGCACTGGCTGGTCGGGCTCTCGGCCCTGAAGCTGAGAGGGCAGGGGTGGGGGCTGGGGGGAGTCGCGCTGGTCCCCTCCTCGTCAATCCCCCTCCCCCTCTTCCAGATGTGCTCTTGCAGCTGTTGCCCTAACTCTTGAGCGATGCTCTCGCGCTCTCTCACACACACGCACACACACTCATTCGCTCCCCGAAGTTGCTGGGGTTTGTGTTTTGTTTGCTTGTTTCTTGCAAGTCACGAGGCATAGGTAGGGTCTCTGGAAGAATCGCGAATGTACATACCCTCCTGGGGGTTTCAGATCCGACCGGAACTTTTGCAGTGGAAAGTCGGGGACCAGTGGGCTCTTTGGGGGGTAGAGGGTAAGCGCGCCCCTGGTGCCGGCTCCCTGCGGTTTCTGAGAGCTGGTGTAAGGGGGAGGCGGGGAAGGGAAAGCCTTTCCTGCTCGGACCTGAATTTAGTCCAGAAAGAAGTTTCCTCTTCTAGGGGGGAGAGAACCGCTGGGACTGGAGCTAGACTGGAGGAGGGAGAGAAGAGGGGACTGGACCCGGCGTGAGCAAAGGTTTGAGGGGAGACCTCCCGGCTTCTTCGCCTCGCGAGCTGGATCCGCGTGGGGCTCCCAACTGGGGAGTTGGAGGGGGAGGTGGGAGAACTTCGGAGACCACTGACGGGGTTCTGCTTTGGAAAACGGCGAGTCTGCCCTCGCGGAGGCTCGGTGGGGCGAGAGTTGGGCGGGCAACGGGGCGCGGGGCTTTGGTGGGGTGCCGCTCGCGGGCTTTGAGCAGAGCTGCCCGTCTGGGGGACCGTGAATTGAGTGGTGTTACGGGGATGATTGGAAGCGCAACAGATTTGGAGATACCTCCACACGGTCTTGGCTTCCTCGCTCTCTTTCCTGCAAGAAATGGGGTGACAAAGGCTGTATAAGCCGGTCCCAGAAAGTGCACCCCCATCCTTACACACCTCCCACTCGCTTCTCCCGGCCTGGTCCGAGGAGGGGGCCCTGGCCTGACCCTGGTGAGACTTTGCTGGGGGAGGGAGGCGAGGGTGATGTGGGCGCCCTCACAGCAGACGCGCTTGGGACTGCTGCGGCTGCACGCGCCCTGCCTGCCCTGCCAGGATGAGGGGAGAGGAGGGTGCTGGCTGGGGCCACTGGAGCAGGAGAGCACAGACGGTTTCTGACGCTGTCGAGCTCCATGTCCAGGAACACAAGTGCTCTAGCCCGGGGACTCTCGGCTGCCTGGGGACGCGGCACCGAGAGCAGGCAGATCTGCTGTTGCCGCATCTAGAAAGAGCACTGGGGGCATCGGGGGAGCGGGAGGTCTTGCTGCTCTTTGCGGGTCCAGAGGGAGGGCGTGTTGCGGAGAAGCCAACCTTGTGCAGGGCTGAGACCAGGGCGAGGGGCATCGTCTGTATCTCCTGTCCCCGAGACCAACACACACCAGGAAGGAAGGAAGGGACAGCCAGCCAGATTTTCTTGCCTGAGTGCCTGTCATCTTCAGGAGAGTTTCATTCTACTGGCTTGGTAGGATTCTACCTGCTTCTTTTTTTCCTCTAGAAGAAAACATTGAGTCTGTTCAAGTGTTTTTACACGAGCTTGAAGTTGGGTGCTGCATGTGACTGGAGAATGTAACAGGGAAGGCTAACAATAAAAGTAGTCATGTTAAAAATCTTTCCAGATGCATCACTCAGGTTCGGCTAACACTGAGCATCTCTCATAAAACAGGCATATTTGGAAGAATAGTTCTTGACCATACACTTATTTCATAATCCGCGAAACGACCGTTTTTGGTGGATATTACTTCACATACAGCAACAGGGAACCTAATACTCTGGAGAAGTTGACCCGCACAGGGTCACCCAGCTAGACAGTGGTAAGGGCATGATTCAGACCTAGGACTGTCTGGTCCAGGCCTACTCATGCTTGTGAGGATGGGGGGAAGGAGGAAGTAAGTAAAATCCCCATTTCCCTGAATTCTGATTTAGTGGCTCAGTAGACTGGAAGCGAACATCCAGCCTTAATTCACAGATACTTAGTTCAAGCCGACCTGGACTTCTTGAACCTGAGAGCTTCAGGAATTACGAAAGCAGAAAGATCTGTATCAAAATAAACTCATTAAATAGAATTTACACATTTCGGAGCCTGGCAGAGTGGGGGAGAAGAAATTGTCACAGAACCCACTTGTGAAGAAGCAAACATTGCAGTATCCTGCAACCCGGCCTGACTTTTTACAAAGGGCCTTCTAGTGAAGATCCATGGATTTTCATTTAAAAAGTAATACTAAGAAAGTTTACATACAAATAACACCAAACATGATTTGTTGTGGGTTTTTACAATGCCAGTGAGGAAACTGAGGGCTTACAGAGGTGACAGAGAACCCCTTGAACTCATGCCCTAACCAGTGTGAAAAGATCAGCTATTCTTACTGTGTAAAGCATTTCCTCTGTAGATCAAAGGAGCATAACCCTAAGCTAAGTCTTGCAGGTGGTAAATTGAGTTCACACATGCAATATCATTGCACTGTAAGAGCCATCCTTTTGTTATTCTTTCTTTCCATCAGTAAACCAGCTGTGGTTCAGTTGAGGGCAGTAATTTATTTGCAAATGTCTCTGGAATGCTCTCCTATTTTTACCCTTTCGGGCTTGTGTGGGGGGGTCCCACCTTATATGTCACAGATTGGAACTGAGACCTGTTATTGTTTCTAAAGTCATTTAATATCCTGGTAGTATTTTTGATATCTTTCTATATAATATTTGAGGTGAATAAGGCAGTGACTTTCCACACAGTAAAGGTACGGTTTTGACTATCTATTCAGAGTTTCAGTATCATGTTTCGTATAGCATCTTAGCATTTAAAAGCCACCAGAGGTAAAATTTCTGGCCTGGAGATTTCTACAGAAAAGAATAGGCATGCCTCTCATGTTCACGAAAGATAGGATATGGAGAGTAACACAAGAGCGAGTAAGCAAGTGACAGGGAAAAAGGACATACTTGACTTCCTGGAAGGGAATAATAATGTTTTCTTGTCTTTGGTTATGGAGATAGTGCTTGTTTTGGTAGGTTTTCACATAATGTTTATATTTTGTGAATGGTTATGCCTCGAAATTCTGAAATTCTAGAAAGCGCTTCCTTTCTTCCCCTACAAGCCCTGACTCCAAGCCCTCTTAATATTTAGTTCGACCTCCGTACCCCGGGTGGCTGAGGGTAGGTGCGTCTGCCTGTGGGCCTGCACAGGGATGGAAGAACAGGCTTAGTTCTTCCTTCATTGTGTGCTCTGACCCTTTGAACTAGCGGTATAGTGGTTAGAGGGTAGAAAAGACATAAAGGAATCAGACCTGACATAATGTTAATTGTGAACCTTTGTTTGGACAAAATCTACAAACCAGTAGGAATTAACTTCTGGTTATTTGAACCCCGGGGAGAAGGTCCTCTGTAAAGGTTGTTTGCAGTATGCAACAGCTGTATTTATCCTTCTGTGAGGTGCTTAGAATCCTTGATTCCAAATTGAGATCACCCGGAGCAAAAACCCCTCCCCAAACCTTGTAACTTATCTTGAACAAGACTCCAGAAAGATAAAGCCAGCTGCAAGCAATACTGGGAAAAATGTTTTACCTGGTGTTGCCATTGACAGCATAGACTGGGAAGCTCTGCAGATGCCACTTGCAAGGTCCAGGAAAGCAGGAAAGTCACTGAACTTATTGGAGCCCCTGTTCCTTCATCTGTAAAAGGATAAATCTCTAGATAATAGAGGGAGTCGATTCTGTGTTGCCCAGCATATAGTTAAGCTTGCTGTGGAAGGTTTGTTGAATCTGAATCTGAAATAAGTGAGATTCAGACTTTATTTAGATATGGAGAATGGAAGACTTTTTTTTAATGGAAGATGCAACTCATTGAAAATACATTTTGGATGACCAAGTCAAAAGAGCTAAATCAGAGCTTTGTAGACAGGGAAACTGGTTTTCCACTTCAACTAACAATTTAGAATAGTTTAACAATAGTTTCCCATTGGGTTCTAAACAATTCTGGCTGATTTCCCATGGTGGTGCTCCCCTCCCTGGTTCATCTTTGTTGTGGTCCATTAAATAGTATAGGATAAGCTCAATGGAGATGGAAGAAAGGGACAAAAAATATCTGAAGACTGAATATTTTATAAAGCAGCTTGCCTTGGTATATTCGGATAGATCATATTTGAATTCATATTGCATTTAATTCTGAATGTGGTTTTCATGAGGAAGGTTAGAAGAAGCATTTTCCAAATCAGCAGGAAGAGATGCTTTAGCAGGAAGAACCTTGTTCAGCAGTGCCCTGAAGGCCTCCCACTCTGCTGGCTAGTTTTGACCTGTGAGTAATGTGGGATGCTTGAAGTGCTGGTAAACAGTGGAGAGTGAGTTCTGGGTGCTCATGGATGGCATTAGAAATAGGGGATGGGGCTAGTCTGGTAGGTTGTGTGGGAGTGGACTGTCCTCCCCTAGTTATATCCTTAGGCATTTGTAAATGGATGTGGGAGTCCCAGGTTGAGCCTTGTGTGATGCATCTGCCTTTGCACCAGGCAGGAACCTCAGCTCTGACCTCCATGCCCAAGAACTTTAGCTTTGACCTCTGCTAGCCACTCTGACATGCGTAGTTCTCATGAGTGGGGTAACCATTCATGAGAAAAAGCAGTTCAGAGTGCTTGGCCTGATGATGGTGGGTCTGTTGCTTTAACCTCATAGACTAGGAATGGCTTGTATGTGGCCATTGGGATTTTCGGGGTCTGTTTGAAATGAAACACTGCATTTTTGTGGGCCCCAAGGCAGCTGAATTTGCCTTATTGCTATCTTTCATGAGTTTATATCCAGAGGTCCTAACTGTAAAGGTCAGCCAGAGAAGCAGGGTAGTGTGCTGGGAAAATGTCCAGCAATGTCTGACTCTTTGGTTTAGGGAGGGAGTCCTGACCCAGAAACATCCCCTGGGCAGGGAGGGGAATTTGTGTTGTCGGTTCAAGTTATGTGAAGCAGTGTCTGGGTTTTCCCCAAGGCTAAAGTATCTCCCGGCATCACTCTGGCTTCTGACTTTATCACTTGGCTAATTCAGGTTGGATTAAATGACAAAGAAGCTGACTTTGTCTTCATGGGTGGTAAAAATGAATGCTTATAGCTCATGCATGCTATAAGATACATATGTATGTATCTATGAATTTCTATGTTTATCAAAGTTAAATTTGCACATAGTTTAAAGTGAAATTACTCATGCAACATTCTCACTAGTTCAACAGATTACATCTCTCCATCTAAGTGTACCAAGAAGGAACAATCCATGCCAATAAACTCTTCAGTTTGGGTTAACCCTGGGAGGAAAAAGAGACCAGAAAGAAAACCAGACTGAGTCAGAAGGTTTGAGTGAAACTTCAAACCTTTCATTTATTTACCAACCTGACCCTCAGTGCCTGATTTTTCACATTGGGGGCCTTAACACCTGCTCCATTCACCTCACAGGGTTGCTGTGTTATCAAGTGCCCTAATAATGAATGTGAATATATAAATAAAACAAGACATAGGAAGCATTATATGATCTATAAGGACTCCACGGAGATGCAAAGGCTGCTCAAAGGAAAAATAAGAGAATGCCAGGGTTCCTGGGGGTTTCTGTAGTGGAGCACTGGTGATTTTGTAGAATTTATGTATTTATTTATTTATTTATATTTTTGGCTGCGCGTGGGCTTTCTCTAGTTGCGGCGAGCAGGGGCTACTCTTCGTTTCGGTGCACGGGCTTCTCATTGCGGTGGCTTCTCTTGTTGCGGAGCACGGGCTCTAGGCGCGCGGACTGCAGCAGTTGAGGCTCATGGGCTCTAGGGGGCAGGCTCAGTAGTTGTGGCTCACGGGCTTAGTTGCTCCGTGGCATGTGGGATCTTCGCGGACCAGGACTCAAACCCATGTCCCCTGCATTGGCAGGCGGATTCTTAACTGCTGCGCCACCAGGGAAGCCCATGGACCTAGGACATTTTTATCCATAACTACTGTTAAGCAAGACAAGTACTAATGGAGCCACCGGCAGTGCGATATGGTTCAGTCCCGCCTGGGAGGAGTTCTCTGGTAGCCGTGTGCATAATGACCTGGAAGAGGCAGAGAGTCTATTGTGTTGGGAAAAGTTATTGTTAACAAACACGGAACCTGTGACAATGGAAAGAGAATAGATTTAGAAGCTCTTATACAGGTGGATTCAACATGGCTTGGTAACCAAATGCAAGTGGAGGTTGAGGAGAAGGGAGAAGGTGAAGAGAACAAAGTTTATAGCCTGGGGACCCGGAGAATGGGGACTTGTCTGTAGAATGAGGGCAGTCTGCTGGGAACAACATGGTAGGTTCAGCCTTAGTGTTGTTGGCAGGTAGAGAGTCATGCAGACGCAAATGTCCAGTAGGAAGAAGAGAACTTAGGGAAGGAAAGAAGTAAAGACTGGCACTCACCACCTCAATATAAGTGAAACTGTGGAAGGGCATAGGATGCTAAGAAGTGGAGCACAAAGAGAGAGAAGGGCTGGGAATACAACCTGAAGCTGGGAGTGTTGGAGATGAATAGTTCTCGAACACAAAGGGATACTGTCTTTGAAATGATAGACCACAGTGTCCCGGCTTTGAGAAAGATGGTAGGGCTAAAATAGGGCTAAAATAGAGCTAAAATACAACCTCCATGGAGAAGGCAAGGGATAAAGGGAGTAGATGAAGGGGGCAGGGAGGCCCTGAAGACACAGAGTCAGAGAGCCACAGAGCGTCGCACTAAAGAGAAGTGCTGTAGAGAGAATCTAGGAGGTGAGAACTGAAACATAGCTTAAAGAATTGGAGACAAGGAGGTTACCTGTGCTCTTAGCACCCATGCTCGATTGAGCAGTGAGGGGGAGTTTCATTGCACATCTGCCTGCCCACCTACATTGTCTCCCTTCATCTCATCAATGTCCTGGAGTATTTAGGATCATAGGTCTAGAACCAAAAGGGTTTGAATCCTAATACTGCCACTTCCTAGCCGGGATACCCTAGGCAAACATCTTAAGCTCTCTGTGCCTGAGTTTCTTCATATGTGGAAAAGATCTAATAGTATTTTCCTCATAGGGTTGTTGTGAGGATTAGTTGAAAGTAGTTAGAATGGTGCCTGGCACATACTGCATACTCAATAAATGTCAGTTATTATGTCTTGTTTTTTTTTTCAACCAAGTTATGCTCAGTTTCTGTATACTGTTTTTACTTAACATTGTATTATGAGCCTTTTCCAATGTTACTAAATAATTTTAGGCAAATTTTAATGGCTGCATAATCGAAGGTGCCATACTATCTTGTAATTAGTGTGACCATAATCATATTTTGCCAGGGACAGCACTGGTTTATGCCTACAGTAAATCAGTTCACCTCCATTAAGAATTTTTTATATCCCTTTCACTTTTCAGACATGTCTGAGTTTGGCAGAGAAATGATATGGTCACCCTGATTGAATGTGTATTTGTGCGTGTGTGTGTGTGTGAGTGTGTAATTGCATATCTGTTCTTCCACTATCTGGGAAAGCACGGCTGTGCCTCATTCTTATTTGTGTCCCCAGCACCTAGCCCAGTGGGTGGCGTAGGAGAAGCACAGTGAGCACTTGGGACAGGAAGCATAAAGGGTGCACCTAGAGAGGAATAGGTTTGGAAAGGAAGAGGGACATTGGTGCCTTGAGCCTAAAGAAGAATGAAGGTGAATGGAGATTTAGGGAGTTCACACTGGGGAAGAAAGGAGGTGAACATGTGTGGACAATGGTCTGGATCTCACTATCGGTTCTGAGGTGAAGGTCACCTGCAGAGAGAGGGGGAACTGGGTGAAATTGGTGGCCTGGTGCTCCAGTGCTCCTACCAGAAAATTCTGATAGGAATTAATGACCAAAGCCTAATGAGAAGAGTTGCCAAACAGCAATGGCAGTAGCTGCTTGTGCATAGTTATTGCTCGGTAAGTAGTGGTTAAGTGAATGAGTGAGAAAATGAACCAATCTATATTGTTTTGTGCTTTTGTCACTAATGCTCAGGAACCTGAGATTAGATAAAGACAAAACAGGGAGTTAGAATGTATCAGAGTGAGAGAGAAGGGAACAAGAGACTGTGGGAAGCTGGGGGTGATGGATTTGAATGGTTCTCGAACACAAAGGGATACTGTCTTTGAAATGATAGACCACAGTGTCCCGGCTTTGAGAAAGATGGTAGGGCTAAAATAGGACTGGGGAGCCAAAGGAATAGGGCAGGTATAAAGGTTCACAATAAAAATGGAAAGCCAGTTTGATAAGAGTGGTAGAAATGGAAAGATGGGAGCCATCCCAGAGGGTAGTTTTCTTTGTAAGCTCTACGTTAGAACTATTCTGCATGATGATAAGGCCCAAGGTGGGCTGACCAGATAGAGAACAGGTGAAGGCCAGTGGACTGGATGGGATCAAGAAACTGTGAGGCTGTGATATTGGCAGCGTTATCAGCTTGGATAAGATAAGGATTCCAAGTATTTTGTGCTGGTATACCCACTAGGCAGATAAACATGAAGTCTGCCCCATACTTCAATGCTCCTTGGATAAATTTAGGTATTATCTCTACTTTACACATCTGTGCACTATTATTTGCACTGCAGGTCCTGTATCAACTTAAGGGATAAAGATAGATTCATGGGGGATTGCTTTCCAAATGAGCCTTCCCATATTTGATTTAAAAACTGAAGATTGCATTGAGCACTGAATATAGAGGGAAGAATGTAAACAGAGAATGTGAAGCCAGAAATAATATTTAAGGATGATTTAAAAATGGTATATATGATGTCACATTTTATGTTTGCCTCTATCTTAAGTCGTCATGTAGCCTACTTTCCGTTACATTAAATAATTATACCTATAATTGATTCACGTCATAGCCCTTCACATATATTTTTTTATAGTATAATGGAGCTGTGTTCTGAACATGTCTTTTATGTATTCTTAGTCTAACTTTACTGCCTTGTAAGAATATGGATATATTTTTAAATGTGTTTTTTAAATTATTTATAAATTGCTCTCTGTATATAATATGTAATATTTTTAGGTTGCTGTCTACAATACCAGATTAATCTTGTTTGCATTTATATGTGAATCTGATTGTTAGGTTAGGGTTAGCATCACAAAAGAAGCATGAAGTTTCTAGTTGAATCTTCTGTGCATTATCTGAGGGGTTAATTCTGTCCTGGGAAAATTACATTGTGGATACCCTGCCAGCATTGAAGCTGGTTAAGATTTATTAAAAGCAAGTCCTTCCCTGCTGCCTTTCCCAGTGTGTGTGTGTGTGTGTGTGTGTGTGTGTGTACACACACACACATATATATATATATATCATATATATTTGTACTAAGTACTTAGGGCTGATATTTTTGTAATAAGTACTTAAGGTCTGGTATTTTTCTACTCTGAGAAGCTCTTACAGCTGTAAAAATATACCAGTTCTCTCCATATCGATGTTCCCAGGCTTGTACCTTGTTTTCACTAGTTGAAGTTTCTCAACCATAATAAAACTGGGCAGTGCTCATGAGTTTGAATGCAGTGCAGGGAGGGAAGACAGTTTCAGAGCCTTTAATCTTGTAAGCATATATCCGTAACTACAAGTTTAGAAGTTTACTGCTTACTCATCCTGGACCTATTCTAGTTGCATTTAACTATTTTTTTTTTTTTTTTCTGTGTGTGTGTGGGACCCATTCATCAATTTCAGAGTTTTTCAAGAGAAAACTAAATTGTAGGCCACTTAAGATTTATTATAGCCTAGCTTCCAGCAAAACCTTTTTTCTCTATTTTTTTAACCTTGGGGCATCTTTCCATTTGTTTAGTGCTCATGAGCCAATTTACCAAATGCCGCATTCTTTGACTCATTGTAGGATGATGTCATTGCTTCTGGGCTAGTTCGGCAATGCTGAGAACCAGTAAACAAAACTCAAGGCTGAAAACAGGTGACTTGAATTCTCCTGTAGGTCCAGCCCTGCCACTAATTTGCCACATACTTATGAACTGGTCGTAGTTTTCTGTCTTAAAGGATTAGTTTTATTCATTGTTTTATTTATTAAAAATAGTTATTGAAGGATACCATCAAGAAAGTCAAAAGACAACCCACAGAATGGGAGAAAATATTTGCAAATCACATCTGATGAGAGGCTTGTATCCAGAATATGTAAAGAACTCCTACACTCAATAATAAAAAGACAAATAACCCAATTAAAAATGGGCACAAAGGATCTGAATAGACATGTCTCCAAGGAAGATATACAAATGGCCAATAAGCACATGAAAAGTTGCTCAACGTCATTAGTCATCAGGGAAATGCAAATCAAAACCACAATGAGATACTAATTCACATCATATTCACTTAGATTGCTATAATCAGAAAGACAGATAATCACAAGTGTTGACAAGAATGTGGAGAGGGCTTCCCTGGTGGCGCAGTGGTTGAGAATCTGCCTGCCAATGCAGGGGACGTGGGTTCGAGCCCTGGTCTGGGAAGATCCCACATGCCGCAGAGCAACTAGGCCCGTGAGCCACAGCTACTGAGCCTGCGTGTCTGGAGCTTGTGCTCTGCAACAAGAGAGGCTGCGACAGTGAGGGCCCGCGCACCACGATGAAGAGTGGCCTCCGCTCGCTGCAACTAGAGAAAACCCACGCACAGAAATGAAGACCCAACACAGCCATAAATGAATGAATGAATGAATAAGTAAATAAATAAATAAATAGAATGTGGAGAAATTGGAACCCTCATATACTATTAGTGGAAATGCAAAGTGGTGCAACCACTGTTGGAAAACAGTCTGGCAATTCCTCAAAACATTAAACAAACATAGAGTTACCATATGACCCAGCAGTTCCACACCTAAGTATACAGTCAAGGGAAATGAGACATTTGTTCACACAAAAACTTGCAGACAAAAGTTGATGGCAGCATTATTCATAGGAGCCAGAAAATGGAAACAACACAAGTGTGTATCAGCTGATGAATGGATGAACAAAATATAGTGTATCCTTACAATGGAATATTGTTCTGCAATAAAAATGAATGAAGTACTGATACAGGCTACAACATGGATGAACCTTGAAAACACTTCACTGGCTGAGTGAAAGGAACCAGTCACAAAAGGTCATGCATGTATGATTCTGTTTATATGAAATGTCCAGAGTAGACAAATCTACAGAGACAAAACGTAGATTGGTGGTTGCCTAGGGCTGAAAGGATTGGGGGGTGGGGAGATGGGGGACTACTCCTGGGTATGGGGTTTCTTTCGGGGGTGATGAAAATGTTCTAAAGTGGGTTGTGATTTTTGCACAACTGTGTAACTATACTAAAAACATTTGAATAGTATACTTTAAATAAATATATGGTATGTGAACTTTATCTCAATGAAGCTGCTAAAAAATAGGTACTGAGTACCTGTTGTTTATCAGCCATTCTGTTAGACCCAGCCCTACTGTATCTGTCTTTAAATAAGGTATCTGCTCACATGGGGCTTATAGTGAGAGGAGCCAACCTATGAGGCAGCCACGAAGTGAAGAAAATAATTTCAAATTATGATAAGTTGCTATTGGAAAGCAAAATACATTAGTAGAGTAAAAAGTGCCTGAGGGTGGGAGGACTCCTTCAGATAGGCTGGTTAGGGAAGCTCATTGAGGAGGGAACACTCGAGCAGAGATCTGAATGAGAAGGAGCCGACCACATGGAGGCCTGGGGTGGGGTGAGTTCCCTGCAGAGGAGACAGCTGGTGCAAAGGCCCCAGGGGAACAGAAACCAGTGGGTGTAAATGAAGTCTAGTCAACAGGGAAGAAGTGGTTGAGCTTGAGATTGAAGAGGGTGATCTTAAAGCTTAATTTTGGTGATGCCATTTACCTGTACAGAAGTCACCAGTAGCCCCCATTTGCCTCCTGTGTTTTTTATTTTTATTTATTTATTTATTTATTTTTTTGCGGTACGCGGGCCTCTCACTGCTGTGGCCTCTCCCGTTGCAGAGCACAGGCTCCGGACGCGCGGGCTCAGCGGCCATGGCTCACAGGCCCAGCCGCTCCACGGCATGTGGGATCTTCCCGGACCGGGGCACGAACCCGTGTCCCCTGCATCGGCAGGCGGACTCTCAACCACTGTGCCAGCAGGGAAGCCCTGCCTCCTGTGTTTAAACAAACAGATTCCTTCTCTGGGCTTTTACAGTCCTCTATCTACTAGTCCTGAAATACTTTTTCCATCAACTTTCTTGCTCCGTCCCTTAACAAAGCCAAACTGGACTTCCCATTGTTTCCCCAGATACTATACTCAATCCTTTCCTGTTTCTGTGCCAGTCTTTCCACCTGGAATATTCATCTGACCCCTTGCCCTTCTGGAAATTCTCTTCTTAAAGGCACATCTCAAATGTCACCTCCACTATACCTCACTCTGGAAATACAGGTAAAATACAGGTACAATCACTCTGATTTTTCAGTGCTTTGACTCCAATAGTACTTTGCCCAAAATCTCCCCAGGGAATTTAGTAAAGTTTTGTTTTTTCTTTTTTTCTCCTTGTAAGGGGCTTAATTATTATTCCACAGCGTGTAGCATGGTGTTTGGCTCTGTAAAGGTAATCACTGAATATTGGTCAAATCCTAAAGTATATTATAGTCCTGCAGTGTATATAAAATGAGAAACAAATCTGAACATTGGAGAAAAATTACAAAAAACTCTATTACCCAGTCAATAAGGAAGGCTAACAGTGCATAGTATATTCTATAGGGGAGTGTGGTAAAAAGGAGTGATCTAGGATTGATGAGTCATGTGTGTATGGATTCTAAAGTCCAGGGCTTCCTGGGAAATAGCCTAATCCTTATCTTTGAATGTTTCAGAACTTGGCATCGTCAGCAGGGTCATTCTTTCTGGCTTTGACTTCATGAGAATTCTTAGTGGGAGAGTCAGAGTACACAGTGTGACATCGTCCACCCCAAGAGCCAAGTGCCAGATCATCCTAGGACTGCGATGGTTTCTCCAGGGATCCCAGGGAACCCTGGGGGCTCTGCCGGCTATGCTCATCTCCCTGGAGGTGACAGTGCAAGTCTTGTATCTACTGGAGCAGTGGGAAGAACAGCACAGAGGGGCCCCCCAATGATGGACTTCGTCAGTAGTAAGAGAAGGTTTCAGATCACAGGCTAATTTTACCGTCTGTGTGGAATGCATGGGAGTAGCAAAAATTAGCAGATTTGGTGCACACGACAGGTCCTAAAGCTCTGTATAATATAAGCCGTAGAATCTTGGGATGGCCCATGGCTGACCTACCTTGATCGACCATGGAAGGACTTACCTGGATTGGCCAATTTGAGGGGCCAAAGCGCTGAAGTTAAATCTGCACGAGAGGAGGAATTACAGGCTCCAGGACAAACAGACATAAATTAAGCCCTGCAGTTTAGTCCTTAAGGAGTGGCTTTAGAGATACCCTTGGAGATAGGAAATAAACTCAGAACAAATAGAGGAACTATCCATTGGGAGTTAACTCCACTTAATTATGAAAGGAATGCCCTCTTGGTTGGGTGACATGGCCAGAAGCTAGTCTCTCCATCGAGATGGGTCCCCCCATCTGACCTCGTCACTTTGATCAGTTCTAAGACTCAAATGACCAGTCCCCTCAGGCTCAGGAAGATAGAGGGAAAGGTGAGTTATATTTTCTGGGTCAGATGAAAGGGAGATGGGAAAGCTGAGTATTCTCTTGCTGTATACGATTCTAGAGTAGAGCTATTCTCTTCTCTCCATTGAGGTGGGTCTACTGTAGCTAAGCCCTTTGTTACTTCTTGTTTGGACTATTGCACCGGTCCTATCCTGTCCCACTGTCTTTCCCTTCAAAACATGCCACATAAGGGCTTCCCTGGTGGTGCAGTGGTTGGGAGTCCGCCTGCCGATGCAGGGGACGTGGGTTCGTGTCCCGGTCCGGGAAGATCCCACATGCCGCGGAGCGGCAGGGACCGTGAGCCATGGCCGCTGAGCCTGCGCATCCGGAGCCTGTGCTCCGCAACGGGAGAGGCCACAACAGTGAGAGGCCCGCGTACCGCAAAAACAAAAACAAAAAAAACCATGCCACATAAGGCAGTTTAATCTTTTCAGAACCCACTGTGGTCAAAGAGACTTCTTCCTCTTCCTCCTCTTCTCCTCCCCACTCTTCCCACTTGCCCCTCCCCCCTCCTTCCCCCCACCCCCACCCCATCTATTCTGAATATCATTCAGCCTAAACCTTTTGCCATTCTTTGCACATGCACTGCCATGCCCTACTTTTCTGCCCCTGCTCGAGTTGCTCCCACTGCCTGGACATCCTCCTGTCCAGTTCTCACTCATTCAGCAAAGCCCTTCTCAGATGTCATTTCCTCAGATGAAATTGCCTGTGCCTAAAACCTCTTTTGTTTAAACTCTGGTACTTTATGGTACCTGGAAGAGTGTGCTCTGCCATTCAGATGCCCTCGGAAAAATATTCTGAACTGGATAAATGGCTGTGAATACGTGGAGGCCGGGAGGGAATAGAGACGGCAGCGTCGTTAGTACCGCCCCCTGAATATTTTCAGTTCTCCTCACCGTGTGATAGGATTGTATTTCCCTATTTTGGGGTGTATTTCCTATTTGGTCATGTAACTTCTGTTGGCCAATGAAATGTGAGCAGAAGTGACACACGTCCCCTCTTTAACAGTCAGTGCATGATTTACTGTGCTCCCCATCTGCCCTACTTTGATCTGCCAAGCTCCAGGTGGTGGGTGCCCCATTGGCCTGGGTCCTTGCGGCCCATGATGAGCGGCGCTCCCAGCCAATGCACAATGGATGTGTAACATGAGCTAGAAACAAGCTTTTCTTGTTTTTAGTCACTGAGATTCATGGGTTCATTTGTTCCTACTGTGGAACCTTGCCTGTTCCCACTAATACAAAAGTTCAAGAGCTTTCTCCTTAGCCTTGCACACAGTATAGATGGAGATTGGTAATGGAAGAGGGAGAAAGATTATGTGATACTCTAGATAAGAATCCTGTGACTTAATAGGAAGACCTCATGGATCTCCAGTATACATTTTGCTCGTCATGCAAGTGATAATTACATGTGTTTAAAAAAATCAGAAGCCAGATATTAGGTATTTGCAAATGTGTGTATGGGATTCTGTTGCTTAGAGATTTGCACTTCCTAAAAGAAATCCTGAAGATCCCAGAGCTTAATTGCTCTGAGTTGCTTCTCTCCAGCCTTGCCAGCTCTCCAGAGGAGACTTGTTCCATGAGTTTAGATATACCTGTCCATGACTGGTAAGACTAGAGAAAATTGAGGATTTGTTTCCTTTTCCAAGAAGACAGAAACTTAGTGTATTACAGTTTGTCTTTTATTTTTTCCCATCAAATGAAAATAACATGTTAGCTTTGTACCTCAGTTAATTGTTTAATATCGAACTTGCTTTTTGCTTGCCAATTGCACTTGTTTGTGCCATTGCTAAGGACCACACTGTACTCTCAGATTACGACACCCACTGCTGCAGAATCCACTTAAATTTGCCGCCGCATTCCACAGGCCATCGTGCCTTAGTTGTTAGTGAACTGGCTTCCCAAACATGTGGGTATCTGTGTGCTTATTGATTTATGTGAGGTGGACACAGTGGGGAACATCTGAGATTTAAAATGTTATGGCCTGAATTTCCAACTCTTGACATGAATCCAAAGCAGCAGATTTTTCTTCTTTGGCAAGACAGAATTGAAGCAACATGCAGTGATTTGGTTCGCCGATTTGCAAGCTGTTAAAAATCGGAATAATTTAAAATGAGGAGTGTAAGTGCTGCATAATGTGAAAACTATTCTAAAGGTCACATGGCTATGCAGCCTTAGACAAGTTAAGCACCGTGAAACTAGAACTATTTTGAATAAATTTGAAACACTGCATGTGAATGAACATGTGGATTTTTTTTTTTTTTTTTTTGCTAAAATATTCTGTGACCAAAGTAGTTGAAATCCTATTTAGTTCACCCTGAATCTGAAGAGACAAGGTTCTAATGAACCTGGGAGGTCCTGCTCCTACCTTTTAGTCTCTCAGTGATGGAGGCCATTTCTGGCCTTTATTTCTTTCACTCGTGGGTTTTTTTTTTTTTTTTTTCCTTTGTGGTCATCATTCTGTCCTTCAACATTCACTGCAAATATTTTAGACTATCTCCCCTATGCTAAGTACACTACTAAACCCTGGAGATGCAGTGGGGCACAAAAATCTCTACCTTCTTGGAAATTACAAGGGTCCCAGCTTGCTTCAAAACATATCACCCAAAACCCAGTGGCTTAAAATGACAATCATTATTTCTGTGAGGCTGTGAGTTGAATGTTAGGTTCTTCAGGCAACTGGTGGGTCACCTAGGGCCTAGCTGGTCTGGGATGGCTTCACTCATGTTCTTGTGGTTTCTGCTGGCTGCTAGCTTAGATTATGGGGGTAACTGGTCATGGGTCTCCCATCCTCCAGCAGGCTGGTTTGTGTTTCTTCCCTTAGCGACAAGAAGGTATCCCAGTAACGAGAGAGAGAAATTCTCACGTGCAAGCTCTTTACATATGTTTGCTCGTGTCCGTATCCTAACATCCCAGAAGTCAAAGTAAGTCACATTACCAAGCCCAGCTTCAAGAAGCAGAGACATCTCTTCCTCCATAGGAAGAGATGCCAAGAATTTGTGGCCATATTTTGCAGTCTATCACAGGGAGACTGTTAATAAACAATTGAATAGAAAACAAAAAAGTATGTCAACTGGTGGTAAGTTCTGTGGACAGGAAGCAGGGAAGGGGGAATGTCTGGAAAATTTTTTTCAGTTGTAAACAGCATGGTGAGGGAAGTTTTCATGGAGGAGGTGACATGAGAAAAGATCTGAAGAAGGTGAGGTAAATGAATGAGCCTTCCAGATATCTGGAGGAGGCACATTCTAGTAGAGGAAGCAGCCAGTGTAAAGGCCCTGAACAGGAGAGAGCCTGATAGATTGAAGGAATGGTAAGAAGATGCTGAGCGAGCAAGTCAGGTAGCAGAGAGGTAATAGGGGTGGGTGGGAGAGGTGAGGGAGACTCAGTAGGTCAGTGCTTGTCACAATTTTTTTAATTGAAGTATACTTGATTTACAATGTTTCAGGTGTACAGCAAAGTGATTCAGTTATACATATGTGTGTTCTTTTTTGGATTCCTTTCCATTATCAGTTATTACAAGGTTTTGAATATAATTCTTCGTGCTATACAGTAGGACCTTGTTGTTTATCTGTTTTATAGCTTCTCACATTTTAATGTGCATAAAGTCACTTGGGGATCCTGTTTAAATGTAGATGCTGATTTAGTTGATCAATGAGACCAGAGGTTCTGTGGTTTTGACAAGCTCTCGGGCGATACTATTACTGCTGCTGGTCCTGGGACCACACTTTAGCGCAAGTCTGTGTAGGCTGTGCATAGTAAGGACTGGATTTTCTCTGAGGGAAGAGGAAGGCCATTAGACAGTTTTGAGCAGAGATGTGACCCTACACTGGGTGGAAATGTTGGAGAGGAACATGGTCTCAATTTAGCCTGCTGTGGCTTTAATCATCTGGATGTCCTGTCCTCTATAGGGCCATTTTCTTCTACTCTGTTGGTGAACATGAGAGAGACCTATCTCTGGACACCCCCTACCCGACCCTGCTCCCATACCAGATTCGTTCTAGGAGGAACTGGCTCTGTTTCATTGCAGTCACTCAGGTCCTGATTACTGGAGCTGTGCTTACTCAGCCTTTTCTATCCCCCAGCCTCAGTGACCCTGACTCAGTGGCCGTCAATCCCTGGCTCACATTCCAGTCACCCGGGAGCCTTTAAAGGTATCTTCAGTGATTCTGATTAATTGACCTTGTGTGGGGTCTGGGCATCAGTTGTCTTAAATATGCAGCCAGGGTTGACAGCAGCCACTGTGCTCAGTTCTTCCTCAACACCTGATAGGCTGGCTGTTTCCCCAGAGCTCAGAGCCTCTCTCTCCCCAAGGAAGCCACTCTCCCTCCACTCTGGTTTCAGCTTCTCTCTTTTCATTAACATCAAAACACAGGAATCATTAGCTCATTTTCAACTCTTTTGCGCTTTGATGATTCCAGCCTCAGTACACAGATTTTGCTAAAGTACAGTCTATTTTCTTTTAGACTGGGGGCTGGTCTTTGGATAGCTACACATATATGAGTATTTGTTGATGTTGAAGGTCACAGATTTGTGCTTTTTTGTGTAATTTCTATTTAAAGGCCCTGGCCACGTAATAAATCTTTAAATGAGCTCCAGGCTCTTACTCAGGGGATGGAATACGGGGAGCATGGGCTGAAGATCATTTGGCTCCAGGTTTCATGTTTATAAAATATCTTCCAATTTGCTTATAGATGTAGTTTCATACCCCAGCCATATTGAAATACAATGTCTGTTTACTTTCATCTCATTTCTCATTACTACATTTCACTAGTTATAGTAGGTACACTAGGAATGAATATACATTGTGCATTCTGAAACTCTGGTGGACAGCATAGTTATATTTTTGTATAACACATAAACATTTAAATAAATACGCTACATACTTAAGCATTTCTTTATTTTATAATCCACCAGTTAGCTCAAAATATAGAAATGGGCTGGGGTCTTTCTCAACCTTTGACAGGTCTTTCTGGAACCCTATGTAACTCCTTAGGAAAGTGCTTTTTTTCCCTTTTTATCCAGTCTGTACATATATAGGTCTTATTTGAAGGTCTTATTTGTTCTTTAATGCCTTTTTGTTTTCTAATCAGAGTAGGAAATAAAGAAAAATGAAAGGCAGTGCAAAATATTATCTGTAACTTTTGTCACAAATTCGCTGCATCATCATGTACCTGGAATGACTTGTCTATGCATCATTAACTTGTAACAGATTTAAACTAATTATTAACTCAACCAGATGGATTTACTCAAGTGTTATCATAAAGGGCTTTGTGATGGGAGAGTATGATCAAGTTCCATAAAATTTATTGCTTAAATCTTGCTGGATCCAGCATTCCATTAAGGCACTGCCTTGTACGTTATCACATCAGATTTGGTTATGACTTATTGTTGGAAAGAAAGGGTGTGCATGTGTGTGTTTTAATTAATGGTAATTTGTTTGTTTTGAAAGACAAATGCCACTTCCAACAATCTGTGGCTTTGGAGGAGTCCTATAATATTGTCTCCTAAAATGTAAATGCCCCCGTTAGGAAGTGAGACCTGTTGGGTTTCAGGTTTGCTAGCAATTGTACCACCTAGCCCCTCATAAAGATGAAGAATCTGAGGCCTCAAAAGAAGAGGTATGGCTAGAGCCATGAACGGGCATTTAGCAGACCTGAGTTCTAGTACCTTCCAGCTCTGATTTTAAAGGTGACTCCTGAGAATTGTCTTACTAATAATATAGAGAAGCTTTTCTAGTCATCTTGATCCTTTATAGGAAGAACATATATTTCTTTAGTAAGTATTGCTAATAATTTTTGTATTTATCAGGGCCTGTGTCTCTTTAGGAGATACATGAATGGGGAAAATTTGTCAAAGGTGTTTGCATATTTAGGTATGTGGTGTACGAAAAAAAAAATCTCGATTTTGGAGGCAATATTTTTTTCCCTACTTCTGTGAAAATCTCACTTTTATACCCTTTTCATTAAACTACCTTGAAAAGAAATGTTAGATGTTTTTTCCTGGTTTTGGTACATCAAAAGGTCATTTTTATTGTGGTGGCTGTGTAGTAACGAGGTAAATGATTGATCTGATGACTAAAGCATGAATACCTTGGTTGGTCTCTTGAACTTGAGAGCTCTTTCCTGGGGAAGGTCACAAGGCTCGTTTTGGGAAAGGTGGGTGTAGTGGTCACTTTTGCGAATAGGAATATGACCATATTATAATGGGGGTGCCTTTAGCCATGACTGTAACCTAAACTCAGCTTTCCTTGGCAGGTTTATTAAACTGTGTGATGAGGGGTAGGAAGTTAGGCAGTAACTAAAGTAACAGTATAGAGACATTTCAGAATATCTACTGCAGTCACTGTAAGAACTCAAATTAATATGATGCATTTGAAATGGGACTTGTGACTGCCCAAACCATTCTCCGCCCTGGGTCTTTATCACTTTAGTTTATTGGGGCTTTAAACCTGTTTCACAATTTAGTTACAGAATGTCGCCATATTTGAGCTATGAGGGAGGAAAACTTAAGAAGCCTTTTTTTCTACTAAATTGCCTGCCTCTATTTGAGTGATACAAATGTAGCAGTCAGGCAATATCCAGTGTTTGGAGTATCAAAATAATTCATGGATTAATTTTTAGTCCTGTGGACACCTCAGATAGAAGATTAATATATATTAAATTCACTTACTTTTTCTTCATTTATCCAGATATGAGGTATTTGTCCAGATAAGTATATGTCTTCAGTTACTGCAAAATACTGTAAACGTTGCAATGATTCTTTTGGTAAAACACTGTATTTGGTTTATCTTTTATGTCAACAGTAAGTACTTAGGAATGATAGAAGAGAAATACTTATAACTAAGTCCTGAGTACATTTTCTTAAACATCACTTCTAACTTTCTATTTTATGGATACAAACATTTACTTGGTAGGCATAATGGTTATTTAAACTCTCTTTTTGGGTTATTTGACATATATTTAAGATCAAGCAAGCTGCTGAGATAAAGGTCAGTGGACTTTTTTGTTAAGAAAAAAAAATTTAAAACTTCAGACAAGCTCAGGAATTGTTGAGGTAAAGGTATTAATCCTACAGTTAATCATGTTGGAGTTGAAACTTTAATAAGAGTTGAAAATATCACTCTAAGCACAAATTATGATTTTTTAAAGTCTATTTAGGATTTGTATCAAATAGTGAAACTAGCACTGAGCTTAGTGTCAGAAAAATCTTGTTTCTATTACTAGCTCATAGTATAAAGTTGGGTAAATTGCTGAATTTAGCTGGGCTTCAGTTTTATTATTTGGAAAATTAGGGTAATAATTCTTCACTTATTTCACAGTGTTCATTCATTCATTTATTCATTGTATAAATGCTTATTGGGTAGCCACTCTGTGCCAGGCACTGTGGTGGGTGCAGCCAGTATATGAATATTTTAAAACTTAGAAAATAAACAGCTTGATCAGTTGGAGAGGAACTGGAGAAGGTCAGAGAAGATTTTTTCTGAGGAAGTGATATTTGAGTTAAGATCTAAAAGAGGAGAAGGAATTAGGCAATGGAAGATTGGAGAAAAAGGAATGCCAGGACAAATGGGACAGCAAGTGAAAAGGTCCTGAGGCTAGAAACGAGGACAATGGGGTTGGATTGAGTGAAGGGGAGAGGTGTTAGAAGATGACAATATAGAAAGGTAAAAAGGAGCCAGATCTGGTAGCCCTTCTTGGGCCAAATTAACCATATTTTATTTTATTATAAAAATAACAGGAAGTAAATGGCCAGTTTTACAAAGGGGTATAACATTATCTTAATTACTCATAAAAAACAGTGTAAGAGGGCTTCCCTGGTGGCGCAGTGGTTGAGAGTCCGCCTGCCGATGCAGGGGACACGGGTTCGTGCCCCGGTCCAGGAGGATCCCACATGCCGCGGAGCAGCTGGGCCCGTGAGCCATGGCCGCTGAGCCTGCGCGTCCGGAGGCTGTGCTCCGCAACGGGAGAGGCCACAGCAGTGAGAGGCCCGCGTACCGCAAAAAACAAAACAAAACAAAACAAAAACAAAAACAGTGTAAGGGAAAGTACTTTTAAGGTGGAAATTAATATTGCTGTTACCTAGGATAAAACAAGACAAAAACATGTGGCCTGATGAGTTATTGATCCTGTTTACAAAATTGTAAAATTCTTAAAGTGGGCAATGGTGCTAAAACATGCAGATCATCCAAAACGCTGGCATTAGTTTTACACGTGTTTTGGGCCAAGTGTATGCATGGAGGTGAGGGGCAACAGATCTACCTTGGTGGTGTTTTGCTTAAACTGATGTTCAGATGTTGTTGCCTCTGAGTATTCACCCACAGAAGAACTGAACGTCAGCTGGGAACTGGCATCAGATTAAATATCTGCCCCTAGATGATTGAAAGTTTAGATAGTCCATTTGTGCAGAATTACAAATTTATAGCCCTTGGATATCATGGACAGATAGTATCAATAAAGCAGGACTCCAAGAGGAGACATTGATAATTTAATGCAAATAAAGCCTTGTTTTATAAATTGAGCATATCTGCTGGTACAATTATGATGATATTTGAGAATACTTACAGGAAGAATACATCTTCCCTGTGCTCGATGAACTCTCATTCAGATGGATGAAAATAGCATTTTTCTACTAAGACATCTGTTGAAATATCAAAACATTTTACTTGAAAAGAGGAAGAAAAACATGTTCTGATCTTTACGGCTTGAGGTATTTATTGAAAAGTTAGAAATCATTATTCATCCTTTATACATGGAAAGAAAAAGCTAAGAAGATATAGTCCGCATACAGTAGAATATGGCAGGACCCAATGGTTATTGGGAGATGAATTTTGATTTTTAATAGTTACAATTATTAGTATGTATATCACCTGTGAAATTTTAGTTCTGAAACTTTACTCGCTTGGTTATGGAATGAACTGATCTATCACAGATAGCTACACCTCTCCTAGTACTGTGAACATTATAAATGTATTTAATTATCTCTTAGAATTGAGTTTGCATAAAATTCTACTTGAAATCCAATTTCATTTTAAATATAGATTGGGCTCAGAGCGTTTTAAAAGGGTAAAGCCTGTAATTAAAACCCTTTCTTACTATGTAGATTGTATGGGCGTATGGCGGGGTAGGTTTGTACTTCATCTTGACTGCATGGGTGGAGATGGACAGCAATGTGCTTGTGTCCTTTTTTGGATGTTTTTTTCATCAGCCATTCATGATGCCACTTCCTCATCTCTTGAACTTAGAGTTTGCTGAGCAGGGGAATGACTGGATTCTGATTCACGTTGGGGTGGAGCACGTGAATGTGCATTTCTGCTCCTGATGATGCCACTACTGCTGGTCTGATGCCTCTAATCCTGGTGCCACATTTCAAGAACTACCAATTTATATAGAGTTTTACTTACTTTCAAGGCAGTTATATTAGGTGTAGAGTTAACAGCACTTAGGAGACTGAGCCATTTATGCTTTCTCATCTTTGTTTCAAAATTACCAGCCATATTTTCAGAGTTTACAGTAACTTCAGGGCTTCCCTGGTGGCGCAGTGGGTGAGAGTCCGCCTGCCGATGCAGGAGACGCGGGTTCGTGCCCCGGTCCGGGAAGACCCCACATGCCGTGGAGCGGCTGGGCCCCTGAGCCATGGCCGCTGAGCCCGCGCGTCCGGAGCCTGTGCTCCACAACGGGAGAGGCCACAACAGTGAGAGGCCCGCGTACCGCAAAAAAAGAAAATACAGTAGCTTCAAATGACTCCATCATTTAGCGTAATCAGTCATATTTTGTTGTGACTAAGGTGGTCACGTTCCTGGAAAGCAGGTCTGTACTAAAAAATGTTGCAAGACTTCATTCCTTTGATAAAAGGAAAGCTTTACATATTGTGAATGGTTCTCAGGGTTGCTGTTTGCACTGTGTAATTCCAAATGTTGAAGTGGTTGCTATGGATTTAGGGAAGCTCCTTAATCAAATAAAGCCAATTTGATAATATATGTTAATCCAAACAGCTTTTTTAACTTTTTGCTTTTCCATTTGCATCACCTTTCCAACTAACTCACTTTGATGACAGGGCTTTCCCCTATGGACATATTTTTTGGGATCAGGTTTATTTGAGGTATCATTTGCATACAGTAACATTCCCTGTATTTTTCTACAGGCTTTGATGAATGCATACAGTCATGTAAACACCTCCATAATAAAGATACAGAGCAATTCTGTCACCTCAGAAAAACTCCCTAGTGCTCCTTTGTAATCAGCCTCTTGCTTCACCCCCAATTCTTGGCAACTGCTAATGTATTTTCTGGTCTACTTGCCTCTTCCAGAATGTCATATTAGTGGAATATGCATTTATATATAACATTTTGAACCTGGTTTCTTTCCCTTGTTACAATGCATTTGAGATTCATCCCTAATTAATCAATCAATAATGTGTTTCTTTTAATTGATGAGTGGTATTCCACTGTATGGATTCACCGGTTTGTTTATTCATTCACCAGTTGTAGGCCAGTGGGTTGTTTCCAGTTTTTGGTGATTATGACTAAAGCCACTATAAACATTCATGTACAAGTTTTTGTATGGACACAAGCTCTTATTTTTCTTGGAGAAAATATTTAGGAGTGGGATTTCTGGGTCATATAGTAAATGAATGTTTAATTTTGTAAGAAACTGCCAAACGGTTTTCCAGGTATTCCCAACAACACTGTATGACCTTCGAGTTACCTACATCCTCACCATCACTTGGTGTTGCTGGTTTTTTTTTCTTTTGTTTGATCTATTCTAATAGTTGTGTGTCTGTGACATCTTTAATACAAATGACCAATAGCTGCCTACAGTGGCAGCACCTCAGGAGCTATAAAAGTAAGACCCAACTTCACGTCTGCCTAGATGGAGAAATTCACACCTGGCTGGATACCTCACCCACCTGTCATCTGCCATTGTGCTACAGATGCTGTTGCTTATCCCCTGCTCTGGACCCTGTTTTTAAGTTCACTACCCTGCAAGTGTTAACACTGCCAGTCCCCAGGAAGGACCAAGATAGGGACAAAGGAACAAGGCATCTCTGAACAGCCATTAGAAAAGACACGGAGCTTCTCCATCTAATAAGTTTTTTAACTGAGGGTGACAAGGCCATCAACTGTCTTGAGCACACATAGTTTCTATCACATGTTCTTTTTTTTTTTTTTAACATCCTTATTGGAGTGTAATTGCTTTACAATGGTGTGTTAGTTTCTGCTTTATAACCAAGTGAATCAGCTATACATATATCCCCATATCCGCTCCCTCTTGCGTCTCCCTCCCACCCTCCCTATCCCACCCCTCTGGGTGGTCACAAAGCACCGAGCTGATCTCCCTGGGCTATGTGACTGCTTCCACTAGCTATCTATTTTACATTTGGTAGCTATCACATGTTCTTAGTGCTCACAGCTTCTACTCTCGGAATCTTCCTTTTTAAGAATAAAACGTGTCATTTAAAATTCTGTAGAGCTCAGACTAGCCTCTGTTTACCAGTATGATAAAATATTGGAAATTACTAATCTGGTTATACAAATATATTTTTCTAAAAACTTTTTTTGGGGGAGAGATGGCTTTTGAAATAATTAAGGGGATGAATAAAAGAACAAAACATACCAGTTGGGCTTCCCTGGTGGCGCAGTGGTTGAGAGTCCGCCTGCCGATGCAGGGGACACGGGTTCATGCCCCGGTCTGGGAAGATCCCACATGCCGCGGAGCGGTTGGGCCCGTGAGCCATGGCCGTTGAGCCTGGCGTCCGGAGCCTGTGCTCCGCAATGGGAGAGGCCACAACAGTGAGAGGCCCACGTACAGCAAAAAAAAAAAAAAAAAAAAAAAAAAAAAAAAAAAAAAAAAAAACATACCAGTTACGTTAGTGCTGAAATCAAATTACTTAGCTATTTTCTCATTTAAATGTACTTTAATTAATTAGATAGGAATAATTGAATGGAGATTGCAGAATTCAGAGTAAATTGTTCTGTTTCTGCAGAATGAGATGGATGGATTAGAATAGTGGTTGTTCACCTGTACAATCACTTAGAATGCTTTTTAAAAGAAAATACTCATGCCCTGGCTTTTAACTCAGATCCTTATGTCAGAATCTCTGGGGTGGACATGGGGGGAAATGAACACTTAATATTTTTTTTAGCCTCCATATTATTCTAATGTTTAGCAAGGGTTGAGAATCATTGAATCTAAAGAGAAAATTTACTGTTCCTGGGGTAATTGTAGAAATGTTGCCACCTATCAAAATAGGTACTATTTTGTGTTTGTTTCCATATAGTACGTGGAAATGCTTTCAAGTTGCAAAAGTGATCAGTAATGAAAAGAGTAATACAGATCTAAATATAGGCTGTGTGTGCTCTTTCTTGCTCAGCCTTTCTTAGACTCTTACTTCGTGTGTGAGTGTGTGTGTGAGATGTGTGTCTTATAAGCAGGTGGAATAGTTTAAATATTAAACAATAATTTCTTGTAGTTTCTCCAGAAATTACTTACAGATGAGTTTTTAAAAGCTCTTGGAAAGAATAACTGACTATAAATAGCAGTAATAGATGTTTTTATCTGAGGAATATAGTACACGGATTATATTACATTAAGGATATAATTATTCATTTTGGATGAAAATGAATCAAAGAAAATAAAATGCCATTTAAAGTTCATTCTTAAATAACTGTTCCAAACATGTTATACGTTGAATGTTAAACCCCATCCTTATCTATAATAGACTAATAAGAAAAATTATTTCAGTTCTCTTGGGAGAAATATTCTGATTCAATAGGGAAAATGTAAATTTCAAACTTGCAGTTGACACAGTGGGGTTGTCAGAATCAAGTCAGAATGTTATCTGCATCTTAGCAGGGTCTGTGTCTTGTTCACTCTGTCTCCAGTGTCTTTGGATCAGTGCTTGACATAGAGTATGCTCTCAGTAAATAAGTGAATGTCTTGGCAGGCTGTAAATGTATAAAGTAGGATATAGAAAATGACATTCAATATTCAACAGAAATGTAAATTTCTATCATTTACATTTAAGAAATTAAACTATAGACTGGAGGAGAACCAAATTAAAAAGGGCATCTGAGGATCTTTCAGTTGGCCAAGTTCATTCAGCTAAAAATACTTCAATTCTAAGCTACATCTAATAGAAATACATTGCCCAGGGAGGTCATGGGATCATGACTCCATCCTGGCTCCACCATACCTAGAGATGAGCTGTGTTATGTTCTGGGTTCCAAGTTTTCTGGGAAGGCCTTATGGATGTTGGCACGTCTAGGGGAAGCAACCTTGTGAAGGCTTGTCACATGAGAAAAAAATGGAAAAACTCGGATATTCAGCCAAGAACAGGGAAGACCCAGTAGGGACGTGTTGGCTGTCTGGCATGCAGAAGAGGGATGACCCTATTGGTTTGGCCTCACATGCTAGAACCAGGAATGAGGAGTGGATTTAGACTAATTATCTGGAAGAACTTCCTAACAGATGGACTGTCCCAGAAAATGCAGTGCTCTATGTTTAAAGGTTGAAGAATGGATTCCTGCATTCAGTGAGGAAAGGCAGATCAAAGTCCTGTTAAGGTCTTTTCCAACTCTGATATTCTCTGATTTGCTTCAAGGGAAACTTCCTGTCCTGTGTGAATAGCGGGGTAGACTGTAGGTTTCTCACTTGAACTTGGGAAAATCTGGTGCTCCCTCTGTTTTTTTCTGTCTTACATTTTCTTGGTGAAATTGCTGTATCCGTTTCTTGCTTGCTTGGGATTTGTAGTCAGGATGTTTTTAATCACCTGCTTTTAAGATGAACTATTGAGACCTAGATTCTGCTATACTCTGCTGATCAGGTAGCTTTAGAATAAAATAATGAGGGCTCAGCTTGGCGAGGGCAAAGGAGTGGGATGGGGTGGGGATATTTGAGTGTGCATACTGAATTAAATGTGGTGATAGAAAACCCTTTGAATAAATTTTAAATAAAAAGCAAAGTGCTATGACTAGAAAAAGCTTAGATTTTTGAAATCAGACTCAGACATTTCCTCACTTGGGCATGTTACTTAGCCTCTCCCAGGTTTGGACCATTTCCTTCTCCATAAAATTAGAATAATTCTCCTTCCTTTGCAGGGTTGTTGGAGAGATTGGAGATAATGTAGGAAAGCATCAGTAAGTGGTACCTGTTGCTATTAGTAGTATTAATTATACGTTGGCTTTGAATAAACAAGCTGCTTACTGGTTCTCTTTTGCTTGGCCAGTTGCTTTATCTTGCTTTTCAGTTTGTTTTGAGGATTAAGCAAGAGAATGCTAACAAAGTGCTGAGCAGAGTACTGGGCTGATACTAATCACTATTATTATACTGGTATAGCTACTTAGAAGTTGATAACTGAATACCCAGAGAGTCCTGAAAATTATGAAGAATAAACAGGCTCCAAATAGTCTAGTTTCGTTTCCTTTGCTTCTCATGGATGTCTACTGAGATACCAGTTCTACCTAGTATTAGTTTCCTCTTGCTGCCGTATGTAACAAATGATCACAAACTTAATGGCTTAAAACAACACAAAATTATTATCTTTCAGTTCTGGGGCCAGAAGTCCTAACCTAAAATGAAGGTGTCATCAGAGTTGCGTTCCTTCCAGAAATCCTAGAGGAGCCTCATCTCCTTGCCTTTTCCAGCTTCTAGAAGCCACCAGAATTCCTTGGCTTGTGACCCCTTCCTCCATCTTCAGAGCCAGCAACATAGCATCTTCAAATCTGTCCCTCTCTTTTCCTTCTTTTTCTTTCTCCCTCTCCCTCTCCCCATCTCTGATCTCTGTTTCCATCTCTCTCTGTGCTTCTGCCATCACATCTCTCTGACTTTGCTCTTATAAGGACTCTTGTGATCTCATTGGGCCCACCCAGATGATCCAGGATAATCTCTCCATCTCAAAACCCTTAATTTAATCACAGCTGCAAAGTCCGTTTTGCCATATAGGGTGACATAATTACATGTTCCGAGGATCAGGATATGAACATTTTTAGGGGGCCGTTATTCAGCTGTCACATTCCTGCATATCTGAGAAAGTTGCTCTAAAATCATAGAGATTATACATCTTTCCTTGAGCATCCTGATGAAAAAAAAATGATTGTAGTTCTTTTGCTCTGAATTCATGTATTCTAATGTCATTCTCTGAAGAGCTGAGTGATTGACTTGAAACTAAAGTCTAAGGAAGACATTTTTCATGTCATTTGTGGTGTTTCATGAAGTAACATCCAAGATGCTTGGTGCCAAGTATTGTACTTGTTAAGCTTAGAATGCCCCTTGAACTTCAAGGTGAAGGTGTGCCTTAAAGATAATTTCTCACCTAAAGAAGACACTAATGTAAGTTCCTTGGGGTCAGTGGTAGAACAGGAAACAGAGACCAAGTTCCTTGCCCCCCACAGAGGACAGGAATGGGCTTTCTCTCACTCTCAAAGATGCTTGTCAACACTTTCTCTTTTGGATCTGCTCATAGTAGATAGAAATATCTCTAGAAAACATCCCCTCTGTGTACAACTCTTAGGAGCACAGTCTTCTGGGTAATTGTTTTAAATTCATGCTTAGAACCCTTTTATTTTAAACATCTTTTAGAGTAGTTGAGAACATATGCTCTGGAGTTAGGCTGCCCAGAATCAACCTGAGCTTGGCCCTTTGCTGTGTGGCCCTAGGCAAGTTCTTAAACTTTGTGAGCTTCTGCTTCCATGCATATAAAATGGAAATCATGATACCTACTTCATATGGTTGTGAGGACACAGTGCAATGATGCTGGGCACTTAGTTTGTACTTCATAAATATTAGCAATTCATCAGATTTCTGCAGTTAGTTGCCTTCTAATTTAATATTTAATAAATTCAACAGCCTTGTTATAAATATCACTTTTGTTCAGTGATTCCAGTAGGTCATTGATTATGATGAAATAAGAGAGGGAAATACAAAGGCAGACTTTGGTGATTAGGTGGTTGTGGGTAGTACATTCTTAATTTTCAGATATGTTTACATGTAATAATGTCATTCATTCATTCAACATTTAATAAGTATAAAGTATATGTTATATGTTAATGTTGTATCACAGAAAGGGTTATAAAGAGATCTGCAAGAAGCCTTCCCTAAGGTTTAGAGACATGCTCACTGCTGCTTTGATTTCCTGAAGTTCAGGGACCATTCATTCATTCATTCATTCTAATATTTATTGGGTATGCCTGGCACTGTTAATAGGAGCTAAGTCTAATTCAGCAGTGAATAAAACAAAAATTCCTGACCTATGGAGCTAACATTCTAGTAGGGGAAGACCAGCAATAAATGGGACAAATAAAGAGAATATATAATGTGTTAAGTGGTGATAAATGTGAAGGGGAAAAATAAGTCAGGGAAGGGGCAGTGGGGTATGCTGGAGACAGCAATTTCAAATTGGGTGGTCAATTGGGTGGAAATCTTCCCTGAGAAGAGAGCATTTGAGCAAACACCTGAAAGCAGAGAGGATGTGAGTTACGGAGATTTCTAGAAGGGCATTCTGGGCAGAGGAAAAGCAGGTGCAAAGGCCCTGAAGTTGGAGTATTCTTGGTGACTTTGGGGAAAGCAATCCTGGCCACCTTCTCTTTGATTCTCCTTTGAATGTTATAGAGTCTGAAATACAGAAGGCAAATAATTACAATGGTTTTAATATTCTCAGGGAAGTACAAATGAGGCATCACAGTCAAATTTTAATGAAGGGAAATCAGTATATCCAGGCGGTGCTTCTGTAGCTTTCTGTCTGAATGGAATTTATCAAGCAGGAGTTTCAAACTTTAACTGTTGGAGACTGTTTGGCAAGAACACTTGTCTTGGTGACTTGGTTCCTCCCAACGTCACCTGAGAGGGTGGGCGGAGATCTGAGCTGAAGAGCCCCAGGTCACTGGATTCTTGCGTTTCCCAATCTCTGAATCATTGTACAGATGGGAAAGAGAACCAGAGATCAGTAGAGGAGATATAACTTTTGAACTCACCATTATTGTGGTATAATTGATAGACTCCCCATCGCAGCAATTTTTGTGTAAGATTGGATGAGTGTTGACAAATGTACATACCTGGGGTTGTTCTGATAAATACTAAACAAGTGACTGATCAGGGAAAAAAGAAGCCCTAATTTGTAGCCTTTGCCAATTTTTCCTGATGTGTTAAAAACTTCCATCATTGTTGATGTCAAGTCAGCAATGTGATGTCCCTGCAGAGAGTGTTGGGAAAAGATGCAGTTGGATCTGGCAAGCCTGCAATGAGCTGGTTCCAACATGCCGGATCACTTACCACTGATGGAATTACCACCACAGTCATGATATAGAACATTTCCTGAGAAAACCATAACTCAAAAAGAGACATGTACCAAAATGTTCATTGCAGCTCTATTTACAATAGCCAGGAGATGGAAACAACCTAAGTGTCCATCATTGGATGAATGGATAAAGAAGATGTGGCACATATATACAATGGAATATTACTCGGCCATAAAAAGAAACGAAATTGAACTATTTGTAATGAGGTGGATAGACCTAGAGTCTGTCATACAGAGTGAAGTAAGTCAGAAAGAGAAAGACAAATACCGTATGCTAACACATATATATGGAATCTAAGGGAAAAAAATGTCATGAAGAACCTAGGGGTAAGACAGGAATAAAGACACAGACCTACTTGAGAATGGACTTGAGGATATGGGGAGGGGGAAGGGTAAGTTGTGACAAAGCGAGAGAGTGGCATGGACATATATACACTACCAAACGTAAGGTAGATAGCCAGTGGGAAGCAGCCGAATAGCACAGGGAGATCAGCTCGGTGGTTTGTGACCACCTGGAGGGGTGGGATAGGGAGGGTGGGAGGGAGGGAGACACAAGAGGGAGGGGATATGGGAACAGATGTATATGTATAAGTGATTCACTTTGTTATAAAGCAGAAACTAATAAAAAAAAATAGAACATTTCCCAAACTCAAAAGTTTCTCCAGGCTTTCCCCAAGGTTATCACTGATCTGTTTGCTGTCATGATAGAGTAACTGTCCTAGAACTTCTTACCAATGGAATCATATAGTGTATCCTCTTTGTGTCAGCATGCTGTTTTGACCTTCATCCATGTAGCTTCATTCATCAGAGTTTTGTTCCTTTTTATTGCTGGGCATTCGATTCTATAAATATACCACAATTGATTTATCCACTCACTTGTTGATAGACATTTGCATTATTTCCAGTTTGGGGCTATTATTAAGAAAGCTGCTATAAGCATTTGTGTATGAGTTTTGTTTGGAAATAGGTTTTCATTTCTCTTGGGTAAATACTGTAAATGAAATGGCTGGGTCATGAGGAGGATGTATGTTTCATAAGAAATTACCAAATGATTTTCCAAAGATGTTGAACCATTTTCTACTCCCGCTAGCAATGTATGAGAGTTCCGATGCTCCATAATCTCATTAAAAATGGGTATTGTCTACCTTTTTAATTTTAGCCGTTTTGGTATGTGTATAGTGCTATAATGATTTTAATTTGCATTTGAGCATCTTTTTACATGCTTATTGGCCATTTGTATATCTTTTGTGAAATGTCTGTTCAAACTTATGCCCATTAAAAAAATTTTATTTGTAGGCTGATAGTAAATAACTTTCCAAAAAGGAGTACAGAATTTGGGGAAATCTGTAAGTTGGACAGGGCAGGAGGGAAAACAAGGCAAACAAGCAGCCTGAGAAAGCTGACAGGTTCATTGAGGTGGCCACAGTGCTTTTATTCAATGAGTTAGATAAAGCAAGTAGACTAGTTCCTGGCACAGAATCAATGTTGATATTATTATTATTAACTTTAAAATTATATTATTAAATAATATTAAATATTACTATTTATTTTAACAGCAAAGGGAAGCCACTCAAGGATTTGAAGCTGGCGTATGAACTATGACAGTCAAATGTACATTTATAACCTTATCCTGGCTACTGTATAGAAAGACTTGAGAGAGGAGATTGGTGTGAATGGCTGTGAGAAGCCAAGAAGCCAGTGTAGTCATCTAACAGGATGTTAGAGCAGACACCATGGGTCATCCGTAGCCTCTGGCTCAGTGGTGCCTGTAGCCCATGACTCAAAAGGTACATACATACCTTTGAGGATCCCTAAGTTGTGCAAGATTGTATATATATAAAGCTACTTTTTCAGAAAATCTCATCTGTCCAGTTTGGAATATTCAGGGGAGCCAACTACTGAATCCACTGCTTGGTCTGCTTTGGAAGGCATTCAGTATTGACTATTAAATAGCTTGGAATATTAATCAGGAGGGCCAAGTTTTCAGAAAAGGCCCCCAAAGCCACCCCACAGCATGGGCCTCCACCAGAGCTGCTGCTTCTGCCTCAGTGAGGAAGCTGAGGAAGGAGGAAGCTACCCTATGATGCCCCTGTAGTTCTTCTAAAATCTCTTACCAACTGACTGACAAAACAGGATGTGCAAATGAATGTCCAGAAAGCTAGCAACCAGGTACTAAGACCTTTAGCCACAGCCACCACTAAACACGTAAAAGTCTCCAAGAATGCCTCGCAATGCCACAGTCTGCCTTTGATTGGTAGAACCTTAATCACATTCAGAACCCTGGCTACATCGAATTTAGCTCTGCAGTATAAGAAAGCTCACTAGAAGGACGTCGGAATGCGTCTTGTGAGCCCATCGACGGGATGCACCATGAAACTTAACTAAATTCACCCTGATGCTAGGCATTCAACAAAGATTTACATTTTACCACCTCACAATACCAGCTGTGTACATTTGGGCACTACCAGAGCCTCAATAGCCTCCTTTATCAAGTTGGAGGTAATAATATTTGTCTTCAGAAGCTCTTGGGGAGATGAAGTTAAATATATTAACATGCAGAAGAGCAGCAAGATGCTTGGGATGTGGCAGGCATTAGCCAATCAGTGAACACCATTCCATAACCCTATAGAGGAAACAGAATCCCTGAAAGATGGAGAGTAAATAGAGTGTACTGCTAAAGAGATTTAATGGCCCAAATATAAGTGGCCCTTGTATCAGTCCCATGGAATTGGGGGAGCATATTTGCCCCTGGAAAAGTAAGTGGGATTTGTGTGTGTGCTATTTCACATGTTCATTTGTATTATTTTTTCATTTTTGGTTAGTTTAATTTAAAAAAATAATGCAGCCACACAAATAATGAAAAGAAAATCCCTCTTTTCCAGTTTGTCAAGTTTCCTTCTTGAACTATCCTGTGCATATAAGCACACATGTCATCTAGAGTCTTCCTTTTTTCTCCTACAAAAATTGGGTCATATTATATGCCTCTTTTGCACCTGTATTTATTTATTTCTTTATTTATCCACTACCTTGGAGACAATCCGTTTCAGTTCATATAGAACCAATCACCTATTGATGGCAGCTAGGTGTTTGCATTCTTTTGCTTTTACAAAATTTGCTCTAACTAACATCCATTCTTTTACGTAAATGACTATACCTGTAGAATCAATTTTAAGAAGTGGAAAGGCTAGGTCAAAGGTTAAGTACTGTGTATAATTTTATTGATATTGCCAAATGGCTCTCCAAACACTTGTACCGTGGTACGCTCTTTACTGATCCTGTATGAGCTGCATTTGTGCCAACATCCTTGCCAACAGTGTATCATCAACCCTTTTGATTTTTGCCAGTGAAATAAGGGAAGTGAAATAAGGGAGGTGATACCAGGGCAGATTAAGAGGAATCCTGCCAAGGGACAGAGGTAAGGGATTAATTAGAGGATAGGTGGTGAGGGAAGGTAGGATTTAAATATAAATTTGGAAGGGAAACTCATAACCTTCTGCCACTTACTATGTGGTAGACAGTGACTTGACTAGGCAGTGTACCTGCTATTACATTCAATCCTTATAACCACACTAACCCATAAACACTATTATCCCCCGTTAGACTCTGACGCCCAGTCTCTGTCCACTGTACCTCCTGTGTCCTTATTTCACAGTTGAGGAAACCAAGGCCCAAAGAGGTTAAGTGATGTATCCAAAATCCCAGAGCAAGTTAAGTCAGGACAAGGGTTCCACTTTCCAGCTCCATGTACTCTGCATTCGGCCAGCATTTTGGTGTGTACCACTGAAGCCACAAAGGATCTGAATATTTCTTCAGGGTGTATTTCATCCACAGTTTGAGTTTAATAGTTGAATTGAATTCAGTCATTTCCTATAGTCGAAGAGGTTCCATAATAGTTGAGTGGACATGATCTTAAACATGCTGACACTTTTCACGTTGATAAAAAGTTCTTCCTCAGAGATTCTCTGTTCCTTTCCACAAAAAACTACTGTATTTACTCAAGGAGCATTCTTTTTTTTTTTTTTTTTTGGTGGTACACGGGCCTCTCGCTGTTGTGGCCTCTCCCGTTGCGGAGCACAGGCTCCGGACGCGCAGGCTCAGTGGCCATGGCTCACGGGCCCAGCCGCTCCGCGGCACGTGGGATCCTCCCGGACCGGGGCACAAGCCCATGCGTCCCCTGCATCGGCAGGTGGACTCTCAACCACTGCGCCACCAGGGAAGCCCCCAAGGAGCATTCCTGACAGAAACTACAGGAGGTGAAAGCTCTAAGCTTCTTGGGATTTTAAGATTTCTGATAGAGGATTATGCAGCCCCTCCTGAATTCTACCCCTACTCCTCTGGAATTTTAAAGTTGGCCTGTAAAACCCTCCTTGAAACACCCTTGGAGACTGGGACTGGCACCTGTGCCCTCTTCCTCATTGTCTTCTACTGCTTCAGAGTCCAGAATCATTGAGATTAGAGGTATCAGCTAGGATTGCCTCCTTTCCTACTTGTTTTCAGAGTCCAGGATCTCTTCTGTGTACATCTGGGCAGTTCCACTTGAATCAGAAATGGGAGACTTCAGACATTCAAATTTAATGAAGATAAGAAACAATCAATTAGAGCATGAAGTCCCAGTGAGGAGATGACTCTTAAATGGCACAGAAATTTGGTTGATCATCCTTATTGGAAGGGCGGGACGATGATTGAGAATGTGATGAAAAGATGGGAATAAAAAGTAAACCTTTTATCTGAAAAAGTTAAGCTGGGGCAATGACTTTTTTTGCTTTTATTTTTTTATTAATTAAGGTCTAACTTTTTTTTTTAGAAAGATTTTTTTTTATTAGTTTCTGCTTTAGAACAAAGTGAATCAGTCATACATATACATCTGTTCCCCCCTCCCTTCCCTCTTGCGTCTCCCTCCCTCCCACCCTCCCTATCTCACCCCTCCAGGCGGTCACAAAGCACCGAGCTGATAGAAGGCCTAACTTTTGAATTGTCCTAATTGGAAAACATCCTGATGGTGGTCATTCTTTTAGGGTAGAGCAATGGTGTTCTGGAGCAATAGCCCTAAATGTATTTGCCCAAAGCGAGTAAAGTGTCAGTGGTAAAGAATGGAATTTGAGAGCTGTAGTGAACTGAGAAATGAACTGGCTTGAAGTCCAATTTTATAGATAATGAAACTGAGACATAGTAAGTATATGCGATTTAGCTAAGAAGACACTTCTGGTGACCGTCAGCCGAAACTAGAACCAAGCTCTCCTGCCTTAGCTCATTGTATGGTTTAATTTCCATTATGTGATCCACATTTTATAATCTGTTGAAAGAATATGATTGTTTGGAATTGTGTTAGTTTGTTTTCTTAGAATGGACAGGGATTTATTTTTACAGCTATCCTAAACAGACCTGTTTTTAACTAAAGAAAGGGGTACATAAATGAGAAAACTAATTTGTTAAAGAAATGGTTAAGATAGAGTCTATTGAACTATTGTCACACAGGAAGCTTAGCTGATAGGTAGGACGTGTGACCTTTGTTTT
The DNA here is from genome assembly GCF_949752795.1 of Hyperoodon ampullatus. NCBI lineage: Eukaryota > Metazoa > Chordata > Mammalia > Artiodactyla > Ziphiidae > Hyperoodon > Hyperoodon ampullatus. The sequence continues at coordinate 83,211,994 of NC_136919.1, forward strand.
GTTTTAGAAATTGCCATTCATTCCACTTTTAGTTTTGCAACACATGAATAAGAGCTATGTATTTATACTGTCTACTGAAGTCAGGAAACAAACTAAGTAGTCTTTTCTTTGGGAATGATCAATTGCTTAGGACTTGTTTCAAACTAATGATATAAATAATCTAACAAGGTCTTTCATTGTACATTTCTCGGAACAAACAAAATGCGATGTGTTTTTATAACCAGATAGCTATTTGATATTTTTTTCTCTTTCATACATTTGGATATAGATTGATATAGAATTATTTAAAATGCTGCATATAAATTAAACATTAAAAGGGAGATATGGAGAGCCCAAGCTGCCCCATTATAATCTTTAGTTCCACGGTCACTGCCTCAAGGACACTCCATTTCATATCACATGTCCTTCTTTTGAAAAGTGATCACCAAGGTTCAAGTAACATTTAAGCATGGCCAGCAACTGCATAATTTATGGACCTTTTCTTTCTTTCTTTTTTTTTTTTTTTTTTTTTTGCTTTTGTGTTCTTATTTTAATGAAAAACCAGGAAAACAGAAGACTTTTCATACGTTAACTCTCTTATATTCTTTCCCTCCTGCCTTTGCAGATCGGGGCCCTGAAGGATTACTACCACTTCTATCACAGCAGGACGATTAAAAGGTCAGTTCTCTCAAGCAGAGGAACACACAGTTTCATTTCAATGGAACCAAAGGTAAGAAGAACCAGTTGGGTGGGGACCAAGAGGCAGAGCTTCTGCATTTTTCATTGGTAACATCACACTAGGAACTGATGACCAGCACGAAAGCTTACATTTCAAGAGCTGTCATACTATCCTTTGGTCCAATATCTTTGCTTCCTCTTGAGACCAAAAATAGGCAGTGGCTTGATTTTTTATCGAAGTGCCCTTATCATCCCAGTTGTAGAACAGCCCAGGGGTATCAGAAGTAGGAGTTGTCGTGGAGAAATGAGAAGGAGTGTATGTGGGGACAGATAGGGATGGATTCAGAAGTATTGAAGTCTTAAGAAGACCATACCATCTGCCTATTTGCATACAGATCTGAGGTTCTATCTGAGCTCTGTAGAGGGGTCTCTTCCAGAACCCTTAGATCAGGTCTCAGGTCACCACGAATCCTTGTAGTTTCAATGGGCATTAATAGAGCCATGCCACTGGTGGCCCAGGGACTAGACCATGGCCTAGACCATGTCTGAGACAGGAGGGATTCTGAGCACAGAAGGGACAGAAGCTGGCTGTGCTCCTCCTGGAAGCTCAACAGGGATCTTTCTTATGCATTGTCTTGACCCAATCCTTTTGGGTTGTACAGAAAGCATACTTCTAGGAGAACCTAGCAGAAGATGTGTCATGTCTAGATTCTCCCAATCCATTCTGGAGAGGCAGGACAGCTTTGAAATGGGAGATAGGAAGCTGGAGGGTGTTAGGGACACACAGACTAATAACTGGCAGCTAAAACTCTGAGGATGAGATAACCCTCTGTCCTTACTAAGTTGGAGGAAGGGATTGACTCTGACAGAGAACTGCTTGGCCTCCCAGATGTGACGAGTAAAGAGGGAGAGGGGGCAGCAGTACCAGCCTGCCGTGGTTCCTCTGTGGGTTCACTGTTTGTTATTTACTGATCAGGAAGGGTTGTCTTTTCCTCATTATGGTTTGGGTTTATCACATGAGCTCACTTTCAAATAAATTGGTCAACAAGTCTCTACCAGTGAGCATGGCAATCTCACCTAGAGATTCCTCGAAAATGATATTCCTTATTAAAGCAAAAAGGTCCCTATTTGAATTAATATGCAAATCAGGTTGACCATTTGGAGTCCTGTCCTCGGTTATGTGCCACAGGTCTCCTTGTTTAATTTTTGTCTGGAATATTATCACACAGTGTTCATGATTGTGAAATTGTATCTTGGTGGTTAGAAAAAGCACATTTGTTGTAGGGCCCAATTTTCTGTGGATTATAGGAACATCCCCTGATACTTAACACTCTGGCAGCCTGTGGATTATATATATATTTTCCCTTTATCTCTATTCAGAATTAAATGTTACTGGAAAAGCGATCTGTTAGGATGTTCTTGAATTAGCGAAGTTTTCGAAGCAAAGTCACGTTTTTCATCTGTTAACTTTTTCCAAGCTTTCTTGAACTTTGGTAATTTAAAAGATTTTAATTTCAGACCTCATGTGCATAGTCCATGTGAATTTGAAAAACCGAGTACTAAGTGGTTTGGGAGGTAAGAACAGAATTGAATACAGAGCTATTTCAAGCCTTAACGTTCTTTTGGGGAAGATTGGCCTTCCATTCTTCTTATCTCAGTGCATCAAATAACTCATGCAGGACCCAATGGAGACCTCAGACGCTGGGACACATAGTGCCTGGCATGTATGTCCTCCCCCACCCCGCCCAGAGGAACAGAGCCAGTTCAGGCCAGCCCCAGGGTACCTGCTCAGTTCCTCTTCCTCCTCCATATAAAGAATACCCTAGGGTAGGATTGTACCTTGCTTCTCACTCCTCATTCTGATGCCACCTGCCCCTCATTGCCACCCAGCTGTTTATACAGAAGGGCCACTGTTCTTCCAACTTTGCAGATTGGGGATTGCCTGCAGTTTCTTTCAGATATTTCTTAAAGTCCAATCATTCCTTCCATTGGCCATTGCTTGAGCCTCTAATATATGCCAGACCCTGTGTTAGGCTCTGGGGATTTGGGGATAGGGTGATGCCCTCAGGGAGCTCTCTGCAGCCTCCCACAGTAGCTTTCGGGGAAACACAAGACGTTATAATGCTTCTCAGCGTTGGGGATGGAAGAGCAAAGGAGATGGGGGTCTACTACATTCCTCCTCCTTCTCCAGCTCCCTCCGCGAAAAGCTCAGGCCGCAACTTAGGTTAAGTTTCCTTTTTAATTAAAACAACAACGACAACAACAAATGTTATTTACAGAGAGGCTGCAAAAACGTTATGAGGAATTCCTGTATTCACTTCCCAGATTCCCCTAGCATTTACATTTTACATCTCGTCAAACTTACTTGGTCATTTTCTCTCTCTTCTCTCTATACACATGCACGCACATGCACACATAGCTATGTATATAAGTTTCTTCTTGAAAATTTGGGTGTGAATTGCAGACATGATGCCCCTTTAACTCTAAATACTCCACTGTGTATTTACCAAAACCAAGGACGTTCTGTCATATAACTGGGAGTACAATGGTTAACATTTTGGTAAAATCTGGATATTAACATTGACTCAATATTATAATCTAATCTACAGATTTTATTCAAATATTGCCAGTTGTCTCTTTTCTGGGCCAGGATCACATCAGTTGTCATATTTCCCAAATCCCCTTGGTATACTCTGTCATACTTTCATTTTCTTCCTTCCCCTCCCCTCCCCTCCCCTCCCCTCCCCTCCCCTCCCCTCCCCTCCCCTCCCCTCCCCTCCCCTCCCCCTCCCCTCCCCTCCCCTTCCCCTCCCCTCCCGTCCCCTTCCCCTCCCCTCCCCTCCCCTCCCCTCCCCTCCCCTCCCCTTCCCCTCCCCTCCCCTCCCCTTCCCCTCCCCTCCCGTCCCCTTCCCCTCCCCTCCCCTCCCCTCCCCTTCCCCTCCCCTCCCCCTCCCCTCCCTCCCCCTCCCCTTCCCCTCCCCTCCCCTCCCCCTTCCCCTCCCCTCCCCCTCCCCTCCCCCTCCCCTCCCCCTTCCCCTCCCCTCCCCCTTCCCCTCCCCTCCCCCTCCCCTCCCCCTTCCCCTCCCCTCCCCCTCCCCTCCCCCTTCCCCTCCCCTCCCCCTCCCCTCCCCCTTCCCCTCCCCTCCCCCTCCCCTCCCCCTCCCCCTTCCCCCTCCCCTCCCCTTCCCCTCCCCTCCCCTTTCCCCCTCCCTTCCCCTTCCCCTCCCCTTCCCCTCCCCTCCCCCTCCCCTCCCTCCCCCTCCCCCCCTCCCCCTCCCCCTTCCCCTCCCCTCCCTCCCCCTCCCCCTTCCCCTCCCCTCCCCCTCCCCCTTCCCCTCCCCTCCCCTCCCCTTCCCCCTCCCCTCCCCTCCCCTTTCCCCTCCCCTCCCCTCCCCTCCCCCTCCCCCTTCCCTCCCCTCCCCTTCCCCTCCCCTTCCCTTTCCCCTTCCCCTTCCCCTTCCCTTTCCCCTTCCCTTTCCTTTTCTTTTCTTTCATGATCTAGAATTTTTTTGCAGAGGACTGGCCACTTATTTTGTAGAATCTCTCAAGTTGCGTTTGTCTGTTTCTTCATGATTAGCTGCAGGTTTGGTGGGAACACCAGAGAAGTGCCATGTCCTTCCCAGTGTATCAAATCAGGAGGCACATGACGTTGACATGTTTCATTGCTGATGATTTTAACTTTGGTCACTTGATGAAACCCGGTGTCTGCCAGGTTTCTTTACTTTAAAATACGATTTTCCCCCACCTAATTAATAAGCGTTTTGTGGGGAAAGATGTTGAGACTATGTAAATTTCTACAGGCTGACTTTTTGTTTTTCGCTCCCAGCAGATCTCATGGGGAGTATAAAGTATCCGCACAACTTGCTTTCTTAGGCAGGTCTCCTTTTCTTTAATCTTGGGTGTGTGTGTGTGGTGGGTGATTTGTGTGCCAGAGTGGAGGCACATTTGTGATCAGGGGGGATGGGCCATGTGAAATGGCTTGGTAGGAAACATTGGTGATGTGTGAAGTTATTTTTGTTCCTCATCTTCTCCAGAAAGGGAAAACGCACATGGGTGAATTGCAGGGAATACACACACTCCACAGATCCTGGCTTTTACTTGCTGGAGTAAATTGCATGGCTCCTTCTTCCCCCTGCTATTGTTTTTACTTAGAGGGTTCTAAAGAAGGAAATGCAAAAGTAGCAACATTGTAAGAACAACCCTCCTGGTGCTAAGAAAATGCTGTGGTCAGTTGGGGCACATGAGCCCGGAGAACAAGAATAAACCGGATTCCCATATGTTAACCGTATGTTATGATTAGCTTTTAAATGACAGGGATCCACAGACTTCTAAGATAGCATCACTACACAGTAATAACACAGTTTGGCAAAAAGTGTTGGTACCATATTACAGCAGTTAGAAGGGTGAGTCTTACAATGTTCTTGACTCACCAACTTCTCTCCAAGAGACCTAGGTTAAATTTGAGAAACGGCAGTCTTGAATTAACATTTTCAGAAGCCTCTCATTCATCTGCTTAGAAATCTTTGCCAGCCCTGTGGCATTTTGGTCAAAGAGGGCGGTATCTACAGGAGCTCTTTGGAATAAAAGTTCTTTACAGCTCTTTAACTGCCCATGCAGACATGGGCGGGGGTGGAGGAGATACTTTTCTTTCATTCTTCTTACCCAGAACAGAAAAATCAGAATCCTACATTTTCCATTAGAGTAGGCTTTCAAAAATAAAGAACATAAACTGCCCTTCATTTAGCCCTTGTGTCCTGTTCATGTGTAGTTTGATATACGGCCCAACTTGTACCCGTGCCCGTGAGGTTTTATCTTGAAGATTCTGGCCTTTTAATCTCTTATCTTTTCCAGTCATTTTTTCTGTCTTCAAATATATTTAAAGATCAGTGTTTATCTAAATCTAGGATAGAATTACCTTCTGCTCTGGGCTCAGGGATGAGCAACTCTCCTGCCATGTTTTTTCCTGAAGTTCAATTTATCAACCCGCCTCATCACGTGGATGTGTATGGCTGTGTATCTCAAATACGGAAAAGCTATTGATATAGTATTATTCATTGCAGAATCATAGGCTCCTTAGAATTAGCCTTCTCTCCTTCCTATCCAATGCTAACATACCCTCTGTCATACTCCTAAAAGTATTACTTTCAGATCTGTTAAACATGCCCAATGACAGAGAGCTCAGTACTGGACAAGGCAAACATTTCTATAATTAAAGAGATTTCACATGTTGAGCTAAAATTTGCTTGTCTGTAACTTCTATCCATTGATTGGATCTACATCCACCTTCCAGACTTAGACATAGCAGTTCTTTAAATATTTGGAGCCCCTCTCTTAATCTCCTGGAGCAGCAATTGTCCCTCTGTCAGTGTGGCCCAGAATTAAGTTCAAGGCTTTAGCTCACAGAGAGATTGCTCATTTGTTACATTTATATGTAAGCCATTTCCTCTAAAGAGAATTTTAAAGCAGAGCGTGCAAGCACTGTACAGTGACAGCTAAAGGGCTGTAGGAAAAGGACAGGAAGGCGGAAATGAAGTAATTGGAGGTAATTAGCAAGATCAGATAGAATCAAACCTGTGAAACAAGAAAGGGAAGTTCAAGTTCTTGACTAATCCCTGTTGGTACCTATTGTGTCCAGAATTTGATTTTCAGGCGATTAGAGTTTCTCTTTTTGCCTCAAGGGTGAAGACGATGTGATGGAGTAAAGTAAGGGTGCAGGGGTACTTCACTGTACATAAAGGTCATGTTCCCAAAAAGTTGTACAAATCTACTTCCTATCAGTCAAACCTCATTTCTCCACGGGTTCACTGTATAATTTCAGAATCAATTTATCTTCACTGAGGATTGACATGTCATTTTTCTGTGGAGACAACCAGCACATTAGTTAACTCTTTTTTTTTTTTTTTTTTTTTAACTCTGAGACAAACCATTTATAAGTTGTTTACATACACCTGATCTGCCAGGGGATCTTTGGAGGTAAAGAAACTTTATTCAGGTAGAAATAGATGCTCAGGAGTGTCTGAGCTCCATCTTGCCTGGCTCCCATGCATGAATCACAGCCATGCCTTTTCACTGACAAGATTCCTGGTGTCCTGGTGCAGCTTCAAAATTCATTCCACCCCGAGTACAAGTGCTTCCTGTTCTGGCCGCTGCTCCACTTCCTCTCACCCCACCTGCCCTCATTCCAGCTGGTGCTCCCGTGGACTGTTTTCTCTGGCAGTTCAATTTTCTGCTCTTTGGTTTTAACTGTGATAATAACTTCATGGTTTGACTTTCTTCTGTAAAGTGCAGTTTTATAACAACATTCCTGGGCTTGTGCTCGGCGGCCACGTGCACAGATCCTGGGTGTGTTGAGGTCGAACGAGAGGGGCTGTGGTCTCTGGGGCAGGAACCCGAGGCTGTGTGTTCTTAGTCTGTGTCATAACCGTGATTGTTACACATTTACTTCTCAGCATCTCACCAGTGAATGAAAGCAGTTACCATATAGCTTGAGAATGCCCTGAATTCTTCTGGAAGCAGCGTGGGCTTGGGTGTGATGATGAGCGGAGAGAACGTGGATGCGATGGTCAAGGGGCATGTTGGGGGCTGTCTTGTTCCGGATGACCCTCTTTTTTTTTTTGCGGTACGCGGGCCTCTTACTGTTGTGGCCTCTCCCGTTGCGGAGCACAGGCTCCAGACGCGCAGGCTCAACGGCCATGGCTCACGGGCCCAGCCGCTCCACGGCATGTGGGATCCTCCCGGACCGGGGCACGAACCTGTGTCCCCTGCATCGGCAGGCGGACTCCCAACCACTGCGCCACCAGGGAATCCCCCGGGTGACCCTCTTTAACTACCTTTCACCAGTTATGAAGTGCAACCGCTATGGCAGATTCCTGTCTTTGCCTTTTGATAGCATTCCTGTGCCTTTGAAAACCCCACTAGAACGTGTAGACTCCTGGGAGAAGCATTTCAGGCATAAGTTTGCAACCTGTGATACAGGTATAATGGCAGGATGGCTAGGAGTGTAGGAGAGACGGAAGGAGTATGTGGATGCAGATGCCACCGAGTTCTCCGCCTTCCCTTCTTTTCTGTCTTGTTTTCAGGTCTCCCAGATGTCTGGATGATCAGAAACCAGAGAGTCAGATTGTACATTGCTGGGTTATCTGATGGGAAAGTTTGGGTCATAACCCCAATATTTTGGGGGAAAAAACTTAGGAAAAGGGGCCAAATCTTTATTAGAGAGCACTTCGCTGCATTTCATTCTGGAAGGTTATAAACGCACACGCCCACAGTGAAATGCAGATAAGAAAAATGAGTAAGATGGGCCAGACAGAAAATCCCTGGGCATAGGATAGAGTGTAGAGCCCTTGCTGTGTGTAAGGGAGCATCTGCAGCCCTGCAGCATCATGTTTGCAAGCTGGCTCGTGGTTGCCAGCTGAGAAGAGCCGGCAAGTCTGCACTTTTACAGGAGGTTTCCCAATTTTAAATGTTGGCCAATAATTCAGAAGTTTAAACATATTCGTGTGGGCCAAGGAAAATGCATCTGAGGGGCATCCCAGTTTGTGACCCCTGAGATGGGCTGCATCGGGAAAAAGCGGGGGAGGCGTGAAAGGTGGGTGTTAGCACCTTCTTAACTTGGCCTCGGTCTTGCCATCACCTGAACACTGGTTTCAGTCTGTCAGTCACACTCTGCTGAGTGGCTCTAGTATGATTTTTCTCTGTGTCTTAGTCTCCAAACTGAAATGCAAAGATCTTTTAGGTGTAAATAATTGGCTCAGAGCACTCACGTTCTGAAGCAGACGCTGCTGCTGGTGAGGACTGGGGATTGGGGGTAGCTCATTCTAGCTCCTCTTGTGCTCTTACCCAGTTTTCCACTGACAACAGTCTCAACCGTAAATGAAGCCTGGAGGAAATAGGGTAAGTCAAAGAAAAGAACAAAAAAAAGAAGCAAATAAAGTGATGACCATGTAAAAATAGGAAGAGGAATTAGATAGGGTGGGGGAAGGGTAGATTATGGATTTTGCCACTTTAGCCACGTGAAGGAAAGGTACAAATGTAAAATCTTTATTATTTTCTTAATTTATGTAGTATTTCTAAGGTGTCAGATTCTAAAGCAGCCGGTGCTAGATCTAGAAAATGTAGGGTCATGACAACATTCTGAATTTCTAGTTAGGTCTGGTCTTAGTTCTGGTTGCTTATGACAGAATATCATAGACTAGGTGGCTTATAAACAGCACAAATTTATTTTTTCTAGTCCTAGAGGCTGGGAAGTCCAAGATCAAGGTGCTGGCAGATTCGGTGTCTGGTGAGAGCCCACTTCCTGGTTCATAGACAGTCGTCTTCTCACTGTAATCTCACCTGGCGGAAGAGGCAAGGGAGCTCTCTGGGGTCTCTTTTATAATGGCACTAATCCCATTTATAGGTGACCATTAGGTCACTGCACCCTTGTGACCTAATCACCTCCCAAAGGCCCCACTGCTAAATGCCACCACGTTGAGTATTAGGTTTCAACATGTGAATTTTGCGGGAACACAAACATTCAGTCTGTAACAGGTCTTAAGGGAACTTTAGAGCCACAGGTTCTGTTGAACTCTTGGGCAAGTTAGGATATAATAAGTAAGTAATCCTAGGGAATAAGCGAAAACAGCAAAAACAAACAAAAGCCAGCAACAACAACAAAACTCAAAGCCATTTTAATTGTTTGAAGAGAAATCATACTGATTTACGTATTTACTTTAATGAATGCAAGAGTCAATAAGAGATCCAATTAAAACATCACCATTGAAAAGGCATGATTTGTTAAAAAGTGCTTGTGAATTTTGTTTCTGTGCTCAGTTCTACCAAATGTCCATCAATTCTTACAACAGAAAAAGAGGCAATATGGTACAACAGAAAGAACCTTTGGGTCTTTGTTCATGCTCGGATCTCTGTGGGGGGAGCACTTAACTCCTCTGTCCATTGATTTTCTCTCCTCATTTGAAGACGAGAGAAAATCCTCATTTCTCTCCTCATCATTGTTCATGCACATACTCAGGGAAGTACATGGTCTAATACGGTGTAATGATTTGTACATAAGAAAGGATCAAAAGCATAGGTTAAATTCTTATAACAAAATAGTAAGTTCACCATTAAAATGATGTTATAAATCTATACATACTGATAAGGAAAGATCTCCAAAATAATATGTAAAGTAACAAAAAGCAGTATGAAAAGAACATATAAGATGTGTTCCTATTTATGTTTTACATTTAAAAACAAACAAACAAAAAGACCTGTATGTATTTTTGTGTAGTTATATGCAGCGTAGGTTTGGAAGGAAACACAAACACATAAAAATAACTCTTAATAGTTACCTTTCCACATTGTATGACTTTTAAAAAACTGTTTATACTGAAACTGCTTTTGTTGAGATCAAGAATGATATCTGACATTTCAAATCTGGTGAGTTCATCTCTGTTCTCATCTGACTCTATCTTTCACTTAATATAGTGGTTGATCATTTGCTCCTGCTTGAAAAATGACTCTTTCAGTTTCTTGAGACCACATCTCCCAGTTTTCTCCTTGCCTCTCCTGCACCTTCTGTCTCTGTGGATGGTACTCTTCCACCTCACCTATAAATTTTGGAGAGCCCAGGGCTCCCCTTTATGCTGGTGTCCTTGCTTCTAATTTATATCTTCTTCTCTCACATACCTGACATCTCCAATTAGATGTCTAGTAAGCATCTAAGCCATAATATGACATATACGATGCTTTTCATTTCTATCCATCACCATGGTGCTCAAACCTTTTCCTTCCCAGTAAATGGTACCATAATTGATCTAGTTGCCCAAGCCAAAAGTAAAGCAATCTATTCTTGATTCTCTCCCTTTTCCTCATTTCCCCTCATGGAACCATTAAGAGATCCTGCTGGCTCCCCTGCTAAAATTTATCTTAAAGCTGTGGACCTGTGGGCTTTCCTCTCCTGCACTGCCACCAGCCTGGTTAATCTATCTCACCGTTGTCTTTGACTTGGACTGCAGCAGTTGCCTCTACTTCCACTCTTGTTCGTCTGTAGTCATTCTCCCCAGAGAGTAAGCTTCTTAAGACATACAAAGATCAGGTCTTTCAAAGACTTTCCATGGACTTTGGAATAAAATCCAAATTTTTCTTAATGATCTTTAAGGACCATCATGATCTGGCCCCTCTTACCTCCCTGAGCTAGGCTTTGAAATGCCTCCTTTTTGCTTATCACTCTCAGCCACATTGACCTCTTTCTATAAACATCAAACTCTTTCCCTTTGCCTGGAACATATTTCCTTTGGTCTTTGCATGATGGATATCTTCTCACCCTTCACATATCAAAGCAAATGTCACCTCCTTTGAAGGACCTTCGACAGTCATCCTTGCTAAAGTACACCCTTAATCTCATCTACCCAGCTTCTGTCTAGCTTTAACATGTTAGTTTCCTCTTTGATAACATATCTGAATCCAAAACCATATTGTTTCTTTATTTGATTGTTATTGGATTTTCCCTTCCAGGATAAAACTCAGTAGGGGCAGGGGCCCCATCTTATTAACTGTGGTATTCCCTCAATCTGGAATAATATCTGGTACATAAAGACCATCAATAGAAGAATAAATGAATGAATAAATATTTAAAATTAATTTGTACAGGAAAATAAATGATAGAGGAAGTAATAAATCTAGGGACTGAATTTCTCTTAACTGCCTTAGAACTCAAATCGTTTTATGATGACATACACAGTACTATCTCATTTTAGTGCAGACGTGGGGGAAGCCAGTTGGAGAGACTGTTTCATAAAATAAAAGAGGTATTGGCTGGACTTTGGATATTTGGATTCCAGTCTCAGCTCTGCTACTAGCTCAACCTGCTATTAGCAGGTCACTCCTCACTGAGATTATTTCACTTATAAAATCATAGAGCAGGTGAGCTATTTTCTGACATTCATTCTGATCCATTAATTACCATCTTGAACCAGTGTCACTTGTGATTTTACTGTTGGTCCACATTGCCCATCAAATGTGCCCTTTTCATATTCCCTGTTCTAATGTCTTTCCAAGCTTCCTCCTTCTCTCTTTCTCCCCAATACTTAGAATATTTCTTAGCACTTAAGCTCTTCCCCTGTACTCTGTTCTACCTGAAAGAGTGAATTTTGCAATTAGACTTGAGAATAACCTGGTTAGTCTTGAGACAGATATAGACTTTACCTATTCAGCAATGCACATGATAAATGAGGAACAAGTAACATTGCTTCTTTGTTTTCAGAGTACGTCTCTCACTGATACGAGAGTGTGATAACGAGAATGGTAATTATCATTACTGATGCTCATGAATTCCAGAAGGCAGTTCTGACCAGCAAAACATACTTAATACAAGTTCTTCTAAGGAATTTAATACGTTATGTGGTTTTTGGAGAAATGGAATACCTTCTAAAATGACAACAACACTAGAACAAATTTTTAAAAGCTTACCATGGAAATTAGAAATATATTGGGAGGGTGGTGGGTAGGAAGTAGGAAATAGAAGAAGCCAAGAATCAAGGGTGGACACAATTCATGAAAATGTTGGTGGAATATAGATTCTTCTTTACTCCACTGGCAAAGCTAAGCAAGTGTTTTCAGGTTTGAGTTTTCAAGCTTAGGCTTTGATTCCCCCCCGACGCACACCCCCACCGAAAAAAAGGGCAAAAGGTGAGCAGAGTGAGCGGGTAAGGAACAGGACTGTGTCTTAGGGCAAATTTGCTAGGCCCCAGCTCAAGGTCAGCCTTCGCTCTAGACAGAATGTTCCAATAATGTCCCTCAAGATACGGACAAGCTTTTCAGACTTACTCTTTGCACCAGCAGGAAGCCCTTTTCAAATTCATCTGTGCACGGAGGGAAAATGACAAAGATGGAGACTACTTGGAGGATTGGGAAAGAAATGGGGTCATTCCTCAATACCGGGAAAACTGAAGTCTCCCAGGAATGAGGTAGCGTGAGAGGGATCTCTAGAGTTCAACCATTCATTCATTTGGTTTCTCCAGGGATAACTTTGAGAGCTAATTGTGTACAAGATACTGGTAGACCCCAGAGCTTTTTCCCAGTGGAGCTTACCACCTAGTAAGCCTAAAGTGCAGGCCTGAAGCCAAAAAACCCAGTTCTCAGCATCAGTTTCTATCCCCAAATGCAATTCTGACATCACTGGAAAGCTGAGACTTTTGAAGGCATCAATTAATACCGTTTTAATAGCTTTTCACTAACACACCTCAAGTTTTTATTTCTATTTAGGGCTGCCAGATAAAAGAATATATTTTTAATAAGAGCTTGTCCCAAATATTGTACGGGCCATACTTTTATTAAAATAATTTGTTTTTCACCTGAAATGCAAATTTAACTGAGTGTCCTGTGTTATTATTTGGTATGTCTGACAACCCTAACTTATACGGAAATCATTTTGAGATTACAGTTAGGAAAAACACACTGATGATGAGACATTAGTACATGTAAATGCCATAAGGCACAGCTGAGGGTAAAGACTAACCAAAGCCCCAGTCTTCCATGACCACAGTAAATCAGGAGATTTCCCATGTTCCCTATGTCATGAAGTGTTTCTAGAAAACATTATCACTATATAAGAACCTGCTTGGAGTAACCACTCTTTATTTTACCATACATGTATAATGGGACATTAAGATTGGTTCTTTAGCTTATAGTGATATCTGTAACCCAGCCAATAAAGTCCCCCAGCCCCCCACCATGATGATTACTTCTTTGTTGTTTGGTAGAAAGACAATCTCTTTCAGCCCCTAGTAAAACATTTCATAAACTGTTCTTCTTGATTCCAAGAGACAAAGCTAATTTTCTCTGAGGCTGAGCTCTGTATACCTGACCCTTAAACCTCTGTAACAGAGGGTGTGGGTGGGTGTGTGTGTGTGTGTGTGTGTGTGTGTGTGTGTGTGTGTGTGGTGGGGTAGAGGTAGCTGTAGCTAACCTGAGACCTGCCACAACAAGGGCATTGAAATGAAAGCATCTATTTATCAGCCTTCTGATCAGCTCTCAGCTTTCAGATTGTATGATTATAGGAAAAGCGACACAGTGTACAGATTTGTAGATTTTGGAGATTTTAAAGCAGTGTCACTGTAAGAGTGCCCCGTCACAGGAGAAAGTTCCAACTCCATAGACATAAGTTCTAACCAGCAGTTGTTATTAACTGATAGGAACAGGGTCAGGAGTCCAGCCTGGCACAGAACCTGCTGAATTACCCCGAGAGAGCAAAGACTCCTGTGTGGCCCTAAACAAAGATAACACGATGAATCACTAGTACAGACAGCTGGCCTTTTCCAATTCCATGATTCTCCAACTCCAACCTTGGGGGCATTGGAATAACATCATAAGGAATAAAATTTAGAGTGTTTTCCCCTTTTGCACCAGTTCCAGCGTCCTGTGTATGAGTTAATACAATGGTAGGGAATTAGGAAGCCATTCTGTAAGGGTCAGTTTTCTCTTATCATCAGTGGTAAATAAAGCCTATGTTCAGCCTTGTGTGTCTAATTCAAGTTTATAGTTGAGCAAACCCTGTGAAGTGACAGGCACAGCTCTCTGCGTTTGTGGCATAATTTACAATTTGAATCTGATATGTTACATGACTAGGATACGATAGTCATGGGAAAAATGATGCCTCACAGCTTTGTAAGAGTTAATGGGATATGTTTTTATTAAATCCTTTAAAATGCTCATTGTGTTATGTATATATTTTAATTCATTAGAATTGTTTTTTCCCCATTTCATTATGATTTTCAACATACAGCAAAATTAAAGAATTTAAAGTGACCACCACTATACTTACTGTCTAGAATCCATCATTAACATTTATATGCTTTCTTTATCACATATTTATATACCCATCCATCTTTATTCATCTATTAGTCCATTGAATTTACATATCTGTGCATCTATCTATCATTATTCATCCATTTATCCATCTAATTTTTGATGTATTTCAAAATAAGTTGCAGACATCAGTCCATTCCCGTCCAAATACTTCAGCATGCATGTCATTAATATTTTTCTGTTTTTTATGTAAAATTTACATACAATGAAACTCACAAATGTTAAATGTATAGTCTTTGAGATTTAACAAATGCATACACATGTGTAACCTAAACCCCTTTCAAGATACAGATTGTTTCCATCACCCCATGAGTCCCTTCCCAGTCACCTGTCTCCCCACCCAGAGACAATCACGGTTTAATTTTTTCCTACCATAAATTAATTTTGAAGGGTTGATTTTTAAAAATTAAGGTCTAATTTATAGAGTAAAATTTGTCCTTTACAGTGTACAGTTCTGTTAGTTTTGATAACTGTAGACAGTTATGTAACCCCCGCCACAATCAAGACATAGATCAGTTCCATCACCACCAGCAATTCTCCTGGGTTCTTTATAGTCATCCCTTTCCTCCACACCTAGCTTCTGGCAACCACTGATCTGTTTTCTGTCCCTATAGTTTTGCCTTTTCTAGAATGTCATATAAATGGTATAATATAGTACGTAGCCTTTTTGAGTCTGGATTCTTTCACCTAGTATAATGCATTTGAGATTTCATGCATGAGGTTGTGTGTATCAGTGGTTTGTTCCTTTTTATTGCTGAGTAGTGTTCTATTGTGTGGATAGACCACAGTTTATCCATTCACTGGTTGAGGGACATTCGGATCATATCAGGTTTTGGCAATTATGAGTAAAGCTGCTATACACTGAACGGAATACGTTTTTAAGTGTACTATGAGGTGGATTTGCCTGACCCAGGTTTTGGTGTTTATTTGTAAATTCCCACTCCACTATCAGACACAGGACAAATGCACAATCAGTAGTTGCTAGAAGTGTGAATTATATGATTTGGTAGAGAATTGTTTAGTTATTTCACTCCTATGAAATTTGCAGCAGAAATCCCAGTTGTCAGTATGCATTACATGACATTTTGCATTTTGACTTCGGGAACCTGAAAAAATATCATTAACTGTTTGAATTTCATAGTTTAAAATGTCTCACGGGTGATTTTTTCCAAGTGGGTTTGGAGCATTTTTATGTCCTCAGCAGAACAAATATTTTGATTTTCTAGTCTCATTTCAGAAGCCAGTATGTATAATCCACCCTGATGCTCTGAGCACCAAGGGGGAAGACTTGATGGTGAAGAAGCAAGAAAAGTGAGACTGGGAAAAAAGGATATGGATGAGGGGAGGGCTCCACGTAGCAGTAACAACCACCAATAAATATTTCATTGGGCTGCTGTGTGGCAGCGGTTACACCAGGTCAAGTCGCCTAACAGGAAGTCGGCTTGATGCAGGGTTTAGTGAGCTGAGAGACTGATGAGGCGATAAATTTCACCGTAGGATTGTGCTTTTGTTTTGGTCAGAGGTCCAGTGCCAAATGTGAGAAGCTTCTGCCAGGTGCCTACTGGGATGAAACCTGCTCGTCTCTTCTTGCTTCCTGCATTTTCTGTGAAAGCAGAAACAATTTGGTCATTTTATTTACATGCATGTATGTGTGTGTGTGTGTGTGTGTGTGTATTTATAATATAGTTGGAGATAGCAAACCAGAGTACTTGCTTTTTTCATTTACTCAGTATTCCATAGAAATGTATTGAGCAGCTCTCAAATCCCCACACTTTTGAAACTTTGTCAGAATAATCAGACCTTAGTAAAAGAAAAAAGATTGCTATGCAGTTTTGTCATTATTATAAGAGTTAAGAGTAGAGATGAAATTTGACTTATTTGCCTCAGTGAAGTCTTATTGGGATGATAATCTTCCCTCCCTTCTCTGAGCTAAGAATCAAGAAGGAAACAGTCTTATAGAAAGCTTTGGATTTAGCACTGCATCAAAAGGTGCTAAATGGATAAACTTCAAATAGGAATAAAAGGACATGAGGCCATCTAAATAGGTTAATATTTGGTAATTATGTGGCTAAACAGTATGTGGAAACAAAGAAAACCAAGTGATTTTGCAACATACTTGGAATTTTGTTTCTAGAAACAGGCATATTCCCCACCCCCCATGTAGAGTTTGTAGATGATTTCTGAGAATGTCATCAGGGATACATTTTTCTGTATAGGTACATCATTGTTCAGATTAGGTTCATCAGTCGCTTTAACACTCAAGGAACATCAATAATCTGTCTTTGTGTTTGTAGACCTGGATGCTGCTTATGAATTTACAAGCATACAAGTTGGTTAATGACCCTCCCAGGATAGAGGGGAAGCACATCCTTGACTAGCTCTCTCCCCCACTTCTGTTCAAGGAAGCTGATGTAGCACCAGGAAAACACTGTGGTACTTTATCCTTATTATAACGATAGCTCTGTTACAACGTTATTGAGTTACAGTGCCTTGGCTTCTTTCAAGATCAAATTTACTCATAATTGCAGCTGTTACAATGGCAATTTGTTACACTTAAAATGCTTGGCTCTCGGGAATGCCACTATTAAGGAGAGTGAAGAGGGAGTTTGGCTGCCAGGATCAAATGGATTTAGACCTGAGGAAAACCAAAGGGAAATAAATACACGCATACCCCATGGAAGCCTCCAACCACCAAAGCCAGCCAACAGACGGGGAGCATGGCCTGAAAAGCTCCCCTGCTTTTTCACTCTAGGGCTTTCTCAACAGGAGACTGGGCCTATGCAACGCTTGCCAGGGAAAAAGGAAAATTATCAGAAAGCATGCTAATCCTTACTAGTGGTTGCCTACAGGTCTCTGAAATGCTGAACTATGAAACATCTTTCTTTTCTTGAATACACATCTTTCTCAAAAAATGTTTTCAGTTTGACACTAAATATTGACTGCATCCTAATGAAAACCTCCATTTTGTGGTTCACATTCAAAAAGGATAATTTGAAAGAAAAGCTAGTAGTTATCAAGCCTCTACTATATGTGGAAGCCCTGTGCTATGCAATTCATGAACGCTGTCATCTAATGCTTTTGACAAACTTTAAAAGAAGGTGCATTTCTTTCCAGGAGAAAGACTCAGAGAAGTTAGGTGGTTTTGTCAAAGCATATACTGTTTTCACTCCACCATGCTTACTCCTGCCTTTGACAAAGATATAAAGCAGGAGGGTAAAAAGTAGCAATTAAGAAAGATTAACATTACTTAGGCAGGGACTCCAAGGCAGGCTGAAAGATCAGCTTTCCTTTCTCCCCGATTCTTCAAATCCCCTCTCACCAACACACGTACTTTTAAGTCACTTTCAGTGATTTAAGTAATTTTAAATAGCTTAAAACACTTAGTTTGAAACGGTAGCCTCCAATTAATTCAATTATTACATACTTAATTGGAGCCAGGATACTACTGTTACATCTAAAGATAAGAAAAAAGTCTTCATCATAAATACTGATTGGCTGCTTATTATGGGTCAAGCCCTGTTGTAGGTGCTTTATATATACTATCTCAGTGTTTTGCAACCTTTTTTCTCATTATTGTCCTCCTAAGGAGAAAAATTAAATTAAAATTAACTTTATTAATTTGAATTTGAATTTAATTTAATTTCTCTATAACAAGAAACATCAAACAGTAATGAATATGTCTTTGCCAGGCAGGGTTGTGCTTGGGCGCACCACCACCATTGTAATGTCTCAGATCACCCTCCAGTGATAGCATTCTTGGTGAGAATACATTCATGCTCTTGACGACCCTAAGAGTGAGGTCCTGTGATTAGTCTACCTATTTTACAGATGAGAAAACAAAGACCCTGAGAGGCTTCATAACTTGCTCAAG
Source organism: Hyperoodon ampullatus (assembly GCF_949752795.1). Taxonomy (NCBI): domain Eukaryota; kingdom Metazoa; phylum Chordata; class Mammalia; order Artiodactyla; family Ziphiidae; genus Hyperoodon; species Hyperoodon ampullatus. The sequence goes on from NC_136919.1 coordinate 83,230,367, forward strand.
AAGCTAGTTTCCAGGCTGTACCGTCTTCACCACTGTACTCTGTTGCCTCTGTTTAGTCATTGATACCAGTGGATGCCTTTCTGCAAATACATTTTATGCCTCAAACAGTACTCTTCGTTAGCAACATGGTCGAGTCTGTCCAAGTCTGTGGTGTTTGTTACCCCCTGGTTAACACACATTTGAATTCTGGCCTTGGCATACTTTGTAGTTCTCAGCGTGAGCCCTTTACTCTGTCCCCTGTCTCAACCCTTTACTCTTTTATCTTCTTTAATCCTTTTGATAACCTATGGGGTGAGTAGGTGTTATTAACCTCATTTTACAGAGAAGTCAGGGAGGAGCTGGGAGATTAGGAAACCTGCCCAGGGCCACAGGGCTGGTAAACTACTGACCTAGGCAAGCAGTCCAGACGGGTTATATTCCAAAGCCCATGCATGTCCTGGGTCACTTCCCAGATAATCTCCCATGGCAGCATAAACTCTGGGTGGGCTTCCAACATCTCATCATGCATTTGAAAATCTATTAATATCATTTAAACGGTTCTTTGAAATAATTCTACATTCATGGACAAAACAGAGTGAGTTAAATGTATCTTCTGCCAAACCTAAGAGATTAATAGAAAGATTTGTACATAATTTAAGGTACAAGCTAGACAGAAATATTGGAGTGATAGCTAGAAGGCACTGCTGCCTGAAGATCAATTAGAAAGGAAGATAAAATATCTTGGAACTTGGGCAGGATTATGAAATGGATGCAGTTTTTCCTTGGTGGCTTGCCTCTCACTGGAGTCTTCTCTCTCCCCTGTATCTTTACATCTTTTTGTTCTCAGCATCCTCAATATTCTCTTCCTCAGCAATTCTGAGACTGACTCTCAAAGCCTTAATTCACAACAAGTTACAAAAGATCAATTATAGCTTAAAGTATTATTCCTCCCCAGAGGATTTGTAATTTGGCAGAAATTGAAGCTTAGGGGATAAATGTTAAGGGTGACAGTTTCGACTCAGGGTGGAGAAATTCATAGGAGGGCTTTACTGAGCTCCTGGCATCCTCCCAGATGGCTGTTGTGTACAGACTCACCCATAGGCCTGTTTCTCAGGTTCTAAATCAAATTGGGCGTTGGTTTCATGGGATTTCCTATATACGCACCTTTTCCAAGATGTGAACTCCGTGCCCAGCTTCTCCTGGTGATTGTGTCTTGTTAGGAAACCAAATCTTGACTCAGTCCTGGCAGAAGGCTATGGGCCCAGTGATGAGTGAGATGGCTTCTCCCGGTGGCCATGTGGGTGGTCTTGCGTGCCTTAGTTTCTCCATCTGTTTTAGTGGAAAGGATCCTAACATTCTTGGAGATACCAGAACGGAATGTGCTGTGTAAACACTAGGCAGTGTTGTTACAATAAATAGCAAATTAGTGACTCTAGTTTAAATTTCCTACACTTGATGACTTGTGGGTGTACCAAAGAATCAGAAATTGTCACTAGGAAAAAAAATCTTCCTCCTATTTTCTGACAAAAACAGAATTTTAGGATTTTGGCTACCATCTGCTGAAAAGTGCAGTTCTGCCTCTCCCCGTGGAAGGCTGGAATGGGGGCTGCAGTAGAGTCTGGCATCCTCCTAATTAGCTGGGTTGTTGAGTTCTGTCTCAAGTGTTCTAACCTGTGTCGCTAGCTTTTTGGTTTTCTAATTTTTACAAATCTTTTTTTTTTTTAATTTAAAATATTCTATTGAAATACATTGCCATATTAAGATTGACATTTCTGTTAAGCAAGAAGAGATGAGAATATCTCTGTTGTAACAGTCTAGCTTGTTATGGAGACAAGCATGTACATATAGAGAGTGATGGCTTGGTGGTGGTTGAGTGCCTTGACTGTCTCTTTTAGGTGATTCTATTTTGAGAGATTCTGCTTCCATCTCACGTCCCCCCAAGGATCCAGAAGTAGGCAAACAGATCCTCTTCTCTCACCTGACAGTGATAGTTTATGAAACAGAGAAAAGAATATCGACTTCGTGCCCTGAATCCCAGATCTTAGATTTGTCCTGTGCAGTATGCCATCATTTATTAGGAATAATAATATCTGCCTTGTCTATCTAACTGGGTTGCTTCGAAGCCCCGATGACATTTGAAACTGCTTCGTAAACTCAAAAAGATTCTGTAAAAGTAACACATTAGTGATAGTAAGTGTAAGGTCGAAATTGGGGTAAACCTAGTTAACTTTCTATGATGCCTGGGTGAGAACAGGCCCCTGCATCAGGCCCAGAATAAACTCAGCCTTTGACCCAGTTCAGGCTCGACTGTGGTCAGGACTTGACCTCTCTGTGCTCCTGTCCCAGTTAGAATAGAGTGGAGTTCAGGAGTGGAGAATGAAGCCAAGTTTATTAGGACATTCTACTCTGTGTATTTCACAGTGGTTTGTCCAGCCTGACTGTAAACAGCAGCTGGAAGACATTTTGCTTTCTGAGTCCCCATGTGTATCCATGGAGCTTGGAGTTCAGAGGAAAGGCTTGAGCTTTAGAGGCTAAAAAACACTATGTTCAGGAAGCAGGCCACTACCTCTAAGATTCATGAATTTGAGACACTCTGGGACTCAGTTTATTCTGTGTGGCAGGGTTGCTTTAGAGATTAATTGAGATAATGCACATGGAATTTTCTTTCCATGGAAGACCCTGGGTCCTTGATTTGGAGTCAGAAAAACTATTTCTGTTTTTATCTTTCATTGACAGTGAACATTTGGGCAAACGATTTTAGTCTATGAACAAAAGTTTCCTTCTGTATAAAATGGAAATTATAGTAAGAACTCATAATGATATAAAGGTTACAGAGGTTGATTTATGCAAAAGACATGTTGTAAACTTGAAAGCAGTGTATTCATTCATTTATTCATTCAATCAACACTACACACTACTTTGAATTCTTGCCCACAAGGAGTTAGCAATCTAGAGGTAGACAGACAGAGAAGGTGACAATTACAGCACAGTAGGGTTAGGCCTCTGATGGAAGTGTGCCCACAACATGGAGGGAACATTGAGAAAAAAAGTGTACTTATTTGAGGAATCTGGAATATCTTCCCAGAGGAGGGGAGACCCTTAAACCAGCCATTATGGAATAGAAGTTGGCCTGTGGGCAAGAAAATTGACGTGGTACAAGGAGGTTCTAAAAAGACTGGTGAGACTTCCAGGCGTGGGACAGGGAACGATGGTCCCTTCATTTTGGCTGGAGCTTAGGGGTGTGTGTGTGGGGGGGCAGGTAAGGTGGGGAGGTACAGAGGAAGAGTCTGATAAGGAGGTACCCTAGGAACCACGTCTTGAGGAACTGCTTATTCCATACCCAAGCATGTAGGCTTCAGCTTGCACGTGTTAGGGTGTCATATCCTACATGTGAAACTACAGAATACCATGTCCTTATTAAATGATGATGCTACTGAGCTACCATGAGCTGCACATGCAGTCTGACACTCCTCACCACCCCCCCTCCAAGATTAGAGAAGGATTTGCACTAATCCAGTGAGCTTCTTCCCTAAGCAGTCCACCACATTCCAGGCTCTGGGGCTCTGGCACAAGCAGAGATATTTGCCAGGTGAAGCTTAAGAACCCTTCTGAGAGTCAGCTCACCTTCGTCTCATCTGCAGCAATAAACATTCAAGTTGAAAGAGCATTTATTGGGCACCGCTGTGTGCAGGGCACAGCACTGTGCTAAGTACAGGGGAGAAATAAGGATGTGTAATGACAGTAGCTGCCTGTTGTCGAGCCCTCAGTGTGGGTCTGGCATGGTTGTAGGTGCCCTACTTGTGTTAACTCATTTAAATACTCCAAAGCCCTCTGGGATGGGTGTTTTAATCCCTATTCTTCCTAGCTCAGAACAAGCAGTTTTGCGTACACACCTAGCTTGTAGAGGAGCTGGGCTTTCAGAGTCGGGTGCCCAGGACCCGAGTCCATGCTCCAACGCCTACTCGTGGCATATGATGGAGACAGATGTGTACATGACTAAACGAATAGAAGGTGGAGACTTGAGAGTGAAGGAGATTGTAGGAAATAACATAGACAAGAGTTAGGGTCCTTCTTCAACTGTAAAATAAAAATAAAAGGTTTATTACAGGATAAAATAAAAAATATAATAAAAATAAAAGTAAAATATAAAAAATTTTTATTTATAAAAATAAAAAAATAAAAATCTTTCTTTTGCTTACATTTCTTAAATCCTAAGTCAGAAGAATCAGTCAGGGCAATTGTCAGATTCTAACAGGCTCACTAATTGAAGGGGAAATGAAAGAGTGGGGAGGAATGAGATTAGTTGCAAACAACTGGAGTTAAGGGAAACTCAACAGGCTAGACTTTGGAAGGAGTGAGAAGTCTGAGAAAGCTTTGTGGGCAGCTCATCATTGAAAGGAAGTGGGGGTGAGGGAAGCAAAGCCATAGAGAGAAACTGTCAGAGAAAAAACGAATTTTAATATTCAGGGAAAACAGAGGGCATGTGATCATGGGGAAAAGACATGATCAAGGAAAGAGCAAAAGAAAATTTAAAACACCGAAGATTGCAAATTTGATCTTGTTAGTATAAAGTTCAGTTTATTCTTTTTATTTATCACAGGGTTGCATTTATTTATTACTCCCCAAATCGTATGTATGGGCGAGAAGGGCAGAGGGGAGCATCGGGCATCCTCAGGATTCCCGCCATGCTCTGCTCACTAACATCCAACAGCTGTTTGCCAAGTGCCTGCTAGGAGCTCAGTTCTCTGTGAGGTTCCACAATGAATTCTGATCTTCCAGAGTTTTGAGAGTGAAGAGGGGTGCAGATGATGCCAGGACAACAGGCTTGAACTGCAATGGTCCTGTCCAACAGGGACATCTAGTCACCCTGTTCATGACGAATAGGGCTCTCTCCAGGCTCAACTTATTGACTGTCTTGTAAGGCAAACTGCAGCCTGTATGTAATCAGAATGAAAAGTGGGGTGGTAGAGTGCTGAAGGACTGGGTCAGGCAGCAAGTGCTGGAAGAAGGACAGCTTCTTGCTAATCTAACAGAGGAGCTGTGTGGCTTAGTTGTGGCCCTGATTCCACCAGTTACTGTCTCCCCCAACTGGATTGAGTCTTTGTGATTGAGCTGAGCCTGAAGTTCAGGCTTCCTGATTGCATCTGGTGCCTCTATGTAGCCTTATCTCCCATGCCTGGCACAAGATGGTAGGGCTGGTGTACTCCTACAGGGAAATGATTCAGGATTGTGCTGACTTGATACAAAGTGATTTAGCCTCCAGAGAAAATCCAAGAGATTTAAAGCCTTTCAATTGACTAGTGCCAACATTTTCTTTACAGTTAATTTAGCAACCAATGGATATTTTAGAATTCATTCTCTCATTGAATCATTTAAATGAGTCTCCAGTATAGCAGCCACCAGCCACAGAGGGCCATTGTGTATTTGGCACGTAAATTTACTTAATTTAATTAACTTTAAATTTTAAAACTTATCCTTGACCCAGTTATTAGAAATCGTTTGTGTCTGATACAGTTTGGGTATGTGAATCTACTGTTTCAACTGTCAATTTTATGGAAGCTAAGTACAGATAGAGTATGATTGATGAAAATTTGGTATCTTAATTGAGATCTGTAAATGTAAAATACATGCCTGATTTTAAAGACTTAGAACCAAAAAACTGAACATATCTCATTAATATATTGAAATATCTCATTAATAATTTCTATATTGCTTACATGATGAAATAATAACATTTTGGAGTACTGGCTTAAAGACTTATTAAAATTTATTTCACCTGTTTCTTTTTGCTTCTTTAATGGGTGGGGTCCCTAACAAATTTAAAATGATACACGTGCTTGCTTTCTCCTTTTATTGGGTAACACTGCTTCAGGTGTTGATTACCTGCAGTGTCTCCAGCTCTGAGCTCACCACAAACAACAGTCGTGGAGGCGGTGAGGTTCCTGCCCTGGTAGAGCATGCGGTTACTGTGGGGAGGATGGAAAATAAACAGATACACACAAATAATCGGCATGAATTCAGGTTGTGGTAAGTGCTGGGAAGCAGTTATGCAGGGTGATGCTGGAGTAATTGGGGCAGGGAGGCCCCATTTAGAGAGTGTGGTGGGGGAAGCCCTCCCAGAATACATGATTGAACTGAGACCTTGGAGGATGAGGAGTTGCGGGAGGGATCATAGAAGGTTTCTTGGAAGAGAAGGTTTTTGATCTGAGTCCTGAAGGGTGGGTAAACTGTGCTTCCCTTAGCTCATTCAGAAAGACTTCTTGGGCTACTGGGTCAAAAGGAGGATATAGAGAAAGCTCCTGTGGCTTGAGACCTGGCTTGGCAACTCGGAAGGCTCAGCTCCAGCTGAGCCAGGGGCCAGGCAATCGGCCAGCACATGAGGAAAGAGTCTGTTGGCAGATTCACCCTCCTGGAGCCAGCTGGATGTTCAAGGCTAGGAATGTGACAGGGTGGCCCTTCCATAAGAATCCAGACACTTTCGGTTTTGACAACTGGGTATTCACAGCAGAATACACAGTAGGTTTTAAAACCATGGTGTGTGTGCCTGGCTCCATCGCTCCACCTAAACTTGGAAAGGGACAGAACGCACTGGGATTGATAGTCATTGTCATCTGCTCCTGGAGGTCTCAGCAGAGATTTGAAAGTGGACTGAGAACCAGCATAACATGCCCCATCTGTAGAGAGTGGCTCTGTCAGTGGGTGTCATGGAACCAGGAAGACATCACCCCTGACTGGCTAGCACAGATTGAAATGGGACCAGTAAAAAAGTGATGAGTGGTGACAGAGTCCCAAATGGGCATCTTCAGGGACCCAGCCCTGGTCCTGTCTTGCTTCATAAGAAACTGTGTGTGTAATGGTTAATCGAGTGGGTTCTGGAGGCAGGTCTTGTCTGAGTCCTGCTTTGCCAATTACTAGCTGTGGGAACATGGCAGAAAACTAAACCTATCTGAGTCCCAGCTTCCTCATCCATGATAATGTCCTTTACACGATGCCAGCTGACCTCCTAGGACTGTTAGGGGGATTACACGATAAGATATATACACAGAGTCTCGCTCATAGAAAGTGCCCGATAAATTGTAGCTATTCTTATTATTGGCATCATGTTCGTTATTCCCTTTTTTCTTTCTTTTATTCTTTTGAAATACCATAGAAAAGCAAAGTTAAAAGATCAGCTTGGGCTATAGCTCACTGGTTAGTATTTTGGGGATACTTGATCTGACGCAATCAAGAGAGAGATCACTGCTAACATCGTTCTGGGGGAAAATAACATAATCTTGGCTCTTCTGGGCTGCAGACTTTGGCAAACCACAGAAATCACAGCTTTCCTCTGAAATTGCTCTCACATTTCCAGTTCCAACAATTTACAGTGAAAATCTAAGGAGATTTTGTGTTTAAAATAAGCAGCTTGGAAGAAGAAGAATTACGGGGGAGGCATCTTCACCTGAATCATTTTGTTGGCAACAACTGCCCTACAGCGTCCTGACATTTAGTTTTCGTTTGGTTCTTAGCCAACTTAGAGAGGTGTGGACTCGTGCCAGGCAAGGAAGAGCAGGTAGTGTCGGAGCATTTGTTTGAGTTCATTTTTACTCTTGGTTAAAGAATAATTGAATGATGGCTTATAGTGTAGTGGAAAAGCATGGACTTAGCTGTGGGTTTACATCCCAGCTCTGCATAGTCTCATGGGTAACATTGGGCTTTGCTTAGCTTTTTGAATATCAGTTTCTTTAGCTGGGAAATGGAGATAACATCCAACCTTTTGTTGAGAGGATTAGAGACCGTATGGATAGAGTACCTGGGACTGACAGTGTGGTACTTGGTGAGCAGAGCTGATGACACTGGCAGCTGCATTGCTCTCCTGTCTCAAGAAAGCACATTGACCTGTAACAGGGTAAAAGTCCTTTGGCCAGAATACAGACAAGTCAGTGTTCTGAGAGTTCCTTGTGTCTTGGTTTTTCATTTTCGTTTCTTTTTTTTTTTTTTTTTTGATATTTTTACCTCAAGACAGTGAATATTTATATTGCTTGACTAATATGTTTTAAAACTTTGAGTGTTCTCAGAACACTCTTCCTGGCATTATCTCAGCGTTCTTGAATATTTTACACACATCTTGGGTTAAAAGCAATGAAATAAAACTTGTGTTTAGAACACGGTTGTAAAAAATGCCAACAGTGGAATGAGTTATGGGGCGGTCAGCACAAGCCCACCAAAGACTGGTGGCCTTCACCAAGCCGTGCCTCCTTTGCACCTGGGATGTTTGTCCATTGTATTTGATGGTTACTAGGTGTGCGCCTGGGCATGTTTTACGTATGACTGAGGGAATAAAGCCCACAAATGCCAATGCATGACTAACAACAGCATAATTTCGGTTTGATGAACGCCATTGTTAATTCATGCTTCATCTCAACTTCACGTATTAATTAGGTCCTCACTGCATATCTGCTGTATATGTTTACAAGGCTATTTCCTTGTAGGCTCACATTTTAAATCCGGCAGTTCATTGTCAAAATTTAGAAAGCCACGTTTGTTTTTAACAGCACTCTTGTCTCTTCCTGCCCATGTCGGGGGTCATTATCCACGTTGGTTCACTTTCGCTTAAAAGCCAAGCATCAAATGTTAGACTGTGTAATGGTGGTCAAAGGGAAGGCCTCAGAGGAGGAAGACCTTTCTTATCACTGTAACCTCACTTGGATTCAAGTTCGTTATTTGTAAAATGTAAGGTTTGAGCTAGATAATCTCTAAGATCTCTGCCCAAAAGGCAAAGAATCTGCGGCAGGACATGAGAGGCTTCTAACTAAGGTGTACCGTAGGCCTTGATCCCATGTTTATTGGTGACTTTTTTGGTGAGGCTCTGTCCCCCTTTCTTAGGTGTATGAAGCAAAAACTAATAGATGCAGAAAGCTAGTTTTTTGCTTTTTTAGTCCCTGATTCCAGAATAGGAGGGAATTCTTGGGAAGAACAACATCCTGAACTCTGGACCTGCCACATGAGGGCCACAGATTGCCAACAGTGATGGGATTTGTAGTTAGGAAGTAGAATCCAGCCTGTGAGCTGTGGAGGGCACATTAGAGAGAGACAGCGGAGGGTGGATGACAAGCACGGTATGATGTGCAAGTATACAGATAAGGTCCCTGCCTGCAAGGCGGTTTGCCCTGTGATGCCATCTTGGCTGCTCTGGGTGCTAAGCCCCTGTATCAGCCAGTGCATCTAGAAGTTAGTCCAGGGTTAATGCTTTGGGTGCATACCAGCTTGTACTGAGGCAGGGCTGGAAAGGGCCCTGGAGGTAGGTCAGAGAAAGGAGAAATCTCTCCAGAAGTCATGATGGAAGTCAGTTTCAGCAGATTGTTTACCATCTGGGAACTGGCCAAAATGCCTATTGGAGATGGTTAGACTAGCGATTGGGAAACCAAAACTCTTGACAGTTTCATCCTATTCTAGAGGATGTGGGGTAGCTAGAAAGTGAAAAAGGACATCATGGTTGTCACCTGCAGTGCTTCTCTTGACAAAAGTTTTTTAATAGCTACTTATAAATAGGACATTTATTGGGTACTCCACCCAGAAAGAGAGCAACTTACCATCCCAACCTCAGGGGAATGTGCTCTTGAAAAATCTCTCTTCTTTCTATAGAGATAGTCCTGTTTTTAGTGGTTTTACCGACTTCAATTAAATTCAATTAATCGCAGGTGGACCTACCCATGTTTGAACCCCCAGTGTGTCCTCTTAACCTGTCAATAAACATATTTGACAGTTTGGCCCCAAGAGTGGTAAGGGTAGTGGAAAGGAACTATTTTCTACCAAACACCTACTACGTCCCCGTCACTTTGGCTCACAACACACCAAGGTAACTGATAATTAGATAGGTCAAATCACTTGGGCAAGGTTACATAGTAAGTGTTGCCTTCTAGAATTAATCTAGAACCATCTAGTTTTGTCTATCCGATTTCTACACAACATATACTGTGAAACCATTCAGCCCTGCACATTATATCTTTACATAAAGGAAAACTAGTTCTGCCTCTGCATGGCTTTTTGTTCTCTCCATGCAGGGCACAATCAGCCTCAGTAAACAGAGAGCCTCCAAGGGGAAGGAGGTAACCCATTTCCACTTGAGTCTCACTGCAAATACAAGGTGACAGGTTTTAGCCAGGGCCCAAAAGGAACTATGACGTGCTTCAGATGTTCAGCTTTCACATCACCCCTTTGGCTGAGGGTTCCTGTTTTCTCTATCGTTGGCCCACTTCACAAGACACAGTGTAGCAGGAGGAACATGCCGAAGCTTTCCAGAGGTTGCAAGATAGAACATTTTAGAGCAAGAAGGGACCAGGGAGAATCCTATGTTGCTAAGGCATATGCCCTTTGGTGGTGTAATAACTCCACCTCCTGGGCTGTAAGTAAGCTCCTGGAGGGCAGAGACCAGCCTGATCTTAATTGCCAGCAATTAACTAAATTGTCTCCCCTGCTCCAGGAAGTCAGAGGCCTGTTGGTGGACTCACTGATAAAACACTAGTGCCTGGCACCTGGTTGGTGCTCAATAAAAGGGTCTCCAATCAGGTTGATTTGAAAGCTTAGCAAGGACCACCTATATCAAACAAGTGTGAGGTCAGTCTCAGGAGCTAGGCCAGTTGAGGCAAGGCCTTGAACGCCAGTCCAAGTCTGTTACAAAGTTCTGCTCTATTCTTCGTGCATTTACAGGCAAATTAATTCATTCAGCAAATACTTACGGCACCTCCTTTGTCAGCCAGATAATCTGCCAAATGCCAGGGACAGCGATATGGGAAGTACAATCTCTTCCTTCTAGGAAGGTAAGCTTTCATGGGGAAGCCTGACAAACCAATAGTTCAAAGGCTTTTATTGTTTTGTTTTGTTTTTTTTACGGTACGCGGGCCTCTCACTGTTGTGGCCTCTCCCATTGCGGAGCACAGCCTACGGATGCGCAGGCTCAGCGGCCATGGCTCACGGGCCCAGCCGCTCCGCGGCATGTGGGATCCTCACAGACCGGGGCACGAACCCATGTCCCCTGCATCGGCAGGCAGACTCTCAACCACTGCGCCACCAGGGAAGCTCTCAAAGGCTTTTTAATAATGGTTGTGGTAGAGGTAAGCATAGGTTGCTCAGAATGCACCAGAGGAGGAAAGCAGGTGCCTTCACCAAGAGGGTGCTAGGATAAAAGAATTTACCTACTGAGGTCCTCTGGAAGAGTTTGGAGGATGAAAGAAATGAGGGGCAAACTTTATAGAAATCCAACCAGGGAATTATTAGGGATTTCAGTGAGAAAGATATGAGAAAATCAGCATCTCAGGGTGATGGCTATGGAAATGCTGAAGAGTTGTCAGATCTGATCCATCACTGGTGGGGACGATTTGATATGGTTTGTGGAATCTTTTTGTGACCTTCTGTATTGTGAGCTTATTTAATTATTTATATTATCATAGAAATCATTATGTGCATACCTACTTCCTTTTCTAAACACGGCCTTGGTAAACTCTAAGACATATGTGTTCATTAGAATTGTTCTATGGAAGGTCCAGAAACCCACTTTAATGGAGAAACATCATGACTGCCCTTAGTGGAATTCTGTCATCAGCATAGCTTTCCCTGGTTCCAGTCTTCCACCCCAGGCTACTGCTGATTACTCCATAAGAAAAAAAGAGCTGGCAAGTTTATTTGCACAAAACAAACAAACAAACAATGAGAAATCTTAATTCTCAGAGGTTAATGTAGGTTGCCCTAATGCTAGACAAAAAGCAGGTCTAAAAATTTTAGAGGTTCAGTAGAATTTTACTCACCACGTGGGATCTCAGAACCTTTGAGATTGTCTTTTCTGGTATGAAGCAAAAAACATTATTCAAGAGATGGCCTACTTTGGAGGGTGGGGAGGAGGGGATATTGATTGGCCTTACAGTTTATCCACACCTCCTTGACCTTGGAGGCAACTCTCTGAACCCCTGGGCTCAGCTCACTGCTCTGGCCTAACACCTTGAGCTTGTAGAGAGGGACATTGAAACTAAAGAGGTAACAGGGCTGGATTGTACAGATCTCCTGATTTCCAGTCCAGTGTGCCTTTGTAAAACTTTGACCTTCAGTGTCACATTCTGGTCAATTGGGACTGAACTCAAGCTTGCAGCTCTTGGGCTAATGAAAGCAGTAAACTCCTTGGTGGGCATAGTTGGGCATACCAACACATCGCCATGGCTGCATGGTGGGTAGTCTTGTGTCAGGAACTGCACTAAGGATCTGTCATGAATCAGCTCCTTTAGTCTTCAGATCCAATTGTCTGCCCCATGTGACATTCAAAGGTTAAGTAACTTGTCTGAGGTCAGTGTGCTTTTCAGTGGACAGTTCAGCATTCTCAAACACAGGTTGCATGGACTCCAGAAACCCCGCTTTTAATCAGTAACCATCATGTCTTCCTTTGTCTCATCTTGTCAATTCAGTCTAATTCAAAGCATCTGGGTAACTAAGGATTTGGTTACAATGAGTTAGTGTTTTGTTTTGTTAATTTGGGAGAGTTTTAGGCCTTGAACTTCCTAGGCTCTTAAATTACAAGTCAGAAGGTATCCTTGAGGGAAAAAGGATTTCTGTCATCACTGCCAAGGCTGTGCTGAGAATTCTTTTCCTGATTCAGATTTTTATTTTTCATTCATCAGACAATTCTCCTGTCATTTGCAGACTTAACTGAGTGTCTTAACCCATTTTAAAATGCTTCCAGCTGAGTAATTGAGCACCTCCGCAAAATTCCTTACATTGATGATAAAAGCTCCGGTGTTATGCCATTGTGTCCTACTTTCTTTCCTCCTTCCCTCACCTTTCACCCACTAAAGCTTCTAGTTAAGTGATCCGCTTTGACTAATCTCCAGGCATAGAAATGTTATAATGACACAAAGGGGGAGGAAAAAGATGTGCTCCCTCAACCCACTCCATCAGCTGAAGAGAGATTTCAGTAAGGGGCCACTGTGTTCTATGGAAAGAAACCCGGGCGTGGATTTACTTGATAAGGATTCTTGTTTCAGGTCCTTTACTATCCTGTGACTTGATCAAGTCACTTAACCTCCCCCTGCCACAGGCTCCCCGCTGGTGAAAGGATGATCTTTTCATGGGACAGTTTGGTGGTGGTAAAGAAACAATAGGTAGATTTTATTTGGCCCAAAACATGAAAAAACAATCAGTTTTACTTTCAAAAGCATTAACCAGTGATTTCTTTACCCATTGGAAATCAAAGTACTGGAAAAAACCACAACTGCCACCACCTATATGATTTATTCCTTGGCCAAGCAACAATGACTTCATTGATCTCTTTTGAGCCTAAATCCAGAAGCTCCTATCTGAAAATGACAGATCATTTCCCCTCTCTTTTCAGAGACTGAGAACTCCTGTCCTACTAGAGCTTGTTTTTTGGCTTTCCCTAACGCATCTGGGACTGAAAAACAACTGGACTACCAATTATTTCTTTACTGAAAGAGTAGTTAATACAGTCATTCATTCTGTAAATCCTTACAGGGTGCTTGCTCCGGGCAAGGCACGGTGTGGCTGCTCTGAGGGCTAGAGAGATGCTGCATTCATCCTCCTGAACCTTCACAAATTCTAGACATCATCTTCAAGCCTGTCTTTTCCGTTTTTCTGCTCTGCTTTCCCTCCCCTAGATTCTGAGCTGCTAAGTGTTATACTGAACTAAGTCTAAGAAGTGGACTCGGGAGGTGCTACAATTTTTTTTTTTTTTTTTGTGGTACGCGGGCCTCTCACTGTTGTGGCCTCTCCCGTTGCGGAGCACAGGGTCTGGACGCGCAGGCTCAGCGGTCATGGCTCACGGGCCCAGCCTCTCCATGGCATGTGGGATCCTCCTGGACCGGGGCATGAACCCACGTCCCCTGCATCAGCAGGCGGACTCCCAACCACTGCGCCACCAGGGAAGCCCAGGTGCTACAATTTTGACGGCCCTTTCTCAAGTAGCCAAGACTCAGTAGGGTTGCCGGGAACTGTGGTCCAGGCCAAGCTCTCACTCCACTGCCGAGAGCCCGAATGTGCCAGAGTGGAACTCATTGGAGGAGGGAAAGTGATGCATTAGAATTGCTGACAGCCCCTGGGTGCAGTAAAGTTCATCACAATCCCATGAACATTGACACAACAGACTCCAGGGTAAGGCATCCAAAAGACACAGCAGGAAAGAAGGAAGCTTGAAGGGGGAGAGCTGTGGCTTCTGGGTCTCCCCGCTGAAAATGTGTCAGATTTGATGACAGTGCTGAAAATGTGCTTTCTCTTTCCTTCCCTGAGCCTCAGCCCCAGGGCTCCTGTAATTGACTGTGGTGGGTATGAGTTATGAGTTCAGGGAGAGGGAGGCCCAGTGGAGTGAGTTGGCACTCCTCGGCTGTGACACGGAGGCCGCCAGGAAGCTGGGAGCCAGAGCGCTGCCTGGCCTTCGCAGAGGGCAGGCGGAAGCTCCATCGGGCATGCTCACTCATCAGGCCCCGCTCCAGACTTTTATGTGCTCTGACCTGCAAGTTTGGTCAAGTACCACCTTGCTGGAAGCCTTGTCAGTGGTTTCGAGGTGAAGGAACAGCAGTGAAATTGAGAAAACATTTGGTTTGCCTCAGGCAACTGGATTTAGGTGAGAAAATGCCAGTCCCTTTCCCATTGGCCCAGGGATTTTGGACAGTATTATTCCGGGAGGCTGAAGGCATGCTTCTCCCCCATCCTGACCAAAGTAGCTGTTTGCTAAATATTTCAGAGGGTGATGATGGTGTTTAAGAGCTGCCACAGTTCCAGTGTTTTTTTTTGCAAAACACCCCTGCCATCTCTGCCAAGTGTAAGGTTAGAGTTCAGGAAAAAAGGGAAAGGAGTGGAAACCCAAGTCAGAGACCCTCTCCAAAGGCCCACCTTTCTCATTTCTCTCTGCCTTTTGGGGACCCAACACGAGATCTTCATCTAGACTTCTCCCCCCTGGTGAGTTCGTACTGCTTATTTACTGACTTACACATTTTGAGCTCATTTTAGGTTTAAAACTGTCAGGTAGCTTCAAAAAAACATAGAACACTTGTGCAGACTTCCCCTAAAGTTGCACATTTATCTTATAGCAACAGGAGGAAGAGAAGACATTGATTTTTAGCCCAACCCCATTTGATTCATAGTGCTAGAGCTTACTAACACAACAATTGGTAGTTTCTTGATTTCCAAGATTTGAGATCTTGACAATAAAGAGATTTACAGATGCTGGAAAGATTAAAAAACAGAAGCTATCAGAGTACTGAGAATGCCTTACGTTGAAAAAAGAATAAAATGGATGAAATTAAAATTTCGGGCACCCAATTCTGAATATATGTACTCACACCTCCCCCTCAAATTTTTCCACTGTGATCAAAGTCATAGCAGTAGGGTCCATGGAAATTAGAAACAAAAGCTATTGCCATTTATATTTAAATAGCTTGGAGAATAAGACAATGCGTGCAGTGGAGCTGAATTAGTCACTAGAGAAGAGTGTTTCTCCCCATATGAGTATAACTTTTACAATCATTGCTCATGAGCCATGGAATTAAGTGGTACATTCTATTAAGAAGTAAGATGCTGATACACTTTTGGTATTTAGCAGATCACCCCATGTCCTCTGCTTAGAGAAATAATGAGAATGACTGCCCTTTCCTTTGCCAGCATTTGCCTCTTTTTATATTAATCTCAGCTGAATTGAACAATTTCTCCACTCTGTACAAAATAATGCTCGTCTTTGTATTCACTTGATATACAACTTGAGGGCATCCAGTTTTTGCAAGTACAGATCTGGGAATATCTTGAATGATTTATTCACAGAGTTGCAGGATTGGTCAAAGAGAACCAAAATCTATTAAGTGATTAACACTTTGTTTTAAGGTAAAATTGTCATTTTTGCAGATATCTAAAACTTAAGCTGTATTAAGGGCAGAATGGGGTGTAACTTTAAATGCTCAGTGGATTTTATCAATTACCTTGCCTTGGCTTTCAAATTGCCTAGAGGATGGTTGTTCAAAAGACAAATACACGTAGAATGAAGTCATGCCACTGTGTTTTTAATGCAGTGATAATCTTGATCCTAGAGTGAAGCTGGAGGGAATTCCGTGCCTTCCCAATTTAATCCCTGCCTTAAGATTGCATTTAATCAAAAGTGTGAATTTAACTCCAGGTGGCATTCAGACAGTAGAATTAGTTTAGGTACTTTAGAATTCCATTTCCTTTTAATACTTTTAAGCAATCAAAATTGGTTTTCGAATTTCCTCTCATTGCTTACATTAATTGTCCTAAAGTTTAAAATAGAAAAACCTGAAATCCAACTTTAAAAATGCAACATTTTTTGCCATTCAGGTATCTAATGAGTTCACATCACTGGCTTTTCCTTCTACCACTTCTATTCCATGTGCTGGGTGCATCTGTGTGCTTGCGTACACACACACACACACACACACACACACACTTTTTTTTTTTTAACAAAAATCAAATTCTATTTTACCCACTGGAAAGCATTTTGGCATGACTAGGAATAGGGAGCTATTTTTT
Organism: Hyperoodon ampullatus; assembly: GCF_949752795.1. Lineage (NCBI taxonomy): Eukaryota > Metazoa > Chordata > Mammalia > Artiodactyla > Ziphiidae > Hyperoodon > Hyperoodon ampullatus. The sequence continues at coordinate 83,246,858 of NC_136919.1, forward strand.
CCCCTAGAGGACAAATTAAATTTGTCTCAAAAGACAAATATATTACATTTGAAACAAATATAAAATGTGTCATGCCTTCAAGGGATTTTAAGAAAGTTTAGGAAGTGACACATCAATGGGAAAATGAACCTAAAATCTTTTGAGATTATCTTTACTGGAAAGATAAAGGGAAAGCAAAATATAGATATAAATATATATAAATATATGTATTGTTATCGGACATAGGGGGAAAAAACTGTTGCTTATGGGTATTATTACTAGTGGCCAGGATGTGCAAAGTCTTAAGTTTAAATGTTTGAAAATAAGTGTTCCTTAAAGAAATATGCCCTAAGATGTTTTTTCTTATCAGCTTGGCACCTTTTCCTGTTTTGCTTTGAGTTGGTTTCCAGTCATTTTCCTGTTCTTATACTCTACCCCTGTAGCTGCTTTTAAAATCCTACTTCTTCTGCCATATCCTTTGCTTACGGACTAGTTGTTGACCGTTTAAGTACTGGAGATGCTCTTTGTTAGTCTGGGAGAATGCATCATTTAGCACTGTGGGATTCATTGGCTTTATTTAACCCTGGGCCCTTGTAGTTTATGAAAGACTGCTGATTTCTGTGTGAATATGCCAGGTTCTTGACCTGTGTCAACCACTACTTCATCTATGTTTATCCATTTTAATTGTAGACACTGTCTTTTGTTGCTTCTCAGACTTAGTTTGGGAAAGTGGAGGAAGTGGTTCCATCTCATAAGATAATCTGTACAGCAGTAGGTTTCAAGTCGAGGATCAAACCGAGACGGGTTCCATGATACATTAAAAGTATAGAATTACATATAGAAAGAACCCATCCTATTCATTGCTAGTAAAGTAATAACTTGTGATATCATCTTTCTGTTGTTGAAATATGAAATATCCTATTATATTTGGTAGAATTAAGTATACACCCTTTTTAGCACCCTCTCCTGTTTAAAATTTCCTGCTATTTTTTTAATAAGTAGAAGACTTAAACATGCCTAACAGAAAATGTATTAATTCTATGTAAAAATATTGTCTAGCCCTCTATACCTATTTATTGAGGGCCTGTTGTCAAGCATTGCCCTTGATACTAGGAATACTAAAACCTAGCTTCTTTCTTTCAAGGTAGTGCCAAGAAACATGCAATTAGAATACAAGGTACTAAGTCCTGTAAGAGCCTGCATTTGCATAGCACAACATATTTTGAGCCTCACACCAAAAATGTCATTTTACAGTTGAGAATATAGAACATTAAGGCTTATGTGATTTGTTCAAAGTGGACAGGCTAGTAATTGGTGGCATTCTACCAAGAGCTCAGGTAGCACACTTTCCCACTTCATTATTCTGTACTGCCTATCTGTGACATAGTCTAGTCCAGCTCTACCCATGTATGAAGAGCACATGCTAAATATTTTTACATATAGCCCTAGAAATAACCTCCTTGCTTTCTGAATAAACCTAATTTAATGTTAAATTGTTTTGTAAAATTTGTCCAACACAGATATTATATCCTTTTTTGTGGAGTTGCAGAGATGGTAATTGATATGTCTGAGATGGAAGGATTAAGTAACTTTGTCTTCTGATTAGTAATACAATGTTCCATACCTGCTGATACACTAAATAGCATTTTATGCCTTATCCTTTCCTTAGGCTTGAATGCTTCATACTTGGAATCCTTTCTATCCTAGAAGTCATTTTATAATTTCTTTGCTGTTTAGATGACATTGAAACTGTGATTTTTACTACATAATTGAAAGGACAGAATCTGTATCAAAGCTCCTTACTGGACCAGTTTATAGCGGCTAGCATCACACAAGTACCATTCCTAGATCTGGGCAGGAGGGTCTTCTGCCCAGGGCCTCATGCTTTAGAGGGCCTTGTTGAGCCTTTTTTTCAGCTGAGTTTGTCCCTACCAGCTGAGGAGTTGGTGGGGCCTTGGGGACATGCCCACCCTGAACCTGTGTGGCCTTCCAGACCATTTTCCTTGTACTCAGAAGCCCAGAATTAGTTGACCAGATGGCTGGGAACCAGCTTCCATGACTTGTGCGAGTCTCTTTCCTCATCCATCCACAGGAGGGCGAAATGCACTACTGGTATACCTACCCCTAGGCCTTGAGGGATTGCTGTAGGCATCTATGGCCCATGGATGAGCTGTAGATCAAATTACAGACACACATTGTTTTAGGGCTTTTGCATTAGCTATTCACATTGCCTGTAATATTTTCCTTGAGACATTTATATGGCTGGTTTCTTAATATTCAGGATTCTATTAAAATATCACATCTTTCAAAGAGGACTTTCTTGACCACCTTACCTAAAATAGCCGCCTCCTCCATAATCACTCTCAACCACCTTACGTTGTTTACTTTTTGCACCATTTAACACTATGAAAATCGATTATATAATCTTTTATTTATTTACATGCTTATGGTCTAACTCCAGTGGAATGGAAACTGCCTGAAGGCAGGAAATAGGTTATTTTGCTCACTGCCATTTTGTAGCATTCAGAACAGTGCCTGCCACATAGTAGGTACTTAATATAATATTTTTGGAGTGAATAGAGAAATGAAAGAAAAGACCTTGAGGGTGGGGAATAAATTTTACTGCTTTAACTAGATGTAACCATTCATTTTTCCCTTTCATACATCATCTTACCAGAAATGGGGAGGAAAAAAACTAGACAACAAATTAGGAAATTAAATTAGAAGTGTGCAAATAATAGTGGAATAGTTTAAGGGAATAAATATAACTTTAATTCTCTAAAAGTAAGTAATACAGTCAGAACCATAATGCCATGAGCTTTTCATGAAACAAAATAGAACATGATTAAATTGATGACACATTTAAAAATATAGGGCTCTCTTGGAGAAAGCCAGCTAATTATAAAATTTTAGGGCAGTTAGTTTTTCACTGTGGGCTGCATTGTCTTCTATTACCCTCTTCTAAACATATGTGCAGTATTTATTTCACAACTTTCTTCTCAATGACCTTTAAAAATTGTATGATTCCTCATATTCCTGACTAGATGATTCTTTAACATAAGCCTCTGATGTCTGCAGTCATTAAATAGGATTCAGTGTGCCTATCTCAAGGAAGTCAAGTGAAAATTCTCCTTCAAATAAACAATAATGCTTATTTTGTTCACAAGTAGCCCTCTGAAATAAGCAGAATTCAAACAATTATGGTTGTTTTCTTCAAAAAGAGTGATCAAATCAAATAACAATGTGAGTATTTAGTAACTCACTGATTACCAGTTAGTGAGCAAGAGTTAAAGACTATTATACGCTGAACGCATACTTTTACTAGATTCTCTGATTCTCTCAATGATTACCTCTGATTTCTTGATCAGAATTTTAGAAAACTTTTGGGATATGTTGGCTTCAGATTTTAAGGTTTGGAAGTAGCTTGTCAGTGCCAAATCGTCTCCATCAATCCCTTACTTCCAAAGGAAAAAATGACACGGCTGGTATGTACTTAACTAGTACTTTTTGTTTGTTTGTTTTCAAAGTCAGAGAAGAAAACAGAGGGGAGAAATCTTTTCATGCTCCTTTCCCCCATTTTGTCAAAAAAGAATATGAAAGATGGAATCCCACATATTTTATTTGCTGGCGTCTGCTTCATCAAATCACGAAAGTAGTAATATATTTACTATGTTCCTTTCTAAATATTAATCTTGCATCTGCACAGAATGACTTAAGATCATCTGTCCACAGGAGCACCTATCTCACCTCTGTATTGTGTTTAACTCAAACTTTTCATTCCCAGTCACATCAGAGAGTAGACCACATACATCGACAAAAATTTCAGAGTCAGAAGAAAGAGAGTAGAGAGCATATTTAGTCTGTCTTCTATCATTTTACAGATGAAGGAGGCCCACGAAGATTTTGCAAGGCCACACAGGTGGCTGGTGGCACATCTGAGATTGTAAACCAAGTTCCCCAAATTCAACCACTTCTCTTGTTTATTTACCCACCTTTTCTCAATATTGGCCATGTTATAATATACTATAAAATCATCTAAGGTACTTTTTATATACTATTTTTCTCATTATTGCTTTTAAAATATGTTGTAATTTAGGCATTTGGTCACATTTGATACCATTGGATTACATAATAGTAACCAATGGAACATGTTAAATTAAAGGAAATTTTAAATTGTTTGTATAGGTGACATACTCACATAGTTCAAAAGGAATAAGGTATTAAAGGGCCTACAGTAAAAGTTTTCCCTCGTATTCCTGCATCTCAATCACCTGGTTATTCCCCCAGAAAGCAATCAGTGTTATCAGGGTTTTTTGTGTACAGTAGTTACCTCAGAGAGGTGCAAAAATTGTAGTATCTTTTATAGACTGTTTGTACCTTCCTTTTTTTTTTTTTTTTCATTTTAGACTACATCATGGAGACTATTCTGTGAATACATAAAGCCCACTTCATTATCTTTTATGGTTGCATTGTGCTCCATTATATTGATATGTCATTGTTTATTTAATTCCTATCAGTGTATATTCAGGTTGTTTATTACTCTCAGTTATTACTAGAAGTGCTTCAATAAATAACGTTGTATATTTACATGTGTTAATAAAAATGTAGGGTAGCAGAAAGTAACACAACGTTGTAAATCAACTATACTTAAATAAAATATTTTTTGAAAATGTAGGGTAAATTTCTAAAAGTAGAATGACTTATTTTAGGAATTTTGTAGGTAATGTCCAGTTACTGTCCATAGAGTTGTATAGATTTACATTCCCATCCCCATTATATGAGGATGACTATTTTATCATTCCTCCCTAGTAGTATGGCATCAATATTTAGAATGTTTATATCTGAAAGGTGAGATGTGAAAAGCCATATCTTGGTGTGGTTTTAATTTGCTTTTTTGTATTTATATGCATGAGGTTAGGCATGTTTTTATATGTTTAAGAAACTTGATTTACCTGTTTGGAGATTATTGTACTCTTTTGCCTGTTTTCCTATCGAATTTTTCTCTTACTGATTGTAGGAACTCTTTTTTTTTTAAATTTTAATTATTTATTTTTTTGGCTGCATTGGGTCTTCGTTGCTGCATGTGGGCTTTCTCTAGTTGTGGCGAGCAGGGGCTACTCTTCATTGCTGTGTGTGGGCTTCTCATTGTGGTGGCTTCTCTTGTTGCCGAGCACGGGCTCCAGGCACGTGGGCTTCAGTAGTTGCGGCCCACGGGCTCAGTAGTTGTGGCTCGTGGGCTCTAGAGCTCAGGCTCAGTAGTTGTGGCTCACGGGCTTAGTTGCTCCGTGGCATGTGGGATCTTCCCGGACCAGGGCTCAAACCCATATCCCCTTGCATTGGCAGGTGGATTCTTAACCACTGCGCCACCAGGGAAGTCCCAGGAACTCTTTATATTTGAGGGAAAGAGCCTTTGTCCATGGTAGCAGCTATAAATGTTTCTCTAGTTTGTCTTTTACCTTGTTTATGAAGTAATTTTTGCCACGCCAAATTTATGTTTTCTGTAGTAGAATGTATCCATTTTTCCAAATCACTTTTGTGGTTTTTATTATACTTAGACAAGCATCATCCACTCTAAGGTTATTTTTCAAAATTTCCTATGTTTCTCATGGGACTTATATGGGTTTATTTGTTTACTTTTACTTTTAAATATGATTCATTTGGAACTGACCCTGATTAAGATGTGGGAATGGTTTTAATTTTATTTTTTTCCCGAGTTGGTTCGTGTTTCAACATCATTTATAAAGTAATCTGTTTTCCCTCATTGCTTTAGGATAGCAGCCGTATCATATACTATATTCTTACATATTTTCTGTCGGTTTCTTGACTTTCCATCCCGTTCCATTGATATATCAATACCTGTAGACATTTGCTATCAGTATGTGTTTCAGTCATTAGCTTTAATGTATTTTAATATCTAAAGGGCTGATTTCTCCTCACTGTAGAGATACTACATATTTTTTAAATTTCAGTTTTATTGAGGCATAATTGACATATAAAACTAAAATATTTGAAGTGTACCTCACTGTGATTTGATATATTTGATCTATTGGAAGTATCCCCCCATCTAGTTAACACATCCATCACTTCACATGTTTATCTTTTTTTTTTTTTCTTGAGAACATTTAAGTTCTACTCTCATAGCAAATTTCAATTATACAATATAGTGTTATCAGCTATTGTCACCATGTTATTCATTAGATCCTCAGACCTTATTCATCTTACAGCTGTAAGTTTGTACATTTTACCAACTTCTCCCTATTTCCCCCACCCGCAGCCCCTGGCAGCCACTTTTTTACCTTTTTTTTATGAGTTTGACTTTTTTTTTTAGATTCTACATATAAGTGATACCATGCAGTATTTGTCTTTCTTGTGATAGATACCATAATTGGTTTTCTGTTTATATTTATATGATAACTTATATAATGTAGATTCATAGGCTAACATCCTCTTTTCTCTGATTGCTGACAAATTTCCTTCCCTGTGTGTATAGTGTCAGAAAGATGGTAAATTCCAAAATCATGATATATGAGTTCAACTGAGACTGTGGGTAGGCTTCCCATAATCATCAATTAACGTGCTTTGCTTGACAAGTGAAACTGATGAAAGAGAACATGTTTAGACAAAGATTCTGAAGTGGCAAATGCCCACTGGTCATGTGGACCATGCAGGCAGGTGAGCTCTGTGAGTAGAGGGAGGGGCTGTCCTTAACACCCCATACCACACATGTGGTTTAACTAATGGAGGCTAGATTGATTTCAGAGGTCTAAAGGTTTTTATACTCTGGCTTAAATGTAGATCCATAATATATAGGAAATAGAACTTTTAGAAGTTAAACCAGTGAGGGAAAGCACACAGTTTTCCTTTTTTCCTGGGCTGACCATAGTTTTATGAAAATGAATTTCTAACTGGTTTTTCTTTGCACTGGGCTTCTTGGCAAGAAGTGAAATCTGTATAATGCATTACCTCTGAGCTCTTTTTTTTAAGGTCTCAAGGACAGACATATGGATAATGGTTTAAAAATATAAATATGCTCTTTCCAGTCATAGAAATCTTCAGACCCAAGGGGTGCTTTTCCCGCTTTCCCAAAAATGTAGGGCTATAGACTCATACTCGTAAAGCACCAAAACAAAATACATGGTATCTGACACTAAAAAAAACCAACTGTACTTTTCTTGAGTATTGCAGCCCTGTGATCAGACAGAGTGACTTATAGTCAAATGTAGATGCCAACTTGCTGTGCTACCTTCTAGCCCTGTAACTAAGCATTTTTGTTTGGTAAAGTTACAGAAGAGATGGTGTTTGGTGAGGTATTTTGTTCTATTTTAGTACCTATAGTTCATCTGGGAAAATGGCTGTCACTTGGTTTTCTCACATACTTATCCCATTTGTCCATTTGTGTGTGTGTGTGTGTGTGCGTGCGTGTGCATGCACACATGTAGGGAGAAGTACATACTTACAGTGTCATTGTAGAGACAGTTATCCACCCTACCCTACTGTAGACTTGTTCTGAGCTTGAGCCATCTCTTTATTGAGTCCACAAGAGATTTGACACCTTCTGATTTGTGAACACATATATGTTGGCAATTCAGGATTTATGGAGGCTCTCTTAGGAAAGACCACTGCCAATATATAATTAGTTTGAAAAGCATTTGGTCTAAACAGATCTGCAGCCTTCTTTTACCAAGTGTGCAAATATGAACTAGTTCCATCTTATTGGGATAAGTCTTAAGAGACAGTACTATAAGGACTGTAAATGTAATTTGCATAGTCAAAATTTTCATAAATGGTCTAATTAGTATAGTGATAGATCCTGCATCACATGTCATTCATGAAGATAATGACATTTTTATGAAGTGGAGAATTGTAGAATAATTGCTAAATATTCCTTGATAAAATTAAGTCCATCAAACGCAAAGATTATTCTTAGTCATCTTTATATTCCCAGTACAGTATCTGGTATTGAATAAGCACTTACTGCGTATTGAATGAATAAATGACTTTATGAAACTCATTTCTTAGAAAGATTGTTTGAAATAAAGAGATTAAAATGTTTTCTGGAAATAGACAAAATACATGCACGCTCATGCTTGCTGCTCCACTTTGATTGAGAAGGAAATTGATTTTGTTCTGTATTTTTAGAAACATGGTCACTTTAAAAATTACTCTCTTCATTTAAAAAAATTACACACAATTTTAATGCCCCATTAGTTTCAGTGTGATTTCTAAATAGCAGTCTCTTGGAGTAAAGAAAAAACAAGATCCTTATTAGCTTGCCTGACAGCTATTGTCCAATAGTTTAAAGAAATAACATGTAATACCTTTTGTCCAGTGTGCACACGTGTGTGCATGTGTGTGTGATGTAGAATGATTCAGTGCCACTGAGTCACTTGGTCTAGATTAATTAAAGCAGGAACAGAAAACTTTCATTTTCCAGTATATTATTTTTCATTTATTGACTTTTCTCTGTACTGATAATTTTGTTTAAGTTACCTAGCAGAAAATGCACATATATGATGCTTAGCTGTGATCCAAATCATAAATAGATCTTATTTAGGAGGCTGTGTGATTCTGTTTGCCTTGTTAGTGATGTAACTAAGAATTCACTATTTAAATTCATCTTGCATACCAATCTTCTTGTTGAATAATATTTCCCAATATGAGAATCATAGAAATTTATTAGTTGGGCTTTGGCCTTAGTACCTTGTTTATAGCTATGCATTTTGAGCTTCTTAATTGGTCCTTTAGTATTCCTTCTCCTCCAGTAATCTTTGAAGTAGGCAAGAGAGGTTCTGAAATCTTTATTGAATGGATGGGTATGGAATCATAGATCATAGTAGTGGACCACAAAGTCTTCCCTCCCCCACCAGTTTTTAATTCCTTTGTGGAGAGTAGAGATACATGGTGGAAGGGAACATTTTAGAGTATTACAACTGAATTAGCTATGGCCAGAAGAAATCAAACAAAGAGAATTTAGGAACAAATGGTAGAACGCCACCGGGCTGATACTGTATCTGAGATGCTCCGTTCAAAACGAAGCATGCTTATTCTTATATTGCCATAATGATTAACTGTTTTTAAAAGTACCCCCATTCATACCCATACCATTTAGGTTACAATTCTGTATTAAACTCAAAGTTCCCAGTTGCTTTTTAAAAACTAATTGTGGCTAAATGTTAAGACTTTCTCAAATGTACAGGGTTTGAATTTTGGAGCTGGCAGGAAACCTATGGCTCAGACAGTTGAGTGACTTCTCCAATTTTGTACCAGAGACAAGTCTAGGGTTTTGGTTTTCTGATTACCTGAATAGTGCTTTTTCCACCACTCTGTTGTAGACAGCCATTTTTTTAAAAAAAATTTGTGATCCTAGAGCATTTGATCCGAGGATAATTCTTTTAATTTGATGTGTAATCCAAGACCATTTAAAATTTTTGATATAAACTGTGGCCTGTGGGCCAAATCCAGCCTCCCACCTGTTTTTATACATCAAGTTTTATTGGAACATAGTCACACCCATTTGTTTATGTGCTGTCTGTGGTGTTACAATGGCAGAATGAGTAGTTACAACAGAGATTGTATGACCTGCAAAACCAAAGATATTTATTATCTGGACATTTAGAGAAGTTTTCTAGCCCTTAGTGTAAGGTCAGGATGAATAAATTAGCTTTAAAAAATAACACTATCAATTTGCAATAAGTTGGGAATAAAATATGCTCTCTGAAAAAGCTAAAGGGGTGAGCATGTTGTTGAGAAATATGAATGATCTGTCATAAAAGACTACAAAGCCTACCTGCATTAAAGATAAAATAGAACCAGGTTTCTAGGGAATCTCTATGCTCTGGAGATTCTAGTTGCCAGAATGAAACCTGTGACTTAAACAGAGCTGACTCAAGATGGAAATGTCCCAGACTGTCATTTATGTTGTGCTAACCCTGATGGAACTTGAACACTCACCAAATGTCCTTCTTGGCAGGTGGAGTGGATCCAACAACAAGTGGTAAAAAAACGGACCAAGAGGGATTATGACTTTAGCCACGCCCAGTCCACTTACTTCAATGATCCCAAGTGGCCAAGCATGTGGTATATGGTGAGTTTGCCTGGCCTGGGGCCATGGCGTTCTGTTCTGTGTTGTGCAGTGATTGTCTGTTAGGACTGGGAGGACACAGAAACAGTGACCAGGGACTTTTTCCTGTTTCAAGATGGAGATTGATGGCCTGTGATGTTTTCTGGATCTTTTTTGAACTTAGCTCTCTGGTTCTAAGGAGGAAGAAGGGAGTTTTGATTCTGAAGCTATTTCTGTTTGAGATCTTACTCTGTGTAGTAGCTTGGTAAGTTTGGGCAAGAAGATAGAAAAATATACTAAGGGCAGACACCCTGAGACCTAGCAATAGTTGTGTTCAGCTCTGTTACTCAGCTACCCCACCCTGAAACCAGCCTGGTTAATGGTACTGGGTCTTGGAAATCACTGAAATGACTTTGCAAGTAGGTAACAGATTCCTGACTTTAGTTGTCTAAATGTACCTTCTCACTTTGGGTAACAATTTTTAAAACTAGACTAGGAAAAAAGCAGTTGAAAAGTATTTGACTTGTAGCTAGTTCATTGGTTCAAGCAAAAACTTTCAGTGAGGGAAATTTAACATATTGGGAAGAGTGATCTAGAAATTTACTTGATGTTGCCTCCTTTGAAAATATATTGACACTTCTCTAGTCTTAGGGTTTTATATTCATGATACCTGAGAAATTGATTAGAATATGTTACTTATTCTTAATCATGAAATTCATATGTTACCAATTTGCTCTATAATCTGCAAAAGACCTTAGCTTTTCTCTTTTTTGAAAATCTTTATTGCAAATTGTTGCCAGAGTTATCTCCTCTAGTCTATCTTGTTTTTTGCACTCCCTGACCCTGCTTCTCTACAAATCCATTGCATTCCACATACTTGTCTGATGCTTTTCTGCCTCCCTGCATTTCATTCCTTCTGCCCAGAGTGGTCTTTTGCCCTTCCCCACATCCTCGGTTCAGGATTGTCCGTCCCTCAGACCCCACACCCAAGGCTGACTATTTCATGTCTCCCATGTCCTCACGTGTCCGTGTTTGTTCTTCCTCTGCTCTCCTGGGCCCTCTATCTCTGCCACTCCTGGCATCCTTCCCTTGGCACTTTGTTTCATAGTTGTTGTATTTTTAAATCTGCTCTGTTACTTTGGGCAGAGGGTCACTTATATCCTCCCATCTGAGAATCTAACCTAGCACCTAGCAACACTAGGAATTTGTGTTTATTTGGACATGGGCGAATGTAGCTGGTGTTTCTCCCAGTTTCCCTTTTCTTAGTCTTACCTGGAAGTGGAAGGTTGTGGAAAGATTTTGGACCCCAAACAGAATTTTACACAGAAAACTCTTTCATGCATAAGGGGGAAAAAAGGAGCCATAAAGCTAAGTTCAAAGGGAGGTGGGACTCTAAACAGCATTTGACTAGAAATCACCTGAGGGGACAGTAAGACATTTGACAGCTTATTAGCTCCAAGACCAAGAAAGAGTGAACCACAAGGGAAGGCATTAGAGGGAGTGTGGGCAGGAGCTAAGGAGCTTTGTCTGTGCTGACAAGATGATAAGGATGTAATGGGATTAAGAGATAGGATGCAAGTAAAATCCCTCTACACCCCTGCTTATAAGGCTGGGGGGAGTGAGACCCTCTTTGCCTTACGTTTCTTTTTGCAAGAAAGAACCAAATTGCCGTCTGCACATGTCCCACTGGAAAGTGGAAGTGTACAGCAGCTTTCCCCTACCCTCTCACCACTCCAGCATGGCAGGTTAGGCTGTCGTAGGAGCCATGGCCAAGGTGATGCCAAAGGTTTCAGTGCTTATAGAGTGAGATACCCTCACTCCCAGAAACCACTGCCATTTCTTTGGAAATTCTCTTTTGATGTAAGAAAAGGTTGAGAGGGAAGAGCTTTTGTTTGGCCATTTAAAATATTGGATATTTTTCAACACATATTTGATGGTAATAATTTAAATAGGTAACATTCATCGAGCACTTGGCACATGCCAGGCAATGTGCTCATACTTTATTTGTGCTAATATTTTTCTAATGTAGTGTGAACAAAAGTGTGCATTAATATTGGCCCCGTGTTATAAGAGTGAGAAATCTGAGGCTCATCAAATTTAGGCCATTTGCCTAAGATCACCCAGCCTGAGAATGGTGGAGCAGAGATGCCAAACCAGGCAGATTGATGGGAGTCCAGGGGATTAAAGTGGCATTCTATCCCCATCCTTCTACTATTTACAAGCACCGTCATAAGGAAGACACTACTCCAGCCCTCCAGGAACTTCTAATCTATCCATGGAGAAATAGCTGAAATACAAGGCAGAATGGTGGGTGCCCTGTAGGATGGGCAAAGTATCTTGGGGACAACCAAAATACTTCAAAACTTCCTATTACATACATACTGTTCCCTTAATGAAAGGGGTGGGAAATAGGTTACACACCGTATGTTTATCTGTCAGGAATGGTGACAGAATAGGAGTCAGAACTTCAAATCTGCAAACATGGATTCAAATCCCCATTATTTCACTTACTACGCCCACGATTGCATCAGTTAAACTCTCATCAGCTGTAAAATAAGAGTATCTAGCTCTTACGTATGAGTTAGCTATTGCTGCATAATAAATTACAGAGCTTAGTTTTTAAGACAGTGATCTTCTGGGTTCTGTGGGTCAGGCATTCAGACAGGGCCCAGTGGTGACGACTTCTCTGTTCTGTGATGTCTGGGGCTTCAGCTGGAAGACTCAAAGGTATGACTAGAGCTGGAGGGTCCACTTCTAAGGTGGCCTAGTCACGTGGCTGGTTCCTCTCCATGTGGGCCTCACCGTGGGGCTGCTGGAGTGTCCACTTGGCTCCATGGCTCCGTCTTCCCCCAGCGCAAGTGATTCAAGAGGTTGTGTCAAGAAGCGGTGACGTCTTTTATGATCTAAGCTCAGAAGTCGCAGTTACTTCTGTAATCTTCTCTTGGCCACATGTATGAACTCTGATTCAGTGTGTGAGGGAACTACATAAGCATGTGTGTACTACTAGGAGGGAAGGATGGTTGGGAAGCTTGTTACCATAATGAAATGAAATACTGCACAGGAAGCCTTTAGCACACTGCCTGACACTAGAAAACTCTCAGTAAATTATAATTGTTATTCTTCTCTTTTTAATTACAATACATGCTGTTTTCTTTTTATCTGTTTTAATTGCTACTAGTTGAAGGGGGATGTGACCACATGTGCAGTGGGCATCCTTCAGAGCGCTCTGGTGACATGTCAGTGACACAGCTGGGGAAGGTGCTGATTTCCTTCTTCCTTTTTCTGAGCCCTTGGCCCTGCTGCAGTGTTTCTGAGGGCTGCTTGGTGAGCCTCCATAGGGTCCTACCCTCAGCTCGTTAGCCTAGGCCTGGTCCTGTCAGTCTATATTTATCACAGGAGAACAGAGATTAAAGAATGGCATGAAGTGTGCCTGAGTGTCTCTTTTAATTAATTTAAAAGCTTTGCCCCTGTCACTCCTCCCCTTGGAAACTGGTATGTGAAACCATTATGTCTAGCCTTGAGGCTTGGGCAGTATATTCAAGGAAAGGTGTATATACAAGAGTTTGTTATGGAGATGACGGCTGTCTAATTACTCCTCTGACCTGAAACACTGTGCTCAGGCTTCCAGGAGTTGGGAGGGTCTAGGCGTAGAAACAGAGCTCACTTCTCATTGCACTGACAGATGCCAGCATCTCCTCTTTGTCAGCATGGTGGCAAGCACTGAGGATTTAGGAAAACATGATTCGTGCTTCCTAAGATCAGTAACGCAGGAGAGGAATACATAAGCGCCAATGAAAGTTTGCTGGGCCAGCAACTCCTCCCTAAACGTTTCTCCGAGATCATGTGCATACACCCAGCTCCATGGGCTTTGGGTTGTAATTTTTGCTTGTAGATTTGCTTCTTCCATTAAAATGTCCTGAGTAGTTTTTTTTGGTTTTGTTTGGTTTTTACATCTTTATTGGAGTGTAATTGCTTTACAATGGTGTGTTAGTTTCTGCTTTATAACAAAGTGAATCAGCTATACATATACATATGTTCCCATATCTCTTCCCTCTTGCATCTCCCTCCCTCCCACCCTCCCTATCCCACCCCTCTAGGTGGTCACAAAGCACGGAGCTGATCTCCCTGTGCTATGCAGCTGCTTCCCACTAGCTATCTATTTTACGTTTGGTAGTAGTTTTTAATGGATATCCAAGCTTGGGTCCCACTATCAGAGATTGTTATTTTTGGTATAGAGGAGGGCTCAGGCAGTAGGATTTCATCAGAATTCCCTGGTGATTCTAGTATGCAGCCAGGAGTCCTGAGTTATTCACTGCCCGTGTCTGTGGTAAATGCTCAATAAATGCTAATCAAATAATAGATGAGTAAACTGGACATCTATGATCATGTAGAGAAAATAATTGCTCACGTTTATTGAGTCTTTGTCAAACATTTTGCCAGACTTTCACATGTATATTATCTTATTGCCAGTGTTCCAGTGAGCTGGGAACTATTATGGTCTTCATTTTACACGGAGGAATAAAGCAGAGACAAGTTAAGTAACTTGCCCAAAGTCACACTCTTTACCAGGGGCAGATCCTGGTGTTCAAATCCAGTCACTCTGACTCCAGAGGCTAGACTTCCAACTTCTGAGTCCCTGGACCTCATGCTAGCTGGCATCAGAATCACCTGGAGGGATTGCTGCCCACCCCTCTCACGCCCCCCAGCGGAGATTTGGGAATTTGCATTTCTAACAAGTTCCCAGTTGAGCTGATGCTGTTTGACTCTCAGGACTACTTTGAGATCTCCGTGCTCTATCATATTTTCAACAGGAGGTTTATGTGAACACAGCTGGCCTCCATCTTCCCATTATCAGTTGGAGGAAGAAGAGCTTTTTAAAAACTTATGAGACACTTTAAAGTGCACTTGGTTGATTTAATTTGTTCCTCTTGATCTTATACCTTTTTCTTACAAAATTTTCTATTTGAGAAGCTGGCAGCTTTAATATAAGAAGATATTTTCACTTTACTTGCACTGATTGAAAAATATCCTTGGCTTATGTAGTCTTTCAAGATGTTCCACAGACAAAGGATATCTGATAGGAAAGGTTGTGAAGATTTGGCCAAGTCTTTGGGAACTCAGTGTAATAGACATGGTTTTAATGTACCCAGCTGGTATAATGGACAATTTTGACCCCCTGAAGAAAATTCAGTTTGACTCTAGAGATAGCAAGGCTAAGTAAGATACCTCCTCAAGGGTCTGGGAATGCCAATTGAGCAAATTCAGGGAGTTAAATTTTTTTTAATTGTTACAAAATATTTAAGACATGCAAAAATTTGAAAGAATACCACAAATGCAGGTCCACCCACCCCCAATCTAAGGAATAGAACGTTAGGTATACAGTTGAAGCCCCGTGTGAATCCTGTCCTAATAGTGTCCCTTCATCCCTTACAGAGTTATGGCAGATGCTGCATTTGAAATAGAGGGGGGGAGGGAGTTCCCCTTTGTTGGCAGAATGTTTCTCTTTGTGGGAGGGATTATTCAATTTATAGTAGATTTTATATTTTCTGAAGTCATCCTGAAACACATTCATACATGAAACTTGTACTCAGGCTCTTGACAAAGAGTCCCAAGAAGGCAAACTGGAAATGAAACTTGGAGGAAAATATAAGTTTAATAGAATAGCTCTTTTATTCCTTTAGTCATGTAAATATTTTATTGCCTTAGGAACGTGTTTTAGCATTGTACAGTATTTCTTGTCTAACTGTTAAGAACTAATACTGATTTTGGAGAAGCCCATAGTAAAGAACTTAAAAAATTTTTTTTCCTGCCTTATGGAAGGCAAGCTCAATTCCAAAGAGAAAAGCAAACAAGGCCTTGTGCAGTCTTGCTATTTGATTCTCAGACTGTAGAAGTGAGTATGACTAGTGAGTATTCTTGCTATTTGATTCTCAGACTGTAGTAGTGAGTATGACTAGTGAGTATTCTTAACACAGAATTTTTTGCAATGAATATTGGGTGGCCTACTTAATATGCATTTTTTAAAGCCAGGTTTTAACAAATGGGCTCACTTTTTGATGCACTACCTCAAATTTCATGGAAGCTCTCTGGGTGGTTTCTTTGAGGAAAAAAAGTCATATTTGTCGATCAGCAGAGTGAAAATTAGCTGAGTTCGGCTATGCGTGTGAGGTATATCTGCCAAAAACTATGAACTAGCTAGGATAGTAATTGTGAAAAATGATTGTAAGCCACATGGTTCTTTCTCAGCCAACTGGATGGGATTCAGTTCTCCAAGAGTGTGAGGCATTGCTGTTTCTGTGGTTGGCACACATTTTCCTAATGACTTATACTGTCATTTGACTCTAATAAAATCTGGTGGAGTTTGGGGCATTATTGTCCTGGCAGCTTGGAAATCATCCTTTTACAACACCCCATTTAGCTGTTTTAATTGAAAATGCAACATGGTGTAAATCTGCAACCATGTGGCCCGTCTTGACGTAAGTAGGAGGGCTTCTGAGAAAGGACGGACTCCAGCCAGGCAGCAAGTGATTTCCTGGTAGGAACTACTGGGGGTTGAGATGTGGTTTTGGTGGATGCAGTGTTTGCTTCAAACTAGCTCTGTCCTGTGGAAAGGTATTTTAGCGCTCTCAACCTTAGCTCATCTGAAAAAATGAGGAATCTGGACTAGATGCTTTCTTGAGTTCATTCCTGCTTGAACCTCCTCTAGGTCCACATGGCAAGTTGAACTGGAGAGTACCACCAGTAGCCCCAGGTCTTGATTTCCAGCTCAGACCCACCCCGTGAGTTCTTGACCATTGTATCCCATGCTTTTGTTTCATTGCTACTTCAATCTCAGTGTGTCCCCTTGTTGGGGTCCCCAAGGACACCCCCAGATTTGGTGATTCACTAGGAGGAGTCACATGATTCAGCATAGAGTCATACAGGTATGTTTTATTTCAGTGAAAGGATACAGTGTGAAATCAGCAAAATGAAAAGCCACATGGGGTGAAGTCCAGGGGAAACCAAGCTGAAGCTTCCGAGAGACTTCTCTCAGTGGAGTCACACAGAAAGCACTTAATTCCTCCAGCATGAATTGTGACAACAGATGTGAAATGTTGTCTACCAGGGAGCTCGTGAGGGACTTGGTGCTCAGGGTTTTTACTGGGGGTTGGTCGTGTAGGTTCCCGGTGCCTTCCATGTACCCGAATTCCATACTCTCAGAGGCGTTCAGCACAAACCTTATTGTTTGGGTAACCAGTGTAGACACAGTGAGACATACTTATGAAGAAATGGTGAGAACCCTCCCCAAACCCAAGTTCCCAGATGCCCACCAAGTGTATCTGGGGAGTCAAACGCATGAGTGCCTGAGATGGAATAATGCTCCTCCTTTTTTAAAACTTTGTGTTCACTGAATGAATAAATTAACACCAAAGAAAAATACTCATAAGTGATAATTCCAAGAAAAAGCAAACCTGAATCCTAAGTGTAAGTCCATATTTGTTTTACAGCCTGGAAAATCCCAACTGAATGAAAGTTCCTATGAGGCAAATGTTCATTCATGTATGCATTCATTCATTCATTCATATTTAGCAGAGATTTATTTTTTCCCAGTACTTACAATGTCTTTGACACCAAGGATAAAGTAGTAACAGGTGCTTTCTTTTTATTTTATTTTATTTTTTTACATCTTTATTGGAGTATAATTGTTTTACAATGGTGTGTTAGTTTCTGCCTCATAACAAAGTGAATCAGTTATACATATACGTATGTCCCCATATGTCTTCCCTCTTGCGTCTCCCTCCCTCCCACCCTCCCTATCCCACCCCTCTAGGTGGTCACAAAGTACCGAGCTGATCTCCCTGTGCTATGCAAGCTGATCTCCCTGTGCTATGCGGCTGCTTCCCACTAGCTATCTATTTTACGTTTGGTAGTGTATATAAGTCCATGCCACTCTCTCACTTTGTTTCAGCTTACCCTTTCCCCTCCCCGTGTGCTCAAGTCCATTCTCTGCATCTGCGTCTTTACTCCTGTCCTGCCCCTAGGTTCTTCAAAATCACTTTTTTGTTTTTTTAGATTCCATATATATGTGTTAGCATACGGTATTTGTTTTTCTTTTTCTGATTTACTTCACTCTGTATGACAGTCTCTAGGTCCATCCACCTCACTACAAATAACTCAATTTCGTTTCTTTTTATGGCTGAGTAATATTCCATTGTATATATGTGCCACATCTTCTTTATCCATTCATCTGTTGATGGACACTTAGGTTGCTTCCATGTCCTGGCTATTGTAAATAGTGCTGCAATGAATATTGTGGTACATAACTCTTTTTGAATTATGGTTTTCTGAGGATATATGCCCAGTAGCGGGATTGCTGGGTCGTATGGTAGTTCTAGTTTTAGTTTTTTAAGGAACCTCCATACTGTTCTCCATAGTTGCTGTATCAATTGACATTCCCTAGATGGTGCTTTCTTTAATGAAGAATAAGTGGAGCATTTTATGGGCAGAGGTTAGGGTAGTTATAGTCAGTTTGTCTGCTCAGTTGGTGGTAGTCCACTGAGGGTACCAATAGTAGAACCCTAATTGGAACTTGCTGAACAACTCATGATGATTGTGATGATTTCATGGGATTTCATTACCCCATGTGAGGTTTGTGATGGAAGTCAGTATATTAGAGGTATTAAGTTAACCTATAATTAACTAGTCAAAGTGCTTCTAAAAGAGGCCAGTAAAAAATCACTTCAGATAATATTCATTCTTGCCTGGTGCAAATTATTACAGCCTTTATTAATTTCCTTGAGCAAGACATAACTTATTCCATACTGGTAGTTTATATTCTCAGCTTTACTTTCAAAGAGTAAAAGTAAGTCTGTATTCTGGCTCTTTGGGCCTGACTCTAACATGATGAAGGGTCTGTTAACATAAAGTTGTTTTCATCAAGATTTTAGTGCTTTTTCTTTAATAAGTAACGCATTTTCTGCTGGAGAGCAGATAGCATTGACCATTGAACTCACTTAATTTGTGGTTGTCTTCTTAACATGTTGATTCAAGTTCTTTTATCAAAGTTTCTCTGAATTCCTCATTTCTTATTTACTTTTCACCCAGTATTGGGATTAGTTCTAGTGAGCAAGGCACATTTTTGGTTGATTTTAACATATTTCTCTGCCCATGAGTAGGGTTCTCTTAGTAAGTACTCCATAAATGTTTATGGATATGAAGTGAGGAGAGAGTTGGTCATTGAGACCAAATTCACAGAACCGAATTTGGCTTTTCCTGAAAGGTGATGGTGTCTTCAAGTGTCCTGTGTTGAGAATTCAATTCTAAAGTTATCTGAGAGGAAGGTGTCTGGAATGTTGTTTTTTTCCTTAATTTTGGTTGGCAGTGAACTTGGCTGGGAAGTTAATGGAGTAAGAGAAATAATTCTTAGCAATCCAGTGATGAGAAGAATCAGAAAGAAGAAAATGCCTAAATTGCCCAGGGAGGAGAAAGTAATAATCATTTTCAAATAGAATACACATGCACTTCAATGTGATTTTTCCAGTTTCTCAAATGTTAAAAAAAAAAAAAATCCTTGGTAGACTATCTCAGCCCTGGGTATGGGGTTCTAGGCTAGCGATAGGTAATCTAATGTGCAAATGGTATGGGCACCAAGAGCTGCTCCAAACCAGATGAAATCAAATTATACTGAGGCAAGTAGAATAAAACTATAAATTCCAGAAGTAGGATTTGATTACTTAATTGCATAGGTCAGAATCAAATTGGGTTCATAATGCAAAGATGGTATTCTTTATGGCAGACGATGTGGACAAAGTACAAAATGCATTTACTGATTATTCTTTCCTTGATTAAAAGGAGGAGAACCCGATAAGAAGCCTAATTTCTTCCTTTATGCTAGGAAAAAAAAAAAAAAACTAGTCAGTTTAGATGGTGTCTATTCAAATATTTGGTACAAAACTTACAGAATAATCTTAAAGACTACTTGGAAGAAACGTAGCTTTGTGGGGCTTTCTTTTCTGTTTTAGTTTTCTGGTGAGGTGAATTGCGTCTCTTGTAAAAAGGCTACCAGGATAGAAGTTCTGATCCAGACATACCAAATTAGCATGTCTGAAGCAAAGAAAATTATGCCCAGGTAGCGTAGGACTGTGTTCTCCTAATGATCTCTTTGCATGGTTTCCTGAAATTTAGTTAAATTATTGTCTTAAAAACTTGATGTTTGGGTTTGTTACCTAGTGATAGAGAAATCATCCTTATCTTTTAGTGAACTTAAAGAAATTCAGCAGGACTCTTAGCAGTAGTAGGTTAAACATAGCAGGTATACATATTTTTTAAATGTCATTCCTGTTCTGTAGAAATGTTTTATATGCCCATTCTCATTTTGCTTTCATGCCTGTGCTCTATAGCCCAGGCCCTTCTGCTTCACATCCATGGACTATCCAGAAAAACATGCTGTGTATGTTTCTGCAGTTAGTACCTTGAATGTGGTCTTTAAGAAGATACTGAAAAAAAAGAAAACCCTCAAAGACCACCAGATGGGATGGGCCTGAAAAATAACTTAATCGAAGCCCTCAGCTCATGCTCAATACCCACCCTGTATATTTTCAGTCACCAGAAATATACGCTACTCAGACAGCCCTTTCTTTCCATAATGAACAATTCAGCCCCAAAACACTTCCATGCAGTTCATCAGAAACTTGTATCCCTGTCATTCCACACACACCTGATGGTCTAGTTTCCAGGTTGTGTATCACATCTGATCCCTATTTCACCAGCTTTCACTACAAATATTACAGAAAAGCAGGACTAGAAACATATATAGTTGTGGAAGTTTGTCCAAGAAAATGAAAGATTAAGGAGATCCGTAATGATCAAACCCGATACACTCTGGACAAGTAAAAGAAATGTGCAGTGAGCAAATCATTTAAACTAGTCATACACACTAATGAACACTGAATTAGTTCTATCCTCCCAGGACTTAAGAACTAGGAGTTACCATAGAATGCTCAATAAAAGCATTAATTCAATGTGTAACAGGAGGGAAAATGTAGGAAAGCAACAGGGAATGTAATTCCCACAGAAAAAAGTAAATTGATAATCATTTTATTTATTCAACAACATGTATTGAACTCCTCTTCCATATCAGGCATAATTCAACCTGCTGGGGATACCTTTGGGACAAAGTGATTTCAAAGGAGAGTGAGTAAGAGGTAACTGAAGTGCACAGAGCATCATGAGGCTCAGGAAAGGAGATCACCCCACCCCAACAGAAATCTTGGTGTGGGTGAGCATCTTTGTCATGCAGGTTCCTTGGCAGAGTGAGTGAAGGCAGCTGTTGAGAAGCCCTCACCAGGGAGCCTTAAAGAAGAGATAGCTGGCTTGCCGCCTTAGCAAGGACAACGTGCAGTGTCTATGGACAAGGCGGTGGGTGGTCTGTAGGCGCTGGCTTGGCTTCCTCTTGGGTCCTGGTGTGCCTAGATGGCAACTGCCTCTCCCTGGATCATCTTGAAACCTGTCATTATGTCATGAGCTCTATGCTTTGTGCCCTTTGGGGCCTAACATTTTGATTATTATTTTTTTTAATTTTGCCTGTAATGTTTTACCCCCGTGTTTTGTTGTGATAAATATGAAATCTATAGACAAATGGAAAGAATAGTAGGAACATATACACATTCCATTCACCTGGATTTAACCAAAAATTAATATTCTCTCTCTCTTTGCACACACACACCTTTCCCCCCTGAATTTTGAAAAGCAGTTGCAGACATGGTAAAAAATACACCCCTAAATATTTCAGGATGCCTCTCCTAAGAATGGTATTTTTCTATATAACCAAGGTACCATTCTCACTTCTAAGAAAGTTAACAGTGATCTTATCCAATTTACTGTCCATATTCAGATTTCCCCAATGGTCACAAAAATGTTTTTAATAGATCTGTGCCTTTTGATCCAGAACCTAGAATCATACATTGACATTATTTGTTCTATCCTTTTATCTCCTTTAATTTGGAAGAGTTGCCCTACTGGGGGTGGGGAGTGACAAGGAGTGGTCTTTCATATTGTTGATTTTGATGAGTCCAGGTTGGTAGTTTGTAAAATAACTCACACTTTGCTATTTGAATGTTTGTTTGATGGTTTTTCAGGACTTTAGAGGGATAAAACATTTTTGGTGTGGAAACTACCCAGATGAGATGATACCTTTTTCAGTGATTCATATTAGGAGGTAGAATGTTACAAGTTTCATTTTTGGTGATGTTAAATTTATTTCTTTGGTTGGTTGAGGTATCTGCTAGATTTTTCCATTGTAAAGGTACATTTTAGTTCTCTAATAGGAAATTTGAGGGGTAATAGCTTGAGACTTGTGAATTACCTTGTTTCCTGTCAACTTTTCCCCAAGATTTTAGCACCTATTGATGATGTCCGCCTAAATTAATCATTAGATCAGTGGTCACAAGATGATGATTTTCTAATTCTGTAATCCCTTCTTCACTCCGCTTACCTTTTAATATCATTATGAGTTCATGTACTCTTTTAAAATGGAATGATTCATTACTGACATTATTTGTTTTTTGGTTCTTAAATTGTCCCAAGTTTGGTGAGTGGGTAACTTTTCAAGTTGACTGAAGAGTCCTTTTGAGAAGACCCCAATCAGTTTTTTAGTGCTTAGTGCTTTCTCCTTTATGGCACAACAAAATGTTCACCTTGTATTCTCTCTGCCTCAGACCTAGAAATAGCCATTTCTCCAAGTAGATGGTTTCTTTTATTGAGGAATGATACTTAAAAGTCAAGATTCTGGTGGTAAGGGTGTCCTTGGTTTTAGGCTCTTTTTCAGTGGACAGAGCTGAGGGATGTATATCTAGAATTCCTAGTGTTACCTTCAATTCTAATTCTAGAGCATGGCTTCTTCTTCTTCTTCTTAGCCCATTTCATATTCCTCTCCCCTCCCCACCTCGGTGAGACCCATGGTTCTCATCAATATCAACAAATGTACTACTGCACACACAAAAACGTATTGGAATTACTACAACAATACCACCGACAACCACAAACCTACTTATGTAGAATTCAAGATTTCTTTTTATTCTTAGAATATATCCCACTGAGGCAATACAGTCACACTACTTGAGTCAAAAGTTGCTTTAATAAATGCTTTTTTCCTCTATGATTATGTCATTATTTATATACAGTTAGACAGTTCTGTTCAGTTTTAGAGCTCCCTCCCCCATCATTATATGTTTAATCGTATTACTTTTATTTTGGAATACTTAAAACGTATATATCAAAGTGAGATACAGAGAATACTATAAATGCATTTTTCCATTTTGCTTTTATCACTTAATATACCTGAAAATCACTCCATGTTATTTCATAGAGATCCTTATTCTTTTTTTACAGCTGTGTTATGGTAGACTTACCATAATTTACTTCACTAGACATTGATGAATGTGCAGTTAGGTTGTTTTCAATATTTTGCTTTTACAAATAACTCCATACTGAGTAGCCTTGTGCATATGTTTTTGTGTTGTTGGAGGTGTATTTTCAGAGTGAATTCCTAGCTGTGGGATTGCTCGGTCAAAAGGTAGATGCAAATATAGTTTTAATATTAGATCTTGCCTGATCCCCTTAGTGGGGTCTAGGACAGTTTACATTCCCATCAGCCATGTTTGAGAGGACCTGCTCCCTTCACCTTGCCCTGTTGTCAGTTGCTGCATTTTGGCCAGTTTGACAGGTGAGAAACGGTATTTCTGTGTATTTTAGCTGATGTCAGAATCACAATGCCTGCTTTTACATCATTTGCATTACCACCATAACCCTTTATTCTTGGACATTTGAATTACTCTGTTTTAGGAGTTAGAGTCTGCCTTGTGAGCCAGTTTTAATGCATTTTTCTTTCAGTGGAGACTTTTGAGCTTACTTACATTTATAGATATGACCAAAAAGTCTCAACTCTGTCATATTATTGTCATATTGTCCTATTATGATAGATATGATTCATACTGTGTTATTTTTACTGTGTTTCATTACGTGGTCTGTTTTTGCTCTTTTAAAATAATTTCTTTTGGCTTTGGGGAAGGTTTATATTATAATATATAATATAAACTATAATAAAATAAATATAAATAAAAAATATAAAATATATAAAATAATATTTTAGTGATTGTTCAAAATAACTTACATCTCAGTTTCTCTTTTCTCACTTAGGCTTCTGTATTTGGCTTATCAAGTGTAAACCATATCCTTTAACGCTTAAGTCTCTGACTATTCATTAGCTTCTTCTATTTTAACATTTCTACTTTTACTGCCCCCCATTTTAAGTTCATTATTCCTACTTTGTCAGAACACATAGCACGTACTTACTCTTCTTCCATCCCCTTTGCTTTTATTCTTAGATTTACTTAGATTTACTGATTTTATTCTTAGGTATATATTTAACTATATTTCATGCATACCCTCAGTTATTTTGCAAGTCAGATCTTGATTGGATAAAGCGCATCCTCTGCTAGACTACCTAGGATGGGATTGCAAGAGCCGTATTCCCTGAGTTCTTAAGTGTATAACTGTATAGGCTTGGAACTTGAAGGATACCTTGGTGGTTGATTTTTCTTTGCTTGCAAGTAACTTTTTCTTTTTTTTTTTTTTTTTTTTTTGATCTAGAGGCCCAGGAGATATTTTCCTTTAAAGCGTACTATTAAAAATTAGACAGTTATAAGCATATTAGATCTTCTTTGCCTATTTATTAGTTATTTGCTCTCGGATCCTTTTGACTTCTGCTTTGTTTTTGTTCTTTTCATACATTTATGTCTTTCCTCAGTGCTCCTGATTATATTTCCAGTTGAATCAATTCTCTCTTGGACACTTTGTAATTTTGTTTTTATTTCTAATATAATTTGGTCTTTGATTTATTTCCAAGATTTAGTCAACTCTAGTTTCACATCTTTCTGTTTTTTTCTGTCCATATATGTTTTACAATGTTTTATTTGCGCTATAGCTTCATATCTGCAGATTCTATTTTAGTGTATTTCATTTCGATTCAGGTGTGGTGCTACAGTTTTGTTCTGTTGCAGGTGTTTGAGCAGAATTTCTATAAACTGGAATATTTTGATTCACTTTGTATTTTCTACCTGTAGAAACAATGAATGGATGTTTGTCTACTGGTTTCCATTCACTTTGAAATGTTGTATTTTCTTACACTGTTAGTAGCAGTTGTTTGTAGAAAGCTGTGGGGGTTTGGATGACTTGCTCATAAGTTCCATAGTTCAACAGTGTGCTCATATTTTGGTACAGTAAAGTTTATTTATTTATTTATTTTATTTATTTATTTATTTATGGCTGTGTTGGGTCTTCGTTTCTGTGCGAGGGCTTTCTCTAGTTGCGGCAAGCGGGGGCCACTCTTCATCGCGGTGCGCGGGCCTCTCGCTATCGCGGCCTCTCTTGTTGCGGAGCACAGGCTCCAGACGCGCAGGCTCAGTAATTGTGGCTCATGGGCCCAGTTGCTCCGCGGCATGTGGGATCTTCCCAGATCAGGGCTCGAACCCGTGTCCCTTGCATTGGCAGGCAGATTCTCAACCACTGCGCCAACAGGGAAGCCCAGTTTATTTGTTTTGATCAGTGTTTTTGGAGGGCGTTGAAGGAGGGTAGTTTGTCTTCTGATTTTGTGATTCTATTTTTATTATTTTTCTTTATTTCTATTTTTCATCTCTTTCTTATCTCTCTCTCCATGAGTTTGTCAAGGAGTGCTCCTTCCAAGTTGCCCCTTCTCACCCAGAATCTCTGCTCCTTTGCACTATGTAGTTATTTTATCTGTTCTATCACCACTGGGATTCTGCTCCCTCTTTACTTCTGCTCAGTCTCCACCTGACTTCTTTCTCTGGCGTCATCTCCAGAGCTGATTCTGCGGCATTAGAGTGTTTTTCTCCTATTAATGTGTAATTTGAGGTTTATATTCTTTTTCTCCTAGCTATGTAGATATGTGTTATCAATATTTTAATATTTTTTTTCTATTTTGAGCTATATGTGTTTTTTGAAGAAATTGAAATTTAGGTGGTTTTCGATACTGTATTGGAACCAGGATTAGATACTTGATAATTAGATAGGAAGGACCACAGATGCTTGGAAAACTGTGTTCTAAAATATGTATGTAGTCCTGGTGTGTCTGTGGAAAGCTGCAACATTAGTGTTGAATTTAATTGTGTTAACATTACTGCTTTCATTAGTGAATGGAAAAAAAAATGTAACTTGGGTTACAATAGCAGTGTTCCAGTTTACCCTGAATATGCCATTATAAGAGTTACTATAAAGAGAGTTCAGCGACCATACCCTATAAATGAAGATGTGCCACTGTGTTTGTATAACTACTTTTCTGGAATTATTTTTCTCTAGCAGAAGGAATTCTGTAGGATGCTTTTAAAGCAAGTTGTTTGGTTAGATTCTTTAAAGGATTCAACATTTTTTATTAATAAGAAAAACATTTGCAATTACGCTTGCTAGTGTAGGATACAAATGACTTGGTTTTCTTGCTCATTATACTTCAGGCTCTGGAGAGAATCTCACCAGGTTGAAGAGGCAGTCTTCGCTGTAGGTTCCTTTATTGAGTAGCTAGCTAATCACGTGTATTATGGAATCCTTCATCTTTTTTGAAGCATCTACACTTGCCACAGGAGAAGAAGCACTAGACGTAGTATTGGCCGGTCCAAGCAAAATGTTTCATTGTCCTTTCCATCCATTTTATAGATTTTATACTTGTTTACATCTTCAAGCGGACAATGAAAGCAAAGATATCAGGGAGATTCAGACAATTATTTTTACTCAGTCTAGAAGGAGCAATATTAAAGCAGGCTTTTTGGTAGCTATCTGAGATTGATTTGGCTGGTTGTCGGAGGTGAGATTGTTTTTGCTTTGCAATATAGATTTATTTTTCTGTGGATGCTTCACAGTAATAGCATATTTCACATTCTTTATTGTTATGGATTTTTTGTCTTAGAAAATGTTTTGGTTTAAAATTTTTATTTGAAATGTGAAAATATTTTTTTTTACTTTTTAAATTTTAAATGGCGATAGGTCTGGAATCTCAATTTTGCCCTAAGTTGCTTTTCTGAGGCTGGGATTTATTGCCTTATACCTATAAACATCTTTTTTCACAATGAAGTTTCTGTGTTCATTGAATAAAAGTCTGCTTAATAGTAGTAAAATTGTAAAGAACTCAAGGTATAAGTTTAATAACACATTTCCCTTGTCATTGTCCAAGGTCTCTTCTTTATTTCCTTTATAATTATTACCATAATCTCTACGTATATTGTTTGTCTCATTCGTCTATTATTTATCTACTCCAATTTGAATGTAAACTTTGTGAAGGCCAGACTAAGTGTTTTCTCATTCCCTGATGTAGGCTCAAAATCTAGAAAGCATATAATTAGCATTGGAAAATTAAAAACAAACTAATAAAACATAAGTGAATGAATGAAATGTTTTGACAGTTAACAGATGTAGAGAAATGGTAATGGAACTGATATTCCTCTAGCTATTATGGGATAGAAATCATTATATAACAGATATTTATTGTTCAGAAGGACTTGCAGATAACTCAACTGGGGCAAGTATGCATTAATAACTGAATCTTACACAGAAGGGTGAAAATTCTCCAGCTGTTCATGTGAATGAAGAAGCCATCTTAAACTTCCATGTCAGTCAAGGCTTCAGATGCATCTAGCCCCAGTGGACATCTGACTGCAACTGCATGGGGGGCCCCAAGGGAGAACCACCCAGCTGAGCCCTGCCAACCCGTAGAACTATGAGCCATAATAATAATTTTTTTTCAGATATTAAGTTTTGGGGTTGTTCATTTGTACTATATAGGAAAAAGAAAAAGTTGATAGTATAAACCACATTTATTGATACTAAGGAATTTCTTTTTCTAAGAAGACACTTATTTTTTGATCCATTATAAATATCAGACCTCATCTTTGATTACATAAAAACATAAAGACTAGATTATACCTGAAGAATTCATGTCACCAGGAAAAAGGAAAGATTCACGGGTGTCCAAGTGGGCTATTGTGTTGACAGGAAAGCAAAAGTGAACTCACATTTTGTCTGGGACCCATCATGACCATGTGAGCTTTGTCTACCCTATCTCTTCTGATATGATCACTTAATTTTAAGAATAGGAATTTTGACACACTGATAGTATCATTCCCTCTTCTCAGAGTTTCTGTACCTCAATTATTACAGGTTTCTTATAGAACTAATGTATTTGAGGTAATGATGTATTAGAGGACATGGTGAAAACCCTTCAGAACTTTCAGGAGGTTGAGTCAGTAATCTCATATATCCAGAGAGAAACAAAGTTAAAATCTGAAAAGACTGTTTGAAATTCCATATCCCATTAATTTTTATATATCATTCCAACAGACTAACACACCTTTTTTGTCCTTTTAAGCATATCTACTTCAGTGTCCTTTTTTGAAACAAAAATTAGGGGAACCACTGTTAATATTTAAACCAAATTTATGCTGCTCTCTATGTTAACATTAAATACATTAAGTATGTTCTATTAGGAAAGTTCAAGTAGTTCTTGTTCTGGAAAGGGATGAACTATCTAATAGCTCTGAACATAGCTTGAATATGTGCAGCTTCACTGTCATGTGGATTTGACCCTCTCTTCCTCTTCCATCCCCCTGTATCCTCTTCCTCCTACATATGTTTCATTTTGTGACCTGGTCTTGATTGAAAATATCCTTTGGGAGCATCTAATCTATGGGCGTTTGAGGAGTTGACTCAGGGAAGAGGAAGTGGCTTTTACTGTTCAGAAGTTCTCCAGGGTCCTGGAAAGGACCACATCCTTCAATAGAAATTTGAAAATAAAACTGAAATATAATAGGACTTGGAAGTAACCTGCATGTATTGTCTGTTTGCTTCTCTGTCCATTCATTCTTTGTTCATCCATCTATCCTTCTGTCCATTTGTCCATTCGTCCATCCACCCATCCATCTATTTAGGAGAAAATGATTGTGTGGTCAAAACCTGAATTGAAGGTTTGGGAAGATCTTATATAGGTTTATTCCTAGTTCTTCATTATTTTTCTAACTGTAAAATGGATTTTTTTCTCACCTGAAAAATAGTTGCCTCTACTATTATGTTCCATAAGAATATTGCCATTTATGAAATAATGTAAATGAAGAAACATGACATATTAGTAAGGGTATATTCACATATCTTCAAATGATATTCAGATTCTTCCTCCTTGACCTTAAATGTCTCTAATATAACAAAAAATTGTTTTCTGTCATTTTTTTCTCAAAATTTCTTCTGTGACTTTGAAAAAATAAAAATAGTGGAGCAACTGAGTTCTGAAGTCAGTTGGTTAGGCTTATCCAAACCATACTGCATCCTACTTATTTTAAAGAAAAGGAAAAGTTCTCCAATCTGAGCTCTTCTTCCTGAGATCTTGATGAAAAAAGAAGAGACAGGAGTTTCTGAGTCAGATTTATGCCTAAAGGAGACAAGAGAGTGAAGAGTTCTATGCAAGCAGAATTTTGTAAACAATGTAAGCAAAGAAGTTACATTTTAGAAAGGAATGAAGTTTGCTTCTTGCTAATGTTTGCATAATTATTAAATAATGCAGCTCAGTTGCTTCTCAAATTCATGTTCATGAGCTCCAATGTAGGAATTATTTCTTGGCTTTATAGGCACTTAAGGAAAAATTTCAATTGAGATCATCCCTAAACAAACACAACTTACTAATTTACTATTTGCACAATTTGGGTAAAGAATAGTATATTAGGAATAATTGGTGCTCAATTCATAGTCAGGAAAAGTCATTTGGTAACACAGAGTTTCTCCTCAACTCATGGAAGAATTTACTGCATGACCTACAAGGAAAGACAGTATTAAAATTGAGCCATTGACCGGATACCAGAGAAGAGTCAAGAAGTGTTTGCTTCCATCATGCCCTGTATTGTTCCAAAGGAAACAGACCTGTACCCCTGAATTCCTCTCCAGCCAGGAGACATTTCCCACCAGGCCTGTAAGGGGATAATAGTTCATGTGTCACCGTGTTGCATCTCTTTTCACATCTTCTGCCAGGAATGTTGAACATTATTAGCGGGTCGTTAGCATAACCAATACCCCTAAATGAATTTTCTTTTTCCTTATGTAATTATTTGGCCCCTGCACATTTCCTATGTTACTTCTTGAATCTTTTTGTTGGTAAAGTTGAATAAGCAGGTGCCCTATTATGAGCCATGAGCAGAAGGCAAAGATTTATAGATCTTATTCGAACCTTTTCTATTACCTGCATTTATGTCTTAACTATGTAAATTATCTTCTTCTGCATTTTATCTCAGAATTTACTTCTGCCTTCTCTCTTGAATAAATATCAATTCATTAACTGTTGAGTATTTTTACTATGAACTCTAGAGGTTATAAAGATGCGTAATACAGACTTCATTATTAAAAGTGGCTTATAATTTTATTGAGATGATATGAGGGCTGGATGGGATGAGCAGGAAAACACTGGGCTTCCCACGAAGCGAATGAATTACAGGGATCTTAGAATTTGCTTTAGAATTGTGTGTTTGATACATTAAGTGTCCTTACTGCTCTTCCTCCTCAACTATACAGCCAATTCTTCTTCTCTTTTTTTTTTTTTTTTTTTTTGTGGTACGGGGTGTCTCACCGCTGCGGCCTCTCCCGTTGCGGAGCACAGGCTTCGGACGCACAGGCCCAGCGGCCATGGCTCACTGGCCCAGCCGTTCCGTGGCATGCGGGATCCTCGCGGACCGGGGCACAAACCCGTGGCCCCTGCATCGGCAGGCGGACTCCCAACCACTGCGCCACCAGGGAAGCCCTCTTCTTCTCTTCTTGATAAGCTATTTCACCTTGATTCGCTGATTTTTTTTTTCCTGTCTTTCTGGTTTGACTTACTTCCCTCAGGCTTATAACCTCATACGTTAGTTAACTTTTGCTGTGTAAAGATCATCCCCAAAATTTTGTGGTTTAAGACAACAGCTCTTTATTAGATTTATGATTCTGCATGTCCGAAATTTGGGCTGAACTCAGCTGGACAGTTCTCTGGTATCATGTTGGTTTGTGAATGCATCTGTGAGCCATTCTAGGTCAGCTGGGAGCTAGCTAGTCTAGTGTGGGTTTAGCCAGGACAGTTTTATGTGTTCCACGTGATCTCCCATCTTCTAGCAGGTTACCTTGGCTTGTTCACATGGCAGCCAGGAAGGATTATAAGCGAAAGGGTGTGGGAAGTGTGGAAACGGGTCACTGTTACTTCTGCTACACTGTTTTGGCCAAAGCAAGTCACCAGGTCTGCCCAGAATCAAAGGGTGAAGAAAAACCTCCTTGCTTCATGGGAAGGATTACATGTGCCATAAGCACAGGGAGCTGTGGAGAATTGTAGCCATTTTTGCTCTCAGCCGCACGTGGTCATGACCTTGAATTTGCTACAACCATCAAATTTATACACTGTATGCTACCCTTAGGGATTTTTGAACTTCGGGACAACAAGTGGCACTAGACAGTGTATGTTCATTGCCAGATTGTGGAGCAACTCGGAGGCGAAGACGTTACTGCTTTATAGATGAGAAGAAGATTTGAGGTGGGAAATAACAGCACGATGCCAAAATTTTAGGAAGAATTCACTCGTGGGTCTGGGCAGAAAGAAACTTTAGATCCACGTATCCAGTCGCTACAGGCAACTCCTGCTTGGATGTTATTTAAATTCCCATGTTTCTAAAACTGAGCTCAATATTTTCATTCTTCAGGCAGATTTTCTCCTCTTCCCGTGTTTCTTTTCTCAGTAAGTGACCCTATCCTCTGCTCTATAGTCCAAGCCAGATATTTGATGATTCTTGATTCCTCTCTCTTCTCTCACCATACCCATTCACTGTCATTATCAACAAATACGAAGAATGCCTGCTGTATATAAAATACTGTAGTTTCCATGGTCCCACTAATCTTGACCACTGTCATTGCTCAATCGCTAGAGCTCTCTCCCAATTAATTGGTCTCCATGCTTTCCTTTATGTTCTAGAGGACCCACAATGACTTTTTAAAACCTAGTCTGTTCATTTAATTGGTATATAATTATTGAACTTGTATGTGTTAGTGTGAATACAGAAATAAATAAGGCAAAGTGATTGCCTTCACGGAGCTTACAGTCCAGCGTGGGAGACAAACAATAAAGGGACAAATTGATAGATAATATAGTAGTTATGAATGCTATGAAGAAAAGGCAATCAGAGTCAAGGGTGGAGAATGACATAGAATGCTATTTCAGATAGGTTTACTAGGAAGAGCCTCTCTTAGGAGGTGATATTTGAGCATAAGAGAGGCAGCCATGTGGATACCCGAGGAAGAACATCCTCGTGTGGGAGAATAGCAAGTGTCAAGTTCTTGAGATGACAGTGGGTTGGGATGGGACAGGATAACGTGGTGGAGTACAGTGAGTGAAAGACGAGAGGGGTGGGGCAAGAGGTCAGGGAGATGGCGCCAAATCAGGTCATGAGCCCTTTGTAGGCCATGTAATGGACATGGGGTATTATTGAAAGTGTGAGGGAAAGTCATTGGGAATTATTGGGAATATTTATTGAGAATAACTCGGACATAGTTTACAATGATCACTTTTACTATTGTATGGAAAATAGACTGTAGAGGAATAAGAGATGATAGTAGCTTGAATCGGTTTGGGGCCGTGAAGATGGTGGGAAGAGGTCAGGTTCAAGAGCTGTCTGGAAGGATTCGCTGATGGGTGTTTATAGAGAAGGAGAGCAGCTATAGAAGCTCTGGTGTGGGGGAGACTGAGAACCCTGGGCATGAGCGGCTTTGTAGTGGTCAGAGCAGGTGGAGATCAAGTGTTTTTCTTGGGAATTAAGTTTGAGATGCACTTTTAGGCATCCAAACCATGCCAGTCCCTATCTTAAAACCCTTACATGATTTTTCATCAAATTATGATAAAGTTCAAAAAAATTTTTTTAAAACATGGCTTATAGGAACATTTACAGTCTGGCCCCTGCCCACCTCTCCAGTCTCATCTCTTTCCATTTTTCTCATCTCCCCCACCTCTTGCATCTGTATCCTCCAGCTGTACTGGATTTCGTTCAGTTCTTTTAACACTCCAGTCTCCCTTTGATTATTCCATACCCTTATCGAAAATAAACACATCCTCTTTATCCCCTGCTTGCCCTCTGGCTAGTCAACTCATATTTAGGAGCTTAGATGTCATTTTCTCTCGGAAGTGCTCTCAGCCTTCCCACGCTTCCCCCTGACTGGGTTCCATGTTCCCACAGTACCCTGAGAACCCCTGTTATAATACTTGTGTTTTTGTAAAAAAAAATTTTAAATAAAAATTCCTTGTTTGTCTGTCACACAGACTGGACTTCAAGGACTTGAGCACAGTGACATTGCTCTGGCCAGTATAATAGCCAGAATATAGTAAGTGCTTGATAAAACTGTTTTAATGCCAGGAGGATAGATTGAAAGCCTAAACTAGGTTAGAAAGATTAAAAATAGTGGAGCAGAGCCAATGGCCTGAACTGCAAGGTGCTGTGAAAATTGAAGGGAACAGGAGAGAAGGAGATGTGGTTTCAGACCCAGATTTCCAGAACCGGACTCAGTTTTTGAATCTGAGTAATTTAAGAATGGTTAGAACTGTGGCACATGCAATGGGCCATACATGTAAAGGTAAGCTTGATCTTATGTCTCAGAAATACCCAGTAAGTTTCAGAGACGGATTACCCTTTAGCAACATGGCTGGGTAATATAGCTGAAACCAATTCTGTAAACACTAAGACAAGACATGTAGAGATTCCTTAAAGGAAACAAGACTTTTTTGTTGGCTTATTGGTTTTACTTTGTTAAATGTTTTTAGGACTGAAAGTTTCTAATTCAAAATGTGTTAGGGTTGGAAAGATTCAAAGAGGATCACAAAATTTACAAATGAGAGAAATGTGGTCCACTAAACTAAATTCATAGATCATCCAGTTACCCTTTGGCTGCTCTGTGAAATTCCTTTTCTTTTAAAAGACTAATTTTTTAAAGAGAAACTTTAACTTCACAGCAAAATGGAGGGGAAGGTACAGAGATTTTCCGTATACCACCTACTCCAACACAGACACAGCCTCCTTCAGTATCAATATCTACCTCCAGAGTGGTCCATTTGTCACAGTTGATGAACCTACATTGACACATCATACACCCTAGATGTATAGTTTACATTAGGGTTCACTCTTACTGTTGTATCTTTGTGGGTTTGGACACATATACAATGACATGTATTCATCATTCTAGTTTCATACAGAGCATTTCCACTGCCCTAAAAATTCTTTGTGCTTTGCCTGTTTATCCCCGATCCTCAATCCCTGGCAACCACTTATCTTTTTACTTTCTCCATAGTTTTGCCTTTTCCAGAATGTCATATAGTTGGAATCATACAGTTCTTAGCCTTTCCAGATTGGCTTTTTTACTTAGTCATGTGCATTTAAGGTTCCTCCATGTCTTTTCCTGGCTTGTTAGAGCATTGCTTTTTAGTACTGAATAATATTTCATTTTCTGTGGCACCACAGTTTATTTATCCACCTACTGAAGGGCATCTTGATTGCTTCCAAGTTTTGGCAGTTATGAATAAAGCTGCTATAGATATCCCTTTGCAGGATTTTGTGTGGACATAAATTTGCAGCTCCTTTGGGTAAATGCCAAGGAGCACAACTGATGGATTGTATGGTTAAGAGTATTGTTTAGTTTTGTAAGAAACTGCCAAGCAATCTTCCAAAGTGACTGTACCATTTTTTTTTATTCCCACCAGCAATGAATGAGAGTTCCTGTTGCTTCACATCCTCACCAACATTTGGTGGTGTCAGTGTTTTGGATTTTGGCCATTCTAATAGGTGTTTAAATCTACATTTCTCTGCTGACACATGATTTGGAACATCTTTTCATATGCTTATTTACCTTCTGTATATCATCTTCTTCAGTGAGGTGTCTGTTAAGGTCACTGGCCCTTTTTTTTTTTTTTTTTTTGCGGTACACGGGCCTCTCACTGTTGTGGCCTCTCCCGTTGCAGAGCACAGGCTCCAGACGCGCAGGCTCAGCGGCCATGGCTCACGGTCCCAGCTGCTCTGCAGCACGTGGGATCCTCCCAGACTGGGGCACGAACCCGTGTCCCCTGCATCGGCAGGCGGACTCTCAACCACTGCGCCACCAGGGAAGCCCTGGCCCATTTTTTAATTGGGTTATTTTCTTATTGTTGAGTTTAAGAGTACTTTGTACATTTTGGATAACATTCCTTTATCTTTTGCAAATATTTTCTCCCATTCTGTGGCTTGTCCTCTCATTCTCTTGACATTGTCTTTCACAGAGCAGAAGTTTTAAATTTTAATGAAGTCTAGCTTTTCAGTTACTTCTTTCATGCATTATGTCTTCAGTGTCGTATTTAAAAAGTCATCACCATATGCAAGATCATCTAGGTTTTCTCCTATGTTATCTTCTAGAAGTTTTTTTTAGTGTTGCATTTTATATTTAGGTCCATGAGCTATTTTGAGTTAATTCTTGTGGAAGGTGGAAGGTCTATGTCCAGATTCTTTTTTTTTTTTGCATGTGGATGTCCACTTGCTACAGCACCATTTGTTGAAGGGACTATCTTAGGTCCATTATATTGCCTTTGCTTCTTTGTCAAAGATCTGTTGACTTTACTGCCTCAATTTTTTGATGCTCAGCTATGAGTAGAATTTTAGGAACTGGATTTATTTTCATTATCCTCTATTTGAGCATATTTTGTACAACAGCCTTTCTTCTAATATTTTCTATTTTCTGATGTTTATTTGGTATTAAGTGGGACATCCTTAAAATTTTGTAAGTGAGAAATGATCTTCTGTCAAAATTATATTATGGTAGATGTGATCCATGGTTCTAACAAAGTTGGAATACTGGTATAAATACATAGGATTAAAACATGGTGATTCATAGGAGGTCATTTGACCGATGTGCCAGAAAATAATTGGACACTGTTCTCTTCTCCTACACCCCATCCCTGATCTCCAACCACCAGCTGAGTCCCCCAGCCACAAATGTAAAATATTCAAATCATCCTAGCTATCCTTACAAGGATGAATTGCCCTTTCAAGTTTGCCCAACCTATCTCTCCAGATAATGAAGAGAATCATCATCTCATTATTTTGTAGTAATCTATTTCTCCTTTTTTTTTTTGTAAATCAAGGTCATCTTCTGTAAACTATTAGGAACACTGATGCCTCCTATGAATGTGGAGGCATCCATTTGTTACATATTTTATCTTCTTCAACCTTCATAACAATTCTCTGCATTCAAACTACAAATCAGCTTTCAAGAATTTAGGTAACTAGACAAAGTCATACAACGGGGAGGTAGCAGAGGTGGAATTTAACCTTTCCTCTGCCTGATTCTCCTAGCTAGTATCCCTTACCTGCTATGCTGAGTTTGGTGGTGTTGAAACGTACTGGGCTTCCTTGGAAATTCTGGAAAGTTCATAAATTGAATAATCATTCTTGGATAAATGTACATTGGATCTATTTTGGCCAGAGATATCTTTTTTTTTTTAATGTGTGTGATAACAAAGGTTTTGAAGTCCATCAAAGTGGCCCATAAATTTAGTAGTAAATGTCTGAACAAAAGTTTTGAAGTCCATCAAAGTGGCCCATAAATATAGTAGTAAATGTCTGAGAACTTCCCTAGCTTAATTTAGATTTTCTAAAATCTGTGAAGGCATCTTCAGTTTTGGGGTCACAAAATCTCTACTTCATAGATCCCAAGGAGAGCCCATCAGCTTATGGGCTCACAAAAGCTCAAAGTCCAGTTGCTTCAGGTAGCCCTGAGAATGAAAGGTTAAAAAAGATCTTTTCCAAAGAATTGCAAGAGAGAGTAACACTATTGTCTGAAACTGCAAAGGAGAGAACTAATCCTAGGTACTTCCCAGTGGTTCCCAAGTGTGGTTGACCCTTGAATAGCACAGGTTTGAACTGCACCAGTTTACTTATATGTGGAATTTTTTTCAGTAGTAAATACTATAGTACTACACAATTCGCGGTTGGTTGAATCTGTGGTGGGGAAAGGCAGATACAGAGGAGCCATGCATACAGGTGGCCGGCTATCAGTTATACGTGGATTTTCAACTGTGTGGAGGGTCAGCGCCTCTAACCCCTGCATGGTTCAGCTGTACTGAGAAGCAGATGGCAGACCTATGGGAAGTGATGACTTCATCAGAAATGGAGCAGGACTAACAATGGAGTGAGCTGTTCCCAGTGGTGTGCTGGGTGACCTTCCAACAGCTCGTGAAAGCTTACTGTTACACATTCAGGAATTCTGCAAGCATGGTAGCTTAAAACTGGCCATGATGTGAGTATTTACACCGTGGAAATTGGCAAACACTAGAAATAAGAGATTTTCTTTTCAAAGAACTGATTTACCAGCACATCATTGGCTCTTCAGTGAAGAAGTGAGCTCCCTGTCATTGAAACTGTTCAAATAGAAACTGATGATTTGCTAAAAGATGTGTTGCAGTAAGTAGAATAAGGAAACATTAGAAGGCCTCTAAAGTCTTATCCAACTAGGTTCCGCCTTGTCACTTGAATGCACTGATCCCAGTGCTAAGACCAGTGAGACTTCTATTATTTGAATTTCTTTACTGGAGCTATACTGTCCAACATCCACTCCTAATCTGCTCCTTATCTGAGTCTGCCATGTTTTGCCCTCCCCTGGGCCCTTTTTGTTTCAACTTTTAACAGAAGAGTTTCCATAGACCATAGGGCTGCTTGGTTTTGAATCCTAATTCTACTATTGACCAGCTGTTTGACCTTTGGGAGGTTACCTAGGCTAAGTCTCATGTTCTTTAGCTGTTAAAAGCAGATGATAAAAGTACCTCTCTCCAGTAGTTGTTCTGACTCTTAAATGAAGCTAGTTCATATAAAGGGATTAGTACAATGCTTGGCCATACTAAGAATCTAGTACATGTCAGTTCTGTGTCCACTTAAGAGGGTAATAATTCTATTTTTTTTTCCATTTCTTAGAGCTTTTTGACTCCAAATTTTACAAAGAATTCCAAGCATATTTTTACACTTTACTCAGCTAACTAGATATGTTTCTGAATTTGTCTATAAAACAGATTTCTTTTTTTTTTTTTTTTTTTGCGGTACGTGGGCCTCTCACTGTTGTGGCCTCTCCCGTTGCGGAGCACAGGCTCCGGATGGTCAGGGTCAGTGGCCATGGCTTACGGGCCCAGCCGCTCCGCGGCATGTGGGATCTTCCTGGACCAGGACACGAACCCATGTCCCCTGCATCGGCAGGTAGACTCTCAACCACTGCACCACCAGGGAAGCCCAAAACAGATTTTTAAATTTTTATTTATTTTTATTTTATTTATTTATTTTTATTGAAGTATAGTTGACTTACAATGTTGTGTTAGTTTCTGGTATACAGAATATATATAAATTATATTTCAGATTCTTTTCCATTATAGGTTATTACAAGATATTGCATATTGTTCCCTGTGCTATGCAGTAGGACCTTGTTGTTTAGTTTACATTAAGTAGTGTAGGGGGAAGCTTCAAGATGGCAGAGTGGTAAGACGTGGAGATCACCTTCCTCCCCACAAATACATCAAAAATACATCTACAAGTGGAACAACTCCTACAGAACACCTACTGAACGCTGGCAGAAGACCTCAGACTTCCCAAAAGGCAAAAAACTCCCCACATACCTGGGTAGGGCAAAAGGAAAAAAAAGAAAACAGACAAAAGAATAGGGACAGGACCTGCACCTCTGGGAGGGAGCTGTGAAGGGGGAAAAGCTTCCAAACACTAAGAAGCCCCTTCACTGGCGGAGACGGGGGTGTGGCGTGGGGGAAGCTTCAGAGCCATGGAGGAGAGCGCAGCAACAGGGGAGCAGAGGGCAAAGCGGAGAGATTCCTGCACAGAGGATTGGTGCCGACCAGCACTCACCAGCCTGAGAGGCTTGGCTGCTCACCCACTGGCTGGAGCGGATGGGGGCTGGGAGCTGAGACTCTGGCTTCGGGGGTCAGATCCCAGGGAGAGGACTGGGGTTGGCTGTGGGAAGACTGCCTGAAGGGGACTAGTGTGCCACAGCTAGCCGGAAGAGAGTCCGGGAAAAAGCCTGGACCTGACTAAGAGACAAGAGACCATTGTTTTGGGGTGCACAAGGAGAGGAGATTCAGAGCACCGCCTAAGCAAGCTCCAGAGATGGGTGTGAGTCACGGCTATCAGCGCGGACACCAGAGATGTGCATGAAACACTAACGCTGCTGCTGCAGCCACCAAGAAGCCTGTGTGAGAGCACAGGTCACCATCCACTCCCCTCTGGGAGCCTGTGCAGCACGCCACTGCCAGGGTCCCGTTATCCAGAGAAAAGTTCCCTGGGAGAACACATGGTATGCCTCAGGCTATTGCAACATCACACCAACCTCTGCTCCTGCCGGCTCACCCTGCATTCCTTATCCCTCCCTCCCTGTGGCCTGAGCTACAGCCCCCTCAGGCGACCTACATGCAGAGGCAGGGCCAAATCCAAAGGTGAACCACAGGAGCTGTATGAACAAAGAAGAGAAAGGGAAATTTCTCCCAGCAGCCTCAGGAGCAGTGGATTAAATCTCCACAGCCAACTTTTTGTACCCTGCATCTGTGGAATACCTGAATAGACAATGAATCATCCCAAAATTGAGGTGGTGGATTTGGAAGCAACTGTAGACTTGGGGTTTGCTTTCTGCATCTAATTTGTTTCTAGTTTATGTTTATCTTAATTTAGTATTTAGAGCTTCTTTGTTGATTTGGTTGCTCTCTTCCTTTTTTTGTATATATATATATTTTTTTCTCTCTTTTTGTGAGTGTGTATGTGTATGCTTCTTTGTGTGATTTTTGTCTATATAGCTTTGCTTTTACCATTTGTCCTAGGGTTCTGTCTGTCCCTTTTTTTTTCCTACTATAGTTTTAGCACTTGTTATCATTGGTGGATTTGTGTATTGGTTTGGTTGCTCTCTTCTTTCTTTTTCTTTTTTTTAATTACTTTCGTATTTTTAATAATTAAAAATTTTTTCTTTTAATAAGTTTATTTATTTATTTATTTTTCTTTCTTTCCTTTTTTTTCCTCCCTTTTCTTCTGAGCTGTGTGGCTGACAGGGTCTTGGTGCTCTGGCCGGGTGTCAGGCCTGAGCCTTTTAGGTGGGAGAGCCGAGTTCAGGATATTGGTCCACCAGAGACCACCCAGCCCCACGTAATATCAAACGGTGAAAGCTCTCACAGAGATCTCCATCTCAACACTAAGACCCAGCTCCACTCAATGACCAGCAAGCTACAATGCTGGACACACCATGCCAAACAACTAGCAAGACAGGAACACACCCCCACCCATTAGCAGAGAGGCTGCCTAAAATCATAATAAGTTCACAGACACCCCAAAACACACCACCGGACGCAGTTCTGCCCACCAAAAAGACAAGATCCAGCCTCATCCACCAGAACACAGGCACCAGTCCCATCCACCAGGAAGCCTACACAACCCACTGAATAAAGCTTACCCACTGGCGGCAGACACCAAAAACAACGAGAACTACAAACCTACAGCCTGCAAAAAAGAGACCCCAAATGCAGTAAGTTAAGCAAAATGAGAAGACAGAGAAATATGCAGCAGATGAAGGAGCAAGGTAAA
Source organism: Hyperoodon ampullatus (assembly GCF_949752795.1). Lineage (NCBI taxonomy): Eukaryota > Metazoa > Chordata > Mammalia > Artiodactyla > Ziphiidae > Hyperoodon > Hyperoodon ampullatus. Next base: position 83,287,559 of record NC_136919.1, read on the forward strand.
AACCCACCAGAACAAACAAATGAAGGGGAAATAGGCAGTCTACCTGAAAAAGAATTCAGAGTAATGATAGTAAAGATGATCCAAGATCTTGGAAATAGGATGGAGAAAATACAAGAAACATTCAACAAGGACCTAGAAGAACTAAGGAGCAAACAACCAATGATGAACAGCACAATAAATGAAATTAAAAATTCTCTAGAAGGAATCAATAGCAGAATAACTGAGGAAGAAGAACGCATAAGGGACCTGGAAGATAAAATAGTAGAAATAACTACCACAGAGCAGAATAAAGAAAAAAGAATGAAAAGAATTGAGGACAGTGTCAGAGACCTCTGGGACAGCATTAAATGCAGCAACATTCGAATTATAGGGGTCCCAGAAGAAGAAGAGAAAAAGAAAGGGACTGAGGAAATATTTGAAGAGATTATAGTTGAAAACTTCCCTAATATGGGAAAGGAAATAGTCAATCAAGTCCAGGAAGTGCAGAGAGTACCACACAGGATAAATCTAAGGAGAAACATGCCAAGACACATATCAATCAAATTATCAAAAATTAAATGCAAAGAAAAAATATTAAAAGCAGCAAGGGAAAAGCAACAACTAACATACAAGGGAATCCCCATAAGGTTAACAGCTGGTTTCTCAGCAGAAACTCTGCAAGCCAAAAGGGTGTAGCAGGACATATTTAAAGTGATGAAAGGGAAAAACCTACAACCAAGATTACTCTACCCAGCAAGGATCTCATTCAGATTCGACTGAGAAATTAAAACCTTTACCGACAAGCAAAAGCTAAGAGAATTCAGCAACACCAAACCATCTTTACAACAAATGCTAAAGGAACTTCTCTAGGCAGGAAACACAAGAGAAGGAAAAGACCTACAATACCAAACCCAAAACAATTAAGAAAATGGTAATAGGAACATACATATTGATAACTACCTTAAATGTAAATGGATTAAATGCTGCAACAAAAAGACATAGACTGGCTGAATGGATACAAAAGCAAGACCCACATAAATGCTGTCTACAAGAGACCCACTTCAGACCTAGGGACACATACAGACTGAAAGTGAGGGGATGGAAAAAGATATTCCATGCAAATGGAAATCAAAAGAAAGCTGGAGTAGCAATTCTCATATCAGACAAAATAGACTTTAAAATAAACACTATTACAAGAGACAAAAAAGGACACTGCATAATGATCAAGGGATCAAATCCAAGAAGAAGATATAACAATTGTAAATATTTATGCACCCAACATAAGAGCACCTCAATACATAAGGCAAATGCTATCAGCAGTAAAAGGGGAAATCAGCAGTAACACAATACTAGATATCAATTACAGGAAAAAAACAGTAAAAAATACAAACACATGGAGGCTAAACAATACGCTACTAAATAACCAAGAGATCACTGAAGAAATCAAAGAGGAAATCAGAAAATACCTAGAAACAAATGACAATGAAAATATTACAACCCAAAACCTATGGGAGGCAGCAAAAGCAGTTCTAATAGGGAAATTAATAGCAATACAATCCTACCTAAAGAAACAAGAAAAATCTCAAATAAACAACCTAACCTTAAACCTAAAGCAATTAGAGAAAGAAGAACAAAAAAAACCCCAAAGTTAGCAGAAGGAAAGAAATCATAAAGATCAGATCAGAAATAAGTAAAAAGAAATGAAGGAAACAATAACAAAGATCAATAAAACTAAAAGCTGGTTCTTGAGAAGATAAACAAAGTTGGTAAACCATTAGCCAGACTCATCAAGAAAAAAAGGGAGAAGACTCAAATCAATAGAATTAGACATTTAAAAAGGAGAAGTAACAACTGACACTGCAGAAATACAAAGGATCATGGGACGTTACTACACACAACTATATGCCAATACAATGGACAACCTTGAAGAAATGGACAAATTCATAGAAAAGCACAACATTCCGAGACTGAACCAGGAAGAAGTAGAAAATATAAACAGACTAATCACAAGCACTGAAATTGTGACTGTGATTAAAAATCTTCCAACAGGGCCTCCCTGGTGGCGCAGTGGTTGAGAGTCCGCCTGCCGATGCAGGGGATACGGGTTCGTGCCCCGGTCTGGGAGGATCCCATATACCGCGGAGCGGCTGGGCCCGTGAGCCATGGCTGCTGAGCCTGTGCGTCCGGAGCCTGTGCTCCGCAACGGGAGAGGCCACAACAGTGAGAGGCCCGCGTACCACAAAAAAAAAAAAAAAAAAAAAAAAAAAAAAATCTTCCAACAAACAAAAGCCCAGGACCAGATGGCTTCACAGGCAAATTCTATCAAACATTTAGAGAAGAGCTAACACCTATCCTTCTCAAACTCTTCCAAAATATAGCAGAGGGAGAAACACTCCCAAACTCATTCTACGAGGCCACCATCACCGTGATACCAAAACCAGACAAAGATGTCACAAAGAAAGAAAGCTACAGGCCAACATCACTGATGAACAAAGATGCAAAAATTCTCAACAAAATACTAGCAAACAGAATCCAACAGCAGACTAAAAGGATCATACACCATGATCAAGTGGGGTTTGTCCCAGGAATGCAAGGATTCTTCAATATATGCAAATCAATCAATGTGATAAACCAAATTAACAAACTGAAGGAGAAAAACGATATGATCATCTCAAAAGGTGCAGGAAAAGCTTTCGACAAAATTCAACATCCGTTTATAATAAAAACCTTCCAGAAAGTAGGCATAGAGGGAACTTACCTCAACATAATAAAGGCCATATATGACAAATCCATAGCCAACATCATTCTCAGTGGTGAAAAACTGAAACCATTTCCTCTAACATCAGGAACAAGACAAGGTTGCCCACTCTCACCACTATTATTCAACATAGTGTTGGAAGTTTTAGCCACAGCAATCAGAGAAGAAAAAGAAATAAAAGGAATCCGAATCAGAAAAGAAGTAGTAAAGCTGTCACTGTTTGCAGATGACATGATACTATACATAGAGAATCCTAAAGATGCTACTAGAAAACTACTAGGGCTAATAAATGACTCTGGTAAAGTAGCAGCATACAAAATTAATGCACAGAAATCTCTTGTATTCCTATACACTAATGATGAAAAATCTGAAAGAGAAAGTAAGGAAACACTCCCATTTACCACTGCAACAAAACGAATAAAATACCTGGAATATACCTACTTAAGGAGACAAAAGACCTGTATGCAGAAAACTATTAGACACTTATGAAAGAAATTAAAGATGATACAAACAGATGGAAAGATATACCATATTCTTGGATTGGAAGACTCAACATTGTGAAAATGACTATACTACCCAAAGCAATCTACATATTCAGTGCAATCCCTATCAAATTACCAATGGCATTTTTCACAGAAGTAGAACAAAAATTTCACAATTTGTATGGAAACTGAAATGATCCCGAATAGCCAAAGCGATCTTGAGAAAGAAAAACGGAGCTAGAGAAATCAGGCTCCCTGACTTCAGACTATACTACAGAGCGACAGTAACCAAGACAATATGGTACTGGCACAAAACCAGAAATATATATAAATGGAACATGATAGAAAGTCCAGAGATAAACCCACATATGGTTACCTTATCTTTGATAATGTAGGCAAGAATATACAATGGAGAAAAACAGCCTCTTCCATAAGTGGTGCTGGAAAAACTGGACAGCTACATTTAAAAGAATAAAATTAGGGACTTCCTTGGTGGCGCAGTGGTTAAGAATCCACCTGCCAATGCAGAGGACATGGGTTCGAGCCCTCGTCCAGGAAGATCCCACATGCTACAGAGCACCTAAGCCCTTGCACCACAGCTACTGAGCCAGTGCGCCTAAGCCCATGCTCCGCAACAAGAGAGGCCACCGCGATGAGAGGCCCATGCACCACAACAAAGAGTAGACCCCACTCTCCGCAACTAGAGAAAGCCTGCGCGCATCAATGAACACATGCAAAAAAATAAAAAATAAATAAATGTATTTTTTTAAATGAATGAAATTAGAACACCATAGCCAAAAATGAACTCGAAATGGATTAAAGACCTAAATGTGAGGCAAGACACTATAAAACCCTTAGAGGAGAACATAGGCAGAACACTGTGACATAAATCACAGCAAGATCCTTTCTGGCCCACCTCCTAGAGAAATGGAAATAAAAACAAAAATAAACAAATGGGACCTAATGAAACTTAAAAGCTTTTGCACAGAAAAGGAAACCATAAAAAAGATGAAAAGACAACCATCAGAATGGGAGAAAATATTTGCAGATGAAGCAACTGACAAAGGATTAATCTCCAAAGTATACAAGCAGCTCATGCAGCTCAGTATCAAAAAAACAAGCAATCCAAAAATGGGCAGAATACCTAAATAGACATTCCTCCAAAGAAGATATACAGATTGCCAACAAACATATGAAAGGATGCTCAACACCACTAATCTTTAGAGAAATGCAAATCAAAACTACAATGAGGTATCATCTTACAGCAGTGTGAGTGGCCATCATCAAAAAATCTACAAATGCTGGAGAGGGTGTGGAGAAAAGGGAACCCTCTTGCACTGTTGGTGGGAATGTAAATTGGTACAGCCACTATGGAGAACAGTATGGAGGTTCCTTAAAAAACTAAAAGTAGAACTACCATACAACCCTGCAATCCCACTACTGGGCATATACCCTGAGAAAACCATAATTCAAAAAGAGTCATGTACCACCATGTACACTGCAGCTCTATTTACAGTAGCCAGGACCTGGAAGCAACCTAAGTGTCCATTGACAGATGAATGCTTAAAGAAGATGTGGCACATATATACAATGGAATATCTCAGCCATAAAAAGAAATGAAATTGAGTTATTTGTAGTGAGTTGGATGGACCTAGAGACTGTCATACAGAGTGAAGTAAGTCAGAAAAAGAAATACCGTATGCTAACACATATGTATGGAATCTAAAACAAAACAAAAAATGGTTCTGAGGAACCTAGGGGCAGGACAGGAATAAAGACACAGACGTAGAGAATGCACTTGAGGACACGGGGAGGGGGAAGGGTAAGCTGGGACAAAGTGAGAGAGTGGCATGGACATATATACACTACCAAATGTAAAATAGATAACTAGTGGGAAGCAGCTGCATAGCACGGGGAGATCACTTCCGTGCTTTGTGTCCAACTAGAGGGGTCTCATAGAGGAGGTGGAAGGGAGACGCAAGAGGGAGGAGATATGGGGATGTAGCTGTCTATATAGCTGATTCACTTTGTTATACAGCAGCAACTAACACACTATTGTAAAGCAATTATACTCCAATAAAGATGTTAAAAAAAAAAAGAAATGTGTGTATCTGTTAATCCCAAGCTCCTAATTTATCCCTCTCCTGCCTTCCCCCTTTAGTAACCATAAGTTTGTTTTCTTTTTTTTAATGTAAATTTATTTATTTTATTTATCTTTGGCTGCATTGGGTCTTCGTTGCTGCACGTGGGCTTTCTGTAGTTGCGGCGAGCGGGGGCTACTCTTCATTGCGGTGCGTGGGCTTCTCATTGTGGCGGCTTCTCTTGTTGCGGAGCACAGGCTCTAGGCGCGCGGGCTTCAGTAGTTGTGGCATGCGGGCTCAGTAGTTGTGGTTCACGGGCTCTAGAGCACAGGCTCAGTAGTTGTGGCGCACGGGCTTAGTTGCTCCGCAGCATGTGGGATCTTCCCGGACCAGGGCTCGAACCCGTGTCCCCTGCATTGGCAGGTGGATTCTTAACCACTGCACCACCAGGGAAGCCCCATAAGTTTGTTTTCTATGTCTTTGAGTCTGTTTCTTAAAACAGATTTTTTGTGTATTTAATTCTGCTCTCTTATTAACGTTGTAGAGTCAGAGATGCAGTCTTATGAAGCACTTTATCAATGGAAATGAACAACAGATGTTTTCAATGTTAGCAGACTATTGGCAGCATATAAATTGGCAGTTCATTGGAGACCTTAAGAACCTGGAAAAGTTTAAAAATAATGACACTGAGGGTTCCGACCCACCCCCCAGTCTGAAGAAAATGGTGGTGAGAGCATAACAAAGGTGTTTATTTTGGGTATAAACTGTTCTTTCATTTAGCAAACACTGTGATATGTTTATAAAGACACAAGAGAAGTAGACACACCCAGAGTGGTTTATAAGCAAAAGAGCTCATAACCGTGGTATGGAAGAGGCCTTTTCTAGAACTCACAGAATAATCTCTCTCAAATTTCATTCCTGAAAAGAATAAAAGTTTTTATTGATAAGGAAATGAGAGACCTAGGTAGTAACCATTGTTTTTGTAGATATTTGCTATTTTGTGTCCTTTCTAAATTCTTTGTCATCTGTGCATAGACCATTATTGAAATACAGGACATTATTCAGAGCTGAAGGTGCATATATTTACTCTAAATATTTGTCTTACATATACAGTGCACATATGTGGTTTTCATCAGCTTTAAATATGCTGGAAATTTCTGACTGGCCCCTTTTGTGAATACCAGCCTCGGGACTGTATGTGGTAACACAATTCCAGAAACTAGTCTTAAGAGATCTGTGCCAGAGCAGGAATTAACATGGCAGGCTGAGGATGAGGAAATCATGGCTAATATGTGTTCCTTTTGCCTTTGGGTAATGCTGTAACATAGATTGCTGTCAAGTAAATAGAGCCCAGTTTAAAGACCGTTTTGATCAGGCAGTTAAGGAAATGACTAATTCCTTTTCATTTGGGCTGCATTGACTGGCATCAGTATTTTCTGTAGTTTTTGCTCTTTGGATACCTTGGGCTTACGAAACAATTACATTAGAAACATGTTTGGAAGTCTGGACTACTTGAAATGGGTGTTAAAAATCTAAAGGTCACATTCAGGATGTAGGGTCCTCGTTTAAGGGTCCACTGATCTTATTGCTCATTTTCCAGAAACACCCCTGGCTCTGATCATCTCTTTTTTTTTTCTTTGACATTTTAGCTACCTGATATATTAGATTATCCAAATGAAAGTATCAATTGGATATTTCCCCTCCTTCCCCTTCTACCAATACCATGCTGGCAGATGAAAAGAAAAAAAGTGGTTCAAAAATATTTAATGGTGAAGTCAGATTCAATAGAAGCAGAGGTGGAAGAAAGAAACCTAACTGTTCCACTTTGAACACACATGTTTTCCATACATGGTGGGTTTTCTTCAATTTTCATAATTACAATTTCAGGCAGCATCGTTCCACTCCAGGACAGTTATCCATGTGTGGGTGACCCATTTCCTGTGCATTTCCTTCCTCCCACCCACCTCTTGGCCACATTAATGCTACTTTGTGTCACAAACGATACCACAGGTGGCCAGAGCAGGTTTTGAAAAAGAAAAAAAATGAAATGGAAACCTGTCAGGGTTGCTTTGTGTTAAATTAAACTATTTGGCGAGAAGAGGCCCAAACTCTTGGCTAGAATGAGACTTCTGAAAAACATGGGTATTTTGTAAATCTACACTGTTTCTTTCATGATCTATTAACCAAGCGTTAGCTGGCTAGATATCTCTGACGAGGTCGGAGGAGCAAGCATTTGGCAGATGTGAACTTGGATATAAAGTGGAGAATATGCCCTCACTTCTGGCGTGTAATCGATAAGCCAATATTGACTGAAATCCTAGATTAGACTTGGTTTAATGCATAGTCTTCTCGAGGCTTACAAAGGAGACAAAATTCACACACAAGATTCAACACTCAGCCACAGTTCAGCAGAATTCAGTAAGTTGGGGTTGGACTGTGTAGAACAGAATGTGTGTTGTGTGTGTGTGTTGTGTGTGGTGTGGTGTGTGTGTGTGTCTGTGTCTGTCTCTCTTCTTTCCTAAGTTCAGGGAAGAGGAAGAGCTAGCCAAGTGGGAGGCAGTAGGTCCTGAGCTGTGCTCCAAAAACTGGGGAGAGAGGGGAGAGTGGAATTGGATCAGTGTAGTACTAGATGGTGGTGCAGGGCCTCAAGTGCCAGAAAGAAGTCCAGAAAGTGACAGAAAGTTACAAATGTTCAGTGAAATTGATATTATCTGTGATGAAAAATGGGTACACCATTTGTTAGAATGAATCCATGAAACTACTCACGTGTGTTTATGGTGTTTGACAAAGGTATTAGAGGTATCTGCCACTAGTTAGCATTTGATTTTGAAGGGTAAAGTTTGGAAAGAGGTGAGCTTCCGTTTAGGTTGTACTTAAAATAAAAGTCAAGTCATGGCTACAAAGCCTGGGATGACCTGACCTCTGTTGCCCATTCTGATCTGCTACCTTTTATGCCATTTTCCTTCTCATCCACTAAGCTTCAGCTAGACCCCATCTTCTTTCTCTTTCTTCAATGCACTAATCTGTTTCTCACCTTATGGTCATTGCATTTGCTGTGTCCTCTACCACGACAAGGTCTAAGCTCTTGGTCAAGCCAGCTCTTTCTCATCAGGCATATCTCAACTCACATTTCACTTTCTCAGAAACTGGGGTCTTTTCTGACCATTCCCCCCAGAGAGGTGTGTACTCAGACTGCTCAGCATTGACCGCCATATTACCCTCTTTAATTCCTTTAAAACATAAGGAGTGTTCTGAATGGTCTTCCTTGTTTTCTTTGTCATCTGTGTTTCCCCTTTAGAGAGGTCATGAGGACAGGGACCTCATCTTCCCTGTTCACTGCCATACCCCAGCATGTAGTAAGTGCTCAATAAAGTATGTGTTAGATGAGTCAGTGGCAGTGGGGTCTCCATTATGCTTAGAGCATACAGAGCTCATGTCCTCTTCCCCTCTTGAAGTGCTGAACTGTTACAAAGCAGGAGGAAGATAGTGAATGCTGTGGACCTGGAGTGGCTTGCGTTGCCATGGCAGTAGGCTACGGCACATCCCCTTTCCTTTCTTCCTCTGCTGAGCCTTAAGAACCTGGAAAACACCACTCAGAGGGATATTTCATAGAGATGGACTTTGAAGGGGTAATTGTGTGGGTTGGACAAATGCTAGTCAATTATATCGGGAAGAACTGCTGGTTTAATGTATTTATTGATGTGTTTGTATGTTGTAGCCATTGTGGAATGAAATCACTACACCTAATGAGCTAAGATTCGATGCCTCTTCAGCCTGCCCTTCCAAGCCCTCACACACATTTTCCTGTGCCTGTCCCCTGTCTGGACGCTGCACTCTTCTTCTCTCCCTTCTCAAAGTAGCCCTGAATAAGTCTATTGGCTTCCTACAAATTATGAGACAACACTCATTGTTAATTTGCTGAAAGAAATGTGAAGAAACTGTTATTTTTTCTCATTAATGGGTTTCTCACAGCAGTGGTACACCTCTGGCTGGCACCGTACAGAAGCTGCCAGGGTTTTTTTGCAGCCAGGCTTTTCTAGGTGCCTGCTTAAGAAATTATAAGGTATATGTTCTTCAGTTATCTAGTTTGGGTTTATAAATGAAATGCTACAATGCCTTTTGATGTGTCATTAATACATGCTAACAATAAAACGGTGCACCCATTATTCTGCTGTTGAGATATGCTTTATTTATCATGTTTTTCCGAAGGTATTAGAACAGGGCAGAACTGGCAGGAGAGATTCCTGTCTTGCTTTCCTTCCCCACATCTATCCTTCCTCCCTTCCCCTCTTGTCATGTTGGAGATCTGTGCTTCTACTTGAACAGACAATCCACCCAATTCCTGTTAATTTAATGCATTGTCTTAAGAAGTAGGTGATTTTCCAGCCTCCTCACTATTTGGTAATCTGCAACGTCCAGTTCTCCCTCTTACACCTTTAGCACTGCAGTGACAACACACATCCCTGCCAGTCAGACATGAATATCGAAGGAGCCTGGAAGAGAGGCTACACGGGAAAGAACATCGTGGTCACCATCCTGGATGATGGCATTGAGAGGACCCACCCAGACCTGATGCAGAACTACGTGAGTATTTGCTGTGGTCAGAGCAGCTTCCCTCCTGGGAAACAATGGAACTCATGTGAGGATGCTCCAAAAGGGGGAAAACCACAGAAAAATGCAGCCAACGGGTACAATAGGCTCTGCGTGTTGCTGCCATCTTATAAAGGATGCACTCTTGGAGGACCGGAAGCAGGAGATAAGGCTATCCTGCTCTCCACTTTTGTGTGCCTTTGATGTTCTGATGACAAAATGCAGGTGATAAGGTAGCGGAAACCCCAGCACCCATCCCATGTGCTACTGACAACATCCACTCTTCTCAGCAATTCATCCATGCAGCCAGAGAGCACTCCTTGTTTCCTTTATGGAGAAAGCGTGCTTTGAACTCTTCTCAAGTTACTCTGCGAGTCTCTTTCTCTCTCTGCCTCTCCCTTTTTAAAGGACAATAATGAACAGCCTCCCAGAAGTCCTTAGGAATCAGTCAATTCCCTTGCTTAAGAAAGGACTGAGATTCCAGGACTCAGAACATAAGGTGAGCCCAAGGTCACAGAGCAAATGAAAGGGCTGAGACTCAGTACTTTCACTGAAAACCACAGTCTTGATACCCAGTGCCCACTGGACACTGGGGTCGGTTTGTGTCCCTGGGGTCCCCTTTACCACCATGATATTTCCTGCCTGGAAATAGGTCAATGACCCCTCCCTCTTCTACTCTCCAAACGCCGCCTTTCCATCAGCTTCTCCTCCCTAAGTTTGGTTAAAAATACCATAATTAAGGCTTCCCTGGTGGCGCAGTGGTTGAGAGTCCGCCTGCCGATGCAGGGGACACGGGTTCGTGCCCCGGTCCGGGAAGATCCCACATGCCACGGAGCGGCTGGGCCTGTGAGCCATGGCCGCTGAGCCTGCGCGTCCAGAGCCTGTGCTCCGCAACGTGAGAGGCCCGCGTACCGCAAAAAAAAAAAAAAAATACCATAATTATCTCCCAATATGCCATTCTCTGCTCAAATTTGTTTCTCATGACACCTTGGCGTTCTCCCTAAAATATCTCTTTTGTTACTTAAGAGCCTGCAGTGACTCCCTCTTATCCACAGAAGCAGCTCTCTGATTCCTGTCAGGACTCAGCAGACACTCCTGGTGGATCCCACTCACACCAGTGCCTTCTAAGCTCTTTTCTGTTGACGACTACTTCCACTAGAACACCGGTATCACTGCATACCCACTAGGACTCCAGTCACTTTTACCTATGTCCCTCTCTGTCCCTTCATAACTCCTTTTAATCCCAAAACTTTGGTTGTATGAGTTTTCCTATATTGTATTTCATGTTGTTATTGAAAAAAATTTCAAAGTTGGTGGTTGTCTCTCAGCTTACACGTTTTCTCTCACAACCTTGAAAATCCAAGCAGCTCTAAATCATGATGAAGTCAGGACTCATACTGATCCTTAAGAAGGAAAGTCAGGGGCCAGGGTGGGAAGCTTTGCTTCGTGTTTATGGAAGGTGCCCACAGAAAACCCTAGCTATAACTGGGAGGACCCCACCCCCTCAGATTTTTCTCTTCTCTATTCTATATTCATCATCATTAAGGGAGCAACATCAGCAAGCCCAGCCCATCTCACGGTGTCCTGAGCTTGTGGAGAGTTCTGAGAGGGGCCTGGCCCATAGCTCCCCATTGCACATTAACGCAAAGGACTCACCATCCTCGCAGGCTTGCTGCCTTTCTCTCCTCTTTGCTCCCCGGTAACTGGTGGACACGGCAGTGGCCCATTGTCCTGGACTCACGCAGAATGGACATGGCCTTTTCCTTAAGGCGGACATACTGTCCTCTTGAAATCTGCTATTTCTCCCCCCCGCTCCTCAGCATGGGAAGACATGGTTTCCCTGCACTGTGGGAATGACTCCCTGTATCTGTCTCTCTGACCATCTCTCCTCTGGCTTCTTTCTCATCTGCCGCTTCATTTTCTCATGCAACCATTTAGGTAGCGATTGCCATATATGCTCTCCAATGTTTATTTTTCATTTGCTCAGTCCCACTTATTGCATGACACTTACTTTCTCTTAGTTTTCTTTTTGTCACTCAAACCTGAAAAGATTCTCTTTTTATCAATTTGCAAATAAAATACTTCCAGGTCACTTCCTTGACACATCAGAAACTACCACTGGCTCACACAGCCACCTATATTTCTGACCTATGAAGACCTTCACTCAGGACCACCCAATATCACCTTATACTTTTATCAACTTTAACTGCTTTGTCTCTCAGTAACCTACCCTGTTGCCCTTTTTGTTTCAAAAATTCAGCTAAGAAACTTCACAAATCAATTTTTACAATCAAATGTTGAAACAGTTTCTCCTAAATTAGATGATTTTCCCTAAGGTTGAAAAACAGAGAGAGAGAGAGAGAGAGAGAGAAGGAACTGCAAGTTCATTTAGTTCTCATTTGTACAAGACACTTGATTGGCTGCCCTTACCCTGCCTCCAAGCACACTCAGATAAACTCGTGTCTCTTCACAGAATGGAATTTTAGAGCTAAAAAGGAACTTCAGTTCAGCCTCCTCATTTGGCAGGGTAGACACTGAGGCCTGAAGACTAAAGTGAGTTAGCCCAGGTCATATAAAGAACAGAACTGTGGCTGTCCACTGCCTAGCAAAGAAGTCTTTCGTATCGTATGCAATGCAGTTTTTACAGGGTGTTCCTACTCCCCACTGCATAGAAATGCATTTGATTAAACACAAAGAGCCTTAACCTAAATGTGATTGCATTCTTTACCTTTTTCACTTTTTTCTCCCTGGAAAGAAAATTCTCCAGAATTCACCTGTGCAATTAGCAGTACTGGTGCCCTTTTGATTCTCCTAATGTTAGAGCTGGTAAAGAGTAAGAGAAAAGCACATTGAATTGGGTGGCTGGGTTCCAGTCTTAATTCCATCGGCAGTTCGTTTCATGCCTTTGGCCAAGTCACGTAACCTGTCTCCGGCTTCTGTTTCCTTATAAGTGAAATTGCACAGTATTGTCCTTCATGCTCTAATGACTGCTGAGGTGGGCTGCTTTGTATGTTCCTTTGTACGGGAAGCAGAGACTTATCACCTCTATCTGTCATGTGTATTTTGCTTACTCCCCCCAAACATTTCAGACTCCATGTACTTTAAGTTATTTTCAGAAACAAGAGCCTTTGATAAAGACAGAAAACAAAGATAACATTTACTTTCACTAAAACTGATAACAGAAATAAATCATCATAAAGCATCAGAAAATTCAAAACATCCTAAATTAGTTCTATCTATGGTGATATAAATTTAGATGATGGAATAATCCATTAATTTTTTTTTTTTTTTAGTAATTTGAAGATTTTTCACAATCATTTAAAACAAACAAATAAATTCAGCTTTGGTTTCAGAGAAACTTCTTCATTTTGAAACTTTGACATATAACAAAATTTTGATCATTATTTTGGTTGGGGCAAAAGACCAGTTGGTGTTAGTATGAAGTCTTGAACTGTAGACCCTTTTATACTAGATAAAACATCTGAAACCAGACAAATATTGCCTAATAGAGGTCCCAAGATACCTGATATAAGAGATTTCTAATAGTGATTTTTAATTGGCTTGCCAATTTTTTGTGAATGATTTCTGTCTCCAAAAATCTTTGAACTGTGATAAGGAATGTGCACACTCAAGAAATGAAGTAAGGAATACAGAGAGAGTCGGCGAAGAATAAATCACTGTCTTCTAGGTGTTCTAGCAGTACTTCGCAGAGAAGATGGTTGTCGAGGACCTCTTCAAAGCACCGGGGTGAGGGGTCAGTGCCAGGTATGAGGGAAAAGTGCTGGCAAGAGTGGATTGGGCACGTCTTTGGTCTGTAAAGAGTATTTCTTCACCTTCACAGGGAAAGATATGACACTGATTATTACAGAACAAGGCATCCTGACACCACCAGACCATGCGTGTATTATTTACTCTAGTTACTCTCTTGCAGAAATGTGTTTAAGGAGGCATGAGCCTTCAGGTGCATGGCTAATTAATGAACATCTGTCTCCTTTCTCTCTCTCCTCTGTGACCACAGGATGCTCTGGCAAGTTGTGACGTGAATGGGAACGACTTAGACCCCATGCCTCGTTATGACGCGAGCAACGAGAACAAGTAAGGCCCAAGTGGGGGTACCTGGCATGTGGCTGGCAGGGAGCTTTGTTTTCTGCTCTTGCGGAGGGAAGTATTTTTTTGAAAATCTTTGGTAACAGATGATCCGTAATTTGCTCCAAGATAAACAAGTGTCTTTCCGCTAAAGCTTCTGGATATAAAAAGGTGTGGTCCACATAGTAAGAATGGTTACAGAGAGAACTCTGGGGAATGACTTGAGGGTGTGGTTGGGGAATACTGTTCCTCAGGTGTTCATTGGCCTGTGACCCATTTGTTTAGGGATGGGGTGCTAAAGGGAGAGGCAAAACAAAGTGCCCCCCGAGAGGGTTACTTTATTCTGTTAAGTTCAACGCATTTGATTGAATGCTGTGCTTGAGGTCTCTGCCAGTGCTTTCTGATTTGCTTCTTTTTCTTCTCTACTTTGTAGTGGTTGTGTTCTTTACTAATATACCTGAAATACCTATATGATTTGCCACGTATGGAACACATTACCTTTCTTATCCTCACAGTCAAGAGCCTTAGAAACCCATGTAACCACGTTTACACTTTCCAGTTAGTACAGTAGTTTTTTTGAAAGCAAATGAAATACACATCCATTTCTTGCTTACGATGATCCAGGCATTTTTAAAAGATTAGTAGGTGTTTCTAATCTCTACATCACATTAACTTTTTTGCTTTTACTACAAAGTTTCTCCAGGATAATGCTGTGATTTAGATACTATCATTTGAATTTTTATTTACATGTTTTTGTTTGGAATCACAGAAGTTATAAAGAGAGGTGTTTTACCCATTTATTATGTACTATTTCTAGCCTGCATTGTTCTGTAGGGAAAAGTTTCTCAGCTGGTATTATTCAAGTAAGTCAATAAGTTTAGATAAAACCAATGCGGCCTAGATAATCGTGATTGTACATGGGTTTTTCTTTTTTTTTCCCCCTCTTCTTACCATTTACAAAGAAGCCTCAAAAAAAGTTACCATGAAAAATATGCTGGTTTTTAACATTAATGAGTCAATATTATAAATCAAATTCAGTGGTGAAAGCATTAATATACAAATTGATGTAGATAGAATTTTCCAGAACTTTCCAAACAAAAAGAGAAAGAGACCTAAAGTAAACTGGATTATTTTCTTTCAAGCATGGTCATTACTGTCTAGATTACACTGTTTAAAGTTATGGTCAATTTCACACAAAGGGTTATAATTTGAGACATTGTGAGCTAATTTATTTAACCTAATTTGCAAACTAGCATGAAACACTGAAGAAGAAACTTGAAGCTTCCATACTTAAAAGGTCACAGATAAATTTCACTCTCCAGTCCATTCTACTCTAGTGTGACACATATACTCCTAAAAATACTTGTACTCTGCAAAGTCTAAAACCATGAGTAATAGGAAAAGCTTAGAAGCTTCATCAATGACACACAGAAAAATGATAGGGACCTATTAAAAATTATTCATGTTAACACTTTATTCATGTTAAGTGGTTAAGAAATTTATAAAACTATAATGAATGTGGCACTT
Organism: Hyperoodon ampullatus; assembly: GCF_949752795.1. Taxonomy (NCBI): domain Eukaryota; kingdom Metazoa; phylum Chordata; class Mammalia; order Artiodactyla; family Ziphiidae; genus Hyperoodon; species Hyperoodon ampullatus. Next base: position 83,303,062 of record NC_136919.1, read on the forward strand.
AATCATTTTTTAAATTTTTTAAATTTAAAAAAGTCCTTTTTTAAATTATCTTTTTTTAAATTCAGCCCTTAGATGTGAAGAAAAAAAAAGGCTCAGACAGGTCAAGTGGATAAGGATTAAACAGGTAATAAGTGATGAAGAAGTTAGGAAACAAAGAATCAAACTCAAGTGGTTTGTTTACAAGCTTTGCTTTGCATATTATACACAAGGCCAGAGCCCTTATGGTAATGAAAAGGAAAATGATCCAAGTATCTGTCAATTAAATGAGTTGTAACTAGAGATAATTGGTTTCAATAACAGTAAATTTGAGAGGAAGAAAGGCTGAATTATTGACCAAAATATTTGGAGAATACAGAGCGCTGAGCTGACCTTTGACATCCTGTCATAAAGAAGGCTCGAGACTGGGTGCCAGTCTGATCCTTCAAAATAGTAAGGATATGATTCATAGCTAGGCTGGGTTCAAAGTCCGTTTCCATCAATTTTATACTTAATCTGTATCTTATCATTATGAAATTAAATTCTAACTAGTATGTTTATAATATAATTCTCTTGTGACACTGACTTCTTAAGCTGCACTGTTCTTTTTTAATTTTTTATACAATTTATAAAGGTTACACTCCATTTACAGTTTTTACAAAATATTGGCGATATTCCCCGTGTTGTACAATACACCCTTGTAGCCTATCTTACACCCAGTAGTTTGTATCTCCCACTCCCTGACACCTGTACTGCCCCTCCTGGCACTTCATCTTGAATAAGACCTGAAATTTGCTTATGGAAGTGTGTACCCATTGCATCTACTTCTACTCACATGCCTGCCACTCCGTGTGCAAGAAAAAAAGAGGAAGAAAAAAGAGATAAAGATGAAAACTTTGAAGAAGAACAGAGAGTAGAGAGGAAAATAACAAAATAGGCTGGGAGGAAGGGGGAAAATAAGCAGAGTGGAGGATACCCTCCAGGATGGTTTTTGGAAGCATGGCAGCTTGCAAGTTATTCTGAATTGGAAGGAGGGTTATCTGAGGTCAAAGAGGAAGTAACAGCACCAGATGTAGACACATGTGGACCATTGTGCTCCTAAGGTGTGCAGTTCTGTGTGTTTCGTGCATTCCTACAGCGCTCGGTGCAACTAGGTATGTTTTCTACAGTCACCTAGAGTTTCTGGGACAAAATTGTGCATAAACAAATGCAAATTTCACATTATACTCAAATCACTCTCTAATATATCAATGTTATTGGAAGAAATTTGTGTTTTCAAGGCAAGCATGATAGTAGAACTGATTGTACCATATCTGTTGGCTAAAGTTATCCCATCAACATTTGTACGTAGAGAGAAAAGGTAAACAGGAAAGCTAGAGGAAAGTTGAGATCAAGTTAACACCCACAGTATCCTTGTACAGGGTATGAAGGGACAAGAGGGACTGTAGGTGGAAACTGAAAATGTATTGTGCCCTGTAGCCAGTTCTGTCTGAATCTACATGTGGTGACTTTTGCATCGAAACTCAGTGGTAATGGTGGCTGTTCTCCAAGGGCCTATCTGTCCTGTGACTGACAGTGCTAACTGCAAAGGCTGTGTGTGAAGACAATTCTTTGAGTGTTGGCTTTGATGGCTTTTCACAGGCTGCCTTTTAAAAACTGTATCCTTTGTGAGGATTCCTTTCCAACTTGGCAGCTCCCCAAGACCTTTGTTCAGGAAGAGTCACTACCATCCCGCTTCCTCTGGGGTATTCTAGTGTGTCCTGCTTTGACTCATTCTAAGTACTGTTCATGGTTCGTTGAGTGCAGTGTGGGTTTGAGCGTTGGAGGGCACAGGCATTGTTCTGGATGTGTGCTTAGTTTATAGCCTTGACAGTGAAATAGGGCATTTTCAGAGGGGCAACACCACCACTCCAACCTCTGTTTTATGAAAATCAGCAGTCACCTGGGGCATCAGATGTCCCTTTATCTCCTATCAGTACTGCTGCCCAATTTTTTCTTGGCCAACCACAAGCATGTATTCAGACATTTAGGGTTAAAATATCCTCTCTGCTCATTAGACCATAATTATAAATATGAATGATGGATCTGTCTTTAAGTGTGGATCCACAGATAATTCTGTTTCAATAGAAGTCATTTGGCATCAGGAAATAAAGAGTGGTCTGTAGTTTAAGAGAGTTGACTTTTATCCTTGGTTCACCTTAATAGCTTTGTGGTCTTTAGGCCTAACTATTCTGAGCTTTAGTATTTTTAAAAATATCTAAAATGGGCATAATAATACCTCCAAAGATTAGCAATAAAATATGTAAAACACCAAGCATAGGGCTGACTATCTAATAGGCACTAGGTAATTATAGTTTTATTATAATTATGTTCAATTCCTATATCCAGTTCTCGATAAATAATCAGTTAAAAATTACAATTATTGGGCTTCCCTGGTGGCGCAGTGGTTGAGAGTCCGCCTGCCGATGCAGGGGACACGGTTCGTGCCCCAGTCCGGGAGGATCCCACATGCCACGGAGCAGCTAGGCCTGTGAGCCATAGCCGCTGAGCCTGCACGTCCAGAACCTGTGCTCTGCAACGGGAGAGGCCACAACAGTGAGAGGCCCACATACCAAAAAAAAAAAAAAAATTTACAATTTTCTCAAAATATATGTGCATATGAACATTTCACATTTCAATTAAGACTTGGAAGTCTTTGTTTATTTCCAATGTTAGAGGTTTAGATGTGTTTTCTGCTTCTTCAGGGACTGGGAACTGTGGCTCATTTGGTCTACAATAAATCTGCCTTTCTTTAATTCTAATACTCTGTGTCCCTTTAGTGGACCATAAGTCCTTGAATTTGAAGTGAGTTATTGAGGGGGAGGAATTTCTAAATATTGCCTGAATGAAAAGGTTGAGGCATATGCTGTGCAAGTACCTCCTCATTGTACAGTCTGACCAGTAGGCTTCAGAGTATATTGGAATTATTTACACCTGGGTGCATTTGTTCATTCATTCAGCAGGTACTCATAAAGACGCTACTTTTGTGAATGGCTCTGTGCTAAATGCTTGGGGTATACAATGATGCAATAATATAGGCTACTAACTAATAGGTTGAATTAGGAGATAACTTAGTTAAGAAGCTGTAACCTGAAGGGTTTGGGGTCCTCTAGTTGGCTCTTCCTAACCGTAGGTGTGAAACCTGAGGATACGGAGGGTTAACTGAACTGTGTCATTTTGTAATAAGGGACTTGAGCTTCCACGGAGTTTGGTATCTGCAGGGGGGGCCTGGAACCAATGTCCCCTGGAAACTGAGGGATGACTATACTAAGAGACAATGCACCCTCAAAACTTTATGCAGATCATATCTCTCAGATTTACCTGATTACATTTCTAGCACTAAAACTTTGGGGTGAAGAAAATCACCTCTGAAGTAAAAAAGTTATAAAAATCCTTTTCTTATTGCTTTTTCAAGTCCCCAGATGGTGGTGTGTCAAACCTAAATAACAGAAGCTAAAGAAATAGCATTATTAGGGGAGACCATAAAACCTGCTCTCCCATTCCGCTTTGCCTCCATTCGTATTAACTTGTAGAATAAAGCTGACTGCATTATTCTAGGCTTAAAATAGAAAATGCCTCCCTATAAATGAAAGTCTCCTGGCATTTCATACTACTACTCCCATTTCTGATAAATGAATTATTGATGTCAGAGTTAGATTTTTCCTTCCCTGGGTTGCTTCCTTTTAAATATTCCCTGTGCTTGAGTCATAGCAACATATTTAGTGGGAGATGAGACCACACTGTGTATCTTGAATGTGTGATATGTGGGCCCAGAATCTAATTCCCTTTCAAAACAAACCAACCTATAGGTTAAAGACTCATTTCCAAAAGGAATGGATTTTTCATTTTTGTTGCTTATCTCTGTTTCCCTGAGGATTTAACCAGGGTGGATGGAAATACACTTCTGCTCGTCTTTAGTGTCCTTTTCACACGTCATTTCTGGTTTTTAGAATGTCGCCATGTTGTGTGGCCTTTTCTTTCTCATCCCTGCGGAGGAGGACTATTGTCAGGAGATAGCGTTGCAAAGCAAAGCCGATAAATGTAGGCAGTGTTGTCTACCTATACAGGAACTATTTTAACTCAACACTAGAGAGAAAACCACACTTTAAATCTACCACCTTAACAGATAGAAGCATTATTTCTTCATACCCAGCATTTAGCCAAACATGTTCAGATAAAACTATCCTATAGCTAGGTAGCTCAGACAAAACCTACCAAAAAGAAGTGAGGCCATTATCAGAGGCTGATTTGTTTTTTTCCATTTTTTTTTTTCGGTACACAGGCCTCTCACTGTTGTGGCCTCTCCCGTTGCGGAGCACAGGCTCCGGACGCGCAGGCTCAGCGGCCATGGCTCACGGGCCCAGCCACTCCATGGCATGTGGGATCCTCCCAGACCGGGGCATGAACCCATGTCCCCTGCATCGTCAGGCGGACTCTCAACCACTGAGCCACCAGGGAAGCCCTCCATATATTTTTGAAAAATTTCCCCTAATCCTTTCGCAAAATAACACTACAATGTATTATATAGTAGTTACTTGATCAAAGATTAACGTGTGAATTTATATAATGCTGACTACAAATGTATGTACCAGAGGCCAAATGTGTACAAAAGAGACAGTTGTGAAAAATACCTGATCCTTTTCATATACAGCTATAGATTTTATGTCCATGAAAGAACCTGCAACAAATATTGTAGAAATTTTGTTTCTATCCCATAGATTCATAATGTAATATGTTGAGATAAGTAACATTTTGGACCACCTTCTAGGTTCTGGGAAGTGGTCTTGGTCTGGGGCCTCACAGAAAGTTGAGTAACAGTAGGAAATGGCTTCTCTCGGACCAGAAGCCAGCCATCCCGTCCCTTCCCTCACCAGCTGGTAGTCACAAGTCCTGACCATCCTCACCATTTAAATCCTTCTCTTTAATAGCTCTCCAGAGACTCCCCCATTCCATCCATCCACACTAGCCTTCTGTTAGTCTAATCCCCTTCTCTCACCTTCCTCCTTGGAAAATCTCCTGTCTCCAGTTCAACCCCATCCTGCTGCCCAAGTGATATTTTAGAACCAAAATAAGAATATTAAAATCTTGTAATATCTTGAAACTTTGTTAAAATGCAAAACCCTTCATGACCCCACTCTTCCCTCAAGTCTGCTCTTCTCTCTGTCCACCCCTTCCCCCCACTTTATTTATCTACGCTGCAGGACTTGCGGGGTTCCCCAAAAGGTGCCACACTTGTTCAACCTTCCACCATCTGCACCTGCATAATTCCTTCTTTCTCTGCCACTCATGTCACGTCCCCTGTGAAGGCTTCTCTCACCTCTTGCATCCGAGTTGGATGCCCTCCAGTGAGTTTTCACAGCATCTGCGAACTTACTTCTTTTATAAAAACCTTCGCTATTGTAAATGGGGTTACATATACCAAGATAGGGAATAGAGAGGCAAGGAAAGATGCTGAGAAGATGTTTTCCAGTTTAGTTTGGGTTATGAAATGTCTGTTCAGTCACACAAAAATTACAAGAGTATCTACCTTGACTGGCTTGTCTAGATGAATTAGCAATATGTGTCCCAAAGTAGTAACTATTAAATGGTGTTATATATAATGGACTTTGTGCTGGATAGCTTTATTTTTTTACCCTCTACCCTGCTCTGTACCCCAGAAAGCTGACCTCTGAGGACTGCATTAAGGGACCCCCTTGCTCTCTGGCTTCCCATTGGGTTTGGCCAATGGAACACTCAAGCTGGACATCAGTGGGATTTAGAAGGGTAAAGAAAAGGTATTTGTTTTCTGTTCCCTCCTTGCTGAGCCACTGGGGGTTAGCTGCATCCCAAAAGATCATAACTCCCCTTAGGTGGCCCTAAGGCTGACCTCCTAAGGATTGCCATTTGTGGATTCAATGACCACTTCCTCCCCAGGGCTTCTTAGATCCAGGGGTTTCCCAGTGTTGCTAGTCCAGAATGCTGCATTCTTCCTTGCATCTTCCAGGCATCTTTCCTTGCCTCTCTATTCCCTATCTTGGTACATGCGACCCCATTTACAATAGCAAAGGTTTTTATAAAAGAAGTAAGTTCGCAGATGCTGTGAAAACTCACTGGAGGACATCCAACTCGGGAGAGAAGCCTTCACAGGGAAAGTGACATGAGTGGCAGAGAAAGAAGGAATTATGCAGGTGCAGATGGTGGAAGGTTGAACAAGTGTGGCACCTTTTGGGGAACCCTGCAAGTCCTGCAGGGTTCCCCAAATCCTGTCTGCTTCTCTATGTAAGTTCCTTGAATACATTTTTTAATACTAAGATACAAGTCTCTGGAATAAGTTTTTATACCCAGTATAAAAGAGCACAGACACATCTAAGAAACAAAATATCTATGTCCATAGGAGTTGTCTTAATGGCTGTTTATTTATTCTTTAATGAGAGCTGGGTAAATACAGAAAATGGTTATCTAACCTCAAATTCCTATATACCTGACACCTGAAGTGTAAATATTTATTTTTATAAAATACTGTATTAATTATTCCAGGGCTCATAATCATGATAATGCAGCCTTCAGGCCCTTTGTTGTTTCCTTTGTCAGTTTCAATGTGTTCTCCTCAAGGATTTGGGGACATAATCTCTTGGGGCTCACGGTACCAGTTTTGATAAAGGGTCTGATGCTATAGGTTACAGTAAGGTTTGGGTTTAATTTGTGCTAACCCACTGCACTATTGACATGAATAATTGATCGTTGCTTCAATTTAAATTTCTTATTTAAAAAACAAACTCACGAATTCCTGAGGTCTCTAAAGCAGATGGAAATTGCAGTAAGGGAAAGAGATAAGTATCCTTTCTAAATATGGATTAAGCATTTGAGCAGGGTTCCAGACAGGTATACTTATTTATCTTTCTCTTTTCATCTTCTCCTCTAACCTCCACCTTGGATCCTTCTATTTTCTCATGTTTCCTTATATCCAGAAATATGTAAAATCGAAAGCACGAATACCTTGAGAGGTCAGTGCTACCAGTGTGTTATTTGTATTATTACAGAGCAGTAGAGAAGGCATCCAGGACCTTTCAAATGTGATCAGCCAGTGTCCACAGGCTGAACAGGAAGGCAGACTGAGGAGAAAAGAACCCTTGTTTTGTTTATCTCTCTCGTTGTATAGATACCAGAAGAAGAACATGCTGAAAATGTAACCAAACTGCAAACTGGTTGATGGTTCATTTCAGTATTAAGATATTATTTAGATATTGGTTGCCTTCCTATTCAAATCAAATGCCCTCTTAGATAAAGGACTGAAGTTAGAATTTTGTTTTTACAAGCTAAAGGAGATGTCATAATTTTTACGTTTTAGCAGTACAGTTAATTACAGTAGAAGTCTGTTGTTCCAGTGTACTTAAGTATGTGTGTGTATAACATCTGTGGTAGCTGTGCATTTCAATTATAATCCTTAATAAAAGATGGAAAGGTAGAAAGTATGTCTTAGATCAGGACATATTTGCTCAGTTCTTATCTCATAAAATAGGTCACCAAAGAAGGCAAGGTTATAGAGGAAAAAAATGTCCTGATTTTGGGTGAGACCTGGGTACCAGTCTCAGCCTTGCTGTTCATTATATCTGTGGCCTTGGAGAAGCATTCTTATCAATGTCTCCTCCTGCCACATCAGTATCTCGATGACCCTGTTTGACTTAAACAACCAAAAAATCCATAAGTCTATGGGGTTGCTACTTGGCTGCATTTGAATGCAGTACAAGCAGCTGCTAATACAGTGAGCACGTCAGTATGTTGTCTCATTTACCGCTCACAACAACCCACAATTGGAGAGAGAGTCTGGAGGGGTGAAGTAAAGTGGCTAATGTCACCACGTGGCAGACTCACAATTTGAGCTCATTTGTTCTCACGCCATCTGTTCACCTGCATAGTTAATTAACCTGTGGTCAAGTAGATGAGAAATTAATTCCTGTGTTGAGCACATGCTTCAGTAAGTTTACTACCTGGGAAGAACTGCATTTACCAGAATGCCTTACTGCTGTATTCAGTAAATACCCAGCAGCCTGGCTTTACCAAGTGCTGGTGCTCAGAATCCTGTTTCTCCAGAGAGAGGGGATTGATCCACAAAGGTTGTCAACACCTTATGTACACATAACTTTGGCCAAGTAACAAAAATCCTTTATTACAGAAAATAATTGTGCAGATCTGACTTCACAGTGATATTTGTTCTATGGAAATCAATGAAGACCACCCAAATGACACTCTGGGCTAATTTTTCGGAGCTTGCTATAGCAAGGGAGTCAGATAGTGTCACTTTAAGAGACTCAAAGGCAGGCACATGGCCCAGAAAGCTTTAAAGTGTTAAAAAAAAAAAAAAAATAGGAAGACTTCAGGTATGGTCTGATCAGAGGGTGCCATGTGGAAACTGGAGCTTGGGTCTCTGTTCTTAAACAATTCTACTAGTATATATTAACAGCTTTAAAAAATTTGAATGAGTATCAGCTGGTCATCATGTTAATGTAGATAAATGTTTTGGTAAACTCTGTAAAATTGCCACAGGTATGGATGTTGTTAGTCTTATTAAGGGTGATAAAGAGTAATAAGATAAAGTTTTAGTCTGATCCTCAGATGGCAGATAGTTAATTTTCTCTCTGTGGAGATATGGACTGTTTGAAGTTGGAATCACATAACCTAAGAGACACTGTCCCAGTGGTTTTACACTTACATGACAGCCCTTGAGAGTGCTCTGGAAATGTAGGCTGGGAAAGGAAGAATCTCTATAGGAGGAAGAAACTGAGACCAAGGAGAGCCTGTGGGAATCAGAAACCTTTTCCTGCCCTCAGATGGGTGTAGAGTCTTGAAGATGTGTCCTGCTTTGGGAAATTGTGGTGAATTATCTTGCCTATAGAACACCTAAAATAACTTGAAGGAATTGGGAGCAGTTGACTACTGGTGATTTTCCAGCAGATTTCCCTGAATCCCTGCTTTCTCTGCCTCATGTTCTCATCACAAGCTGCCATCTCACGAATTTTAGAAAAGACTGACCTTTGCTAGAAGAGTTTACCTCTTCCTATTTTTAGACATCCTTACGCCATCTGCATATAATTTACGTATGCTAGTAAATGCATTTGAATTTGCATGAATTGCAGATAAAGTACCTGTGGTGACATCCTGGGCTGAGAGTAGCTGACTGCTACAGATTTTGTATGACCTTTTTGCTCTTGGTTGGTTTTCCCTTTCTGAGATTCATTCTCACTGGATCACACCCCCTCCGACACCTGTCTGGATTGCCAAATATAGACTCTTATTTTCTCCACAACCCTCCAGCAGCCCCACCCCCCACCCCTGTATCACAAATCTCTCTCTTTTTCCACTATCCTGATACCTTGATCTTCCCATAGGCTCTAGTATTTTGTTGCCATCGTGCAGAGAAAGAAGAACACATTTGTCGCCAGTAATCACCTGGTCTTGGCACCAGTGTATATAGTTTGTACTGGGTGATCTGACTAGAACATGAATGGTTCAGCAGCTTTAACTGTGACTTGTGTTGTTAATTTTATTGACTATCTGACTCTTTCATAGAATTTATTTCCTTCCTAAATGAATGACAGATCCCTTTAATGCTTTTCAGAGGAAAGAGAACTATTTGAAACAAAAACACTTGTTTTCTTCTCTCTCTTATCCGCCCATCTCACGCAACACATAAGAAGTATTGTGGGAGGCTGGGTAATGGAGCATCTGAGAAAGAGCTGGGGTTTGAATGAAAAAGATCAAAGAATTAGAGGACTTGATTTGGTTGAAATTTAATTCAAATGGAGGCAAAAGGGGTCCCCAAAGGGTCCCCACATCTCAGAAGCCACTCCATTAACAGCCATGCATTTGCCTTATCATCCACAGTTTGAAGCATTACCATTTATGGGACAGTAGAGGCCCCAGTTATTGTGGCTATAGTTTTCCCCAATAGAGAGATGCCATAGCAACTGTGGCTTAATTTTCGATTGGTTGAATTTGTGTCAAATTGTTCAGCCTCTACAGGGAGTAATACTAGTGGCGTTATAATGGTGGAACCACATTCTACAACATGGAAGTATGGGAACAAGACCTATTTTGTTGGTGTACTTGTAGGAGTGTTCATTCGTATTTGTTGAAATCTTTGTAGCTCAAATGCAAATATGAGCAGTTATTCAGGTATGCCATTGCAAATTATATGGATATTCTTTCTTGCAGATTTTATGATCATACGTACTATTTTTATTGATTATTATTATTATTATTATTTTTATTGATTCCATTTATCATCATCCAGTTTTCTCATAGTGTCTCTATGAGCTTCTGTTAAAATCCACATTGTAAAACTTATTTCAACTATAAGGTATACTAACTCTGTTTAATTCATCTTGGTTGAAACAAAATGCACACGACAACTTCATATCTGTTACGTTTTTTCCTTGTCTCTTGTCAGGGAGATGTTGTTTTCTCTTATGCTCAGAAAGTCAACTTTGTTAACAGTGGTACTCATCTTAAATTCACGTGTTTTTTAATAAGATGTATAGGTTTCTGAAATCTATATGAATGTTATACACATAGATTTCCCACACGTGTACTTGGAGTAAACCAGGACAATGTGAATGGGGGAGGGAGGCCCAAGTAACTGTTAGATAAGTTGTTTAATAAAATTGAATGATCCTTTTCTAAACTGAGAGGATGTTTTGAGCCATACCAAAGTATAACTGTGCTGATACAGTGACCAACACTACATGTTGTTCATACTTGAAAAGTCATGGCTATGTCAGCCAATGTACATGAGCTGCTTGGTTGGTTTTCCTGTGAGCAGTTCTATAGCCTTGAGGAGCTTGGTACATAATTTGGGCAGGAGAGCGGAGAACAACTTTGTACCCCAAAGAAACCCTGGCTATTTTTGCCTTGGGCTATAAACTCAACAAAGTTTAAATAGAGTTCAGCAGGGTCAGTATATGTTTTCCATGAGAGATGAGAAAAAAGAGCAGGTTTTCTGGTCTCTCGACTGGCGTTAGTCCTTTCAAGCCATTTCAGATTTCACCTTCTCAAATACAGAGGAGCCATCTACCAAGGATAATAATTTATTTAGAACTTTACAGTTCACAAAGCATTTTTACATGTATTCTCACTTGACTTATAAAAATTCATATCAGATAGGTAGTAGGTAGTTGTTTTGGTCCCCCAGTGTCTGCATTCTTTTTTATGCATAAGGAATATTCTGTCTTTTGAGTCTTGGTGGAGAGTCAAGACTACTCTCCAGTATGGCGGCTGGAATTACCAGATCCAATAGTGATTTGCTCATCCTGCACCGCTCTAGTCTCGGACACGAACCATATGGTCTAGATTCTAAAAATCAGTAGCACATGTGCAGCCTGGTGACAGAAAAGGCCAAGTAAGCTCTCACTCGCTTGTGTTCTTTCTTCCCACCCCCTCCTTCTCCCAGCAGAGCCTCCCTCATAGAACAGCCAGGTGTTTTTCTTGATCCTTCACCTCCATCTTGCTAATTCTGTGTTTTGTGTGTTCCCAACCATTCTGAGCTTCCCAATATCCTTTGAACAAAGTACTTTTCTGCTTAACTCAGTTGCAGCAAAGAACCTGAAGTGAAATGTTATTGCTGTCCCCTTTTTTCCAGGGGAAGAAAATAAAATTCAAGGCAGGTTTACATAGCTCATGAAAGTGAATCTGGCTTCCAAATTCATGTTCTTTGTATCACATAATGCACTCTAATTTGGAACATGATACTAGGTGTTCTTTTTTTGAATATAATGTTCATAAGTAATAGATACTTTTAATTCATGGCAATAATTGTTATTTTTGAGAATTTAGTGATTATGTTATGGCATATAGTTTCATTCAGAAAAGATTTTTTGAATACCTACTAGGAGAATAGCACTTAAAAATCAAACTGGTGATATACTTAGAATATGTAGAAATTTAAGATTTGATCCATCACTTAACTAATACAGTTAAAACAAGCCATTAGGCAAGATGTGGTTTGGAGACCATTGTTTTTCCAGAAGTGTTTCATGGAACCTTGGAGTCTGTTGATGGATCTTACAGGCTTTCCAACTGTCACTCAAGAGGCTGTGTGAATGGGTCTAGCTTCCTCTTCCTCAACTAAACTTCCCCTTTTTAAAAACCTCATTAAAATCTATTTTAGATGGTGGTATTTCTCATAAAACAAGATTTGAATTAAAGAGTTCTGTTTATACAGAACCAAACAAATGATTGTACACCAGTGCTACAAACCAGAGAAATAAGGTTTAGATGAGCTGTCACTGGAGGTAGGTAGACATTTTAGGGAAGTCTTCTGTAAGTGGTGGCATTTGACCTGGGACTTGAAAAATGACTGATGGGAGGGAATAATCATTACTGAGAGAATGTCTGTAGTGGCTGGAAGTGTCTTAGTATTAGTGGGCTCCTTACAAGCTTTGGAATAAAAAGCACCTTTCTTTTTAGACATTTTGGTTTTTTCTTTTTTTTAAGGGGAGAAGCCAGAAATTTCTTATTTTCCCTAGAACCTCTTCTTTATCTAAATTTCAAATCTGAACATGTTTTTACTCTATCTTCAAGCCCTTTATGACCAAGTCCAAACTCTTTACATATATGCAAAGGATTCATAATATGTCCACTATTTTTTTAACTTATACTGCATCATACTCTAGTTTTAATCAATTTTTTTTACAGCTCTCTGAAAATAGCATGCTTCATTTGTGTTGGAGACTGGTGTATAATAGGCATTCAATAAGTGGTTATCATTCTACCATGCTTTGCAACTGTTAACTATAACATGTAATCTTGGTATGCATTATGCTTATTATTAATTTAACCCAATTGAAAGCTGAGTTTCAGTCTATCCCTGCTCTGTGGCAAGACCATTGCCCCTTTTTTTCCTTGAGAAACCAGGGAAGGAAAAAAGGCTAGGAAACGCAAAATACTCAGATTTTATTGGTGAAGAATTTAAAACCAGTGTCAGAAATAAAAGTTTTAAGTTAATTTTAATTTGTCCTTACTCTAATATTCCAAGTTATTGTGTAAAATTGCCCTAACTGCTATTTTTTTGTTTGTTTCCATTTGTCTTAAATGACTATAGATAACTAATAGTTTCAGTAACAGCAAGAAAAATTCCCTTTATACAGAATACTTGTTAGTATTTTCCTTAGCTAAAATTAAGGAGCTTCCATTTAGACTATGAAAAACAGAGTTCAGTTTGCATGGAAAGAAAATGTTGCAAGTTACGGTGGTCTGTGTTCATTAATATCAACTGATTGTTAATTCTTAGCCATCAGAGAAGAAATTATAAATTAATTAACCTTTAATTTAGGGATTTTTTTCCTTTCAGATATTATGTGCTGGCCTTTCTTTAAATAAGGAGGTAAATCAAGTAGTATAGCCTAAAAAAAAACGTTTTCACTGAGTAACATTAGTATGAAAATGTGAAAATGGGCCATGCACAAATACTACTGATTAATGGAACTTTTGAGATAATTCCTTTAGATATTTGAAATCTAGTGAAAATCAGTCTCCCTCCTTCTCTGTCTCATTACACATAAATATCTTCTTATTGTATTCTCATTTATTAACTACAATGTTGATCTTAAAAATTAAGGTTAAACTTCTTAAATATTTAGCATAACTTGGAAAGAAGCAAATCAAATAATTGGACCAACTTAAAGAACAACTTCAGATTTAGAATTTAGCTGAAAAATTAGAAATAATAATCATACATGAGTTCTTCATACTCAAAAAATAACAGTGCTTGAGGTCATACATTTCCATGTATATTTATCTTTTACCAATATGAGGAGATTAGAATTAATCTAGGGATGGGAAATAGACATAGTTATATTTTTGAACTAGGAATACAAGCTGGAATTAGGGAAGGGTGTCTGAGCAGAACGACTATGAATGTGAAAGTCTGACATGGGGAAACACACTAAATGGTTGTAGGAATAACTTAGGAGAAGTCTTTTTGCCACTGGGAGACTTAATTGTCTCTTATATATAAAATGGGGGCAAAAATAGCTTCTTGCAGTTTTCTGTGAGAATTACAGATAATGCATTCTGAATGTTCAGGGTACTATAGGCCCTACTAGCCTATGTAACAACACAGGGCATTAGCGCTACTTTAGCAGTTTTGTCATCACGAATGCCTAGCGACATAGCTGCAAGTGAAATGTATCATTGACACTTTTCCTCCTGTTATTTCTCTGGGGGAAATGTTTCTACTCAATTGGAATATTTAAATTCTAAATGTGCAAACGGTGGAAGTGGTATCTGGATTTTGGTGGAGCCAGGGGAGGGTGCAAGTCTGAAATTCTCTTGGAAAAGCTAAATGGATCCCAGAGCTTAGGGAGATCATCTCCACTCTCACAATTGGTTGTTTCAAGGGTCTTTTCAAAGTCAGATTTTCATAGTCGAGTTTCAAAAAATTGAATATTCCTTCTGAATTTCTTCAAGAAAACTGATCAGAGTCCACCCGTTCTCTGGAAATTACATTTCTTTCCTCACACGTTTGCTAGGAGGACATAGAAGAAGAGGAACATGATCATAAATTTTGAAAGGAGTTCTTAAGTTTACTTGATTGCTCTAAGGTTTTCTTGATTTTAAAATAGCCCTTAAAAACAAAAATAAACAAATGGGACCTAATGAAACTTCAAAGCTTTTGCACAGCAAAGGAAACCATAAACAAGACCAAAAGACAACCCTCAGAATGGGAGAAAATATTTGCAAATGAAGCAACTGACAAAGGATTAATCTCCAAAATTTATAAGCAGCTCATGCAGCTCAATAGCAAAAAACCAAACAACCCAATCCAAAAATGGGCAGAAGACCTAAATAGACATTTCTCCAAAGGAGATATACAGACTGCCAACAAACACATGAAAGAATGCTCAACATCATTAATCATTAGAGAAATGCAAATCAAAACTACAGTGAGATATCATCTCACACCAGTCAGAATGGCCATCATCAAAAAATCTAGAAACAATAAATGCTGGAGAGGGTGTGGAGAAGAGGGAACACTCTTGCACTGCTGGTGGGAATGTGAATTGGTACAGCCTCTATGGAGAACAGTATGGAGGTTCCTTAAAAAACTACAAATAGAACTACCATATGACCCAGCAATCCCACTACTGGGCATATACCCTGAGAAAACCATAATTCAAAAAGAGTCATGTACCAAAATGTTCATTGCAGCTCTATTCACAATAGCCTGGAGATGGAAACAACCTAAGTGTCCATCATCGGATGAATGGATAAAGAAGATGTGGCACATATATACAATGGAATATTACTCAGCCATAAAAAGAAATGAAATTGAGCTATTTGTAATGAGGTGGATAGACCTAGAGTCTGTCATACAGAGTGAAGTAAGTCAGAAAAAGAAAGACAAATACCGTATGCTAACACATATATATGGAATTTAAGAAAAAAAATGTCATGAAGAACCTAGGGGTAAAACAGGAATAAAGACACAGACCTACTTGAGAATGGACTTGAGGATATGGGGAGGGGGAAAGGTAAGCTGTGACAAAGCGAGAGAGAGGCATGGACATATATACACTACCAAACGTAAGGTAGATAGCTAGTGGGAAGCAGCCGCATAGCACAGGGATATCAGCTCGGTGCTTTGTGACCACCTAGAGGGGTGGGATAGGGAGGGTGGGAGGGAGGGAGACACAAGAGGGAAGGGATATGGGAACAGATGTATATGTATCACTGATTCACTTTGTTATAAAGCAGAAACTAATAAAAAATAAATAAAATAAAATAGCCCTTAAAAACTCAGTTAATTTTGCATTTTATTATATGATTTATTTATTGGATTTATAGCAAGCTGTCCTTCAAAGAATGACCCAAAAAACTTAGGCGAATACAATAATTATTGTGATTATGAAAAGAATTACAACAGTAAAGCAGTGGTGAACACACACCTCTGTGTGTTCCTGAGATTACAATATGCTCTCCATCCCAATGCAAGAGAAAACTTTTAAAATAGTGATCATTTCAACATTCTTGTTCAAAAATTTGATCTACCTTGTTTTCACCAGTTGGTGACTGGTTTCCATGGAAATGGAAATGAAATAAGCATTCCTCATTTTAGATTCTCAGCTGCCCCATGCCAACTGAGAGCTGTAAATGCCATTTGGTTAACAGCAAGGATCCAGAATTCTTCCATTTTAAAGTGGCAGAGGGAGAGGAAAAGAAAATGTTTGCAAAGTCATTTTGCTTTTCTCCTTTAGAAAAGGACACAGTTTTATGATTGTCCGAGCTATTGACTGATCGTTATCAAACACCTACTATGTCCAACAGGTTATCAAACACATACTACGTCCAACAGTGCCTCTTCTGATTAATCAGTTTAAATCTCTTTTCCACTCTTCACAAAGTTCGTTACCTCACTGAGATTTAACTAGCCTGTGATTGCCTTCCTGGTTGTCTACCTGCTGTCCCAATGATGGTCACTGAACAGGAAAGTGGTCAAAATGTTGGAAGGAGACAGTTTGGTGATCTCAATGATCTCAGACTTGAAGGGGAAAAAGCAGTCTATTGAAAAAGGGAGTGCATGGGGGGCATGTTGGAAAATGATCACTCTTGAGAGAATGTTAGTTAATTTTGCCATAAAGATTTCAAATTTCTGAGATTGTCACCTCTAACTACTACATTTTCTAGAACTGTTACATAGGGAAGATAATGAAGAATACTATAAATAAATGCTTTAACCAGAAATATTTGTCTCAATACAGTTGTCCTCTTTTATCCTGTTTTTTGGAGTCGGAAAAGTTGAATCAATCTGAATGCTAGAATAAAACGTTAGTAGCATTAACACATAATGTTTTCTTTTCTATTCTAAGATGTTTAGATACTAGGTCAACAAAGGATTAGACTCTTGTTCTTAAATATCACCCAGTGTGGTTCTATGAACACACTTCTCTTGGGACATAAAGAGTTTCTCTGTGTCCCAATGTCTAACTTTAATAAAGAAAACCAGGCATAATGACATCCAGCCACGGGCCTCCCCTGTGTCTATAAGTGTGGTCTCACACCTACCAAAGCAAGTAATGTGTCAACTAAGGAAAAAAGAGCCTTATACCAGACTTAAGAAACTGCATGACTACTTCAAAGGAAATCTTACTGATGCTGATCATGCGATGTAGGCCCTGACATTTTCTGTTATCACATTGTATTCATGGGGGAATATCCTTCTCATGATTGTTTCAGTGTGAACAGCTTGTGCATTCCAGTGACTTGAGAAAAAAGCATTTAGGATATGGAAAGGGACTTGCATAGAGTATACAGTGAAGGTCAAGATAACAAGCCAATTCTGGATGTGGCAGGGACTCAAACTCTGTGACTGCTTCTGCACTCTCAAGAGAGGGGAGCAAGTTTCTTATTCTCTCACTTAATCTACAACCTACCCAATTTGGAGAAGCCGTGCATAAGGGACTCATTATTGGGATAAATAGGTGTTGGGAGGAGAAAACATTAGAAATGAATCCACTTAAATTGGGGCCAGAGTCTTATAATGAACGATGCAAATGGTGTTTTATTTTAAACAATAAAGCTAAAATGATGAAAATACATGTAGTTTATTATCTAACAGAACACGCAGCTATAGCCATTCTTACATCAAACAAAAATGAATCATGTTTACAGTTGTCATTTTTATGTAATATTGTGAAATTTGAATTTTAGTAGAGTCATAAACAGACTCAGTTTATAAAAATCTTTATCGGTTTTTCTAAGGGCCATTTGGAATCATTTTATTGACAAATCATTCTCATTTAAAGCCACTGTCACGCCGCCAGAGTTGTTACATTTTCACTAAATCTCGCTCTTCTGTATCCTCTTTCAACAAAAGCTTTCAGAATGATTAAAGCTATTCTCAAATATTATTTTCATTGATTGTATGAAATCCTGTGTCTTTTGAAAGTTCATTAGGCAGTTGATTTGCTTGATTTGCCTTGTATTGTTTGCACTTTATGTTTACGCAGAGATAAAAAAGTTCTAACACTGAAAAGGACGGGGATGCTTGAGTCGGCAGTAATTTTATTAGTGGTAGGATCATTCGTGAATATCTTTTTTACTCTCTTAGTTAGGAAACCTAATCCTTATGGTACCCTGTTAAAAAGAACCTGTGGGCAGTGATCCAAATAGCTTCAAAGGTGCACTTCTGAGCATTCCTCTCAGGAAGGGTCTCAAGTCATCGTGACTTTATTTGGCCCTGCTGAGTATGTGTGTGCCTGAAGATGGATGCATGTTCTTCTATAAATTGATTGTGCATTTGCTGTTGTGGAAACACTAGGACTTGGTGTCAGGAGATCTGGGTTCAAGTTCTTTTGCAGTAAACTGGCTGTATTTCCTTGGTGAAGTCACTTAACCCATAAGAATCTCCATTACCTTTCGTATAACACGGGGATGAAAGTACATGCAGTGCAAGATTATTGGAGACATCAAGTTAAATGAAATGTGAGAAGCTAGATGAGATTATCTGGCAAATAATCAATAAGTGAACCTTATTACCTTCATTGATTTGATGTGTAAACTGCAAATTGTATTAAGCATTCCTTCAAATGGAAATGATACCAGTGGATATGAATGATACATAATAGTTGTTGGGATGATGAATTTACATTAAGAAATATTCAGTATTAATATCAAGTCATAGGAAGTGGAGGTAGAAAAGGTAGAAGCATGTGTTTTTTGGTTCCCAAAAAGACATAAATGGTTATGACTGTATTTATCCTTCATGCCTAGAAACCAGAGATTAGCAAACTGTACAATATAGGTAAATCTGCCCAGTGACTCTAGCTAAGAACCGTATTTACGTTTTCAAAAGGTTTTTTTTTAAAAGAGGAATATGTGACAGAGACTGTATGTGGCCCTAGAAAGCCTGAAATATTTACTGTTTGGCCCATTACAGAAAATGTTTGCCAACCCCTGCTCATAAACTCATGCAAATACCATCATAATAAAGATCCATCCCTTATGTTACTTCTAAATGAAGTACGATTTCTGTGTTAAAATGCTGAGTTGATAATTAGGGATTATGGTAAACTATATGTTTTGGAGGAAGGCATTCCTTAATTGTTGGTTTCATACTTCCATAACGTTGAGAACCTTCCAGTGTGTGAGGAAATGGCTCTGATGAACTCTGCAGAGAGAACCAGAAATAGCTGTCAAGAAATGGAAAGGCTGGCAGTTGCTTGGTGGAGCTGAGCTGAAGTGATGATAGCCCAGTGAATATAAGGCGTTCAAGTTACTTATCTATACTTTAGGACCTCTTTCTCAGAGTGCAAAGGGACCCTGGGACCAAGCGCCACCCAACTTCTCAGACCCTGGAGCCACAGTTTACCTACTGTATTGCAGACAAATAGGATTAGGTAATAGTCACCTATTTTAGATCATTATTCCCTGCAAAGTACAACTCAAGTTTTTAGAAGTGTTTTGACAGTTCATTTATGATATAGAAGCAGTCTCAAGCAAGGTGAAGTCAAACAGTTATAAGATCACTGTTCTCCATCAGTCAATTGTTAACAGATTTTGAGAAAAGCAGATATTTTTAGGCCATTTCATGGTGCATAGGTACTGAATGGTATCTTTACCTGAATATTTTAGCAAAAGCAAATAGAAGCAGAACTTTAAATAGTTTACTGCCAAATGAACATAGGCTTGTGAATTACTGCTTATTATTCAGGATTTCCAGGCCAACGGAATTCATTGAAAATACATTATATCATGTCTATTTTTCTCATTATTTGAATCCTTAGTGACTAGTACATTCCTCAGGATGTGTTAGGTACTCAATAAATATTTGCTGAATGAATGACTCAGAAAAGTTAATTAATTATGGACCGGAACGTGGGAGTAGTCTCATTACATACACTTAACTAGATCATTATAATGTTCATAAAATGAGAATTTACCTATGTACCAGGAGCACAGGTAAAATTGAAACATTGATTGTCTATGTAGGTTACATTCTAGCATCCTGGTCTCTTGTTTTTGCTACTTTAGAATTATTTCTATGAGGTGGTTTTCAGTATACATTTGGAGAAGAGAAATATGTATGGAAAGAAATAGACCACAAAAATCAAAATTATAATTTGATACAGGTCATTATTTCTTTCATTATCTTTATAGATCTTTTTCTGGTCTCTTGGTATACACATTGAGTATATACCTCATATTTCATGCTTTTATGAGTTCTAATTATGAAGTTTTATTTTAATTATGAGGATGAGAAATTACAGGAAAAATCAGCTCAGGTGTAAGGAGGAGAAAGTTGTTTAGGCTGCATACCAAGCATTTTCATAAACACCAACCCCAAGTCAGAACTCTTGGGGCAGAAATTCCTGTAACACTTTGTACATAAACCTTGATTAGTGTGCACTTCAATACTTGGTAATTATTTGCATAAATCTTACAACACCGCTGTCAGTGATCTTAGGTTCAATTGGTCAGTTGAACTCATAGAATTCATTAGGCCCCAAGTGGTAATTAGATGGATAGAAATATAATGTACTAGTAAGGCAATATCAGCTGTATTTCTTTAGGAAGAATGCTCACCAGTTCCAGGACTATTTTCTACTCTTCCCCTGTCTCCCACCACGACCCAAGTGACACCCAAGTGACACCTCCAGTGTGCTAGAAAGAAAGGTGTGAGAGTCCCTTTGCCCTAGAAACCCCATGCTCCTAGGAACAGTATTTCTTGCAAATGCCTATGAATAGAGCTTCCAGGGCCTCACAAGGAAGGGCACACTCAATTTCCAGGGTCCACTCTCAGAAGCCCAAAACCAAGACTCCTCTCCATGTGTTTATTGTTCTGGCCACAGACCTCCCTGTTCATGGTCACTCACCAACCAACTTTCATTTTTTTTTTTTTACCATGAGCAATGTTGCTTGGTAGCTGACATTCCACCTTTTTCAGATACCAAGGGAAACAGAGCTAGAAAGTCAAAATCAAAGTGATTTTTCCATAGGTAAGGAAGAAAGCTTTTATTATCCTTGACTCAGAATCTTCCCCACCAAGACTGTGAACACCACAACTTTGGAAAATTCAACTCTGTATGCCCCTTGCTTAGAAGATGCCTAGGACATAGGATGTGAATTATCTGGACTTGAGAAAGTAAGGAGGGACGGATGGAAGGAGGGAGCAAAGAAGGGCTGGAAGGGATTAATATTGATAACTAAAACATTTCTTGGTAAGTACTTTAATAATTTTCAAAAAATAACAGCATTCCTGACAGAGTTCATTGCTTGCTTAAAAACAAAGTGTATTTCTTTTTTAAAAAAATACCTTTATTGGAGTATAATTGCTTTACAATGTTGTGTTAGTTTCTGCTGTACAACAAAGTGAATCAGCTATATGTATACATATATCCCCATATCTCCTCCCTCTTGCGTCTCCCTCCCACACTCCCTATCCCATCCCTCTAGGTGTTCACAAAGCACTGAGCTTATCTCCCGGTGCTATGCAGCTGCTTCCCACTAGCTATCCATTTTACATTTGGTAGTGTATATATGTCAGTGCTACTCTCTCACTTAATCCCAGCTTCCCCTTCCCTCTCCCCATGTCCTCAAGTCCATTCTCTACATCTGCGTCTTTATTCCTGCCCTGCCACTAGGTTCATCAGTACCATTATTTTAGATTCCATATATGTGCGTTGGCATACGGTATTTGTTTTTCTCTTTCTGACTTACTTCACTCTGTATGACAGGCTCTAGGTCCATCCACCTCACTACAAATAACTCAATTTTGTTTCTTTTTATGGCTGAGTAATATTCCATTGTATATATGTGCCACATCTTCTTTATCCATTCATCTGTCGATGGACACTTAGGTTGCTTCCATGTCCTGGCTATTGTAAATAGAGCTGCAGTGAACATTGTGGTACATGACTCTTTTTGAATTATGGTTTTCTCAGGGTATATGCCCAGTAGTGGGATTGCTGGGTCATATGGTAGTTCTATTTTTAGTTTTTTAAGGAACTTCCATTCTGTTCTCCATAGTGGCTGTATCAATTTACATTCCCACCAACAGTGCAAGAGGGTTCCCTTTTCTCCACACCCTCTCCATCATATATTGTTTGTAGATTTTTTGATGATGGTCATTCTGACCAGTGTGAGGTGATACCTCATTGTAGCTTTAATTTGCATTTCTCTAATGATTAGTGATGTTGATCATCCTTTCATGTGTTTGTTGGCAATCTGTATATCTTCTTTGGAGAAATGTCTATTTAGGTCTTCTGCCCATTTTTGGATTAGGTTGTTTGGGTTTTTTTAATTGAGCTGAATGAGCTGCTTGTATATTTTGGAGATTAATCCTTTGTCAGTTGCTTTGTTTGCAAATATTTTCTCCCATTCTGAGGATTGTCTTTTCATCTGTTTATGGTTTCCTTTGCTGTGCAAAAGCTTTGAAGTTTCATTAGGTCCCATTTGTTTATTTTTGGTTTTATTTCCATTATTCTAGGGGGTGGGTCAAAAAAGATCTTGCTGTGATTTATGTCCTAGAGTGTTCTGTCTATGTTTTCCTGTAAGAGTTTTATAGTGTCTGGCCTTGCATTTAGGTCTTAAATCCATTTAGAGTTTATTTTTGTGTATGGTGTTGGGAAGTGTTCTAATTTCATTCTTTTACATGTAGCTCTCCAGTTTTTCCCAGCACCACTTATTGAAGAGGCTGTCTTTTCTCCATTGTGTCTTCTTGCCTCCTTTGTCAAAGATAAGGTGACCATACATGCGTGGGTTTGTCTCTGGGCTTTCTATCCTGTTCCATTGATCTATATTTCTGTTTTTGTGCCAGTACAGAAAGTGTTATATTTCTATGTTCTGGAACTGTAGGTAGTAATTATCCTAACAAAGCAGACAGATGTCCAGTGGAAAAGGTGGGCATTATGTTGTCCCTCCAGTCCCAGGGAAGAGTCGGATCCTCCAGATCCACATTTAATGAACTTTTAAGAGAAAACACTTGACTCCCAGCTCACTAAAAACACACCTAAAAAGAATCAGCAAGAATGACTAATTTCTGAATATTCATAGTCAAGAGGTAAAGGAGACAATTTCTCAGGCCTACATTGGTGGTGGAATATGAGATCAGGCTGTTCCCAAAGCTCTGACTACATGGAGTAAAAACCAGTAGTTCTAAGTTTCAAAGACTGAAAAGAACACTCTGATAAGAGGTTAGGGAGTTGGAAGAGCAGGGTGGTGGGCTCTTAATAGACCCAGTGGGGAAGGAATAGCATCATGGAATCACTAGGGGATATAGACAGGTATGAGCGATCTGAATTCATATAAATAAGCTCAAGTAACACATAGAAAACTAATCATTAAAGCAAAAAGAGGAACTGAAAAGCATGGTGGGGTAAATTTAGAGTATTAACCAGGGAGCCAAGAAAAAGGGCCTCATTTCATCATCATGATTAATATATTTCATCAAAGGGATCTCTCATACCCTAGTGCCTTGACGTTGTTGATCCGTAAGACAAGGGTAGGAAGAGAGGTAGGCTGATAAAAAGCTGGTTACTGTCTTGGTCAGGACTATATACATAACACATGTACATAAATGCCTGCCGTGAGCTTTTTTTCTTTTTTAATTGAAGTATAGTTGATTTACAATGTTATGTTAGTTTCAGGTGTACAGCAAAGTGACTCAGATATATATACATACTAGTTTTTATTCCATGTAGTTAGAGCTTTGGGAACAGCCTGATCTCATTTTCCACCACAGTGGAGGCCTGAGAAATTGTCTCCCTTACCCCTTGATTCTTCTTCAGATTCTTTTCGTTTATAGGGTATTACAAAATATTGAGTATAGTTCCCTTTGCTATACAATAGGTCTTTGTTGGTTATCTCTTTTATATATAGTAGTGTGTATATGTTAACCTGCTGTGCGTTTTACTGTACTTCATCATTCCATGCAACATTATATTTGGGAAAGCAACAGAGGTATAGAACTAGGTTTTCTGATAAATCAAGCTATTTATTCTTTCCTTTAAACGTGGGCTAGCATAGTTAACAATGAATTCATTTAATGGTGAATAAGTCGTTTTACTAGGCTGGGGAGGTTAAGGAAGAGGGAAAATGGGAGAGGTGAGAAAACAATTCTAAAGCAGTTTGACCACTTGAGATTTATTTATTTTATTGTCAGTATTTTGTGTTCTGACTGAAATATTCTTTTTGAATTACAATGAACATTATAAATAACTATACAAATTCTTCAAACCTACAATAATTTTTGAACTTAAAAAAATAATCATAAACTCACAGAGAGTTTCAGAAATAGTAGAGGTCCCCCATGTCCTTCACCTAAATTCTCCCAGTGGTAACAACATATGTAATTATAGTAAAATATCAAAACTAGGAAATTGACATTAATGCAATTTACACACCTTATTCAGATTCCACCAGTTTTTACATGCACTCGTGTGTGTGGGTATATGTATATGTGTGTCAAACTAACAATACTTCTAACCCTCCAAAAGAAATATTCTTCAGCATTTTTTTAATACTAACTAGTCATTTACATATGATATTATCTGATGCTAATTCTTAGTAGTATTCTGTTACTACCTAATACTCTAATACTATAATATATTTTTTCATTTTCTTTCCTTGCCTGCAGTGTATCTGTTAGACTTCGGAGCAGTTGATGAATGCTAACTTTTATTAATTTCTTTAAATATTGTATATATTACTCCTGAGGGCCTTAAAGAGGATTCACAATGTGTATTGCTAAGTATAGACACTGTCATAGTTTAAGTTCATGTTTAAAATTCTTTCAGTATTAGGCTATCAAAAGGTCTGTGACTATAATCTTATTTTATGTAACTGTTTGTCATTGTCTTAGTTCAGATTACTCTAACAGAATACTATGGACTGGGTGGCTTAAACAACAAATATTTATTTTTCACAGTTCTGGAGGCTGGGAAGTCTAATATCAAGGTATTGGCAGATTTGGTTTTTGGCTTGTAGATGGCTGCCTTCTTACATGGCAAAGAGAGAGAAGGGAAGCAAGCTCTCTTGTATCTCTTCTAATAAGGGCACCCATCCCATCATGATGGTACCCTTCTCATCACTTAATTACCTCCCCAAGGCCTCATCTCCAAATATCATCACATTGAGATTAGGGTTTCAACATGTGAATTAATTAGGGGTGGGGCAGACAGAAACATTCAGTCCATAGTAGTTATTTTGAATGAGTTTTCCTAGTATATTTTGAGTTTCTTGCTAGTGTAATTTTAAAAATAATATCATTGAAGCCTCAGAGACTGTGTATAATTGTAGTCACATCAGAAGCTATTGTCTTAATTGTCTCACAAAAACTAATCACCAAAAAGTGGACTGTGTGATTTTTTCTTCTTAAAATTTTTAATTTATCTTTTTAAAAAAATATATTTCTTAAGCTTTTTGCTGAAGACAGGGTGAAAATCCATTTTCAGCTATTTTCCATTCTTCTTAAGTTTTTTAAGATTACCAACATTTCCTCCTTATAACTCAAGTTGCATAAATTATCGTGGGGATTTTATAAAAGATATTGTCAAATATGCTGTCATCAATAGTAATGAGGAAATAAAGATGCCTCTGCCTCACAAAATAAGTAGGGTAGCAGGCAAAGAAGTCAGGAAATCTTGGCAATCATTCAAAGACTTAGGAATGTGGGTCCTTGTGAGTCTTGCTGGAAGAGTGAAAAGGCTTTAGAAAAGGACCCAGGAGACCCAGATCTAGTCTTTGCCCTGTCACAGTTTATACCTTCCAATCACTGTCTTACTGACTGAATTTTCTCACTTGTAAAATAAGAGAAGTAATGTCTGTTTTGCTTACATCACAGGGTTGAAGTGAGAATCAGATGAGGTTAAAATACTTTGAGAAGTGGAGAGTGTGATATAAAGTGGTAGTATTATCAAGAACAACACAAGCAGTCAGAAACAGCCGCTCTGAGTGATCTATCGGAGAACACCTCAAACACATCACTATTGCTTGCTCCCCTCTCCCCTTCTAAGGGGGCTTTTGAAGTAGACTCAGATGGAAGGTTTTCACTCAGATTCAAACAGAATCAAAACATGCCAAGGAGAATGGGCACATCAGATGTCAAAAGGGAATAGAAACAGTGAGAGGGCGAGCCAGAATCCACAAACAGCTGAAGATGTTTGTTCCAAGAAAGACATGAAATAGAAAGTAGTCTTTCGCCAACTTACCATTGCTTGATTCCATGCAAGTATAAGTTTGACTTCCAAGCAATGTCGTGATAACTAACTGGAGACCTCTTGCATGTGTCCTGATGTCTCTGGTTCATTGCTGAGCTCATTCACATCTTGTTTTCAGATCCATGGTAAATCTCAAATGAGTTAATATTTCCATCCCCACTAACTCATATGAAATAAAAGGAAGTTCACAAAGCAGTGTGACTAGAGGACTGGGGGAAAGCAAACGAAGGAGCAAAGGCGGTATTTTACTACCTAGCAAGATTTAGTAGACCCCACAAATTTATACTCTAGACTAACTTCACCTAATTTGTATGTGTTCACAGTATTATAGAAATGAGTTAACAGGTATTCTCTGATCTCATTTTCCATCTTTTCAATCAGATAGCCAAGGTAAAACTTGTTGAGACCTGTAATTGCAGTGGTTTCTTGTTGGGTAATATAGCAGATGACCAAAAAAAATTTTTTTTTCTGAGTAAGAAAAAGCCATCGGACAAAGACAGACATGATTTTTAAATCAAAATGCTCTTTAAGCCAAATGGTTTATTCAAGTAAAAATTATATAATACAACGTTTTACACTTACTAGGGGCCCTGGCAGCAATGCCCTTAAGAGATTCAGAGAAGTGATGCATTTTTAAGTCCTAATTTGTCTACATGTGCTTTATTTTAGATGATGTCCAATTTAAGTCACTGGTTTACATATCCTTATAATTTACATACTTGGGTTATCTTCTAGAAGTCTCAGAAAATATGTGTCTTAGTAATATTGTGAACATATGCAAGAAAGCTAAACAGGTGACTCGTTTCCAAGGGACATTACGTGGGACGTGGCTAGTAAAGTTTGCATTTAGGTGTGTGTGGGTCAGAACATAATCTAATGAGTATATTGTTTTCTGGACTAAAATCTACTAAAATTTTCTTCTTATGCTGAAAACTTTACATGCTCATAATCTGTCATCTCTGAAGAAAAATACAACTGAAAAACAGACTTTTGTCTGTTTTGTGACTTTCATATTTATTGACGTCATGAATATACTTTTTGCTAACCACCCTTTGTTCTTTGGGAGAAGGAAGAAATTGAATCATGTTCATGTACTTGAATAGGTCATGATGATATCCATTGTTCTATGATCTATTTAAAATCCATGTCAAGACAGAGTCCAACTAGGATATAAAAATAAAAATGATGACTAGTACTTTACTTGGAGTAATGATCATTGTCATCTGAAGAGTGGGCTGTTTAAATGTAGTTGAGCTGGCATTTTGGACCCTCAATTACAGTATGCTGCAATATATGATTTAACTGATACTTAAAATATATGTGTCAACAGTACAGTATAACTTCCCTATCTCCCCAAAATAGCCCATATATTATGATGTAGAGCCCTGTACAGAAATCTTTACAAGAAATGTTTTTATAAACAAAATAGTCACTCTGTTCTTCACTTATAAACGTTCACTGTACATTAATGATGCACATAATATGTGCAAGGCTTTACCACATTTTAGAAATACAGAACCATGTTACTTCTGTTTTTTAGTAATATGGTAGAACAGATATTCAATTAAATCTCTCCTACCACAGTATATCTAAAACTCATGGGAGAATATTAAAGAACTTTTCAGTGCATGGTTGAGCTAATGGGCTACCAGAGTATTTCTCTGAGAAAGTGCAAATTTATCAACTACGTGGGCAACAGGTGGACACTAGGCATTTCCCAGGGTGAGCAACCAATCCCAGCCAGACTGGAGATGGATTTTTAAAAGTCCAGAGATGGCAGGAGACAAGGCCTTGGTCCAAAGGGTGAGAGAAGCTTTCTGCATAAAATGGAACCCCTGAGGTACTATCTTCAGTGCAATAACCATAGAAAAAGAAAACCTACACAGAGAGACAGAGGATGTATTTGACTTTCTCTCCCTGGGTGATAGATAGGGCAAGACGATAAATAAATAACTACCTTGGAGAATAACTAAATTATCTTGTGGAATTTTCACCTATAATCCATATTACTTGTATGGCCCACATTTTTAATTTGGTGGAACAGGTCCTGGTTGGTGTAGCCCAAAATATGTGTTAGAAGTGAATTTAAATCTTCTTTAAAACAATGAGTTTTCCATACCCATCCTCAAGGAATTCACAAAGATAAAAGCCTAAACAACATGATCTCCTAATTTGACAATTCACCAACTACATGGGGGAAACGTCACCCTGAAAACAAGCCAATAGAAAAAATGAATAGCAGAATTAGATTCACCTATTTAGAATTATTATATATAATTCATATGCATCAAGAAATAAATATTGAAAAGCATTTTTAAGAAAAATTGACTATCCAAATTAACTGGGTGGACTTGACAAAAGATCTTTAAAAAGTAAAACGTATAAATAACTGAAAAGAAGAATGCAATGAATGGACTAAATAACAGGTTGGTCATGGCCGAAGATAGGTAAGTGAAGTATAGGACTGAGCAGGTTACACAGAACACGGCCGAGAGAGAGAGAAGGATGGGGGAAGCCTGAAGCTGAGATTGAAGATTAAGATAGTGTGAAAAGGTCTAATGTATGCTTAACGGGGATTCTGACAGGAGGAACCATAGAATGATGTAAAGGCAGTGCATCAAGGTACTAGCTTACAAAGGTACTAGCTAAGACTTCTGAAGATTTAAATATTAAACTACAGGTTTAGGAATTCCAAGAAAGAATTTTTAAAAATACATACATATAACATCTTCATGAACCTGCAGAATAGAAAAGACAAAGATCTGAAAAGCATCCAGAGGGAACTAGATTGCCAGATGGCTGATTTCTCACCAGAAACAATGGAAGCTAAAAATTGGTGGAATGGCATCTTTGAAGTGCTGTTAGTCTAGGATTCTATATCCAGTGAAATTAGTTTTTAAGAACCACAGTAAAATAAAGTCATTTTCTGAGGCTACCAAAAGCCTCTCCGATGGGTACATTTATAGAATGTTCTTCAGAAAGAAATCAGTGATCCCAGAAGGAAATAAGAGCTACAAAAATAAACAGAGCAAAGAATGTAAATCTAAACAAACATTGATTGTTTAAAATAGAACAGTAGTGGGTGATTTCTAGAGTTAAAAAATCCAATGTATAACTATAATTATGGGGGGATCATGTCAAGGGGTGGATAATCAGTTAAAACATTCTAAAGTCTGCATTGTTTGGGAAAAGGTGAAAAAAGTATTAATAATTTTAGTGTTTGTGATCTTAGCTATCTATTATCAAATATCTAGGATAACCATTAAATAATAGAATATAACATCCAAACTAGTACAGGGGAAAAAATACAGAAATGAATATGAATATATGAATACATAGACACTGTAAATGGACTGACTCTTGAGTCAAAGACAAAGATAGCCTAGCTTCAAAAAAACGTAATTATATTCTACTTATGAGGCATACTAATATGAACACAGAATATTTGAAACTAAAAGGATCAAGTGGTTTATAATTTAAATATTAACCAGATATCTTTAATTTTTATTGCAAGAACCACAGTGTTACTACATATTCCTAAACAGTTTGTTTCACTAGAAAGACTTGATAATTCCTTTCTAAATACAAAAAAAAATTGATAGAACTGCAAAGAACATTAACAAATCCACAATATAATGAACAAGCTTGACATAATGTACTTATATGGAACAATTGGAGAATACACATCCTTTCAAAGCACATGGAACATTTATAAAAGTTGATCATATGCTTCACCATTTTATGAGCTCACAAAATTCAAATGATTGCTTCATAAAAATTATATTCTTTTATCATAAGGTAATCAAGTTATTGATCGATATAAAAAACATAACACCTGCATACATTTGAAAAATTTAAATCATACTTCTAAATAACCCATGGGCCAAAGAATAAACCAGAGCCACATTAAAAGCATAGGCCCTTATGATCCTGTAGAACTTGCATTAATTAATAATAGAGCCAATGAAGTATAAAAACAGTAGACTCATAAAGGGAATTTGACATTTGAATAAAAATAATCTACACCATGAAGTAATATGCAGTGAGAGGCTAATGAAGATTCATAGTAAATAATTACTATGCTCAGGGGAAAATTAGTTTAGCTTGGGGCTTACAAAAATATTTTTTTAAAAAAGAGATCATTTTTTCTGATGATTAAATTGTATAACCAAATATCAGAGGGCAAGATAATTATGAGTACATCAAAATTAAATAACTATGTGTGACAACCTAAAAGTGCCATAAATAAGATTGTTACATTCCAAAGAAAGCATTTGGAAATATATTTGCAACAGGTATGATAGAAAGGCAAGAAGTGATTTGCGCAAAAAGCATGAAGAGGTTATTCAGAAAGCAAGAAATAGAAATAGCTAATAAAGATTTGAAAAGATGTACAACATCAAATGTAATCAGAAGGGATAAAGAGGGAAGCAACAATGAGATAATATTTTTCAAGTCTGCTTGGTAAGCATGAAAAAGATTGAAAATTCATACATAGGGGTTTACGTACACAGGGGTTCGTCCATATATTTTCTCCATTCTTCATATTGTCATTCAACTTGGCTTATGGCCTGTCTTTTTTTGTCATGAATTAAAATTTGGTGTTTTGTAGTACTATTTATCACTCTTGCAGTTTTTATGAGGTTCGGTTATACTACTTTTATCTTCTGTTGACAGTGTGACAGTATATTCTGTACTCTTTGATCCAGTAATTCCAATTCTAGAAATTTGTCCCAAGGTATATAAAATTTTGTATATACAAAACTGTTCTTTGTAGCTTCATTAATACTAGTGAAAAAATGGGTAAATTTCCAGAAATAAAGATTATGATGCATGTGTGTGTGTGTGTGTGTGTGTATATATATATATATATATATATATATATACACACACACACACACACATATAGGTATATGTATATAGGTATATGCTATTTCTATATAAATATAAAAGATTATATAGAATAATAGTAGCCATTTAAATTATATATAGATTAATCTTTACATAAAAAGAGATGCATGATATTACTAAGTGGAAAAAGCAGGATATATCTCTTTTGTGTGAACTGGTGTATACCTATCAGTTATAAGCAGCTACTTGTTTACAGTTGCATAGACAGTAGTTATATCCCATGATGAGTGTGTAGAATATGCTGTAAAATAAAAAGTACCAGAACAGAATCAGGGGTCCTGAGTTTTAGTCACTGTTGGGCTATTTTTGACAGATCTCTTTACATCTCAGGGCCTCCTTAAGTGCCCTCATCTCTAAAGATGTGGGAAGGGAGGTGAGCATTGACTTCATTAGCATAGAAATACACCACAGTGGTTGTCACATCCCCCTCCTGCATCCAGGGCAAGCATTAGTCGTCAGTCCTCGCCTTCTTTCTCTGGGCTTAGCCATGCCTTAGAATTGTTCTCAGCACACACCGTATTAGGCCACCATTTCTAAACAGATTGTCCTTTGCACTTGACGCTTCTTTGCCATCCTTGGATAAGATCTTAGAAGTCCTTTCAGCTAAATGATTTTTCTGATTAAAGAACTAAGTTATTGTGGTGAGAAATAACAAGGAATATCTTTCAGAAAAATTTTGTACTTTTCTGGCAGCCACATCTTAAAAAAGGTGAACACAAACAGGTAAAATAGGTTTTGATAATATATTTTATTAAGTACAATATATCAACATGTAATTGATATAAAATAACTACTAATGCATTATTTTATGTTGTCTTTTCACATAAGATCTTTGAAATCCAGTGTGTATTTACAGCAATCCCATCTTAGATGATGAATTTTCTTTGGAAATCCTTGATGTATATTTTAATTTCCTGTTTAAAAAGTAGTTTCTCATACCCACATTATTAAATTTTCTAATAAATGAATTGAGTACTAGTTTTTAAATTTAATTAAAATTAAAAATTAAGATGTGGTCACAGTAGCCATATTTCAAGTACCCATTAGCCATAGGTGGCTGGTGTTTACCATATTGGACATCGAAAGTTCAGAGAATACAAAGGAACATACAACTTGATTTTAGCCTTCAAGGAGATTTTCTGGTTGGGAAAGCAAGATATCAAAAATAAGCATACAGGAATGTAATCCAAAACAGAATGTAATTAAGTGTAAGTGTAAGTGTAAAAGTTTGCAATGGACAGACTTAATGCTACTTGGGTAAGAAATTCCAGAAACGCCTACAGCTTGCTACATTCTTCACTACGTTGAAGTCTGAGTGGTGTCGAGGATGTGTTGAGTTTGGGAGAATGAGGTGTCTTCCTTTAGAAAGTGTGTGTGTTCTCCCTGCAGGCACGGGACTCGCTGTGCTGGAGAAGTGGCTGCCGCAGCAAACAACTCTCACTGCACAGTTGGCATTGCTTTCAACGCCAGGATCGGAGGTATGGGAAACAGGCACGAGTGGATGTAGAAACAAGCCAAGAGCTCTCACCCT
This sequence comes from Hyperoodon ampullatus, assembly GCF_949752795.1. Classification (NCBI taxonomy): domain Eukaryota; kingdom Metazoa; phylum Chordata; class Mammalia; order Artiodactyla; family Ziphiidae; genus Hyperoodon; species Hyperoodon ampullatus. The sequence continues at coordinate 83,335,708 of NC_136919.1, forward strand.
AACTGGTTTTCAGAACCCTTTTCTGAACTAAAGACAGGCAGGCATATGTTTGCATAATAGAGTTCAACTACTGCTGACAGCAAAAAGACCTTGTTAACCTGCATTATTAAGCAGCCCCCCTAAAGCGTTGCAAACACAGACATTTCTTTCTTTAAATAGGAATAAGAAAAGGTTGTCCAATAACGAAGATGGGGTCATTACCATCTATACCAAATTGTACAATTGGTACCTGGGTCAGAAAGAACTAAGGATATAAACACCAGGCCGTAATATCTCTATGGAAAGAAGCATTTTGAAATTCTGTCAAAGCAGAAAATATGTTTTTTCTTTCCCATAGGCTTTACAAAATTTCCTTTAAATTGTAATTAAAAGGTAAAGAGTAAAATCTCCTTTTGTAGCCCCAGAGTATAGTAATACTATTACCATTAATAATTGCAGGTTATAGATATACATATATATACATACACAAGCTCAAATATACATATACTTACTACAAGGACCAACCAAAGCAGTGTAAATTCAGATATTAATAAAACAAACTCTTACTTTCCCATTTGTAATCATCTTTTTTAGTATAGCCTGGTGACACAGCCACGCACAAATGGGAAGAAAACATTGTAAGAGATGGTATAGATCCTACTGGCTTTGAAGGTGTTCCTCTAAGCATCTCCTGAAGCTTCATTTCATAAGATGAAGCTCCTGGAACCAGGCTGACATCCTTGTTTCCAATATACTATTTGTTTCCAAATGGTAAACAGAGTTGGATCTAAAAAATAGAAATGATAGTCCTTTCTAAGGTTAATGTAGATGTCTTATAACATGAAATAATTGGGGTATATAATGACGGTGCTAAGAAAAGGTTTTTTGAGACTGTCCTTTGTGTCATTCGTCAGTAAATTTGACCTCTTTCTTTCTTTCATTTCACCCGGGATTCCTAGAGTATGGCAGCTTATTAACCAGTAATTAGCAGTACTCTGAGAGCATCTGCTGTGTATCAAGGGCAAGGTTCATGGAGGTGTTATGGAAAGGAGACAGACATCCTCTGAAGAATTGTGAGGGTGCTGGAGGCCCCTGCTCTCCTCAGGATAGTTGGATGACTACAGTGGCTGTCCAGTCAACCCTACTTGCTGTCCAGCACACACACACTCACATACACAGACACACACCCAGGTCCCTATCATTACTATTCAGTACTAACCCAGCACTTCTGACCTTGAGGGAATGAAGGGATGAACTTGTGAAGTTCACAGATAAACTGCTGACCTAGCTAAACAAGACCTCTAAAACAATGAATGAATGGCAATGCCTGACAAATGTTCTTTCATCCTAAAAGCAAGAACATCCTAAATTATAAATTTAACCCCTCAGAGCCAAGGCATGAAGGCTTGCAGTTAGTTAAATGAAGAAAACGTAACCTTTCATTTTTAAACCTGAGAAAATAAAATTCTTATCAATTTTTGGTCAGAAAATTAATATTATGCTCTAGATATGATTTTATCAAGCATGTTTTCATGGACGTCACATAAATTTCATGGTGTAGAAACTGAATTCAGGTGCTGTGTAGACACTCCTGTGTTTAGACATACTGATTGGATTATTTCAGGCCTCCCTGTAGTGGTAAAATAGTTCCATTTTATACCTTTAAATAGAAGTAAGAATATGAAATATTTCATCTTTATTTGGTAAAAACCATGCAGATGAGTTTTGAATATTCATGTCAAATCAAAACAAACCAATGGCTGCTGAGGACCCAGTATGTGCAGAGCATCCTGCTGGGTATTTTCCTCCCACAAAATAAACTGCTGAAAAGCGTTCTAAGTATGCTTTACATTCCATAATTTTTAAATGGACTTGTTCAAAACCTTTGTTCTCCACATCACTTGTTTCTATACATCTCCTTTAAAAATACGCAAGTCTAGAAGAAAAGACAGTCAAGAGATACAGCAGCCAAATGCAACGTCTTTAGGGATGCTTTGGGGAAATTTAAGGTAGAGTGGGTGTTTGTTTCCCCCTTTTTTTGGAAAAAATATTAAACGATAGAGTGTCATATCTGTCATGTAATTTAAAATGGTTTAGCCTAATATTTATATTTTTAGATGAAGAAAATATGGCAAAATGTTAACAGTTGTTGAGTCCTGGCTGTATCCAGGTTCATTGTCATTTTTTTCTGTTTTTCTGTGTTTGTGATTTTATAGTTAAAAGTTAAACATTTTTTTAAAAGCACAAAGAAGATATGGTTCCTTCAAGAATATTTTTATATTCCACCAGAATTCCCACCTCAAACCACATAGCCTCTAAAGCTGCCTGATTTAGGGGTTTTTTTTTTTTTGATTTAGGGTTTTATTATTTAATCCTCATTTATTGGTAACCAAAGAGAGTTGAAATCCTACTAGATAACAAGGTTTTCCTAAGGAGTAAATTTGGTCTATAAGGACATAATTTTAAAGTAATACAATATCTCAGTGATGGTATTTAGCTTCAGCTGAAGGAAAGATATGTTTACTTATTAGGTGTTTTGTTGTTATTGTGTGTCTGTAAAATAAAAAGAAAAAAAGAAAGCTTTGTATTTGACAACTTTTTTTAGTATCTTAGTGTCTATTTTTGCAAATTAAGGTTAATAATAAATTCCTATCTGTCTGGTGGGAATACTTACATGGAGATTAATGACTAAACATTGTCCAAACCCTTTGAGAATTATTTGATGTGTAACATGCACAGAGGGCATTCTCACTTATTATTTGACTTATAATAACTTGGCAAAGAAGTCATATATTAAGTTCACATCAGTATTTCAGATTAGGAGATAATATTAAATATGGAGGAAATTGGACCACTCTAACTTGGCGGCTTTCCAAATTTCTAAGACTGCTGGGGTTAGAATGTTTTATACCAATTATGAGCCCAAGGTACCTAATGAAGAGAAGTTTTGGGAAGATGGATTGCTTGAGGCTCCCTTTGTCAAGAGACAAAGATATCTCTTAAGACAGAGATAAAGAGAAGGGAAAGAATGTGGAAACTTAGAAAAAGAGAACAATGGCTAAAAAAAGTTTTTAAAGAAGTTTTGCTCTTCTACATGCAATGTAACTTCCTTTCCCCCCCAAGAAAGCTTCAGAAAAGTCTTGCACTATCCTTTTCTGAGGAACATACGCTGACTTAAGTGTTGATTTAAAGGTTATTCTTTCCTTAAAGAAAAAATGCTACAATTGAAATATATCTTGGTCTGTTTGGGTGAAGCTTCTGATAGAGTTACTTCCCCTTTCTGTCTTACAGGAGTTCGAATGCTGGATGGAGATGTCACGGATATGGTTGAAGCAAAATCAGTTAGCTTCAATCCTCAGCATGTGCACATTTACAGTGCGAGCTGGGGCCCGGATGATGATGGCAAGACTGTGGATGGACCAGCTCCACTCACCCGGCAAGCCTTTGAAAACGGTGTTAGAATGGTAGGTGTTTTTTTTTGTTTTTTTATTTTACTGGAGTATAGTTGATTCACAATATTGTGTTAGTTTCAGGTGTACAGCAAAGTGATTCAGTTATACATACACATATATTCATTCTTTTTTAGATTCTTTTCTCATATAGGTTATCCCAGAATATTGAGTAGAGTTCCCTGTGCTATACAGTAGGTCCTTGTTGGTTATCTATCTTGTATATAGTAGTGTGTATGTTTATCCCAAGCTCCTGATTTATCCCTCCCACCCACATTTCCCCTTTGGTAATCAGAAGTTTGTTTTCAGTATCTGTAAGTCTGTTTCTGTTTTGTAAATAAGTTCATTTGTTTCATTTTTTAAAAAATTAGACTCCATTTTTTTCCATTTCCAATATCATTAGTGATATTTGTCTTTCTCTGTCTGACTTACTTCACTTACTATGATAATCTCTAGGTCTATCCATGTTGCTGAAAATGGCATTTCATTCTTTCTGATGGCTGAGTAATATTCCATTGTATATATGTACCACATCTTCTTTATCCATTCCTTTGTTGGTGGACATTTAGGTTGCTTCCATGTCTTGGCTATTGTGAATAGTGCTGCAATGAACATTGGGGTGCATGTATCCTTTCGGATTATGTTTTTCTCCGGATATATGCCCAGGAGTGGGATTGCTGGATCATATGATAACTATTTTAGTTTTCCGAGGAACCTCCATATTGTTTTCCATAGTGGCTGTATCAATTTACATTCCCACCAACAGTGTAGAAGGGTTCCCTTTTCTCCACACCCTCTCCAGCATTTATTATTTGTAGACTTTTTAATGATGGCCATTCTGACTGGTGTGAGGTGATACTTCATTGTAGTTTTGATTTGCATTTCTCTGATAATTAGTGATGTTCAGCATTTTTTCATGTGCTTTTTGGCAATCTGTATGTCTTCTTTGGAAAAATGTCTATTTAGATCTTCTGCCCATTTTTTGATTGGGTTGTTTGTTTTTTCGACATAGAGCTGCATGAGCTATTTGTATATTTTAAAAGCACCTCAGCTCAAACTGTGTTGATTGGTGATGACTTTCATATGAAGCCACCTCTGAAACAGTGAGTTTCCAATCCTCCCGTCTAGAGGAATGCATGGAGCTCTAGGCTGAGTCAGTAGACAGGACTGTGTGTTGTATCTGTCCTGCAAATAAGCTAAGGGCTAGAGAGTTTCCTCTGATGAGAACAGAGGTATATTTTGATGCTTAGATTTGTTGAAAAGAAATATTTATTAATATGAATATTAACATCATTAATATTCATCAATATGTTAATTTTAGATTTGGAGATATAAATTCTTGAAACTGTGAGACTGAGAATTGGAGATATTGAAACTCTCCAATTGGTGTTGATAGGTCATCCAACAATGCCCTTCTGGGCATCTCCCTTGTGTAGTTCCTTCACTAGTTTCACCTCTGTCCCAGGACAATATTATTTTTCTGTTCCCACATTCCCTAACCAGGCAGCTTAATTCATCATCATTTTCCTTGATTTCACTAAAAAAATTCACTGACCACTCCTCTCCCCCAAATTGACCATATAATCTAATGTAATAAAATATCTGTTTCAAATTACAGATCTTGAGAAATCCTGTCTTATTTAAATTAAATTAAAAAATAAGGGCTCTATAGTTGTAATACTCCACTGGAAGCAACTCCTTTCTCTTTCTTACTCGTGAATGCACCATTGGGTGATTTAAAGCATACATTTTTAAGATTTATTTAAAAAAAGTTTTTATTGAAGTATAGTTAATATATTATATAAATTACAGGTGTACAATATAGTGATTCACAATTTTTAAAGTTTATAATCATTTATAGTTATTACAAAATATTGGCTATATTCCTTGTGTTGTACAATATATCCTTGTAGCTTATTTTATAACTAAGTTTGTCCCTCTTAATCCCTACCCCTATATTGCCCCTCCCCCTTCCATCTCCTGACTGGTAACCACTAGTTTGTTCTCTATATCTGTGACTCTAAAACATACATTTTAATCATGTTCATGTTTGGCCATTGTTGATCTGGGCCTAACCTCTTTTTGTTTCCTCATCTCTTTTTTCTTTTTAGGAATTTAAGCGTACTCCACTCTTTTTTTTTTTAATTGAAGTATAGTTGATTTACAATATTGTGTTGGTTTCAGGTGTACAGTAAAATGATCCAGCTAAGTATATATTTTTCAGATTTTCTATTATAGGTTATTACAAGATATTGAATATAGCCCCCTGTGCTATGCAGTAAATCCTGTTGCTTATCTATTTTCTGTATAGTAGTTTGTATCTGTTAATCCTCTACTCCTAGTTTATCCCTACCTCCTCCCTTTCCCCTTTGGTAGCCACAGGTTTGTTTTCTGTGTCTGTGAAGCATACTCCACTCTTACTACCCATTGGCACATACTGCTTTCTCTACAGTATGTTGTCTTTGACTCTCTCCCATGACCTACTACTATACAGACAAATCCTATTTGACCATCAAACTTCAGTTAAACTGCTACCTCTTCCCAGAAACCTCATTGCCCAAGCTAGAATTTAGTGTATGTGATCCCTACCTTATTTTCCCTATACTTTGTATTCTTCCTGGTATGTATAGTCTTTATCATATTGTGCTCTCTGTCAGAGTTAGTTTTGCATGTATCTTCTTCACTAAATAGTAAGTTCTTGAAGAGCAGAGCTTGTACTCTATGCACCTTTATGGGCTTTGCAAAACCCATAAAGTACATTGAACTCTAGTGAGTACTCAGTGAATGTTTATTGGATTTAATTTAATTTACTGCGAATTATGCTAACCATAGGGTTGTTATAAATTCAGCCCAGATTTGAAACAGTGGAATGCATGCAGTTGATTAACGTAACATTGCAGCTGGAGTACAAATAATTATGATTCTTCCACCTTTGTGGGATTGGGGTTAGGGTTTTAATCAGAAGTCTGAGCTAAGCCGTCTCCTGATTATTCTGAAAGAGACTGGAGGGAAAGCTTCTGCACTTGTTCTGTATGCACTTTCTAACTATAGTTAGGTTTGGTTCAGACTTTTCTAGCTCTGTCAATTTTCAGCTACATTAGAATCCTTTGAAACTAAGTTGTTGGGTAGAATTTTCCTTTAATCACCAGTAATCTGGTGATTTCATTACCAAAATCTTGGGCTGCACATTACTATTCTTTCTCTCTGTGTCATCAGTACAATGGTTATTCAAGTTAAGTCAGTCATGCTTAGTTCTTATTTAATTTTCAACTGTATGTGTATGACTCTTAACATAATAAAGAGCAATCTGAAATTTCTCATTAAAATGAATCTATTTATGTTAGTAGTACACATAGCCTCATGAGTATATATATAGAGAGAATGTCCTATATTCAGTAGCTATCATTAAATCAGGTGATATGGACCAATGGTTTTCAAATTTATTATTGCTAGTGAATCTTTCTTTCAATGGAAATCTTAACTGAAATTCTAATATATAAAACAAATACAAATGTGGTACGTTGGTGGAAGGAAAAATGAGCTAAGATTAGAAACAAGAGGATCTGAGAAAGTTATTCAGACATATAGAAAGATTATATTCAGAAATAAATAATTTTAAAAAACTTATTCTATACTCATCATTAATTATAAAAGTAATCCATGCCTGTTACAGTAGATCATTACTATAATGATGAAATTAAAATAGATTTTCCTGTCCAACTAGATAACCGTTGCTAGGAGTATGGACTACATCTTCCCATACTCCTGTGCACATTCATATACCAAATGGGGATCATATGTCTTTGCATGTTGCTGTTTTCACCTAACAGTGTATCGTGCATATCCTTCTGGGGCAATCCATAGGATAGGACTCATTCATTTTACTCTTTCAAAAATTTTGGAGTATGGAGATCCCATAATTTATTCAACTTTCCATTGAGGATCTTTCAAGGTTTTAATCTGGGAAAACAAGGACTTTAGTTTTAAAACAGACCATTTACTTTTAGAGTTAAGGCAGTAAGAAAAGAAGTAACTCTTAAAAAGAACAAATTATTCTGACTCCTAGCATTGTACATCTAATTATGGAAAAGCAGCGGTGACTCACTTAAATGTGTTAAGATCAGCATGAGAGGGTTTTTATGTGTTTAATATACATGGGCTTGCGACTTAGTCTAGAATTGAGTCTAGGATTTGTCATTTTCTGCTCTCTGACCTGATTTAGATCAAATTACCTCTCTGCTTCCATTTCCTCATCTACAGTAGGGCAATAATAGTATTTACTTACAAAGATGTTATGAGTGCTAAGTGAGATGATAATGCATATAAAGCAATTGACACAATACCTGGAACATAATAGGTGCTCAAGAAATACCATATATATGTTTTTCTTTCTTTGGAAAAGAGATCATGTTCTTCCAGAAAACTTTGTATTTATTCTCAGCCCCCCATTTTTCTCTCCTATACCATTCCACACTGTGGAGTTCTAGATGATTCCATTTAGTTATTTGTAGTGGTAGATTAAAAATAATATGATAAAAGTCAGCATAGACTTTCTGAGTTCTATAATGTCATTTATTTTGTTCTTCCTATGTCTATACTCACCTTCGATTTTACTTGCCTTATAAAAGCTCATCTTCAGTTTCATCGAGATAACCTCTCGGTATACAAATTCATTTCAGTTATCCATGTTTGTGATTTTTGAAGCAGTATATTAGATAGCCTTTTCCAGGAAAAAGAAATGTTTCATTCTTCCATTATCAGGCATCAAATGAGTTGGTAAATTTTATATTCTTTGAGATTATTTTAATTTGTGTTCTTTGTATAATATATACTGTCAAATATTTGGAAAATAATTGGATAATTACTTTATGCAAAGTTAGATTATAGAACACAATAATGAAATAAATAAGTGATTTATTAGCTGAGTGATTTAAGGAATGAGGGAATAAGTGACTAAAAATAATTCCTTCAAGAAACTAGCTGAAAATCTATGTGGCAGTCTAAAGTCACCATGACTTTAGACTGTTGCAGTTTTAACTACATCATCTAGAAACTACAGGAATTGGAATTTCTTCTTTTTATTAAGTTTAGCCAACTTCCACACAGTAGATAAAAGAGGGAAGAAGACGTCTAAGTTTTGTACTTAATACATAAAAGTTTCCCCATTCTAGCAACAAGACAAAACAAACATAGAAACTATCAAGACTATTTGAGCTAAGGAGAAGTATTATGAATGAAATTAAACTGATGACTGGGGGGAAACAGCTGATTTAGTTAGGGAGGACAGGGAATCACCTTTGAGGAGGTGATATGTGAATGGAGACATAAGTGATAAGCCAGTTAGGTGAAGACATGTGGAAGGAATGTTCTGTGCAGAAGGAACAGCAAGAGCTAAAAAGCACCCTGAGTGGAGAATGATTAGGGTGTATCTCCAGGACAGTGTGCTAATTTGGGTGTTGGGAGCAACAAGAACAGAAAGCGGGCAGTAGTAGATGGCCACAGAAGTAGGCGGGGGGCTAGCTCAGCAGGGCGTCCTAAACCATGAACGGGGTCTGCCTTTTAATCTGCTACAGAAAGCCAGTGGAGGTTTTCAGCAGAGTAGTGGCCTGATGGAATACACAGGGGTTTGTTTGTTTGTTTGTTTGTTTTTCGGTACACGGGCCTCTCACTGCTGTGGCCTCTCCCGTTGCGGAGCACAGGCTCCGGACGCGCAGGCTCAGCAGCCATGGCTCACGGGCCCAGCCGCTCCGCGGCATGCGGGATCCTCCCGGACCGGGGCACAAACCCATGTCCGCTGCATCGGCAGGCGGACTCTCAACCACTGCACCACCAGGGAAGCCCGTGGAATACACAGTTTTAAAAGATCACTGCTGTGTAGAGAAGGGACTGCATGTGGGGCGAGGGATGGGAAGGCAAGAGAGGAAGACTGAAATGGTCCAGGAAAGAGTTGATAACGAGTTGGACTTGGGTGACAGCAATGTCAAGACATCTGGAGAGATCGGTGGCAAGAGGGAGAAGCCTAAGGATCAAGAAAGATTTCACAAAGGAAATAAGTATATTTTGCTCAGGGAGTCCAAGTATTGATTGCATCCATGCCTTCTGCTTGCTAATCAAAAAATGTAGCAAATAATGAATTTCAAAATGGTCCCTATTTGTTTACTATAAGATAAGCATTTGGCCTAGTAAAATGGAACACTATTTTCAAAGACTTTATAACAAAATCAAAATTGATTCCATGTATAGCCCCTTTAGAATTAATGTGCCAAAATTGCATTAGAGAAACTATGTTAAACAAACCATGTCACAATTGACAACTTGCTCTTTCTCTCAAAGATAGCACTATATTTGCTGCTACAGAGCTATAAAATTAAATGCAAGAATTAGAAGTATATCATTTGGGCTGCATGAAAATAATAATAATAATAGTAATACATTTAACATTTGCCAGTCTACTATACTATAGTTACTCTCCTAAGCCCTAAAATAGGTAACTTTTAATCTTCACAATAATTTCATAAGATATATACTCTTCTCCCCAATTTTGTAGAAAACAGATATTCAGCATAGCTAAAGAAGTCAGAATGTGGGCCTCAACGAAATCTAATAGATTTTTTTTCAAGTTGTCATTTCTGTTCTGTTTGGCACATCTGTCCCCCTCCCTCCATCTGTGACCACATACTCTAGCTTTTCTCCTGTTACCATGGTGAATTAATTGCTCTTCTACCTAAGTCCACTGCCTCCAATTCTTCACTTGACCCCATTTCTTCTCACCTCATCAGTGTGGCTCAGTCAGTTAGCTTCTCTTTCATCTTTAAAATTTCCCCCTCAACTGTATTATTGCCATCCACAAACGCTCACACTGCTAATTCTCCTATCTCAAAAGAGAGAGAGGAGAAGCCATCCATGGGCTCCTATCTCCTTCCAATTACTGCCTCATTTTTTTTTCACTTTGAGACAAAATTCCTTGAAACTGTGGTCCATACTTGCCCTCTACAACCTCATTTGTCCTATCATCTGGGAAGCCACGGCATCAGGACTCTGCCCCATCATTCCACCGAAGCTGTTCTTATCAAGGTCACCGTGAAACCCAGTACTCTTCTCTGAGTTCTTATCTAATTTGTCCTGACAAGGACTCCTGCCTGGTTCTTTCTATCCACAATATAACGTACATGCACTCCAACCCTTCAGAACCCCTTTTTGGCAATTTTTATCCCTTCTTCTATGTATTAGATTTACGATTGTCTCCTCCATGAAGGCCCTGAGTTTGACTGTTTTGTTCTCTACTGTATACCAAGTACTCAAAACAGTAGGTATTTAGTGAATGAATGTATGAATGACTTCCATGCCAATTTGCTGCATATACTGAGTTAATTTTCTTAAGGGTCACACTTTCATTGTTTTTGTTTAATATTTTGGAAATGAGTTATTAACATACATGGAATAGTCTGGTGATTAGTGTACCCAGACTCTGCATTCAGACTCTTCAGTGGGTTCTAATACCTTGCCTTTTTCAAGTTAATTAGCCTCTCTGAGGATCAGTTTGTTCCTCTATACAATGGAGCTAAATGCTAGTAATTAGTTTATAGGACTATTATGAGGATTATATGATTAATGCCTGTTAAATACTCAGCAGAGTTCCTGGAACATAAGAATCTCTCATTATGCTATGAATCTTAATCATTATCATCACTAAAAGGGCAAGAGTAATAAAAGTGAAATACTGATTAATCATGTAAATATTATAAAAAGTTTTTATTCCAAATCTCTGGGTTAAATCAATTTCATATTGCTGAATGGTCCTTAGGGAAGGTAAGTATATAATCTTGAGATTATTATTAAGGAATGGCCAAAATAAATGGGAGAAAATACCCAAGGTTTTCTAAAGCTTTTCCATAAAACACTAATTAATAAAATGCTAAAAAAAAGGGGGGGGGATGGAGGGATTTTACTATCAAATACACTTGAGAAACACCACTTATTATATGCTTCCTTTAGAAATTTAAAAGCATATTAAAGGCTCTGAGAAGTCCTGCAGTAGAGAGATGTGTTTAAGTTTATTTAATCAATGTTCTAAACTTTAACCACACCAAAGCTTTTATTTTCATGACTTTTTTGAATTGCTGTTAAATTTCACTTTAAGTTCTTTGGAATTGCTTAGTGAAAATTCAGCTAAACTTACTAGAGTCAGAATGTTAGAACTGGAAATAATTTTAGTGATTGGGTTGTTTTTACCAACACTAATGTATTTATTTACTTGATGTCACTGCCATTCACCCAATCTCCCTTCTTAAAACTCGTCATTTCCTCTTTTCTTCGATCTAGTCATCTAATAAGTCTTTCTTTCCTGTACTACTTCTGAAAAGTCTGTAGAATCTGCCCTCTTGTCCTCACAACTAGAACCAACATCTCTCGTATAGACTTTGTCAATAGCATAATTTCAAAACTTCCATCCTCCCAGCTTGAGCTTCAACTTTCAATTCAGCATGAACACCACAGCCAAAGAAGTATTTTTATATGTAAATCTTGTCCTTTGTCTTCTCTTTAAAACTCATCACTGCTCCCTGTGACCAACAAGGAACATTCTGAGCTTCTTAGGAGGGCACATAGGATCTCTTACAATTTTGGCAGGAGTCTCAGAATCAAAATCTTGAGAAAGGATAGTTTAAAAAAAAGTTGCTCTCATTCAAACAGATAGGATTTCACTTACCATGGGATCCTTTGGCTTGGCTTCTTGGTATGACTGGCAAAGACTTCCCTCAGGGGAGACTCTTGGCTTCACCTGCCCACACAGTTCTAAATAAGAAATGATTTTGTAAAATGAGTGAGTTGATTGACAATGTTTCAGAGATAGGTGACCCAAGGTTTGGTGTCAGAATAAGGAGCTAATTGCCTAAAATTGTCTTTGTTAGACTCCTTATTCATTCATTTATTTCTGATTGCATTCAGGAAACACTCACTGGTGGTTATAATATTCCAGGCACTTTTCTAGGTGCTAGTGAAAGGTGAATAATGTTCAGGACTTGTCTTCAGGGAGCTCACCATATAACAAAGGTTCTAAACAAAGTGCCAGCAGACTCCCAGATCTGGTAAACAATAAGGACAGACTAAACTACACACAATAACAAAACTTACTGTGTGCCATCTAGTTGCCTTGCAGTCATCTTTTTTGCCCTAGTTGGGTTATTAAACTTTAATAATGCATTTGATATTCATCAGCAGGCATCTAATGCATTGACAGCATTTCACAGTTTCCTGACAAGTGTGCTTAATAATATCCTTTAGAAAACAAGCAAAAAACATAGAATTGAATCTTTTCTTTTTCCCATAATCAGAAAATCCTGTATTCGGGTTACCAGTACTTCCCTGATTATTTTACTCAAAAAATATTTCTTAAGTATTCACCATATACCAAGCACTGGCTTGACATTTAGCTTAATCTTTTATCTGGAGAAATCATGGGGCTCATTGTAGATATTGTAGGATCATGGCTTATAGTGTTTGCCTTGCCATTTTATCTACAAGTATACTTTCAATTTCAGATTCTTTTTATTTGAGCATTTTAGGCTTTGGGGTTATCAATTAAGACATTCCAATGAATTCATGACAGAACTAGTGTCAAGGATGGGGAACAAAAGTAGGTGAAATCGGAATCATTGGTCTCTAACTCCCTGTTGGAACAGTGGCCTTCATCCCATCCTCACTCTGCTCTACAATTCAGGGGTCCAGATGGAAACTAGTCTCTTATGAAGTCTGATTAGTATATCTCCTTTCTATCATCAATTTCCTTTTCAATTCACCAGATTTTACAACTGATTGAATATTTAGAATATTTGCTGAAAGCACAAGCATGCTTTATTTTCACACATTGTCTCATTTACACACATGCACACACACAATTTCTTCACCCTTAAATTAAAGGCAGATGTTCACAAGAACAGGAGAGAAGAGGTATAATGAGCTTATATAATAAAGCAGTAGTAATAATCATAATAAAATGAACCAATTCCACTCGGGAAGGATATGTTTTTATCTGATATACACCCAGCTGTAGCAGGCTTGGCACCCGTTTGCATTTTAGTAAATGACAGATTGTTGTTAAATTAGTTGGCACATGTTGTAAAACTTTGAAATAATATATGGGTAGGCAAAGATAGACAAGGGAGCTTTTTTTATATCGGTTCCACTTCATGAAAATTCACTTTATTTATTTATTTAAATTTATTTATTTATTTATTTTTGACTGCATTGGGTCTTCGTTGCTACGCGCAGGCTTTCTCTAGTTGAGGCGAGCAGGGGCTACTCTTCGTTGAGGTGTGCGGGCTTCTCATTGCAGTGGCTTCTCTTCTTTCAGAGCACAAGCTCCAGGCATGTGGGCTTCACTAGTTGTGGTTCGTGGGCTCAATAGTTGTGGCTCGTGGGCTCTAGAGCGCAGGCTCAGTAGTTGTGGCTCACGGTCTTAGCTGCTCTGCGGCATGTGGGATCTTCCTGGACCAGGGATTGAACCCATGTCCCCTGCATTGGCAGGCAGGTTCTTAACCACTGCGCCACCAGGGAGGTCCCCAAAATTAACTTAAACTGGAGTTTATTTTTAAAATCCTCCCTTAGAATTTAACTATGTACTGATGGAACTCTGTATTTTTAGAACTTTAACAAAGCTAAGAAGTGACTTGCCAAATGGACCCAGTAGAACATTATCCATTTTGGAAACAAAGATATAGATGTTTTCATAAATACATAGGTGGTTTCACATTCTGTAATTGAAAATTATCTGATATCCAAGTATCAGATTTAGATGACTGTATTATTGTGAATTGTGATTCATTTATATGGAAAGAAGCATAAATTTATCCTAGCCTTGTATAATGCACGTCAAGTATTTACTGTCACCTTGTTTTTAGGTTAGAGATTTGTTACTAACACTGTGAGTGTTTTTTTTTTTAACTTTTGCAAATTCCATTCTAATTCCCTTTGTTCTACTCATGGATTAACCAGATATCAGTAACAGTCCTCTTTTCTTTTAGTTTGTTTTGTTCTATTTTTAGTGACTCCTGGGCCACCTGGGGGATAAATGAAGTCCATATCACAGGAGTCATTCTAATATAGTCTGGATGTCCCTGTTATAGGGAAGATACAAAATCATACAGGGATTGGATTAGGTCAAGCTGAGGTTCATACCAATTCTGAGTGTCTGTGATTCTAAACATAGATGTGAAAAAGCTGATGGGGAGGACAGATACATAAATTTCCTTCAACAAAACATGGCAGCAACCAGAAAAGAAAGGCCACTGTGTAATAAACAAGGATAAATTGAACTGAGTTGATAGTATCCAATGATTTAAACGTATATATGGCTTTTATTGCAGACTTTTTTTTCACTTACCCTGAGCCTACATTCCTCATCTTTAAGAGGAAAACAATCAAATTTAACATTCAGGATTGTAAACATTATTATGATTATTACCTCCGATAGCCTCTCGAGTTAGGCATAGGAATAATTTTCACAGGACATCCCCCAGTTTCAAGATTTGAAAAACCAAGTCTTGGCAAAGTAGGTAACCTGGTCATTAAGAAGCATGACTGTGGGTCAGACTCAGGTCTGCCTTCCAAGCCTGTGCTCTTGGCCCCCATGCTCCACGTGATATCTGCTCTGAAGAAGTGCATCATACTGGCCTGTCTCTGCATACTCAGCTCTCAGCCACCAGTAGTTTTAATTCTGGTCATGAAAGTGAATACTGCATCAGGGACCTTGCTCTCCTCTGAACTCCTGGGAAATTTATCATCTAGGCAAACTGATTTGGCATATCCTGAACTTCACTAGCTTCTCTCTTTTTCTTCATCGCTGGATGCAGCCTGTGATGATGTAGAAAGTATCGGCTTTAAAGTCACAAAGACCAGAGTTGAAATCTCAGTTTGGTTTCTCTCTAGCATTTTGACCTGGAACAAGTTACTAAGTTATCAGAGCTTCCATTTCCCTGAGACAAGGCTATGATAATACTTTAAGGAGCCATTGTGAAAACTGACTGAGGTCTCTCATACACAGTGCTCAGACCAATTGCTGTTCTCCCCCCGCCGCGAGGAAGGCCAACGTTTGGTGCATCTTTAAGGACCCTAGAGCATCCGCCACAGTCTTGTAAATAATATAAGCGTAATATCAATTGTAATTTTTTCAGAAGTGTGATTTGCTTTAATTTGAATCAGGATTATGTTTATGGGAAGCAACTGTAAGGGGCTGATTTTCTGCCTTTCAGAAATGTTATGAGCTACTCCACAAAAGGTCAAAGTCATTGCTTCATGGAGTAGAGGCCTGGCCTGTGACATTCAAGCCCCAGGATGGGCTTCAGAGAGGGGCAGCTTTGCTCACCCCTTCAGAGCTGAGCTGGGAGTTGGAACCAGCCCACAGGAGGCATTCTCTACCCCAGAGCTAACTTAGAGATGAGTATTAACTTTTCATTATTGCTGGAGTATCCATTCTTCTTTCCAAGTGCCTTTCCAAACATTTACAATAAATTCCTTTCATACCCCTATTGATAATAAATGTTTTTATTCTCTGTGAAAGGAATTTTTCAAATTCTACTCCTTCAATATAATTTAAAGGTGATGGTATCTTTCTGGGCACTTTGAAAATAGGGAATTAATGTGAATATGGAAAATATCCTTCTCCATTTCATAAGTCTGGCTCTCCTGAAAGTCTGAGCATGACATTGCATTTGCTGTGCAATGATCCAACATGGAGAAACCTTTGGGAGGTATGTCTCTTTTTCCCTCAAAATGGGAGTGCTGGGATAGTGAATGTCCAGAATAGCTGCGTTGGTGCTATTCATTCTTGTGATTATTTCAGAGGGCAGATGACATTCAAACGTACTTTTTCAGTTGCTTGGAATGAGAAATTGACAAACCCAATCTGCATGCTTCTCCCCACGACTGGTGTTAGCCTTCCCCAGGCCCTGGGAAAACTGCTGGAACAGGGCTCAGAGCTTGCAGGACTGTGGGAGTAACCAGAAGGAAATAATAACCTGAGTCTTCCTGAGGCTTCTTTGAGTCAGATGAGGAAGACAAGGGGCTGAGAAAAAAAAGGGGGGGCATTGATCAATATGAATTAACCATAGATAAACATGAAAAGCAGACAGTTACTTGGGGATTGTTGATTTGGCAAATGAGATAAAGCAGGAAGGGAAGGGTTTTGGGGTTTGTTTCTGGTTTTTGTTTTTGTTTTTTCCTCTAATGCACTATTGCTAAGCAATATTTCTCTAAACCATGTTGTCAAGCATTTTTAGGAATACCCAGTGTCAGTACTAGTCAGTGGGGATCAGCATTGGTTGAGGTGAGACTGGATTACCTGGTCCTAGCTTTTTTGCCACTGAATGGCTCTGCTCACTTTATTCCCTTAATTTCCTTATGTAGAAATGTAAAATTTCACTGTACGAACCTCTTATGTGTCCAGCTTTAAATAATATCCATAGCACATTCTTCGCCTCCACATTTTTATTATGTGGAGTTTCTAAATGTACAGCGAATCTGCAGGTTAACAGGAATAAAATTATTTGCTTGAAAGCATATTTTTTCCATTAGTAAACACACCTGGTTTTTATTTACTCCTATATCTTCTACTATCCTTTCTCCATGAAAGACTGATTTTCTTCTTCTGATTATACTTTAAAAATAAACAAAGTAAACAAAATCTACCCTGATGTAATACTACTCCCAGGAGCCAAGGGTTACACCATCGAGCACTTGGTGATAAAGTGTAAGAAGCTGTATTTTGTGTCCAAGTCCTCTGTCAGCTCTTCTGAAGAAAGGGAAGCTCTGATAACAGGACTGATTCTACAAGCCTTCAGTGAGCTGATGCTCTATTGAATTTATATTCTGGCAAATGTGGTGAATAAGCAACTCAATTTGGGTTTTTTTCTTCTTTCTATTCACACAATAAATATAAAAGTAGCTTTTTATCAGGAACCTGAGTCTGGGGTAGTTCTGTATTTGCGGTGTTAATTGATTATTCTTTACACTAGTCTTTGGCCATATGACTCCAAGTGTCCTTTTAGAAAACTGAGCTAAAGTCACCTTTGGGTTCCCTGAATTCAGTGCATCATGCTGCTCCTTCACTAGAACACAAAGAATATCATGGAAAGACCCTAAATGTAGATATAAGTGGCGTTTTTAAATGTGGCATTTTACCAGAAATGCTTACAAATGTTGTCACCAGCAGCTGATCCCACAATCATAAATCAGGCTCTCTATTCCTTTAAAAGGGAAGTCGACTGCATTTGGTGTGCTCCGGAAACGTATAAAATGGATTTTCATTTGTGCCGGATAAAATTAATATCATCACGAATAACTGCATCTAATATTTTAGTGTGTTATTAAAAAGTCAACAGAACATAAAAAATTGCTTAATATATATGTATAATATATATATATTATACATATATATGTATGAGTATATATATAATATATATATATATCTTAATATATATATATATAGCGACCTACTGTGTACACAGCAAATCAGAATACAGAAAACCTGACATGGGGCAGAAAAGGTGGGTGAGGTTGAGATGGAGAGGAAGAAAGAGGGGGAAATGAAGTCCTATCACTTGAGAAAAGGCAGGGAGACAAAAATGTGGAGAAATAGGTTGCCATTCACAAAAGCCTTCTTTAACTGCATTTGTATTTTCAGTCTTTTTCTTTCATCAACCATCCTTTGATAGGCTAAGTAGCATAAAATGAGATTGGTGAAGACATTCCCACTGAGTGTTTTTTTGTAAGTCACTGGGCCACTAGGGAAGTCCGACAGTTTGGTTTTAAAATGGTTAGTCATTCCTCTGTTTACCTTAGTAATTCTGAGAGCACAATAACTAAACATTCTGAGAGCAGAGCGGAATCAAGTGAAACCTGTATACTCTGCACATCGGATATTCCGACTTGTAGAGCAGATCTTAAAAATGAGAGTCAGGTGTGCTTATTTTCCAGGTGAGGATACTTGTGTCTGGCAAAGTTAGCACTTCAGCATGGGATTGTTCCTGATAAAAGCAGCACTTAATCCCTGGATTCCTGACCCTCAGAGGCCACGTCTCCTTCTTTTACTCCTTTAAAAGCATCTCATATCTGCCTCATTCGATTCCCTTGGGCTTTGGTGGGGAGTGACCCACTTTATTTCCTGGGTCCAATTCCGTCTCACACAATTAATTTCCCTACCCCCATCTCCATCTTGCCCAAATGCACTGGTTGAAGAAATAAGTCTTGGGCTTTAGTCTTTCCCAGAGACTTCTGATTACATCTGTCTCATGACTGCGTTCTCTTGGTGTCTTCCCAAAGAAGACTTTTTCCCACCAGGTTACACCAGTGTTGTCTCCAAGGCATCGGAAGCTGTGTGCTCCTGATTTGTTTTCAATTGTGGATTATATTTCTTTTCAGATTACTTTTCAGGTCACCTTTAAGGAGCCTTCATTTCCATATGAATCATCTGTCCTACTGATGATCATGATTCAAAGAGTTATTAAGTATTTTAAAAGCAATATGTATTTTTAAATTCTGAAACAAACATCTTGGGTGAGCACTACAAAAACCTTTCCAAAGTTTGTTGTTGCTGTTGTTTTGCCTTTACATCATGATTCTGGACCCAGACCTATTTCTTTCAGTGAACCCTGCTCTGTTAAGGAACAGGATTTATTTTGGAAATGCTTGTCAGAATGTTTTTGAGCTTTAAAAGATGAACAATTCTCTCTTCATATCTCAGCTACCGAATAGTTGTAGGTGTCCTTGTCTTTCTCCAACCTCTTCCAACCTGAAGCCCCTTTATCTGTGAACCACATATGGAAGAGCTTCCATAGAGGGCTGCGTTCTTCTCTCTCTTCTCTTCTGATATAAGATCAGAAAAAGGCAGGGAGCAGAGCAACGAGGAGCTTTGGCAAACGGGGTATCAGGCTATACTTGGAAGACATCACACTTAAAAGAGAGTTTCTCCTCCTACAGTTGTTTTACTGTGTCTCTTCATGTCGACATACAGATATGTAGGTTCTGATCAGACTTACTGATCTCCCTCTCCTGTCTCCACCCCACTCTCCTAACATGATAGTGTGCCCATTACTTAATGTTACTCAGTTTTTTTAATCTGTAAAAATGCATGTCTAATTTGCTTGAAGTTAATTAATAGATGTGAAAGCACCCAGCACGATGTCCCGTCTTTTGTATTGCAAGAAGCCTCTGGTCACTTAGTCATGTCCCTTTAAGAATACAGTTGACCCTTGAACAACACAGGTGTGAACTGCACAGGTCCACTTTGAGGCGGATTTTTTTTTTCAGTGGTAAGTACTATAGTACTACACAGTCTGCAGTTGGTTGAGTCCACAGATATGGAGGAACGGTATATATAGAGGGCTGACTCTAAGTTATACATAGATTTTCAACTGTGCAGAGGGTTGGCACCCCGTCCCCCACCATTGTTTAAGGGTCAACTCTACTTTCTAAGCAATATGGAAAAGAAGTAGTATTAAAATATCAAATACAATCTAGCTGTATTGGCTGAAAATTTATCACACCGTTTTAAAGAAAGAAATTTAGTTCCATTAAAGTCTATACCTCTCTAAACCTGACTTGCAGTGTATGATTTAATTGATAACCCAGCATAAAGTAGCCTTTTCTGACCTGAACCACAAGAAAATCCAGTTTTTTTCTAGCCTTTAATAATAATGTTTATGGCATATATAAATTAACTTTTGTAGGGCATACATGAGAAGAAACACATACACAATTAGATACACAAAATCTTTAGAGCTTGGTCAAATTGGTCCTGTGTGGATTTCACAGTATATTTCGCTGTAAATTTACTAACTTTTAACTTGGCACTCAGTTAAATTGGAGGATTCTTTTCCTTTCCTCATTCAAAGTTATATTAATATAACCAGTTGTAATCACAGTACTTTACCGAACTATACAATAATGTTATTTCCTACACTTCAGGAAAATACGTGTCTCAAAGTTTCTTTTCTCTTTATAATATTCTGCCCACCTTCCCTTCTCCCTACATCCCACATTAAGATTTAATTCTTAAATTACTCTGAGCTTTAGAGAAATGTCCAGATTTCTTTTTTACCACATATGTTTTGGTTTTCTGAATATTGCACACTAATGAAAATTCCCTGTGCATCTGTAGTAAATAAACCTTTGAATTGCTAATTGTTTCAGATCAGCCCCCTAGATCTTTAGCAGCTGTCTTTATGGCATTTTCAGCCCACAGATTCAGTCTGTTTGTTTCTGGGATTTTAATCATCAGCCATACACACAGGCACAAAGGTCAGGTTGCCTTGTAGACAGAGTGGTGGCAACATCTGTATGTGCTGTAGCCTCCACGGGGGTGCGCCTCATCCTTTATCTCCTCCTCTCACCTTGTGTTAGTCAGCTCGGGCTGGCTGCCGTCAGAGAATGCCACAGACTGGGTGGCTTAAACAACAACAGTGGATTTTCTCACCGTCTGGAGGCCAGAAGTCTGGAAGTCCATGATCAGGGTGCCGGCAGAGTTAGGTTCTGGTGATGCCTCTCTCCTCAGCTTGCACACAGCTGCCCTCTTACAGTGTTGTCACAAGGCCTTTCCTCTGTGCACACACTTTTGTTGTCTCATCTTCTTAAAAGGACGCCAGTCCTGTCTGATTAGGGCCCCACCCTTATGATCTCATTAACCTTAATCACCTCTTGAAGGGCCCTATCTTCAAACACAGTCACACTGGGGATGTGAAGCTACGTCTTCCATTCAATCCTCCAGCTCCTCGTCTCCCCTTCTCCCCTTCTCTCCACAAGCCTCATGCTCTAGGATACTGATCTCTGTGGGATCCAGGTCCTCTGGCTTCTGCTGGGGTTCAGCCTTGGGCTACACTGGCAAAAAATGGGAGAGAGGGAGGAAGAGACCGGGGTCTTGCTCAGCACACATTCCCCTGGCTCCTTCCCTGCAGGGCCGACATGGGTTGGCGAGTCCCCTGACCAGTTTTCAACTCCTGTTAGCCCCTCTGTCTCCCATTTCAGTGACTCCTTTCTCCCTGGCTCCCTTTAGGCAGTTACTGACCCCATACCCTCCTTTGGAGTTTGCCTTTGCCATGCCCAGTTGAATTTAAGCTTTGGCTCTGGCCTTAGTGAGCATTTCCGATTCCCAGTTTGCTCATCTGTAAAATAATGATATAGACTTGAATTGTGCAGAATAATGTTTGTACAGTGCTTGGTGCATAGTTTCTGTACATGTTAGCCTCTGTGGTTTTTAGTGCACAGTGAACCTTCTATGTATAAAACTCCCCTTGATTATAAAACAAAAATTATCTCTTGGGCTTCCCTGGTGGCACAGTGGTTGAGAGTCCACCTGCCAATGCAGGGGACACGGGTTTGTGCCCCGGTCTGGGAAGATCCCACATGCCGCGGAACAGCTGGGCCCGTGAGCCATGGCCGCTGAGCCTGCGCGTCCGGAGCCTGTGCTCCGCAACGGGAGAGGCCACAACAGTGAAAGGCACGGGTACCGCAAAAAAAAAAAAAAAAAGATGTTAAAATAAATAAATAAATAAATATCTCTTAAGAATTAGCCCTAGGTTTTCCCTCTCAGTAGAGGAATAAATGTGTTTGTTTCTGTTTATAAAAATCATACTTGGTCATGGAAGGAAGGTATAAAAAGAAAATAAAATTCTTTCCTAATCTTACCGAACAGGGTAAGTTCTACTGCATCGTCACTTGATGGTAGCTTTAAGCGTAAAACTGTACTACACATTAACTTCATTGTGCACACACACACATACACTTTTTTCTAAACTGAGACTATACTGTATCATTTCGTATCCTACTTTTGTAATGATAGTACAACATAAAAGTACCTTCCAAACATTGTCTTATTAAATATTCTTTTAAAATGAAACATGTTTTTAGAGATCTTTTCAGTCATAATTTTACATAGATATATAAATGTGATTGTGCCATATGTGCTTTTTCATCATTTTGTGGGTTTTAATCTATTATCTTGTTATGGTTCTGTTTAAACCAGGTAGGTTTTGTCATTATCTCACGTGTTCTGTTGACAGGTCAGGTAAAGCTCTGCTGTGACCGTGCTTTTTCCCGGTGACACAGCCCCTCAGTGTGTGATGGGGAGGGCACATTTTGGTGATAAAATGGAACCTTCTCATTCTTCCCTGGCTGCGGCGTTCTGTCTCTGATATATAGACATAAGTCAGTCACCAGAGTTGCTCAATCTGGCCGTCCACACCATAGTGAGGAGTAATTCCCTCTGGAGAATTGGAAGCATTGGACAAAATCCTTAGTTTATGATGGGTTGGTGATTTTTGCATCCTTCTCTATGTTTCGTGAATATTTGGATGGGAAACTGAAGGATGGTAAACCAGGTCCAGCTGTCTAGTGACAGTAACATCCAGAAGTTTCTCCCCCTCTCTCTTCATGAATTTTTCCCATTCCTGTGTAATCATATTGCATTTTTCCACATTGAAGGGCAAAAAGAAATCCATGCTCAGGTCAAGTCAAATCCTGTCATAAATATTCTGTTCCCTGAGGATTCAAGGTCAGGGAGAGTTTATCAAAGATACTCCAGATTCTTTGTCATCTCTCTTTCCTTGGCTCTTTTTTCCAGAAATTCCAGGACAACACTCCAAATACTTTTTCCTCCACCTGACACCAGAAGAGTTGGGGCCTGGAAAGAAGAGGTTTAGTCATCACTAGCTTTGTGACTTTGGTTCTCACTTCCTAATTACAAAGTGATAGACTTGACCTACATGTCCTCCAGCATGCCTTGCAGTTTTAAAATGGTAGAATTTCTGAAGGATTCAGCTATAACTGTTCTGAGAGATGCTCTTCACTTTGGTTTATTTTTCTCTTTTCTTCTGAAGATCTCATCTTACAGAGAAAAATAGTCCATATGCTTCAATACATCTGTGTGCTACTTTGCTTCTTCTCCTTAATTATTTTATGACCTTAGGAAAGTCTTTGAGTTTATGCCAAGTTTTCACATAAAGAATGTAAGAAAAACTTCTTGGATCTGGTTGAAGAAGGTATCCACAGTCAAATATGTTTGGAAATTACTTCAGATCGTGCCCCCCTCTTAGTTTTGCAAGGAACCATCACTCACTAAAGACTCTTAGAAGTTCTGCAGTAAGGGAACCTGTTTAATTTTGCTTAATTCAGAATTTCCCAAACATATTTGATCTTGAAAGCCTTTTATTTCTGGTAGCATCCATAACATCCCTCATGATTAATGTCCCTGCCATGCATAGAGGAAGCACAGCTCTGACAGGAAGGACATTATTCCAAATTCTGCCCTTTATTGATGATGTGATCTCAGAATAAATACATTACCTCTGTGCACCTCACATTGCTCATATATCAAATGAGGGTACATAGTAGCCGCCACTTCATGTGGATGAAGATTTATAGGAATATAATATGACTATGGTCATTGTGACTAATAATATTCCAACTCTGAGGTCTGGCTGTCTGGGTTCAAATTTTGTCTTTCCACTTATTGGCTTGTGACCTTAAAAACATTACTTCTGTACCTCAATTCTTTATCTGTGTGATGGGGACAAAAATTGTACCATTCTCACAGAGTTGTTGGAGGAATTCAGTCTGATTCATGTAAAACATTTAGAATTGTGCCTGTCCCATGGTAGGTACCTAGTAAAATGTTAGCCCTTATGATTGTCATTGTTTGTGCTCTTGTTACTTCTATGACTATATCCGGTGAAAGGTATTATTTTAGTTTCTTTTTTGACTTGGGATATAATTGACATATTAGTTTCAAGTATACAACATTAATGATTCAATATTTGTATATATTTGTGAAATGATCACCACTGTGAGTGTAGTTAACATCCATCACCATACATAGTTACAGTTTTTTTTCTTGTGATGAGAAATTTTAAGATCTCTCTTAGCAACTTTCAAATGTACAATACAGTAGTATTAACCATAGTCGTCATGCTCTACATTGCATCCAGATTAGTTTTGTATTTTTTTAAAATAAATTTATTTATTAATTTATTTTTTTGGGTGCGTTGGGTCTTCGTTGCTGCGCGCGGGCTTTCTCTAGTTGTGGTGAGCGGGGGCTACTCTTCACGGTGGCTTCTCTTGTTGCAGAGCACGGGCTGCAGGTGCACGGGCTTCAGTAGTTGTGGCTCGTGGGCTCTAGAAAGTAGGCTCAGTATTTGTGGCACGGGGGCTTAGTTGCCCCGCAGCATGTGGGATCTTCCCGGACCAGCAATCAAACCCGTGTCCCCTGCATTGGCAGGTGGATTTTTTTTTTTTGCGGTACGCGGGCCTCTCACTGTTGTGGCCTCTCCCGTTGTGGAGCACAGGCTCCGGATGCGCAGGCTCAGCGGCCATGGCTCATGGGCCCAGCCGCTCCGCGGCATGTGGGATCTTCCCGGACTGGGGCATGAACCCGTGTCCCCTGCATTGGCAGGTGGACTCTCAACACTGCGCCACCAGGGGAGCCCCGGCAGGTGGATTCTTAATCACTGTGCCACCAGGGAAGTCCTATTTTAGTTTTTAAAAGCAACTCCTCTTACTTCAGAAAGCAGCTTAGATCCAGCACATTATTAATGTAGCATCGTACTCCTTCTGCAAATGCTTCATTCTGCCATGTTGATATTGATCTTGTCTTCATCTAGAGTCTGTGACCCATGTCTTCCATCATCTGAGTTTTTCTGTTTGTGTGCAGGGGCGGAGAGGCCTCGGCTCTGTTTTTGTCTGGGCATCGGGAAATGGTGGGAGGAGCAAAGACCACTGCTCCTGTGATGGCTACACCAACAGCATCTACACCATCTCCATCAGCAGCACAGCCGAAAGCGGAAAGAAGCCTTGGTACCTGGAAGAGTGTTCGTCCACGCTGGCCACAACCTACAGCAGCGGAGAGTCCTATGATAAGAAAATAGTATGTGACGTTTGCATGTCTGGCATGATTGGTTTATTTATCTTTCACTTTGAAACACAAAGGGAGACCATACATTTATATGCACAAGTAATATATGGAAATAGAAAGATTAGCTGATTACTCAACACAGGTATTTGTAAATATTACCATTCCATTACCAAGTCATTGAAAAAGCCTGTCTGGGTCATTACATTCCAGCATTGAATGTGGCCTTAGACATGATTAAGCTTCAGTTTTATTGAAGACAAATGAATGGACTACATTCACCTTTTGAGTTGGTGGCAGAGAAGAGACCGGGTGGGATTCTCAGCCCAGGTCCCTATCACTGTGTCCCCGTACTGCCTTTGAACTTCAGCTTGAGCACTTTGGTTTCAAAGTAGGTACAACGAATTCAGTGTGACCTAAACCTATGTAAAAGGTGCTTCTCTAACACTGCAGCACAGAGTTTGTCTGAACGAGAAGCACAGTAGTCCTGTGTGATCTGCTTACCAACATGCTCTGCTCACTATGCAGATGGTAAAATGGTTAAGAGTTCAGGTTTGCAGGACCAGCCTGCGTGGGTTTCATTCACTCTGGAACTATTTACTAGCTGGGTAACTTTGGATACATTAATTTTTCTGTCTCAAGATCCTTACCTGTAAAATGAGGGCATTTAGTAATACCTAGTTCATGGAGTTATTTCAGTGATTATGAGGAAGTAGATAGAAAGTGCTTTGCACACTACCTGACCCATTGGTGCTCAAAAAAGGTCTTGACTTTTAGGATGCCCCACACTGTGCGACTGACTCTAAATTTCAGTCACCTTTGCACTTTGCTCTTTTCCTGATCATGGTTTTATAAAATGTCTCGGGGTTTCTTTCTAAAGTGGAGCTAAGCTGCTATACATGACACTTTTTAGCATTTAGCCAACACCCTGCTTTCAGATCCTGTGATTCACGCAGGTTTGGTTCACTCTGCAATGCTCCCTCTGGCTTCATACAGCGGTGGAAATAGAGGTGATAAGATACTACTTCCTTCCTGTAATTCTTTTTTTTTTTTTTTTTTTGCGGTACGCGGGCCTCTCACTGCTGTGGCCTCTCCCGTTGCGGAGCACAGGCTCCGGACGCGCAGGTTCAGCGGCCATGGCTCACGGGCCCAGCCGCTCCGCGGCATGTGGGATCTTCCCAGACTGGGGCACGAACCCGTGTCCTCTGCATCAGCAGGCGGACTCTCAACCACTGCGCCACCAGGGAAGCCCCTTCCTGTAATTCTTCATTCGTATCTATTTGGTTCCCCTTGATTCCTGATTACTATAGGATTTTCACGTTTGATTTCTCGGCTACCTTTTACTATACTCTTTAGTTACATTTTTCAGATTGATTTAAATAAAAACTGCCGACCCCTATGCATATCCCATCTGTCCCCATCTTTCTCTAATCCCTTCATAATAATTGGGTTAAAAATATGCACATGAGTAACCCTGGAAGTACCTCCATCATACATCAGTAAACATATTCCACAATACAAAGTGAAATATAAAAGGAGAAAATACAGAGATGACAAGTTTTGAAGTTCCATGGCTTTCTTCATGGGAAAGTGATGCTCTATGATATTTTACCATCATTATGGAAATGTTTTAATCTAGGAATGTTCCTCTGGCTTTCAAATTTGCTCATCTATCAGAGCTCCTGGTCAAGGCCCACTAATTCTGAGTGGCATTCATCCGTTCTGCATCATGAATATCCTGATGAAAACTCTCTGGAATAAGAATTGTCTTCCCAAACTTCTAGAGTCTGAAGGCATGTTAATGAAAACTCACCATTGCTTCAAAGTAAATATGCCCGTCTAGTGCTATTATTTCCTGTGGGGCAGTTGTTGTGAGAGAGGTGTTTTTAAGTTCCATAAGTGCCTTCCTTAAGAGAAGATTATAATCCAGTGGGCAAAATATCAAGGAAGAAGGAAGTGTTGCCGGGTCCCAGATGGAAGAGCACAGTGCAGATAGAGGGACCTCAAAATCGCTACCCTGAGATTTACTCCTTACACTTGACCTTCCTGGGCTTTTCATCACTATTTACTGTCACGGTGTGGTAGCTGCTGTGACCTCCATTGACTGGGTGGTCATTTAGGATTCTTCCACGGACGGACAAATCAATCATTCTGTGGTGAGGGATAGGGCTTGAGAGGAAAGATGGACACCATGATTTAATGTCAATATCCTTGATTCAGGTCATATTTCACTTTTCCCTAGTTGCTGCTTCTGATATCAAAACCTTTACTGACTCACTCAATATATAAATTTATCTATTTAACTTTTACTTGGCTCTACCTTTTGTTTAACCTCTCCCATTTTCATGGCAGCATTTTATTACTAATTTTTCTCTAGCCAGTTCTCAGA
Source organism: Hyperoodon ampullatus (assembly GCF_949752795.1). Classification (NCBI taxonomy): domain Eukaryota; kingdom Metazoa; phylum Chordata; class Mammalia; order Artiodactyla; family Ziphiidae; genus Hyperoodon; species Hyperoodon ampullatus. The sequence goes on from NC_136919.1 coordinate 83,363,417, forward strand.
TTCTCTTATTTTGCCTGAATCTCCAGGTTACCCTCAGTTGGAGAGGAATGTGGTAGCTGTTTCAAATTATAATCTCTAGCTACAGACAGACCACTCAGTGGCTAAGTAACCTTTACCGAGTCTTGGTTTCCTCATCTGTAAAATGGAGGTAAAGCCAGAACCAACCTCATAAATTTTCATGAAGATAGCAATATACTGAGCATAGGTACTTACACAACGCCTGTGGCAACGAGCCACCTAGTAAGTGGCTGGTACCCTTGTTCCCTAAGTCAGTGTAGCTTTCTGTATCGTGGGAGCTTAGGCTGGTCATTTTTCCAGCTGTTGTTAACAGAGGTGCTTGTCGCACCTTCGTTTTTCCAATCTGTAGAATCACAATCTGTTCCACCCACCCCGTAAGGAATGGCACTTTGATGGTAAACACGTTAACAGTTTGAACATGAGTAGAGTTGGCGGCAACATCAGGCTTTTATGGTCCAGCTGCCCCTTTTCCTTCTAGATGTCAGAATGACAAATAATCCTTCTCTGTGCTTGGGACCTTTTCTTCACCACGCTTTGAACCAGATGTCTGTGGTCCCTCAGAGATGCCCGCATCCTGTTAGTGCCATCCGTGATTGAGTGTTACAGGAACAGCAGTGTCTCCCTTTGTTCTGGGGCTCCACTCCCCAGTCCATCCATTTCCTTTTGTCATTTGCAACTTCTTCAGAAGAGCACAGTTGTCATTCTTCATTCATAGAGGACCTTTGTGAGTTGAACTGAGGCAGACGCTGAGGATCCAGGAGAGAGGAAAGATCTCACTGCTTCTGGGAAACCACTTTGGTTAAATAATTTTTTCTTGTCCTTTTCATGGTGTGCAAGTAGGAAAACCTTGCCCTGAGTTTCAGAACGTAGCCAAGTCTCCATCCCTTGGTTTCCTACCATCACTGTTGTACAGTTGTGGACCTTGGTATTCCACGCATGCTTTAATAGATTCGGATCAGTGATGGCCTTGAACCTTATTATAGCAAGTGAAGCAACCAAAATATCAAGATTACTATGATAAGAAGCTCCCCTGTAAGGTAAATAGAAATCAGTTGAAGTGACTGGTTATTATGAAATAATGTTTTTATTAACAACACCGTATACATTTTATTCCATGCCAGACATGTAGTACTTTTATAGTTATATTAACGTGTCATAAATATAACATTTTTTGCCCTTCTAATGTGTGCCTGGCAGTGTGCTATGCACATTGAATGCATCCTCTCTTTGTATCACCAAAACATTATGCAGGAAGATCAAGTATTGTCCCCACTTTACAGATGAGAAAACTAAAGTTTGAAAGGTTAAAAGAAACACATGTAGTAAGTGGTAGAGTCTGGATTCCAACCAAAGTTGTGTTGAACCCTCAGCCCACCTTGTAACCAGTGTGCTGTCATGCCCCAGATCCTTTCCAGGGACATCCAGCATGGGGCTGTATAAAAGAATGGTGCTTTTCTTGCCTGTTTGGGGTTCTCTTCACAGTGATTAAAAAAAAAAAGAAAAGTATGTGGACTATATAGGCATCCACTGTTTTTCACTACTTGACCCACTCGTTCTTTTTTAATATGGAAAGTAATTTTAATTTTTAAATGTATTACCTTTACTTTCATTTGTATTCTTGATGACAGTGTATTCAAATTTTGTACACTCCGAATACAATGAGCAATTTGCTTCATAGTCCTTTAGATCAGCGTTGTCCAGTAGAACTTTCTGCTAGGCTGGAAAGTTTCTCCATCTGTACTGCCAAAATGGTAGTCACTAGACACACGTGGCTGTCGAGCATGTTAAATGTGGCCAGTGCAATGGAAGAACTTTTACTTTAATTTTCATTCCAATTAAATTTTAACTCATTTAAATTTAAAAATCCACATGGGACTATTGGTGATTATATTGAACAGCACATTTTTATTTTTATGGCTCACTAATTTTGAATTTCATGCCGTTAGACCTCTTCCTAACCCCCTCAGATGATCGATCGGTCTTCTTGCAAAACACCTAAGCCCTTTGCCAGTCTAAGTGGCTAATTCTCGTGGCCTGGCGTTGAACTCCCCAAAGTTACCTTTTGCCTTTTGTGTGATTTCAAACCAGGGCCCTTCTGTGAGACACGTGTCATCTGGCAGGAACACTCTTTTCCCAGAAACGACTTCATTTATGCCTCTTCTCAAATTTCCTATCAGGGAGGCTGTTCTTCTTCACCTTCCCCTGAAAGAGTGACACTCCCCTCCCCCCAAACTCTACTCTTTTATCCTGTTCAGTTTTCTTTCTAGCGTCCTTAGAGCTACTTAACATGATGTTATACATTTTTTTATTGACTGTTTTCCACGCTAGAATGGAAACCACTTGAGGTTGAAGACTTTGTTCTTTCCCAGAGCCTGAGCTTGATAAATGTTCAGGAGTCACTGACATTGAGAAAGATAGAAGCCTCACAGGCGTTTAAACAGTCACAGGAGGCAGGTTGGTGCTCTCTGTCTTTCAGAGAATCTTCCTCTACTTGTAGGCTGGAGAAAGGCAAAGGGTACTTGACAATACATTTCACATAGGAAATTGCCTGCAGGAATCCTGCTATATAAAGCTGTACATCCAACTATCCTTAGTGTCAAGGAGCCTTAAAGATCCTGTCTTTATGTAACCCTTCACTACCTCCTGAATTTCTCCCAAGTTTTTTGTTAGAGATAAAGCTCGCCTCTCTCCCTAGTCACTCCCATCATCAAATTATCTGTTTCTTTTGGGACTTGTTCAGCCTTTGTCTTTTTTTCCTCTAGTAATTTGTCTCAGTGATTGGAATATGGGGGCCATCGTATTCCTCCTGGGTCTTGTGAGCCCAGGTTTAAATATATGCTCTGCTCAGCTCTCTTCTGATGTCATTTTATTTATTTGTGTTCAAAACAAACTTGCTGCCTGGGGTATCTCAGGGTTGGCCTGAAAGACCAGTTCCATTGGAGGAATTATCTTATTGCTTTTAATATTCCTAAGCAGCTACACATTTCCTTTTGCAGAAAGTACCCTCTCCGCTAACAAATTTGTTATTCAGATGCAGTCATTACTATCCTCTCTCTGTTTCTCCTTTTGATTTGGGAAATGTCATGATTTTTCATGAGTAAAAGACTAGCAAATCCAGATGTGTTTAGTTTGTATAGACGTCTGATCCATATTCTCTTGAGAATGTTAAAAAGAAGGAAGGAAAGTTTATGCCTAAAAAATTCTGATTTTGACTGTGGCCCGAAGGAGAATGGCGATACCCACTGGTTGACGGGGGCTGGATCCCAAGGCCAGTTTCGCCATAATTGCTGGTGATGGTCTGGAACTGCCACCTTTGCTCTCATGGGTGACTACACTCTGTAGCTCAGCTTTTTCTTTTGCTGCCATTTCAGGATTTAATACTTCACCACTTACCAGCTCTTTAGTGGCTGCATGTCATTGGGCTCATGAATCTCTCTGAGCTTCCATTTCCTTAGTTAATAAATAGTATTGATATATCTTCCTTGCAGAGTTCTTGTGGATCAAATATAATTTTATATACCACTGTGTGCACACATACACACCTATGGCTCATTGCCTTGCTCTTTGCAAGTTGGTGGTGGTGGTTTTAGAAGCAGTGCAGCTAGTGTTAGCAATAGTAGTAGGAAAAGAAATGGCTATACTTTAGCCCCTGGATTGTATATATACACATACACACATAATTTTTGTAGGCTGCTTATAAGTTTAGGTAAGTCTTATTTGGAGAATCGATAAAGAAGTAACCTTGAAGTCTTTCTTAATAAGTGGGAGAGTTTAAAATATAGAACAAAATGAGTATAAAGGAGCTTGACACTAGTAATTCAGCTTAACACATAAATACTGTACCTCTGCTCTGTACCCAGCACTGAACTGAACATTATAGAGATTCAAAAAATGATGTAAGATGGGATCCTTCTTTAGTGATAGCAACCTCTCATTCATAAGCAAAACCTTACGTTTGCACTTTACAGTTACAGATTCTCTTTGCAACATGGGAGTGGAATTTTGTGTGGCCTTGTCAGTCATAATTGAATTTTACACCAGTCTTTGTGACTTTGGTGAACACAGAAAGCATTAGTTAGTCTTTGGTTCCTTTATATTTTGCTGTGCTTAATAAATCAGCTTCTCCTATTTTATTCATTAACACATTTAAGATGTAGTTTCTGCCCTTATCCTCCTCCAGAGCTGTGTCTGAAACAGGAGGGGTTTTTTTGTTTTTTGTTTTTTTGGCACCTTTCTAATCCAAATCCAAATCAACACCAGAAACAAATTCAACCTAACAGACAGAATCATTTCATGTTTTAAAAATATCTGTTCAGTTGCTCTTTTAACAGATATGAGACAATATGGCACCTTCAACATAAAACAGATCACAAGATATCAGGGAGATAGAAACTCCTAACTGTGTAAAGACTTGTCATTTATGGCCAGCCTCAATCTGAACTGAGGTTCCCTGGAGAATTACATCAACAGGCTAGAATAAAAGATCCAATCAGCCCAAGGAATCGAAATGTGAAATACTCAGAAATAAGAGCTTAGGATGAGAAAAAGGGATGGTTCTTCGCAGCAGAAGCCTGACTCGACCTGAATACCCACCCCATCTCACCAAATCAAGATGACATCCCAAACTTTGTGGAGTCCAAAAGCCCATCTGCTACCCATCCCGGGAGAGGCTGAAAATCTAATTTGCTGATCAAGACAGCTTTGATCTGGTGTGAGGCCTGGTGTCATCTCCTGTTTCCTTCACTCTAATGGGCAGAAATGATATTTTCTTGAGCAATCTGAGAAGTTCTGTGGAGAAAAATTCTGTTTCTGATTTGGGTAGTGAATTTGGGGAATTTAGAGCATGCAAGATGCGCCAGCAGGACCAAGACCAAATTCTGAGACATTCTAACATGGAATTGAAACTTAATGCGCTTTATTGTTCTGTTTTCACATATCAACTCTCTGAATTCCCAGCCTCATAATGTGGGCCCACCGTTGAATGCAACTTTTCCTTTAAATTACACTGTCAGTTCTTGTATGCATGCGTTGTGATTAATGGGGTTACCCCATGTGGTTCCAGTTTGGGGAGCATCATTTTTCTTTAAAATTGCATGCTCCTTGGTGGTCTTTGCCTTTTCTTTCTAAAGATGGACATAAAAATTTCCTGATGCTGTGTGTTCTCTTAATGATGAAAACCTGCCTTAGATCTTTCCGGTAATTTACACCTCAATATCTGGACCACTGACAGTAACTTCCTCTTGAAATGACCCAGCTGGAGTTTCCACTTAAAGCAGGATGAGAAGGGAGTGAGGATGTTTCTGTTTCTTTTCTCTCCATTCCTTTTAACCTCCCTCCTCTCCAGCACCTTCCTGTTGCACTCCCTTTCTACCCCTACTCACTACTCAAGTTTCATTTAGTTAAAGTGATTGGAAACAAAAATAAAGGCACAATGATGATGCTGTGGAATTCCACAAACTTGCCTATATTAATAGCATTTAACAGTATATTGGTGTTTATATATAAAAGTACTAAGTGGCTGTTTACTGACGTATATATCATTTGTGTATATACCTGCGGACCCTATTTGGATGGAGCATATTCCTATGGCCAACCCAACATCATAACATTTTTATTGTTCACTGGAGGTGAGGCTGGAGGTAGCTATTTATTACACTCGCAAATGCTGCACACACTTGGCGTCTCTATTCTGGATTTGTTTCTGTACATTGAAAGTGTCTGGTGCAGCTGAAGAATAAGCAAAATGAGCCAAGTGAGAAAACATCATGAAAAATCTTGAATTCAGGCACAAGTCATTGAAAAAAAAAAAAAAACTTGGCAAAAGAATGTGACCGTGAGGGTGAGGTAAAATGAGAAAAATGCAGGCAAGGCCACCTCTCAACAACAGTATATCTGGAGACCTGGAAACAGGCTGCTGCTGGGGTGTTTAAACATTGACTTAGGGACCAGGCCTTTGGAAAATAAGGCTGCAAATTCACCCATCATTTCAAATGAAATAGAAATCACTTTTTAACAATCCATCAATCCCACTTCTGAGTACATATCCAAAAGAATTGAAAACAGGATCTGAGGACTTCCCTGGTGGTGCAGTGGTTAAGAGTCTGCCTGCCAATGCAGGGGACACGAGTTTGAGCCCTGGTCCAGGAGGATCCCGCATGCCGCGGAGCGGCTAAGCCCAGTGCACCATGACTGCTGAGCCTGCGCTCTGGAGCCCGGGAGCCACAACTACTGAAGCCCACGTTCCTAGAGCCCATGCTTCACCACAAGAGAAGCCACCGCAATGAGAAGCCCGCGCACCACAATAAAGAGTAGCCACCAGGGGCTTCCCTGGTGGCGCAGTGGTTGAGAGTCCGCCTGCCGATGCAGGGGACACGGGTTCGTGCCCCGGTCTGGGAAGATCCCACATGCCGCGGAGCGGCTGGACCCGTGAGCCATGGCCGCTGAGCCTGCGCGTCTGGAGCCTGTGCTCCGCAACGGGAGAGGCCACAACAGTGAGGGGCCCGCGTACCGCAAAAAAAAAAAAAAAAAAGTAGCCACCACTCGCCACAACTAGAGAAGGCCCTCGCACAGCAACGAAGACCCAACGCTGCCATAAAGAAGGAAGGAAGGAAGGGAGGAAGGATAAAAAAGAAAAGAAAAGAAAGAAAGAATTACAAAAAGGCCAGCTGTGGGTCTAAAGGGTTGGTCTTTAAAAAAAAAAAAGAATTGAAAACAGGATCTGGAAGAGATATTTACACACCTATGTTTATTGCAGCATTTTTCACAATAGCCAAGAGGTAGAAGCATCCCAAGTGCCAGTTGACAGATGAATGAATAAAGAAAATATACTATGTAATACAATGGAATATTATGCAGCCTAAAAAGGAAATCCTGCCACATGCTACAACACGGATGAGCCTTGAGGACATTATTCTAAGTGAAATAAGCCAATCACAAAAAAGACAAATGCTGCATAATTCCACTTACATGAGGTACCTAGAGCAGTGACAGTCACAGAAGCCAACAGTAGAATGGTGGTTGCCAGGGGCTGGGGAGGGAGCATGGGGAGTTGTTTAATGGGTAGAGTTTCAGTCAGGCAAGGTGAAAATGTCGTAGAGCTCTAGGATTGCACAGCAAAGTGCATATAATTAGCAATACTGTACTGTACACTTAAAAAGTTGTTAAAAGGGTAAATCTGTGTTATGTGTTTTTTTTTAACCTGGCCCCCTCCAAAAAGAAATACCTTTTTAACGTCAACAATTGAAAAATCTCAGAAGTTTCTTAATGTAGAAGTGGGTAGGGCTCTATTTACCCAGACATCTTGCGAGCATTCACTGTGGAGGCTCAGAGGATGGCTAGCTAATCACGTCTGTGAATCTAGAAACAACTTGCCCTGCTTGCCAAACACGCGGTCGGGCTCTTGCCCGGCTCTCAGTTATTCCAGAAGAGAGTGCAAGGCTCGTCTCCTCTCTCCCACCACCTATCTACATGGTTCTCTATATTTTTACTCTTTCTCCCATTTCTTTTGTATCAGTGCCTCTCTGGTATGGCTAATCTGGTAATATTAGTGGTGTCAAAAGGCATAAAGAACAGACAGTGAGCACTGATGGCCTCGTGTGAAACTAAATCCCGGGATGTCAATCTCGATTCATGACAGATAATTAAAGAGTCCCTTCAGACATCCTCACGTGACACTGAGGAAACTTTTAGGGGGGGGACTCATTTCTAAAGAGTTATGCAGTGCTTTCTTTCGGTGATGAGCAAATTTCTTTCCAAATCAGCTAATCTGCGTTCTTCTCTTGAAGGATGCACCTTAGAAAAGCAAGGCTTTGTTTTCGCCACCTCTATCCCCCTACACCTTTCTGCTGACCTTTCACCTCAGTTTTCTTACCTGTAAAATATGGGCAATATACTTGTCTTGATGACTGAGAAAGCTTTACCAATGTCTTCCAATAACTACAATGAGACTCCTAAGTTCATCTCACAAGCCTTGTAGCTTCCCAGCAGGAAGGCTATTAGTCCCAAGGGGGCGAAAAAGAATTCTTATCAGGGAAGGAGGATCTTAGATATTACAGTGGTTTGCAAAATTATATACCATAGTGCTTTATTTCTCTTGTTATGAAGATTCTGCAATTAATTTTTCTTCTTTCATGAAATGATCATGGAACAAAGGTTGAGAAACACTGCCCTTGCTGGTGGGCATGTTATTCAGCCACAGCTGAAGTGACCTAGATTCAAACCAAGGGGAAAAAACGTTCTAGTTCTCACATTTTGATTTTTAAAAAATGGAAAATGGCTAATCTCCTATAATATACAAGCATGGACTTAGAGCTGTTCATTTCACATCAAGTACACTGGCTTCAACCTTGTTTTTAGTGTTTGTGTTAAATCTATCAGGAAGTCTTGGTTCATCCAAGTCACATTTCTGTGCATTCTAAAAATGAGTCTGTAAGCAAAGTTCCTTCTAGGGCAGAATAAATCTTTTGCTTGAAACCTGCAGCTTTTCCAATGTAATAGTTTTAGGAGGGCAGGAGCAAGACCCTGTGCTTTTATTCCTTATGCTGGGTGCTTGACTCAGTGTCTGGTTGTTGGCTCAACATGTTTGATTATTTAAAATGTTGGAGTAATGAAAGAACTTTCGTTTTAACTAAAGCTGGGACCAGAGAGAGGCAAGTGAGGTGCCTAGGGTGTAAAATTTAAGGATACACTTGCACAACCTATATGTTTCGGGCCAAAGGCTCACCTTAGTCCTCACCCTGGTTGTAGCACAAGTGGAATCCAATTTACAAACCCTCCCCTTTTCTGAGTTGATTCACACAGGCGATTCTCTGGAAGTGATACGGTCACAGGAGTGCAGGAACAAGGAATTTAAAACAACTATTTCAACACCCCTCCATTCCAGTTTTATGAGTAAATTTCTTTTTACTTGCATGTGACTCACACTGACCCCAGAGCCCTAAATTTTCCACTTCTGTCTTCTAGATCACTACGGATCTGAGGCAGCGTTGCACGGACAACCACACTGGGACATCGGCCTCAGCCCCCATGGCTGCAGGCATCATTGCACTGGCCCTGGAAGCCAAGTAAGCCTTTATCTCCATATGTCTCCACTGGCGACAGCCCCTCAGCTCAAGGACAGTTTACCCCTTTGCTAGTATACAATCTCGAGCACAAAAAGCCAGAATATAATCTTCCCAATTCCACCTTTAAAACTGCAAAGATTAGGCCTTAAGAAAAGCTTCTCCTCTGTTAAGGGAAAAGGCAACTTTTTTGGTTTTTATCTTCTTAAAAAATCAAACTGTGTAATTACTTTATTGTGGAGTCATAGTGCAAGCATGCCAGTTGGCTCTAACACTCTTGCCTTGTTGAGTTGCGGAATGTTCTGTGAGTCTCAGAAAGCTTAGGTCTGCCCACTTCTGGTTCCTTTCCCTGCAGGACAGCAATGCAGCTCAGATTCCATGACAATAGAACCGTCACAGACTCACTCTGGGGGACAAAGCACGTCAAGGTCATATGACAGGAGCCCAGGAAGAAAGACAACCCACTTAACTTAAATCCTTCTTAATGTAGTCAAATTTGGTGTTTAAAAGATCCCTTTGAAAGGCCCCCCTCAGGTTATTTTAGGTTCTTAGGGTAGATTTATATGGTGGTAGGTCTCCTCTCTTCTTTCTCTAAGCACCAATAGATTAGTTTGTCTTAACTCTTTGAAAACCTAATAGAGATCTACACTCCCTTACCCTCAATTTCAAAAGCCAAAATGGCCTGAAAACTGAAAGTTGTTTTTTGCACATTTGATACCAAAACTCCTTTGATGGCAAAGCTTGCCCAGAACTGATGTGAAGCTCTTTTCAGTCTTTATGTATTGTGAAAATTCATACATTTCACTGTAGAAGCATTAATATATTTGATTATGAGGCGCTAGCTTGGACCCCACTGGAAGTTTTGTGTACCGTATGCTAAGGACACCATATCTGAAAAAATTTTGAATTCCGAACACATCTGGTCCAAGGATTTTATAAGAGGGATTGTGGGCCTGAACTCTGAGGCCATCCCTACAAGAGGATCTTAACAAAAAGGAATTGAAGTAATGACATAAGTGTTTTTCCAAAAATAGCCTTGCATCTCTGCCCTAGGAAGGAATGGAAAGATTCTTTCATATAAACCTGATGTAGAGCAATAGCAGGTGACAGGGAAAGAATACAAGAATCATGATGAGACTCGGGTATTAATAAGAACAGTACTGTTTCATTCCCCATACATGTTGGCTTCCCAACATTTACAGCTGACTCTCTATAAGGCACACAGCCTCTGTCAAGGCAGTTGGGCCTCAGTGTAATATGGATTCAGTAAATTGCGAAGTCATGTGTAATTCCTTGGACTGAGACAGACAGAAAAACACAGGCTCTGGATATGGTGCTGTCTTAGTCTATTCAAGCTGCTATAACAAAATACCATAAACTGAGTAGCTTATAAACAACAAACACATTTCTCACAGCTCTCGAAGCTGGAAAGTCCAAGATCAAGGTGCCAGCAGACTTAGTGTCCAGCAAAGACCCACTTCCTAGTTGGCTTTACATGGTAGAAGAAAGGGGCAAGGGAGATCTCTGGATAAATTTCTCTTATAAGGGCACTGATCCCATTAAAGAGGGCTCCAGCGTTGTGACCTAATCACCTCCCAAAGGCCCTACCTCCTAATACTCTCACATTGGCTGTTAAGTTTCAACATACGAATTTTAAGGGGACACAGATATTCAGACCATAGCAGGTACCATATCTTTTGGTGACCTCCTGCCCCTAAGCATTGACATTGAGAGATATTCAAGCTCCCATCAATGTTTGGATTTCTTTTGTTTTGGCAGGGTTAAATATTAAATCATTTCAACATATTTTATCTTTTAAAGTGTTAAAAGTTTAGCGAGGAGCTGGCACTTATCCTGTTCTCACTTTATAACTTTTCACTGGACTGTTCTGACAGCAGATTAAGTGTCTGTGTTTTTAATTTGGTGACTGTAAGTTGGATTTTGAAAAATACATCGTCTTCATTTTGAAATTCTGGGTTGTTTCTCTGAAATAGTCTCCTGTCCACAAACTACTAAAAAAAAAAAATCAGGAATTCTTCCTGCACCTCCCCATTTCCCAAAAAAACGATATAATCTCAAATTTGGCAACCAAGTACCGTAACTGTGGCTATACAGCACATGCTACTGAGTTCCTTGAAATACTACTATAACACTAATATTTTCAACAATAATTCTTTTAACCACAATTTAAGCTCAAATGAAAAATCCTTAGTTTTATGCCTCATACAACACACTCAGTCGGATAAGGTTGCTTTGGGACTGGGGAACACACTGGAAAGCTGCCTGTTTTCTTTCCCTTTGCATTTTGAGCATTTTTTTAAGATTGATTTTTGCCCAAACTGCAATGGGTGGAAGGAAGGTCCTAGGCTAGAGTTTATGTAGAAAATCCACTGTATTTTAAGATTTTAAACAGTCTAGTCCGATCATGCAGCCAAAGTATATAGTAAACAACCAGATCAGGTGAGAAAGAATAAACCTTTCCTTGCATCTCTATTGGTTTGTTCTACAGGCCAATCTTTGCCTGTAAGTGAAGCTGAAAGTTGGGAGGAAGAGGTCTGAGTACCTAAAGAGTGGGTCAGGCATGGATGTTAAACTAGCATCAATAAGCAATGGGCCTCCCACAGGAGAAAAAAGTATCTACATAGCAAAGAGCTCAAGTAACAGTGTACCAAGGTTGCAGTTGTTCTAAACAAAGCTAAGTTTAACCCTTGGTAAGTGTACCTCACCCAGTTACCCAGCCTCCACCACTAGTACTTCTTAACAACACTTAAACCTTGGTATTTTGAGATTCAGCCTTTGCTATCACATGTTGAAGAGCCTGACAGTAGTTCCCTGTTACCCACGTTCCAAGACCCCCAGTGGATGCCTTTAACCACAGATAGTACCAAGCCCTATATGTACTATGATTTTTCCTATAAGTACATACCTATAACAAAGTTTAATTTATAAATTAGGCACAGTAAGAAATGAAGAACAATAACTAAAAATAGAACAATTATAACAATATACTATATTAAAAGTTATGTGAATGTGGTCTCTCTCAAAACATCTTATAGAACCATACTCACTCTTCTTGTGATGATGTGAGATGATAAAATGCCTCCGTGTTGAGACGAAGTGACGTGAATGGCGTAGGCATTGTGACGTAGCGTTAGGCTACTACTGACCTTCTGATGATACGTCAGAAGGAGGGTCATCTTTGGGTAATCTGGATCATCACGCCAAGATTGATGATCCCAGGTAGGACAGGGCTGGACAGTATGAGATTTCATCGCACTACTCAGAACGCTGTACAATTTAAACTTATGAATTGTTTGTTTCTGGAATTTTCCATGTAATATTTTTGGACCATGGTTAACCATGCATAAATGAAACCGCAGAAAGAGAAGACAAGGATTGGGGTGGGGAGGTGGACCACTGTACTCCCTTATAAGGAGGGAAGAGAGAAAGCCAGAGCTGGGCAGAATTCTGGCCCAGGACTCTGTCCAGCACTTCAGATATTCACCCCCTGCTCAGGTCAGATGAGTCACTGGATGAGGCTGAGTGTTCAGATGAAAAGCTGCAGGCAGGGACTGCCAGTCCCTGTCCAGCTGCATAGCCCAGCTCTTTCTGCCCGACAAGGAGAAATGCATCGTTTCTCCTAATGTCACTAGGTTACAGTAGTATATACTCAGGGAAAACTGCCACCTCCTAGCTTCTTCACAGCCTGCTTCCCTTACGTCCCCACGTGCTTGCTTGCATCAGCACATTTGCCTGGATCAGTAGGACTGTGGGTCCTACTCTGGATGCTACTCCAACTGTTGACCCCTCTGCATTGTGAGTCTTCTTGCTCCCCTAAGGTTGGAGCTTTCCAAAAAATCTTCTTAGGAAACTAAGGGAAGAGAAAACAAAAACAAAACATAGAAACAGAGAAGCTTAAAGTGTTCAGATCTCTTATCTGAATGCAACAAAAGTTTGGTCATTAACTCTGCTGTGGTAACTAATAGGACTCCCAGGCCATCCTTATCCTATGGGGTATGTAACAACATGTGTTGTAAGAAACTCCACTGTAACACACCCCCAGATCCTTGGGTAAAAGTGTACCACTCCCAAGACTGGAAGGATTCTCAGTTCTAAAAACCTACCTCCTTTCCTTTTTTTCCTGAGTCTGAGCCTCTTTAAGCTCTATAGCCACCTCTGACAGTCTGATCATAACTTTGCCTTTCTAATTACTAAACAATTTCCTCCTGCTCCTAAAAATGTTACCTGGGTGCAAGAAGCTCTAAATATTTTCCCTTCTAAAAATCAGGAACAATTTCAGAATAAGAGAAAACACTGGCATCTTAAAAGAGAGGCAAGAAAACTGTTTCTGTTTTGGGGTGCCCTCATCACATATGTACTGGTTCAGAGGTTTATAATATTTCTGTTGTTTGGCTTTTGTGGATTTGGGGGGAATTTTCTGGTTTTTCAGTTGAGTGAATAGGGAATATGTAATCAGTGATTACAAGTAAACTAATTATCATTTGGTCCATTGCTACTTAAAATGACATCTTTTTATATAGTATAACTGAAAAAGTTTAAGTAAAATAAGTGTCCTGGGAGCAGGTTTATTTATTTTTTATTGAAGTATAGTTGATTTACAATGTTGTGTTAATTTCTGCTGTACAACAAAGTGATTTAGTTATACATATATACACATTCTTTTTAAAATATTTTCCATTATGGTTTATCATAGGATACTGAATATAGTTCTCTGCTATACAGTAAGACCTTGTTGTTTATCCATTCCATGTATAACACCTTACATCTGCTAACCTCAACCTCCCACTCCACCCCTCCCCCAAACCCCTCCCCTTTGGCAACCTCTAGTCTGTTCTCTATGTCTGTGAATCTGTTTCTGTTTCGTAGATAAGTTCATTTATGCCATATTTTACATTCCACACATAAGTGGTACCATATACTATTTGTCTTTCTTGTTCTGACTTACTTCACTTAGTATGATAATCTCTAGTTGTATCCATGTTGCTGCAAAAGACATTATTGTGTTCATTTTTATGGCTGAGTAGTATTCCACTGTATATATGTATATACCACATCTTTTTGATCCATTCATCTGTAGATGGACATTTAGGTTGTTTTCGTGTCTTGGCTATTGTGAATAGTGCTGCTGTGGACATAGGGGTGCATGTATCTTTTTGAATTAGAGTTTTCTCTGCATATATGCCCAGGAGTGGGATTGCTGGATCATATGGTAATTCTATTTTCAGTTGTCTGAGGAACCTAGGAGCAGTTTTCTTAAATGAAGAAAGTAGTGAAACATAACTAATAGTGTTGAGTGAGCAACCTAGAAAAACATCAAGTCACATTGGTAAGGTGCTTTGTATCTCAATGCTGGTATATATTACCAGTACTCCAGACCTGTAGAAAGAAAAAAATATGTTGCTAGCAAATGATATTTCATATAAAATGGTTTATAAAATACAGTTGAAATAACTGACATTCATATAAACCTAGTATTCAGAATCATAAACTCTGTTTTACTGAAAGTTTTCCTGCCTTGAGTCTGCAACTATTAGCAAAGGAAAGCTATTTTAGTAGTGTTTTATATGTTAAATTATCAGCATTAGCTCAGGAAATTCAGAATTTAAGTTCACCAAAGAAACCTTTTTGCCTTGAATCGCAAATGGTCTTTCACTGGAAATTTGAACAGTATGTACTCGGCAAACAAGAAATGTTGCACAGTGAATGGTAAATAAAAGGGACTGAGTTGGGTAGAAACGTCTGAAATTATTTAGCACTGATACAAGGAATCTGCCACAAATTCCTGTTTTAAGTGACCCAAAGCCTTTTCCTCAGATTTCATATCTCAGGGGCCACAAGGATACTATCCTTTGAGAACATTTAATATATCCAGATCTAAATTTAGAAAATAAATAAATTGGGGTGGCAGCTGTTATTCTGTTCTATTCTGTATATTCTATAATGTGTATTCCATTCTATACATATATCTATTCTATATATTCATATATGTATTCTATATATACTAGAAATAGACCTGGTACACATTAAACATTAGCTGCCCTTGGTGTTCTACACATATGCATGCATACATACACACACATTCCTAGGTAGGTTCATCTACTTTCTTCTTATTATCTATCTGTTCTCTCTTATTTCAGTTGTCATATTATCACTGGTTTATAGAATATACCATATAGGTATATGTAGAACAAGATTGTAGAATATATAGAGAGAGAATATAGTTATACATAGCTTAGAAAACTTCTGTTCTTATACTATAAATGTTTTTGTATGTATTATCTTCCAAACAAGGCTTAAACTCCTTGAGACTAAAGATTGTATCTTATAGTCTTTATTTATGTGTATGTAATCAATATCTATTGCATACTAAAAATAATTTTTTTAACATCTTTATTGGAGTATATTTGCTTTACAACGTTGTGTTAATTGCTGCAGTATAACAAAGTGAATCAGCTATACATATACATACAATCCCCATATCTCCTCCCTCTTGAGTCTCCCTCCCACCCTCCCTATCCCACCCCTCCAGGCGGTCACAAAGTACCAAACTGATCTCCCTGTGCTATGCGGCTGCTTCCCACTAACTATCTATTTTACATTTGGTAGTGTATATATGTCCATGCCACTCTCTCACTTTGTCTCAGCTTACCCTTCCCCCTCCCCCTCCCCGTGTCCTCAAGTCCATTCTCTACATCTGCGTCTTTATTCCTGTCCTGCCACTAGGTTCTTCAGAACCATTTTTTTTTAGATTCATATATATATATATATATATATGTGTGTGTGTGTGTGTGTGTTAGCATATGGTATTTGTTTTTCTGTTTCTGACTTACTTCACTCTGTATCACAGACCTCGCTACAAATAACTCAATTTTGTTTCTTATTATGGCTGAGTAATATTCCATTGTATATATGTGTCACACCTTCTTTATCCATTCATCTGTCAATGGACACTTAGGTGGCTTCCATGTCCTGGCTATTGTAAATAATGCTGCAGTGAACATTGTGGTACATGACTCCTTTGAATTATGGTTTTCTCAGGGTATATACCCAGTAGTGAGATTGCTGTGTCATATGGTAGTTCTATTTTTAGTTTTTTAAGGACCCTCCATACTGTTTTCCATTGTGGCTGTATCAATTTGAATTCCCACCAACAGTGCAAGAGGGTTCCCTTTCTCCACACCCTCTCCAGCATTTATTGTTTGTAGATTTTTTAATGATGGCCATTCTGACTGTTGTGAGGTGATACCTCATTGTAGTTTTGATTTGCATTTCTCTAATGATTAGTGATATTGAGCATCCTTTCATGTATTTGTTGGCAATCTGTATATCTTTGGAGAAACATCCATTTAGGTCTTCTGCCCATTTTTGGATTGGGTTGTTTGTTTTTTTGATACTGAGCTGCCTGAGCTGCTTGTATATTTTGGGATTAATCCTTTGTCAGGTGCTTCATTTGCAAATATTTTCTCCCATTCTGAGGGTTGTCTTTTCATCTTGTTTATGGTTTCCTTTGCTGTGCAAAAGCTTTCATGTTTCATTAGGTTCCATTTGTTTATTTTTGATTTTATTTCCATTACTCAGGGAGGTGGGTCAAAAAAGATCTTGCTGTGATTTATGTCATAGAGTGTTCTGCCTATGTTTTCCTCTAAGAGTTTTACAGCATCTGGACTTCCATTTAGGTCTTAAATCCATTTTGAGTTTATTTTTATGTATGTTGTTAGGGACTGTTCTAATTTCATTCTTTTACATGTAGCTGTCCAGTTTTCCCAGCACCACTTATTGAAGAGGCTGTCTTTTCTCCACTATATATTCTTGTCTCCTTTATAAAAGATAAGGTGACCATATGTGTGTGGGTTTATCTCTGGGCTTTCTATCCTGTTCCACTGATCTATATTGCTGTTTTTGTGCCAGTACCATACTGTCTTGATTACTGTAGCTTTGTAGTATAGTTTGAAGGCAAGGAGCCTAATTCCTCCAGCTCCGTTTTTCTTTCTCAAGATTGCTTTTGCTTTTTGGGGTCATTTGTGTTTCCATACAAATTGTGAATTTTTTGTTCTAGTTTGGTGAAAAATGGCACTGATAGTTAGATAGGGATTGCACTGAACCTGTAGATTGCTTTGGGTAGTATAGTCATTTTCACAATGTTGATTCTTCCAATCCAAGACCATGGTATATCTCTCCGTCTGTTTGCATCATCTATAATTTCTTTCATCAGTGTCTTATAGTTTTCTGCATACAGGTCTTTTGTCTCATTAGGTAGGTTTATTCCTAGGTATTTTATTCTTTTTGTTGCAGTGGTAAATGGGAGTGTTTCCTTAATTTCTCTTTCAGATTTTTCATCATTAGTGTATAGAAGTGCAAGAGATTGCTGTGCATTAATTTTGTATCCTGCGACTTTACCAAATTCAGTGATTAGCTCTAGTAGTTTTCTGGTAGCATCTTTAGGATTCTCTCTATATAGTTTCATGTTATCTGCAAAGAGTGGCAGCTTTACTTCTTCTTTAGTGATTTGGATTCCTTTTATTTCTTTTTCTTCTCTGATTGCTGTGGCTAAAACTTCCAACACTATGTTGAATAATAGTGGTGAGAGTGGACAACCTTGTCTTGTTCCTGATGTTAGAGAAAATGGTTTCAGTTTTTCACCATTGAGAACGATGTTGGCTATGGGTTTGTCATATATAGCCTTTATTATGTTGAGGTAAGTTCCCTCTATGCCTACCTTCTGGGAGGTTTTATTATAAATCAGTGTTGAATTTTGTCGAAAGCTTTTTCTGCATCTATTGAGATGGTCATATGGTTTTTCTCCTTCAGTTTGTTAATTTGGTTTATCACATTGATTGATTTGCATATATTGAAGAATCCTTGCGTTCCTGGGATAAACCCCACTGATCATGGTGTATGATCCTTTGAGTGTACTGTTGGATTCTCTTTGCTAGTATTTTGTTGAGGATTTTTGCATCTATGTTCATCAGTGATATTGGCCATAGTTTTCTTTCTTTGTGACATCTTTGTCTGGTTTTGGTATCAGGGTGATGGTGGCTTTGTTGAATGAGTTTGGGAGTGTTCTTGCCTCTGCTATATTTTGGAAGAGTTTGAGAAGGATAGGTGTTAGCTCTTCTCTAAATGTTTGATAGAATTCGCCTGTGAAGCCATCTGGTCCTGGGCTTTTGTTTGTTGGCAGATTTTTAATCACAGTCTCAATTTCAGTGCTTGTGATATGTATGTTCATATTTTCCATTTCTTTCTGGTTCAGTCTTGGAAGGTTATACCCTTCTAAGAAATTGTCCATTTCTTCCAGGTTGTTCATTTTATTGGCACAGAGTTGCTTGTAGTAGTCTCTTAGGATGTTTTGTATTTCTGCAGTGTGTGTTGTAACTTCTCCTTTTTCATTTCTAATTTTATTGATTTGAGTCCTCTCCCTCTTTTTCTTGATGAGTCTGGCTAATGGTTTATCAATTTTGTTTATCTTCTCAAAGAACCAGCTTTTAGTTTTATTGATCTTTGCTATCATTTCCTTCATTTCTTTTTCATTTATTTCTGATCTGATCTTTATGATTTCTTTCCTTCTGCTAACTTTGGGGGTTATTTTTGTTCTTCTTTCTCTAATTGCTTTAGGTGTAAGGTTAGGTTGTTTATTTGAGATGTTTCTTGTTTCTTGAGGTAGGATTGTATTGCTATAAACTTCCCTCTTAGAACTGCTTTTGCTGCCTCCCATAGGTTTGGGGTTGTAGTATTTTCATTGTCATTTGTTTCTAGGTATTTTTTTATTTCCTCTTTGATTTCTTCAGTGATCTCTTGGTTATTTAGTAGCATATTGTTTATCCTCCATGTGTTTGTATTTTTTAAAGATTTTTTTCATGTAATTGATATCTAGTATCATAGTGTTGTGGTCGGAAAAGATACTTGATATGATTTCAATTTTCTTAAATTTACCAAGGCTTGATTTGTGACCCAAGATATGATCTATCCTGGAGAATGTTCCATGAGCACTTGAGAAGAAAGTGTATTCTGTTGTTTTTGGATGGAATGTCCTATGAATATAAATTAAGTCCATCTTGCTTAATGTGTCATTTAATGCTTGTGTTTCCTTATTTATTTTCATTTTAGATGATCTTTCCATTGGTGAAAGTGGGGCGTTAAAGTCCCCTACTATGATTGTGTTACATAGCATTTTCTATGTTCAGTGCATAAATATTTACAATTGTTATATCTTCTTCTTAGATTGATCCCTTGATCATTATGTAGTGTCCTTCTTTGTCTCTTGTAATAGTCTTTATTTTAAAGTCTATTTTGTCTGATATGAGAATTGCTACTCCAGCTTTCTTTTGATTTCCATTTGCATGGAATATCTTTTTCCATCCCCTAACTTTCAGTCTGTATGTGTCCCTAGGTCTGAAGTGGATCTCTTGTAGACAGCATATATATGGGTCTTGTTTTTGTATCCATTCAGCCAGTCTACATCTTTTGGCTGGAGCACTTAATCCATTTACATTTAAGGTAATTATCGATATGTATGTTCCTATTACCATTTTTCTTAATTGTTTTGGGTTTGGTATTGTAGGTCTTTTCCTTCTCTTGTGTTTCCTGCCTAGAGATAAAAATAATTTTTAAAGCATCATGCTAAGAGCTAAGTGAATTAGGCAGGACATCATTCAAGTATATGTAAACTATGTCACTTGCCTTCAAAGGATCTTAAAATATCATTAGGGGGCATATGGACATCAGCATTCATGCACAAATAATTTAAGAAAATCTGTGAAATAGTTTTGGTGGAAAGGTGGTGGGACGTGCAGGATTTGGATGAAAATTGAAACAGTCAGACTCGATGATGATCCAAATTGGAACCTTGGTGCCATAGCATTTGTATAATCTCTATGACACCTTAAACACCATGTTTTGAACAAGTTCAATTCTAAACAAACATTAAATTAATCCATCTATTCCAACCTTCTTATTTTTGGTACAAGGGAAATGAGGTTAACGGAATTGCTCAATTTTATATATTATTTTTACCTCTCAGTTCCTCTCATTGCTGTTGCATAGTGACTCCTCTCACGCACTGCCACAGCTCATCTCTTACCCAGTTTACTTATCATTCCTTAGAACTGGGCTTAACCTGGGTAAAATAAAGACATGATGGTATTCCCTCTTTTAGCTTCCAGAAGAAGCTAAAATTCCACTGAATTCTTCAGTGGAAGGGTTAACGTGAGACATGGAAAGATCAACGTGTGAAGAATTAAAGACGCGTTGGGCCGCAGGAAGATTCACCTCATATGCTGTTTTCAGAAAACTATCCCGAAAATTCTTTCTTAGGAAATTAAACTTATCATCTGCATTTCTGTAAGACCTAAAAAGTCCATCTATATAAATGTTATGCAGTTCTCCTTCATCAAGCACTTTACGTCTTTGTTTTACCTTTCATTATAGTCTCTCTCTTACCTATACATATTTCCAGTGCAAGAAAAAGTGGGCCACTGCCCAAAATCTTCGGGATGCAATTATTGTGAGAAGTTGATACCTAAGACAGTTGAAAGGAAGTCTGGAGTTTTTAACAAACTGAGTTAAAGTAACTAATTGAGGGGCTTCAAAGTTCTAGAACTGACCATCTTGAAGGGAGGCCACATATGAAAGATATGATAGGCATAAACATTTCTAAATATTGGAGTTAGCATCTTAGGCCTGATATCTTGTAAACTGTTCTTATCTTCTTTGTTTTGTTTTAATTAAAAACACATTTCAGTATAAAATTTTCCATTAAAAATTCTCCCAAGGGCCACATTCAGCTGTATGAAATGTTGCAGTGGGCGGGGAGCACAAATGCATTTGGTGATTAAGGTAAAATAACAGAGGATATACCAACTCTCCTTTTAGGAGAGTTTTATTTATTTCAATTAGAACTTAGCACGTGCACAGATAGTGAGAATACAGGCATAAATGCTCAGGTTCTGTATAATTACAGGTTAAAGAAGGAGTTATTACACATGTCCTTCCTTTCACATGCTCTTAGAGTTTCTCCTGTATTGTAATGTTGTAGTTCTGGCTTAGAATTTAGCTGAGATTTCTGGCATAAATGGCTGCCATATACTGTAAGGAGGGTGAAGAAAATTAAAATGTAGTCAGGCAGGAGAGCTGAAAAAGGGGTTTGTGAGGTAGAAATAGCACACATTTCCATGTGAGGCTGAGTGAACAGAGAAAGGATGTACTGTCCTGGATTGTTCCCTATAGTGACATAATTGTAACCAGACTCACAGAGCAGTTACCACGGGCTTTCTGCCAGGACCATGCATGAAAATAGCTTTGTTATGTCTACACACACACAGACAATACACTGTGTCCTCTAGCACTTTGTAAGTTCAAATTATGTAGAAGCCAATTCTCACTGGACTCAACTTTGTACCTTAACTGATGGTCCATGGCTTAAAACAATGCAGCTTCCAAAGGTGTCCTTTATTACTAGAAAAGCCCTGGTCAACAGGCTTATTCACCTTGTATTATCTGGAGATTTAGCCGGTGTTTTCCATCCCCTTCCTGAGTTGAGGAAACTAAGAAACTTGATGGATGGTTGAGTTGCCCAGAGACTGAACTGAGAACAGAGAATGAATCTATTAGGTGATTATTCACTGAATGTATTTTGCTCTTATTACTGTAGTAATAAAGATTATTTCTTAAGAGTAATTCTCAGTCTTGTTGCAATCCCCAGAGTTTTTCTTTGTAGAGCTGGTCAGATATCATTTTCAAGTGTCATATATCATATATTAGAAATGTCTCATGTTCTAAATATTCAAATTGTGATTTAACCTAAGCAGTAATGCTGAAAGATTGGGGGTGGGAAAGATCTTTACAGTGTCCTCTGGGATTTGACTGATTTCATAGCAATTATATCATTATCTGTGATATGCCATCCTCTCCACCACCTTGACAAGAATCCCATCTGAAAGGACACTATGCCTAGAATTCTATAAAAATGACACCACTCTGAGAAAACACAAAGTAGGAAGCTTTTCCCAGTTTAAGTCCACCAAAAAAAGAATCGGTGTAGAAGAGGGGAGTTTGGAAGGAAACTTCTAATCTCATTTTTCTCATCTCTGAAAGGTATATAAAGAGACTAAGGTTGTTGGTAACATAGACCTTAGTTGGAATCATTCATTCATTCAACAGACATGTATTAATGGTCCACTGATTGTCAGTTCCTATGCTAGGTTTTGTGAATTGATTGGTGGATTGACAGAGGTGGAACTTTCATCCTAGTTGGTGAGGCAGTCTGTAAAAAAGCAAACAATAAGTACTAAGAAAAACAGTAGAATAATGGGGAGTAACGGAGGTATTTTCACATACAGTGGTTAAGGAGAGACCTCTGGGAGGAAGTGATATTTTAGCTGAGATCTGAAACATAAGAAGAAGCCTGCCTTGTAAAGAGCTGGCCTGTGCATTTCAGGGAGAGGGAGGAGCCAGCACGGAAGACCCTGTGGTTGGAACAAGGTTACTGGCTTTGAGGAGTAGGAAGATCTGTGTGGCTAAAGTGAGGAGAGGGTTGGAAAAGTCCAGTATACATATGACATCATAGTAGGTAAGCATGATAAGAGATCTATGGAGTCTTTTAAGGAGGGAGATATGACTTGATGAAAATTTTTAAAGATCATTCCAGATTCTCCTTGGAGAAGTCCTGGTGTGGGAGCAAGGCAGGTAAACGATTTTGGAAGTTAGTTCTGTAGATCAGGAGAGGTTGGAGTAGCCTGGTCAAGGTGATGGTGTTGGGGATAGAGAGAAATGGATAGATCTGCTATACATTTTGCATGTACAGCAAACAGGGAGAGAATTAGATCACGGGCTTTGGGGTAAAGGAAAAACTCAAGGCTGAGTTCTAGTTCCTCAGCTGAGCTCTTGGGTGGATTGCATACCGTTTATTGAAATAGATACCCTTTTCTTCCCATGGGATTCAGAGAATTAGAAGAAGCATAAATACCCAATGGGACAAGGTCCCTGGGCTTACAGGTCTTGTGACAAGACCTAAAGCAAATTTCTCCTACAATTACTGACTGGGCTTTTGTGCATCAGCTTCCTAAAAGTTTATGAATTACTCCTTAGAAAAGGCTTTTCACTAAGACCATGATTGCTATAAATGTCTGAGACAATTTACATTTTTAAAAAGAGAAAGAAAATAAAGAGAATCGATTTATTTACATTTTAAATTGCTCATCTACTGCCACATCCTTTAATTTAAATAGGGTGTTAATAGCAAATTAATTTTTATGCAGTTATCCCATAAAATTGCTTAGACAATCTACTAGTGTATTAGTGAGTTTATAAGAAGTATGTAAAATCTAGTATTTAAATTTAGTCTCTTGAGGATTTGTGGATTATATTCATTGCCAAGAAATTTTTGTTCTTGATAGTGTCTATGGTAACACCCCAAATACTATCAAATATAATTTTTCTTGCTAGGGATAGGAGAAGCTGACTTTTTTTTTCCAGGGTTCATTATAGTTTCACATCATAATCTGCTGCTTAATCACTTTAATCAAAGCATATTTCAGTACATTCTGCAAAATGACTTATTGTATGGCTTCCTGGAATATCACTATCTTAGTATTTGAAGATTCTCAAATATATTCCTCAGCTCTATATTGAAATGCAGTTAAAATTCAAATCTATTTTTATACCAAGTGTTCTTGGGCTGAGTTTTGAATCAGTCTTGCCTGTGCCCACATTTTCTTGACCTATAATTTTTTGCTTCTGGGAGATTTTTGTCATTTGTTCATTTGTTTTGTCATTTGTTCAGAAGAGCATAATTGCTCCCAGTGACACTAGCGTCTAGTTTTTTGTATTTAGCTGATTCCAGCATTCTTTCTGTCTCTCTTTTTAAAGAATTTTAATCATAATACACTTTGCCATTATCAATATGAGAGAAAAATAAATAAGATAAATATACTTGACAGATTGAAAGACATGTCATTTCACTAGCGTATAAGATTTATTCATCCTGACGTCAACAAGTTGTTTATGGCATTTGATGTGTCAAGCTCAATGCAACAAATTTCTAGTAAAACTATGATACCTGAAATAGAACATGCAAGACAAAAAGAAAGACATTTTGTGCTTAGAAGATGGGCTTATTTCTTACCATCTAGGATTAAGTTTTCATTTCTCTATTCATTCTGATTCTAAATCTTATTGAGTAACCATATGTGCGACTGAGATGAAGTAAAGTTTTATGTTCATTGCATATGCCAGAAAAACAAGATGCCTGCAAAGCCTGATAGTGTCATCCTACCCAATAAAAATCATAGCACATCTGACTGTGACATACTGTGTATGAGGCAAAAGATTCTTCTTGCCATCAGCCCCAACTGAGTGTGGAAATAGTGTGTAAGAGTGCAAGAAGGTAAAATGAAAAGTAAAATGATGAAAAATAAAAGCAGCTGCCAACTTTTATTGAATTCTTACTCTATGCCAAATACTGAACTTAATGTTGTCATTGGTCATCTCATTTAATCCTCAAAGCAGCACTTATAAAGTAGGCAACATCACCATATTTCGATGTAGAACCTGAGGCTTAGAAACTTGCACAGGCAAGAAGTGATAAATCTGGAAATTGAACTCAAGGCAGTGTGACACCGGAGCACACCATCACACTACATCATGTGTTTTAAGAGCTATAACGAGACACAGTTAATTATAAATGGCTGCTGTGAAGTATAAGGGCCATGAGTATGGAGAAGGGTGATGAAATTTTGAACAGAGATGGTTTAGGAAGACTTTACAAAAGAAGAGGGATTTGAGCTATATTTTGAAGATTCTTTGTTTTTTAATTGAAGTATAGTTGATTTACAATGTTGTGTTAATTTCTGCTGTACGGCAAAGTGATTCAGTTATACATATATGTGCCTTCTTTTTCTTACTCTTTTCCATTATGGTTTATCAAAGGATATTGAATATTGTTCCCTGTGCTATACAGTGTGACCTTGTTGTTTATCTGAAGATTCTTTTTTCAGCTTTAGTGTGCATATGAGTCTTACTGAATCTTGTTTAAAAATGCAGATTTCAGAGTCCTCAGGATAGTTTGGGTGATTCATTTGCAAGTGGCCCATAGATCAAAAGTACACCCCCATCCCGACTGTAAGCTGTCTTGAAAGTGGGTAGGCTGCAGTAGCCCCAGCAATAATAACAATGTTTAGCACATAGTAGGCAATCAAATACTTATATAATGAAGGAAGGAAGGGAGGGAAGGAACTCTCCCTTTGGTTTTTCAAAAGTATGGATAGAAAAATATTTGCAAATGAAGCAACTGACAAAAGATTAATCTCCAAAATTTACAAGCAGCTCATGCAGCTCAATATCAAAAAAAAACACCCAATCCAAAAATGGGCAGAAGACCTAAATAGACATTTCTCCAAAGAAGATATACAGGTCGCCAACAAACACATGAAAGGATGCTCAGCATCACTAATCATTAGAGAAATGCAAATCAAATCTACCATGAGGCATCACCTCACACCGGTCAGAATGGCCACCATCAAAAAGTCTACAAACAATAAATGCTGGAGAGGGTGTGGAGAAAAGGGAACCCTCTTACACTGCTGGTGGGAATGTAAATTGATACAGCCACTATGGAGCACAGTATGGAGGTTCCTTAAAAAACTAAAACTAGGGGGTTCCCTGGTGGCGCAGTGGTTGAGAGTCTACCTGCCGATGCAGGGGACATGGGTTCATGCCCTGGTCCTGGAAGATACCACGTGCCGCAGAGTGGCCGCTGAACCTGCGCGTCCGGAGCCTGTGCTCCGCAACAGGAGAGGCCACAACAGTGAGAGGCCCACGTACCACAAAAAAGAACCCCCAAAAAACTAAAACTAGAACTACCATATGACCCAGCAATCCCACTACTGGGCATATACCCTGAGAAAACCATAATTCAAAAAGAGTTATGTACCACAGTGTTCATTGCAGCTCTATTTACAGTAACCAGGACGTGGAAACAACCTAAGTGTCCATCGACAGATGAATGGATAAAGAAGATGTGGCACATATATACAATGGAATATTACTCAGCCATAAAAAGAAATGGAATTGATTTATTTGTAGTGAGGAGGATGGACTTAGAGTCTGTCATACAGAGTGAAGTAAGAAAGAGAAAAACAAATACTGTATGCTAACACATATATATGGAATCTAAAAAAAGAAAAAATGGTTCTGAAGAGCCTAGAGGCAGGACAGGAATAAAGATGTAGACGTAGAGAATGGACTTGAGGACACGGGGAGGGGGAAGGATAAGCTGGGACGAAGTGAGAGAGTGGCATGGACATATATACACTACCAAATGTAAAATAGATAGCTAGTGGGAAGCAGCTGCATAGCACAGGGAAATCAGCTTGGTGCTTTGTGACCACCTAGAGGGGTGGGATAGGGAGGGTGGGAGGGAGATGCAAGAGGGAGGAAATATGGGATATATGTGTATGTATAGCTGATTCACTTTGTTATTAAGCAGAAACTAACACACCACTGTAAAGCAATTATACTCCAAAAAAGATGTGAAAAAAAAAAGTATGGATACATATCTATTCAAGTAACTGGAGTTAGTGGGGTATAATGCCAACAAGTTTAGTCTTACTCTAAATATTGATTAATTCATTCAAGAAATATTTATTGAGTCATGCTTGTTACCATCATTTCGTTATTTTGAAATAAACATTTTTTTCACATCTCTGAAACTGTATTACATCTTACAGTCATAGTTGTAATCTTTAGCACCATAGTTGTGATGTGATTCAGTATGTGCCTCGCAGTATGCTTGGAACTAGAATACATCTGAGCAAGACATGCATGTTCCATGCCAGAGATGCCAGGAATGGTAGAGCAGATTGAGTACAAACGTATGTGATGCTTTGGACCTGGCTCTAGTAAAGCATACATTCCATAGATTAAAGATAATAACACTAACATTAATTGCTATGAAAGGGAAAAAAAATAAAACAAAGGATAATATTGTGACAGAAAGTGGAGTAAGAGTAGAAAAGGGTGAAGAATAGCAAATAAGGATAAGGCAAGGCCATCAGTGAGATGATACATTTTGACAGGAGTCTTTAAAGTGATCCAACTTATACCTGGGTTTTGTGAGTTTTTACTGAGTTATTGTTTGATTGCAACATTAACCAATTTCTCCTTTTTTCATGCATTGGTGATGCAGTCATGGCCAAGTAGGCAACAGAAGGTCAAATGAAAAGGAGAAAACCCTGAATGATCCATAATTTTTAAAAATTCCTACATCAAATTTAGAAACATGCCTGTATATGAAACTGGTTGCACATCACTTCAGAGATTAAAATTGTTCAGTCAGAAAGAATACAGGAAAAATCTCAATTTTCTGTCTTCGGTGGGCACCCCCAGTACATCTGAAAAACTTGGTACACAACTGAGGAATGTTGGGAGGAAGAAAGAGAATTTGAGTGATATTTAAGGTAGGCTCTCAGAGGAGTCTGCTTGTTATTTAGCTGTTGGAAACCTTTACAACCGACTTGAAAGAATGTTGTAGAGAGCTTCCTGGAGTGAGCATGATATGGAAGTGATTGTATTAGTAATGCTGAATTCTTATTCATTGCTCTGAGTTTAGGTGCCATTGGAGTTGACATCTAATAGCCTTGTTTTCCATAGCAGATGTGTTCAATTTTATAATTTTCATTGTGCTAAAACTCTCAATTACATGTGATACCATACCTGGAACATAAAATAATTGTTATCGGTTTGTCTGAGACATCATAACATTGGAAGGTTGCCCAGAGACCACCTGGTCTGTAGAGATGCTATTTAGTGAGAGTGTTCGAGGATCACCAGGCAGAGAAGAATAATAGTAATGCAGTATAGCTTAGTTTAAAAATAAAGGTATTTTTTTAATTTGAAAATTTTTAAGTGACTTATTTGGAAATATATACTATTTTGATATAAAATTTTCTTAATTATGTGAAATGATATTGTCCTTATTTGGCAAAATTAAAAGTTACCAATCTTCCACTGATGCCCTTTGTCACTAACTTCTTAGAAGCAAATAAATATTTAACACTGAAAGATCCTAGGAAGAGCAATCCCATAGCCACCGATATCATTAGCAGGAGGACCTTTTTTTTTTTTAACATCTTTATTGGAGTATAATTGCTTCACAATGGTGTGTTACTTCCTGCTTTATAACAAAGTGAATCAGCTATACATATACATACAATCCCCATATCTCCTCCCTCTTGAGTCTCCCTCCCACCCTCCCTATCCCACCCCTCTAGGTGGTCACAAAGCACAGAGCTGATCTCCCTGTGCTATGTGGCTGCTTCCCACTAGCTATCTATTTTACATTTGGTAGTGTATATATGTCCATGCCACTCTCTCACTTCGCCCCAGCTTACCCTTCCCCCTCCCCGTGTCCTCAAGTCCATTTTCTACGAGAAGGACCATTTTTATAACTAGATTATTATCACTAAAATAAAACATGCTCTTTGTAAAGAAGAATACAGATCATGAAGTATATAAACAAAAATCAAAAGTCTCCCAACAAAATCAACTTTCAGCCACTTTTATGCTTGAATAGTGCAGTAAATCCCAATACTATAACTCTGGGTCCAAATATTCTTAATATATACAATATTTATTGTAAAAATATTTCCTACTCTACTATCTTCAATCTGCATGTTGCTTTCCCTTCAGATTTTGTTGTGCATTTTGTCATTTCTTCCCCATTAACATTTTTATTATACTTGTTAACCAAAAAATGCTTTATCTAACCTGCAACCAAGGAAAATTAGGTTAAAGAAGGTTTCAGGTTTTTGTGGGTGCTGTCTTTGTTCACTTGTTAGAAATTTGGTATTAGAAATTCCCAAACTGTAAGAATTAATATTAAAATTGAATTTCAGAAATGTGTTTCGGAGTCACTCAAGGGTACTAGTGCTATGAATTCTCTACAAATCATCTACTAATCTTTCACATTGCTAGTATTTTTCTTATCAGTATATAGTCAATATATTACCCCCTGGCCATAGTTATTACAAATATTTTATCAATTTGTCATTTGCTTTCAAGTTTTCTTCATACTGTTTTGACATAGACAGCTAATATCTATTTTTTAGTTATTATTTAGTCAAATATATGTGTCCTCTATAAGTTCTTCAATTAGTCATACCTCATCTTTTGTATATCCTGGAGAATCTTCTGTATGCTGATGAAAGTTATGTATGCTTTCCCCTAAAATAAGCCCAAACATACATAGCAAGGGATTTGCTGTCCCATAGGTTCATCCCTATACCCCAGGTTAAGAACTCTTATGTTAGAAAGTCCTTTCCTATCTCAAAATCTATTAACTTCCAACTTCCATTTGCATCTAGTGTTTTCTTGTTTCATTTTTCAACATTAATATCTAACCAAATAGAATTTATTTTGGTGTTCAGTGTGAGGATCTAAATTGAATTTTTATAGAGGTCCCATTTGCGCAATGTCATTTGTTAAGTAATCCACCCCTTGCCAAAACAATGTTTTCCATTCAAATTGTTGCATTTATGAAGGCCTCTTTTAGAGTTTCCTGTTCTATTATTCTATTAATTCTTTTGACACTATAGTATCACCCCACTTTTTAAACATTTTCTTTAACATTCTTACCTGTTCATTTTTCCACATAAAATTAAGCACCATATTACTGTGTTCCAAAAACAATCCCAGTGACAATTTATGACAATTATATGAATCTTGGCCTCTTTATAACAGTTGGTTTTCCAAAGTTTTTGGCGTGTCTTTAGTCCCATACTTTTGGGATTAGATATATTTTTAGAGTAGTAAATATTTGTTTGTTTTGCTATTACCATTATGCCTTTAACTGATTATTGCTTGTTTATAACAGAGCTGTTGTTTTTGTATATTTTTCTTATCTCTTTTCCCTTTAATTCACATGTAACTGATTATCTTGAGGGTTGTTTTTTTTTTTTTTTTGAAGAATACATAGTATCTGACAATAGTAATACTTATCTCTGTTCATTTGAGTATTTTTCATGTTTGTTCTTATGGTACAAATTAGTCATTTTACGTTTAGCTCTTGGAATCAGGTTGACTTCAGTTCCAAACCTGTCTGTACACCAGTGCTACCTGCGTAGCCTTGAACAAGTGAAAATTAAGTTTCTTAACCTTCAGTTTCAGTTTCTTCATCTGAAATTAGGGGTAGTAACCCAGAATCACAAGATTGTTGCTAGGATTAAATAAATTTAGGCATATGGAGAGTATTAAAACTATGGAAGCTGATATCACAATTAATATTTCTATTATATTAGCTAACCATTTAAAATGTTAAATGTCAAGAATGACAGTAGGCTTTCATGTATAGGTCTTGATTTTCCCTGGATTTTTTTTACCTTTTTTTTTCACTTTTTGTGGATGTTTGCATTTGTTTATTGTGTCTATGCAGCATTTTTGGTTTTATAAAGGTTTTGTTAGGAATGGGATTTGGGTGTTTTCTCAGTGTCTGTTGAGATTAATATATAGTGCTCATACTAAAATTGTTGATGTGGTTTATTAGAATAACAGATTTCTTAATATATTTTCTGCTTATATTCACAAATTAAATTTAGTTCTTTAATATGCTATTGGTTTGGCTTTAGAATATTTTATTTGTGCTTCTTTTTCTTAGTAGAAATTTATAGTTTCTTTTACTGAATAATGTGTGTGTGTGTGTGTGTGTGTGTGTTCTATATTATTGCTACAGCAGCTTGGCAATACTACTTGTGTTGTACTTATGGCAGATAAACAGAATCTTTTAAAGTATTCTTTATGGTTTTTTCATTTATTCCTCATGTAGAAGGTAGTACAGGTAATAAATGAAGAGCCAGGCTTCCTAACCCAGATTTGTTTGACCTTGAAACTGGCCTCTCTCTCTGCCAGTTTTTGATATCAAGAGATGTAAAAATTGTGAAATTTTGCAACTTTTTCTTTCTCTGGAGACACTTGGGATTGCTGTCCTTATAAGTCTGAAGGAAACCATCTGGCCTTAAAGCCTTTTTGAAAGGTAATTCTTTGGTAACTTCTCTCGATTTTAATTTTTTTAATTTATATTCTCCAGAACCATGTCCATTTTATAAGATTTTTTTTTAAATGTTTAGCCAATTATATATATAGTTATATATATCTAACTGTAATATAATTGTATGTAATACCATTATGTATACTTATATATAGATTATATATTGTCAACTGAAAACAGATGCACAACCTAAAAGTTGAGAGTTAATGTTTTCTTCAGTGGACAAAACTGAGGACTTCAGCGCGGAACATAGCATCTCAGATAACTCTGAAAGATGTTCCAAAGAGGCAAGGTGGGGAGCCAGTATATATAGGAGTTTTTGCAACGAAAACCAGGTAGTTGGAACATCAAAAGATTACTATTAATTAAAGAAAACCAGATATCTCAAGTTAAGGAATTTAGTGCCTTTCTGTATATGGGAAGATACAAGAGTCTGGGCTGACTGAAATCATTCCTTTGATATTCCTCTGATATCTGGGGCCAGTGGGGTGGGGGTGGGGGGTGGTACAGTGTCTCATGATGATGGGCATTATGTTTCTATCCTGAGTTCCCTCAGGGCTCACCACAGGGATGGCTGTAATGTGATGGCTTGATGGCTGCAACATCCTTTGTTTGCTGATATAGCAGGCAATATTTTTCATTAACAACATTATTATATAGATTATATATTGTATTACATATAACGTCATTATATTAATGTTATGTGTATAATATATATATTATTTTCTTAGATGTTTTTGTTCTTGTTGTTTTTCAAAAGGCCACTTCTTTGATTTATTGTTTAGTAATTTCCTTTGTCCTTTTTTACTTTGTTACTCTTTCTTATTTTCCTTAGGATCACTGTGTTCTTTTATGACTCTTATTGGTTGAATCATGGTTCATTTATTTTTCCTTTTACATTAATACAATTTTTAAATGTGGACATTTACCTCGGAACATACTTTTGGCTACATATCATTATTTCCTAATGATGTTTTGGCTTCCTCTTTGATAGAATGACAGTTGAAAATAGTACCGTTAAGTGTTTAAGGAACTGTTTCTATTGAGATTTACTATTTGACTTTTTTTTCACTGTATTGTGGTCAGATAATAAGGTCAGATAATTAACCGCACTAGTGGTTTGAGAGGTATTGTTTTTCCTTAGGGCAATTATTGAGATTTCCTTTTGGCCTAGTATACCTTCAATTTTCCTTCCAAAAACTCTTTAGGTGATCCATGAATATTTAAGTGAAAAAGTTGCTCTCTGTAGGACATATATTTTAATATTGTTAAATTATATCTATTATGTAAACAAATCCTTTGTATTTTTTCTCCTGAAATAAATTGATTAAATTATCCGAACAATAGTGTGGTTCCATTAGTTACTTCTTTTGTCTTAAAGTCTTTGATCCATATATTTTGATGCACAACTTTTATACTGTTAGATATTCATGGTAAGTAGAGCTAAATTATACTTTCTTGTCCTTTTCAGTGTTTCTGTCTAAAATGCTATATTGTTTGCAACTAATTTTGCCATCCATTTGTGTGTGTATGTGTGTGTAATGGAAAAATCTCTGCCCATTCTTTAATGTTTAGTTTTTATATTTTATTTTTTAGGTAGAAATTTCACTTTTTAATAATTTTAAAATGTCATTTTTCAAGTATACAGTAGTGGTATTTTAAAATAAATATTTATCTTATAAGAAAGAAGTTACCTCTTGACTCCTTGCTATATGAACTTGATTTACATTTGCTTTACTTCTCCCATCTATACTCATTTCTCCATCTTTAATCTCATAATTTGGATTTACACAACAGACTATTTTAGTTAATTTACTTCTTATCATTATTTTTCTTTTCTTTTCAGAAGAATTGTGTGAAAACAATGATCAACTCTATGTTTAATTTATCTTAGAGCCATCAGTAAGTCTTACTAACAACTACCCATTCTAGGGTTTTTAATTTGGATGTTTTTATTCATCAGCTGAAATAGCTCTTTAAATTATTTGTTTTATTTTGATTTTCAGAGTGTGTGTTTGTAGAAAGGTGGGTTAGTATACTTTCTCAGCCCTGCAGATGTGTGTATTCTGCATTTACTCACGATGGACAAGGAGCTCAGTATAAAATTCTTGGGTTCATTTCAGTAGCTTTTTCTGACCTTTCATTGTCTCCTGAAATGAGCTTTGCCGAGAAAGTCTTAAGATATAAATCCTATTTTGTTTCATTTTTTAAATCCTCGAATGGCTTTCTTTTCATTTGTGTTAGTAATGAATATGTGTGTGTGTGTGTGTATACCTATTTATATATTTTAGGATGAGTCTATGGGATGCAGCTCTTAATATTTTCTGAAATATATTGTGTCCTTTCAGCCTCCCTTGGACATCTTAAATCACGTGTGATTTTGATTGTTGATATATCAAGTCTGCCATGGGGTTTCAGAGCTTGGGCTTTGTAGTCTAAGAGACCTGGCTTCAAAGTCCCATTCTAGTTCTCACTGTTATATGACTTTGGGAAAGATGTTCAACCTTTTGAAGCCTTAGATTCTACATCTGTAAAAAGGGAGTAATGATGTTGTCTACCTCATGGGATTGTTCTGTATACATTAAGTGAAGTAAGGTATACAAAGCACAAAATAGAACATCTGGCGAGTAAAAACTCAGTACGTATCAGTCCTCAGAGGAAGACAAAGCTAGTATCCTGAAGTAGGTTTCTGTTTTCTGTCTTCCAAATCTATCATTTTGTCTTTCCTTGTCATCTCTTCATTATTTTCCTAAAAAAAAAATTGTGGAAAGTTCTTACATTTGTATTCCACATCATTATTTCAATTCTCTACATCCACTCAATATATCCATATCTGTATCACTTTACTCCCTGCAGTGCAAACTCTGCTTTTGCTAATACCACTTTATACTCCTTGTAATCTTGCTTTCTCTAGGCTTCTATTTTGATATCTCAACTTGCTTTATTGATTGATTGATTGATTCCTTCTGCACTATCTTTTCCATGGACTCCATATTATTGTTGTTTTTCTTCTACCGCTTTCTTCTCTCTTTTCCTTTGTTTTTCCTGTCCTTTGCACTCTTCTCTTCCCCCCCCCTTTTTAAACGTCTTTATTGAGTATGATTGCTTTACATTGTTGTGTTAGTTGCTGCTGTATAACAAAGTGAACCTGCTATACGTATACAAATATCCCCATATCCCCTCCCTCTTGTGTCTCCCTCCCACCCTCCCTATCTTACCCCTCTAGGTGGACACAAAACACCAAACTGATCTCCTTGTGCTATGTGGCTACTTCCCACTAGCTTTCTGCTTTACACTTGGTAATGTATATATGTCCATACTACTCTCTCACTTTGTCTCAACTTATCCTTCCTCCTCCCCATGTCATCAAGTCCATTCTCTATGTCTATGTCTTTATTCCTGTTCTACCCCTAGGTTCTTCAGAAACTTCTTTTCTTTTAGATTCCATATATGTGTGTTAACATACAGTATTTGCTTTTTGCTTTCTGACTTATTTCACTCTATATGACAGACTCTAGGTCCATCCACCTCACTACAAATAATTCAATTTCGTTTCTTTTTAGGGTTGAGTGATATTCCATTGTATATACGTGCCACGTCTTTTTTATCGATTCATGTGTCAATGGACACTTAGGTTGCTTCCATGTCCTGGCTGTTGTAAATAGTACTGCAGTGAACATTGTGGTACATGACTCCTTTTGAATTATTGTTTTCTCAGGATATGTGCCCAGTAGTGGGATTGCTGGGTCATATGGTAGTTATATTCTTAGTTTTTTGAGGAACCTCCATACTGTCCTCCATAGTGGCTGTATCAGTTTACATTCTCACCAACAGTGCAAGAGGATTCCCTTTTCTCCACACCCTCTCCATCATTTATTGTTTGTAGATTTTTTGTTGATGGACATACTGACCGGTGTGAGGTGATGCGTCATTATAGTTTTGATTTCCATTTCTCTAATGACTAGTGATGTTGAGCATCCTTTCATGTGTTTGTTGGCAATCTGTATATATTCTTTGGAGAAATGTCCATTTAGGTCTTCTGCCCATTTTTGGATTGGGTTGTTTGTTTTTTTGATATTGAGCTGCATGAGCTGCTTGTATATTTTGGAGATTAATCCTTTGTCACTTGCTTCATTGCAAATATTTTCTCCCATTCTGAGGGTTGTCTTTTCGTCTTGTTTATGGTTTCCTTTGCTATGCAAAAGCTTTGAAGTGGTCCCATTTGTTTAATTTTGATTTTATTTCCATTACTCAGGGAGATGGGTCAAAAAAGATCTTGCTGTGATTTATGTCATAGAATGTTCTGCCTATGTTTTCCTCTAAGAGTTTTATAGTGTCTGGCCTTGCATTTAGTTCTGAAATCCATTTAGAGTTTATTTTTGTGTATGTTGTTAGGGACTGTTCTAATTTCATTCTTTTACATGTAGCTGTCCAGTTTTCCCAGCACCACGTATTGAAGAGGCTGTCTGTTCTCCATTGTATACTCTTGCCTCCTTTGTCAAAAACAAGGTGACCATATGAGCATGGGTTTATCTCTGGGCTTTCTATCCTGTCCCATTTATCTATATTGCTGTTTTTGTGCCAGTACCATGCTGTCTTGATTACTGTAGCTTTGTGGTATAGATTAAAGTCAGGGAGCCTGATCCTGTACCCCTGTTTTTCTTTCTCAAGATTGCTTTGGCTATTCAGGGTCTTTTGTGTTACCATACAAATTCTTTAATTCTTTGTTCTTGTTCTGTGAAAAATGCCATTGGTAGTTTGATAGGGATTGCACTGAATCTGTAGCTTGCTTTGGGTAGTATAGTCATTTTCACAATGTTGATTCTTCCAATCCAAGATGATATGTCTCTCCATCTGTTTGTATCATCTTTAATTTCTTTCATCAGTGTCTTATAGTTTTCTGCATATGGGTATCTTGTCTCTTTATGTAGGTTTTTGTTGTTGTTGTTGTTTTCTTATATAAATTGATTTATTTTAATTTTTTTGGCTGCATTGGGTCTTCATTGCTGCACACAGTCTTTCTGTAGTTGCAGCGAGTGATAGCTACTCTTCATTGCGGTGCCCAGGCTTCTCACTGCGGTCGTTTCTCTTGTTGTGGAGCACAGGCTCTAGGTGCACAGGCTTCAGTAGTTGTAGCACACAGGCCAGTAGTTGTGGCTCGCAGGCTCTAGAGCTCAGGCTCAGTAGTTGTGGCATACAGGCCTACTTGCTCCACGGCATGTGTGATCTTCCCGGGCCAGGGCTCCAACCTTGTCCCCTGCATTGGCAGGTAGATTCTCAAGCACTGCACCACCAGGGAAGCCCTTTTAGGTAGGTTTATTCCTAGGTATTTTATTCTTTTTCTTGCAATGGTAAATGGGAGTGTTTCCTTAATTTCTCTTTCAGATTTTTCATCATTAGTGTATAGGAATGCAAGAGATTTCTGTGCATTAATTTTCTATCCTGCTACTTTACCAAATTCATTGATTAGCTCTAGTAGTTTTCTGGCAGCATCTTTAGGGTTCTCTATGTATAGTATCATGTCATCTGCAAACAGTGACTGTTTTACTTCTTCTTTTCTGATGTGGATTCCTTTTATTTCTTTTTCTTCTCTGATTGCTGTGGCTAAAACTTCCAAAACTATGTTGAATAATATTGGTGAGAGTGGGCAACCTTGTCTTGTTCATAATCTTGGTGGAAATGGTTTCAGTTTTTCACCATTGAGAATGATGTTTGCTGTGGGTTTGTCATATATGGCCTTTATTATGTTGAGGTAGGTTCCCTCTATGCCTTTCTGGACAGTTGTTGTGATAAATGGGTGTTGAATTTTTCGAAAGCTTTTTCTGCATCTATTGAGAATATCATATAGTTTTTATTTTTCAATCTGTTAATATGGTGTATCGCAATGATTGATTTCTGTATGTTGAAGAATCCTTGCATTCTTCAAGGTAAATCCCACTTGATCATGGTGTATATGATCCTTTTAATTTGCTGCTGGATTCTGCTTGCTAGTATTTTGTTGAGGATTTTTGCATCTATGTTCATCACTGATATTGGCCTGTAGTTTTCTTTTTTTGTGACCTCTCTGTCTGGTTTTGGTATCAGGGTGATGGTGGCCTTGTAGAATGACTGTGGGAGTGTTCTTCCCTCTGCTATATTTTGGAAGAGTTTGAGAAGGATAGGTGTTAGCTCTTTTCTAAATGTTGGATAGAATTCTCCTGTGAAACCTTCTGGTCCTGGGCTTTTGTTTGTTGGAAGATTTTTAATTACAGTTCCAATTTCACTGCTTGTGATTGGTATGTTTATATTTTCTATTTCTTCCTGGTTCAGTCTCGGAAGGTTGTGCTTTTGTGAGAATTTGTTCATTTCTTCCAGATTGTCCATTTTATTGGCATAGAGTTGCTTGTAGTAATCTCTTGATCCTTTGTATTTCTGCAGTTCCAGTTGTTACTTCTCCTTTTTTCATTTCTAATTCTATTGGTTTGAGTCTTCTCCCTTTTTTTCTTGAAGAGACTGACTAATAGTTTATCAATTTTGTTTATCTTCTCAAAGAACCAGCTTTTAGTTTTATTGATCTTTGCTATCATTTCCTTCATTTCTTTTTCATTTATTTTTGATCTTGTCTTTATGATTTATTTCCTTCTGCTAACTTTGGGGATTTTTTTGTTCTTCTTTCTCTAATTGCTTTAGGTGTAAGGTTAGGTTGTTTATTTGAGATTTTTCTTGTTTCTTGAGGAAGGATTGTATTGCTATAAACTTCTGTCTTAGAACTGCTTTTGCTGCATCACATAGGTTTGGGGCCATCATGTTTTCATTGTCATTTGTTTCTAGGTTTTGTTTTGTTTTGTTTTTGTGGTACGTGGGCCTCTCACTGTTGTGGCCTCTCCCGTTGTGGAGCACAGGCTCCAGACGCGCAGGCTCAGCGGCCATGGCTCACGGGCCTAGCCGCTCCGCAGCATGTGGAACCTTCCCGGACCAGGGCACGATCCCGGGTCCCCTGCATCGGCAGGCGGACTCTCAACTAGTGCGCCACCAGGGAAGCCCTCTAGGTGTTTTTTGATTTCCTCTTTGATTTCTTCAAGGATCTCGGTTATTTAGTAGCATTTTGTTTAGCCTCCATATGTTTGTATTTTTTACAGTTTTTTTCCTGTAATTGATATCTAGTCTCATTGCATTGTGGTCGGAAAAGATACCTGATATGATTTCAGTTTTCTTAAATTTACCGAAGGTTGATTTGTGACTCAAGGTATGATCTGTCCTGGAGAATGTTCCATGAGCACTTGAGAAGAAGGTGTGTTCTGTTTTTTTTGGATGGAATGTCCTATAAATATCCATTAAGTCCATCTTGTTTAATGTATCATTTAAAGCTTGTGTTTCCTTATTTATTTGCATTTTGATTGTTCTGTCCATTCGTGAAAGTGGGGTGTTAAAGTCCCCTACTATTATAGTGTTACTGTCGATTTCCCCTTTTATGGCTGTTAGCATTTCCCTTATGTATTGAGGTGCTCCTATGTTGGGTGCGTAAAATTTTACAATTGTTATATCTTCTTCTTGGAATGATCCCTTGATTATTACGTAGTGTCCTTCTTTGTCTCTTGTAATAGTCTTTATTTTAAATTCTATTTTTTCTGGTATGAGTAATGCTACTCCAGCTTTCTTTTGATTTCCATTTGCATGGAATATCTTTTTCCATCTTCTCGCTTTCGGTCTCTATGTGTCCCTAGGTGTGAAGTGGGTCTCTTGTAGACAGCATGTATACGGGTCTTGTTTTTGTATCCATTCAGCCAGTCTATGTCTTTTGGTTGGAGCATTTAATCCATTTATGTTTAAGGTTAATTATTGATGTGCATGTTTGTATTACCATTTTCTTAATTGTTTTGGGTTTGGTATTGTAGGTCTTTTCCTTCTCTTGTGTTTCCTGCCTAGAGAAGTTCCTTTAGCATTTGTTGTAAAGTTGGTTTGGTGGTGCTAAATTCTCTTAGCTTTTGCTTGTCTATAAATGTTTTAATTTCCTCGTCAAATCTGAATGAGGTCCTTGCTGAGTACAGTAATCTTTGTTGTAGGTTTTTCCTTTTCATCACTTTAAATATGTCCTGCCACACCCTTCTGGCTTGCAGAGCGTCTGCTGCGAAACCAGCTCTTAACCTTATGGGAGTTCCCTTGTGTGTTATTTGTTGCTTTTCCTTGCTGCTTTTAATATTTTTTCTTTGTATTTAATTTTTGATAGTTTGATTAATATGTGTCTTGGTGTGTTTCTCCTTGGATTTATCCTGTATGGGATTCTCTGTACTTCCTGGACTTCATTATTTCCTTTCCCATATTGGGGAAGTTTTCAACTATAATCTCTTCAAATATTTTCTCAGTCCCTTTCTTTTTCCCTTCTTCTTCTGGGACCCCTATAATTCAAGTGTTGGTGTGTTTAATGTTTTCCCAGAGGTCTCTGAGACTGTCCTCAATTCTTTTCATTCTTTTTTCTTTATTCTGCTCTGCAGTACTTATTTCCACTATTTTAACTTCCAGGTCACTTATCCGTTCTTCTGCCTCAGTTATTCTGCTATTGATTCCTTCTAGAGAATTTTTAATTTCATTTATTGTGTTGTTCATCATTGTTTGTTTGCTCTTTAGTTCTTCTAGGTCCTTGTTAAACGTTTCTTGTATTTTCTCCATTCTATTTCCAAGATTTTGGATCCTCTTTACTATCATTACTCTGAATTCTTTTTCAGGTAGACTGCCTATTTCCTCTTCATTTGTTTGGTCTGATGGGTTTTTACCTTGCTCCTTCATCTGTGCATATTTCTCTGTCTTCTCATTTTGCTTAACTTACGGTGTTTGGGGTCTCCTTTTCGCAGGCTGCAGGTTTGTAGTTCCCATTTTTTGGTGTCTGCCCCCAGTGGGTAAGGTTGGTTCAGTGGGTTGTGTAGGCTTGCTGGTGGAGGAGACTGGTGCCTGTGTTCTGGTGGATGAGGCTGGATCTTGTCTTTCTGGTGGGCAGGACCACATCCAGTGGTGTGTTTTGGGGTGTCTGTGACCTTATTATGATTTTAGGCAGCCTCTCTGCTAATGGGTGGGGGTGGGTTCCTGTCTTGCTAGTTGTTTGGCATGGGGTGTCTAGCACTGCAGCTTGCTGGTCGCTGAGTGATGCTGGGTCTTAGCGTTGAGATGGATGTCTCTGGGAGAGCTCTTGCCAATTGATATGACATGGAGCCAGGAGGTCTCTGGTGGTCCAATGTCCTGGACTTGGCTCTCCCACCTCAGAGGCTCAGTCCTGACACCCAGCTGGAGCCCCAAGGCCCTGTCAGCCACATGGCTCAGAAGAACAGGGTGAGAAAAAAGAAAGAAAGAAAGGAAAAAATAAATAAAATAAAGTTATTAAAATAAAATTTTTTTAATATTAATAAAAAAAATTTTTAATAAAAAAAAGAGGAGAGCACCGAACCAATAAACAAATCCACCAATGATAATAAGTAGTAAAAACATTGTCCATTCAGGTATTCCACAGATGAAGGGAATATCAAGTTGATTGTGGAGATTTAATCCGCTGTTCCTGAGGCTGCTGGGAGAGATTTCCCTTTCTCTTCTTTGTTCACACAGCTCCTGGGGTTCAGCTTTCGATTTGTCCCCGCCTCTGCATGTAGGTCACCCTCTGGCATCTGTTCTTTACCCAGACAGAAGGGGGTTAAAGGAGCAGCTGATTAGGGGGCTCTGGCTCACTCAGGCTGGGGGGAGGGAGGGGTACAGAATGCGGGGTGAGCCTGCGACGGCAGAGGCCAGTGTGACATTGCAACAGCCTGAGGTCCGCCAT
Organism: Hyperoodon ampullatus; assembly: GCF_949752795.1. NCBI lineage: Eukaryota > Metazoa > Chordata > Mammalia > Artiodactyla > Ziphiidae > Hyperoodon > Hyperoodon ampullatus. The sequence continues at coordinate 83,404,329 of NC_136919.1, forward strand.
GTGTTCTCCCGGGGATGTCGTCCCTGGATCACGGGACCCTGGCAGTGGCAGGCTGCACAGGCTCCCGGGAGGGGAGGTATGGATAGTGACCTGTGCTTGCACACAGGCTTCTTGGTGCTGCAGCAGCAGCCACCTTAGTGTTTCATGCCCGTCTCTGGGGTCCATGCTGATAGCTGCAGCTCATGCCCATCTCTGGGCTCGTTTAGGCTATCCTCTGAATTCCCTCTTCTCGCGCACCCCAAAACAATGGTCTCTTGCCTCTTAGGCAGTTCCAGACTTTTTCCCAGACTCCCATCCTGCTAGCTGTGGCGCACTAGCCCCCTTCAGGCTGTGTTCAGGCAGCCAACCCCAGTCCTCTCCCTGGGATCTGACCTCCAAAGCCTGAGCCTCAGCTCCCAGCCCCCACCCGTCCCGGCGGGTGAGCAAACAAGCCTCTCAGGCTGGTGAGTGCTGGTCCACACCAATTCTTTGTGCAGGAATCTCTCTGCTTTGTCCTCTGCACCCCTGTTGCTGTGCTCTCCCTCTGGGCTCCGAAGCTTCCCCTCACCCCCCACCCCCCGTCTCTGCCCCTGAAGGGGCTTCCTAGTGTGTGGAAACTTTTCCTCCTTCGCAGCTCCCTCCCACTGGTGCAGGTACCATCCCTATTCTTTTGTCTCTGTGTTTTTTTTTTTTTCTTTTGCCCTACCCAGGTACGGGGGGCAGTTTCTTGCCTTTTGGGAAGTCTGAGGTCTTCTGCCAGCGTTCAGTAGGTGTTCTGTAGGAGTTGTTCTGCATGTAGAAGTATTTCTGATGTATTTGTGGGGAGGAAGGCAATCTCCACCTCTTCTCCGCCATCTTGAAGGACCATCCTGCACTCTTCTCTTATGCTTCTTTTACCTTAAAAATTGTTTTCCTTCTTTTTCTTTGTTTCTATTCTTTGGTTTTTTTTTTTTTTTTTTAATTCTCAATGAGAAACTCTGGCTTCAAAAAGAGTGTGATGATGAACTGCTCTAACTAGCATCCAGGCACAGACCTACTCAAATCTGCCATTGAATTGTGGGATGAGGGACAAAACCCCAGTCAACTCTGAGATGCTGGTAGAGATCCATCCAAAGTGAGGATGCTGAGTGAGGACAGGATCATTTCCTACCCCTACTATAAAAATTGGAGGTTTGCTGGCCAGTCCCTACAATGATTGTTACCCTGACTTTTCCCCTTTTGGCGCCTTCTCTGGTACAAGACAACATGGTGATGGAATAGGTCAGACCTAGGGCTCTGACGTCAGACTGCCTATAGCCAATTTCAGCTTTTGCTAATCATGTGACCCTAACAGGGTCATTAAACTTTCCCTGCTTTGATTTCCTTATTTTAGTAATAAAAAAAATAATAGTACCTGTCTCATAGGATTGTTGTGAGAAATAAATGAAATATTGAGTACTTTTCACAAGGTGCCTGGCACACAGTGAGTACTCAAGAAATGCTATCTAATACTCTGTACTTTTGGAGATACATATTTTAGGAATTGTATTTAATAGCTAAGTGTGGCTGGTACAACAGGAAATCCGCAAGTGAAGATGTTGGTTCAGAAGCTCAAGGCTACCAAGGCCAAAGTCTGTGTTATCTCTTGACTTTTTCTTAATGGCTGCTGCAGTGCCAGCCATCACATCCACATTCAGGTAAAAAGAGGAAGGCAAGAGTGAAGGAGGATTAGGCAGTGCCTGCAGTAGGAAAGCAGAGACTTCCTCAGAAATGCTCAGTAGACTCCCACTTATGTTTTATTAGTCACAACTCTGTCTCTTGTGCACCCCTCACTGGAAAGACATGATTTTGGCATCCCAACATATAGAGTAGGGGAGGCAATAGAAAAGAAAGTTGGAATTTATCCTCTATTTTCTGCCACAGTTTCTGGGAATTGAGACACTGATAATAGGGACAGGAGAGATATCGGAGTTAATACGTGGGCTGCCTTGAAAATGAAAAAGGAGTTCTTGTCCGGTAGGGAATTATGTACCTGCATTTTTAGCCCGTTAATGTCTTGGGTCTTTAATTTGGGAGACAGGGAAACAGGGCTGAGGTTTGAGGGGTTTTGTTACTTTTATTCCCTCTACTTTCCTTTAGGTGACAAGCCAGCTTTGTTTTCTTAATGTGAAGTATGGGAAAGTTAAACATTATTTTTTTCAGTCCAGTCACATCAGCCATAGGGTGATTTAAAATGCCTCCAAAATTGTTGCAATCGATTTCTATTCATCTCAGTTGATCTTTTCCTCGGAGTGTGTGTGTGTGTGTGTGTGTGTGTGTGTGTGTGTGTGTGTGTGTGTGTGTGTGTGTGTGTGTGTGTGTGTGTGTGTGTAGCATGAAATTTTTGAAAAATATTTTTCGTTACTATTGAAGTCTAATAATTAAAAAGATTGCTAGGAGTTTACATAATGAACCAGGAGTGTCTAAAATAGAATAATATTACTTAAAATTCTAGAATCCAAAATGCTTAGTCATTTTCATTTAAGTTTAAAATTAAAGCTGAACTTTGAAAACCTTTGTTTAAAAACATAAGCATGTAGAAAAGGATCATTTTAATTCTTTGTACTTAATAGGAAAAAAATAATGAGAGAAAAATGCTGTAAAGTAATTTAAAATAATAGTGATAACAGAGATGCAACCAAATATTTTTTGTTGCCTGTCCAAGGGTTCACCTGCTGGCTTTTGAGGTGAGAACTCTGCAGATCCTCGAACTATGTAGAAAAAGTTTCAAAACACTTCAGTCTGGTAGTTCAGTTAAGCAAATAAGTACATTCAAAGTCTTCATCCTAACATTTGGTACTTGAAAAGCACTAGGATATCAAACCAAAGAACAGTTCACCATCCTTTGCAACATCACATCAATGGCCAACCATCAAAAGGGAAGATCTTCCCACAAATAGAGAGGGTTTGTTACAGTCTCAGCGGGTGCAAACAGTTCTTTCCCAACCAGTTGCTGCCTCCACCATCAGGTTTTAAAACCAGAGCTTTTTGACACATCTTAGTAGCATTATTATTTCACTAAGCAGAAATATACCAAGGTGTTGAAGATGCTATTTTGTTCATCTATTACAGAAACTAAAAAACATACTATTAAAATTTAGGAGCATAGAGGAAAACTTAGCTTAATTAAATGACAATTCATCAGATGCTAGTATAAATTCAGAAAGTGCTTCTTCTGAATTTTTCTGGGATGATAGGTTGTTCATCTCAAGTAATCATAATGACTGCTGTCTTTGAGAGCTTTTCATGTGCCAGGCACTTTATATTCATTACCTCAAATTCTTGCAACCAAGAATTTGAGCTAATGAATTTGTCTCCACATTTCAGGTGAGAAACTGAGTCCAGAGAATTTTAGTAAATAGTCTACTAGGGTGACAGACCTATTAAGTAGCAGGTCATAATTTTCCCCAAGTCTTCCTGACTCTAAAGCCCAATCTATACCATTCTCATGTGATTAGAAACGATGTTTATTATTATTTTGAGAACAAATTTAAATTAGAGGGCTTCCCTGGTGGTGCAGTGGTTAAGAATCTGCCTGCCAATGCAGGGGACAAGGTTCAAGCCCTGGTCCGGGAAGATCCCACATGCTGTGGAGCATCTAAGCCCATGAGCCACAACTAGTCAGCCCACGTGCTGCATCTGCTGAAGCCTGTGCGCTCTACAGCCTGTGCTCCACAACAAGAGAAGCCACTACAATGTGAAGCCCGTGCACTGCAATGAAGAGTAGCCCCCTGCTCGCTGCAACTAGAGAAAGCCCGTGCACAGCAACAAAGACCCAACACAGCCAAAAATAATAAATAAATTTATTTTTTTAAATTTAATTAGAAATAAATAATGGGGGCCACAGTGTCCTTCTGCGGGACAAGGTCAGTTAGCTTAGAATTATGTATTTATTCATGCCCAGTGTTAGGTAGCCTACAAAATTAGCAGAAAGGGGGGAATGAGCTGTGTCCTCCAGTTTCTTTCCCAGACTTGAGTTTCTCCCAGCTTGACCAGGATAAACTTAGGGAGGAAGCTCTCATACCAACACATTTGGTCTGCTTCAAACAATTTCAAAGATTTGGGACAAAAATAAGAGTCGGATTTAGATTCCAGGTTATGGTTGCATAAAGACAGAGGCCTATTTTTTAATTAATTTTTATTTTTTATTGAAATATAGTTGATTTACACTGTTGTGTTAGTTTCAGGTGTACAGCAAAGTGATTCAGTTATATATACATATATATATATATATGTGTGTGTGTGTGTGTATATATATATGCATTTCAGATTCTTTTCCCTTATAGGTTATTACAAAATATTGAGTATAGTTCCCTGTGCTATATAGTAGGTCCTTGTTGGTTATCTATTTTATATATGTGTGTATGTGTTAATCCCAAACTCCTAATTTATCCCTCCCCCACCCCAACCTTTCCCCTTTGGTAACCATAAGTTTGTTTTCTATGTCTGTGGATCTATTTCTGTTTTGTAATTAAGTTCATTTGTATCATTTTTTTAGATTCCACATATAAGTGATATCATATGATATTTGTCTTTCTCTGTCTGTCTTCACTTAGTATGATAATCTCTAGGTCCATCCATGTTGTCGCAAATAGCATTATTTCATTCTTTTTTATGGCTGTGTAACAACATTCCGTTGTATATATATATACCACATCTTCTTTGGTCGATGGACACTTAGGTGCTTCCATGTCTCGGCTATTGTAAATAGTGCTGCTATGAACATTGGGGTGCATGTATCTTTTCGAATTTGAGTTTTCTCCAGATATATGCCCAGGAGTGGGATTGCTGGATCATATGGCAACTCTATTTCTAGTTTTTTGAGGAACCTCCATACTGTTTTCCATAGTAAATTGGCTGCACACCAATTTACATTCCCACCAACAGTGTAAGAGGGTTCCTTTTAGGAGAGAGGGCTTTAGAATGGCCAGAATTTATAGTCTCAGGATAGTATTCTCAGAGGGAATTGCGTGTACCATAAGAGCAGGTGGAAAGAAAGTTCCATGATCATGAATTGATTTCAGTGCTTGTGATCTCAACTTAGTGTACCTCTGGCTGACCATTCATCAGGTTTTATTCCATAAGCATTTACGTAACGAAGTATTTCAAGGAAATGATTATTGAGCTTACAAACAAAATAATCATTTTTAAGGCTGCAGAAAACTTAATTGATGTCTTTCAGGTATAATGACAAATCCTACAGATAAGCTGGGATTTATAATGGAAAGAAAGCACTTCAGTTTAAATGACAGAATTTTTCTTTGTAAATTGGGGCCTATCTTAAGTGTGTTTATAAACCAAATTTCCACACCTTTGGTTTAGACTAAATTCAGGGAATCAGTGAGTGGTTTCACAAAAGAGTAAAATAAAAATTTGACTTAGGTGATCTCAAACCAGTTTTTTCTTTTATCTTTTCTGCTTTCATTCAGGTGTGGATGGATCATAAGCAGGGATCCTGGTGACACCAATACAAATCATATTTCTAAATCTGGAGGTATTATTAACTGTGTTTTCTGTTACTGCAACCCAGCTTTAGACCCGGGACTTTTGAATTAATATAGAACACAAAACAAACGCACTCCCATTAGGGATACACTCCTGCTCGTAGTGGGACTCACCACCTGGCGATCCCTTTGGGCTCTTCATTACCTGACAAAAGAAGATTGGTTTCCTTTGTTGAAAGGTCTGTATTTTATTCTTGAATCATCGTTGGCACACACTGGCTGCAGTCAGAGTAATGTTTTTCCTCAATCTCTGCAGGCTTTAAACACTTCTGCCTCATCTTGGTTCGTCCAGCTCACAATGAATCCCTTCCCATAATTGCTGACTTATTTAGCATCTGTACAATAGCATTCATTTTCTGGCTACTGATTCCCATTTTTCTTTTACACAATCTTAAGAAACATAAAAGGAGACTGCTTTGGCCTTGAATTTTTGGTTGACTAGTGAGTTGGATATTTGATGATGGCTGATTGCTCATGCTGTTTCCCTATAGGTCTGGTTCACATAATCACTCATCCTTGCTTTAGATGGAATCACTCTTGTATTTAAAGATGATTGTCCTGTTTAGGAAATGGTTTTCATTATCGGGATTCGCTATTGCTCCTCTTATTGATCTATTCTTTTTCTATAATAAGATGTGTATTCGTTTTTCCTTTTATCAGTTGTCCTTAAACTGCCTATGATGATAGATCCATCTGGGGGCTTGGGGGGGAAGGTGAGTTCTTTTTTCTCTTTAATAAATGCAGGTGAACCAGTCACTCAGGATTTAAAATTGGTCCTTGTTTTTAAGGACCACCAAGTACAGGTTTATTCACAAGTGTGCAGAATTATCTGGGAAAACTCTTTGGGAGGGATTTTTTTTTTTAAGTGCTAGCAGTTGCACTTAGACGTCCAACAAGAAGCACTAGACAGAATGTCTCCCCCGGGATATGTCCTGCTTCTTCTAAAACCTGTTGTTGGGCCCATTAATACTTTGAACTGCTCAGAACAAAAATGTAATACAAATACCAGGTCGTGATTGTGTCGTTCATGATCCTATTTTTGCAGCTGGAGACTAGAAGTATTTGAGATGAGGTTCAGCTGAGGTTCCCTTACTGGAGAAGAGTTACCTAATCAGGCTTTAAACCACATCAAAGTGTGAGCATGTCAGACAAGGTGACAAGTTCATAGCAAATGTTAAGAAAAGATACAATGTTATGACATCTAGTATAAAATATTATTTTATAAAAAGAGTATGGGGCTTCCCTGGTGGCGCAGTGGTTGGGAGTCCACCTGCCGATGCAGGGGACACGGGTTCGTACCCCGGTCCGGGAAGATCCCACTATGCCGTGGAGCGGCTGGGCCCATGAGCCATGGCCGCTGATCCTGCGCGTCTGGAGCCTGTACTCCGCGACGGGAGAGGCCACAAGAGTGAGAGGCCTGTGTACCGCCAAAAAAAAAAAAAAAGAGTATGATTTTTCCTAGTTCAGTGTCTTTCTGTTTACCTTCTTGATAGAATGTGCCAAAGTTAGGCCTTTGGAACCTGAAAATCAAATTAGGACTCAAGAATCTCCTGAATTCTGTGGCAAACAAAACTCAGCCAACTGAGTTGAGAGAGAGAGAGTATGGGCACAAAAATTGTATGACCATGAGGACAGAACATGCCACACTTGGCTTCCTGATCCAGCTGTTAGAGAACCACCTGACAAGCCGCTGTGTGTACATTCATTTCACCTTTATGGGTCCATGTGGAGATGGTATTAAATAGTGATTGATAGCATACTATCATAGCCAAGTGCAGCTGGTTTGAATTGTAGCTCTACTACGACCTACCTATAGGTCCCTGAGTTACTGTGTGGAACTCAAAGCCTCACTTTTGTCATCTATGAAATGGGAATAAAAATTTTACCTCTATCATGTGATTGTTTTAGATTACACAATCATAGTGCATATACAACCTACAGTACCTCTCCCTGACCAAGTGTTCACTAAAGTTGGTTATTATTTTGTGGTCATCAAAGGATGCAAAACTTCCTTACAAGAAAAGATGATATATACAGGAGTCCCCAGAAAATCATGTATGTTGTATTGCCTTGAAAGGTCATTGTTAACTAGCCACGTTTTGCAGGCATTTGTAAATGTGACCTTTTAGTGTATATTGTTATTCAGGGGTAACTGTCAATAATTCCAGGAAGAAACCTGAGGGGTATGTGGCATGACTCCTGGTGGCTTATTATGAGACTGGTGGTCACCGGGCTCAGAGTTGAGAGAAACTGCTCTTTTTTTCTAGGTTGGTTAGACTTTTGGCCTTTTTCATTATTATTTGCCCCAAATCTTTTGGTGCTTTGGCGGTGAAAGGGGTATTGGTTTTCAGAGGCCACTGGAGTGTGGGTCCAGGGTAACTGGCAGGAGGGGGTAAGTTTTAGGAGGTCCTATGTTACCATTGTGGACTGTGGTGTTCACAGTACAGGGCACTCTTCTTTCACTCTGTATGTGGTTTACCCCACGTTTGATGACTTCTTCATTCCTATATCATCCCTGTGAGCATAAATACAAATAGGTCATAAAGTGTGAATCAGACTTTCCCATAAATAAAAGTCCTCTCAGGATACTAGCCACTTAACCTATGGCTGTTTCCTGAGCTATAATTAATTACCCTCCCACAGGTAGGAACACCACTGATTCAAAAATCCATTGGTTTCCCATATTATCTTTCTCCCTTTATTTTGGTGAAATTCAGGAAATTTTGAAATTAAATCATTTCTGAAGTTGTACATTATCAAATGTCACAGTAAAATTATCTGAATGCCCCCTTTCCATGTGTAGTTTCAATTTCCTGAAGGTAATTTCTCCCTTCTAATTACAAGTACTCCAAGAAGAATTAGTTTGTGCAACTCAGCATGAGAGCAAGTAACTCTCATTTCTTCAGACTGAGTTGAATGCAGGAGGCTTCCTGAATCTGCCTGAATACAACTGCTTAAGCTACAAGATAAGTGTTTCCTGTTCTGTTATTATTATTCTATTTTTAGAGCTAAGGGTCACTAGGGAAATGGTTTCCCAATGGTCAGAACCTTGTGCTTGATATTTCTAAAGGAATTTTGCTCTGGTGATAGGCAACAGGGAAACTTGTGTTGTTTCTTTTCTTTTCTTTTTTTTTTTTCCCTGAAGGATAACATTTAAAATGTGAAAGTTTTAACTGTGTGTTAAATGTTATTTTAAAATTACAAGGTTGAGTTAGACATATTTATCACATCCAAGTGTACTTTTAGGGGTCTTGCTGTTTGCTCATGAAAAAATAAAAACATACATGTTCACTTGAGAGGATTTTGCTTTCCCATGAATAAGGGGCTGGAATGTCTTTCCAGACTGAGCTTTTCTGTTGTTGTTTTCACCCCTCACCCAAGTAACTACACTGGAAAAGGGAATGGAGATTAGCATCGCATTTCAGGCAGAGCTAGAATGTCTTATGTTGAGAGTAGCATTCAGAATTTTCCCTGGACTCATTCTCCTAATTTTCCTGACTGTAGTGCATGGACTCTGTTAAATTTTGTTGTGGATTCATTATTAGCCAGCTAAGGGCCAAATCATGCCAACTGTTTTAGAAGCAAAACTTCTGTGCCTCCTGGGATCCATCACACAACCTCCCTCCCTTTATTCAGAGTTTTGTGCCTTGTCAGGTCCTAAAGTTGGCTCCTAACAAGTGTTGTATCAAAACAAAAATAATTCTGCTTCCATTGTTCTCATATCTTTCAAACTCATGTGGATGGGTTTTAATCCCTTCGTATAAGTTCTTCTATTAATGCAACCTTACAAAACAGTCGAGATCCTATCTTGTCCCTTATGGAAACTTTGAAAATGGCAGTAATATTTCTCTTTTATTTGGAATCTGAGAACATAACAAAAAGGTACAAGAACTCTGTAGTACTTTTCTCTCCCCATCTCCTTCATTTTCAAACCACTAAATAGGAGCTGTGGCTCTTACTTTAGCAAAATGATGTACTGTCTACCACTTACAATGGTTTATTATGCACCAGGAACAAGGTTAAGTACTTGGCATGGCAGTTGACTCTTGAACAACATAGGTTTGAACTGCACAGGTCCGCTTATATGCAGATTATTTTCACTAAATACATAGTACATGATCCGCTGTTGGTTGAATATATGGATGCAGAACCGTGGCTACGGAGGGCCAACTATAAATTATACTCAGACTTTTGACTGCTCAGGGGTTGGCGCCCCTAACCTCCGCATTGTTCAAGGGACAACTATACTTTGATTCAGTTGGTTCAACGAAGTAAAGTAGATATTAACATCCACGTTCTAAGTGGGGAAACTGACACTTTGGGAAGTCAATTTCACATACCTAGAAAATGAAGGAACCATAATCTGATCACTGGGCCCCCTCTCATTAGGAGGCCACCCTCAAAAACACGTATATGCTGAGTGTGATAGGAAAATGTAGTATCAAGTGAAGCAGTGTGCAGCTTCATCATTGAAAATTAGCTATAAAGATACCACGTTCTCCCTCTGCCTGGGAGATACCAGTGTGCATACATGCCCATACGAGGGGGTACAGAGATTACCACATGCCCCGTCACACTTCTAGGAAGGTAGCATGTCATTGTCTCTCCTCCTCCAAATGTTCGGACCCATCATTTGCAAATATCCTTCTAAAATGAAGGTGACAGATGAGAAGCAAAGAAAATAACTACACAAGATGCATGATAAGTTGCCGTATTTCCTAGTTAAGTAAAAAAATTGTCACACCTCACATTCAAGACTGAATTGAATAAGTATCCTGATTAGAGAATTTCATGCATGCACCCAGTCAAATGCCTTTAGTAAATAACATGTTCTTTGAAAGAGAACAAAAGACTGTGTATATGTACTTGGATTTGTTTTCTGTGTGTTTATTAGTATTGCAGTTCCTTGATGAAAGTATCTCCCATTCAGTAGTGTCTTTGTGATCTTCAGTGCCAACAGCCATAAGAAATAGGTATCCAATAATTTAATAACTATTTATTGCAAATTAAGACACTCCCATAGTTTTCTGTGCCTGGGTACCCACTTTTGGGCTCTGTACCACATCCTCTTCCTTTGAGAACACTGAAAATGAAGACTTGGTTTCAGTTGAGACTTTTTCTGTATCCCACACATCCATCCAAAATGGTTAACATTGCTAAGTTCTTTGTTAAATTAAAATCAAGTGCCTGGCTAAACAACTGAACAAGGAATGTTCAAGAGCCCTTCAGTTTTGATTTTAGCTTGTTGTAATTTTCTTATGATGATGCAAGAGTCTACACGAAGGATGACAGGGCCAGAATTGGGAGCCATTTTGCTGAGGAAACTGGAAATCTTCACCCTTTTAAAAACTTACACTGACTAATATCACATTATTTCTCAAATTAAAGGTTACATTTTCTGCCTCCCTGAGACTAATGTCACTTCTCCAAGTTGAGAACAAGAGCGGCATTTGGCATTTGTTTATCCCAAACCCAAATCGCTGACCCTTTGTTTTTAGTACTTTGCCCTTCTGCTTTTGCTTTTTTAATTTGCTTGTGACTCTCTGCTTCCCCCATCTTTTTTTTTTTTTGGTACAATGATTCTTACCTTGTCTTTCCCCAGTCCGTTTCTGACCTGGAGAGACGTGCAGCATGTTATTGTAAGGACTTCCCGTGCAGGACATTTGAACGCTAATGACTGGAAAACCAATGCTGCTGGTTTTAAGGGTGAGAACTTCTTTCATATTTTGTCACAGGCAAAATATTTTTATTTTTCCCCCATTTTAAATGGAGAGCAGGAAATAGAACCCATCCAAAGAAACTTTAAATTTTGTACTGACACAGGAAGAGCTTGACCTCTTCGTAGGAAAAAAAAAAAGGCAGATTCCTTTTCTTTTTTCTTTTTAAATTAAAACAACACATTTAAGGCAGATTTCCTTGGCTTCCCACATCATAGGTCAGTTTCTTTAAAGGTAACCAACTTCCAAGTATTGTCGACCTATGGGGCTCCTCATTAGTTTATTCTTTGCTGTCATTTATTATCTGAGTGGTATTTGTAACAATGTATTTAAAACTTCCTTACCTTCTGGAGTGATTACTTCCAGTTAATAATAGCTGGTATCTTTTGTTCGATTGAGGGTAACACTGTTAGTTGCTAGGCTATGCTTTTCTACATATTTTGTTTTTGTTGTTTGTTTTTCAAACCTTCCACAAACAGAAAAACAGGCATAATTCTAAGACATTACTTTACATAAACTAAAAGTTCTTATGAAGCTTTATAATGTGCAGTCTTAGGCAAGTGTGCACAGGATATAATAAGTGCTGACTATTTTTCCCATGGCTGATAGGGATTCTAGTTCCCTCAAACTATCTTACTAATGGTAGCCATTTTGTTTATTGTCATCCATAACATATGCTATAATCAAAAGAAAATAATTATATAAAGCAGATGTCCTATAGTGTAGTATCTTTACTCAGGTTTCAGATAATCTAAATTTTAATCCATTAATTTAAGTTACAACAAAGATTACTTTTTGTTGTATCTGCAGACTTAAGTGTACTCCCAAATAATCTTTGTATATATCCCTATGGATGAAAAACAGTATTCTGTAACATAAGGAATATCTACTTAAAAATTATGGTTCTGGTCCTCAGATCATTGGTAATAAGCTGAATAATCCTGGGCAAGTCATTTAATTTTTCTGGGCCCTAACTTCCCCAACTTAAACAATTTAGAAGCTGAATAATATTATCTACATAGGCTATCTTACATATGATTTTAATATATCCTTAGTGTATTATACCCAATGTATATAAATATTCATGCTGAAAATGTAAAGTGTAATTTTAAAAATTATTTGCAAGCAGCTTACTAATCATGCTTTGCCAAAACCTGTCAATATGCCAGGGAACCAGCGCCATATAAAAGAGTTCTTTGATTAACATCTTCACTGAAGACTTCACTTTTAGAAAAAAAGAATGTCCCTCTGCTTTTGAGTATTATCAAATACCTTTCTGTGCTTGTAAACTATATAATGCAGCAGTGTTCAAAGAGCTTTTAATCTAAAGCATTGTAAATACCTATTGGGATCACATTTTCTGAAGCCCAAATCAAGACACTTAGTTCCAGAATAGCAAATGTTATGTGCAGCATCAAAAATATTTGAAATTTCAATTGTTCTAGAAAATCCAGGATGTAATTTGCCATATGTATGTTTCCTTTTGATTAGCTTCCCCATGCTTCCAGCCCCGACTATATAAATCCAGGCAGCCAAGGGGTTGGGTTTGGGGAGGGGGGAAGAAGGGATCAAAACACTGGCTGGTTCAACACTACAATGAACTTCTTAGTAGAAGGTTCACAGACTAAGTACATTGACCTCAATGAAGCTGAGGAATCAACTTTAACCCAAATAAAAGTCTTAGTTTTACTTACTCCTTTTTGGCAACTTAAAAAGAACAAATGGTTCTAATAAAAAATGCAACTCTTTTGAAAACCTCTGTTGGTTTTGGAGAGGGGGAAGCCGAGGATTTAAACTAAATCACCAGATCCAAACCTGAGTCTGAAGGGGGCCATACACTGCTTCTGGCAGGGAGGAAAGAGCATTTTACTATTGCACGTGGCAATATTTAGTATAATATTTCACTCTTCTCTTAGATTGCTGCCAAGAGTAACAATTAAAGTTCACTTTTTCATAGATGAATTACCCTGAACCGTCTGGACTCCCAGTGGAATTGTTTTGTAATTTTGTTGATGGCAAGCCCCATATTTCATCTAAACATGATCATAATAAGAAGGATTTTTTAAGAGTTATTTTCTTCCCTACTCGAAGCATTCCCATCCCTTCCCTAGCGTCCCACAAATAAAAGTGATTAAGGCAGAGGCTAGCAGGAGAAGTGACATGCTTCCGGGAAGGAGAGAATGCAGGTCACTAGGACTGGAAAAAGATGGGCTGACTTTTTATGGAATAAGATCTGAACGAACAAAAAATAGTGAAGGCTTGGAATAGGTTCATGCAATGAGAGCTCATATTTTAAATTAGGTCAGCCAGCTTTTGCAGGCCTTGCTTAGCGGGAACACATGGCCAAATGTTTCTCCTTAGGAGAAAACGGAAGTTGCCTGCAAGCAGAAGCCTGCAGCCCTGGGTGCACTCCCTCTTACCACTTGGTTTAGTCCTAACGCTGAGTGAGATGTAGGTATGAAACAAATCTGAAAACACCTGTGCTTCCCTGGGCTTGCTGTTGTGCCCTCATGTTGAGCGATTTAACTTGTCTGAAGAGTGGGTTTTTGTTTTTTTTTGAAACCACCAGAATTTCATAAATTGTTTGGCAGGTACTCTTCTGCAGTGGGGCCGTCAGTATGAACATGTGAATTTCCTTCTCATCAGGTAAAGCAGAAGCAGCTCAGAGTAGCAACCAGTTAGGTTTTGGGGTCTTGCCATCAATAGACTTGGTAGTCTTAGTTCTCACTGATAACTTTGGAGAAGCCAACACCCTACAGATCAGTCTTTCCCCAAACCCTGCCAAGTGCATTTCACACAATGTCCTTACATTTCTTCAGACCTACCCATGTGTGGTCCATCCAAAGCAGAGAACAGAGCCAGATGTTATAGGAACTAGACTGGTGTGGGTCTCCTCTCAAGACAGACTTGAACCACTCTTACCCACATGTGTTATGGGCCTGGATTCCTGGCTCCTGGAAGGGGATTCCCTCCAGAAGCAGCTGCTGGCTTCTCGTTGGCTGCACGGACAGATTGCATTCAGGCGAGGAAGTTGCCCTTGAAGGACTGGCTCCTCTGTGTGTTTCTCTGAGAGCGGAGTTGCATACTGATGAGCTGGGTGCAGAGAACTTTCTTCCCCTTTCTCTGTGCTCTCCTTATGGTCGCACTCTATAAACGATCCTATATTGAGATCAGTTCACAGTAAAGCCAGCCCCAAAGCTGGAAGCCACTCATCAACATTTTTATGCTAATGGTACCTTCATTTTTAACAATGTTAATTGAACTAAGATGATTCTGTCTTGATGCTTCTTCAATAATAATAATAATCTCTTAGAGTTAAAATATCTTGCAGAAGATTTGTTTTTCAAAATAAACATAATCCAATGAATGCACACCTATGGAAACGAACTAGATGTTATTTAGATTTGTTCATCCTGTGAATAATCCTAGCTAAATTTCAGACACCTTTTGACTTTAAACCTCCTCCAGAGATAGTTTCTTTAATAATAAATATCATGCATCTAGCAAAGAATCTGAGATTATGCATGAGAATAGGAAAGTATTGTATGAGACCACATGAACAGATGTGGTATTTGCCACTACAGAACTAAAATCCAAATTCCAGTATTTTGCTACTGAGCAACATTTGCAGTGCCTGGAGACGACTTTGGCATTAAATTGTTTGTTTGGGGGTTTCTTCAATATTACTTCTTTCTCCTTTTTTTCCCCTTTGCTCTTACGATAAGTCTTTCCTATTTTTTTCTTTTCTACTGTTTTTAATACCCCCCTCGTGCTCCTTAAAATGTACAAACCAGCTGTAGAATTGAGGGTTTTCCCCATCAGGGTGGTTCTCTTCAAGGAATTTAAGTTATGCAGTCTCTTCATTCATTTATTCACAAATATTTCCTGCGCATCTTCAGCAGGCCAGCCCAACACATGCTGAATGAAGTGCAACCAAAGAGGAGAATTAGAAGGAAACGTCTGGGACCCCATGACTTTGCCTGCTCTGATCTGACTGTGCTATGATTTACCCACAGAACAGAAATTTACACTGCACTTTTTTATCCCTTCACTCAAGCCCAGCCCATCTGCCAGGTTCATGTTTATAAAAGTATCAATGATCCTTCTCTCATCATCTAAAATGCAGCCCAGCCTGAGCAGCAGAAGGCATCTAATGAGAGAATCTCTCTTGTGGAGTGCCATTTACATTTTGACCAGCTCTGTTTGTACCTATAGAGTATATGGATCCTAGAGCCATGCAGAGGACTTGACTTCTGCATTCTTCTAGAATCCATGGCTCACAGCCTTTCAGGAAGAACGTGACTCTTTGTTATGAGCCCCTCCCTCCTACTGCTTTAATCTGAAGACCCTGCAGATTTCCCCTTTCTCCCCCAGCCTCCTGGGCTGTGCTCACTGAATCTTTCCCCCATGTCCTTATCTCTGGTTTGCGGATGCAGTTATGAGAAGTATAATTGAATGCATGCAACATCGGTGCTGTAGTTTTTTCAAAGTGTCTGTATTTGGATATGATGACTTGATATTTTACAGTTAAACTCTCTTAAATCTAGGAACAGGAATAGACGTCAGATAATAAATTAGGAACTTCTGTCATCTTTACTAGGCGAAAGAATGAAAAAAATGTCATTGAAAATCAAAAATGACAACTAAGTGAGCGAGGTTACCACGCCTTCCATTTCACTGCCCTCCCAGACTATGTAAGTCTCTTTTTTTCTACCAGCATGTTGCTGAAACCTCCCCATCCTCCACTGACTCTTTCTTTGACCACAACTAAACTACTAGATTTTTTTTTAATTTCTAACTGATTTCCCACCATGGGGAAAACAATTGACAGTCTAACATGACTTCTTAGCCTCAAAGGCCCTTAACTTTTAATAACCTTTATTACTTTTAATTGCCGTCATTTTATTTCCACTGTTAGGGCTGGTAATTTTAAGATGTTCCAATATATTTTTAATACCTACCTGTCTTGCTTTCAGTTTTAACACTTATTAAAAAGCATTAGATGTGCTGAAACCATTAAGCATGCCATGTGTTGAACTGAAACTAAAGGTTTTGAAATGTGGTGTTTTTATTTTTTATTTTTGAGTATATAAAGTGATATCTGATGTGTTACCATTTAAAAGGGTAAAGCTATATTGTATTTTATTATGTCACTGTACAAATAATATCTTATCTTTGCCACCTAGCATGCTGATGTGATGTTGGTAGCTATGATTAAAGCTACATAATGTACCTTAATTGGAAATCTGCACATCATGTTTTCAAAGAAAGGTCAAAGTGAAACATTATTCATCTGGTCAGTGTCAGAGGGGGTATTTGAATCAGATGCCTGACTTCAGTCCTGATCCTATTTTCAGAAATAAGGCATTTAGTTTTTCTCTTAAAATGCAGAGAGGGATGTAAGTACATTTGATCCTACCTAATAAAATTTGCTCCCTAGAAACACCACCTGATTTTCTTTCAAGATTCTATGTTTATTCCATTGTATTCTATGAACTCCTATTCATTTATTAACTTAAAACCTTTCATTTTTGCATTCATTGATCACTGAATATATGAGCTTACCTTCTTGCTCATTTATAAAAAAAAGATATGAATCACACTTAATTTAGGGATTTTACGTTTATTCTTTTGTCTGGTGGATGATTTACCTAAATATCTACCTGGGAACAGCAATATAGAAGCCCTGACAGCAGTCTGCTTGGTCATTGCTTAATCTGGAGTCTTGTATCCAAAATGTCTACTTGCCCCATAAGAGTGTTCTATTCATACCTACTAAATATGTGAGATTTTAAAATATTTTCTGCAAATGAAAAATGTTATTTTCTCTGCACTGGTCTTTGAATGGTAGTGTTAGGTTTGTTAGACTTTGGGGGTGTTTTGTTCTGTTTTTTCATCCCTAAATACAAAAGTTTTAAATGCATGTGGTTTCACACTTAAAATCCATCTTCAAAATAGAATTAAAACAATGGTTGTACTGTATGACTATTATCTCTTTACAAAACATAATTAGTTAATGGAGGGAATTATGTTTGGAGTAGTTTTGTGGCTTTGCCACAATCTTAAGAACTTTATTCTAGTAGAATCTGTTATTGATATTTTCTTTGGCCTTTGAGGAAACCAATTAAAATTTTTGTATCTTGGGTTTTTAGAATGTGGGTAACAAATACCAAACATAATGAGAAGTCTGAGTTGAAAGAGAAGTGCTTTGAAATTGCAAAATACCAAACTTAAAAAGAGCCTTGACAAAGAAAAGAGTCTTAAAAGTGTATTTTCATATGTCACAGCTTTCTACTGTGAAATAAGGATAAAGATATGAAACTATGTTGTGAATTAGAGTGCTATTTTGCGATTGAAATTAATTAAATTACCTGAGTGGGCAAGAGAAAATGTATTACTTTGTAATGAAGTTATCACAATATGTCTTCATACCTTTTATCCCATAATCGCATATCAATGACTATACTATAATCATATATAAACCAACTAAAATTCTGTTTTGCAAATTAATATTAATGTTTAAGTATCAACTTGACTTCAACCTGCTAAATTTTGAAAGTTGTAATTAATTATTTCAACATAGAACTAATGACAAAAAATCTGAACTGACTACAGCTATCAATGTCCTATCAACTCTTTAATCATTAATATACAGTATAAAAGCTATAAGCTTAAAATATGATTTTTAACAATATGCAAAATTTGTATACTTAAGAGACAGTTGATGTCTCTTTTTGTGTAATCACCTGATGAAACTCGATTTTGCTAATTCTAATGAGGCTGGACTTCCTTAGGTATTTTTTAAACTCTTCTTTCAGCAAATGAGTTTGGCTATCCTTCATGATAGCAAAGCTTGATACTTTGTGGTTACAATTGATATTTCAGGCAAAGATAAAAATCATCAAGCCCTAAACCCCATAATTACAAAGGGTGGTCAACGAGGCCAATGTTGTTTGTTTTCAGGCCAAAAGTGTATTGGAACTATAAATAACGAAATGGAGTTCTTTGAGTCTCTAATAATTGGATTCTGAATGCAGTTCCAAAATAAGATGCTCCCAAAAGATTTAAGACAAGACAGTCTTATCAGAATACACATACAAGGAGATTGGTTCAAGATGGCAGAGTAGAAGGACGTGTGCTCACTCCCTCTTGTGAGAGCACCAGAATCACAACTAACTGCTGAACAATCATCGACAGGAAGATACTGGAACTCACCAAAAAAGATATCCCACATCTAATGACAAAGGAGAAGCCAAAGTGAGATGGTAGGAGGGGCTTAATCACAATAAAATCAAATCCCATAACCACTGGGTGGGTGACTCACAAACTGGAGAACAATTATTCCACAGAAGTCCACCCACTGGAGTGAGGGTTCTGAGCCCCACGTCAGGCTCCCCAACCTGGGGGACCAGCAACGGGAGGAGGAATTCCCAGAGAATCAAACTTTGAAGGCTAGTTGGGTTTGATTGCAGGACTTCGACAGGATTGGGGGAAACAGAGACTGAACTCTTGGAGGGCACACACAAAGTAGGTGCATCAGGACCCAGGGGAAGGAGCAGTGACCCCATAGGAGACTGAACCAGACCTACCTGCTAATGTTGGTGGGTCTCCTGCAGAGATGGGGGGTGGTTGTGGCTCACCGTGGGGACAAGGACACTGGTAGCACAAGTTCTGGGAAGTACTCCTTGGCATCAGCCCTCCCGGAGCCCGCCATCAGCCCCACCTAAGAGCCTGTAGCCTCCAGTGCAGGGTTGCCTCAGGCCAAACAACCAACAGGGAGGGAACTCAGCCCCACCCATAAGCAGACAAGTGGATTAAAGTTTTACTGAGCTCTGCCCACAGGAGCAACACCCAGCTCTACCCACCACTGTTGCCTCCCATCAGGAAGCTTGCACAAGCCTCTTAGATAGCCTCATCCACCAGAGGTCAGACAGCAGAAGCAAGAAGAGCTATAATCCTGCAGCCTGTGGAACGAAAACCACATTCACAGAAAGATAGACAAGATGAAAAGGCAGAGGGCTATGTACCAGATGAAGGAACAATATAAAACCCCAGAAAAACAACTAAATAAAGTGGAGAGGCAACCTTCCAGAAAAAGAATTCAGAATAATGATAGTGAAGATGATCCAGGACCTTGGAAAAAGATTGGAGGCAAAGATCGAGAAGATGCAAGAAATGTTTAACAAAGACCTAGAAGAATTAAAGAACAAACGAACAGAGATGAACAATACTATAACTGAAATGAAAACTGCACTAGAAGGAATCAATAGCAGAATAACTGAGGCAGAAGAACGGATAAGTGACCTGGAAGACAGAATGGTGGAATTCACTGCCGTGGAACAGAATAAAGAAAAAAGAATGAAAAGAAATGAAGACAGCCTAAGAGTTCTGGGACAACATTAAACACACCAACATTCGCATTACAAGGGTCCCAGAAGGAGAAGAGAGAGAGAAAGGACCGAAGAAAATATTTGAAGAGATTATAGTTGAAAACTTCCCTATCATAGGAAACGAAATAGCTACCCAAGTCCAGGAAGCACAGAGAGTCCTAGGCAGGATAAACCCAAGGAGAAACACGCTGAGACATATACTAATCAAACTGACAAAAATTACAGATAGGGAAAAATTATTACAAGCAACAAAGGAAAAACAACAAATAACATACAAGGGAATGCCCCTAAGGTTAACAGCTGATTTCTCAGCAGAAACTCTACAAGCCAGAAGGGAGTGGCATGACATATTTGAAGTGGTGGAAGGGAAGAACCTACAACCAAGATTACTCTACCTGGCAAGGATCTCATTCAGATTTGATGGAGAAATCAAAAAGCTTTACAGACAAGCAAAAGCTAAGAGGATTCAGCACCACCAAACCAGTTCTACAGCAAATGCTACAGGAACTTCCCTAAGTGGGAAACACAAGAGAAGAAAAGGACCTACAAAAACAAACTCAGAATAGTTAAAAATGGTCATAGGAACATACATACCAATAATTACCTTAAATGTGAATGGATTAAATGCTCCAACCAAAAGACACAGGCTCGCTGAATGAATACAAAACAAGACACGGATATATGCTGTCTACAAGTGACCCACTTCAGACCTGAGGACACATACAGACTGAAAGTGAGGGGATGGAAAAAGATAGTCCATGCAAATGGAAATCAAAAGAAAGCTGGAGTAGCAATACTCATGTCAGATAAAATAGACTTTAAAATAAAGAATGTTACAAGAGACAAGGAAGGACACTGCATAATGATCAAGGGATCAATCCAAGAAGAAGCTATAACAATTATAAATATATATGCACCCAACATAGGAGCACCTCAATACATAAGGCAACTGCTAACAGCTATAAAAGAGGAAATCGACAGTAACATAATAATAGTGGGGGACTTTAACACCTCACTTACACCAATGGACAGATCATCCAAACAGAAAATTAATAAGGAAACACAAGCTTTAAATGACACAATAGACCAGATAGATTTAATTGATATTTATAGGACATTCCATGTAAAAACAGCAAATTACACTATCTTCTCAAGGGCACATGGAACATTCTCCAGGATAGATCACATCTTGGTTCACAAATCAAGCCTCGGTAAATTTAAGAAAATTGAAATCATATCAAGCATCTTTTCCTACCACAACACTATGAGACTAGATATCAATTACAGGGAAAAAATGTAAAAACACAAACACATGGAGGCTAAACAATATGTTACTAAATAACCAAGAGATCACTGAAGAAATCAAAGAGGAAATCAAAAAATACCTAGAGACAAATGACAATGAAAACACGACGATGCACAACCTATGGGATGCAGCAAAAGCAGTTCTAAGAGGGTAGTTTATAGCAATACAATCCTACCTCAAGAAACAAGAAAAATCTCAAACAATCTAACCTTACACCTAAAGGAACTAGAGAAAGAAAAACAAACAAACCCAAAGTTAGTAGAAGGAAAGAAATCATAAAGATAAGAGCAGAAATAAATGAAATAGAAACAAAGAAAACTGTAGCAAAGATCAATAAAACTAAAAGCTAGTTCTTTGAGAATATAAACAAAATTGATAAACCTTTAGCCAGACAGAAAAAGAGGGAGAGGACTCAAATCAATAAAATTAGAAATGAAAAAGGAGCAGATAAAACAGACACTGCAGAAATACAAAGCATCATAAGAGACTACTACAAGCAACACTATACCAATAAAATAGACAACCTGGAAGAAGTGGACAAATTCTTAGAATTTGGTTATTCTTACGAAGGTATAGCCTTCCAAGACTGAACCACGAAGAAATAGAAAATATCAACAGACCAATCACAAGTAATGAAATTGAAACTGTGATTAAAAATCTTTCAACAAACAAAAGTCCAGGAACAGATGGCTTCACAGGTGAATTCTATCAAACATTTAGAGAAGAGCTAACACCCATCCTTCTGAAACTCTTCCAAAAAACTGCAGAGGAAGGAGCACTCCCAAACTCATTCTACGAGGCCACCATCACCCTGATGCCAAAACCAGACAAAGACACTACAAAAAAAAATTACAGACCAATATCACTGATGAATATAGATGCAAAAATCCTCAACAAAGTACTAGGAAACAGAATCCAACAGCACGGTAAAAGGATCATGCACCATGATCAAGTGGGATTTATCCCAGGAATGCAAGGATTCTTCAATATATGCAAATCCATCAATGTGATACACTATATTAACAAATTGATGAATAAAAACCATATGATCATCTCATTAGATTCAGAAGAAGCTTTTGACAAAATTCAACACCCATTTATGATAAAAACTCTCCAGAAAGTGGGCATAGAGGGAACCTACCTCAACATAATAAAGGCCATACACGACAAACCCACAGCAAACATCATTCTCAATGGTGAAAAACTGAAAGCATTTCCTCTAAGATCAGGAAAAAGACAAGGATGTCCACTCCTGCCACTGTCATTCAACATAGTTTTGGAAGTCCTAGCCACGACAATCAGAGAAGAAAAAGAAATAAAAGGAATACAAATTGGAAAAGAAGAAGTAAAACTGTCACTATTTGCAGATGACATGATACGATATATAGAGAATCCTGAAGATGCTACCAGAAAACTACCAGAGCTAATCAATGAATTTGGTAAAGTTGCAGGATACAAAATTAATGCACAGAAATCTCTTGCATTCCTATATACTAAGAATGAAAAATCAGAAAGAGAAATTAAGGAAACAATCACATTCACCATTGCAACAAAAAGAATAAAATACCTAGGAATAAACCTACCTAAGGAGGTAAAAGCCCTGTACTCAGAAAACTATAAGACACTGATGAAAGAAATCAAAGATGACACAAACAGATGGAGAGATATACCATGTTCACGGATTGGAAGAATCAGTATTGTGAAAATGACTATACTACCTAAAGCAATCTACAGATTCAATGCAATCCCTATCAAATTACTAACGACTTTTTTTTTACAGATCTAGAAGAAAAAATCTTAAAATTTGTGTGGAGACACAAAAGACCCTGAATAGTCAAAGCAATCTTGAGGGAAAAAAACAGAGCTGGAGGAATCAGACTCCCTCACCTCAGACTATACTACAAAGTATAGTAATCAAGATAGTATGGCACTGGCACAAAAACAGAAATATAGATCAATGGAACAGGATAGAAAGCCCAGAGATAAACCCATGCACCTATGGTCAACTCATCTATGACAAAGGAGGGAAGGATATACAATGGAGAAAAGACAGTCTCTTCAATAAGTGGTGCTCGGAAAACTGGACAGCTACATGTAAAAGAATGGAATTAGAACACTTCCTAACACCATACACAAAAATAAACTCAAAATGGATTAAAGACCTAAATGTAAGAATGGACACTATAACACTCTTAGAGGAAAACATAGTAAGAACACTCTGTGACTTAAATCACAGCAAGACCTTTTTTGACCCACCTGCTAGAGTAATGGAAATAAAAACAAAAATAAACAAATGGGACCTAATGATACTTAAAAGCTTTTGCACAGCAAAGGAAACTACAAACAAGCTGAAATAACAACCCTCAGAATGGGCGAAAATATTTGCAAGTGAATTAACAAAGGATAATCTCCAAAATATATAAACAGCTCATGCAGCTCAATATTAAAAAAAAAAAAAAACCCAATCAAAAAATGGGCAGAAGACCTAAACAGACATTTCTCCAAAGAAGACATACAGATGGCCAAGAGGCACATGAAAAGATGCTCAACATCACTAATTATTAGAGAAATGTGAATCAAAACCACAGTGAGGTATCACCTCACACCACTCAGAATGGCCATAATTAAAGAGTCTACAAGTAACAAATTCTGGAGAGGGTGTGGAGAAAAGGGAACCCTGCTACACTGTTGGTGGGAATGTAAATTGATACAGCCACTATGGAGAACAGTATGGAGGTTCCTTAAAAAACTAAAATAGAATTTCTGTATGAATCAGCAATCCCACTACTGGGCATATACCCAGACAAAACCATAATTCAAAGACATATGCACCCCAATATTCATTGCAGCACTATTTACAATAGCCAGGTCAGGAAGCAACCTAAATGCCCATCAGCAAGCGAATGGTTAAAGAAGTTGTGGTACATATATACAATGGAATATTACTCAGCCACAAAAAGGAACGAAATTGGGTCATCTGTAGAGAAGTGGATGGATTTAGATACTGTCATACAGAATGAAGTAAGTCAGAAAGAGAAAAACAGTTGTCATATATTAATGCATATATGTGGAATCTAGGAAAATGGTACAGATGAATTGGTTTGCAAGGCAGAAATAGAGACACAGATGCAGAGAACAAACGTATGGACACCAAGGGGGAAAAGCCAGGGGAAGAGTGGGGTGGGGATGAATTAGGAGATTGGGATTGACATATATACATTAATATGTATAAAAGAGATAACTAATAAGAACCTGCTGTATAAAAAGACAAAATTAAATTAAATTTTAAAAAAGAAAAAACATGCAGAATCTAGCAGAGAACCTAAAAAATATATATATATATACATACATACACATACAGACACATTTTCATACAGAAGCCTTTTTGTTTTAAATAAACAAAACCTCTTGTTTGAGGTTTTGTTTATTTAAAACAAAAATCTCACTCTGCCTAGTGGTTTGGAGCATGGACCCCAAAGTCAAATAACTTGGGATTGAATCCCAGCTTTGTAAACAAATAAATAGTACATCTGGGAATCCACATACATTCTTAACTTCATTGGACTGAGTTTACATATAATAAAAAGCACCATTTTAAGTGTACAAATGTATATGTCTGTGTAAACATCACCGCAATCAAGGTACAGAACATTTCCATCACCCCACAAAGTTCTTTTGTGCTCTTTTTCATCCCTTATCCCACCCCGCAACCCCGCCCTTTGCAACCAGTTGATTTTGTCACTATAGATTAGATTGTCTTTTGTAGACTTTCATGTAAATAGAATTATTTGAAACTGGCTTCTTTCCCTCCATATATTTTTTGAGGTTCATCCATGTCACTAAGTATATGAGGAGTTTATTCCATTTTATTACTAAGTAGTATTCCACTATATATATAGGAATGTACCATAATTTGTATCATCATTCACTTTTTCATGGATAATTTTATTTTTATTTTTTATTGAGGTATAGTTGATGTACAATATTATATAAGTTACAGGTGTACAACATAGTTATTCACGATTTTTAAAAGCTATACTCCATTTATAATTATTATAAAATATTGGCTACATTCCCTGTGTTGTACAATATATCCTTGTAGCTTATTTATTTCATACATAGTAGTTTGTACCTCTTAATTCCCTACCCCTATCTTACCTCTCCCTCTTTCTCTCCCCCCACTGGTAACTTCTACTTTGTTCTCTATATCTGTGAAACTGTTCTTTTTTGTTATATCCACTAGTTTGTTTTAATTTTTAGGTTCCACATGTAAGTTATACAGTATTTGTCTTTTCTCTGACTTATTTCACTTAGCGTAATACCCTCCTGGTCCGTCCATGTTGTTGCAAATGGCAAAATTTTATTCTTTTTATGGCTGAGTAGTATTCTACTGTATATATGTACCACATATTCTTAATCCATTCATCTATTGCTGGACACTTAGGTTACTTCCATATCTTGACAATTGTAATACTGCTGCTATGAACATTAGGGTACATATATCTTTTTGAATTAGTGGTTTGGTTTTTTTGGATATGTACTCAAGAGTGGAATTACTCATATGATAGTTCTATTTTTAGTGTTTTGAGGAACCTCCATACTGTTTTCCACGGTGGCTGCACCAATTTACATTCCCACCAACAGTGTACGAAGGTTCCCCTTCTCCTGGACTATTTTATTGTTTCCAGTTTGGTTGTTATGAGTAAAGCTGGTATGAATATTCATGGATAAGTCTCTGTGTGGACAAATTACAACTTTTTAAACATTACACAGTCCAAAAGACCTAATTTAAACAGAGGCTTTGAGGAGTAAGGGAATGGTCCAAATGCTAGCCAGATATAGAGCATTTCAGGCCAGGCATACAGCAGATACAAAGACTCAGTCAAGGAAAAGCTAGGAGGCCATCCATCCTAGCTGGAGTGTGTGGCAAAGGGAAGAATGAGGAAAACAGTATCATATACAGAATTGAGCACAGTTCTTCCTTCATAGCAGACACTCAGGGAACACGATCATCTACATGTTATGCATCATTCTCATACAACATTTAATGTTGAGTTAATAAACAGTTAATATTCTGTTAGAATTTTTGTATGATAAAAATGAAGCACATATATGTATATATATATACATATATATATATATATATATGCATAGATTTGTGGCCATTAAAATGCTGTGTGTAGCTTAGGAATGAAATGAGCTCCACTCTCCCTTGCAAATATGACTCTCCTTTATATTCACGTGTTTCTTGTAATACTTCTGTCCCCCTCTCTGTAGTTTACTTTATCTAATTTGGGTTCTTATTTCCATTTGCCAGTGATTTTAGTTGATGATTCTGGATAAAGGGTTAACTTCCTTATTTGTTATTTCTCTGCTTTTCTAGAAGACTACTTGGATTTCAAGAAACAATAGATGGGCTGGAATGTTTTGAAAAAAGCATAATCTGCTGATCATGAATGATTTGTTAATGTCATGTACATAACATAGATGAGAAGCATAGATAAATATAATGAGGGTGGAAGGTGTTTGAGAACCTTAGAGTTACTCCTGGGAACCAAAACTTGTCTGAAATAGTTTTTAGAGTAGTTAGTCTAAACAGATGTATTATTTTTTCTTTGCATCTCTTGGAGGATTGGGGATTAAAACTGGATGAGACAGCTGTGGTGAAAGCAATGGTCAGGGTAAGGGAGAAGACAGAGGGCCCAGTGTGCAAAAAGGATGGGTATGATGTGATGAGGGAAGTAATTCAGAAGAAACTGAGAGTAATGCTACCTGATTCCTAGAGTTAAGAGTTCTTATTTGATCTGAAAAACATGTTGGGGCTACTGCATTGATTTGAGAAAGTGAGTTGGAAAATAGTAATGACTATCAAGCAAGTCGATTCCAGTTGCTTTGATGTTAGAGTTTTCTTTTTTAAGCTGATGATATAAATCCATGGGTCCTGTGATATGTGCTACAAAATGACACGCACAGTAGAAACTGACTTGCTAAAATGGATGAAAATGCTCTTGCAGTGATCATTTTCTATCATCTTAGCATGCAATTGTATATTCCTGACCTCAAGGGCTGTGACATTCAGTGAAATTTTTTATCATCTCTCGGTCGCCTTCTAAATGAGGAGAGTTATAGCGCTGGTGTTATATAATCATCTTGCTAAATTCTTTTTCTTAAAAAAAGAAGACAAAGAAATGCTTTTTGAAATGGGTCTTTAATAAATCCAGGACAAAGGGTGTGGTGATGAGATCGCTTCTTGAAAAGTGTCAAGCCAGAAATTGTACTTTGAGAAGACTTCACAAATTTCCTTTGACCCAAGTCTTTTTGTTGCTTATTATTGTTCACCATGACCTTCAGAAAGCCACTTAACTTCCAATATTTGAATTATTTTCATGTATAGTTGTGGTCTTTGTATTTGCCATGTCAATTTTCAGAGACTTAAAGAAAGCAAGTGACATAATTCTGGTTAGCTTCTTGAGTCACTGTGAGACTCTTGCAGGTAGAGTGACAGAGGCATTTACAGTTTACAAATGCCTTTTTCCCTTTCTTAAGTTTTATGTTAATATTCTTTTTCTTGGCTGTGAAGCAAACTTAGAATCATCTATCGTCCTAGGAAGCTTTATGACTTTTTTGAACCTGCCAGAGGCTGCAGCGTCTATGTTTTCTTAATATACTGTGTGGGATGGTTTTGTCTGGAAATTTTTTGCTTTTCTTTATATGTTTTGCCTTCAGAAGTGCCTTTAGAGCCAAGGTAAAAGATACATGTCCAGCTTTGTTCCAGAGTTCAATATTGTGCATCTTAGAATCCTAAAACTCGCACTAAATTCCGGCCATATATGACTAAAGAATCAGAGGAGATACCTGAAAATGCAAGAAATGTCTATGATTGTATGCTAGGGCTGCCACGGTTCGTTGCACATGTTATTAACTGCAAGGGGAATCAAACGAGAATTGCATGGAGACTGAAATCTGGCCTTTGATTTATTCACCAAGCCAAGTGCCCGAGAGTGGGATGATGTCCACCTAAAGAAAGAGGCAGCTGTCTCTAATACACATAATTCTCACATAGACAGCCCTGTTGTGTAGAATTCTGTTGTAATTTCTCCCACAATTGTCAAAGGCACAGGTGTCTTTTAAAAGGCAACTCTCCAGGGACGGTTTTGGTCATTTTAACCTTCCTCTATTGCTTCAACCTTGACATTCACAGAACCTTCATTAGCAAAGTTACTGCAGTCAAATAGAGTTTTCCAATATCTTTTTCATCACTATCTTTATCACCAACTCTCTAGACACAGTTTGACGTAAAATCTTAGAATTTTGAGTGAGTGTGTAAAGCACAAATCTGTTTCTCTCTTCATATTCTTTCTACATTCTGCCTTATTTTGTGACCAAAAATGATTGAAGCTTCATTAGTTCAAATGTATAATTATTTCATGTCGAGCCAGTAGGAGAAGATTCTTATTTGGGGTGATGAGTCCTTATAAACATTGATATATGCAGGATACATGAACACAGGCAAGAGGCAGTGGTGAAAAGGACTTTATGTGATGTTTCCATGATTATCATCAAGCTGGCTTGTGAAGGTGCTCCCAACAGACCATCTTTTCTACCGAGGAATAGAGCTTTAAATGTGAAAGGGGGAAATGTGATTGAGGTGCATAGGAGGAATTCTGTCATTGAAATCAGTACATGCCTATCAGTTTGGACTCTGGCATCAGCATTCTGAGCACAGAGACTGCAGCACTAATTCCCTGTCATCCATCAGGGACAGGGGGCTCTAAGTTGCTGTGACCATAGTGAGACCATGCCAAATGGGCACTGTTCCAGCTGTGAAAACTTGTTCAGGATCAATAAGATAACCCAAATGAACAAGAGAAAAAAGGAGCCTTATTACATCTTTTTAAATTTTCATAAAGATGGCTTAGCCCATCCTTTGTTTCTATCCAGAGAGATCTTTATATTCATACCAGTGTCTACAAGAAAAACCAGACCCAAAGATTCAGAAAGAAATCCTGAAAATTAATCCCACCCTAGTTCTATGCGTAACTTCCTAAGGCCACTGTGTCTAGGAAGGTACAGTTATACACACCAGGTGATCACTTTGCAGAATCCATCTGGATACATCTTCTGTGACATAAATAGATCCAGGCTTTTTTTTTTTCTTAGAATCTCAATTCAAGCTCTTTATACATGTTCACATCTTGCTAGCCTTAGGTATTTCAAAGCAATTAAATATCTATCACACATCCCAGTAATAGTTTCAACAGGCTTCATTTTATGGTGTTCTACCAGAAGACACGGTACACCCTGAAGTTTCCAGAGTCATCTTTGAAAGAGCCCAAAAGGAGGGTATTGTGATCACTGCTGGATGTTAACAAATGGGAAGCTGCTCTTTGCCACTCAATGCCGTTCTTCCATCTGTGCATGACTGGTTAGCTGTAATAAGACAATGGCCTCAGCATGAATATAAAATAAAGTATCTTTACCATATTAACAATATCTTCTCACTCAGGGAAAACCCCTGATAGAAATGACTGAAGAAGGTCATTTCTCAGCAAGAATAGGGGAAAGGGTTATGGGCCAGATGTTGACTTTCCTTCCAAACTCCACATATTTCTTTCTCTGCACATGATATTTTAATGAGTTTTGAAGAAGAGAGCAGTTTTTAATGCAGCTGATTTGCAAAAGGAAGAGAGGATAAAAATGTTCCAGTGTTCATTTGTGATATGTAGACAAATTCCCAAAATGTTCCCCCTGCACCTTTACTACCTTGTTATTCCAAGGATTTATGATTGATTTGAGTACCGTAGTTGAAAGAAATACTGTCTTACAGACAGTGGTAATCACTGAGTACATATATGATACATCAAGATTTTGAACACTTGGGCTCAAGTCCCAGTGACTTTAGAGTTGTTGTTGTTTTTTTAATATTCATGAGACAGTTTTTTCAGCTGTAAAATGTGAATAATACTATCTTGCTAGCATTGTTCTACAGATTTCATTAGCTAATATGTAAAAAAATGCATATGTAAAATATTTTTACCTCCCATACAAAATTTCTTCTAGGCATCTTATTTTGGGAAGCATGCTTGATAAATGCACTTCAATTGTAGACGCGGTAAGATTAGGAAATACATATCTCAGTGCATTTACTTTTTTCAGCATTGTAATTGAGCATGATTTTGTATCTCAATCAAACACTGATTCTATCCTAACAATGCGTAGAATTTAACTCTTTAAGTGATGTGTATCCAAAGAAGGAAATACCTAGACCAACCTGTGCTTGAAAAATGAGGGATGTGCATTTATAGATTAATTGGGAGAACTTTATCATCTTAAAATATTTTTTTAAGAGAAGCAAAAATGTCTTTGGTAGCCCACATGAAAAGATATTGGCATGATCTTCTGAATAACCAACTTACTTCTTGCGCTTCTGGCATGAGGGACAGGTATTTATGAATCATGCCTACAGAAACTCAGGCCCTATGTTGGAGATACTAGCCTAATTAACCAGGCTTTACCAACTGGGCTTCCAGGAAAGATGCTAGCCTGTATACCCTTAGGAAGTGGTTCTCAAAGTGGTGTCCCTGGACCCACAATATTGGCATCACCTGGGAACTTGTTAGAAATGCAAATTCTGGGCCTTACCTCAAAACTACTAATCAGTGGGGCTACACAATGTGTGCCCTAACAGGTCCCCTGGGTGATGCACATGCAAGTTTGGGAACCACCGACCCAAGTTATCCACTGTATGCAATGAATTAACTTCTCTTCCAGTGAAATTTGAATGTTGCTAATTGAAATACCATCCTTAGAAGAAATGAAAAACTTGTCTCTCAAATGATTTTTTTTTTTTTGTAGTTTGGATAAGGAATCCCATGTGTGAAAGGTGCTCTTAAAGAATCTCATCTCTTGTCTCTTAGCCATTTGCTCCCAGCTTCATGCATTTGCGTTTCTGTTAATTGGACCATACCCTGTGTTTTCGAACTTTGTATCCCCCATTTTGGAGGGAAAACCCTTTTCCATTATCCTCCTGCCTTAGTTCTGTCCTTCCAAACACAACTAAAAATTCCCAACAAGTAGTCTGATTTAGCTGCTTCCGTTTCCTTACTGTTTAATCCCTCTGTAATTTTCTTCAATCTAGTTTCCACTTCCACCTTTGAAGTGCAATTACTCTTTGAGATTTTCAACCATTTTCTGCTTGCCAAACCAGAAGCCTCCTTGTTTTTCTCTAGGATGTCATGCTTTTGATCTACCCAGTCCAGATCTGTCTTTCCTTGCCTTTTGTGATGCAGAGATATAGCCCCATTCTTTTTTTTTTTTTTTTTTCTTTTTGGCGGTACGTGGGCCTCTCACTGTTGTGGCCTCTCCCGCTGCGGAGCACAGGCTCTGGACGCGCAGGCTCAGCGGCCATGACTCACGGGCCCAGGCGCTCCGCAGCATGCGGGATCCTCCCGGACCGGGGCACGAACCCACGTCCCCTGCATCGGCAGGTGGACTCCCAACCACTGCGCCACCAGGGAAGCCCGCCCCATTCTTCATTGACACTCTCCTGAGTCCTTTCTCTCCCTTCCTTTCACCTGGGCCATTCCTTAAGTTCTGTTGTTTAAAGCGCTCTGGCTCTCTCTCCTTCTCCCCTCCTCTCTCCCCATCACCTCCCTCCCTTCCTCCCTCCATCCCTCTTACATTCTCTTAATTCCACCTTCACATCCCCACCTTACTTTAAATGACAAATACTACCTCCTGACTAATGATTTTCAGTTCTACCATCTTCAGCATTGACTTCATCCATTACCCACCTAGAATCTCTGCCCAAGGCTCATCTATGTCATTTAAAACTCAAAACTGCCAAACGGAACTGTCAATTGTCTTTTACAAAACAACTTCTCCCCCAAAGTTACCTCTATCATCAGGGTGTATCCTTCTCTAGATCACCCCGTTTACTCTGACTCAGTATGTATCCTACGTAGTGTGAGATGTGAAATTTCATTGCTCCTTTTCTTATCTGATCTCGTATTTCATTTCACCCCTTCCATAACCTTCTTTATGGTCTTCCATGCCTGCACCATTGAAGGAACTAGTTCCCTGCCTCAATCCGTCTGCCATTTCATATCCCATACACCAATGCCAGATCAGTCTTTCTAAAATATTACTTAAATGATGTCATTTCCTTGAATGTTGGCTACTCCATTACCTCCAGATTAAATCCATCCATGGGATTCCAGGCCCACACAGGTTTCTTGAGGAAGCCACCATTCCAAATATCTCATTCCTTTCCCCATGAATTATACCTCCATGAATCCAAATCTTAGTCCAGGATATAAGAACCATCTCAACTATTATTTCTTCTAAGAGAATATGCAGCCTTCATTAGTGGCCTATTTTTCTGAGATTTTACAGAAATTTCCTTATTATTGTCCCTTATTTGAGTTTTATGTAAATGAAAAGGAATGTTCATGAGAAGCCTTATATAATACTTGAAACTTAGAAAGGTAAGTGTTAGCTTTCTTCCCAATCAGAAGATGACATTCCCTGCAAGGAATAATTTCTTCTATGTGTCACTCTTTGTAGTTTGCCAACCATCATATCAGCAGTGGGTAATGGCTTTGTATCAGGTGAGCCATGGATGTTTGGTATAGTTAGATGAAATAACCATATCTTTGCAACCTCTGTTAACTACAGAGTATGAAAATACACTCACTTGAAATAAATATCAACCAGATTTTCTATTCCATTCTTTTATGAGAATTTAAGGAAAAAAGCAAAAGTAAATGAAAATTAAATGAAGAGTTATCTAAAAATAATATGAATAATTCACAAATAAGAATTTTTGACTGCTGGCTCATCAAGATCGCAGTCTGATAATTGTCTATCCAAGTTATATACCAAGAAGATCTAGGCTGGGGAGCTATATGGTCAGTCTAATCTTCAATTAGCTTTTACCCAAAGGCCCTTGTAGTACATTTTTTATTTTGTTCTCATCTTGTCCAAACAATCTTAGTTTCTTAAAAGCAAGCACAGTATCTATGCTTGTATGCCCAGGAATACATGGCTAAGTTTCCCCAAGGTGGTAAAATAGTTTTCCTACCTCCAATCAAGAAATACTAGTCAATTACCTTAAGCAAATTACTTGCCTATTATGACCACCACGTTGGAAGCAAACAAAAGAATGGCCAGAGAAAAGGAGAAAATAATGTGACATGTTTATCTTTTGTTAAATGCCCTTAAGAGAAGGCAGGCATATCTCCTTATCTGAGCTCTGTAAATTTTAAAAGATTAGAATAAATATGTATCTTATATATGCATATATAATAAATTGTGTGCATATAAATCATGTATAATGAAGTACATTGTACATGGAGGAGAAGAACTCAGCAGTGGTTTCCTAAACTCTTTTTACTTCGTCTCTGTAATGATGAGCCTGTCTGACTACCTATAGCTGCTAACCAAACACATCCTGAGGGGCGCTTTGAAGTGCAGACCCCGCAGACAGCCAAGTATCAGTGTCTGGAAACTTTCCACATGCAAGCCCCCGGTAGTGCTGGTGATGGCTGGCATCTTTGGATCTGGCTGGAGTTGTTAGTAGAGCCTGTGATTTTAAGAAAAGCAAAGGAAAACTGGAAACAAACCATGCAAAGTAAGGCAATAAGGCAGGTGCTGGCTGCAGGGTTTTCCTGCCCCCAGCGAGTCTGCATTTTGTAGGAAGAGGCAGAAGAAGGCACTGCAACTAGAGTTCTGATTCTCTAAGAAGCTTATGTGCCTTTCACACTGAAATTTAAAGGGTATGTCATGAAGAGATAGATGTCTGAGTAAGGAAAGAGAAGAAAAGGCTAATTCTGCAAGCATCCTGGCTTTCATCTATAGAGATGTTTAAGTGTAGAAGTGCTGACATAGAAGACGGAAGAGTATTACTTTCCGCTTCTTCATGTTTATAAATCTTACATTTTATGTTTTCGCATTTAGCTGTTTATTTCTACTTTAAAAGCAGCAGTACTGAAGCACTTACATTATGCATGTGCAATGGGGTGCGTTGCACACCCTCTGCTTATTCTGCACGTTTGGTCTGGCTTGATTAGTAGGTGCAGGAGGCACAGGGTCCCTGGTGGGAGCAGTTATTTCAGAACAGGTGGTTCAGCACATTGAGCATCAAAGAACCCAAAGGTGCAAGGACTCTGACAGCTGCAGGAGCCCTCTGATCTCAGTCGGAGTCTCAACCCCACCCTGCAGATCAAGCAGCCCCCCTCAAGACAAGACAGGAATTTGCATTTTGCGTAACGACCTCTCAGCCTGGTGGTTTACCCTTAGGTATCAATAGAATAGCAACAGCCTGACTGATGGCAGAAGACAGCCCACTGTCACGGTTGGCATCCAGTTCTCTCGCCGTCCACTCTCTTCCCCTTATTTCCTACCAAGTAGACTGCTAATGCCCATCCCCTGCTGACCACTCACCCCACATGCCAGGGCTGCTGGTTTCCTCATGGCGTCAAAGAACCACACACAGACCTGATGATTATTTAACTGGGAGGTTCCATCCTGGCGCCTGGTTGTCCTCCCTGCATCTCCACCTCACTGAATCCGATGTGGGCACCAAAACCCAGTCCAAATATCACCTTCCTTTCTTGGGTCATCTTACCTGACTCCAAATTTCAGCTAACATTTATTGAGTACTTTGTGTAGAGCAGGCTCTAGTAGTTGCTTTACATCCATTGTCTTTTTTTTACTGATTTCTTACTCTTTTTTTTTCTTTTTTTTTTTTGGCGGTACGCAGGCCACTCACTGTGTGGCCTCTCCCGTTGCGGAGCACAGGCTCCGGGCGCGCAGGCTCAGCGGCCATGGCTCACGGGCCCAGCCGCTCCGCGGCATGTGGGATCTTCCCGGACCGGGACACGAACCCGCGTCCCCTGCATTGGCAGGCGGACTCTTAACCACTGCGCCACCAGGGAAGCCCTGATTTCTTACTCTTTTGAAGTCTTTTTACACTTACACAGTGACTACACAGTTATCGCTTTTAATTGTTTCTTAGTGAAATCATAGAGTTATTCTTGTCTCATCTCCTGCTGGCCTGAGAACACACAGCAGTTTCTGTTTCTTTTGGAAGCTCATTGTGTTGAATCCATAGTAGGTGCTCCAAACCCCATGAGTGATATCATAATTAATGGTATAAATTCTTAACTTATATTGATGAAGTATATTGAAATTGACCCTTTCTAAGAACTGAATGATTAAACCTAATTTATCAACCATGTTTTATATTTTGATGATCACGTGCATCTCAACAAATACAAATATAAGTTCAGGATGCCCATACATCTTCTAGTTACTGGATTATTGATATTAAAACATGTGAGACGGGCTCCCCTGGTGGTGCAGTGGTTGAGAGTCCGCCTGCCGATGCAGGGGACGCGGGTTCGTACCCCAGTCCGGGAAGATCCCACATGCCACGGAGCGGCTGGGCCCGTGAGCCATGGCCACTGAGCCTGCACATCTGGAGCCTGTGCTCTGCAGTGGGAGAGGCCACAACAGTGAGAGGCCCACGTACCGCAAAAAAAAAAAAAGATGTGAGAGCTCTGTGCCACTCCATAAGAGCATCATCTTACTCCCTTGGTTCCCCGTGGGGTAGCCACTCTCCTGGTTTGTCCATGAATGAAGGCTTTCCCCGGGACACAGGATTTCAGTGCTAAAACCAGGACACCTCTGGGTAAACCTAGGCATTTAGTTGTGTTAGTCATAGGAAATGATTTCCCCAATGGAAGAAATTGGCTGTACTTTTATATTAAATGCTCAGGAATGGATAGCTGTCACTTAGTTGTATTTTTTTCAGTCACAGGCAAAATTTTTAATCTCTCATAGGCAACTTGGATGGTTTTTGTTGTTTGCCCTACTTTACCCTGGATGCTACATAGCATTGTCTGTACATCTGACAGCTGGTAGCAGAAAGCCTTACTTCAGGAAGCTCAAAAACTTAAAAAAAAAAATCACACACACAACTTTTTCCAACCAATTACTTTAGTATATAGAGAGTGCTTTACTAATAGCCATTTTAGAGTTATGAAATATCTATTCAGTATGGTATTTTTCTAAAAAAGATTTTAAATAGCTGGCATCAGCAAGGATAGTCCACTAAGAGATATAGAAGTACACCAAATTTCCCTGGTTATAGCTTCCTGTGCCCGAAACTTCTAATTTTTCTTTTCCTACTGAGCTTTCTAACTTTTCTTTAGAACTGACTTTTTTAGGTCTCATAGCTAGCACTGTTGTCTAAATTAACTGTATCTGCTTTTGAACTATGCAATTGTTTACTTGTATATTTAATGATTAGCTCCTCCTGGCACTTCTGGTCTCATCCGAAAATGGAAATATACCGGCTGGAGAACATTATCTATTTTCCTGCCTTCTCTCGGCCATCTGACTAGTCCAAGCAGGGAAGCTTTTGGATTACTTGGCATAAAAGCCAGTTCCACTTTTCGGAACTTATCTGCATAAACAGTCATGCAGCCTAATGGAACAAATATAATGCTAAGCAAGATTTTCAGATTCCCTTTATTAAGCTTGTTCAGCATCATTCTACCAAGAGATAAATGTACTTTCTGAAATACATTTCTTAACTGCTTTGAGATCTTTAGTTAATCTGTATACATGCTTTGTTCCCTCAATGTCTTTCTAAATATTGAATTCAAAGAATTTTGCATTTGGCTCAGTGCTTGCACAGAGAGGTCCCACTTGATCGTCATGAAGTTACTTCCAGGCTCAGGATTTGCTCTGATCTTGGCATGAGAAACGTGCATAGATAAAACTATTTTAGTTATGGAATGGCCATATCACAACCAGTTGTTTGCATGGTGTATTTGCTATACAGGTAATCATAAATTTTTAAAATAGGAGTATTGGCTCTATACTTGAATACATTTTGAGTATTAATGATGACTTTATAGTAGTCAGTAACAAAAAGAACAGAGCTCCTAATTCCACCTTACAATTTTCCTAAAAGCACTTTATGCCCCTTGGTGAATTAAAGAAAATTTCTCTAATCAGTTACATTCATTCACTTCACAAATACATATGGAACCTCATCTCTAAGCCAGGTGTTCTGCAGCCACTGTATGAAATCATACTCCATGGGGCATGGTAACAGTGGTAACAGTGTGATGGGCAAGACTTGACTCAAATGGTTGACTCAAACAAAACAGTGTTTCTGAATTTATAGCTAATTTTAGAATGTGAAACTTTATATTATATAAAAAAATTATTACATGTCAGTTATATCTCAGAAAAATTACTAGTGCTCCCATACCATTTAATAGTTTGTTTCCCTGTTGACACCATGTTTTGAAGGAGTTTATCTGCCGAACACATTCATTGTGTAATTATCTTCTCATTAGTATTTGCCAAAAACCAAACAAATAACTGCCAATCAGAATACACAGAGTTGATATATCGTCAGCACCGCCCCCCCAACCAAAAAAAGAAGAAATAAATTTATTTCATTTTTTTCTTAGACTGTGTATCATGATTGTGGGCAGATACACAATTTCAAGTATCTTAAAATAATTTAAAATACTGAAAATCTCCATTACTGATTCAATCGACTTCAGTGATCTATTCTGATTCCCTCATTTATTAATATTTTATTAATATACACTTTTTTTTCTGTTGACCTGCCAGTCTGTAGTTTTACTGCAGCTACTCAGCCTCTGTTCTGAACACCTCCTTTGAGTGTTGCGTGAACAGACCTTGTCTCTGGAGGGTAGGAACTGAATCGGAAACCAAAACAAATTTACGGCCTTCATAAAGACTCAAGGTGCTTTTCTACTTAACTCGAGTGGTTAACAGTCATGAAGTGTTTGTTGTATTTGATGACTCTGTGTGTTAATTTATGTCCTAAAGGTTGTTGACAGTTATTGGGGGTGGGGGGTGGGGAGGTGGGGAACAGCAGCGTGCACAGCTGAGCTGGGGCCCAGGCACCCATTTTGTGGACTATTCAAAGCCCTTACCCTCCCCTTCTTCCCTACTCCCCTCATATCAATCAAATTTCTTATCTCATTTCCCTAAACTGAGACTAAATGATAAATTGTATGGGTTTAAAACCGCTTGACACTAGTATGGGGATATTTGTGCACCATGCAGAGTTAGCCTAGTATTGTATCTTTGGCAATAATTTCAATTCCTCCAGGGAAAGAAAATACCTTAGAGTATTCATGATGAAATGATATAGCCTATGGTTAAGTGATAAGTAACAACATAGGATTTATATGAACTTTAACAAAAGATCTCCACAATTTCGTTTCCTTAAGCCCAAATTTGACATTTCTCCTCTATTATGTGGGTTACTCTGTATCTTTTTTAATTAAGGTGGCAAGCTTACCTCACATAATACTATATAAATAAAACTAAATAGAATTGTTAGTAGCATTTACCGATTTGTGATGAGGTTATTGATGAGTTTTATTTTATTCTTTTCTGGATGTATTTACAAGTTTTTACAATGAACATACATTACTTTTTAATCAAGAAAAAAATCACTTATAATAAAAGTTACAAAAGTACATGTATAAAAATCCTAAATATATCCTTGCCATAGCAAAGTACTTTTATTCTGTTTTATTCAGTATGTCCTGTCTGGCTGAGTATCTGATATAATAATGAGCCCTTTCATTTGTATAGTTCTTTACACAGATTTTCTCATGTAGGATATATAATAATAATCAATTTAGTAATGGTGATGGGATAGATAATAATATCCCCAAACAAGGAAATTGTGGGTTAGATATTTTATCTTGTTTGCCAGAAGTTATATGATTAGCAAATAGCAGAAATGGAGCAGTATTTCTGAATCCTAGCACAATTTTCCTTTTTATATGCTATAAGTTCCTCCCATGTGTATAAAGTTTTGCTAACTTCCATGAAACATATAAAGAAATGTAAGTCCTAGGTCCCACCATCAAGCAGTTTATAATACATTTGGGGTAAAAAGACATGCTGACAGAGACTTAGTTAGCAATTCAATAGATGACACAGGTAAAAATTGCAGTGCATAATACAGTGCCTGGCACATAGAAGGCACTCAAGCAATGTTGGATAGGTGGATGGATGCACGATAAATAGATGGATGCATGGACGGATGGGTGAATGGATCGCTGGCTAGATGGGCAGAAGGGCAGATGGATTGACAAATTAATTAAAGTTATAGGTCTAGAAAGGAGAAAATTCACTCATCACAGATGGTTGAAATTCTATTGACTTTTATTGGTCAGAGACTACTTCAAGAAGGAGAGGATAGACTAGCTAGGCCTTCAGGAACTTGGAAGAGTAGAGTGTGACTCTGCAGAGAGGATGAGTGAGGGAACTGCAGGCCGAGGGCTCAGCATGAGCAGAGGCAGTGAGGCAGAAAGAGCAAGATATGACTGGGACTGCAGAGGAGTGACTGACCTTGCTAACGCAAAAGGTTTGGTGAGGAGGTTGTTTTGATAGTAGAATGGGACTGTATCATAGAATATCTTGAATTTCAAGCTGAAGTATTTAAATAATCCATAAGCATGGGCATCTCTAGACATTTTTGCATAAAGTAATTCATGTCATAAGGAAATGTTTTAGGCAATAAATCTGGTCGATGACTTTGTGTTAAATATAAAGATATGAGAGAGTTTAATGCAAGGTGGAGATTTTAAGCATTCAACTGGGATTTTAAAGTATTTTTAGAAAGAGCTGCAAATGTAGATCTCACTGTATCATCATTAAAATATTCCTATATGTAATTGAAACTTCTGAGACAGTTATGTCAAATTTAGCTTTAGATCAATAGGTATTTCTCATTGAGAACTAAAAGTTTATAACATTCGAGGATAAGAAGCTGGCATAAAAGTCTAGAGGCCTCCAAATATTTCATGCATGAAGTTTAATAAATTTTTCATATGCCAGAGGAAAGATAATAATTTATGTCTTCCAGGATTTTCAACCAAACTACTAGATAGGTCAGAAAATTTGTATTTTTGAAGTTGTATACACTTCTCTTTAAACCTACTGATTATTTTATCTTACAAAATTGGTGATGTTATCACTTGAATACAAGTGGTTAACAGTGAGGCCTGGGAGCAAATCTATGTGGGTTAGAATTTGGCTCAACCATTGAATTGCTGGTCAATCTTAGCCAAGTTTCTCTCTTTCCTCAGTTTTCTCATCCATGAATGATAATAATAATAGTACTAACATCTTAAGGTTGTTGGGAGGATTAAACGTAAAAATATGGACTAGTGCCTGCCATGTAGTAACAATTCATAAATGATAGTCATGTTACTAGTTATAGAACATACTCAATGAATAATATGCATTCATCTTATTTTCTTATGATTGTTTACTTCTTTTATTTGTTTTTTTAATCATTGCTAGAAAGAAAGCTTGGCTCCCGTTAGGGTTGTGTCTGGGTTTTCTACTGTGTGAAAGTATAACTCAACATATAAGGCATAGGTTGCTGCTAACTACGGTAAAGCTGACCAACTTCTTGCCTTCTGTAGTGAGCCATCTCTATGGATTTGGACTGATGGATGCGGAAGCCATGGTGATGGAGGCGGAAAAGTGGACCACTGTTCCCCAGCAGCACGTGTGTGTGGAGAGCACAGACCGACAAATCAAGTAATGTTTGCTGCAAGCAGACAGCATGACAGTGCCCTAAAAGAGATTAGCCCAGTGCAGATATCTTGAGACAGCCCTGTGTTGCACATGGAAACTAGAAATTTGTGTAGTCTTTTTCTAATGTAATTATAAAATTCTAATAGAATGTCTAAGACCCTAAGCCATTAAATACACACTAGGATAACCCAAGGATCCTTAAAAGAAAAACGTATCTTACAAGGGGGTGGGGGGACCCTTACAGATGGGCATTCTTCAAGTTTCTACTCTGTCAATATTTCTATTTGATGGTAGAAGTATTCCCCATATTTTATGGTAGGAGTATTCCCCATAAGTTGGTATACTCCCAAAACTAAACCTTATGTTCTGGAAACTTAACTACATACCATGTAGTTCTCTGAAGAGTGATGCAGGATGCACAGGAAAAGAGATTGCAGTTTACTCAGATTCCAGGGCCTAGTCCCCTGTTTCAGCCTCACAAACTTGGAGGCTGTGCTGATTGGATTCATCAAGTGATAGTGAAGTCTCTCCTAGGTGCTGAATCCAAAGAATAGGATTTATTTTAGTGATTTTATTAGTAATTTGCTTTCAGCTTTCTTTTTAGAGAGTTAGCTCAGAAAAATACGTAAGAACTTTGGTTTTTAATAAAACTAGAGCCATTATAATTCTTGAGGAAATTGTTAGGAAGCAGAAATAAGTGGACTAAGTTTTTTTTCCCCATTCTACCCATTTGTGGCAAAGAATAAGAGAAAAAAAAATAAAGAAGTAAAAAGTTAACCAGTATTTATTGAGCTCTTACTATAGGTCAAGCCAAGTGCTAGGAACAATGTGTGTTTTCTTCTTAAAACTTTATAACAACTTGGGTATTATTCCCTTTTGACAAAGGAGGAAATGGGATCAAATGGAATAATTGTTTATTCATTCACAAATTCATTTACCAATTCAGCAACAATTTTTCTTGCTATCAAGCACTGGGCTAGATAATTAGGGATAGAAACAGGAATAAGAAATGCTTCCTGCCCTTGTGGAGCTTACAGTCTAGCGGGGGAGTCAAACCAAAATAATAAGTAGATCATTACAAATGACAATGAGTGAATGCTGGAAATAAAAAGGGTAGAAAATAAAAGGTGGGGAACATGTTTTTCCTATGGTTCAGTGACCATCTTAGAGAGTGAAATTTAAGCTTTGACTATGAAAGAAGAGTCAGCCATAGGAACAGCAGCAAAAAAGCACTAGAGGCAGAGTAGTGTACGCAAAGTAGCTGAGGTCAACTTGAATTATCCCAGAACTTGAACCAATGCTAGTGTGGCTGGAACCCAGTGTTCAAGGGGTACAGTGGCACAGGAGGAAGCTAGTGAAGAAGACAGGAGCCTGTAGGCAAGTGGAAGAGTGTGCGCTTGGCTTATAGAGAAAGGAAATGGTAGACCAGGGATTTGAATCAAGGTCATAGTCATCCCCAAGCCTCCACTGTACCACAGTACCCTATACTGGTGGTTCACAAAGTGGATTCCTCAGATCAGCAACATCCCTATCGCCCAGGAACTTGTTGGAAAGGC
This sequence comes from Hyperoodon ampullatus, assembly GCF_949752795.1. Lineage (NCBI taxonomy): Eukaryota > Metazoa > Chordata > Mammalia > Artiodactyla > Ziphiidae > Hyperoodon > Hyperoodon ampullatus. Next base: position 83,446,416 of record NC_136919.1, read on the forward strand.
ACATTCTTGTGACCCACCTCAGCCTTACTGAATCAGACACTCCAGCACCAGGGCCCAGCGATCTATCTGAACAAGATTGATATGCACTACCTGCATGAAGATAAAAGAACCTTCATTCCTCCTTTCCTCTCACTTGCACCTTTCCCACCCTAACCAGGGTTACTCCCTTAAACGACCTAATCATTTGGGTAATGACACTGTGTCCCTTAGTCTCCAGCGACCACGGCTTGCATTGCATCATGTGGTCCTTCCAGGCCTGCAGGCTCACGCAGTCGAGCTCTGCCTCGTGCTCTGCTCAAACCCCCTTCTCTCTGTTGCAGGACAGTTCGGCCCAACAGTGCGGTGCGCTCCGTCTACAAAGCATCAGGCTGCTCCGACAATCCCAACCACCACGTCAGCTACCTGGAGCACGTAGTTGTGCGCATCACCATCACCCACCCCAGGAGGGGAGACCTGGCCATCTACCTGACCTCGCCCTCAGGAACCAGGTCCCAGCTTTTGGCCAACAGGTACAGTCATGGCCCCTGACCGCCAGTGTGCGGGGGTCACAATGATGCCCAGTGACTCTTTCAGCTCGAAAAAGTCTGCTGTGCTTTATTTTTTATTTTTTCAGAAGTCGAGGATTGTGCATGTACATATATTGTAGGATCATGATTTTCTATACAATTTTTTTAAATTAATGAATTAATTTATTTTTGGCTGTGTTGGGTCTTCGTTTCTGTGCGAGGATTTTCTCTAGTTGCGGCGAGCGGGGGCCACTCTTCATCGCGGTGCGCGTGCCTCTCACTATTGCGGCCTCTCTTGTTGCAGAGCACAGGCTCCAGACACACAGGCTCAGTAGTTGTGGCGCACGGGCTCTAGTTGCTCCGCAGCACATGGGATCTTCCCAGACCAGGGCTCGAACCCGTGTCTCCTGCATTGGCAGGCAGATTCTCAACCACTGCGCCATCAGGGAAGCCCACTCTATACAATTTTTAAAGGTTACTTTCCATTTACAGTTATTACAAAATATTGGCTATAGTCCCTGTGTTGTACGGATAATCCGTGAGCCTATCATATACCCAATAATTTGTACCTCCCACTCCCCAACCCATATATTACCTCTCCCCACCCCGTCCACTAGTTTGTTCTCTAAATCTGTGAGTCTGCTTCTTTTTTTGTTATATTCACTAGTTTATTGTGGTTTTAGATTCCACATGTAAGTTATATCATACAGTATTTGTCTTTCTCTGACTTATTTCACTTAGTGTAATGCTCTCCAAGTTCAACCATGTTGCTGCAAATGGCAAAAATTTCATTCTTTTTTATGGCTGAGTAGTAGTCCATTGTGTGTGTATGTGTGTGTGTTTGTGTCTGTGTGTGTGTGTGTATACCACAGCTTCTTTATCCATTCATCTGTTGATGGACACTTAAGTTGCTTCCATATCTTGGCTATTGTGAATAGTGCTACTATGAACATTGGGGTGCATATATCTTTTCAAATAACAACCCGATTAAAAGATAGGCAGGTGGGCTTCCCTGGTGGCGCGGTGGTTGAGAGTCCGCCTGCCGATGCGGAGGACGCGGGTTTGTGCCCCGGTCTGGGAGGATCCCGCATGCCGTGGAGCGGCTGGGTCCGTGAGCCATGGCCGCTGAGCCTGCGCGTCCGGAGCCTGTGCTCCTCAACGGGAGAGGCCACAACAGTGAGAGGCCCGCGTACTAAAAAAAAAAAAAGATAGGCAGAAGAACTGAACAGACATTTTTCAGGCAGAAGAACTGAATAGACATTTTTCCAAAAAGGAAATGCAGATGGCCAACAGGTACATGAAAAGGTGCTCAACACTGCTAATCATCAGAGGAAATGCAAATCAAAAGCACAATGAGATATCTCCTCACACCTGTCAAAATGACCACCATCAAAAAGAACATAAGTAACATGTTGGTGAGGGTGTGGAGAAAAGGGAATCCTTGTATACCGTCGGTGGGAATGTCAATTGGTGCAGCCACTGTGGAAAACAGTATGTAGGTTTCTCAAAAAAACTAAAAACAGAACTACCGTATGACCCAGCAATTCCACTCCTGGGTATAAATCAAAAACAACCCAAAAATATTAATTCAAAAATGTACAGCTGTTCTTTAATTTCTTACTACCCTAAAAACTGAGTGGGGCCAGGGGGAATGCCACTTACACATCATGATGGGATGGTCATAGCTCTCACTGCCCACACATAAACAGAGAGTGCAAAGCCGCCTAGAATCTGTAGGCACGGAACAGTATAACATTTAAGAGTTGGGTAATATTAAAAGGATGCTGCAGAAAAATTGAGGGCCACCTGTTGTTCTTTATCCTATAAAAGAAGTGCAGAACACTAATTCCTTAGGCCTCTGAGATGCCCTCCCCTGCCCTTAAGTGTCTGCTGGCATTTGTTACAGATTAACTGAATGCTCCTGCTGGAGCACTTTCCAAAGTTAAAGGAAATTCTATTTGTTTTAAAACAGGTTTTGGCAGATTTTTTTCTACAAAGATTCAGTTAGTAAATGTTTTGAGCTTTGCAGGCCATGTGTTTATTGCCACTACTCAAGTCTGCCGTTAGAGTGCAAAAGCCACTGTAAACAATATAAATGAATGTGTATGGCTGTGTTCCAATAACAACTTTATTTACACAAACAGCCCAAGGGCTGGATTTGGTTTGAGGACTGACTGTAGTTTGCTAACCACTGTTTTAAAGGTTGGCCCTTTATTCTTTATGGGCCAAGAGGGCACTTACTTTTTCTTAGTAGCCTCTTCCTTTCTCCATACTTCCTCCAAACATTTCTCCAGCAGGTAATTGTATTGCCAGGATCCTGCTGAAAGGCCAGAATGTTCTAGCACAAGTTTTCTTTTGCTCCACTGGCTTTTCAAATGGTTGAGAGCATGGGTGGGGGATACTTGTCAACAGGTGGGACCAGATGGGGAAATGTCAGATTGCCTTATACACCCCATTCCCATTATGGTTCTAAAATACAAGCCACAGCCAAAAGCCTGTAAGTTTCTTTCATTTGATGTTTCTCTCCAAGAGGAACATTTAATAGGGGCAAAAACCTTATTGTCAAAGGCCTATGCAGTCCAAATGAAAGCCAACCTCTTACGTTGACACAGCCGCCTGTCCACATGCCAGGTGTCCACGGCAGTGGTGATCTCTGTTAGGACAATGACAACATGCCAGACGAGTTGAGAGGCCAAGGCCAGTGCAAGCCTGCAGAGCTGAAAGTGAGACTGAGGAATTACCAGTTGCTTTTCAAAATCTCCAACTTCATCTGCTGTAGGACAGTGAGAAAAACAGAGAGCAGCAGCACTTCTTGGTGATAGTGACTAGGAGTACAGATTCCAGAGTCTTTCACTGCATTTTATTTCTGTGTTCAGAAGTCTTCTTGTGTTTGTCTTTAAAACCTAATGTCTTCCGTTAGGGCATAAGGAAACCTGGGCTTCGTACTTTATGAAGCGCAGTTTGCCAGGTTAAGGGTATGCAGGTGCAAGGAACTGAAGGATGCTTTGGTATCTCAGTCGCTGGGCACGCCCTCCTCCCTCCACAGACAGGGGTCTCAGCTGCCGCCAGGTCATTGCTGCTACCTCCCTGAGGCTTCTCTCCAGCGAGCAAGGCCTGCAGATGCCCAATTCTATGATTAATGGAGGTCACACCAGCTGTTGTTACCAAAACCAGGGAAGACCTTTTTCTTGATGTTTTTCTTTTTTTCTTTACTGCTGTGCATTTGCATTGAACTTGAAGTGTCCAGGTGATCCCTGGTGAAGTACAAAAGTTGGCTTCACACATGTGCAGCTCTTCTCCCTGGAGCCCGCTCTGTTGTAGAAAAACAGTCCCTCCACAGTTGCTGTTTGCTTGGAAAACTCAGTCCCTTCAGCCTTTCTGGGCTCTTCCTGCATATTTCAGTATTTCTTGTTGGCTTCCCTGGAAATGACTTCAGTGAGGAAACTTGTGAGCTGGGGAGCTGTGGGTTGCATCACAGGCATTTGGTGGATTACAGTGTTGCTGGCTTCAGTCTTGCATGCATTCTTCAACAGCAGACATCCGCTTCGCTCTTTGCAAAGTGCTGATACCCAAAGTGCTGCATGACTTGTGTCAGAGAAAAGAAACAGGCATTTTAGATGCTCGGTGACCGATCTTGATGGTTTACTTTAGCCTCTCCCATCATTACCTCCTGGGAATAAGATCTGCACTCAGAGTGCATCTTCTTGGTCTGGAGCATTTCTTAAGGTGCTCTTCTTTTGTCTGTCTTCCATCTCAGTGCTGAAAATAAGTAGCCACCCCAGAAAAGGTAGACAAATTTGAGTGGAGGGAGGGGACTGGAGGCACCGAGAGATGTAAACGGATGTTATGAATTCATTTGTCCATAGCTCCCCCAAAACACTGCTTTCAGCATCTGACCCTTTAATTATAAAACAGCTACACCTGGTCCCAAAACCATGTCTGCCCACCTTCCAGGGCCTGGCTCCCCTGTCCTTGTTGTACTTGAAGCTAGTAGCATCCCTCCTACTGAGGCAGCTAAGGGAAGACCGTTTCCTTTGGCATTTTTCTCCTTCTGGCATATTCCAAAGCTTTAATTTTATGAGAGGAAATCTCTGCTCAGAACTTCCCAGTCTCTGACCTCATGGCAAGGAATCCTCATGTCCTCTCACCTTGGCCCTGTTTCAAAGCACATTCCTAGGATTGGGAACTGAAGGCAAGAAGCATCGACAAGGGGGTGGGCAGGCTGTGAAGGGAAGGTCTGCTTTGCTCCTGGTGGCCTTCATGTTGACCTGCAGGGCAGTAATACCTTTCCTCAAGGAAAAGGTGATGAAGTCAGGGTTTAGAAGGGATTTATATGGCAGAGATTTTTTTTTAATTTTTTTTATTGAAGTATAGTTGATTCACAGTGTGTTAATTTCTGCTGTACAGCAAAGTGATTCATTTATACATATACATATATTCTTTTTCATATTCTTTTCCATTATGTTTTATCACAGGATATTGAATGTAGTTCCCTGTGCTATTACAGTAGGAACTCGTTGTTTATCAGTTCTATATGTAAGAGTTTGCATCTGCTAACCCCAAACTCCCAGTCCTAATCCATCCCTCCCCCACCCCCCTCCCCCCTTGGCAATCAAAAGTCTGCTATGTCTGTGAGTCTGTTTCTGTTTCATAGGTAGGTTCATTTGTGTCATATTTTAGATTCCACATGTAAGTGATATCATATGGTATTTGTCTTTCTCTTTCTGACTTACTTCACTTAGTATGATACTCTCTAGTTGCATCCATGTTGCTGCAAATGGCACAATTTTGTTCTTTTTTATGGCTGAGTAGTATTCCGTTGTATACATGTACCACATCTTTTTGATCCATTCATCTGTGGATGGACATTTAGGTTGCTTCCTTGACTTGGCTATTGTGAATAGTGCTGCTTTGAACATAGGGGTGCATGTATCTTTTCGAATTATAGTATTGTCCAGATATATGCCCAGGAGTGGGATTGCTGGATCATAGCTCTGTTTTTAGTTTTTTGAGGAAGCTCCCTATTGTTTTCCATAGTGGCTGCACCAATTTACATTCCCACCAACAGTGTAGCAGGGTTCCCTTTTCTCCACACCCTCTCCAGCATTTGTTACTTGTAGACTTTTTAATTATGGCCATTCTGAGTTGTGTGAGGTGGTACCTCCTTGTAGTTTTGATTTGCATTTCTCTAATAATTTGCTATGTTGAGCATCTTTGCACGTGCCTATTGGCCATCTGTATGTCTTCTTTGGAGAAATGTGTATTTAAGGTCTTCTGCCCATTTTTCGACTGGGTTATTATTTGTTATTGAGTTGTATGAGCTGTTTGTATATTTTGGAAATTAAGCCCTTGTCGGTCACATCATTTGCAAATATTTTCTCCCATTCCATATGCTGTCTTTTCATTTTGTTTATGGTTTCCTTTACTATGCAAAAGCTTGTAAGTTGGATTAGGTCCCATTTGTGTTTTTTTTGTTTGTTTTTATTTCTATTGCCTTGGGAGACTGACCTAAGAAAACACTGGTATTATGATTTATGTCGGAGAATGTTTTGCCTATGATCTCTTCTGGGAGTTTTATGGTTTCATGTCTTATGTTTAAGTCTTTAAGCCATTTTGAGTTTATTTTTGTGTATGGTGTGAGGGTGTGTTGTAACTTCATTGATTTACATGCAGCTGTCTGACTTTCCCAACACCACTTACTGAAGAGATTCTTTTTCCCATCATATATTCTTGCCTCTTTTGTCGAAGATTAATTGACCGTAGATGTGTGGGTTTATTTCTGGGCTCTCTGTTCTGTTCCATTGATCTATATGTCTGTTTTTGTGCCTGTACCACACTGTGTTGATTACTGTAGCTTTGTAGTATTGTCTGAAGTCTGGGAGGGTTATACCTCCAGCTTTGTTCTTTTTCCTCAGGATTGCTTTGGCAATTCTGGGTCTTTTATGGTTCCATATAAATTTTAGGATTATTCTAGTTCTGTGAAAAATGTCATGGGTAATTTGACACTGTATTAAATCAGTAATGTATTTAATACAGGTGTATTAAATCTGTAGATTGCTTTGGATAGCATGGCCATTTTAACAATATTAATTCTTCCAATCCAAAAGCATGGGATATCTTTACATTTCTTTGAATCTTTAATTTCCTTTATTAATGTTTTATAGTTCTCAGCATATCTTTCACCTCCTTGGTCAACTTTATTCCTAAGTATTTTATTTGTGTGTCAGAGATTATTAATGAGGGCAATAAATAGTTCCCCTGTTGGACACTTATCTTTCTTTCAAAGAAGTCAAGATTTCTGAGGAGGACCACGTAAAGCAAAGAACACTGTGCAGTTAAAAGATAGGAATTCTGAAAGGTTTAAAACACACAGTTTTCCTAGTGGGGTCATTTGAGATGAAGAGGTAGAGCTGTGGTGGCAGAGAGTTGTCCCCATTTGATCTCTCCTGTTTCTCCAGGAGGCAGAACTCTTCACAGTGGCCTGTGCACTGGCTGCTGTGAGAAGGAAGGATGCTGAGATTCAGCTCAGACTCAGAATCCGAGGCTCACTCGGCATCATCTCCCCTTAATGATGCAAAAACTAGACATACAGACAAGGAGAATAAACTAGGAAGGAAGCTGAGAGGACAGCAACTCCCCTCCATTATTATCTTCATTTCAGTATTGACAAAATCTGTGTCCTGGTCTTGGGACCAGAAAATGCTATCCATAACAGTAAATTCCCAAAAGAAAGGGGTCATGGTCAGCTTTCCAGAAGTCCTCATTTTCCTAGACATTTCAGTAAGGAGTGTCTTCAACATTGCTTACGCCCTCACCATGACAATTCCTAGGGAACTGGTTTTCAGCGAGGTCGCTGAAGACGTTGTTAGTGTGGGCCGTCTGGAGCCCCTCAGTGCTTCCCTGTCCTGGCTGCCGGGCACTGGCTGGAACTCCTGTGGAGAACAGCTGTTCCAGGAAGCACGGTTTACCCGAGCATCTGCAGGTGCTGAGCCCTGGAAGGCACTCAGCAGCGTTCACAGCTAGTCGAGCTCGAGCTGCATGCCCCGTTAGCCCAGCAGGCAACTGCCCCCCGCCACCCCCGTTGCAGGCCAGGTTGATGGTTTAGTGGGTGGGAGCCCCGAGTAAACAGAGGCATCCTGGAATGGACAGTTAGTGCTTTCTCTTCCCTTTGTTTTCTCCTGTCTTCCCACCCTTCCGCTCCTCCTTCTGGCCTGTCCACCCTATCTAACAAAAAACCAAACTGAATAATCAGCACAAATGTTTTCCTTCTAGGGCGACTGTGGGGATCTGGCATGGGTAGGGGGAATCAGGTGGGCTTGGGTCCCTTTAGAACAGATACAAGAGCAACTCTAGATGTAAGCCTTTATACGACCACATGTTCACATTCTGCCTGCCTACATATTTTCCAACAAAAAGCTTATCCCATCAGATTCTTCCTTCAACTGCATTTGGTAGAATTGTGAAAACCTGGCTTGTTTTTTTCTTACCCTAAATACACTCCCTTTCCCCAATTCATTGAGTTGTAGATTTAGTTTAGCTGTATTGGCTCTCTGTTCCAAATTTTGGCCTCTGACTGAAAGCTGAAACTTTGCCTCCCTTTCTAAATTTGATTACAGATGAGTATCTCTGCTTCTAATTATGGTCTTAAGTAGAAAGAAGGTACACTTTCTCATCTGCACAACCTATAGGGTTCTATAATTAACTGTGTTTAACTGGTGTTGCTATTTGAATATTTTTGTCCCTGCCCAAATGTTCAATGACAGACTACTGACATTTTGTAAAGTGTCCTGCTGTATAAATGTATGTGTGACTTGCAGGATTACACTTTTGCTGTGGAAGTTTTACATTCCAGTAAGGCCTCACCGTAAGAATAATCCTCTTCCTTTATTCAAAAGAAGGTACAGCCTTTGGAGCTTAGAGCTGGGATTGTCTTGATTTCACCCATTTTTACGTTCGACTTTGGAAAAGTGATTCTTTCATCTAGAAAACAGACGTAGTAGTATCTGCCTCACAAGCTTGTTACAAGTAGTGATTAACATAACATACAGCAAGCTCCTAGCATAGTAAGCACTTATAAGTGCTAACCCTTCTTTATGCAGTGCTTTTCAAAGCACCTGGTGAATGACTATCACACACAGATGGCCAGGTCTCTCCCAGAGAGGCTGATTCTAAAGGTCTGGGTGAGGCCCATGAATTTGCATTTCTAATAAGCTCCCAGGTGATGCTGAAGCTGCCCGTCCACAGACCAGACTTTTAAATGGCACCGATTTAAAAGATCACCCAGCTTTTTCAAACACGTTCTTCTTCTTTTCATGTCATCAAAAAACTTGTGAGCAGTATGCTGCTGGGTGCTGTGAAAGTCATTTTACAAAGGAGTTTATAATGTAAAATAGATATTTAGATAAAAGCCATCTACTATTAAAGAATATATCTTCAAGACGATTAAGCACTTACATCATGTACCCACAAGAAGGAATGCATGTCGGGGTTGGTAAGTTAGTAATAATGTGCACGTTGAAAGTTTTTTAGAAAACTCACCTTTTTAGGTATTCCAAACCTCTAGAACCAGTACCTTTCTCTCAACCTTTCTTAAAGAAGCAGTTTAGATTAGAAGAGAGAGAAAAACTTAATAGCGTGTTTTAAGTACCGTTTCAGAAGCAAATTATGTAAAACTTACAAAAGCCAAACATCTAAAGAAAATCAGAAGCTCAGTTACAACTGAGCCAAATGAGTGCTTTAAGCATTCTATCAGCTTTATGTTAAATTGTGGCGAAGCACTAAAAATATTAAAAATCAAAAAAGAGAACCAAAAGAAAAAAGACAACTTCCAAAATATTGGTTTAATGTCTAATTCTGTAGTAAACACAAATACTGTCTGGGTAGTCGTGGAGGATTCTGAAATTAAGATCCATTTACAATTTGAGAAATAATTATATGATAACACATAGCTGTCAGTACTTACAAAATGTCTTGTTATTTAGTTGCCATAACATCAGAGATGCATGTTGTAGCCTTGACACATTGTCTAGACTCTTTAAGTGAAAGGGGGAAAGAAGGCTTACAGTAATTATATGAGTTATTTCCTGAGTTAATTCCTCAAAAGGACGTATTACACTTAATGGCAGTCCTTCCTACCAAGCTTCATCCAAAGTAATTTATTTGAAAACCGCTCACAGGGGTAGGGCTGTGGGCACCGTTTTAATAACTGGATACATGATTTGTGCCACTGCATGCATATATCATTTCACTGAGCACATGATTATGAAGTCAAGTTGACAGAACAGGGTTTCACTGCAACAGGAGATGTGGACACGGGCATGGAGTTAATCTGCTCCAGCTTTCAGCACACTGGCCCTGCTTTATTGACATTTGATCCACACTAATAACATTGGCATGTGTCTCTTTTCTTCACTGTTGGCACAGCACAGACGTTCAGACAGGGCACTGGACTTTTTAGTTGATAAACGAAGACCACACAATTAGAATCTCTTTAGCGGTGTCCAGTGGTTTGACACTTGGTTTGAGCAACTATGTTCTTTGCAACACAAATCTCGTCTACTACCTACATTACCTTTTGTTATATGCAGATGATGCAGGGTTTTTAAATAGTACAATATGAAAAAGAGCGAATAGTTTTAAGTACTGAATCAGAGTAAAAATAAAAGGGTGGGGATTAGAAAAGTCAATGCCCAGCTAGTTGAAACAACAATAACAATCAGTGTCTATTTCTCTCCCTGTCAACTCTTTTAGCAAAATGCAGTGATCGTGTTTGGCTGCATTTTAATTCCTCTCCTCAACTTTTATGTCCACATGAAACTAATGAGCGTTCCAACTCTGCATAAAGTGAAGAGACCAGGCTGGGAACCACTCAGCCAGATAGACAAAGCCTGTTTACATTCGGGCTTTGAAACACTTATTTGAATGGTGATTATGCATAGTTCTTCTGGGTACCTAGTTTATATTTAATTTTTGTTCCAAATGTGATTTTAAAATGATTGATAGCAATGGAGTGATTTTCAAAGGTGGAGAGGAAAGGGTGTAAGGGAAGAAACATAGGGTCTGCTAATCCAGCACTCAAATAACTGACCCATGAGTAATTAAAAGTTGGCTGAGGTTGTGGAAACAAGACTGCCCCTCATGTGATGGCAGCCTCAAGTCTCCTTTGTAGTTTTTGGACATGAGGCCATGAGCCAAATGTTCTGTCTAAACTGTTTGGGAATTGCTTTTAAGTTCGACACTCTTGGAAAGGTATTACGTGACAAGTTGTTGCTTCAGTGCCCTCAAATGGCACAATAGCCTCAACGAATTAGAACTGAAATTAGAACTGTTGGGCTAAGGAGTGGTTGTAGACCAATTTTCTGCCTCCATCCATTTCTATGTCACAATATTCACTTCAGTAACATCTCTCTGGCAGGAAGGGCCATTTGAAAAGGTTCCTCCTTCCCTACCTCTGTGTCTCGTTTTCACCCAACACACACTTTCTGGGTTTTACATGAAGGACCCAGTAGGTAAGTCAATTGTGTTTATAATGACCCAACAATTTCTTCCTGGCCAAGTCCAGTTTCAAGCCACAGACTTGTGAAACAAGCCCTATTGTGGTAGTGCGTGGATTGTAAGATCTCCTGGATGTATGTGCCATCCATAATCTATCGAAGATCATTTTCAGTGGGAAGACATTCATGTAAGGAGCCACTGTTTCCATACCCGTTATCATGAGGGAAAGTTGCCAGATCCAATATGGTCCTCGTTGAAATGTCGCACCCTTTGGTTCAGAAGTAAACTGTTACAGGTATTCTAAAAAATATACAGATATTCTAAAAAAAGAAAAAGGCCTTCCTGTCCATATAAGGTTTGAAAATCACTGCCTCCCATTAACCTCATATGGAGATTAACAAAACATATTTGAATATTCCAAAGATCTGCAGTGTTCTCCAGTAAAGAGATCTGTTCAACTTTGACTCAGCCTTTTCTCAATTTTCTGACCATGGGACACTTTGAGAATGTTGCTAAATACTTTTTATTTTTCTTCTTTCAAGACCTCAGGTGTGTGCAACAGGTGATTTTCCTGTTTATTGCTTTTCTCCAGGGAAAGCTGCCTAGTGTCAGCCATTTACCTAACACAGTCCCTAGTTACGCCACCTAACCCTCCAGCTTTAGAATCCAGCTAGCATTTTAGAGGGAGCCTCAAACACATTGATAGAACACTTTAAAAAATCAGAATTGTAATGTATTAAGTTATAATGAGATTAAACTGGTTATTTTTGGTTTTAGAAGGGTGCATTTTCTCCCAATGGGAAGATCCACATGGAAGTTCAAATGATAACCACCAGTTTCCTTGGTGAACATGAAAGTAAAGCAAGGAGAGGTGATTGTATGTCTTAAATAGCTGTCAACATCCACTTGTCATGACCTTAGTATTTGTCTGCACTGAAGGACAGATATGTCCCAGTAACTGGACATGGTTGTTCCTATGACAATGCTAGAGATGCTTTTCCCTCTCTGTTTGCCCCAACAAAAATAATAGATGTACATAATTTTTTTAAAGTACTTAAAAATTTTTTTTCTCTTGCCCCATCTTTCATTTTCTACTTTCTGGGTCCCATCTCTATAGAAATCTTTTGGGTATTTCTTCAGATAGTCAAATCTACATCACATGCCTATGTAAATAATATGCCTGTTTCTTCATATGCTAGCCTTATACATATCTATTTTATACATATCTATTATACATATCTATTGACATCTCTTGATTCTTGATGAGGATTCTTTTTATTTTCCTTTATATTTTGTATCCCTCAGGATTACTTCACAGAAAACAGAAGTAATTCCAGTGATTTCAAGCAGGAAGAGATTTCATATAGGGAATTAGGAACTTAGAAAATTATTAGAAGGGCTGGAAGGGCAGAATTTAGGCTGCAGTTCCAGGCATGACTCCCTGAACTGGTTAAGATTAATGGGTATGGTTTTTCATTGAGGAGTAATTTACAGACAATTCACTTTTTAATGTGAATAATAAGTTGTGACAGATATATATAGTTGCATAACCATCCATTATTTTCAAGGTATAAAACAGTTCCTTCATTCCCAAAACTTCCACCATGCCCCTGCCTCCTACCTCCTAGCCCCTGACAGCCACTAATCTGTTTCTGTTTAAGTAGTATTTTCTAGAATGTCATATAAATTGAATCAGATAGTGCCTGATCTTTTGTGTCTGACTTTTTCCACTTAGCTTAATGCCTTCAAAATTCATTCATGTTGTTTCAGTTATTAGCAGTTCAACAGTTTTTAATTACTAGGTAGCATTTCATTCTGTGAATATACCATAATTTGTTTACCCATTCACCAGTTGATGGACATCTGAATTGCTAACAGTTTTTGATGATTATGAATAAAGCTGCTGTGAGCCTTCATGTGGAGTTCTTTGTGTGGACGTATGTCTTCACTTCTCTTGGGTAAATATCTGGCGGGGCGGGGGGGTATTGTTTAGTCATATGGTAAGAATTGTCAAACTGTTGTTCAGAGCAGCTGCACCATTTTGCATTTCCATCAGCAGTGTAAGAGAGCTTCAGTTGCTCCACATCTTCAACTCTTGGTACTACCAGGCTTGTGAGTAGAGTCTTAGCCTTGGTTCCCTGATACCCACATCATTATCCCTCCCAGATTTGTTACTGTACAGCCAGCCCCATGTCTGTTTCCCTCTGGTAGAACAATGATATACATATATTTGGACTAATCAGTGATGCCCAGGATGAAGACAACCTCCAGTGTTGAGCTGAACATGCTGATAGATACAGAGAGATCACTGATCATGGTCTTGACTTGACACTCACTAGATTTTAAATAACATACAAAAACAATGTTTTATGGTTCTCTCTCAGGCTTTTTGATCATTCCATGGAAGGATTTAAAAATTGGGAGTTCATGACCATTCACTGCTGGGGAGAACGAGCTGCTGGTGACTGGATCCTGGAAGTGTATGATACTCCCTCTCAGCTGAGGAACTTCAAGACTCCAGGTAGAAACTCCCTTTCTATAATTTGATTCATTGTACAGAAAAATGATGGAGTATATTCTGGCCAAGGAATGTGTTTCACATTCATATATCAATTTTATCCTTTATCATATGATCCTGTGCTTTGAGTTGTCTCCCTGTACTCCAATTCTCAAGATCACCATTAGAAAAGTAGGAATTGGGGCTTCCCTGGTGGCGCAGTGGTTGAGAATCTGCCTGCTAATGCAGGGGACACGGGTTCGAGCCCTGGTCTGGGAGGATCCCACATGCCGCGGAGCAACTAGGCCCGTGAGCCACAACTACTGAGCCTGCGCGTCTGAAGCCTATGCTCCACAACAAGAGAGGCCGCGATAGTGAGAGGCCCGCGCACCGCGATGAAGAGTGGCCCCACTTGCCACAACTAGAGAAAACCCTGGCACAGAAATGAAGACCCAACACAGCAAAAATAAATAAGTTAATAAACTCCTACCCCCAACATCTTCTAAAAAAATAAAATAAAATAAAAATAAATAAATTAATTTAAAAAAAAAGAAAAGTAGGAATTTAAGGATACGAATTCAAGTATAAATAAATAAATAAATAAATAAATAAATTCAAGTATTTAGATATAAGTACAAGATGAAACACGACAGCTATTCATTGATATTTAAGAATATATGGTCCATATCTCTAACCAGCTTCCCTTACTTTCTTTGTCAATAAACAAGACAGCCTTGTCCACCTACAATGGGTAAATTGCATGGTCATAAGAGGAGACAAGTTCCCTTGACTATCTTTTTTCTGAGTTTACTTTAAATTTAATTTTCAGTGCAGACAAGACATTGAGCCTGGCCTTTCAGTTCGGAATTAGACACAACTTTGAAAAGGGACTTTTACTTTTCTCTGTGTGTTTGTGTGTTTCTCTTATTGTTCCTATGGTGTACAGTCCTCTAATTAAGTGAGGGGTTTCTTTAATAAGCTACTCGAAGTTCAGTTGGAGACACAGAATCTTCTAGCCCAATTAAATGGTAGAATCATTCCCAAGTATGGAGGTTCTTGGCTCTAAACTGAGTTTATATTTGTATATTATTTCTTCCCATTTGCTTATTATTAAAACACATACTAAGGATTTTTGGAGGCCTTTTTGTTGTTGTTTTTGTTTCATTGCATATTAAATCTATCTTGGGTTTTCTATCTTGGGCAGATTGCATCTAAGTGTTAGCCAGTAGAATGGATTTTTTCTCATTCTGCATTTACACTGCTATTTTTCACAAGATGTTGCAGTATCTATTGCAAAGTCTACTGTAGAATTTAGCAAATGGAAAAGTGATAGGGGAGGGAAAAACTGACGGCCCAAATATGGCAGCATTTGATGTGAATTGTGGCAGAGATCCTAAGGAAATAAAATTACATAATAAGTGAAAAATAAAGAGAGAAACTGCCCAGCGGGCTTATGATGTACTTCAGAAACGGCACCAAGGGAAATAAGTTATGAGTCAGCACTCTTTAAACATCTACAAGGGTAAACTTTTAGATAAAATCATCTTACGTTAAATGGACCAGGTTTTAGAGTAACTGACATAGTGTCCTTGTATTAAGTGTTCCATTTGTGCGCTTGAGAGATGCCATAAGGAAAATAGGTTCTCTTTTGCATTGCTACCTAAAGGCAGTCAGATTGGTCATTAATTTCAGGTAGTCATTCATTTCTTGACACTACTTGAAATTCTGAGACTGAACAACACCCTAATTATGAATAGGATAGTCATTAACAAGTGAGTCCAAAGAAAACCTGGCAGAGGGCAAACCAAATATAAACCAGTGTGCTGGCCCAATGCAGATGTCAGAAAACAATGAATGTGGCCCAGAATATGTTCAGTTTTAAACTTCAAGTTCCTAAACTCCTAGACATGACAAGGAAGGCAGAATTATATAATAGTTTAAGAATGCAAGATTTGGATACATAATTTTTTTTAATTGAAATATTAGTTTCAGGTGTACAAACTGTATGATTTGATATTTGTATATATTGTGAAATGATCACCACACTAAGTCTAGTTAACATCCATCACCTCACATAGTTACAAAATTTTTTTCTTGTGATGAGAATTTTTAAGATACACTGTTTTAACAAGTTTGAAATATACAATACACTACTATTAACTATACTCACCATGCTGTACATTACATCCCCAGGACTTATATGTTTTTTAACTGGAACTTTGTATCTTTTGACCCCCTTCACCTATTTCACCCACCCCTACCTACCCCCTGCCTTTGGCAACCACGAATCTGTTCTGTGTATCTATGATTTCTTTTACTTTTTGTATTTTATTTTTTTAAGACTTCACATGTAAGTGAGATCATACAGTATTTGTCTTTTTCTGTCTGACTGACTTCACTTAGGAAGGTCCATCCATGTTTTCACACAAGGCAAGATTCCCCCTTTTTGTGGCCCAGTAATATTGTGTGTGTATGTGTGTATATATACACATATATACACACATATATTTTCTTTACCCATTCATCCATCAGTCGACATTTGGGTTGCTTCCTTGTTTTGGCTATTGTAAATAATGCTGCAGTGAACATGTGGGTACATGTAACTTTAAGAGTTAGTGTTTTTCTTTTGTTTTTCACATAGATACCCAGAAGTGGAATTGCTGGATCATATGGTAGTTCTATTTTTAATTTTTTGAGGAAACTCCATAATGTTTTCCAGAGAGGCTGTACCAATTTACATTCCCACCAACAGTGCACAAGTGTTCCCTTTTCTCCACATCCTCACCAATATTTGTTTTTTTGATAATAGTCATTCTAACAGGTGTAAGGTAATAGCTCATTGTGGTTTTGATTTGCATTTCCCTGATGATTAGTGATGCTGAGTGCCTTTTCATGTTAGCCATCTGTATGTATTCTTTTGAAAAATGTTTATTTAGATCCTCTGCCCATGTTTTAATCAGATTATTTTTCTGCTATTGACTTGTATGAGATCTTTACATATTTTGGATATTAACCCCTTACCAGATATATGATTTGCAAACAGTTTCCATAGGTTACCTTTTCATTTAGTTGATGGCTTCCTTTGCTGTGCAGAAGCTCTATAGTTTGATGTAGTCCCACTTATTTATTTTTGCATTTGTTCCCTTTGCTTTTGTTGTCAAATACAAAAAATCATTCCTAAGATCAGTGTCAAGGAGTTTACCACCTAGGTTTTCTTCTAGAAGTTTTATGGTTTCAGGTCTTATATTCAAATCTTTAAGCCATTACAAGTTAGTTTTTGTGCATGGTGTTAGATAGTGATCCAGTTTTTCTAACACCATTTATTGAAGACTGCCTTTTCCCCATTGTATATTCTTGGCTCCTTTGTCATAAATCAATTGACCCTATATGTGTGGGTTTATTTCTGGGTTTGCTATTCTGTTTAATTCATTTATGTGTCTGTTTTTATGTCAATACCATACTGTTTTGATTTGTAGTATCGTTTGAAATCACGGCGTGTGATACCTCCAGCTTTGTTCTTCTTCCTCAATATTGCTTTGGCTATTTGGGGTGTTTTGCGGGTCCATAAAAATTTTAGGTTTGTTCTATTTCTGTGAAAAATGCCTTTGGAATTTTCCTACAGATTACATTGAATCTGTAGATTGCTTTGGGTAGAATGGACATCTTTACAATATTCTTCTAATTTATAAGCATGGAATATCTTTCCATTTATTTGTGTCTTCAATTTATTTCATCAATTTCTTATAGTTTTCAGTGTACAGATCTCTCACTTTCTTGGTTAAATTTATTCCTAGGTATTTTATTCTTTTGATGCAGTTGTAAATAGGATTGCTTTCTTAATTTCTCTGATAGTTCATCATTAGTGTAAAGAAATGCAACAGATTTTTGTATACTGATTTTGTATCTTGAAACTTTTCTGAATTTGTTGCTTAGTTCTAAGTTTTTTGGTGGAGTCTATATATAATAGTGACAGTTTTACCTCTTCCTTTCTAACTTGGATGCCTTTTATTTCTTTTTCCTGCCTACATCCTTGTTCCTGATTTATTATGTTGATATATGTTCCCTCTATAACCACTTTGTTGAGTCTTTATCATAAATGGACATTGGATTTTGTCAATGCGTTTTTGCATCTATTGAGATAATTATATGAGCTTTATCCTTCATTTTGTTAGTCAAATCACATTGATTTACAGATGTTGAAACATCCTTTCATCCCTGGAATAAATCCCATTTGATCATGATGTATGATCCTTTTAATGTATTGTTGTATTCAGTTTGCTAGTATTTTGTCAAGGATTTCTGCATCTATGTTTATCAGGGATTTTCTTTTCTTGTGGCATCCTTGTCTGGTTTTGATATCAGGGTAATACTGGCCTCATAAAATGAGTTTGGAAGTATTCCTTCCTATTCTATTTTTTGGAAGAGCTTGAGAAGGATTGGTATTAATTCTTCTTTAACTGTTTGGTAGAATTCACCAGTGAAGGTGTCTAATCCTGGACATTCCTTTGTTGGGAAGTTTTTGATTATTGATCCTTATAGTAATTGGTCTGTTCAAATCTTCAATTTCTTCATGATTCAGTCTTGGTAGAGTGTATGTTTCTAGGAATTTATCCATTTCTTATAGGCCCTCCAATTTGTTGGGTATAATTGCTGATAGTAGTCTTTTATGATCCTTTGTAATTCTCTGGTATCAGTTAAAATGTCTCCTCTTTCATTTCTGATTTTGAGTCTTCTTGGTGAGGCTACCTAAAGGTCTGTCAATTTTGTTCAGAGTCCTAGGGGACCCGTGAGCCTAAGCCACACTGGCCACCAGAGCCAGCAACCTAGAGGTGTCCCCTAGGTGCCAGCTGAGAGTACAAGCTCCTTTCTTGTTGGTACCAGCAAGCTGGAGCAGGCCAAGGGAGAACATACAGATGGCTCCAGTGAGCCTCCATGTTTGGACAGTATTCAGTATGCCCTTTTCTATATGTTAAATTAGATGCCTGACCCTCGGCCAGTGCTTTAAGTAAGATAAGCAAAGAAGCCTTTTTCACGGAAAGTCTGGGTGCTTTTCAGCCGACTGCCTCTGCACAGCACCCTGGAGTGAGAGTCCACGCAGGTGAGCTCTTTAAGAGCTGCTCAGTTCACTATGGTCTTATAGGTCTTGTGGACCCAAGCCCCTTTGGGTTTCAAAGCTACATGGTTTGGGGGCTCATCTCTCAGGTGCAGGTCTTAAAAGTTGTGGTACCCAATGTGGTGCTCAAACCTTTCACTCCTCGGGGAGAAGCTGGGGGGTTTTGAGTCCCCTCTCGATTGTGGGTTGCAGCACTGGGGGGTGGGGTTTATGGTAAGATGCATCTAAGCCTCTCCTACCCATTTTGATCTGGGGTTTTCTTGTTTGCCTGATGTGTAGGAGCCACTCAGTTAGTTTGGGGGTTTTTTTTCCAGAGGAAATTGTTCCATATGTGGCTATAGATTCAGCAAGTTTATGGAAAGCAGTGAATTCAGGATCTTCCTATATTACCATCTTAAATCAGAACCCCCAAATAGATTTTGATATCAGTCTGTCCTCTTACTGCCCTTGGGAAAGTTACCAACCTCTGTGCCTCAGTTTCCTCATCTATATGTAGGGAATACAAGTACCTATCTCCCAGTTGTTGAGACCACTGAATGGAATAAAACTTACTTAGCATATAGTAAGCACTTATAGAAAATAAGCATCAATTTGATGGTGATTATAGTTGCTAATAAATGAATTAGCAGACACCTGAAATTCATCACTCTGGGCTGTGACACAGCCCAACCCTAACCTTGCCTGGATTCTCTGTATTAGGCCAAGGTGAGGAGGAGATCTAAGGTCGGGGGAGGGGTATCCTACCTTCCTGCCAGCATATTTCCACGTTTTTAATGGTTTTGTCTTAATAACTTTTATTTAAGATTCATATAAAAAAGAACCAAATTAAGCTTAATGGCCAGGAGACAGCTGTTTTCTGTTTGTTTACTTTTTGCATTAAAGACTTTAGTTTTATAAAGCTAAGAAATAAATGTATAAATAAGGACTAGGGGCTTCCCTGGTGGCGCAGTGGTTGAGAGTCCGCCTGCCGATGCAGGGGACATGGGTTCGTGCCCCGGTCCAGGAAGATCCCACATGCCGCGGAGCGGCTGGGCCCGTGAGCCATGGCCACTGAGGCTGCGCGTCCGGAGCCTGTGCTCCGCAGCGGGAGAGGCCACAACAGTGAGAGGCCCACGTACCAAAAAAAAAAAAAAAAAAAAAAAAAATAAGGACTAAACTAAAGCAAATGTTCCTTGAAAGCCTACCATCCAAAGGAGATAAAACACTTCCCTCACATCTCCAAGCACCCTTGACCAGAAAATGCTCTATGACAGCACAGAACATTCTGCCAGTGGTAGAAATGTTTCCTGTAACTGTGCTGTTCATCGTAGTGGCCATTAGCCACATATGGCTACTGAGCACTTGAAATGTGGTCTAACTGAGGAACTGAAGTTTTAAATTTTAGTTAATTTAAACGGAAATATCCAAATGGATCTAGTGGCTATCACTGGACAGCACGTGTCTACAGGATAATGTAGTGATGTATTTTTAACATTTCAGATGGAACAAAGTAGTTGTTTTCATCTTTTTTTGATAAACAAGTCAGATAATGCCAACAGTTTTTTTAAATTTATGTAAGACCTTTATACCTAGAAAAAGAAGGCCTTCTGTAAAATTCTGGGATTCTCTGAAATATCCGTAATTTGAAAACCAGCCCTTGATCCAGAAATCTGAGATGTGTCTGTTTCTCACACACACACAAAATGCTGATTCAGTTAAGGTGTATCCTACGTTTGGTGCTCAGTAAATATGTGGTATGTGAATTATTAAATAGTTAACTCTGCAAGCATTGGAAAATGCATTTCTAGCCCTGTATCTGATGCAACGATTCATATGAAGCTGTTTTCCACAATTCTACTCTTGCTTTTTCCTCAGTGAGAAGGAATTAAAGAAATTATAAAGCTAAAGAGGGAATGTTTGGTCATGATATGCTTTCATTATTTCCCAAGGTAAATTGAAAGAATGGTCTTTGGTCCTCTATGGCACCTCCGTGCAGCCATACTCACCCACCAATGAGTTTCCTAAAGTGGAACGTGTCCGGTATAGCCGCGTTGAAGACCCCACTGATGACTATGGGACAGAGGATTATGCAGGTGAGCTGGCTTCCAATGGGGAGGCAGGCTAAGGAAAGAAAGCTCATGCATCATTCCCCCAAAGAGATAAACTTGTACTCATATTCTGATATATTTTATTCCATCTTCCTTTCTATCCCTTAAATATTGGTATGTGTACATTCAAGTATTCAAATATTCATGTTTTTTTCTTCAAAGCTAAAATCACACTGTATATAGTTCATATTCTTTTTTTTCCATTAAAGGTATCATTAACAGCATATTTCCCTGTTGTCAAGTATCCGTAGAACACATATTTAAAAGGCAGCATAGTAGTCCATCCTGTGATTGTACTGTAATGTATTTATTCTATAACCTGGGATGTGTAGTTTGCTTAGAGTTTTATACTATTTTAAATAAGGTTTCAATGAATACCATTATCAGTTTTTGACTATATCTTTGACTATGTCTTTAAAATAGAGTTCTAAGAATTACTGCATCAAAGGGAATCATCAGTTTTAGGGCTTCAATATGGTTTGTCATGTTGCTTTCCAGACAAGATATACCAGTCTGCACTGTGACCACTGTGTGAGTGTTTACTACACTCATTCCTGCCAGTGTTAAGTGGAAAGAAAAAAAGTAAAAAAAGAAAGAAAAGAAAATGTTTAAATTTTGTAGCTTTGATTGCTAGTAAATCTAAACATTTTTTCCTTTGTGTTCTCTGAATGAAATATGTCTTTTACTCACTTTTCTATTCAAAGTGGCAATTTTTCTTATTTATAAAAATTCCTTGTATGTTATTGACTCTCACATTGTCTCATATTTGCTGAAAACATTTTCTCTGTTATCACTTGCTTCTGAAATGTACTTTTTGTTTTGTGTTGTTTTGAGAGAAAATTGGAGAGCAGAGTTTATAGTTTCAGATAACATTTGTAGTTTCCTTTTTATAGAATGTTTATTCTTTAAAATCTGCTAAATGTTCACATGGATTATTTTTTTGTAATCTTTGATTTTTAATATATATTGTGAAGTGAAGTTCTTATTTTCCAAACAGACTAACATCAATAAGTGAGTTGCCATCCTTTCTTTTATTAGTTTAGGATGTTTCCTTTATAACAGTATGGTAAGTTCTTATACCAGGTCTCTTCTGGTGCCATCTTTTCCGATTTACCAATCTAATAATTTTTGATCCAGTAGCACCCACACTGTATTTTAATATCTGTTGAATGTCTACTTCTTGTTCTCATAGCAATTCTTAAATCCCCCTTTAAGTTTGAATTTACAGGCAATCTCATGGGAAGAACTGTTTTTACAATATACAGTCTTTCCATCCAAAACATAGACCATGTTCCATTTTACTGAAATCTTTTAATTTTATGTAGTGTTATTCTTGTTAGTGTTATTTCTAAGTATTTTGGGTCTTGTTGCTACTGTAGTGGAAAATATTCCATATTTTCTAATTATTATATGCTGGTATCAGGGATATCTGTTGGCTATTGTGTGTTTATCTTACATCTGGCCATTTTGCTTAACTTTATTAATTTGTATGTTTTAGAGTTGATTTTCTGGGGCAGTTAGGTACTGTAGCCATATCATCTGAAAATTATTTTTCTCTTTCCCAGTGTATTTCTGATTCCTGTCTTGTTGCATTGGCTACCACTTCCAGCAGCATTCAGTCCTTCTGGAATATCATATATAACCCTTAATGAACAAAGCTTCTCCTAAAGGAGAACTGTTTGTAAATAGCAGTTTAACATACCTTTAGACAGGAACTATTTTTTTTCTTGCAGCTCAGCTCTCTAAGATTCTTTTTCATTAATCACTTTAACAGAGTATTTTAAATAAATATGCATTTGGTTCCTTTTATTCTAAATAGGTGGTACCCCTGTGTCAATAATAAGCTTAGAGAATTCAGACCAAATGAGCTAACCAGAACTAGATTGTGTTCAATTTTTGTCTTATTTATTTTGCTTTGAGCTTATAACATTACTACTGATGTTATAACCGCAAACCATTTTGTCTTCTCTGATAGGAGAAAGTATATCTAAAAACATAAATAGAGTATAATAGTAATATATTACTATGTGCCTTACAGTATGTTTCCAATTCAAATTTTGGTAATGTTAAAATTCTGAACAATTATACATCTTTGTGGTTTTTCTCACTACATCTCCAAAATGTCCATATTGGCACTTGTGAGAGAACAAAGAATTATTTCATTATTACCCAGCAACCTAAAATGCTAAATTGCATCTGGGACAGTTTAAGATTATGAAAGAAACAGCACAGCACGTGAACTTGCCATACAGAGCTCTTTGGCACATATCAAGAATAAGTGGTTTGGGGCCTCCCTGGTGGCGCAGTGGTTGGGAGTCCGCCTGCCGATGCAGGGGATGCGGGTTCGTGCCCCGGTCTGGGAGGATCCCATATGCCGCGGAGCGGCTGGGCCCGTGAGCCATGGCCGCTGAGCCTGCGCGTCCAGAGCCTGTGCTCCGCAACGGGAGAGGCCACAACAGTGAGAGGCCCGCATACTGCAAAAAAAATTAAAAAAAAAAAAAAAAAAAAAAAAAGAATAAGTGGTTTGGGTTGTTTTAATTGTAGAAATCATCCAGTGAAAATTTAGGGCCACCCATGATTCCTTTTCTTTGGAGCTGTGATTTTCACCTTCATTAAGAAGTCAGCCTCTCTAGAGGCACAGATGGCATTATCATAACCAGATCCCTGTACTGTTTCATCGAGTTCCAGGGACTGTGGGACCCACAGCCGGGTGCACTTCAGCCCTTACACAGCAGAGACACTCTCTCCTCCTGTACCACAGCAGTCAGCTAAAATGTTCCAAGTTGCACTAGCTGTGAAATTTAAAGATCAATTTTAAGGCTTTTGGGAAAATAGAGGTAAACAGTGCTGTCAAATGACTCATGACTAATCAGAAATATACTTCAAGTCTGCAGCATTTTGAAATAACTCATTTCCATTCAGATCCAAAGGTCATGATTTACTACCCGTAAGTAGGAGACCCGGGCTAAGAATAAGAAGCAGGACCTCTGTTGATCCCAACTCTCCTAGCCATATGATACTGGACAAGCCACTGTAACTCTTGGAAAATCGTTTTTATCTGACTACTAGATTTTCCTCTAAGTCATTCCTCCACACTTCTACCATTTTATGTTTCAATTCAGTAACTGTAGAACATAGTCCTACAATGACTAAAGGAGACCAAGTTTCAACAAAAAGTAAGTCCTTTTTATTAAAATAAGTATGGCTCAAGACATTTCTGGTACCCTTGACTTACTTTTTGTGCATTTCATGCACCATGTTTATTGCTAGTTAAAATCATATGAGTTTTCAATGGGAAAGAGCTTCAAGATTATATGAGACCAAATCTCTCAAAATATGGAAAACAAGAAAAGGAGTCAAGCAGGCAAAATATCTATAACTAGCCCATGTCATTAGAAAACTTTTCATCAATCACAAAATAGCTCCATCTTTCTGGCATTTTTTCTCTTTTTTTCTGCCTATACAAAGAATACACAGCAAGAGAGATTAGGAACCTTCATCCCAGGTTTGGAATTCTTTAAGCTTGCTTGCATCTTTAAAATGTGCGTGTAGTTTTCTTTTGTTGAGCTGCCCATTGGCCTATGGGTAGGATGCAATTTTAAATCTATTATCTGTGCCTGAAGTACCTGCTTTGTAATCCAAAATGAGATGCGGATAAAATTGTGCCAGATGCCATAATGATGTTTCTTGCTGGGTCCAGTATCTCAGAGGTACTCAGTGGCTTTAATGACCTTGGATGAGAGAGACAATCTGGTCAGGGCATTGAATAATAACCCTTTTTTCCTTTCTGTCAACAGCTTAAATTCTCATTTCTCTATCTGACATTTTTATCGTTATGCATATTTAATTGCAATCAGTTTTTTTTCTAGTTGCTGCAATGGCATTGTTCTTTTGAATTTGAATTAATTGTCTTCTCCCACAAGGCAACCATATGTGTGCTTCGAAGATCAGGCCCTGACTAGGATTTACATGCTTGATACTTAGGTAATTCAGGTTTTCCCCAAAAAAGTCAAGAGTTCACTCTGGGCTTACAGCCACATTGAACATTACTCCACCTCACTGCATTAGAAACTCTTAAAGAAAATTCTCACTGCCTAAGGGAGAAAAACACCTATTTATAATTCAAGGTAAAGCTTACCTGCTTTAAAATCATTTTTTCCAAGTGTTGTTCTGATTTCTTTTGGAAGGTCCCTGTGACCCTGAGTGCAGTGAGGTAGGCTGTGATGGGCCAGGACCGGACCACTGCAATGACTGCTTGCACTACTACTACAAGCTGAAAAACAACACCAGGTAAGAGAGAAGCCACATCAGACCCCCTGAAGCACGCCCCCTGGTGTTCCTGGGAGCTCCCACAGGGTCACCACAGGCAGTGTGTTCCATGTTCTCCCACCAGGACCAAAGCCCAGAAGAGATGCTCCTGCCCCCCAACCCCGTCCCATCATTCAGAACGGTGAAACTGATACTGAATTACAAAACATCAAATGGACCTGTAGGCTAGGAAACTGCAAACGTCTTTTCTCACATTTCAAAGGATGATGGAGAGGGACTAGCTATGCACATGCCTGGTCCTCCCCTCTAGACCTTTCTATCCTGTTGATGTTTGATGCCACAGCTGCATTTGCCCTTCATGAAAATGCCAGTACAAAGCCAAATGGATGCTTTCCTGAATTCCCCAAAGTGTAAGCCCTCCATGTGGCAAAGCTGCTAGACCCTGCACGTTCTCACTACTCTACTCTGGGCACTGAGGCGGGCCTGCTTGGACCCTGTGCTTCTGAGCCCCTGGCTTCTGACTCAAGCAGATAGGTACCCACCGGGAGGGCCACAGAACAGTGACAAGGCCGTGCTCTTCCAGGCGTGTCTCTCACATCCCTACCACCTGCCCCTCCTCTTTCAGGAGGCAACTCATAGGAAGCCAACTTGCAGTGCATCCACACTCCAGTCACCCAGGCGTGGTCCTGTTCCTCTCACATCCATGCTGGAATTTCAGTTCCTTAAAGGGAATATAAAATTAAATTTTTTAAATGTCTAAAAAAATTTTTTTTAGTTAAAAAGAATAAATTCCTTAAAGGGAAAGCCCCTTGGCTACCTCAGCCCCTCTCATTAGCTCCTAGACTTAGCAAATGCCTGATGTTTAATTGGTACTAAGTACTTGTTAAATGAATACATAAAGCCCAGACCTTCAGTTATGGGCAAGCAAGGTAGTCATTTTTTTGTTTATCATAAACAACATAAATTTAATTTTTTTTTTTTTTTTTTTTTGCCACACCACACAGCTTGCAGGATCTCAGTTCCCCCACCAGGGACTGAACCCAGGCCACAGCAGTGAAAGCCCAGAATCCTAACCACTAGGGAACTCCCTAAATATATTCATATTAATTTAGACAGTAGCATACAACCACCATCACCCTCACCACCCATACACACAGGATTCATATGACAAACACAACAATAGAAGTAACCCCTTATTAGGGCCTTTTTGCATAAAATCATGGTTTGCACATGTTTTCCCTTCAACCCAACAGCACAACCTTCTTGCTGAGACTCAGTTTCTAACCATCATCCCCTTTAAAGAGCTAGACCTGAACTGGAAGATGGTTTGGATCAAGACATGCCTTACTTGGTGGACTTGGTATTATGTAACTGCAGTGCTACGTCAGCACCCTACATAGGAGAAGGCTTTAACCAACAGAATTTGGCCCTTTGGATGTGGTGTTACCATCATGGTTAAAAGGATTTTGAGAGTGAGGACAGCCATGTGCTCAGCACCTCACTCACTCAGGACTGAATCTCTGGTGACACTGCCCTTCTTTCTTATCTTTCCACAACGCAGGATCTGTGTCTCCAGCTGCCCCTCTGGCCACTACCACGCTGACAAGAAGCGATGCAGAAAGTGTGCCCCCAACTGCGAGTCCTGCTTTGGGAGCCACGGGGACCAGTGCCTGTCCTGTAAATATGGATACTTCCTGAATGAGGAAACGAACAGTTGTGTCACTCACTGCCCTGATGGATCATATCAGGACACCAGTGAGTTGATTCCAAAATTTGGTTTTTTGAGAGGAAATGTAAGGTTTTCACTTGATTGACCTTGGGAGGGATAGTCCTCCTCCATGAAATCTGGGCCTTGCTTAACATCAAACAGGATCTAGCCAGTTTTTAAGAGAACACTTTAAAATTGTTTTGTGAAAATGAATTTGTAGAAGAATTTGCAAAAACATAATTTATGTAAAAATGCCTATAACTAACTGAATCTGGGGATGAGCCCGAGGACCCCTTGAAGCAGTGACTTGCTAGGAGGACCCACAAGACTCAGTATACCACTGTACTCATGAACTCACAATTATGACTTATTACAGTAAAAGGATACAGAGTAAAATCAGCAAAGGGAAAAGGCACATGGGACAAAGTCTGGAGGAAACCAGGTACAAGTTTTCAAGAGTTTTCATCCAATGGAGTGACACAGGATACATTTCATTCCCCCAGCAACAATTTGTGACAACATGTATGAAATGTCATCTACCAGGGAACCTCCCTAGAGTCTCAGGACCCAGGGATGAGACCCAGAGTCTGGTTATGAAGGCACCCTGTGCCTGGCACATACTAAAATTCCAGACTCCTAGAAGGAAAGCTGGTATTCAATGCAAACCATATTGTTTGTACAAACTGTTTAGGCTCCATGAGCCACTCTTATCAGGGTGGCGGGAAACTTCATAAAATCCAACTTCCCAGATGTCAGCCATGGGCCAACCTTATAAGGATAGCAGCCAGGCCTGCTCTTTTCTGTGCACTAAGCAAAGGAAGCAGGCCCCTATATGATATCAACAAGGTTAAAAACAAGACTTTCATGTAAATAGAGAATGGAAATATGTCAATGACTTACCTAACCCATTAATGAGGAAAACTACAAGCTGATAAGTGGGTTCAAAGACTATCAGGTATCTTAGTCCACCAGGAAAGGCAAAATGAAGTCCATTTGCTGAGTTAGAGACAAAACTGAATAATATCTTGCATTGAAATACAATTAGAATTTTGGGGGGTTATTTTTTCAAATGGACAGAAATCATTTGGAACTTTATCAAACAAAAATCTGTAAATTAACATGTGGCTTCACAGAATGTGGGCCCTAATCAAATGTCATTAGTGAACAGACAAAGGTACATTGCCTAGAGAATTCCATAATCCTTGGGTACACCTCTTTTTGACAGTGTTCTGGTATGGCCCTGACAAGGGCTGCAGGTATCTTTTGCTGTATTTCTGAGCTCTGGATAATTTGTCTGAACAAGAGTTTTAAAAAAAAAAAAAAAAAACAGGAAAGAATTTTGAAGTGGATACTTTTGCTACTTAACAAGTCAAATTCCCTCTTGATTCAAAGGCAGGCTTTTCTCTATGAGGGAGATGGGGCTCTTGGCTTACCCTTTAGAGCAATGGGGACGGGTTCCCCAGTAGTTTTTATTTTCCCCAAAATTTGGAACATAAGCTGCAATGTGACGAAGAAAGGGAAAAATGAGAATGGGGAGGGGACATAAGGGATCAGAAATAAGTAGTATTCCTTGAAGAAAAAATTCAAAATTCAATCAGGAAGGCTGAGCCTTGGAAAAGATGCCAGGAGAGGTCACAAGCCACCACCACCGCCGCCCTCCCGGACCCCAGGAGTGGTCATGAGCTGCCTAAGCCACCATGATGTACTCTGGGGGCGTACCTGAGCTGTCACCGCGACCAAGAACCCCAGGAATGGCACCAGCCATCACATCTGCACACCCCATATTAAGGGGCTAATGATCAGCACATGCTGAGGAGAGAGGCAACAGGCATCTCTACTAAAAACAGCCCTCGCACCAAATATATTAAACCCACACAAGCTACACAGGGATGCCCCCACATATAAATAGCCCTCCAAGACCACAGTAGATAATTGTTTCTCCTAAACTCACAGAGTAAGAGAAATATAAATAAAGTAGGGGAGGAACCATTCCCAGTTAAAAGACCAAGAGAATTCCCCTGAAAGAACAAACAATGAAACAGACCTCTTCAGTCTAATAGACACCAATTTCAAAAAGGAGATAATGAAAATACTGAAGGAATTAAGAAAGGCTATCAGCAGGAATGCAGAGTACTGTAAAAAAATGAATTAGAAACTATAAATAGGAACAAAGAAAAATTAGAAAACTCGTTTGAAGAGACAAAACTGAGCTAAAGGCATGAATAGCAGAATGAATAATGCAGAAGAATGAGTAAGTGACCTGGAAGATAGAATAATGGAAATCACCCAATCAGGACAGCAGACAGAAAGCCAAATGAAGAAAAAAAAAAAATGAAAGCAATATAAGAGAGCTATGGGATAATATACAGCATGCCAATCTATGCATAATAGGGATTCCAGAAGGGGAAGAAAGAGAAAAGGGGATCAAAAATGTAATTGAAGGAATTATGGCTGAAAACTTCCCACAACTAAAAAAGGAAACAGATATCCAGGTACAGGAAGCACAGAGGGTCCAAAACAAGATAAGCCCAAACAGACGTACACCAAGACATATTATAATAAAAATGGCAAAAGTTAAAGAGAGGATTGTAAAGGCAGCAAGAGAAGAACAAGGAGTTAATTAAAAGGGAACCCCCATAAGGCTATCAGCTGATTTCTCTAAAGAAACATTGCAGGCCAGAAGGGAGTGTCAAGATATATTCAAAGTCCTGAAAGGGAAAAATCTGCAACCTAGGATACTCTACCCAGCAAGATTATCATTTAGAAAAGAAGGAGAGAGAATTTCTCAGACAAGCAAAAACTAAGGAATACAGCAGTACTAAACTGATCCCAAAAGAAATATTGAAAGGTCTTCTCTAAATAGAAAAGAACTAAAACTCTATAGGAAAGAGAAAATCACAACTGGAAAGTAAATCACTTAAATAATCCAGACACAGATTTTTTTAAAAATCAAAAAATTTCTGTGAAAGTGATGATAATAACTATAATGAACAGCAAAAGGATGAAGATGTAAAATAAGACATCAAAATCATAAAATGAGGGGAAGGAGAGTAAAAAATGTAGATTTTTTCCTCCTATAATGTGTTTGAGCCTATATGACTCCCAGTCTAAGGCAAGTAGATATAGGAAGGGGTTAACATACTTGAAAAACAGGCTAAGCACAAATCAAAAATGTATAGTAGATTCACAAAAGCCAAAAAGAAGAGAACATAAATATAATACAAAAGAAAGTTATCAAACCACAAAAGGAAAAACAAAAAGAAAGGGACAAAAAAGAAATATAAAGTCAATGGGAAAACAAGGTTTAAAATGGCAATGAATACGTATCTATCAATAATTACCTTAAACGTCAATGGACTAAATGCTCCAATCAAAAGACAGAGTGGCAGATTGGATAAAAAAACAAGAGCCTACAATATGCCACCTACAAGAGATCCACTTTAGGGCAAAGGACACACATAAATTGAAAGTGAGGAGATAGGAAAAGATATTTAATGCAAATGGAAATGACAAGAAAACAGGGGTCACAACACTCATATCAGACAAAATAGACTTTAAAACAAAGGCCATAAAGAAAGATAAAGAAGGACACTATATAATGATAAAAGGACCAATACAAGTAGAGGATGGAACACTTGTCAACATATATGCATCTAATATAGGAGTACACAAATACATAAAACAAATACTAACACACATAAAAGGAGAAACTGACAGGAATACAATAATAGTAGGAGACTTTAACATCCCACTCACATCAATGGACAGATCTGCTAGACAGAGAATCAATAAGGCAACCGATTTCCTAAATGATACAATAGAACAGTTAGACTTAATTGATATTTTCAGGACATTACATTCAAAAAAACCAGAATACACATTATTTTCAAGTACACATAGAACATTCTCTAGGATTGACTACATCCTAGGGCACAAAACAAGCCTCAACAAATTTAACAGTATAGAAATTATCTCAAGCATCTTTTCTGACCACAATGGCATGAAATTAACCACAGGAAAAGAAATTAGAGAAAAATGATGAAATAGAGACTAAACAACATGCTAATGGGTCGGGACTTCCCTGGTGGCGCAGTGGTTAAGAATCCGCCTGCCAATGCAGGGGACATGGGTTTGAGCCCTGGTCCAGGAAGATCCGACATGCTGCAGAGCAACTGAGCCCATACACCACAACTACTGAGCCTGCGCTCTAGAACCTGTGAGCCACAACTACTGAGCAAGTGTGCTACACCTACTAAAGCCTGCACGCCTAGAGCCTGGGCTCCACAACAAGAGAAACCACCGCAGTGAGAAGCCTGCACACTGCAATGAAGAGTAGCCTCCACTCGCAGCAACTAGAGAAAGCCCACATGCAGTAATGAAGACCCAACGCAGCCAAAAATAAATAATTAAAAAAAAAACAACTAATGAGTCAACAATGAAATCAAAGAGGAAATTTTAAAATACCTTGAAACAAATGACAATAAAAACAACCATACAAAATCTATGGGATGCAACAAAAGCAGTTCTTAAAATTCATAATGACACAGACCTTCCTCAAAAAACAAGAAAAATCTCAAATAAACAACCTAACCTACCACTTAAAAGAATCAGGAAAAGAAGAACAAATAAAACCTAAAGTCAGCAGAAGGAAGTAAATAACAAAGATCAGAGAGGAAATAAATAAAATAGAAATTAAAAAATAATAGAAAAAATCAATAAAACCAAGAGCTGGTTCTTTGAAAGGATAAACAAGACTGACAGGGCTTCCCTGGTGGCGCAGTGGTTGGGGGTCCGCCTGCCGATGCAGGGGACACGGGTTCGTGTCCCGGTCCGGGAGGATCCCACATGCTGCGGAGCGGCTGGGCCCGTGAGCCATGGCCGCTGAGCCTGCGTGTCTAGAGCCTGTGCTCTGCAGCGGGAGAGGCCACAGCAGTGAGAGGCCCGCGTACTGCAAAAAAAAAAAAAAAAAAAGACTGACAAACTTCTGGCCAGGCTCATGAAGGACAAAAGAGAGAGAACCCAAATAAACAAAATAAGAAATGAAAAACGAAACACAACAACTGATGTTGCAAAAATACAAAAAATCATAAGGCAATACTATGAACAATTGTATGCCAACAAGTTCTACAACCTAGAAGAAATGGACAACTTTCTAGAAACACAGAGCTCACCAAAATTGAATCAAGAAGTAGATAATTTAAACAGACTGATCACCAGAAGTACAATAGAATCTGTAATCTAAAAACTGCCTACAAACAAAAGTCCAGGACAGATGGCTTCACAGCTGAATTCTACCAGACATACAAAGAAGAATTCAATACGGATCCTTCTCAAACTCTTCCAAAAAAACTGAAGAGGAGGGAACACTCCCAGAGATATTCTATGAAGTCATCATTACCATGATACCAATAAAAGACAAAGTCACAGCCAAAAAAGAAAATTACAGGCCGATATCTTTGATTAATATAGATGCAAAAATTTTCAACAAAATATTAGCAAAACAAATCCAGTAACACATAAAAAAGATCATACACCATGACCAAGTGGGATTCATCCCAAGTTCACAAGGATAGTTCAACATACACAAATCAATGTGATGCACCACATAAACAAAAGAAAAGACAAAAAACACAAGATCATCTCAGTAGATGCAGAAAAGGCTTTTGACAAAATTCAACACCCATTTCTGATAAAAACTCTCCAGAGAGTAGGCACAAAGGGAACCTACCTCAACGTAATAAAGCCCATGTATGACAAACGTACAGCTAACATCATACTCAATGGTGAAAACCTGAAAGCATTTCCTCTAAAATCAGGAACAATTCAAGGATGAACACTCTCACCACTTTTATTCAACCCAGTTTTGGAAGTCCTAGCCATGGCAATCATAGAAGAAAAAAATAAATAAAAGGAATCCAAATTGGAGAAGTAAAACTGTCACTGTTTGCAGATGACATGATACCATACCTAGAAAATCCTAAAGATGCTACCAGAAAACTACTAGAGCTCATCAGTGAATTCGGTAAAGTTGCAGGATACAAAATTAATACACAGAAATCTGTTGCATTTCTACACACTAACAATGAAAGATAAGAAAAATAAAGGAACAATCCCACTTACCATCACATCAAAAAGAATAAAATATTTAGGAATAAAACTACCTAAGGAGGCAAAAGACCTGTACTCAGAAAACTATAAGACACTGATGAAAGAAATCGAAGATGACACAAACAGATGGAAAGATATACCATGTTCTTGGATTGGAAGAATCAATATTGGCAAAATGACTACACTACCCAAGGCAATCTACAGATTCAATGCAATCCCTATCAAATTATCAATAGCATTTATCACAGAACTAGAACAGAAAATTTTACAGTTTGTATTGAAACACAAAAGACCCCAAATAGCCAAAGCAATCTTGTGAAAGAAAAACGGAGCAGGAGGAATCAGAATTTCTGACTTCAGACTACAGCAAGGCTACAGTAATCAAGACAGTATGGTACTGGCACAAAAACAGAAATATAGACCAATGGAACAGGATAGAAAGCCCAGAGATAAACCCATGCACCTATGGTCACCTTATCTTTGACAAAGGAGGCAAGAATATACAACGGAGAAAAGACAGTCTTTTCAATAAGTGGTGCTGGGAAAACTGGACAGCTACATGTAAAAGAATGAAATTAGAACACTTGCTAACACCGTACACGAAAATAAACTCCAAATGGACTAAAGACCTGAATGTAAGGCCAGACACTATAAAACACTTAGAGGAAAACAAAGGCGGAACACTCTTTGACATAAGTCTCAGCAAGATCTTTTTGGATCCATCTCCTAGAGTAACAGAAATAAAAACAAACACAAACAAATTGGACCTAATTAAACTCAAAAGCTTTTGTGCAGCAAAGGAAACCGTAAACAAAATGAAAAGACAACCCATAGAATGGGAGAAATATCTGTAAATGATGTGACCAATAAGGGAATGGTCTCCAAAATTTACAGTTCATGGAGCTCAATATCAGAAAAACAAACAACCCAATCAAAAAATGGGCAGAAGACCTAAATAGACATTTCTCCAAAGAAGACATACAGATGGCCAAGAGGCACATGAAAAGATGCTCAACATCATTAGTAATTAGAAAAATGCAAATCAAAACCACCATGAGATATCACCCCACACCCGTCAGAATGGCCATCATCAAAAAGTCTACAAACAATAAATGCTGGAGAGAGGGTGTGGAGAAAAGGGAACCCTCCTGCACTGTTGGTAGGAATGTAACTTGGTACAGCCACTATGGAGAACAGTATGGAAGTTCCTTAAGAAACTAGAAATAGAGCTACCATATGATACAGCAATCCCACTCCTGCATATATACCGAGAAAACCATACTTGGAAAAGATACATGCACCCCAATGTTCACTGCAGCACTATTTACAATAGCCAAGACATGGATGCAACCTAAATGTCCGTCAACAGATGAATGGATAAAGAAGATGTGGTACATACATACAGTAGAATATTATTCAGCCATAAAAAAGAATGAAATAATGCCATTTTCAGCAACATGGATGGACCTGGAGATTGTCATACTGAGTGAAGTAAGTCAGACAGAGAAAGACAAATATCATATGATATCACTTACATGCAGAATCTTTAAAAAAAAATGATACAAATGAACCTTTTTACAGAACAGAAACAGACTCACAGACTTAGAGAACGAACTTATGGTTACCGGGGGAAGGGTGGGCAGGGGGAGGGATAGAGTGTGAGTTTGGGATTGACATGCACACAGTGCTATATTTAAGATAGATAACCAGCAAAGACCTACCGTACAGCACAGGGAACTCTGCTCAATATTCTGTAATAACCTAAATGGGAAAAGAATTTGAAAAAGAATAGATACATGTATATGTATAACTGAATCACTTTGCTGTACACCGGAGACTAACACAACATTGTTAATCAACTATACTCCAATATAAAATAAAAATTTTAAGGGGGGGGGAATATAATAAAAGGTATTTATGACAAACCCAAAGCCAAGATAATACTCAGTTTTGAAAAGCTGAAAGCCTCCCCGCTAAAATCTGGAGAAGGACACAGATGCCCACTCTCACCTCTTCTATTCAGCATAGTACTGGAAGTCCTAGCCACAGCAATCATACAAGAAAAAGAAATAAAAGTAATTCAAATTGGAAGGGAAGAGGTAAAGTTGTCATTATATGCTGATGACATGATTACATATATAGAAAGCCCTAAAGACTCCACAAAAAACTACTAGAACTGATAAACGAATTCAGCAAGGTAGCAGGATACAAAATTAACATACAGAAACCAGTTGCATTTCTTTACACCAACAATGAATATCAGAAGGGGAGTGTAAAAAAACAATACCTTTCAAAATGGCACCCCCAAAAATAAAAGTCTTAGGAATAAACCTGACCAAGGAGGTGAAAGACATATGCTGAGAACTATAAAACATGTAATAAAGGAAAGTGAAGGTGATTCAAAGAAATGTAAAGATATTCCATGCTCTTGGATTGGAAGAATTAGTATTGTTAAAATGGCCATACTACCCAAAGCAATCTACAGATTTAATGTGATCCCTATCAAATTACCCATGAATTTTTTCACAGAACTAAAACAAATAATCCTAAAATTCATAAGAAACCATAAAAGACCCAGAATTGCCAAAGCAATCCTGAAGAAAAGAACAAAGCAGGAGTCATAACCCTCCCAGACTTCAGACAATACTACAAAGCTACAGTAATCAAAACAGCATGATATTGGCACAAAACAGACATATGGATCAATGGAACAGAATAGAGAGCCCAGAAATAAAGCCACACATCTACAGTAAATTAATCTTCGACAAAGGAGACACAAATATACAATGGGAAAAAGGTGGTCTCTTTAGTAAGTGGTGTTGGGAGTGTTAGACAGCTGCATGTAAATCAATGAAGTTAGAACACACTCTCACACCACACACAAAGATACTCAAAATGGCTTAAAAACTTAAACATAAGACGTGACACCATAAAACTCCTAGAAGACATCATAAGCAAAACATTCTCTAACATAAATCATATCACTGTTTTCTTTGGTCAGTCTCAAGGCAGTAGAAATACAAACAAAAATAAACAAATGAGACCTATCAAACTTACAACCTTTTGCACAGCAAAGGAAACCATAAGCAAAATGAAAAGACGACGTACAGAATGAGAAAAAATATTTGCAAATCATGCAACAGACAAGGGCTTAATTTCCAAAATATAAGAACAGCTTATATAACGCAACAACAAGAAAAACAGATAACCCAATCGAAAAATGTGCAGAAGACCTAAATAGACATTTCTCCAAGGAAGACATACAGATGGCCAATAGGAAAATGAAAAGATGCTCAACCATTGCTAGTTACTAGAGAAATGCAAATCAAAACTACAATGAGGTACCACCTCACATCGATCAGAATGGCCATCATTAAAAAAGTCTACAAATAACAAATGCTGGAGAGGGTGTGGAGAAAAGAGAACCCTCTTACACTGTTAATGGGAATATAAGTTGGTGCAGCCACTGTGGAAGACAGTATGGTGGTTTGTCGGAAAACTGAAAATAAAACAACTATATGATCCAGCAGTCTCACTCCTGTGCACATATCCAGACAAAACTATAATTCAAAAAGATACAGGCACCCCTATGTTCATAGCAGCCCTATTCACAATAGCCAAGAAGACATAATGTTCATAAATAGATGAATGGATCAAGAAGATGTGTGTGTGTGTATATATATACATACACACACACACACACACACACACATATAATGGAATACTACTCAGAGCCATAAAAAAGAATAATGCCATTTGCAGCAACATGGATGCAAGCAGAGAACATCATGCTAACTGAAGTAAGTCAGAAAGAGAAAGACAAATACCATATGATATCACTTATATGTGGAATCTAAAATAAGACACAAATGAACCTGAACCTATCTATGAAACAGAAACAGAAATCGGGAACATAGAGAACAGACTGGTGCTTGCCAAGGGGGAGTGATGGAGTGGGAGGTTGGGGTTAGCAGATTTAAGCTTTTCTACATAGAATGGATAAACAACAAGGTCCTACTGTATAGCACAGGGAACTATATTCAATATCCTATGATAAACCATATGGAAAAGAATATATAAAAAAGAATGTGTATTGGAAAAGAATATATAAAAAAGAATGTGTATATATGTATAACTGAATCACTTTGCTATACAGCAGTAATTAACACAACATTGTAAATCAACTATACTTCAATAAAAATTTTTAGAAAAGGGATCAGAAATAAGTAGGATTCCCTGAAGAAAAAATTCAAAATTCTTTCAAGAAGGCTGAGCCTTGGAAAAGGAATTTGGTTCTAGATGGTATATGATAGGATAAAAATAATTGAGAGAACCAGTTCTTTTGCCAGAGCCTGGAAGGTAGATAATTAAAGAAGGCTATTTAAACAATTACTTTGCTGATACAAGTGGTCTGTGTATCTGTCTCCTTCTATGAATTGCCTTTTGTTTTAATTTCCTCCTTTAATGAATCCATTTACATATAACATAGTGGTTATGTATGATCGTGACTAGCAGTAATTACTGCCAACATATTTACAGTTCCCTTGAATAATGTCATTAACTCCTCAAGACAAGCTGAGAGGTAGGCATTATTGTAATATTTAGTTAACAAATGGGAGAACAGAGACTGTGAACTTGCCCACTGGAAATGCTAAAAGCATAACACAAATCTAGGTCCTCTGGCTTCAGAGCCTATGCCATGTCCAGTAGTCTCAATGACACTATGAGGGGGAGATCATAGATTGTAAAGGACTTCATATTTCAGGCCAAGGGGCTCAGAATTGAGAAAGGAAATGGACTTCCAGGAGGTTCTTAGAGGGATCCATTAAAGCAGTGCTTCTCTGTGGAACCCTGAAGAACACCAGCTAAATAAAGAGCAGATAGAGAAGCCTATAGACAAAGCTTCATTCAAGTCTACATACACATGAGGTTTGAATCCACTTGCATCAAAGGTATCAAGTCTCCAGCTGCTATAAAGTTTAAGACACTAAACAACCCAAGAAATAACCAACCCTTACCTTGCAATCTTAAAAGCAAGTTCTCTTTTCTAGTGTAGTTCGTCCAAGTAGTCCTTAAAGCTGTGAGCACGGGGTCTACCATTCCATCCCTCAGCTGCTAGTGTTGCTTCTCAACACTTGCTAGTGACATTGCCCCAGCTTCATGAGTGAGATTTTCATTGTAGGAAGTTAGGAAACCCTGCTTGGGAAAGAGAATGGGAAGAAGAAAAAAACCAATAAACTATTTAAGAATTAAGTGGGCTGTAGTTCTCTTGTCTATAAAATGGTAGATATCACTAAGGTGTTACCCCATGCTATATAGTTCCTACCTGTATTTGGTTTGCTGAGAAGTGGTAGCAAATGCTGAGTCTGGGGCTTTTCCTACAGTTTCCTACTCAAGGCCATGTGTACTATAGCATACATTAGCAAACATCAGAACATATGCTTTGATGGAATCCAGATGACTAAAATTGATTTATAACCTGTAACTTTTTCTTTTTTAACAGAGAAAAATCTTTGCCGGAAATGCAGTGAAAACTGCAAGACATGTACTGAATCCGACAACTGTACAGAATGTAGGGAGGGGTCAAGGTAAGAGAGTGAAGGATTTCATCAAGTAACACAGCCCAAGGACTTCTCAGTATAAATTAAAAAAAAAAAAAAAGTAAATAGATAACCCTTTTATAAGTCACCCTTGGTTTGACTCCCATTCAAACACTTGATTGCTATTTGCATTATCTCTACCATTTTACGTGAAAAAATGGATACCATCTTGGCTAAGGAAGGTTTATAAACCAAATAAAATTCCCTTTAGAAAAGATGGCTCAAATACAAGTAAATAAATGGCCATTTGAGAGGCCTGCTTCAGGCTTTTTGACCGGTAGTACATCAGTCAAGGATTACTGTGTAGGTAACACCAATGAATTATATTTAATCCCCATGATTCATTCCTCTGATGGTCGAAACTATTCCCTTATCTTTATTATTTCTCTCCGTATAGCCAATCATTCTCTTATCTTCAGCACCTCAGGCTGATTCCATTATGCTATGGTATGCACATAGATTTAATACCAAGGTATATTTTCCTTGAATGGATGAGACTTGCACATTGCTAAAGCCAGATAGTTGATAGATTCTTTGAGAGAATAACATGCAGCTCAAATGAACTAGGTATTCTCTTGATATCCTTAGAGAAGGTCAGATCATCCCACACTGAGTGAGGAGTTGGACTCTGGGTTTATTACATAGAGCTAGAATTGTGCTCCATTGCTTCCCTTTCAAGAATCAACAGTACCTCTATTTTCACCTTTGACCAGAGGTGAAATATGCAGGATCCAGGCAGTTTTTAGGCAGGTAATTCTTTGCATTAATTAATAGTGGAACATCATTTTTATTTAGATTAATTGATTATCCATGGCTTTCTTTTTTTCCCCATAAATGCATTCAGTGTCAGTTTGCTTAGCACCTTTTACCTCAGGACTTCAGTTTTGTTAAATATCAGTCTGGTCGGCCTCCTACTGCTTTTTGTAGAAGGAGCAGATTGGCATAATGAAAAGAAGGAAGATAAATGTGAGATCAAATCTTTCTCTGCCATTTATCAGCTGTGTGATTTTGGCCAAGTCACTTTGCCCCTCTTGAGCTCCGGTTTTCTCATCTATAAAATGGTGATAGGGGGGCTTCCCTGGTGGCGCAGTGGTTGAGAGTCCGCTTGCCGATGCAGGGGACACGGGTTCGTGCTCCAGTCCGGGAAGATCCCACATACCGCGGAGCGGCTGGGCCCATGAGCCATGGCCTCTGAGCCTGCGCGTCCGGAGCCTGTGCTCCGCAACGGGAGAGGCCACAACAGTGAGAAGCCCGCGTACCGCAAAAAAACAAATGGTGATAGGGCTTCCCTGGTGGCGCAGTGGTCGAGAGTCCGCCTGCCGATGCAGGGGACACGGGTTCATGCCCTGGTCCGGGAAGATCCCACATGCCGCGGAGCGGCTGGGCCCGTGAGCCATGGCCGCTGAGCCTGCGCATCCCAAGCCTGTGCTCCGCAACGGGAGAGGCCACAACAGTGAGAGGCCCGTGTACCACAAAAAAAAAAAAAAAAAAAAAGCGATAATAAGCCCGATGTTGCTGGATTATAATAAGGATTAACTGTTAACATTTACAAAGCACTTATTCCAATATCTGATACTGAATTGGTCCATGAGAAATCAAAGATTAAGATTATTCTCTATATTTCTTAGGGAACATTTGATAGAGTAAGTTAACCAGTGCTCTCCAACAGAAGTATGAGAACCATATGTTATTTTAAATATGTCAGTAGCCACATTAAAAGGAGTAAAAAGATACGGGTGAAATTTATTTTAATAAAATATTTAATCAAATATATCCAAAATATTTCAACATGTAATCAGTGTAAGACAATATAAAAGATAATTAGTGAGATCTTTTATATTTTCTTTGTTTGTAGTACCTAGCCTTCGAAATCTGATATGTATTTCACCCCTAAAGCACATCTCAATTCAGACAATAATTTTTTATGAGAAATACTTGATCTGTATTTAGATTTTACAAAATTTAGTTGAAGTAGATCTTTATATAGCCAAGTTGCTCCACACTTACTCAACAGTTTGCCAATAACCGAATCAAGTGCCAATTTGTAAAATTTTAGAATGAAATTAACAAAAATAAAATAAAATGTTAAATTCTGTTCCTTGGCCACACTAGCCAAATTTCAAGTGCTCCCGAACCATGGGTGCTAGAGCGTGTGGGACGGCACAGGTCTAACCTGGCTGGCTTATCCCAGAAAGAACCCAGGAGTTCACGGTACCAGGTTCGTTAGCCTTGCCACCCCTGTATTTTGGAACCAGCAGAAAGCATCATGGTTCACAGAGACTGCTCTGCTGCACGTCCCACTTAGTGCATTCCCTCCTCACACAGTGCAGCCTCTGTCTCCTGCTGAATAAGTGCCAACCTCAGAAGTAATGTCCTTTATTAGAAAAACGAGGCAGCTTTTTTAAAAGTTTGATAAGTTTTTTGGTAGTCCTGTTTCCTCCCACAAAAGGATTCATTTGATGCACTGTCGCCTTTTTACAGCTCTACAAAAAGGAAAGGGATTTTCTTTTACTGGCTTTTTAAATGACAGCTCTCTGGCCAGTAGAAGATCTATGAATGAAATACAGTTTCTGTCTCCTTGAGGCTCCCTGCGTTTTCCTTAGGGGCTTCTAGGATTGGCCATTTGGCCTCAAGAGACCTGTAAAATTTTAAATACTGGCTAAAAACAAACAAAATTATCTATGCATAAAATACTAGAAGGAAATGGATTAAAATGTGAACAGGACTGTTCGGGATTCTTTTTCAACTACTTTGGTTTTTGGCCTTTCCAAATTTCTTTAAAGAGCATAGGGAAAAATAAATGTTACTTTTTAATAGTATGATCCATATTCAAAACACAGTCAAGTAAGATGTGAATTGGAACAATATAGAGAAATATATTTTTTATAAGAAAATAGAAAGCATTTGACCCTGTTGCTTAGATACCCATTTTCTAGTATTGTCTACTGGGTGACGTAGGATTATGGTAACAGTCTCACTATTGAGTTATTCCATGAGTAAAATTTGTATATCAAATGTTGTAAATTTTATGCTTTTTTTTTTTTTTTTTTTTTTTGCGGTACACAGGCCTCTCACTGTTGTGGCCTCTCCCGTTGCGGAGCACAGGCTCCGGACACACAGGTTCAGCGGCCATGGCTCACGGGCCCAGCCGCTCCGCGGCATGTGGGATCTTCCCAGACCGGGGCACGAACCCGTGTCCCCTGCATCGGCAGGCGGACTCTCAACCACTGCGCCACCAGGGAAGCCCTGTTTTTAATTTTAAGCATCAGTCTGTAGACTATGAAAAAGCTCATAGCTGATAAAAATTAGAAGAAAAAAATACACATTCCTCATTTGACATTCTAGCAACTCATTAGGTAATGCCTAAGAGTGCTATTTAGAGAAAATATGACACAGATAACACCTAAAAAGACTAAATAATAGTATAACTAAGGAAAATCGAGATGTTTGGAGAAGCAGTAGTATAAGTAGATAATTTTGCCAAATTTTTCATTAGAGTTTAAAATTAATAAATCAAGCAATAAAGGCAAAAGTATATTAGAATTCTGTTGTTTTGACAGGAACCAATAGAAGAACTAAAATCAGAAACACTTAAAATCAAAAAAAGGCTATTCCTGGGAGTTTGAGCTGGGGGTTGGGCAAGGATAGTTGTGCGCTTTTATTCAGCTGTAATTCATTTTACCATGTGTTCCTACTACATTTATAGTTACAAAACTACTTTTAAGTTTATTGTGTAGTACAGGGGTCCCCAACCCCCGGGCTGCAGACCACAGTTCCTGTTAGGAACTGGGCCGCACAGCAGGAGGTGAGCGGCAGGCAAACGAGCAAAGCTTCATCTGCCGCTCCCCATTGCTCGCATTACTGCCCCCCTCCTCCATCTCATGGAAAAATTGCCTTCCACGAAACTGGTCCCTGGTGCCAAAAAGGTTGGGGACCGCTGGCATAGTAGGTCTAGGAGGTCTGGATATCAGGGAATTGGTAGGCATATTGTTAGCTAAGGTGATTGTTTGAGTCAATGAAATACTTTTTAAAACCTCCATGTTGTAAAATGTTAAGAAGAAATGTGTCAGCCAGTCTAATAATTAAGAGGAATGTCCCCAAAGCTTGCAGCTACAGACATAATTTTAGGCACAGAGAAGCATTATAGGCATTGGGATGAGGAAAAATAAAGACTACAGGGGCTATTTCCTATGCTTCGAAGCTTTGCCAAAGCCACTGGTCTCTGGGGGGGAACTATATTTGTTACATATGGCATTGGGGAGTCATGACTTCTTTGCCTGATCACAGCAGTCTCTGTCTGTGTCTTCAGCCTGCAGGGATCCCGGTGTGCTGTTGCCTGTGAGGATGGACGGTACTTCAACGGCCAAGACTGCCAACCCTGCCACCGCTTCTGCGCCACCTGTGCTGGTACCTTCTCTCCCAGTCCTCTTGTTTATTCTTCTGGCTCTGGTTTGGCTTTTGTTTACCTGTCTTTATCCATCACTCCTGCAAACCCATCTGGTATTTTTAAAATAAATGCTGGAGAAGCATGGGTCTCTTCTGATAACCATGCATGTATTCTCAGAAGTCAGTCATCAGTAGCCCATGCTCATTGAAAACTTAAATTTCCCAGTGATACCTCCTTTGCTTTCCAAAGAGATTTGATGTTTTTGGCAAATGGGTTGAAGGTAAAACTGGAGCATTATTTTTTCCAAAGAACATAAGGAAAAGCACAAATGTCATAATTATTAAAATTACAACCTATTAATGCCATTTTAACCAACTATGCAAGAAGCAGCCCATCATGCAACCTCTTCTGAGGTTTTGTTTCTGTCTTTGGCATCTGTCTTGCTTTTAAGGAGCAGGTGCTGGTGGGTGTATTAACTGCACAGAGGGCTACTTCATGGAGGATGGGAGGTGCGTGCAGAGCTGTAGTATCAGCCATTACTTCGACCACTCTT
Organism: Hyperoodon ampullatus; assembly: GCF_949752795.1. Classification (NCBI taxonomy): domain Eukaryota; kingdom Metazoa; phylum Chordata; class Mammalia; order Artiodactyla; family Ziphiidae; genus Hyperoodon; species Hyperoodon ampullatus. The sequence continues at coordinate 83,489,738 of NC_136919.1, forward strand.
CAGAAAATGGATACAAATCCTGCAAAAAGTAAGTGGATCCACCCCTTAAGCCCTAGTGTTTGGCTACCGGGTTCCTTATTTGACTGCCTTCATAAATAATATGAAACAGAATTATTAATGAAAAATAAGGTTCAAACATTTACCTGTGGACACTGTGCTGAACCTTTAACCCAACTGACTTTTTTTTTTTTTTTTTTTTTGCACCTCGGAAGAACTTTAAAACCTCTAAAGTAATATTTCTGTTTCAAGTGCATGCTCTCTCCCCTATAAAATCATAGTCTAGGGCTTCCCTGGTGGCACAGTGGTTGAGAGTCCGCCTGCCGATGCAGGGGACGTGGGTTCGTGCTCTGGTCCGGGAAGATCCCACATGCCGTGGAGCGGCTGGGCCCATGAGCCATGGCCACTGAGCCTGTGCTCCACAACGGGAGAGGCCACAACAGTGAGAGGCCCGCGTACCACAAAAATAAATAAATAAATAAATAAATAAAAATAAAATAAAATCATAGTCTACCTGCTAGGCTTTCTTTAATGTTGTCAAACCTAGCAGTTATTGTAAGAAAAGATTTTTGTGGCATTTTCAAAGGGAGAAGATTAAGTTTAAGACATTAAGAGGTTGGTAGCAAACACATCTTCTTCTGTGCCTGACGTGCAAAAGGATGATAAATTGTACATTCTCCCCTTAGATGTGACACCAGCTGTTTGACATGCAACGGTCCAGGGTTCAAGAACTGTACGAGCTGCCCCAGTGGGTATCTCTTAGACTTAGGAATGTGTCAACTGGGAGCCATCTGCAAGGACGGTGAGTACAACTGCTCGTTTTGATCTTCTGAGCAAAGTGTGATCTTTCTACGTTAAGGTCTAATATATTTCCACTTGAAAAAGAAACTATCAAGCGTGCCCCAGATAGGACACACCCAATATCTTGTTGGCGTTCATTCATCTCGAACTCCTACCCTCAATGGGTTTGGTTTTTTGGTTGTTTTAATTGCAGGAAGAACTAAAGCATCCACTAACCAAGTTGGCACTAGTCAATTTTTTTTTTACGTAGTAAACTTGGTTCTTTACAACTTTAGAGTTTTGGGTTCACAGCAAAATTGAGCAGAAAATGCAGAGAGTTCTCATATAGCCCCTGACTACCCTACGCACATACACAAACACACACACATACTCCCATTATCCGTGTCCCTCACCAGAATGATATGGATACCTACATTGACACATCATTATCACCGAAGTCTATAGTTTACATTAGGGTCCACTCTTGGTGTTCTGTGAGTTTGGACAAATGTATAAAGATAAGTATCCACCACTGTACTATCATACAGAACACCTTCACTGCCCTGAAAATCCTCTGTGCTCTGCCTGTTCGTCCCTCCTTCCCTCCCCCTGCCCAACCCCTGGAAACCACTGATTTTTTTACTGTCTTCATAGATTGGCCTTTTCCAGAATGTCATATAGTTGGAATCATACATCAAACACTAACTAGAAAAGGCTACCTACTGTATTTTTTCCAGTCTTTTGGCATATGTACTTTTCATCAGATTTTTAAAATACCCTCTACATGGAGTTTTGTATCTTGCTTTCTGCACTAAGCATTAGATAAACATTATCCTATGTTTTCACGAAGTCTTCAGAAACTTCATTTTTAATAACAGCTTAATATTCTATCATGTGGAGATGCCACAGTTTATTGCCACTCTCCTCGTATTTGGATTGTTTATAATTTTGATATGTAAATAACAATCAAATGGTATCTGAATCTTTCATTAAGGTGTGATAGACAGGCATCTATCTAATGACAGAACCAACTACAGATTGGTTCTAATGTTAATGTTGGTCTATTTTTCTTTGCATTGCACCAGTGGTTCTCAATCAAAATGCCAGGACCCCAGACCTTCCCCAAAGGTTCATTTAAATTGGTCTTGGGGTACAGTTTGAGCACTGATAGCTTTAGAATCTTCTCAGGTATTTTTAATGTGCCGCCATGCCCCCTGACAATTTGGGAAATACCAAGTTCTATCACTTTTCTAGCCTCAGTTTCCTCATCTATAAAATGAATGAATTTAAATTATTCCAACTCCAGCCTTTTGTGAACTTTGACTCTCGATATAATTCATGCAGAGAGGGCCCTAAAATGTGTGCCTAAATTTTATGCAGACGTGCATCTCAATGATGTAGAAAGAAATTGTTTTGAACCATCGTTGTTCTAAACATCTTTGGACTGTTAGGAAAATAAAAAACTATGCATTTGGAACAGTTTTCCCCGATAACATCATTTCCCTGGGTTTAATCTTTGTCTTCTTTTGAATGGTTCCTCTTCTGGAAATTTCACAAGAGGCAGAAGAGTGCTGTGGTTGGGAGAATGTGGATTCAGGAGTCAGAATACTGTCATTCATATCTAGCCTCCAGACCTTGGGCAGGTTATGAGCTTTTCTGGGCCTCACTTCCCTCATCTGTAAAAATGAGAAGGATAGGGCTTCCCTGATGGCGCAGTGGTTGAACGTCCGCCTGCCGATGCAGGGGACACGGGTTCGTGCCCCGGTCTGGGAAGATCCCACATGCCGCGGAGCGGCTTGGCCCGTGAGTCATGGCTGCTGAGCCTGCGCGTCCGGAGCCTGTGTTCCGCAACGGGAGAGGCCCCAACAGTGAGAGGCCCGCATACCGCAAAAAAAAAAAAAAAAAAATGAGAAGGATAATGCTGTCGACCTCATATGGTTATTCTACAACTTCCCGTTAGGAATCTGAAACATCAAAAAGATCTGAGCGTGCAATGGCATGCATAGGAACATTATTTATGGTCTCATATCCACAGAGCATCACAGATGACTTTGCATCTTCATAGCTTTTCTAATGTATGATTGATCTGGCAGGGACAGGCAGACCTGCTCAGGCTCTGTGTTCAAACTTTTCATGGCCAGGGCTAATTCTCACCACACAACATAGAGGTGAGAAGATTGAGGGATGGCACCCCAGGTACTATGTAAGTATCACCTTTTAGTTACCAGCCAGTGCTCCTTACCCTTACTTGAAAAGATGGTTCCCCTATATCTGAATATGATCAGAAGTTTTGTAAGTTAGTAACTGAAAAACTAAGGAAGATTTTTAAGTGATTGACACAAAAGATCCACTATGACTTGAAATTTTCACCCATAGCACTTGGTACCAGGCATTTCAAGGTTTGTGATGCTTTAACGGCTTTCCCTAAACCACAGTAAGCATGGGATAATTTATGCCAATGGCACTTTGGTAAAAGTGGAGTGTCAGGATTGCAGGCAAAAGTGGAAAATGAAGAACCATGATTTGTGATGAGTCCATTTTCAGGTCGGTTAAAGAATGAGATCATTGATGGCTCACCAGGCTTTTCAAATCACGTGGCAGTTGCATTCAGGGATGTGCTATTTATTTTCTTTCAACTGTCATATTTCAGTGATTCTAAGACATACTTTTTTAATATATTTTAACAGCTCTGGAATCAGATGCATCTTATAATTCATGGCAGCTTACAACTGCTTTTGATCCACAGGTTGATGTGACATAGTTGTCATCGCCTGTGACTTAGTCACAGATATGTCTAGTCAACTGAGTTAGGCACATGATCACTCCTACTTGTGTTGCATTTAATTGCACTTCATAATAGCTTGAAAAAGTTAAACTATTTCTCAATATTCAAAGGAAGAATTATTACATAAGCCCAGAAACAAAACAGCATGTTATATAAATTTAACTAATACTTTCAATAAGCATAAAACTAATATTCTGATAAGAGGCTATTGTGTCACCACTTAATATGAATTTTTTTCTTGGTAGTACTTAAAGTAGTGGTGCATCTAAAATCCAGTGTCTTGGATTCAGTGAAATATAGTATAAATGACTGTGTACGCTCTGCTCTAGGTAACTCCGAAAAGAAAAATTCCTTGCCTATATTATTATTGATTTCTAATTTATTCTTTTTCTAATCTTTTTTTTTCCTTTCATAAATGGATACCAATCACATTTACCATTGGACTGCAATATCTCTCCTTGAAAACAATGCTGTTGACTGAAATCACTTCGGGTGGACCAAATTTCTTCCTGTTGACTGCTCCCGAATGATCTCTTCCAATCCCCTCAATCTGCCTCTCTGGCCAATCACAACCTTCTTCCGTGTGTGTCCATCATGCTGCTCTCGTCCTCAACTTCCCCTCTCTCTTGCTGACTTCCTGGAAAAGCAACGGAAGAGTCCTGGGCGGAAGGAGGCTTCTGTATGCTAGTGAAAAAGAACAATCTGTGCCAACGGAAGGTTCTTCAACAACTTTGCTGCAAAACCTGTACATTCCAAGGCTGAGCTGCCATCCTAGATTTCTTTGTTCCTGTAGACTTATAGATTACTCCATATTATTATTAAAGAGAAAAAAGCAAGCAAAAAAAAAAAAAGCAAGCCACCTCTCTCTTTCTTGCTCTCTTTTTCTCTCTCTCTCAAATTTGTGCAGGGAGATGGTGAACTGTTTTGTCAGAACTTAAATGGAAAAAAAAAATAAACCTACAACAAGCCTACCTTTTATAACTGGGTGTTTAGTGCTAAACAGCCAGAACCACAGAGACAGTATTGTATGACCAAAGCATTTGATGCCAAAATTTGACGTTAAAGTAATGATTTGATTTCCTGCCCTGTTTTTGAAGGTCCATTTTTTTTCCTTTTGCATTTACTTGCTTGTTTCCCCTTTGAGATGCCTAAAAATATACCTTTCAAAAACATCACAAGAGCAGACATAGATCAAAATGAAACAGAAAGCTCCTGCATCCATCATTTTTCATGCTTGAGTCCACTGTTGGGGGAAATGGCAGAAAACTGGACCTAAGGGTATTAAGAACATCCCGCAGAGTTGTGTTCAGTGTCATTTGTCTTGGTTTTTCACAGTTGACCATTGATACTTTCCACACATAATTTACTTCATGCATTATGTGCTGGTTTTGGCATTATGCCCACTTGATAAGTCTGCTCCACTGGTTTCATCAGATAGACTTGCTGCTACTGGCTTTTCCATGGTAGATTCGGTTATTTCACATACAGCTGGTCAAATGGGATTGCTCTGCATAGTCAAAGTGGTGATGGACAGAATGCAAAGATTCACAAAATAGCTGAGACTGATCCAGCTCCCCCCAAATCCAGAGTGTTCACTTGTAAACCCTGCACAATCTCTTGGTGCTATTCAGCCATTATCCCCATAGCTTTTTTTTTTTTTTTTTAAGGCCATCAGAAATTCCATGTGTTGTAGTGGGAAGCATTTTGGATATGATGAAGAAAATTTCTTCCTGGAGTCAAAAGTTTCGAAAAGGTCCTGTATTTTTAAGAAATGGAATTTATTTAAATAATATTTAAGCTCGTGCCCAAGTTGGCCGGGCAACATTTTTCAATGGTGCTTATTAGAAGTTTTTTTCATCTTGTCATTTTAAGAAAATAAAACTGGAAATGGAATATGGGCAGCATGATTGTACCCTCCTGGTTCTGTTCTTTTCCCACTCCTCTGTCCCTCTATAACCATGCTATGATACACCTGTCCACTGAATGTCACTGAGATCATCTGTTTTCTTGGAAATATCTTCACTGGTTTTCTATGACTCCCCAAACACATCCTGGAATCTAGCAGACTGAATTATGTGAAGACTGTTTGGATCAGTGGTCAAAAATGAGGAAACCTGATAGATCTTTTTATAACTCTGAGTTTCTCTGTTTAGGAGAGGATAGACTGATACCAAGTTTCTTCATGTTTCATATCAAAGCTCCATTGGTGACCTCATTTGCTTTGAGAATGACCAGCCATCTTGCAAGCTTTAGGCTTCTGACAGCCTCACTTCCAAGATGTCACTGGCCTCACAGATGAGAAGAGGAATGATATCAATATAGGTTATCCTGGGAAGTGGATGCTAACTAAGGTCCCCATCCAAGCAGCAAGGTAGTAAAAAGCCTACCTTGAAAATATGCATTCCTAGACATCAAAGTTAACATTGAACCCTAGGTAAATAATGAGTATAAAGTCTAATGACCCTCTTAAGAGCATTGTAGTGATACTGAGTCACGTAATGATTCATATGTAACTAGGGAATCAACTGATTTTGTTGAGTAATTTTCCTCTTCATAACACTTCAGGCCCTTCTGACCTGAAGAAAGCAAGTTAGTCCCAGGTATGGCATGTAAAGTCTTACGTTTAAAGGCACAGTCTCTAAGTGGACAAAAGCAAGTGAGAGCCTAAAGCAAGGTCAAGCAGATGGTGAAACCAGATTTGCCTGCAAAGAAATCCATTTAACTGAACCCACCCGTAATATATGAGGCACAAAGTTACTATGAAGGGAAAAATAAAAATGATGTCTGTGTTCTTAGACAAATAACTATCAATCTGACAGTCAAAATCATTGGGGTCTACGAACACGAGTTCCATTTCTCACTGACCATGCAGGCACACATTGTGGAAATACTGGTTTAACTACTAGTGGTTATTGCCTCGTTTATCTACAGAATATTATTAACTAGAACATAATGCTTTCAAAGTTTAAGTTAATGTTATATATTATGTATAAATATATATATTCATAATGAGATATATGTAATGGATAGTACAAAGTTTGGAGACTTAACAAATGCTCTAACCTCTAGAGACAAAAGTCCTATCTTCTGTTTTCTTTTGTCTTTCGATTTTTCATTAGTGATCCATTGTTAAATCCAAATCCACTTTTACTGAAAAATACTGTACATGTGTAAAATGTTCAGTTGTTTTTTTGTAAAATATAGTAGAATGGTTGTAATTGATACTGGCCAAAATCAATGTTATTCCATATTTTATTTTTTCTATTAAATTAACCTAAGTTCCTGTTTATTTGATCTGTTCGTACCCATGTGCAAACATCTCTGAAAGGGTGAGGTCATGAGAAACTTCTCTGTTTCCACATAGATGCTGAATATGGAGGAAAGGGTGAGGTGAATGAACCATCTAAATAAAGTTGGGAAAAAGGGTGAGCAGAGGTGGGAACTGAAAAAAAAAGGAGAAAGTAACAGCAATAGAAGAAAGGATCAGTTTAGGTTTGGTCATGAATGTATGTTAAATCCCATTTTTGGTAAGCAGATTGTGAAAAAAATCTACAAAAGTTTGGTGCAGTTGCTATTGCATTGTACAGATGCCATGTCCAGTGAAAGGGCCACCTGGACCTGCTCTTTCCCTGGTTTCCCCCAGGGCATGGACTACTGCATACCTGCCAGTGGGTGTATGGAAGGGTGGGGATCAAGGGGTTGGGCACAAAGAGGTCGGGTAGCAGGGGCAGGTGTGAAAGCTGTTATAGAAGATGACCTTGTTCAATTGGCTAATATCCTGTGTATCATTGTTAGTTGGCTGTATCCCTGGATGCCTAGAAGATGACTTTTCTAAAATCAATGTCCAGTACATGCCACAGGGTAGGACTGTATAATTAGCAAAAAACAACGATGGATTATAGATCTTTGTGAACCCTGCTTGAGATGGTCAATAGCCTTGAAAGTTCAATGCCCTGTCTTTTGCAAAAAGAAATGAGAAATCAACAGAAGTGACACATATTGCGCTCCAATTAGGTTTAAAGATCTGGGGATACAAAAAGGTATAAGAGAGAGCTGCTGCCATGAAGTCCCATTACAGAAATGGAGAGACACTAATTTTATTGACCACTTACTATGTGCTGTACAATATGGGAATATAGAGTATATATATACTGATATAAATATATCCTCTTTTAAGTTTCACACAAACTCTAGAGCAGAGACATGTATTATCCTCTGTTTATAAATGAGAAAGCTGAGGCGTATGGACTGAAATAAATTGATTGGGATTACATAACCAGACTCAGAATAATAAAAATAAAATTCAGTATTAAGACCATTAATACTAAGTAGTGAATTCTAAATCTCAGATGAATGAGACACTAAGTTGTTAAGTTCAGACAGGCAGAAATTCCTTTGAATTGGATTGGTCAGGCTGAGTTTCCTAGAGCTGTCTGGACTAGCATTGGTTCTTGGAGGATGGCTAAGGCTTAACTAAGCAGATGGGACTAAAGCAGGAGGAGCGTTACCAGTGAACTTGCTGCACAAGAGGTGTTCAGGGAAGCAAGTCAATTGTTTTAATGCTTTTTAATCTAATTAGCCTATTGCTACAAAGGACAGTGATTCAACATTTGATGGATCAGTCAAGAAGAATAGACATTTTTACACTTTCCAAAAGATGGATAGTGTGCCCATTCTTTTCAATTCCCACACCCATGGAAGACCTTGCTAATCAATATCCATCTGTGGACTAATCAGCGTTTTCTCACCTTTCACCCCAGTATTAGGGCCTTATCATCATGCTAGTGATCTATCAGACTCATGGTTTTCCACCCAACAGTCTACTCTTCATTTTGAGGAACTTGCACACTGAGTGCTTCGTAGAGAAGGGCAGGTAGTTGTTGTAGTAACTACTAAATTAAAATTTCTCCATCGAGTGATCAACACTGTAGGCACGTCTGAGTATGGAAATATTAAACACCCCATCCCCCTCATGTAGAAAGAATATCATGCAGCTAAAATCTAAGTGGACATGCATTCTCAACTGCTTTCATATGATCATTCAGATTCACACAAAGGGCAATGACAGACAGCAGCTTGACGATTATGGAGAAAACTGGAGGCAACTTCCGCTGTGGCCTGGCCAGCTCAACACTGCCGCCTTCCATCTGCTGATACAAAATGGCAGCGGGAGCACAAAGGCCAGCTGCAGCCCGACCTCACCTGGCCCAGGCTGGGCCCTGGGCCCCAAACTCAGTATGTGTCAATGACAAAGTATGAACCTGCTTCTCCTCCCTGGTTGACAACCATTTCCAAAGTTATTTTTGTTGCAAACCTATAAAATCTGAAATTCTCAGCAGAATACTTTGGAGCCATTGACAAATTTAGCAGGGCATAGCCAAGATGGACTTAATTTCACTGTGGCTCATTGGAGCAGTTTGGCAGTAGAGATGGGGCTGTAATCCATACAATCATGTCTCCTCTTCATCATGAGAGGTGAAGATCTGGCCCAGAGTCAATTCCTGGGCAAGAAGGATGCAGTTGTGCAGCATCACTGAGTCTCAGAGGGCAAGTCTGGGACCTGGGAATGCCAGCAGTTCCTTCCTACCTTCTACCTGCAAGGGACTTAGAAGGATGTTTGACTGTCTTATTACTGAAAGATTTTCTTGCAAGATTTCTTCTCTAAAGGGCCACTGTTGGGTCCCCTGCCCCCAATAATTGCTGCAACTGTTGCTTTTTCAGGGCCAGGCATCAGGCAACAAAAGACATTTTGCATCCCCACTGCTAGAAGTTTCCAGAAACATTCCCTGAGGGATTGTAACACCCTTTTTCATTTTATAAAAGAATACATTATTTTAAGAATAGAGTGTTTTGAAGCTGGCAGAGTTCTACTAAAATGGCTTTATTTAATTTTGTACCCACAAAAGTCAGAGCGACCTATAGAAATTAACTTTCTGTTGCAAGATTCACAACAAGTCAAGGGTGTGGCTGAAACTCAAGCCCACAGCATCAACCTTCTACACAACACTGCCTCCTTTTTATGAGTACCATAGAGAAAACAAGTCCATATGTGTTGCAAGGCAGGGGGTAAGAGCCTTTTCCCAAGTGCGGATAGAAAGCACACTGTACCCCTGGACTTGGCTTTTTCTCCTTATGAGCCCAAATGAATTGCTTCCGTAAATAAACTTTGAGTCCCTGTCATATACCAAGCTCTGAGGTCCTTCATGCCCTCTTCAGGCTAATGGTCTAGTGGGAAACACAGATACAAAAATGCATGGTTATAATATGAAGCTATCCAATAGAGGGCTAAAAGTCCCTTGCCGTGCACAATAAGCTTTCCAAGGGCATCCAAAAATAACGTGAAACATTCAAAATAGAGTTGCCTTTAAAATGTGCAAAATCAAATGATATTTTAATTAAATATCTACAAAATGCAAAATGTCAAACTAGTCAACTGCAGCTCAAAACTTAAGGAATCACATATAATTAAACTTAATGTGGGATAAAGCTGAATTTTAATATGTTTGATATGATGTGGGACCCACAGAGGTAGGAGAACTTAGATCTGCTGGGTTCCTAATTTAACCCTGCAAAGGAGGGAGAAATTCACTATTCATGGGGGGGAGGAATGTATTTATATATATTTCTGATCTCTTCCCTCAAGGTTCCCACCTGTAGATCCAAATAGCTACTTGCCATTTCCCTTCAGATATCTAATAGACATCTCAAAATTAACACGTCCAAAATAGACTTCAGACTCACCAATCCCCTAAACATTATTATCACCAAGTGTCTCCCATCTCAGCAAATGGCATTAAAATACATCCACCTAAAAACCCATCCATCCACCATTTGCTCAAACCTGAAACCTAGAATTCCTCTTTTTCTTTTTTTTTTTTTTTTGTGGTACGCGGGCCTCTCACTGTTGCGGCCTCTCCCGTTGCGGAGCACAGGCTCCAGACGCGCAGGCTCAGCGGCCATGGCTCACGGGCCCAGCCGCTCCACGGCCTGTGGGATCTTCCCGGACCGGGGCACGAACCCATGTCCCCTGCATCGGCAGGCGGACTCTCAACCACTGCGCCACCAGGGAAGCCCTAGAATTCCTCTTTTTCCGCCCCCAAATGCAATCCATGAGCGAGGTCCCATTAACCATACCTCCATGATATATCTCGAAGTGGTCTACTTCTCCCCATTCCATAGCTATAATCCTGGATCACACCACCATCCTCTCCACCCTAAACTACTGCCAGAATCTCCTAACCAGGCTCCCCACTTCTCTCCGCCTCCTTTCCTCTTTTTTCTCTCCTCCCCCATCATTCTCCACACAGATAGCAGAGTTATTCTCCACACAGATAGCAGAGATAGCTATTACAACTACAAAATCTGATTTCACCTCTCCTCATTCACTCAGAATAAAATCTGAACTCCTTACCTGAGATCTGTCTGATCTCTTCTCATGCTTCCCTGCTCATCATATTCTAGTCATACTAACTTTCTTTTTGTTCTTCAAACAAAACTAGCTTATTTGTGCATCCAGACTCCTGCTCTTCACATGGCTGGTTTTTTCTCATCCTACAGGTCTTAGTTCAAAAATAGCTTCCTCGGGAAGCAGCTCCACACCTGCCCACCTTTTTGGTCTTTTCACAGCACGTACCACAAACATGACATTCTATCGTTCATTGACTTGTTTATTGTCAGTCTCTCCCTCAGCACTGCGACAGCTGGGGTTTTGCCCACCTTGTTCACAGCTGTATCTTACAGGTCTAGCACAGTGCCTTGCTTAGTAAATATTTGTGGAATGAATGCATAAAAAGGCGTCAGAGAGAAATGGCATGAGACATAAGCCTTGAAGGATAAGTAGGAATTTGTCAGTCAAAGAAGGTGAGGATGTTGGAGTAGGACTTGAGAGAGAGAGAGAACCGGTACAAAGGCACAAAACCATCAAAGGGCTTGTAGACTGAGAGGCAGGGAGTGGGTAGGGTGGGCAACTGAAGGGAGGGAATGGGAAGACCCCGGAGGTCAAGTTGCAAAGGGCTAGGAGGGGCTATTGCCCTTCCTCCACCTCCTTGTCCTCGAAGTCATCAACCCTCTTTTCAGAGAGGCTAATTGACTTGCTCAAGGACCACATCAAGTCAACTAGTGACTTCCTGCCAACAAATTCGGGAGGCATTCAGTGAGACAGAATGCTGAGGAGGCTGTAATTTGCTTCAGTCCCCAGGGGACTGATGGCTGCACTGAGCCAAGCTAAATGAAAGGACAGGGTACTAAGCAGAGCTCAGCTGTCAGATTAGCTCACATGAGAGAAGGCAGCCCATGGCTTCTCTTCCCTGGGATGTCCATGGCCAGAGCAACAAATTTGGTAAGGCCTGTTTGCAAGGCCTGTTTGGGGACAAGGGCTGGCTCAGAATCTTCTTTTCCTTCTAAGAGAAAACCCCTTGCCCTCTAAACTGTCATTACCAGAGATGAGTAAAAGGAAAGAAAGTAATATGTGAGCAACTCCCTTTCATAACAACAGAAACAGTAACTCCCATATATGGAGTACTTTCCTATGTGCTAAGCACTGTGCTCAATTCTTTATATGAGTTATTTCATTCGATATTCCCAATAGCCTGACTTTATTGTCTTTTCACAAATGAGAAAGGAGATGAGGTAAATGCCTAAGGCACCCCAGTGGTTAAACAGAAGATCTGGGATTAATTTAAATCCATACGATCTGATATCAGAGTCTCCAAGAGAAATATAAGAGCCAAGGAAGATGTCAAAACAAACTTCAGGCCGTGACCGTGGAGCTTGCATCAGGATTGTATATGTTACCTGACAACGTCAGGTCCAGGGTCCACACTGTCTCTTGTGAATTGAGCAACGTCCACCCAGGACTACTCAGCACACTATGGCCACATAGTGCTTTGTGTGACCAAGCTAGGAGTGAGTGAATTTCAATATCATCGTGAGAATTAGTAGCAACCAATGGGCCATCTGGGCAAAAGAAATCAGAAAGGACCTAAAGGAAATGAGGCAGTGGCTATTAAGAAATGAGGATGTGATGTTCCCTTTCATGCTAATTTTTCTTTGTCTTGGAAGCCATCATTTGCATACTCTAGCCTCAGATGAAATGAAGATGAAATAGAATGGAGATATGGGGAACACATAGAAACATTACAATACTCAAAATCATAACATAATACAAATTCCATGAGCTCCTTTGACAAATCTAGTAAAACATAAATTCTTCTCAGGTGATATTAAACAGGATTTTCTTGACACTCATATCCATAACTGTTACAATATAATAAAAGCTAAACTATCAAGAAAATGTAAGGCTTTTAATCATGTATAGGAATGTGATTTTTAATTGACTTGTATCATTAGAAGAGCCACAGATATGACAGGAACCATGAGTCATCTTGACCATCTTCCCATGATCATTCCCATATCTGATCCATCAGCAAATCAAGACAGTTCTACCTCCAACATATGTCTTTGATCCATTTTCTGTCCTTCACCTGTACTGCCACCATCCTTGTCCACACCACCTTGGGTCAAGCTACTTCCCACCTGGGCTGTTGCAACACCTCCTAACTAGCCTCACTGAATGCACCCCTTGTGTCCACACTCCAACATGTCCTCATCTACTTCCTAGAATCTATTCTACATAACAGCCAGAGTGCTCTTTCTAAAAAGTCAAAGCTCACATGAGACTCTGCTGTTTAAATCCCTCCCATGGCTTCCCATTTCACCCAGGAAAAAGTTGAAATTCCTTTCCCTGGTCATGAAGGCCATGGTCAGTCTGACCACCCACCTCTCGAAAACTCATCTCGTGCCATTCTCTCCCTTCCTTTATATTTTCTAGCAACACTGACTTTTCCTGATTCCTCTATTCTGCTTTGTAGGCTAGAACTTTCCCACATGCCATTCTCTGTACTTTAATGCTATTCCATCCCTAATCATCTATATCTGGCTAGCACATTTATTATCTGGGTCTCAGTTTAAATGTCATTCTTCATTTCCTGATCCTTCTAGACAAGGTTAGATCTCCTTATTATAAGCGCTCATCCATGCCTCTACTTTACTTTCATATCAATTATATTACAAACATCTAGTTAGTTGTAGGAGTATCTGTTTGCTGTATGTGATTCTCAGTACAAGGTTTGTTCCACGGGGACAAAGTCTGTAAATGTCTTACATCTCATGAATCTAGCAAAATGTCTTTCATAAGAGTAGGTACTTGATAACTCTTTGATCAGTAGTAGATGAATAAGTCAATAAATGAATAATTGAGTAAATAACCATTTACTCAGGAAATTGCCCTGGACCAGTTATTGGTATAACTAAGTTCTAATCTTGATTCTGTATAACTTCAGTATAGCCCTCTATGTGTCCACCTCAGTTTCCCCATCTTCAGCATCATCCCTGTAAACCATTCCAGCCCTTCTGCTCAGTGAAAAGGGAAAATCCCAGGAGATTTCATGGAGATTCTATCACCAGCCCTAAAACACATACAAAGCCTTTGTCACACACTCAGTAAAGCTAAAGCTAGGACCTTGGCACTAAAAGCGTGCAGCTGGGAGTTGGTTGGTGTGGTGACAGAGTTCTAAAGTGTACCGCCCAGATTCCCATCCATTCATTGCTGTGAAGGGACTTTGCAGATGGAATGAAAGGTTACTATCAACTGACTTTAAAATAAGGAGATTATTCCTGAATTATCCATGCGAGCCCAAGGTAGGTCAGAGGGACGTAGTAGAAGGAGACAGAGAAGGCATGAGTCAGAGGAGGGGATCAGAGAGATTCGAGATGAGAAAAGGATTTGACTCAAAGTTGCTGGCTTTGAAGAGGCAAGAAGGAAGAAGCCATGAGCCAAGAAATGCATGCAGTCTCTAGAAACTGAGAACAATCCCCAGCCAACAGGTGACAAGGAAACAGGGACCTCAGTCCTGAACTCTGCCATCAATTTGACTGAACGTGGGGCAGATTCATGCCCAGAGCCTCCAGAAAGGATGCAGCCTGAGACACATTAATTCCAACCTTTTAAAACCAGGAGCAGAGAAGCAGCTGAGCCACACTGAGCCCAGACGACTGACCTACAGAATGGTGAGAAAATAAATGGGTGTTTTGGTAAACCATAAAAGTTGTGGTTACTTGTTGCAGCAGCAATAGAAAACTAACACATATTAGCTTATTTTCATAGCTGCAACCTAAAGGGCAGGCTTCTAATTAAACACATATGTAAGGGCCCCCTCTAATCTTCTCCAGATATCTTAGAGGGTAGGTGCTATCTTTTTACTCTCCCTTTGCCATGCTACAGAGCACACGTACCTCCCCAGGGGAGCTTTTACACATGGCTAGTGCCCCAGTTTTTGTGGCTCAAGTCCAGGGGCCAGGAGGGCTTGCATTCCTGGGTCCCACAGGACTATAACAAACAGTTCGTGGCCGGCTACCATCCCCAGGGCACCTGTGCATAGAGAAGACTGAAATATACCCCCAATCTCTTTGTGAAAGAAGCCTATATGCTTGCTTGGAGCTTTGGCCTGAGAGCAGACTTCTGATTTGGCACACTGTAGGGTCCTATGAAAATGTGCTCCTGGGACAGAAGCCAGTGGATGCCATCTTTGCACTCTCCCTCTGCCTCACTCCAGGTGGCTGGTATCTCCCAGAAAGGAACTTGTACAATTTGTCTGGCACCCTGATTTTGTGACTACCACACAGGGGATACATCTACATCACCTGGTTCTGGTGGCCAGTGGGGCTTACCCTTGCAGTCCCATAGAACTCCATGTGTTTGCATACTTTAAAAGCTACTGCCCGAGGGTCTGGTTTCCAATCAGCCTGAATATAGGTGCTGACTGAGATCCTCCCATTTGGGACACTGACAGCTCTTGGCACTCTCCAGCTACTGGGACCCACCAAAAATAAAAATAGGCTGCTTGGACAATCACAGAGATTTGAGAAACAACCAAGATCTAGGGCAGGACTGAATGACAAGCTTCATACCCTACACAAGGTCACTCCTTCAAGACTGGGAGAAGTGGCTGTTTTATTTTATGCATAGAAACCAACACAGAGAGTCAAGAAAAAATGAAAAAACAGAGGAATATGTTCCAAATGGAAGAAAAAGATAAAACCTCAGGAAAAGTCCTTAATGAAATGGCGGTAAATGATTTACCTGATAAAGAGTCCAAAGTAATGGTCATAAATATGCTCACTGAACTTGAGAGGAGAATGGATGAACACAGTGAAAACTATTAGACATGGAAAAGAAACTGAGGAAGAAAAAAGAAATTGAGGAAGACTCTAGTAAATGGAAAGATATTCAGTGCTCATGGAAGAATTAATATTGTAAAAATGCCATACTACCCAAAGCAGTCTGAAGATTCAGTGCAATCCCTAGCAAAAGCCCAATGGCAATTTTCACAGAAATAGAACAAACAATCCTAAAATTTGTATGGAACCACAAAAGACACCAAATAGCCAAAGTAATCTTCAGAAAGAACAACAAAGCTAGCAGCATATTGCTTCCTCATTTCAAATTATATTACAAAACTATAATGATCAAAACAGTATGGTGGTATTGGCATAAAAACAGACACATAGATCAATGGAACAGGATAGAGAACGCAGACATAAACCCATGCGTGTATGGTCATTTATATTCTGACAAAGGAGCCAAGAATATACAATATGTAAAGGATAGTCTTTTCAATAAATGGCTTTGGGAAAGCTGGATAGCACAAAAGAATGAAACTGGACCACTATGTAACACAATACACAATACTAACTTAACATGTATAAAGGATTTGAACATAAGACATAAAACTACCAGAAGAAAACATAGGTGGTAAGCTCCTTGTCATCTGTCTTGGCAATAATTTTTTGAATCAGACAACAAATGCAAAACATAAGTGGAATTACATCAATCTAAAAAGGTCTGCATAGCAAAGAAAACCATTAGTAAAATAAAAAGGCAATGTTTTGCAAATCATATATCTGATAAGGGGTTAATATCCAAAATACATAAAGATCTCAACAGCAATAAAAACACACAATCTGATTAAAAATGGGAAGAATATCTGAAAAGACATTTTCCCAAAGAAGACATCCAGATAGCCAACAGGTCCATGAAAAGGTGCTTAATATCACTAGTCGTCAGGGAAATGCAAATCAAAACCACAATGAGATTATCACTTCACCCATTAGAAAGGCCATTACCAAAAAGACAAGAAATTACAAGTCTTGGCAAGAATATGGGTAAAGGGAACACTTGTGCACTGTTGGTGAGAATGTAAATGAATGCAGCCACTATGAAAAGAAGTTTTTTCAAAAAATTAAAAATAGAATTACCGTATGATCCAGCAATTCCACTTCTGGGCATATAACTGAAGGAAATGAAATCATTATCTCAAAAAGATATCTGCATGCCCATATTCATTGCAGTATTATTTATAAGAGCAAAGATGTGGAAACAACCTAAGTGTCCACTGATGGACTAATGGATAAAAGAAATATGATACACACACACACACACACACAACTGAATATTATTCAGCCATAAAAAAGAAAGAAATCTTGCCATTTGCAACAACATGAATGGACCCTGCGGGCATTATGCTAAGTGAAATAAGTCAGACAGAGAAAGACAAAACTGTATGATCCCACTTATATGTGGAATCTTAAAAAAAAAAAAAAAGTATCTCATAGATACAGAGAACTGATTGGTGGTTGCCAGAGGTGGGGGTGGGACAGTGGGTGAAATGGGTAAATGGGGTCAAAAGGTACAAACTTCCAGTCATAAGATATACGTCATGGCGATGTAATGTACAGCATGGTGACTACCGTTAATAATATTGTATTGCACATTTGAAAGTTGCTAAAAAAATACTTCTTAAAAGTTCTCACCACAAGAAAAAAATTTTTGTAACTATGTATCATGACAGATGTTAACTAGATTTATTGTGGTCACCATTTTGCAATATATATAAATATCAAATTATTATGCTGTATACCTGAAATTAATATGTTATATGTCAATTATACCTCAAAAAATAGAATTTTAATTAGAAAAAAAGGAAAACTAGTACAATTAGAACAGACCCATTCAATCAGAATATGTATTTTTGCAATATCTCAAGATGATCTGTGAACACATGAAAGTTTGAGATGCACTGCCATGGATGAGCACTTCTTTCCAGAGTGTGAGAAGCCTACCCTTGATTTATTGAGAGCCACTGCTGCAAACTTCATGTTGCTGAAGGATGCACACTGAGGAATTAGGCAAGCTGGTCCTTGGCTGGCTATTAACCAGGCAGAACCGATGCAAGTTAGCAGCACTTTGGGTCAAAGAAACAACTAGTGAACAGCTAGAGTGTTCTGATCCCCAGCCTGATCAGGGAGCCTGACAGACCCAGCTATTTGACTGAAGGTGTGAATTGGGAATTTGTTTACAGGCTCCCAACACTGGCTCTCAGCAGTTAATGGGGCAAAAAATTCTGCCTGTAACTACTTTAACAACCCAGCCAGCTCAGCAGTAAGCTCTGCCTTGACACCATTTGTACTCATTGAGATTAAGGGCTCTGTCCTTGTGACAATTTTCCATGTCTGCTCTTTTCAATGAGCTGCATGATCAGCCACATTTTTGACAGATGGACAAGTGTGAGCCTTATCCTTCTCTACTTCCCTTAGTACAGATTCAAATTTATCATTGGCTTACTGATGACCTACTTTAGGTCAGGCACAGCACTAGTGCCTTCTGTGTTCATTATTTGGCAACTCAGTGTGGCTGTCCCCATTTCAAAGTGAGGAATCAGAGGATTCAAGTGGTTGATTGCTCTCTCAAGGCCCTGTAATTAGCCAGGTTTCCCGCTCCTAGTTTAGTTGTTTTCCTCCAACAGCAAAGCTGGCCCTGTCTGTTACGCTTCTATCCACATTCCAGCCTTCCAAAGTCCTCCTAGCCAGGTGGCATATCTTCCACCACCCCTACCCATTTATGTAGTTTTGAGCAGAGACTAAGTTGAACCCTAGTATATTATACTAAATAAGTCTCCATCCATCTCTATCTAAATGAGTCTCAATCCATCCATTCCAGAAGATCGTTCAATGTCACAGTTACATTCACAGAATATGAAGGGAGATTGCTGGATTCATGCCTTGGCTCTGTCACTTACTAGCTGTGAGATCTTAGGAAGTATGCTTATCCTCTCTGCGTCTCTGCTTCCCCATTTGTAAACTAACGATGATAATCATCTCTCCCTCCTAGGGATGCTGTGAGGATTAAATGACTTAAAATGATTAAAGCACTTAGGACAGCGCTTATACGTATTAGACACAATATATGTTAGTTATTATTATTCCTAAGCCAAAAACTTTGGATTTATCCTTGATGCCTCTTGCCCTACATCTGACCTATCACTAAATCGAGTTAACTTACCTCTTGAGTGGGTCCTCTTCCCTCCATGCCACCGCTACCACATGAGGTTAGCTACCAATATCACTTGCCAAAAGAAATCTGCAAACTATTCTCCTGGACCCTCTCCAGTTGCTGCTTTACAAAGAAGCCAAAGTGGCATCTTAAAAATGCAAATCTGATCACATACTCTCGCTGAAACCTGCTGCTTTTTAGGTATATCTGGGAACTTTTAAGATCTGCAAGACCCTGCAAGTTCTGCCTCCCCCACCCCAATTTCTTCTCTCTCTCCCTGTCTTCCCTCCATCCAGTCTGGCCTCCTTTCAGTCCCTCACACTGGCCAAGCCTCCTCCTGTGTGGAACCTTTGCAGACGTGTCTCCCACTCCCACCCCCTGTGTCCGATTATCTCCTCCCTCAGCACTGCTGGAGTCACAATTTCACATTTGCTTTTGTGATTATTTGACTGATAGCTGTCTACCATTCCAGACTGTAAGCTGTCTGAGGGCAGGAATTGCATTTGCTTTTTCTCACCACTGTATCCACCATACTCAGCACAGTTACTGGCATATAATATTTGCTCAGTAATTTGTGTTTTAATGACTAAAAGAATGAATGAATGAATGAAAATACTGTGGCACAATTTTAGAGGCAGGACAAGTAAGGGTTGGTGCTTCCGATGGTTTGACTCCTGCTTCGGGGGAGGGAGGGTGAGGATTAAATTATGTTAGATCCAAAACTTCAAGTCATTGGCTGGATAACTGTTGATTTGATGCAACTTTTGCCTGCGTGTCGCAAACTATTTGGAAGCAGCTGAGCCACACAAGAGGAACAACCGGAAGTTGGTTCGGCAAAGGTATCATCTCAAAATAGAGGTCTTAAGGGTTATATAAAAAACAGAAGCTGAAAAATAGACTTTACACATTCTCACTACTTGACATCTATTATTTCTTTAGGGAATACTGCCTAGAAAGACCTTATCCCCACCAAAATATATACCCCTTCGTTTGCTACTATCCCACTACTAGGTTAGATCTTATTCCCTCCTCCAGCTCTGTGGCAGTAAAACTCCATGATCCAGACCTCGAGAATGAAGACCCACCTATGCTGTTCCTACAGAATACAGTGTGAGGAAGTGGCCAGACATTTGAAGACCACAGAGGGCTTCTTAGGGTTGACTGGAGCAACTTTACCTTTGATATCTATGCTAGAAAGGAAGCCGACTAACAGATATATCATCTGGGAATATTCAAGCTCACTAAATCCTTCATGAGACTGGGAGAACATGAGGTCAGGCCTCCTCCAGAATTGATTTCAGGCCCTGCCCCATCCTGTGATATGTGTTCTCTGGGCTTCTGTTCATTGTAGTTCGGGCTCTCTGTCTTGTAAGCTCCAAGAACACGGGGGTCACATCTAGTGCTGAGAATTCCAGATACACGTAGGTGCTTTAAAAATGTTGATAATGATGTCAACAGAAACAACATCAGTCTCCTTTTGTTGTCTCAAGCTAATTATCAGATAACTCTAAAATAGAATAGAGATGATGTTTATCTGTATCTAAGGGTTTCATAGCAAATACTCTCCAGGCAGCAAGCAGGATTTCTGACTCTGTGTTGGATTCCTCCTCTTCTCTCCTATATCCACCACTGAAAGACCTTATACCGTCGTCACCAATCACTATGGAAAATCTGGAATATCCTTGCACCATGCACATTGGCCACTTCCTACTGCCTGTGCTAAACACTAACTCAAGAGTAGCAAGCAGCCTGAGCCTGGGCCAAGATGGTGACTGTCCTTCCCAAAGACTCTAAGAAGAATAGCATAGAGCAGTGGTTCTCAAACTTAAGCAGAGAGCAGAATCTGGAAAGCTTGTTCAAACACAGATTCCTGCCACCCCACCCCAGAGTCTCTGATTCAGTACGTTCAAGGTGGAAGCTGAGAATTAACATTTCTAATAATGTAATAATTACATTTCTAGTAATGTAATAACCAGGTGATGCTGACGCTGCTGGTCCCACCTTGAGACCCAGCTTGGCCATTTACCATGTAACCTTGGATAAATTACTTAATCCCTCTAATCCCTGCTTTCTTCATCTATAAAAAAGCAGTAATAAAAGCACCATGGCTGAGAATTAACCAAGATGATGCATGGTGATGTACATGGGTGCATACAAACTACCCCCTCCCTCGGCAAGAGAAGGAACCCCTTTCCCAGTCCCATGCTCTGCCCTGACTCTCTCAGGGCTGCAGGATGCTTTTTGTGACTCTCCCTGGCAGGGCTGCTGTGGAACATTTGGGTGGTGGGCAGGGCACAGTGAATTCAGTCTCTGGCTGCCTCTCTCCAGAAGTGTCCTGCCTACAAGGGCTCCTCAGCCCACCTCACAGAGAGAGAACAAGGCTATTGCATGACACTTCTGCAAGAACAGTATTCCACGTGGCTTGCTGCCCTGAGACTGAGAGATTGAATGACTCATCCCAAATGCATAGCTCTTAATGGGGAGCTCCAGAGTTAGGACAACACATCATCTGACTCTTATACTACGACTTGCCCTTAGAATCTTGGTCTATCAGTTTCCCACAGCTGCTGTAACAAATGACCACAACTTGGTGGCTTAAAACAATACACATTCATTCTCTTACTGTTCTGAGGTCAGAAGTAGGTAGTGGGTCCCACAGGGTAGAAATCAAGGTGTTGGTAGGACCACCCTCCCCACTTCTCTCTAGGGGAGGATATGTTTTCTGGTTTTCCTGTGTCTAGCACTGTATACCTTGCACTCCTTGGCTTGTGGCCCCTTCCTCCATCTTCAGAGTCAGCAGTAGCATCTTTAAATCTCTCTCTCTGCTGAGGTCATGATGTCATGAGGTCACCTTCTTCTATTAGTAAAATCTCCCTCTACCTCCTTCTTATAAGGATACTTGGGCCCACTCTGATAATCAAGATAATCTCCCAAATCAAGATCTTTAATCACACCTGCAAAATCCCTTTTACCATATAATGTAACATGCACAGGTTCCAGGGATGAGGACCTGAATGCCTCTGGGAGCCATCACTCAGCCTACCACACTTGGAGAGATCATCTAACTCTCTGAGCCATCACTTTTTCATCAGTAAAACAGAAATAATAATATAGCCTCATGAGAATGTTGCTGTGAGACACATTTCAAATCACTAAAGAAACGTTTACTGGGTTGTTAAACACAAAAGAGAAGCAGGCAGCATTTATCTAACATTAATTCATTAATTCTATTCATTTACGCACCTTTTACTAAACACTATGTGTCAAGTACCGTGCTGGACACAGGAGATGTAATAGAATGAGGAACCCCGCCTTTATGGGTTTTATACTGTAATAGAAACAGATGAATGCTAGAGAGAAAGTGACCTGATATGTCAACAGGGGCTATGAAAAGAAATCAGAGAGGAAATGCTCTACAGGGATATAATAGTAGCTGTTGTCAGTCCTCTGGGCAGGAAAAAGGAGTGGAAGGATAGAGTTGGAGAAGGGGGCCGGGAAGTGCCAGGAGTTTCTCCCACTTGGAGTCTTGGGTTGGAGACACTGGGGTGCAGTGTGAGAGATGAGCTAACAGTGCAGACCGGGGTCCAGTTGTGAATGGTCCTACCTGCCCTATAAGTGATCTGGATTGCATCACGTGCTCCAGGGAGCCACTGAAAAGTTTAAGCAGCACTTCCTCAATATCCCATCCCCTACAGTGATCCAGGGCTCCAAGGAGGAAATCCTGAAAGCTCTGGCCTCCTTATTCATATTTAAACATCAAACTTGGCAGAGTTCTCTGTGAAGTGGTACTGGTTTCTTATTTTTTTTTTAACTTTTTAAAATAGTTTTCTTGACATATAACTGATATACAAAAAACCTACACATATTTAATGTACACAATTTGATGAGTTTGGGCATATACATACACCCATGACACCGTCACCACATTCAAAGTAATAAACATATCCATCACCTCCAAGGTACTGGTTTCTTTAAGCGCCTCCTGCCTTTCATTGAGGCCCTTTGTGATTTATACTTTCAGAATTTTACTTGTAGAGCCTCCTGATATAGTGAGCCATCATCTCCCTTAGACTCCCTGTCAATCTCATTTTTAAAGCACTTGCTCTTAAAAATATTCGTATACCCCCTGGATCCCATTTAACCCCCTACTCTTTTTTTTTTTTTTTTTGTGGTACGCAGGCCTCTCACTGTTGTGGCCTCTCCCGTTGCAGAGCACAGGCTCCTGACGCGCAGGCTCAGCAGCCATGGCTCATGAGCCCAGCCGCTCCGCGGCATGTGGGATCTTCCCGGACCGGGGCACGAACCTGTGTCCCCTGCATCGGCAGGCGGACTCTCAACCACTGTGCCACCAGGGAAGCCCATAACCCCCTACTCTTTATGGTTCTTTTTATGAGAATGTCCAAAAGGTAGATTTTCTATATTAACTATTAGTACCTTAGGTAGACCACAGTAATTCTGATTGCTCATGCAATTTTTTTTTCTAACCTGGGTGGTTTTTCTGAAAAGTGAGTTGATAAAAATTGTGATGTGAATTTAGTTGAGAACGCCTGCTCTCCTGGATGCGTGGTCCCCAGTCTGCTCCATCCCTCCACTTTACCGCCTGAAACGTAACACCCCTCCCTAATATGCTTTTGTCAACCACTATCATTCTCTCTGTGAACTTCAATAAACTGGCAGTACATTTCTGTGCTGGAAAGACATTTTGCATTAAAAAATTGGACGCACAGCGGGCATTCTGCCTGGGGACCACATGTCTAGGAAAGCAGTCATTTTTAACTAAGGATATTACAAGCCTAGATAGAATAGGGCTGGGGTACTCTGAAGCACAAATGTCTAGCCTACTGGAAGCAAAATTACCGTACTGCATGTTGGTAATTAACCTTGTCAACTAGCTTTCAGAACAACTCCAGCCTAATGCACACACTCACTTCTCGGGTTCTATAGCTGTTGTTTCTGGATCTCATTACATTCTATTTGCAACCTGCATCTCTACCACTGCCTCTCGCCAGCATGCTCCGATTTGCTTGCCCTCTTTGCCTTGTTTTTCCCATAGAGTTGATTAGCTCCTTTTTTAAAATTAATTTTTATTGGAGTATAGTTGCTTTACAATGTTGTTAGTTTCTACTGTACAGCAAAGTGAATCAACCATACGTATATCAATACATATATCCCCTCCCTTTTGGACTTCCTTCCCAGTCAGGTCACCACAGTGCATCAAGTAGAGTTCCCTGTGCTACACCGTATGTTCTCATTAGTTATCTATTTTATACACAGTAGCAATAGTGTATACGTGTCAATCACAATCTCCCAATTCCTCCCCTCCCACCCTTTCCCCCTTGGTATCCATACATTTGTTCTCTACGTCTGTGTCTCTATTTCTGCTTTGCAAATAGGGTCATCTATACCATTTTTCCAGATTCCACATACACGCGTTAATATACGATATTTGTTTTTCTCTTTCTGACTTACTTCACCCTGTATGACAGTCTCTAGGTCCATCCACGTGTCTACAAATGACCCAATTTCGTTCCTTTTTATGGTCCATAGCATTGATTAGCTTCTAACCATACAAAATTTACTAGTTTGTTGTATTTGTGATGTACACTCTACCTCCTGTGCTTCACCAGGGAAGAGACTTGTGTTTTGCCTACCGTTGTACCCCAAATTCCTGGAAGTGTACCTGGCGCGTAGCAGTTGCTTAATAATTATTTTAAATGAATGAATGCATACATTTCCGTGGAGCTATCAGCTACCAGGTGACTCTTTTTTGCATTCCTAATTCCAAACATGTCAATTTATTTACCAAAATGTTTTGACCACTTTATCACTTGGCAAATAGCGATCCAGGAGAGAGGCTGAAGCTCAGTCCTGTGGGAAAACTCTGGAAAATGGTATAGATCACAGGCCTCAGAGTTATCTCACTGGAGGGACAATGGAGTCATGATCTTTACGCACCAAATCCCTGGCATTGGTTGAGGAAAACTCCGGGGTCAGTTCCCTGGTTCTCCTGGCCTGCCATGTGCACCGGACAGAGCAGCCTTCCTGCACTGGAGAAAGCCTCACACTGATACAAGCAGATACGCTCCCCTGGAAGTTGGTTTCCACACATTGATGTGGCCACAGGATGTGTGCAGGGCACCAAAAAAAGTCTGCTACAGTTCACAGGGAAAGTAGCAGGGGATGAGGCCAGCAGTGGAGGCAAGGGCCAAAATGTGAAGGCTCATGGTTTTCCTTCTTTGGAGCTTTATTCTGTATTGAGGGAACAGCACTGGAAGACTTCAGGCAGAAGAGCAAGTATCAAATTCACATCTGAGGAAGACCATTCTGGTTAGAGTAGACAGAACAGGCGTGAGGTGGGTAGAGCAGATCATGAGTCCCAGAGACCAATGAGGAAGTTAAATCTATTACATGGGATAGGAAAGACTGGGTGAGAAGTCCTGTGGTGGTGCTGGAGAAGGAGCTGAGAGATTGTGAGAGATCAAATGTGGGGAAGGGTCGGGTTGAGCTTCAGTTCCCCATACTGGCTTTCCCGATCGGATGGTGGCGGCACTCACCTACATAGTGCATATAGGAAGGATGTAGGTACGGGGGTGAGATGCTAAGTCTTGTTGGACATTTTGGGTTGGAAATACCTGTGAAGTGTCCAGGTGTAGAGTCTGTGGGCAAATGGATATAGGATTATTGAACTCAGGAGACAGATTTAGACTAGGAAAAGCTATTTAGGAATCTCCACTTTATAGAAGATGTTTGAAGACAAGGAAGCAGAAGAAATCCCAAGATAAATAATTAGAAGTTTACCACGTGAGATAAGTTGAAGGTTACCATCAACAACCTTCTGGTATCAAGTCCTTTGCCAACCTAGAGAAAGCATGGCTTCTATCATCTCTGAGTGTTGCTTTGCCTTTATTTCTCTCTACAATTTCCCTAAATGATTATCTTTCCCCCTCCACATAGTTGAATATGGAGAGGGGACAAACTGTGTGATTTGGGGAGAGCTGGGTAAACTCTCACTGTCAGCTTTTTCCTCTGTAAAAAAGGCATCTCCTGGGTGGACATCAGCTTTCCTGACAGTCAACTGAAGAAACTTTCTTGAGATGTAGGCTTTACGAAGTGCTCTCTCTCCTGAACGTGAATAATATCAAACTCATGTTCTTACCTTACCAGGCACTTAGCCTGGTTGGTACAAGGACACTCCTCACTGCACCTTCCACAAGCATTGCCTCTGCTATAATGATGAGCTTTTAACCTGCTAATGCTAGTTCATCATTTACCTGAGACTTGTTACTCATTGAAAAGCATCTTTTCGGATGGGCACAAAATCCAAGTAAGCAGCTGCAATCATTGTGATCGGAGCCCTTGTAACAAATGACCTTCCTTCTGCATGGGTTTGTACATTAGAGTGTCTACAGATGCTTGACTTTTCTGCCAAACAGCCATCCTGGCCAAGAACAGGACAGCCCCTCCACTGGAATGTGTAGGTGATGACATTTCTTTCACCACCCTGGCATCTAAACCTGACACTCTATCTGGTAACAATGTATTGAACTCCTGATTGTTTATGGCATGGAACTCGGCAGAATGGGCTGTGAACTCCTGCACTATATTTTACTCGATCAACTCTTGTTATACTTGTGTCAGAGAGAGAACACAGCCGCTCGATGTTGAACAGACCCAAAAAACAGCCACTGTCAAAATCCTGCCCGAGGCATCTGTATAAACACACAGAGCCATGCCAGGAGTCGTGCATTTTCAAAACATCTGCCAGTTCATCCCAACCAGCTTCCCTCACATTCTCAGGCCTTGTCAATGCTACCCATCATTTCTTTAATCCCTCAAGTTCAAGTCCATGGATTTGACTCCTTGTTCTCGACCCATCTCCTGTATGCAGGAGTCATCATTTATCAATAATAACAGTAACTGTATTTATTTGTTGCTTATTATATGTCAAGCAGACTCTGTGCTAAGTCCTTTATCAAATTTAGTTGTTACCACAACTTTCTAAAGTTGACTATTTTTATTCCATTTTGCAGCTATGGAAATGAGGGTTAGAGATGGAGCCCCAAATCACACAGCTAGAAAGTGGTAGAGTTAGAATTTGGATCCAGCTTTCTCTGTCACTAAACTGTACTATATTCCCTCCTGTGGAGCATTAATCATCTTATCTTCCCCTCCTTTATAAGGCATTTTGAAGTTTCCAAAACACTGTCACAAGGCATATCATTTGGTCCTCCAAATAGACCAGAGAACCAGGCAGGATGTGTTTCATCCCCACTGTCACAGAAGTAAATAAAACTCAGCATTTACCCGACTTGCTCAAAGCCACACATGCCTGAGCCTTGGACTCAAATCTTGACTCTTTTCACTATTCTCATAAATATCATGCTTTTCTTTTTTTCATAACAGCTATTTCTTCTTTCGAAATGACCAATGTATAAAATTTACTCGGAGGCCATTTTGGCCTACTAACTACAAAGACATTTCTACAGGGCTTTCCAAAATTGGAAGAGGAGATAATGAGTTCTCCATCCCTTTTAGTTTTTACTCAAATACTGGGCAGTCACTGAGCTAGAAACCATTGAGACAATTAAGCCTGATCCCTAGGTAAGTTCCAAAATCCCCCTCTCCCTGAGATCCTGTGACTCTGTTTTCTCGATGATTTGGTTTGCAATAGCTCCAATTCCCTCACTCCTGGCTTTCTGAAGCCACCTGCTAGCTGACTTTTCAGACTGCCCCCCCAATTCAGCCAGTCTCCCCTGACCAGGGTGATCATCCACCAAAGTTGTTCTCATCAGTGACATTGTTCCTAAATCTTCCTTGGCTCGCTTTAGCCAACCACACCCATTCGATACACCTCTGCCTGATGTTCCATGATCTATATCCTCTATCCAAACTCAGTTTCTGCTTCAGTCAATCCAAACATTTGCCTGAGTCACAGAGACGTCATGCTTAGTCCAGCTCCCCAGTCCTTTGCTTTCTGTGTCCCCCTCCTGAAATATGCTCCACTCTCCCCCCAACCCTCCCCACCTAGCCACATCCATTTTTTTTGAGGCCCAAGTGAAGCTTATTTCAGTACACCAAACAAATATTTAATGAATATCTCCCCCAAAAACACAAAACAAGTCTAGGAACAATCTTCTACTCATGCAGTGAAGCCATGAGGACCTCAAACTGAACAAGAAATGGTCCTGTCCTCAGGGAGGGGTACAACAGGAACAAGCTGCACTGGGCAACCATTAGGTTTTGAACACTTATTCTACATTGGCTGATGTTCTTGGTATTTTATGTGAGCTAATTCTGCCTGTCTCATGAAGGGTAGACATTAAGCCTTCTTCCCAAATAGCCTCCAGAAAATGTTAGGCAAGCAGTAGTACAGGTTGCATGATTGAGATGTCTACGGCTGCATATTTTGAACTCATCCCCATATACATTCACACGCACACACAGCTCACCAATTATTTGAATTTCCAGTGTAGTAGAAGGGGCACACGACATCTGAAGTCAACCGGGCCTGGGATCAATCCCATCTCCAATATCTTCTGGGAAAATGAGTGCTACAAAACCAGGGTTAAAGAAGCAGAGTTCGGAATCTGACCTCCTGGGTTTAAGTCCCAGCTGGGTGACTGTAATAGGTCGCTTCATATCTCACTGCCTCAACTTTCTCCACAGAAAAACGAGGATGATTAAAAAAAAAAAAAAAAAAAAAACAGCTGTACACAGAGCCCTCTTTCCCCATGGGGTTCTTACTGTAAGGATTGAGCTAATACACACAAAGCACTCAGGACAATTCCTAGCATACGCCATCAGTGAATAAGTGTTAGCTATTTGGATTATCACTAAGTCAGTGAAATTGGACAGATTACTTAAATTTCCTGAGCCTCAGTTTCCTCTTTAAAATGAGAGCAGCGCTCACCTCCATAAGCTGGCTCTGAGAATTAAATGTGGAAGCATTGCGAAAGCACCCAGCTATCCCAGTAAAGGTCCCCTTATCTCCAGTCCAGGGCCCGGACTTCTAATCCCCAAACTACACACAACATTTTGCTCCTGCCTTTGCTCCTTTTAGCAGTTTTGCCTGCCCATCATTTGTGCTACTGTAGTTAAGTGCTTGTTTTTATCCCACAGAAAATGTTGGCTTCTTACAAATTCATCTTCAGGAAATTACAACCTAAATCAAGCTCAACGACTGCATAAGCAAAAAACCATTCAAGTTCCCCGAGCCCACGGGCAGCTTTTCCACAGCCCATCCCTGCCCATTTTGGCAAACTGTGAACAGCAGAGAGAGGAACCAGCCCTCTCCCTCTTCAGGAGGGCTTGGGGCCTCAGGCACATCACACCGTGTAAAATCTGCTTAAGACGAATATCAAGAGCAGCCTTGAAAGCAAAAAGGAGTCAAAGCAGGTCAGACAGCCGCCAGAGGGAGTTTGGGAAGGCGGGGGAAGAGCCTGACTCACCAGCTCTGCCTGTTGGCATCACAGCGAGTTTCCAGGGAGCGTCAGGCTTCCCGAGTCCTGGACACCGAGCCCTACCTCACCGCCTGGTGGCTGCAAGCTTAAGCTGTAGGCTAGTCTCTAAAGGTCCAGGACCCCCGAACATGGGGCCTGTTCCCTAGAAATGATGCTGGAGGGCCCCTCCCCTCCTCCAGGACAGTGATGTAACTAGAGCAGGAAGATGCAGTGGCCCCTGGGGAGACCCTGAGGGTCATCAGCCTGAGGTGGGCTCAGCTATGAAGGGTGGAGGTCAGGCCCAGGGGAGGAGAGGTTACATCACGTGTGCAAGTTTCCACAGGTAGCCCAAGAGAACCCTGGGATTCACATCTAGGACAGCCAGTTCCAGACACAAGCACCTCACCTGTTCCTGCCTCTCCCCTCTCTGAGAGGGGAGAGAACAACACAAGCTCATCCAACGGCTCAGTGGGAAAGAGAGGAATCCTGAAGGCGGGGTGGGAGGCACAGGCACTGTATGGTGGGGCCAGATGAGGTCCTAGTCCCGGATCTCACGCTCTGCACAGAGTCTTAAAGGTCTTACCGGACACAAACCACGCGGAAGGAGGCTGGTAGGCAGGGAAACACTTGGGACTCCCCGTCTCCGACGCCCAGGGCTTCTGAGGCCTCTCCCCTCTCAACACAAACTCCCCCGACCGTACACAGAACACACCCACACTCACGACATACAGCCCTGCACCCACTTCCACTGTCATCTGCTTACGTGTGCCACCGTCACTGAGACAGAGAGGAAACTCTGCAATTTATCCTGATACCAGCCAAGGAAGGAAGCCAAGCCCGTTCGGGGCCACTCCCCTAAAGGAGAAGCCGGTCGTCCAAGCGTAGCGCCTACGCCGCCGCGGCGCCCAGAATCCCACGCTCTGCACCTGAGCGGGTGAAACGCTGCTTCTCGGGAGAAGCCTGTGTGCCTTCCCAAACTTCTACCTCAGCAGCCTGAGAAGGGCACAGCCATAGCTCTGGAATTTTCCGCAGCTACGCGCAGGGAAAGCTGCCTTTGCTCTGGTAGAGGGAGGCTGGCTCCCAGGGGCTGCTAATTACGTATGGAAATGACCTCGTGTGCGTGGGTTGCGTCTCGCAGCTGAATTGCTTTGAGAGGTCATAGTTCTCCATCTCCAGGGTCATTAATTTCAGTTGCCTCATTGCCACCGACCTGTGCAGGCAGTACATTCTTCGAGTCCCCTCGGCGGGGTGGGGGGGTGTGTGTGGAAAAGGCACAATTTGGGATCCAATGAGCCCAGGGTTTGGGTGATGTTCAGAGAGAGATTTTGACGCTTGACTTCCTTATGTGGTCAAATGAAGATGATAGCCCCTACCCTACCTTATTAATCTGAGGTTTAATGAGATAACATATTCAAAGCACCTGATCATTACAACTACCATTCTGTCATCCACTGTGAGAGGTGCTTTCAGGTCTGTTTTCTCACTTGATCCCCACCACATTCTGTGGGAAAGAAACTATTATCCACAGTACACAGAAGAGGAATGTCAGGGAAATATGTGACTTGATTAATGTCAAGCAGCTGGAGAAGGAAGCCAAAATCAAACCCAGGTGGGGATGACTCCAAAATTTGTGCATTTATCCAAAACAATGCTTCCTACCACGCTGGCACTCCACTGTAGGCACACAGCAAACTTTGGTTCCCTGCTTTATTATACTTGAGTCTTTCCAAAAGCACAATTTGGTCACTCTCAACAAAACATATGGCAGCCTAGCCCTATGAATTGGGAGATTGGGATTGATGTATATACACTGATATGTATAAAACAGATAACTAATAAGAACCTTCTGTATAAAAAATAAATAAAATAAAATTCAAAACAAACAAACACACACAAAAAACATATGGCAGCCTGACTCATCAATGCTTCCCCAGTCACTAAGGGACTGAGGTGTTCTGGGTGCCATGCTCCATTCAAACTTGTCACTAGACAAACCAAACCACCTCTAAGAAGGCAGCATCCCCTGCCCGAGGATGGGGAGCATTAATGATGACCCAATGAAAGGCTAAATTGCCAGTTACCAGCTCAGGTGCAGGTGGAGCCCTAGGCCTTGGAAGGCAACTTCTTTCTCTTTCCAGGAGATTCTCTTTCTCTTAATTAGCAGTTAGGCTGCAACTTAGCACCAGCAGGCAGGGCTTGAGGAAAGACTAAGGAAGGGCGAGGAAAGGCAAAGACAGCACTTTGGATGGGTTGATGCAGAGCAAGAGAAGGAGGGTAATTTGAGGATGTTCCCTCCCATGGGCACTGGAGTTGGGGAAGGGACAGCAGTGGTGCCTTGAAGGGTTTAAGAGCAAGAGTTGTTTTTGTTTTGTTTCACATTTGTTAACTTAATTTTTTAATTTTAATTTTTTAAAATTTTTATACAATTTTTGAAGGTTACTTTCCATTTACAGTTACTACAAAATATTGGCTATATTCCCCATGTTGTGCAATACATCCTGGAGCCTATCTTACACCCAACAGTTTGTACCTCCCACTCCCCAACCCCTATATTGCCCCTCCTCCCACCACTGGTAACCACTAGTTTGTTCTCTATATCTGTGAGTCTGTTTCTTTTTTTGTTATATTCACTAGTTTGTTATATTTTTTTAGATTCCACATATAAGAGATATCACACAGTATGTGTCTTTTTGTCCGACTTATTTCACTTAGCATAATGCCCTCCAAGTCCATCCATGTTACTGCAAATGGCAAAATTTCATTCTTTTTTATGCTGAGTAGTATTCCATTGTATATATTGGTGTGTGTGAGTGTATACGTGTGTGTGTGTGTGTGTGTATATGTATATATATCTCACATCTTCTTCATCCATTGATCTGTTGATAGACACTTAGGCTACTTCCATATCTTGGCAATTGTAAATAACACTGCTATGAACATTGGGGTGCATGTATCTATTTGTATCAGTGTTTGGGGTTTTTTTTGGATATGTACCTAGGAGTGGAATTGCTGGGTCATATGGTAGCTCTAGTTTTAGTTTTTTGAGAAACTTCCATGATGTTTTCCACAGCAGCTGCACCAATTTACATTAAAAAAAAAAAAAAAAAAGAGCAAGTTTTAAAAGCGGTTATTTAGGGAGGCTCTTTGGGTAACCATAGCAATGAAAGTACATGACAACAAGTCTGATCTCTGTGCCTGTGTTCAGGACTTCCACCATCACAGAAAACATTTAGATCATATTAAGCTCCTTGAGAAGGACTTTGGGTTTTAACCAATTCACATGCTAGGACCCTTGTTTAGTTCAAAAGTGTCAGGAAGGCTCAGTGGGCCACACCCCTGACAGTTTCCCCTGCCATCTTCATCACCCCCAAAGTGAAGGGGAAGGACGCAGCCCTCACGGCCTGATAGCTCCCCTGCTCACTCACTGGCTTACGGGAAGCTCTAGTCAACAACCTGTTCTTTCAAGTCACTTACTTTCTCAGTAATTGTCTCCCAAGCATGACCTGCCTCAGGTAATGAGCCATGTTTTCCAAGAGGTAAACAAGTTATTTTCTCAAATTATGATCACTTACTTCCAGCACTGGGTATTGAACCCCACATATCCCCCCACCATGAACACATCACATTCTGTACAGTTTCCCCATGAGTAGCACCTCTGCAGGCACAAATGGTGGGAACACTGGGGGATAAAATCTTACCTCTGAGGAGGAGAGGGATGGAGTGCCCAAAAGAACCTGGAGCGAGTCTAGGCTCACTTACAGGGAGAGCAGACAGCCCACTAATTAGAGAGACCGTCAAGACACTTTGCACACCTCCGATGGGCAAGAAATGGATTCCTACCCACTGTACGCTGCTTACGGGAAAGTGCTCATGGCTTCCCTCATCCACACATTCAACAATAGGCTTTGTAAATTTATTTTGTTTAAATGCAGATAATAATCACTCTCATGCCTCTTGTCTTCTCTTGTGTCTGATCTTGGAACCAACTGTTCAGTGCCTTTTTAATTTTAGCATCCCTAACTAGGAAAAGAGTGACTTTTCACTAACATAAAGACAGTGCAGGGCTTCCCTGGTGGTGCAGTGGTTGGGAGTCCACCTGCTGATGCAGGGGACACGGGTTTGTGACCTGGTCCGGGAGGATCCCACGTGCCACAGAGCGGCTGGGCTGGGCCCGTGAGCCATGGCCACTGAGCCTGCACGTCTGGAGCCTGTGTTCTGCAACGGGAGAGGCCACAACAGTGAGAGGCCCACATACCACAAAAAAAAAAAAAAAAAGACAGTGCAAAATTCTCTTAATTGAGGAGAAGATATACAGAAAACAATCCATCTATACTAGATTTTCATATAAATTGAGGGACCAGAGAGAGGCTACTATAATTCTGGTTGTAAGCTATTTCTGAGGAGCCAGTTTATTTTGGTTGTGGACAGCAGTTAAGAAGTGTAGAAAATCCCTTTGCAGAGTTCCAACCAATTATTTTATTCATTCAGAAAAAATTGGGGGATTCCTCTTAAAAGCTTCTAGCCTAGTGGACAAAATAAGCTGCTTGTAAAATATCAATTCGATAAGCAGAATTGTCTTTTAATAAATGGTGGCCATTTTATCTGAGAAAACAAATTTGGAAGGTATATTCAATCATTGAGTAAATCTGCTTAGTGCAGTATGCCAGCTCAAAGTTCATTTGTTTACACAGTGAATTCCTTTTTGATACCCTTACCTCAGCAAGTGGTTTAGAGGAGGCATGTACTCAGTTCTTTCTTTTTATAAATAGCAAAGCTACTTGGAACTCCAAAAGGGGAAATGAATTGGTACCAGGGAAATATTGCAGAAAGAGCATGGCTCAGATTCAGACAAACCTGGGTCACAACCCAACTCTGTCACTCAGCTAGTTGAGTGAATTTATGCAACATTTTTCATCTCTCTAAGCCTTGGTTTCTCATTCACAAAAGGGGCTGTTGTCTGGCTTAAACATTACATATTACAAATACATACAGTATTTGTAACATGGTAGGTGTCGGTGAATGGGAGCTTGTGTGATTGCTACATCACTACTCTACTCAGGTGTGTTGGCCAAGATTTCACTTTGGATACATTTTTTTTAGCAGCCTGACTATGGTCAGGGCCCAAACAGCAGGGAAAAACTAATAGGATCAACTCTTAATTCCTTGCTCTCCGGACAGCATGCAGGCTGAGGGAAACTAAACATTTGCGAGTGTGTTGGATCCACATTTTACAATCCATCTTTTTGCAGGAGTGCCAGCCTATGGGGGTGCCAGAGTAGTAGCATTTCAGAGCATCTGCACAAACCACACAGAAGAACACTAGCACCTGAGAATGAAAAAGCAATGGGATCAGGAAGGATAAGTCTCGTCAATCAGAAAAGCCTGTGGGGGAGGGAAAGTGGAAATCACTAAGAGGACGAGATAGAGAAGCAGTAGCCCCAAACACCTCCAGGCTGTGGAAACAGAACTCTGCTTTGAGCTGCGTGATGTTCACTCTGCCTTTGTAACTTCTAATGGAAAAGAAAAACAGTGTTCCATCTGCCAGATGTCTCCATTTTCACAAGCTTTATCCACTTACTCATTTATCTCCACTATCACAGGAGGTCTCCCAAGACTCATTTTAACAAACTGGCTCCCCAAGACGGTTGGTGCTCTTTGGACCCATCCCCAAAGGCAGATAATCCTGAGGTTTTTCGTTAAAATCAAGTATTGCCCTTCTAGGGAATAAACTCATTGTGTAGACGTGTGTGTGTGTGTGTGTGTGTGTGTGTGTGTGTGTGTGTGTGTGTGTGTGTGTGTGTGTGTGTGTGTGTCAAAATGTATTGTATATAACATAAAATTTACTATTTTAACCATTATTAGTGTACAGTTTTACAGCATTAATTACATTCACATCGTAGTGCAACCCTTATCACCATCCATCAGCAGAGCTTTTTCATCTTCCCCAGCTGAAACTCTGTACCCATTAAGCAATAACTCCCCACTTCTCCGCTTCCCCCAGCTCCTGGCAACCTCCATTTTACTTTCTGTCCCTTTGAAGTTGACTACTCTAGGTATGGCGTATAAATGGAATCATGCAATATTTGTCATTTTGTGACTGGTTTATTTCACTTAGTATATGTCTTCAAGTTTCATCATTGTTGTGGCATGTGTCAGAATTTCCTTCCTTTTTAAGGCTAAATAATTGTGTAGACTTTTAAGTGAAGATATTGCAGTCTCAGTTGATGGCCTCATATTCTGAACTTTGCTATAAAACTTCACACTTCATGAGGCCTTAAAAACTGAATTATTTCATTAGTATGTAACTGGTTGAAAGTGTTACTGTGCATTTATTGTAGCTGGTGGAAAGTAATAAATATATGGATTTCTTTTCATGAAAACTGTCTCCACACAGTGGTATCTTAAGTTGGAAACTAGTTGTTGGCATCCTTGCAAAGAGATAGTATTATTTGATTAGCACTTCTGGTTGTAGAAACATTCAGGAAAGTCACATTCTATGATACCTGGCATCTGAGTGATAAGAGGCCTACATAAACAGAGGTCTACAGATAATTCAGTAACACAAGGTTGCTCACTGAAATAACCAGATCAAAATCCAAACGGCTGATTTCTCATCCAATGTCCCTCTTATTTTCTCTTACTAATCACCCTTGCTAAAAAGCTGTTTTAAACTCACATCATAATCTACTTATGTGTTTATTAGTTTACTTGGCTTATATATTTATTTGCTTAAATATTACTGACTCTAATCAGTAAAGAAATATTACAAGGTACCAAAGAAAGCAAAGCATTTTAGCCGGAGACATGAAGCTCTCCTAGCCATGTAAGCCTAAAAAATATTGCTATGTGAGTCTCAACCATGTTTGGTAGCTGCGGAGGATATAATCAATGTTTACCTATTCTGGATTATTTCATAAAGTTTATTTATAACTTAGGCTGGTTAACACAAACACATTCTGCAGTGTCATCAAGAGGTGGAACAGGCGGACTAAGGCACTTACTTGTGCTTGTAAACTTTTAAATTTACAAGTATTAATTTTGAAGATGTGTCTTCAACTGCTGAGACATCATTCCTCCCCATGAGACCCTTACTGCCTCAGTGTGCTTTGAACTATTATAAGATGAGATGAGAAAGAAACTAAAAGGGGAATGAAAAAATTTTGATGACAGGAGAAAGATAATTTGGACATGATAATAATGGATGAAGACACCAGAAGGGAGAGCTTGGAGGCTGAGGTGGAGGGCAAAAATATTGACCCCGAAGTCTGTGCTAAAGAGATTTTTCCTAAGAATTTTGTATATCACGCCTGTCATAAACATTCAGTTTCATTGTGCAATGAAAACAGATGACAAGAATTTACTGCTCCAACAACCAAAAAAAAAAAGCAACTTGACTACGTCCTTGGAATCTGGTTTCTTTGCTTTCAAATGTGCAGTGGAACTCTCTCGTGCCTGCAAGGGCTGGGGGCAGTTGTTTATGTAACTCATTGGACATCTACATAAATATGAAACACGGGACAGGTTTCTCTATTCTCATCTGTTCTAAAGCCAGAGTTGGCTCTCAAGAGGCATGCAGACTGGAGAGAGATACACAGTTTAGCTGTCTTATGCTGATTCTCTTACATAAGCTTCTAGGTTATGAGATTTTCTCCATTTTGTTTCCAAATGGTAGGAGGAAAAGACATGTTTTAAGAGTCACTTATCAGGGAAGAAAAATGCTTCCGAAGATTTTAGGTTGGGGAGAACTTTTATAGATCCGAGGATGGTGGGAGATGTGAAGAAAGGACTAAAGACAGACTGGTGGAGAAATATCCTGAGGAAAGATTAAGAGCATTAGATGGAGAGAATGGCCAAGAAAAAAGACTAACTTCCTCAGAGACAGAAGACAGGTGAACATTCAAGAAGATAGGAATTTTGACATTGAAAAAAAGGATGCTGGGGAAACAGTATCTTATCAGAAAATTAGGTAGTGAGGTCATATTCTGAGAAAGAATGGGGAAAGAATGGTGGGACTGAGTCTTGGGAAGGTTGGACTAGCCCAAATGAGGAATACAAGAGGGAACTAAACAGATGAATGAAGGGATGATCAAGCAGCCTAGGGCACCACCTGGGTAAGCTAGACTCATAATGGGGCATAAGAAGGTTGTGTCTGGAGTGGGTACTTGAAATCTCAGAGATGGGGCAATTCCAAGTGATGATTATATCTAAGGTGGCACTTTGTCAGTACCAACAGAAGCCATAATAGTTGAGCAGATCAAGGAAATACAAGGCCAAGCTGTCAGTGCCACCTACTGGCTTATGGAAGCCAATGAGGAGCAAATCAGATACAGAGGAGAGTTTAAAATTTTCACAGTAATAACGGAATAACCCTTGCTTGACCTAGCCATGCATCATCTGTAATTACAAAGGAGACTTTGGGTGCAGATGTGGGATAACTCACAGAACCATCTAAATAGCAGTTGATTTAGCAGACCAAGGTATATTTAGTCTAAAATCCTACCCTAGCCTTGACTCTAATATATCATGAAGATTAAGGTGGACGGCTATCAGGAGTTGGGAGACCCAAACTACTGTCTCAGTTCCTATAGGCATGGCCGCCAAGGCAAAGGAATGGTCTTTGCCTCTAGGTCTTTGTTTCAGACATTAACCTAGACTGTCCAAGAGGTCAAAGACATGTGGCCAGCATTTGGATTATAACTCTCTCTTAAAAGTCGTTCTACTCAAAAATCTTTGAGAAGCCAAGAACAGGGCCTATTTAATTTCTGTATCTCTAAATTTCACCTACTACCTGGCATATAGATGTTCAGAAAATATCATGGAATGAATGAGTGAATGAATGAGTGAGTGAGCTGTGCTCTCTATGATCCTACCTTTCTCTAGAACACACTTTCTTTGGGTTTAGGAGCCTCTGTAACCCTCCCCCATTCCTGTTCCACTCAGCACACATCTTGTGAAAGACACATAGCTGTCATCTAACTCTGTGAACACAAATTGTTCTCATCAGCCATGTAGACATGATCTACTTCTTCCTACTTGGTCCACCCTGGATCCTCTGCTCTTCATCTGGCTGATGCCTGGACTGATGACTGCTCCGTGGGTTGTGCCTTGCACAACAAAAGTGGAAGAGATTTCAGCAAGGGCAACAATTAAGAGGGGAATGGGGGAGCCTGAAAAAATAAAAAAGAAGGATGCAGAACTATAATGCCTGTGTTGAGTGAGACAGTCGCATCTTGAAGTCACCACTCCTACTAGACAAAAGCCCCAGCTTTTTTCTGGCTCAGGACTGCTGATTACCAAGAGTACACCTAGTCCATTCTAACACGTTTGTGTGATTCGTAAAAGGCGCCCCTTACAGAGCCAGAGGCTGTCCAGCTTTGTGGGATGAACA
This sequence comes from Hyperoodon ampullatus, assembly GCF_949752795.1. Lineage (NCBI taxonomy): Eukaryota > Metazoa > Chordata > Mammalia > Artiodactyla > Ziphiidae > Hyperoodon > Hyperoodon ampullatus. Next base: position 83,528,515 of record NC_136919.1, read on the forward strand.
TGGTGGGGTGGGGGGGATTTCCACCTCCACTTGACCATTTGAGAAGGCACCTTGCACAGTGAACAACCTGCGCATTTACATTCTTTGCCCCCTCTTGTTCCTCACTCTTTAGGGGCTAGGACTTCTGGGAGTCACTCCTGGGCTAAGAACCACAGTCCCATTCTGAAGGTTATGTATCAGATTTCTGGTCCACACTGTACCTTGGCAACTATTAGAAGGCACAGAAGAACAGAGTCCAAGATGTGCAGCGTGTGCCACTGTTAGATGCTTGCGTTGCTCTGAGCATGTACTTTTCCCCATTAGTTAACAAAACCAATAGAATAACTCTCTGTGAAAGGCTTTTTCTGCCATGTAAGGGCAAATTCTGGTTGCCTCTTCATTTTCACTTTTGTGGTTTAGTGCTAGCAAGTGGAAGATTTATGTAGGTAAGGTTTACCTTACCCAACTCTGCTAGTTCAGTAAAGCTATGGAAAAAGGCAGAGGGGTAGACTTCCCTCCACTCCTCACCAGTCAGGTCCAAGTTTCCAGGGCTTTTTGCAAGGCAACTACAATAAACCAGGCAGTGAATCTTGGAGTCTGCATAAGATCCCTCGATCAACCCGAGGGTGAGTCTTGCTCCCTCACTCTTCTCGCTGGATCTCAGATGAACAATGTTCAGACAGGCTTAGGGGCTGTGAAAGTTGGGGCTGATGTGGGAGACAAGTGAAGGTTGTGACTCTACTGAAATCTGAACCTATATTTTCTGGGCACGATCAGTTTCCAAATCACACAAAGTGGCTCTTTGGATCAGACTGAAGACAATTTTGACTTTTTTTTTTTTTAAGACAATGTCAGAAGAGGATGAGTGTAGTGTGAATAGAGGGTTGAATTCAATGAATAGACACCCATCAAGAGGTTATCACCTGCAATGAGGTTGGTCTCTCTCCACCACTTTTGCCATGGGGGAAATTTTTTAAATGTCCACAAGTTTGTGAGGCTGAACTTGCTTCATGGAAAGTTCATGTGGAAAGGCCTCATTTGGGTCTTTCCTTGGGAGAGATCAACTTTCTAAGTCAATGAAGAATTCTCTGGCTATCTCTTTATTGTTACTCTTTCAGGGTGAGATGCAGCTCACATCTGTCCAATGTCAGCCAAGATTCAATTCCCATTTTTGACTAGTAACCACAATCCCCCCCAGAGCAGTGGGACAAGATCTGGGTGGGTCCTGCCTGTGGCTTGACTTCAACCAAGATTATAACTGGGCTCTTCGTGGGCCAGGAGCCCTCAGATTTTAACAGGAACATCAGTAGGAGCTCAGTAAAGGGGCGCCCAGTTCCCCACCCCGGCCTCTCCCTAATTATAAAATCTGTAACACATGTTGACTAGATCCAAAATTATGTCATTGCCTCATAACTTTTTGAGGTTCCAACTTCCGGGGCCCTTGGGAGAAGAGCAGACTGGCTGCTGAAGCCATTCAAGGTCTCTTCTCTCTGTGTTGTCTCCATCGCTTATGGGCAGCCACAGAGGGATCTGGCTGCTCTCATACTGACAGCCCAGACAGCACTGCCATGCAGAAATGAGATAAACAACTAGATTTTGTTCCCCAGGAGAATACATCGACGAGTACGGCCTCTGCCAGATCTGTGAAGCCTCGTGTGCCAAGTGTCGGGGGCCAACCCAGGAAGACTGCACTAGCTGCCCCAGCACAAGGTGAGTGACCTTTCTTGTATCTCCTGGGGTTGGGAGTTCATGAGATGCAGGAGGGAGAGAGGAGGTGCTTACCACCTAGAAGCACCCCTTGGGCCTACAGGAAAAAGAATCAAACTCCTTCCCCTGACACAGAAACCTGCTGTGGTCTGGCCCAAGGTCAGAGGTCTATAGTGTCCTCCTCCTATGATGCCCCGTAACCACTGTGAGAATCGGTTCCCTGGACACTACAGGGGCTTCCTCATCAGTGAAGGTGGTGGTGGCTTTGATGCCTAGAATCTCATCCCTTTCTGCACACCCATCCCTCAACCATCATCTCCATCTGCTAATAAAATATCTACTCCTATTTCTAGAGTTAGTTCAAGGGTGAACCATTCTATGAAAGCATTTTTTACCTCTTTCCAATAGAATTAACCTCACCCTCTTTATGTTCCCCTGTGCTCTGTACAAACTTCCATAAGTACACCTGTGACATTTTCAGACACTGACTTACAAATCTACTTGTTAGACTGTAAGCCCCTTGAAATACTCATCTTTGTACCTCCATTACCTATCACAGTGCTAAGAAAACAGTAGGCACTCAATCAGTGTTTGATAACTGAATGAATGAGGAAGTAGCAAGTATCCGAATGGGATACTTGCTCACATCTTTGCTAATATATTGAGAATTTATAATGAAGAGAGTTGGGAGCCCGTTGCATTTTTAATCAATACTCCTCTAATTCTAGCACTTAATATTTGTTGGCCTCATCTGCTCTGATAAATGCGTAGAAAGCAAGGTTTCTCCCAAGACCAGTATAATGAGACTGCTCCAGTGGCAGGTGAGTCTCTAGGATGGACGTTCCCTCTGCCTTGAACAACAGTCATTTCATCTAATTCTTTATCAGGACTGTAATACCCTGAGTAGGAACTGTGGTGTATTTGTCTCCTTATTCCCCTACAGTGATCAACACATAGTAGTAGTTCAATAAATATATGTGTTATTGAACTTGATGAAGTGTGTAATGAATATCATGAGCTTGGTTCTCCAAATAGCTCCCTCAGAAAGAGAAAGAGAGAGACGAGGGAAGGAGGAAAGGAAGGAAACACAAAAGAACAGTCTTATTAAGAATTCTTAATGCTGTGATAACATTTTCTAAGTGTCTCTTTAGGATACCTATGCCTCTTGAGTTTGCTTTAAGCCAGCCTCAAGGCATGCTATTAGATACAGACAACATTTTGAAAATAGGTCCTTTTTCTCCTCTAACTCCTCACCACATCAACAATCAAATCCCATCGCATGTTTGGACATCTTTGAACCAAGGAAACTTTTTAGCATTTGTTTATAAGGCAGCTACCATCATCCAGTGTACATTGTGGAAGTCATGATTGTCCCAGGCTCACCAGAAGTGAGAAAAAAAATTCAACTACCATCAGTGGCCTTTTTTTAAAAAATCGAAGCTCATTGGTACAAGAAGATCAGAGGTACACCTCCTGTGCCATTTGAATAGTTTGGCTTCAGCAGCCTATTCTTTAGCTTTTGAAGATAGAAAAGCATGTGTATAGATCTCAAACCAGGTGTCCTCCTGGAAATCCTATTGCTCAGGAACAATTTTCTTCTCATCTCCCTGAGCGCTCCATTTCTTTCCCCATTTCTCTTCCTTGATGTCAGTTACTTGCAAAAACATCCAAGAAAGGGCACCGCATCATGGCAATGAACTAGCTGACTTTTTCTTATCTGCATTTTCCAGAAAGGGGTTAGAAGATGAGGAGAAAGAAACTATTTTGAAAGATGGTGTCGTTGACTTATTTGTCCTCAAAGTGCAGCCACGTATTTTCCTTAAGTATTTTCCGAAGTATTTCCTTGAGTGGAATCAGGTCTACTCAAGATGGTCTTGAGCACCTGCTTTATGTCCAGCTCAGAGTTAGGTGCAAATCCATGGATTTTTATAGGTAGTTCAGGAGGTCAAAGTCAAGGGCTGGTGAAGCACTCAGGGACCAGAACCCTGGGGGAGCTTTAACACCCTAGGCCTGAAGCAAACCCTGTAGCCGTAGAAGAAGGGATGCCTGATAGAAACTGGAGCTGGAGGGAACATAGCCACTCCAGAATCATGTGAGGAGGAAGCCAGGTTGTGGCTCCAGAGGAATAAATACCCCAATCTCTCTCTCCCCCCACCCTCAGATCTCCTGCTGGTGTTTCCCTGTCTGAAACACCTGGATGCCAGTGGGGAACACCATTTACAAGTGAGGGAAGTGAGCTTGGGGACACAGTCTCTAGTGGGCACTTCCAGGGCATAGCAGGTCAGAGAATGGCAGAAAATGGAGCTGGGGTGGGGGTAAGGGGTAAGGTGAGGCAAACAGAATAAACTATTGGTCACTCTGAGCTTCTTCCTATTCTTAAGCTTTTGGGGTATCTCCAGTCCTGGCACAATAAAGGTCATCCCTAAAGGAGTTTTTATCTGGGAAAGGAACATTAACCTTTAACTTAGAGGTTTTCTTCAAAACAATATGAGAGGGAAGTAAATCACTGGGGATGTAGATGAAATAATATTGGCCATGTGTTGACAATTATTGAAGCTGAGTGATGAGTACATACTGGGGGTTCTGTTATGTCTTGTTTATTTTATATATGTTTAAATTTTTCCATAATAAAATTTGAAAAAATAATTTAACTCTGAAGTTGTTTTAAAGGAAATTGAAACTTGAAAAGCTCTCTCTTCATCTTCTAGCTTTCCCTCTACATTTCTATAAACCTTTGGGTTTATCTACCTCCTTCAAGATGATTAAAAACTTGGGGGGAAGCAAGTATTATCTTTGCCACCGCTATTTAACACGTCTAGCTCTGTAATGCCATGGTCCTCACTGCGTGAGCTAATTTCCCAACCCAGTCCTGAAGGAACTGCAGAGTCTATGAACTAATTAAAAGCATGTAAAAGTTTTCTGACCCACCCTCAAATGTTTTATTTGATCTGTTTCAAGAATTCAAGAAAAAAAAATCCTTTGTGGGATTTCATTCTGTTACAACGTTAACGTGCCAAGAAATTACAGTAAATGTCCTTGTGATGGCTTTAGTTAGACCAAACCAATGATCAGCACAGAGGACCAGCTAACTCTGACTTGCAACTCTTCTGTTCCAGTTCACATCTCTCTCTCTCTCTCTCTCTCTCTCTCTCTCTCTCTCTCTCTCTCTCTCTCTCACTCACACACACACACACACACACACACACACACACACACACCCTGGGGCTTCTGGAAAATTTAGTGCCAATGTTGAGAACTTCACCTCTGCCCAGCTCTTCAGCACTTGGTTTTGCCACCTTCTTCCTTTCCATGAGCCTGTTGGACCTGGAATGGTTCACAGCTTATGAAAAGGCCAAGAGCGTACGTGACTTGGGAAGAGAAGGGCTTCCCCTGCAGAGATGAGCTTGCCTGAGTGTCCTAGAAATCCACAAACTGGATGATTGGTGGTCCCAGAGATGGCTTGAGTTCGCTTTAAAGAAAATTTTCATCAGCCCCATGGAGCCCAGAACAACATATCTCTTTCTCCTCCACTAGGGGAGATTTGGTGGTGGTGGTAGAAATCTGTGTCACTTGAAATGGGAGTTTTCTTCAAGTTCCTTAGCAATTGTTCTTCAGCGGGATGGGGAGGTGGCAAGAGATGATGTAATTCAGTGCCTTCACTCAAGCACGACTGTTGTCCTTATCATTCCATCTTTATAAAGAATCACGTTCTTACAAAAACTGGGTATGTCACCTGTGCTTTCTTCAGGGTAGAGACAGAGGGAGGTGGTTTGAAGCACAATTATTTGCTTGGTACTTTCTTAAAATAAGCTCTCCAGTAAGAAAGACAGCCCCTTCCCTACATAAACATGGCAGCGCTACACCATCTGCTTCACCTCCATACCCACCCAAGTTCCTGAAGGGTTTTAAATGGTTCCAAACATTGACAGTATTAGGTCACCTCTCTCAAGAGAAACAATTGCCCCAAACCAATCTGTCATCTCTTCCTATAAAGAACAAAATGATGATGTACTTTCCATCTCTTTTTCAACTTAATTTAGCATGAAAATGAACCTTCACAAATAAACATGCCCCATTCTCCTTTTCAGTGGAGAACGGAGTAGTTCACTTGTTTAAAAACCTCAGAAAGCTCTTACATAGTTTTTTCTTAAAGGGAGGTTTTTGTTTTGTTTCCATTTTTTTAACTAGCCACAACCAAATTATTCCTTGACAAATCTTCTAGCTAAGAAACCAGAGCAAGGGTGGGACCAGGATATTCCCAGCTGGCATTATTGCCATCAGCTAAAAGTCTGGAGCACAGTCTTCTCATTACGGGTCATGGTGCAGGAGATCTGTTTTGACATGGACAACCAGCTGTGTGTGCATGTCTGTTTAGGGCTGGGATTCCACACTCTGCAGCAGGCCAAAAGGATTGTTGACTCCAGTGATGCTGGGTATGGTGACCAGAGCCTGAGGGGCTGAGGATCCAAGAACGAGGTGTCCTTCTTGTATGCTTGGCCTTAATTCCATTCTGTTTCCAAACAGATGCAAATGACACAGACTTTCAGGGAAGAGATGGACGACTGCAGCAACACATATTCAAGATGCCTTGTCCCCACCCAATTTCCTCCAAACCTGGTATTGAAATGCCAATCCTCCATTTAGGGCTGATTCTAGCTATAGAAACAGAGGGATTTAGACAACTTAAATATCACCCCATGAATGAGTTGCTCAAGACCTACACCTGGCCTTCTGTGTGACATCCAGACAGGGGAGAGAGAGAGAAAAAAAAACCCTAGCTTTGTTTGCAGGCCCTCAGTTCTCCCAGATTTGGATGCCACCATCACACCCTTCGAGGCATCACACCTTCACGACTGACACAGTAACTACTGCTCTAAGGGAGCTCTCTGAGATGCCAGTTTGGCACCACCTGTATTACTTAGGTAGGAATCATTTAGCAAATTCCATAGTAACCCAGACTATCACTGAGAAGTTCTCCAAGTACGCTCTCTAGACCAGCACCATGAACATCATCTAGGAACTTGTGAAAAATACAGAATCTCGGTTCTCTCCCCACAGAAACTCTGGGGGTGGAGCTCCCCATCTCACTTCATCCATTCACATGACCCATCTGACTCCTGCACTTAGACATTGTGGATTTTCTTCTGAGGAAAATTCTTGGACACAATTTACTTCATCACATTTGCTCTTGGGATTACTTCCAAGGGAAAGAAGAAGCAAAACTTTGAAAACATTAACCATGACATTATTATATATATATATATATATACATATATATATAGGTATATATATATAGTATGTGTATAAAACCAAAGGTTTTAGAAGCCCACATGCTAACTTATCTGCAGTGCCCTTGTAGGTGATTGCAAACATGGTCAGAAAATAGAGGCTGTGGTACCCTATACATCAGGAAATACTTGCAAAAATGACAGAGTTCAACTATATATAGAATAGATAACTAATAAGAACCTACTGAATAGCACAGGGAACTCTATTCAATACTCTGTAATCACCTGTATTGGAATAGAATTTTAAAAAGAGTGGATATGTGTGTACGTATAACTGACTCACTTTGCTGTACAGCAGAAACTAATACAACATTGTAAATCAACTATACTCCAATAAAAAAATTAATTTAAAAAAAGGAATCAGAATTCATGGATTACTTGCCATATGTGTAGGTCAAGTTTATAAGTAGCACCTAAACTACAGGATGGTGCTTCTTTAGGAGCCCTTGGACTTGACATTCCCATTGCAAAGTGTGGGCATGCTGATAACTAAAGAAAGAATATTTACTCCAAGGCCTCTGGATTCAAAAACCCATTTAGTGTCTTCAAAGTTCAAAGACCTCCATCTGAGTGTTGGCTGGGTTTGGCTGGAGCCTACAGTGTGGGTTTAATCCCCGGGGTACTGGTTAATTTGTTTGAAACCAGAATCAAGTTACATCCCCAACCAGTTCCTGGCATGCCTGCTGTTGGGTCCAAATCTCTGGCCAAGGATGGGTACATGACTAATATTCCCCATGTTCTAAGATGATCAGTCCCAGGCATCACCCTTGTTTCTCGAACAATGAAACCAAGAATGTGCAGCGAAACACAAACACCACATGTTCTAGTACTTAACACCATTCCATAAAGTCACCCTTACAAACTCTAAAAGTCTGATTTCTTCTAGGATTTTTGATGATGGTCGCTGCGTTTTGGGCTGTCCCTCGGGCAAATTTGAATTTAAGAACCAATGCCATCCATGCCACTCCACCTGCCAAGAATGCCAAGGAGATGAGCCCTCCAACTGCACCTCCTGTGGAGTAGGTGAGGGAGTCTTGTTGCTTGCTTCTTCTTCCTGCTGCAAACCTGCTCGCCCACTGGACATTATTCGGTTTGACTAAAAAGCTTCATCTCTGGGGACAAGGGGGTGAGATTAGACAGCTGTCTGTTCATTAAAGAGTATGGACAATCTTGAAGTTTCTGCTTGTTGTCAGGACACAAGTTCAAATTGTTGGAGACACAGACACGCTGTGCCTGAGTAGATGAGAGAGAAACTAAGAGTTGTCTTTCCAGAGAAGAGGAAAGAAAGGGCATGCAAACACGATGACAGACATGAACTAGACAAAACTAAGACTCATTGAGGTGAAAGTGAAAAGCTAGGAAATTAAGGCAGACATATTTGGTCTTTAAGAGAAATAGCATAATAGAGGTTGGGTCAGGGTCTCCTCAGCCCTGAGCTATGCCATTTAGAAGTTGTCAGAGTCCTGTGGGTACAGAGTAATCTTTTCCAAACACAAATATGACCTTTTCTGTCCCAGCCTTAGCAATGCTAAAGTTTCTGCTGTCATTCAATTATACTCCATGATCTCTCAAGTCCTCTGTAGTTTGACCCTTGACTCCACTCCAGTCTCCCTACATATGCTGGCCCCCACTTTGACTTCATGGGGGACTAATTCATATCTTATTTGACCTACAGAACACTTTAAAATTTGAGCCAAATTGGGAAATTTCAAATAAAAACCTGGGTTTTTGGTTTCTCTTGAAAACTTGGAAGATCTGGCAACACTGCTCCATATGGTCCCCAAATGGTTGACTGGAGACCATCGGGGCTGCTCTCCATTTCATCACAGTCCCCATCCCTCCCAGCTGTCTCACTAATCTTGAGGCTCTCAGTTACCACCATCATGACATTTACATGGTTTTTCTAATAGGAGAGAATTATTTAGCTTCATTCTTGCTTGTAATAAAACCAAGAAAAATGAAGAATAAATGAAGAGCATCGTGCATTTACAGAAAAATGAGATAACACATTTCTTTGTATAAATTAAAATGATTTCTTTGTGTTTCATATGTAAACAAAGTATATCTGTCAAATTTTACCTCTAGCCTGCTTATTCTGTTCCCTTTCTCATCTGTAAGATGGTGATCATGGCTGCCTTCTTGTAGGATTATTATGAAAATGAAATGAGATAAAATAATAAAGCACTTAGAATGGGGTGGGGTGCATAGGAAGTACTCAATAAATATTAGCAATTATTATTATTATCACTACTATTACTACTGTTACTGTTTGTACCTGCTTGCTCCTGCAGGCATTTCAGTCTCTCTAGCTGTTCAGACTTCACTTGAGACGTTCCCCAGCCACTGTCTACCTGGTCTCTTTCTATTCATCCTTTAGGCCTCCATTTCAATTTCATTTCCTCAGTGAGGGCTTCCCTAACCTTCTTGTCTAGGTTAAGCCCCCTTCATGTGAGCACCCTTGGAGCCCAGCACTTCCCATTCACAGGCCTCCTCACCCTTACTATCTACCTTGTCCATCAGACTCTGTGCCCTGTAAGAGCAGTCAATAGTTTCTACCTGTTTTCTGACGTATTTCAAGCATGGCACAGAATCTGGCATATAGAAGGCACACAATAAATAAATGGATGAATGTATGGTTCAGTAGAAACAATATCAATCAGAAAACCTGGATTCTACTCTCGGCTTTGTCACTAATAAAATAGAAGACACTAACCCAATCACCTCACCTCTTTAAATCTCTCCATGTTTGTAAAAAGGAGGAGAATGGACAAGATGGCATCTAAATTCCCTTTCACACTTAAAACACACTAAATCTTCATATATATACACAACTAAGGAGTAGCTTAAACGCTAAACAAGTATCTAAAACATTCTAAGCATCCTATGGCTACTTGGACCAATCCACACGTAAAATGCCCTGACATTTCTTCTGTGTTTTCTGTTTCAAAGTCTGTGTTTAACCTGTTCTCTTAACAAAATATATTGTGGTGCCAAGGGGGAGAGGAGGTAGGGGAGGGAAGAACTGGGAGTTTGGGATTAGCAGACGCAAACTATTATATGGGACGGATGAACAACAGGGTCCTACTACATAGCCCAGGGAACCATATTCAATATCCTGTGATGAACCATAATGGAAAAGAACATGAAATATACATATATATGTATAGCTGAGTTACTTCTCTGTATAGCAGAAAAAAAGCACAACTGTTTTTTTTACATTTGTTAATATCACCACTGATCTCCTCAGAAAAGTCTCTGAGGATTGGGGAGCTGTCAAGCTCACAAGCACATGCGATAAACACATTTAAATCAACTATACATCAATAATTTTTTAAAATGTATTGTGCTCCTCCCACATATAAGTTACTCTACATAGGTACCATGGAAAATGCAGTAAATAATAGCATGATACTCGCTTTCAAGGAGTTTTACAATCTAACAGAGGGGTTTGTCCTCATGTATTATAAAACAGGAAGACATTAGATAAATGAATGAATGGTAGCAACTCTACTACAGGTCACTACTTTCAGCTGTAGCGAGAACAGGAGGCTTCCTGAAGAGGGAAATGTTGAGCGGGTTCTGATTGGCAGGGTTTTCTGCCTGTTAAGGCTGTACTATCCCAAGTCCACATATTAGTGCAGCCAATCCATGAGGCAGTGCTGCAGAAGGTAGATGACGGAATGGATGCAGTTCTATATCAATAAGCTTTCTTCAAAGGCTGAAATTCCTCTGGCTAGGGAGTCCCACCTACACACATAAGCCTGTCCCATCTCTTTGTAGAAATTTCACCCCTTGCTTAATTGTAACTTTGTTAATGTTAGGTCTGAATCCTTTTAGAAAGGCAGATCTGCAGCTCTATTGGTGAAAATTCACTCTAAACTCTCTTCCAGGTTTATCCTCTACCAAACTGAGCCTGAAGCTAACTTCTACCAATCATACAACAGCTTCAGTAAGCAAAATGTTGGAGTAAACGTCATAAAGTTTGTTTTCAGAGTCCCTCAGCCTTTCTTTCATCCTTTCCAGCAATCCTGTTCCCTTCCTGCCTTTCAACCCTCAACCTTCCTTTCCTCCGGCAGACATCCAATGCCTTCACGTAGGTCCACCTTCTCTTCTAACAAAATCGGTTGCCAAGAAATACTCTGGAACCAGTTAATTACTCTTCAGTATAAATGAAAGCCAATCTGAACCTCTTTTGGAGTTCCTTGATTTTTAACTCTTGTCTCCTATTACTGCATGAACGGTTTTGTCACATAACAAAAATATCAGCACTTCTACTACGAGAACCGGCCTCTCCCCCCATATCATTACACGAACTTAAATTCTGAGACTCTGGGCAAGTAGCCAAAAATTTATGCATGATATTCGAATCACTGAGGCGTCCAAATAATCATCCAAAGCTAAGTGAGCTGCCATGCTATCAAGCTAGTAGAAATATCAAATCTCGGCATAATCCTGAACCAATCACGTGGGGAAAGCTGGCCATTGTTAAGGCACCTAAGTGACTTCCTTTTGCATGGTCCATGTATTTTAAACAAGACCCTTTAAATCTCTGTCCTTTAAACCCAAATTATAATACCCAGAGGGGTCCAAATAGCAAAGCCATATCTGAACAATCAAAATGGAATTGGAGGGACTTCCCTGGTAGCGCAGTGGTTAAGACTCCACACTCCCAATGCAGGGGGCCTGGGTTTGATCCCTGCCCAGGGAACTAGATCCCACATGCATCTGCAACTAAGAGTTCGCATGCCACAACTAAGGAGCCGGCAAGCTGCAACTAAGACCTGGTGCAACCAAATAAATAAATAAATAAATAATAAATAAAATGGAATTGGAGAACATTTCCTCTAATATCTGAACCCATCATCATTCATTTTTAAGATTGTTGATCCAGGGACTTCCCTGGTGGCACAGTGGTTAAGAATCTGCCTGCCAATGCGGGGGACACTGGTTCGATCCCAGGTCTGGGAAGATCTCACATGCCATGGAGCAACTAAGCTCATGTGCCACAACTATTGAGCCTGTGCTCTAGAGCCCGTGAGCCACAACTACTGAAGCCCGTGTGCCACAACTACTGAAGCCCGCGCATCTAGAGCCCGTGCTCCGCAACAAGAGAAGCCACTGCAATGAGAAGCCTGCACACCACAACGAAGAGTAGCCCCCACTCGCCGCAACTAGAGAAAGCCTGCATGCAGCAGCGAAGACCCAACGCAGCCAAAAATAAATACATTTAAATAAATAAATTTTAAAAAAACGATTGTTGATCCAGTTGGATATGTTGGCAAAATAGGAATATTGACAAATATGAATTCAATCACTCATTCAGTCAGTCATTCAACAAATATATATTTAGAACTCACCATATGCTAAGCTGCCCTTAAGCCTCTGGATCTTGAGTTGACATCATGTAAAGGTGTAGGGAATGTACAGCAACAGCTGGATGGAGGAGAGGGTGAGCTTTTCACTGCTCTCCCTAACATCTTCCTACCTACATGTGAGAAGCTTGGCACTTTGTAAAACAGAATCTTTTCTCAATGAGTCATGGTAAAATGAGAAGAACAAAACTTGGAAAGTTGACCTTTTTGTGGTCTCTTGAGATTCGAGGTCCCACCAGATTGAGGTTTTGTGCTCCACAACCTTGATCTATAGCTGTAGAATCACCAAATGCACATTACATCCTCCCAAACACTCTCCCTCCCTTAGAGGATAATGTTCTTCCAGGTCTAACTTGGAGACTGCAAACACTTTTTTCTACCAACTCGTTGGACACTCTCTTTATTTTCTTTGTCCCATGGGGACCAGCAGACTTCTGGCACGAAATCACCATCAGAAAAAAGGGAGCTTCAGAGTCCATAATCCAAGGGTGTGATTTTTAAATTGTATTTGAAATAGGGCTTTAATCAAATAAGAACATTAGGTTAAAACCTTTGAAAGTGCCTAGTTTACAGGTAAAAAAACTGTCGAATGTGAGCAATTTCATGTGGTTCAATCTAATATTCAATATTATACTGACTTTCGGATTTTGCACTTGTAACATGGGGTTAGTGCTATCTTTACAAATTCAGCAGCCTTGCAATTTTTTTAAAAAAAAGATTTATTTATTATTTTTAAATTTTATTTATTTTTGTTTGGCTGCATTGGGTCTTAGTTGTGGCACCCAGGCTCTTCGTTGTGGCACACGGGCTTCTCTCTAGTTGTGGCCTGCAGGTTTTCTCTTCTTTAGTTGTGGCATGAGAGCTCCAGGGTTTGTGGGCTCTGTAGTTGTGGCGCATGGGTTTCAGAGCGGATGGGCTCTGTAGCTTGCAGCACGCAGGCTCTCTAGTTGAGGCGTGCAAACTCAGTAGTTGTGGCACGTGGGCTTAGTTGCCCCGTGGCATGTGGTATCTTGGTTCCTTGACCAGGGATCGAACCCGTGTCCCCTGCATTGGAAGGCAGACTCTTTACCACTGGACTACCAGGGAAGTCCCAACAGCCTTGCATCTTGAAGGTCAATGGTTCTGGGTCTTCGTGTGGTAGATCACATTATGAGTGAGATCTAGACCCAGTTATGAGACCCAGTTACTAGATCTAGACCTAGATCTAGTTATTTCAGGTAATGCAGATATTTTCAGAGCCAGGGGCATGTGGGAGACCTGATTCAGAGAAGATGGATGCCCTGGGCACACTTAGCACAAGCAAAAACTCCAGGGGGTGGGAGGTAGGAGGCCTCTAGGTGCATCTACATTAATCTTGTGTGTATAAGTGTATGATTAGAACTGATGAGAATCCTTTTGCATTGATTATGATAGTTTGGAATTGATTAGAATTTTCCATTCCCTCCAGGGGAAACATTGGGTCTTCTGCAGGAGCAGATACCCACAGTCTCATACTGGGAGTACTGCTGATTCTTTCCTTGTAGAGTCCAATGTTGACAGCCACTCAGAACTTCCAGGAATTCATATAAAGGAGTCAAAGAGGCATGTTTGGTTGAGTGCTTCAAGAGGCTGTCAATACAGGAATTGGTAGCTGTGCAAAAAGTCAGTCCTTATACAGTTAACACAAGTGTGTGATTTTGATAACAGAATTCAAAATCATTCTAAAAGACTGTACTATCATAGAAATGCATCTATCATCAAGCATTTGTTTATTCTCATGGGATCTCTATAGTCCCCAACTCTGTGAGCTTCTACAGACACCAAAAGGAGCCCAAGGAAGTCTTTTCAACTACAAGTTCAAAGATACTGAATTTTCTATTCAACAATTCTTATCTTTCTGGTCTACCGGGAGCAAAAGCAGTTGGTCATATATCTTTTTAATCAAATGACTTCAGTTATATTACCTTCATGGTTAATTTTGTACATTTTCCTTCTTTTAATTTTGCTCATTTCTATCTGTTTAGATAAGCACGGCCGAGAGCGGTTCCTGTACTGGGGAGAGTGCCGGGAGAGCTGCCCCACAGGCCACTACCCTGACGAGGGCCACACCTGCCGGCCTTGCCCAGACAACTGTGAGCTTTGCCACAGCGCACACGTCTGCACACAATGCGGGTGTGGCTACTTCCTGGTGCCCTCCAACCGCACTTGCCGGAAGTTAGAGTGTGGACAAGGTAAGGCTGCTTCATCACTTATATACCCAACTACGTTCCCAGAAACTGAACTTACTTCTTTAATAAATAAAACCTACCAACTTGATTTCAAAACTAGTTGCATGGCATACAGTCCAACTTTGTGCTATTTGTACCCAATCAAACTAATCTAATCTATTAAATTAATAGAAGGAGATAAAATGTGGGTGACACATATATCCTCAATCATGGTTGTGGGTTTCATAATTGCTCTATGATTTGCTTGAAAATAAGCTACACGCCAACATATTTTTATAGCAACTAATGCGTCTCCATTCAGTGAAAATGAAATTGTGCTTTTTACTCCTCTTATTGTATAGGTGAAGTCCAAGACCCAGACTACGAAGAATGCATGCCTTGTGAAGAAGGGTGTCTGGGATGCAGTTTAGGTACGTCATCTCCCTTTTTCCTTAGAGTTGAAATAACTGAGTCCTTCTTCACACATATGCATCCTGTCATTCCTTCAACAGGGACTCTTGTCATTGTTGTCATCATCACTGTCACCATCAGTATCCATTAAGTAGGCTCACTTCCACGTAAACAGGGTCACAGTGAGAGATGCTCCCTTTTGAGGCAATGGATAGGTCACCAGTCTTCATGAAACTCAAGTTTAGGAAAGGACAGATATCTTTTCCTCTGGTTGTTAGCTAGTTGGCAGGTGATACTTACAGCAACCACATTTCAGGGTGCCTGGGACTCGGCCTCTGCTTAGCCTCTCAAGGTGACAATTTTGAAATGAGTAATGGTGGGAGAGAAATAAACTCAAGCAAAGAAATACATAATTACTCTAACTCACTCTGTATATGAAACACAAAAGCCTTTCAGAAGTTTGGGAATTTTCCTTTGCAAAAATGATTCTACTGCTTGGAGCCCAAGACAATCTTTTGAGAGGAAAACAACATGGAGTCAGTAGAGTTTAAAATCCCCATCATACAATGAAAATCACTAGCCAGTCTTCTGTATAATTCTCTAGTTCAAATTATTGCCTTCTCCTTTCTCCCCATGCACACCTGGTTCTCCTGCGGAACAGTGTGTATCACACAGCACCATTGGATTGGACGTAAAATGAAAAATCGGGAGGCCACCAAACTCTAAGAATGTATCTTAATGTAAATTTAGGCAACATATTGACATAATTGGCACTTGGTTTTATGGATCTTTGAAAGGAAACCCAACCTAAATTAAAGATGGATGGGATAATCTCTCTTCATAGAGTTTCCATGAAACCCTGTGACTGGTTGACTCATGCTTCTAAAACTTTAATGTGCACACACATCAAAGGGGGATTTGTTAAAATGCAGATTCTGATTCAGGGGTCTAGAGTGGGGCCTAAGAATTTGCATTTCTAACAAGTTGCCAGTGAAGCCCATGCTTCATAAAGTACTCATGAAGTTGCAGGGGGTTAGACTGTGCCAGGATTAAGTAGACTTTTCATTGGCCTTACCTAATAGATTCCCTTAATTCTTAAATATTATACATGAGTGATAATTTATCTGATGACCATCACCATCTCTGTCTGCCTTCAATGGAAAGACGTATTATCTATAATATATGTAACTACAAACCAGAGTTTTGAGGAACTGAAATACCATTCCCCCATTACCTTCCACTCTACAATGGAGCATATATTATTGGAAAATAAAATATAATAATAAGTCCCACTTAAGAAGGGGGTAGCACTTAGAGTCAGAGATTTAAGGATAAAATACTAATTTTCTGGGAAGCAAAAATAGATCTAAACTAAGTAATAAAAGTATTAAAATCTAAAAGATGAGAAAATGCCAGTGTTTCTTGTGAAGAGATGGGACGTAGTCTTTCTTGCAGGGAGCAATGATAAATGTTTTTGACTACCTTGATTTCAATTTTTTGTCCATTTCAGACCACATTTGCCCATTGGTTTGCCCATTTTCCCTGCTAAATTTTGTGGTCTCTTTTTATACCTTTGCTGTCGTGTGTTATGTGTCCATGCCAACATCTTTATGCATCATGGAGGGGGGTGTGTGTGTATGTATGTGTGTGTGTATGTGTCTGTCTGTCTGTAAAATCTCAAACCTATGATTTTGGCTCTCAGGTTTAAAGAGGTGGATGAATGTGTGTGGACTCATTTAGGATCAGTGAGAATCTTGGCATGGGGGTGGAACAGTAACAACCATGATCTGTACTGCACCCACCCTTCTCTTAGGTGATTCAGCTAAAGATGAGACTGAGATGACTCCCCTGGATGATGAATTCCATAGCAGACCCCAGCAATCTGGGGACTCAAAATCCAAAAGAATCAGTTTTCAAAAAAAGATAAATTAGAAAGTTTGATTCACTTTACAAAGTGCTATTAAAATACTTCATTCCCTCCTTTAAGAGACTTCAGTTATCTACTATGTGCAGAGTGCTGGCCTTGGCAGTGGGAATTCAAAGGTGATATGACTGTGATTCTGCTGTGAGGCCCTCTCTGGCTGCCATAAGTGACACACTTGGAACCAAATCTTTTACAAGTCAAGCTGCCAGAGTAGAGAGATGTATACAGTGTAGTAGGATTGCAGGAGAGGGTGACATAGAACATTCTGCTAATTTCTAATTTGAAATTTGAAAATTTCTCTTAATTTATTAACTCTCTATATGTTGAACCTTGTTTATTTTTGTATTGTCTTAGCTGAAATCAATTATCATCTTATCTCTGAAGCTTTTGTTAATCTTCCAATAGAATTAACTCTTTTTTCTTGTTTCCCCTGGTTTGTAGGCCAATGATAATACTTTTTACTGCTGACTTATGTAATATTTGGTGTGTACACATCTTTCTGCCTAGAGAGTAAACTACTTCAGAACAAGCTCTGTGACATATACACTGCTCCCACAAGAACTAGCAGCATGTCTAGGGTATAATAAAAGCACAATAAATGTGTAAACATTTGTTGAATTGAATTTGAGCGTTGCCCAAATTCAAAGCAGAGATGCATGTCTCAGGATACACATGGATTTAGATACGTTTTCTCTAGTCAGACTGTGTCTATGGGCCTTTTATCAGGCTGAAAACACACAGATAGCATTTTACATAATATCATTTTATTCTAAGAGGATTTGATGCCAAATTCTTTGTCTTTGTAACCAATATCTTAAATGGAAATTTCAACTAAGATAAATCTAAGTGTTCTAAATTACATTTCTTCATTAATTGAGAGGATAAGAATCATTTTGACACTTGACACTTGACTATAACCTAAGATTTGGGGCCCATACCTACGTCAGCACTGACTTGACTTAATGACTGATTTTAATCAAATTGAGTAAGATCTCTTTACTTCCTTACCATATCGATAAAATAGAGAGATTAATGTGCCTTTATCTTGGCTCAGAAATGGGTGATAAAAACTGATTAATATTTGCGTACTTACTAAAACAGCAATAGTCCCTACTCTTGGGGGAAAATATACACAAATTTGAAAATTTTTAAGTTACTGAAAGAAAAAAAAAGCCATTTGAATTAAGTGCCACACTGGTCAGAATAGCCATCATCAAAAAATCTACAAACAATAAACGCTGGAGAGGGTGTGGAGAAAAGGGAACCCTCTTGCACTGTTGGTGGGAATGTAAATTGATACAGCCACCATGGAGAACAGTATGCAGGTTCCTTAAAAAACTAAAAATAGAACTATCATATGACCCAGCAATCCCACTACTGGACATATACCCTGAGAAAACCATCATTCAAAATGAGTCATGTACCACAATGTTCATTGCAGCTCTATTTACAATAGCCAGAACATGGAAGCAACCTAAATGTCCATCAACAGATGAATGGATAAAGAAGATGTGGCACATGTATACAATGGAATATTACTCAACCATAAAAAGAAACGAAATTGAGTTATTTGTAGTGAGGTGGATGGACCTAGAGTCTGTCATACAGACTGAAGTAAGTCAGAAAGAGAAAAACAAATACCGTATGCTAACACATATATATGGAATCTAAAACAAACAAACCAACAAAAAAAGGTCATGAAGAACCTAGGGGTAAGACAGGAATAAAGACACAGACCTCCTAGCGAATGGACTTGAGGATATGGGGAGGGGGAAGGGTAAGCTGAGACAAAGTGAGAGAGTGGCATGGACATATATATACTACCAAACGTAAAATAGCCAGTGGGAAGCAGCTGCATAGCACAGGGAGATCAGCTCGGTGCTTTGTGACCACCTAGAGGGGTGGGATAGGGAGGGTGGGAGGGAAGGAGACGCAAGAGGGAAGAGATATGGGGACATGTATATGTATAACTGATTCACTTTGTTATAAAGCAGAAACTAACACACCATTGTAAAGCAATTATACTCCAATAAAGATGTTAAAAAATAAATAAATATTAATTAATTAATTAATTAAGCGACAGTTAAGGGGATAAATATATGTACCAAGTGAATTTAGCAAAGGGAGGAAGCCCTGGACACTGAAGTGATTAAGGAAGGCTTCCAAGAAAATGGGACTTGAGATGAGCCTTAGAGTTTCCATGGAATTTAGACAGATAAGAGAGCAGGGCTGCACTATGGAGGGGCTTTTGTCCTGGACAATCGCAGAAAAAAAGGTTTGGAGGGAAGGATTTCTGCCATGGATTTTAGGACACTAATTTTGCAGAAGGAATATAATACTGCAAATACAAGGGAATAGGCAATCACTTTAGAGTGACTGACAATCATACCTTGAATTCTGGACTCATGAGTTTGTGCCTAAAAGGGAATAACTGAAGGTTCTTATAGAAAAAAAAAAAGAGAATTTTTTGAAGAGGTGTTTTAAAAAGATTAATTTTGTAACTCCAATAACTGTGTTGAGGGTAGTTGAAAGGGAGTGAGGTTGCAGGCAGAGAAACCAGCTAGATGACTATTTCAGAATTCTGGGTATGAAGTAACAGGAGCCTGATCTAAGGTAAGAGCCAGGAAATTATGAAGAAAGAGATAGGTTTTAAAAATCACATGAAATGGACTTCCCTGGTGGCTCAGTGGTTAAGAATCCGCCTGCCAATGCAGGGAACATGGGTTCAAGCCCTGGTCTGGGAAGATTCCACATGCCGCGGAGCAACTAAGCCCATGCACCACAACTACTGAGCCTGCGCTCTAGAGTCACAACTCCTAAAGCCCTCACGCCTAGAGCCCGTGCTCCGCAACAAGAGAAGCCACTGCAATGAGAAGCCCGCACACCACAACGAAGAGTAGCGCCCGCTCGCTGCAACTAGAGAAAGCCCGCACGCAACAATGAAGACCCAATGCAGCCAAAAATAAATAAATTAATTAATTTTTTTTAAAAAGAATTTAAAAAATCACATGAAACAAATGACCCTATGCATAAGAAAAGATGCTTAACTTTGTTCGTTATATGGGAAATGCAAATTAAAACAACCGTAACATACCATGTCTCACCTATTAGACTGGCAATATTTCAAAAGCTTACAAACACTGTACAGGCAAGGCTGTAAGAAAGCCCTCTTAACCGTAATTGATGGAAGACAAAATGGTACGACCACTACTGAAAGAAAGTTGGCGATATACAACACAATCGCATACGCATCTATGCTTCGACCCTGCAACACCCCTTCTAGGAATTTATCCTGAGGATATGCACCCACAAACTCAAAACAGCATATTCACAATGTTATTCATTGTGGCATTATTTGTGGTGTAAACTATTTTAAACAGCCTAAATGCCTTCTCGTGGAAGAAATTCATTGAATCAACTGAAGGACACATACATAATGGAGTACTATGCAGCCATAAAAGAGCAAAGGTCTATATAAACTGATGGTGGTTTTACAATACACTATTAAGTAGAAGGCAAGGTGCCAAAAAATGTACATAGTATGCTACCTTTTTGGTAAGAATAGATGGTGAAATAAAACATGTGTATATGTGTGTATATATATATATTATACACACACACATATACATTTTTTACTTATTTTTAAATAAGAAACACAGAAAAGATACATCAGAAACTAATGAAAATGCTTACCTACAGGGAAAAGTGTAAAAGGAATGGGAGTGAGCCTTCTCTAGGTATACCTTTTTACACAGTTTTGATTTGAACCATGTAAGTGGGTTCATAACATATTCATAACAAATGACATAGTAATTAATGTGAATGGGCTCCCACTGGCCAATCTGGGACAATTTGAGTGTCAAAAAAAAAGATGATAAAGATTACAATTCAATTAATAAAAATAATCTATGCATCAAGAATGATATTTAAAGAAGAGAGGAAGGAAGCGATGGGAAAATAGAATAAGGGAGAAAGCTCTTTACAGTAAGATTTCACCTGTTATATATGCAAGGGAATAATTAGAGTATCATCATTTTACATACCCTAGTTTATTGATTCAAGGCAGAACTATGAGTGGATGCTAAAATCTTTAGGTGGAAAATTGTTCAGGAACACGATAATCACACAGACTCAAAGTACTTCCATAATTACTAGTTAACTACAATAGAGGGATGTGCTGCTTACCAACTTAGCCAAGTTATTACACTTAACATTACCACCATTAGTTCCATACAACATAAGATCATGTGTTTCCTGATGCGATATATTAACAATGTCACCTAGGAACGTCAACGAAAGTGTCTAGACCAATGACTTTCAACTGGAGGTGACTGTGACTCCAGGGGACATTTGTCAATGTTTTGAGACATTTTTGATTGTCATGGCTGGGGAGTTTAGGGATGAAATGTCATGATGTCCACAACTTATTTTCAAATGGTTCA
This sequence comes from Hyperoodon ampullatus, assembly GCF_949752795.1. Classification (NCBI taxonomy): domain Eukaryota; kingdom Metazoa; phylum Chordata; class Mammalia; order Artiodactyla; family Ziphiidae; genus Hyperoodon; species Hyperoodon ampullatus. Next base: position 83,549,824 of record NC_136919.1, read on the forward strand.
GAGGAATAAAAGGATTGAGGTAAAACATATAAAGTTGTTCAGTGTGCTATTTCAGGCTTTCTGTAGATTTGAAAAAAAAAACTCTTTAAATTGGAGAGAAAAAAGCACTTCATGCTGGGTCAGCTGAGAGGTCCTAGAAGCAACACCCCAGTAGCAATAACCACACCTAGTGCCCAGATCTAGATTCTTAACACCATCCTCCAATAAAAGATACCAAGGCTCCTTGGAAAATTGGCTGATTCTAGGACTGGGGCAGGAAATATACCAGATGAGCTGTAGCATTGTGTAGTGACAGAAGGCAAGAGAGCACTCAAAGGAAAAAACCCCACAATGATGGGGGTACAGCAAAGGGACATAGGAGACAACTGAAAGAGCTCCCAATAGCCAAAACAGGAACAATTTGAGCAATAATATAAATAAAATAGTATTAGCTTACAACTCAAAGTATAAAATAAGAATCTATGAGTTCATAAGATAAAAATAAATAAATGGTTGAGTAAATAAGTAAATAGGGCAGAGGAGACAAATCTTCAGTGCAAAACATTGCAAATAACTTATCTAGCACTCCTCCCTCCAGGAAGTGAGCATAGCTCCCTACTCCTCAAGTGTAGGTTGCATGTAGTGACTTCCTTCCAAGAGGACAGTATGAAAGGGGGGAAGGGGAAGAGCCTCACAGTGGAGAAACCTGAGAAGCACTAGCTCATCCAAGTGATCAAGGTCAATGTCAGCTGCGCCATATCAGATTTTTTTTAAATAAGTTTATTTATTTTTGGCTGTGTTGGGTCTTCGTTGCTTCAAGGCGGCTTTCTCTAGTTGTGGCGAGCGGAAGCTACTCTTCATTGTGGTGCACGGGCTTCTCACTGTTGTGGCTTCTCTTGTTGCGGAGCACAGGCTCTAGGTGTGCGGGCTTCAGTAGTTGTGGCACATGTGTTCAGTAGTTGTGGCTCGCAGGCTCTAGAGCGCAGGCTCAGTAGTTGTGGCGCACGGGCTTAGTTGCTCCACGGCATGTGGGATCTTCCCAGACCAGGGCTTGAACCCGCGTACCCTGCACTGGCAGGCGGATTCTTAACCACTGTGCTACAGGGAAGTCTGCTATATCAGATGAATGGGCAGGTACCCTTGATGTAAAAGGAGCAGAATGGCATTTTGCCTCTGCAGTCTTCCACTCCAAAACCCATAACCCCAGTCTAATCATGAGAAAAACATCTACATTTCAATAGAGGGCTATTTCATAAAATACCTGATTAGTACTCCTCAACACCGTTAAGGCTGTCAAAAAAGTAAAGCCTGAGAAACTGTCATAGTCAAGGGGAACCTAAGGAAACCTGACTGCTAAATGTAATATGGTAACCTAGGTGGGATCCTGGGTCAGAAAAAAAGACAATAGGTAAAAACTAGGGAAATCTGAGGACATTATGGAGTTCAGTTAATAATAATCTCATCATCATTATCATCAAGGGCATGAGGGAACTATCTGGGGTGTTGGGAGTGTCCTGTATCTTGATTGTCAGGGGTGATTACATGACTGCATGTTTATTTGTCAAAATTCATAGAACTGTACACCTAAAAAGGGTAAATGTTACACTATGAAAATTATATTTCAATAAGTCTGATTTAAAAAGTAAAGTATAGGGCTTCCCTGGTGGCACAGTGGTTGAGAGTCCACCTGCCGATGCAGGGGACACGGGTTCGTGCTCCGGGTCTGGGAAGATCCCACATGCCACGGAGCAGCTGGGCCCGTGAGCCTGCGAGTCCGGAGCCTGTGCTCCGCAACCGGAGAGGCCACAACAGTGAGAGGCCCGCGTACCACAAAAAAAAAAAAAAAAAAAAGTAAAGTATAACGTTATCAGTGCCCCTCTTTCCTATCTCTACATAGTAAAACCATAACAGTAACCTAATTGCCAGCATTTATTGAACATTTACTCATGTTCTATATGTGTATTACCTCACTTAACTCTCAGAAGTAAATGTAATTATCATTCTCATTTTTCGGATGAAGAAATTAAGCTCAAAACAGTTAAGCAACTTTCATAAGATAACAGGGCTGGTAACCATTAGGACTTGGACTTGATTCTAGATAGCTCAAGATCAAAACCCATGTGTTTTACAACCATTCTATCCATACCACCTAGTGTTCTTCCCTTCTGATTCTACAGAAAAGATTATTATGCTTTATGGAATAATAAAAGGATAAAAGAAAAATTTATATCTGCCCCTTTCTTCAGTTCTACACACAATAGCTATTACAATTTGTTTAGCTACAACTGTAAGCCCAGATGCCATAACTAAATTTACCAAACAGTGAAAGTGTTCATAATAGTCATGCAAATTGACTTGGGATCACAGCTCACCTGAAACTGTCAGCCTTTAGGACCTGCATCTGGAATGTTCTGAGATGGAGCAGAACAGATAGGAGAATCCTTGCAGCAGAAGGACTAAGGGAAGGTGGGCTTCTTTTCATTTAGCCCTGGATTCCTCTCTGCCACTTTACCTGCCTTCAGTTTCATTCACTTTCACAGGAACTCTTTTACTTTCTGGAAAGTGGGTTCCATCATAAGGGTATGATTGGCAAGAGACACCCCTCTCTTCTTGTGAATATGAAGTGAGCTCTCTCCACCCTGACCCATGTTAGATTCAAGCTTCAGATCCAGGAATTAGAGAACCAACTTCACTTCCTTCTGCTACTCTATTTTCTATTAAGGAGTGAGACCTCGGTCATAGAGGAAACGATATCAAGACATGTGAGACATGAATTTCATGGTTTAGTTTTCCAATGGAGCAGACATACAGGGTTTTTCAAATGAAATATGGTAGCCACAGATCACTACTTTACTTTTACCTAGATCTTCCTTTGGATCTTTTCCATAAAATTTCTGGGGGAACAAGAACAGTGTCAAACAGTTTTGGTGCCTTCCAAATCAAAGGCATTGCAGAATAAAATGTATACTAGCGGGCTTCCCTGGTGGCGCAGTGGTTGAGAGTCCGCCTGCCGATGCAGGGGACACGGGTTCATGCCCCGGTCTGGGAGGATCCCACATGCCGCGGAGCGGCTGGGCCCGTGAGCCATGGCCGCTGAGCCTGCGCGTCTGGAGCAGCAACGGGAGAGGCCACAACAGTGAGAGGCCCGCATACAGCAAAAAAAAAAAAAAAAAAAAAAAATGTATACTAGCCTGGTGTCTCCTTTAAATTGGAAAGAAGTTGCTGATTGTAAAAATGAAACTCGACATTCATAAAGGACCTTGCAGTGACTGATTGCATTACTCACTGTCCAGCCAACCTTAGGGCAGGACCCAGGTGGCTCGCTACCATCATTTCCATGGACAGATGAGGAAGAGCAGTTCGAGAGGACTCTTTTCTTTAAAAGGCCAAACACAAGCCATGTTCAGAGGAAGGACTGGAATCTAAATGCACTGTCACCAGTTTGCTGAAGAAAAGAGAAACGAGCAAGCTCTATTAGACAGTGGGGACAGTGCTGTCTTGAAAACAAAAACATATTTTTCATTTATTAGAGCCTCCCTCTCCCCTCATTTTCTAAGTGATATCTCATTTCAAAGGTGGTGGGTTAGAAGAAAAGAAACCTTAAGAAAAGAGAACCCACAGTTAGAAGAATTTTCAGAAGTTTTGCACTTTCATGGTTCCTTATTCATCCTGGCTTTCTTGATTAATTTATTTAGCAAATATTTATTGCATATTTTTGTGCTTTCTGCTTTCCCATTATTATTCCACAAATACCAGGACTGTGTAACCTAATATTTATTGAGCATCATCATTTACCAGGCACTGTGCTAAGCACTTACATAGATGATGTATTTTCACATCTATAATCCAGTGATTTTTACAGCTGGGGAAACTGAGGATTAAAGAAGTGTTGAAACTTGATCAATTTTATGCATATGAGAAGTGACAGAGGAATTCAGCTGTCAGTTTCAAGCAATCCTGTGCATTAACTTTGTTTACTTTTTTCACAGAGGAAGTAGTTGGCTTTGAAGCTGTTTGTCCCAAGTATGCACTATGATGGGCAAGGCTGTGCTATGATAACAGATTATCCCCAAATCTCAAGAACTTAAGACAACAAAGATTTATTTTTCACTTGTGCTACATCTCCATCATGGGTCAGCTGAGAACTCTTCTCTGCATGGTCCTCAGTCCAGGACCCAGGTTGATGGAGCAGCCATTAATTACCTTGTCATGGCAGAAGCAAAGTACACTGGCTTTTAAAGCCTCCCTCAGGATTGACACTTGTAACTCCCGCTCTCATATTTTTTGGCCAAAGCAAATCATATGGTTCTGCCTAAGACTGCAGACTGGGGAGATGCAATCTTGTCACGTGCTTGCAAAAGGGAAAGAAACTAATATTGTGAACATCCTAAAGGCATTCTCACGTGATGACTAAGACTGTTACTGGTATATGCTGAGGTCTCACCTCATGTGTTTGCACGTGAAATAGCCCCAAACACGTGCCCAGTCTGTGTCACTGATTTCTCTCTTCTACCACTCTGAATCTTACCCAAGATAATTGCCCGCTATCTACCTTGGCAGTGTCTGACTTTCTCCTTCTCTCAAAAAAACTCTTCTGAAGAAGCTGCTATATTTTTTCAACTGATGGAATTTCCCAAAGTATCCTGCTATTTCACTTCTCTGATCCCTTAGCAACAGAAGAGTCAAAGAGGACCAGTGATAAATGACATGATAGGTAAACTGTCAGCTGAAAGGACCTTGCTCTTTCTTTACCCTGTTCTTTCAAACCCCTTTTATGAGAATAATAACATGCTGGTACCTCTTGCCTTTATCTGCTGCTCAAGAAATGTGCCCATATGAGACCAGTCTTAGGAATTTGGACAACTTTCTCTCCATTTCTTAGAGTTTAGTTCAAGAAATATTTACTGGGCATCCATATCAGGCTAAGCACGGGGATACACAGGTGAACAAACATGCTCTTTGCTCTCAAAGGGAGAGAGAAATGGAAAGCTTGGTAATTCTCGGCCCTGGGTGCACCTGAAAATCACCTGGGGAGATAGAAAAATGCAGTGCTGAGACCCACTTCCAAGGTTTCTGATTTAATTGGTCTGGGGTGAGGCTCAGTATTTTTTCAAAACTCTTGGACTGATTCTAATGTGCAATCAGAGTTGATTTAAGATGGGTATATAAACAGATAACTTCAACATCATATTTAAAACACTGTTGAGGATGAAGCTGAAGCAGAAGCAGATACATTATATCATAATAACTACAACTTACTGTCCATTCCATATGAGGTGATCACCTAGGTAGGCACTTTACAAACACGATCTCTACTCCCCAATACAATCCTCTCTGTTCAAAATCCTTATCCCCATTTCATAGATGAGAAAACCAAGGCCCAGAGAGTTTGCAACTTGCCCAAAGTCATATAACTAGCAAGTTTCCGAGCTAAATTTAAACTTAGGACTCTCTGGCTCCAAAACAACAGAACATCCAAATATTTGGTCTTTTTCCAGAGTAGATTGCACTCATTCACCATTTTCCTAGAGAATGTAAATGAAAGTCGTGTAAGTCAACCTGCCATATTTGTTTCCCTCTTGGTTATATTCTTATGCTACTTAGTTGTGTTTCCTGAAGTTTCCCTCTGCTCCTCCTACATTCAAGTTCACATTCTTATGGTGATGGGGGAGAAGAAATAGTGGGAAGGTAGCCTAAGTTCAATGCTAGAGCAACTAGCTCATCATCTTGGCTCTTCATGCTATTTTCCCCCAGAGCCAGGTATCATGAAAGTTCCTCCTACTAGCTGTGTAAATGACCTGCGAAGTCGAGCTGAAAGCCAAGGCTGTCTGAATCACGTGTGCTTGCAGAAAGAGAGTTGAGCCAATTACTTCCAAAACAAACCTAGTTAAACAAAAGCGCAGAGTGTAGTTGAGCCCAATGCACAGGGTGGAGGGGTTCAGAAGACCAGCTGCCATTCCTGAAAGCATCACGGTGCCTGCAACATTAAACTGCCAGTGATTAGGGGCAAGGGACACTTAGGCTGGTGGGATGGATTTCACCTCTACAGAACTCTCTAGAAACCAACAAGAATATCTCTTTTGCATTTTTAGGAGTAACAAGCTGGAAAAACGTTGCCAAATTACTTTTTTTTTCAATGAAATATTGGTGATATTTCTGAAATCCTTCAGCTTATGTCTGTCCATTCATTTGAAAACAAAAATAAAAGTGAGACCAGCGGTAGTAACTGGAACCCTGGATGGTTAGGTCTCAGCTTGATTTTGTGGGATTGTGGAAAATGGAGTCTGAAATCTTAGTATCTATCTCCATCCATCCCCTACCACAATGAAAATCTTTGGGCAAGTCCCATATACTTTTCATTTCTTACTTGCATCCTGTTTTGTAAAGGAAAACATCATAAGTTACCTTCTTTTTACCTCCTAATATGGCCCTAGAGGTTATAATGAAAACTAGAAAAATGATCATATCTTGGGCTCCCTGAGGGAGTGAAACCAAGAGCCTCTATTATTAATATCAAAATAAAATATAATTTGCTTTCTCTCCATTTCCACCCTTTTTCTTTCCTGTCCTATCTGCCATCATCAAGAGGCCTGTTGATATACCTGAGGCCACACTTCTAAATTGGGTGCCGTTGTGTCATAAGCACTTAGCGTAGTACTTGTCACCCGGTAGGCGCTCAGTAAATATCTGTGACTTTTGTGCCTTCTCTGAGCCGTCCTTATCTCACCCCCAGAGCTCCATCTCCCTGCACCACTGCCACATTGCCTTTTCACAGTCCTTTACCAGATGGTAGGAAGAGCTTCAAGCTCCACTGGCAGATGAGAAAAAAATTGATTTAAGTCACACAGCAGACACCAGAATTGAGAGCAGACACCAGAATCGAGAGAAGCTGAGTGTGGGTGAGGCGGGAGCATCTGCATGTTGATACCCAGCTGCTCAACAGGCAGATCTCCAGCTAAGACTCAGGCCAACAATGAGTGTCAGTAAATTGCCTCTGTACCTCTTGAGTCTGAAATTCCAGCCTTCCAACAGTCAACAGGAGGGTAATTTGGTAGCAGTCCAGACTCGTCCTTTCCATGAAGTCTCCCTGCAACTCCCAGCAGAAAACCTTGGCTGCAGGCCGACCCACAGCCTCAGTTCAGCTTCCAGCACAGTGGGCCAGCCCAGGGCACAAGAAGCAAAATGGGGACCAAATGGCACAGCAAGCTGGAGACAGCTGAGGGCACAGGGACAGGGTCCCTCATTTCCCACCCCTTGGCCAAGTACCCAAAGTTGAAGTACTGGAAGGCAGGGGATGGCCATGCCAACAACTCTCAACATTAGTCATGCCCTCACTGGTGATGTTACTGGGTCAGTCGAAACTTTTTTCCTTCCAACGGTGCCTATGGCCATCTGTAGCTGCCTTTTCTTTTTTTTTTTTTTTCCAGATCTTTTCCATAAAAACAGTGTGTTCTGACTGTCTATAAAACTATCCACCCCTAGGTGAGACAAGTAGATAAATGTTTTGTATGAGCCAGGCAAGCAACCCAGGGGTGTCTACCTCCCAGCCCCTTGTTCCACGTCCACCAGGGAGCGGGAGGCCCATGACAGCACTGAGAGAGGAGCATTTATGCCTGAGAAATTCCCATTTAATCAGCTCACCAGGATCAGAGCAAAGCCGAGGACAAAGCCGAGGGCTAACATGTGTAATCTAATCTGGAGATGCAAAGGGTGGGATCCTAAAGTAGAAAAGTTTCTCAATCTCTCCAACCTCTAATTTGGACCAGAAAGAGCTGACAACTTGATTTATCATCACAAAGGAACTTTATGCCCTAAAATAATTGCTAGAAACCTGGATGTTCCACTAGAAAAATAAATCAACCTAAAATTGTAGTCTCCATATTACCGTGTCCCCAACATTTCAGGGATGACATCGAGCCTTTGGGTGAGGTCTGGAGGTGAGTGTGGAAAGAGAAAGGAGGTTGTTTTGCAGGGGTGTTTATTGGAAAGCCTACTACAATCATGCTAGCTGCCCAAACCGATTGTAAAACTGCAGATTTATTATGTTTAGCAGAAATGCAGTCTGTACATCTGAAATATTATCCAAATGACCCGGCTTCAACTTAGAAATCTTCTATGAATTGAAACAAGTGAATTAGAAAGGCTCTTGCCTTTAGCACTGAAGGGTCTGTGAGAGGGGAGACAACATTTATAGTAGTGATAAATGCTATATTTAAGGCTATAAAAATTTGACATACAAGGTCTCAGTTCAGAAGTAAATTTGTTTTATGTGCTCGGCAAAAGAGCAACCGAAAAGTTTTACAAATGGGAAGTTTGACCTACTGAGACTTCAAAACATAAAATATGTCAATTATTCCTGGGGACTGGGTATAGTAATTACCCCTTTGAATGTTAAAAAATGCAAAATCAGAAGCATGAAGTCAATAACTGCTTACCTTGACCATGGCACGCATGGCTAATGACAGTTACCCAGAGCCACTGTCCAACTGTCACATTATGTGCCCAAGTGTGCATTAATGGGATGGACCACTTGGGAACTTAGCAAGAAACTGGGGGAAAGCAATGGAACCCTGTCCAATGAACAGATACCTCATCTGGCAGGGCATTATGCTTTGGTCTGCCTAGAAGCCAGCAATCCTGTACTTGGGATTCTATGCCTGGTTCAAGCTAGAACTAGTAGAAAATGCTGGACAACTGACAGATGTGCATTGTAATCCAAAGAGCCTTACTAATTTTAGCCTTCTCCATGTCTCTGACCTCATCACCTACCCCTCTCTCTTCATCCTTACTCTCAGCTACACTTGGGGATCCTTGTCAAGATTGCTTCTAGCCCATTCTTGCTCCCAGGCCCTACCCTAGCTGTTGTTTCCTCCACCTGGAGTACTCTTCTCGAGATATGAACCCGGCTGGCTCCTTCCTGCCATCACATCTCAGTTTAAACATCACCTCTAAGAGGCTTCCCTGCAGCACCCAATCTAAAGAAGTCAGCCCGTCTCCGTTTCTGTCTCTGTCCCTACCTCTCTCTCTCTAACTTTCTCCTCCCCCGACCCCTCACCTCCACTCTCACTCCACACTAACACAAACACACAGCAATCGCCTATTTTAATGCTGCCAGATCTCGTGCAATTATCTGATATTTTAATATTTTTTTCCTTATTTTTTTTGGCTGCATCGGGTCTTAGTTGTGGCACGCGGGACCTTTGTTGAGGCATGCAGGATCTTTTCATTACAGCTCGGGCTTCTCTCTAGTTGTGGCATGCGGGTTTTCTCGCTCTAGTTGTGACGCGTGGGCTCTGTAATCTGTGGCACGTGGGCTCTCTCGTTGAGGCGCTCAAGCTCAGTAGTTGTGGCACGCAGGCTTACCTGCCCCACGGCATGTGGGATCCTAGTTCCCCGACCAGGGATGGAACCCGCGTGCCCTGCATTGGAAGGTGGATTCTTTACCACTGGACCACCAGGGAAGTCCCTGATATTTTAATTTTGTATTTAGTTTTAAAACTTGTTTGCTGTGCTTCTTCCTTCATTAAAACGTAACTGCCAGGCAGGCAGGGACTTTGTTCTCTTTGCTGTTGTCTCCTCAGTACCTGAATCCTGCCTACTACGTGTAGATGCTCAATACACAATTTTACAACAAATAAACAAGCAGACTCCTGACAGGTAAACCTATGGGGCAGGTTTGAAAGAGCCCTTGTGGGGAGTGAAGGAGCCAGACTCCAGCCCCAGAGCTCACTTCAGACAAGTCATTGCACACTTGTCTCTGGGCCTCACATGCTTATCTGGAAACAGAACCTGGATGATCGGTGGCCTGCCCTCTGTTCTGTGAAGCCCTTCCCTCACCCCACTGTCACTTCTCCCAATTTAGCCAGAGCAGCTTTGCTTTGACCTTTTTTTATGTATTTGATTTTTCATAAGTTCCCGTTTGATAAAGGATTCTGCTGCTAAAATAAACATTTTAATCCTCCAGATTAGATAAACCCTTCTGCTTGAAGTTAATCCTGGCTCAGCCTCTGTTACTAGTTGTGTGATTCTGGGAAATTCATTTAACTTCTTTAAACTTCGGCATCATCATACATACTAGAGACAATTTCAGGACCTACCTCTCAGCATCGCTGGGAGTTACTCCATCCATGGTAGGCAGAATAACAGCTCCCCAAAAACATCCATGCCCTAATCCCCAGATCCTATGAATATGTTGCCTTCCGCAGCAAAAGGGACTTCTAAGATATAATTAATGTTAAAGATTTTCAGACGGGGATGTTGTCCTAGATTATCCAGATGGGCCGAACCTAAGCACATGAGTCCTTAAAAGCAGAGAACCTTGCTAGCTACAGTCAGGAGGAGATGAAAGAGAAAGAGAAATCCCTCACTGCTGGCTTTGAAGCTAGCCGAAGGGGCCCCTGGAGCTGAGGAATATGGGTGGCCTCTACAAGCTGGATACAACCCTCCATGATAGCCAGTAAGGAAATGGATCTCAGTCTTACACCTGCCAAAAAAGACCTGAATTCTATCAACCACCTGAATGAGTAAGGAAACGGATTCCCCCCAAGAGCCTCCAGAAAGGCACCAGCCTTGCCACGACTCTGATTTTAGCCCAGTGAGACCCATACCGACTTCTGACCACAGAACTGTAAACTAATAACTCTGTAATGTTTCAAGCTGCTAAATTTATGATAATTTTTTACGACATCAATAGAAAACTAACACACCATTTAAAGTACGTAATGAAGTACTCGGCACACGGTAAGAGCTCAATAAATGTTGGCATTTCTTATAAATATTATTAACAGCATAATTATTAATATTGCTTTATTATCTCAAAAATCTCTTCCTGCCTTGGTGTTGAGCTCTGAATTCTGAAACCTCTCATCCTGCCTGTCCTGGAATAGCGTCCTTTTAGTTGTTTTAAAGGAATTGTTCACCAGCTTCAGGGGCTGAGTGTTGTGCTGGATTGAAGAGCAAGGAATTTCTTGAGATGCAAAAACAAAAGTGCAAATTAACATCACTAAAGAGGGACAGATGGTTAGATGTTGCATATTTCTGGATACGATAGCTTGAGAAGAACACCACATGACCTATGCAGTAGTTTGGCTGGGAACAATTAACCTGAATCTAACCAACAGGAAATAGCAGGCAAATGTCAAATGAGAAACATGCTATTAAAAAGGAACTTCTGCCTTTCAAAAATGTCAGTGTCACAAAAGACAAAGAAGAACCAAGGAGTTGTTCCAGATTATAGGAGACTAAAGAGACAAGATAACTAAATGCAATATGTAATTCTAGAACAGATCACCACTGGACATGATTGAGTCAACTGAAAAAAACTGGAGTATAGATTGTAGATAAATAAGGGTATTTATTAATGTTAAATTTCCTGAAGTTGATGTATATACTGTGGTTATATAAGAGAATGTACTTATTCTTAAGAAATACACACTGAAATATTTAGAGATAAGGGCCACGATGTGTGCGTCTTATTTTCAATGGCTCAGGGGAGGGGAAAAAAAGAAAAAAAAAAAAATATATATATATATATATATATACACACACACACAAACACATGTATGTAATATATGTGTGTATTTGTAAGGTATGTATGTGTGTGTGTATTTTATACAGAGTTAAAGCAAGTGAGCAAATTATACATCAAGTGGGGCAGAATGTTAACAACAGGTAAATCTGGGTAAAGTATAAATGGTTTTATTCTTGCAAATTTTCTGCAAGTTTGAAATTACAGACATACCTTGGAGATACTGTGGGTTCAGTTCCAGACCACCACAATAAAGCAAATACCATAAAAAAGTAAATCACACAACATTTTTGGTTTCCCGATGCATGTTATGTTTACACTCTACTGTAGTCTATTAAGTGTACAATGGTATTATGTCAAAAGAAACAATGCATGTACCTTAATTTAAAAACGCATTATTACTAAAAAAGAAAATGCTCACCATCATCTGAGCTTCCAGCAAGTCATAATCATTTTGCTGGTGGAGGGTCTTGCCTCCGTGCTGATGGCTGCCGACAGGTCAGGGTGATGGCTGCTGAAGGTGGGGGTGCTGAGGCAATTTTAGACAACAGTGAAGTCTGCCGCATTGAATGACTCTTCCTTTCACAAATGATTTCTCTGTAGCATACAGTGCCGTTTAACAGCATTTTAACACAGAACTTTTTGCAAAATTGGAGTCAATCCTCCCAAACCCTGCCACTGCTTTATCAACTAAGTTTACATAATATTCTAAATCCTTTGTTGTCATTTCAACAATCTTCACAGCATCTTTACCAGGAGTAGATTCCATCTCAGGAAACCACTTTCTTTGCTCATCATTATCATTTGTCATGTTCGTTTCATCATGAGATTGCAGCAATTCAGCCACATCTTCAGGCTCTACTTCTAGTTCTAGTTTTGCTATTTACATCATACCTGCAGTGCCTTCCCCCACCGAAGTCTTGAACCCCTCAAAGTCATTCATGACGGTCGGAATCAACTTCCAAACTCCTGTTAATGTTGATATTTTGACCTCTTTGCATGGATCACATGTGTTCTTAATGGCATTTAGAAAGGTGACTCCTTTCCAGAATGTTTTCAATTGACTTTGCCCAGATCCATCAGGGGAATCACTATCTATAGCAGCTGTAGCCTTATGAAATGTATTAAATAATAAGACCTGAAAGTCAAAATGACTTCTTGACTGCAGTATGAATATTGTGTTAGCAGGCATGAAAATAACATTAATCTCATTGAACATCTCCATCAGAGCTCTTGGGTGACCAGGTACATTGTCTGTGAGCAGTAATAATTTGAAAGGAATCTTTTTTCTGATCAGATCTCAACAGTGGGCTTAAATTATTCAGTAAACCATGCTGTAAATAGATGTGCTGTCATCCAGGCTTTGTTGTTCCATTTATAGAGCACAAGCAGAGTAGAGTTAGCAAAATTCTTAAGGGCCTTAGGATTTTCAAAGCGGTAAATGAGTATTGGCTTCAACTTTTAGTCACCAGCTGCATTAGCCCCTAACAAGAGAGTCACCCTGTCCTTTGAAGCTTTGAAGCCAGGCATTGACTTCTCCCCTCTAGCAATGAAAGTCCTAGATGGCATCTTCTTCCAATAGAAGTCTGTTTTGTCTACACTGAAAATCTCTTGTTTAGTGTAGCCACCTTCATTAGTTATCTGAATTAAAGATCTTCTGGATAACTTGCTGAAGCTTCTACATCAATCCTTGCTGCTTCACCTTGCACTTTTATGTTATGCAGGTAGCTTCTTTCCTTAAACCTCATGAACCAGCCTCTGCCAGCTTCAGATGTTTTTCTGCAGCTTCCCCACCTCTCTTAGCCTTCCTAGAATTGAAGAGAGTTAGGGCCTTGCTCTGGATTAAGCTTTGGCTGAAGGGAATGCTGTGGCTGGTTTGCTCTTCTATTCCAACCACTCAAACTTTCTCCATATCAGCAACAAGCCTGTCTTGGTCTCTCATCATTCGTGTGTTCACTGGAGTAGCACTTTTAATTTCCTGCAAGAACTTTTCCTTTGCCTTCACAACTTCTCTAACTGTCTGGCATGAGAGGCCTAGCTTTCAGCCTATTTCAACCTTTGACCTGCCTTCCTCACTAAGCTTAATCATTTCTAGCTTTTGCCATTGTAGGAGTATTCATTGGCCTAATTTTGATATTGTATCTCAGGAAATAGGGAAGCTCAAGGAGAGGGAGAGAGAACAGGGAATGGCCAGTCAGCAGAGCAGTCAAAACACACACATTTAGCAAGTAAGTTTGCCATCTCATATGGATGTGGTTTGTGGCTCCCCAAAACAAATACAATAGTAACATCAAAGATCACCGATCACAGATCACCATAACCAAAATAATAATCGCGAAAAAGTTCAAAATAGTGTGAGAATTACCAAAATGTGACACAGAGACATGAAGTGAGCAAATGTTGTTGGAAAAATGGTACCAATAGACTTGCTCGATGCAGGGTTGTCACAACCCTTTTTTTTTTTCCTTGTCACAAGCTTTTTTTTTTTTAAACTTGATATTATTTAATAAATGATATTACATTATTTATTATTTAGAGGTGGCATTATTTAATAAATAATATTGAAATAACTACTCATATGGATTCCTACTTTAAATGGTTCACAAAAATAATTTCCAGACTATTTCCAGATACTAAACATCTAAAAGTAAAAAGCAAACTTTAAAAAAAAAATTTCAAATGAAAATAAGAACATATTTAATAACCAGAATATTGAGAATGTATTAGAAAGATAGACAAAGTATGAACTGTAAGAGCAGAGTGATGCATTAAAGATTGTAAATTGTAATTTACAATTTGTAAAATGTGCAATATCTGTGAAGTGCCATAAAATGAGGAGTGCCTGTAAAACGTTAAAAGAAAAACCACCCAAGTTTGCAGTCCTGTAAAGAGAAGGAATTGGTAGCACTTGGTTCCATTCAAGCCACATGTTTTCTTCTGATTTATAATTTCATTCGATACCTATCTTATCATGCCTGTCCATTTTCTAGGCGCTTAGAATGTATAGCTTCCAAAACTAGCATAAAGACAGAAAATTTCCTCAAACTTTTCTTAGGGTGTATTAAATGTAAGTCCTGGTCAAAGAAAACACAATTTTCAAATAATCCACTAATTTTAGATTTCAACGTTTTTAGACCCTGAAGTGCTAGCCTGGTGCTTAGAAATATCCATACAGCAGGCTAAGTAAATAAATATACTGCCTCACAAAGGTGGCACAGCTGTCAGCCAAAATGTTAGATGAATGAAGTAATTAGTCCATTGTAAAAAAGAATTACATGTGTTTACTGCAAGTAGACAGAATTATTGATAATAATGGGCCTACAGGAGTGATCATGATGGGTTGGATAAATCACAGGTGTCTCCAAATGATTCCAAATGTTTGCCTATTTAATTCTCATCACAAAATAAGCCCTTTCATCTCTGATAATGTTGGTATAGAACACTGGTGTTTGGGGAAGTGTGCTTATGGAAACTGAATGCTGTTCCCTTCTATTCACATATGAGGTTTTGAGCCTTCTGTGGTCAAGCCAGCCCCTCTTCCATCAGTGCCAAGTTTTTTTAGAAAATACTGGAGATTCCTAAAACATATTAATGCTTTGGAAAATTGCTTTCATCACCAATAAGAAACACTCATGCACTCAGGCACCCACGTGTGCATCCATCATTTGACAGTGTCTCATTCAACAGTGTCTCAAGAACCAGGAATGAAAATAACAGTGGCTCTCCTACCAGGTCGGTGGCTTCTCTCCAAGTGAAGAAAGAAACGCTGAGCATCTCATCCATGTAATTTGTGACCCTTAGAAAGACTGGTAGATGCGCTTTCGTTTAATCCCTTTGGACGGACAACATAGCCCATCTGGAGCACAAAAGCTCTAAGCCTAGAGAAAAGAGACAGCACAGATGAGTAGTTTCCATGCAGTTTCTCCATTCAGAGGTGTTAATAAGGAAAAATGCCGAATTACTATGATTACCCGTGACTTGAACATAGCTTATCACCTGTCAATATGAATGAAGGCCCCTGGAAGGCTGGGAAATGGCTGGAACAACAATGGCCTTGGAGACAGAATCTCTGTGGTATCTGAAAGAGGAATCTCAGCTGACTGCAAGACGGTCTGCCTTATAAAATGGAGCTCTTTTCTACGTGAACCCTGCAAACTAGTCCTGGGGTGTTCCCATGCCATGGAGAAAGAAAACAGAAGAGCTTTCACAGAACAATCAGGCCCATAAAACATGAAATGAAGGGAAGACAGAGCCAGCAATTATCCCAAAGAATCATACGAGATAACCAGTCGAAGATACTTCATAGTGAGGCCAAGCTCTGCTCAGATTTGGCAGATAATTGTCAGCCTGCTTTCTACTTTATGTGTTATTGTGTAGACTTAATTACACTGTGAAATCCCTCTTGTTTTCAGACCTAAGTGCCACTGGAATGCTGTTACAGCCGTCACATGAGATTCATTAGGAAGAAGAGTTTGGCTTTGTAGGGACTGGGCATTTGGCTGTTCCATGGAATCTTTTCTCTGTCATCACAAAGCTCCTGTGTTAAGGCCATTGTAGGCTCTACAGCACAGCACCTCCAGCCCTGCAAGGCCCCACAAGCCATCATGTCTCAGGGGTGGCTTGCCTCATTGGCAGGTGCTAAGCTTTTATTTTTATTATGGTAATGGGCTCATTTCCCCATGAACTGTTTAGATTAAGTATTGCCGCAGCCTGAGTTCTCTTTCATGGTCAACTTTTCACTTTATTTACTGCAGCACCAAAACAACTAGGATTTGTTTATTAATCTTTGTTCTCTTTGGGGATGGCTACAAGGAGAAAGGGCTCTCAGAAATTTGAAGAGTATTACCTTTTTGTTTAGTCATTCATTGTCCATCCTCACAAAACCTGCATACATGCTTGTGGGTGCATTCACACACACACGCACACATGCACTCGCTTGGGGAGCCCCTATTCTCACACCATAGACCCAGAAGCATTCTAACATGTGACGGGGGGGTGGAGAGACTAACTGTATGCTGGAGACCAGGACATGTGCCCTTCATTAATAGGTGGAGGAGCAAATAACACAGAAACGTTTCTCATCTTCCACTACCTTCTCTAGATAAATCAGTGTTGTGCTCATAGTGCTGCTTCTAACATTTTTTCAGCTTTTTCCTAATTCCTAGTCCTCACCTCAGTCTAGTACATTTAAGATATCTTGAAAAACTACCACTTTTGGAGAATGTGCTCAGAGGGTCTCTCCCTTCTTCTCGCCTAGCCCATCCCACACACGTACACATGCACATGCTCAGCTCCAGGTACTGTGTTCCTCTACACCTGAGAACTAATTCCCTTCTTATTCTAAATAACATGCACAGTACTATTGGAAAAGCTCACGCTGACAAGAGTTGCTGCAATATCACCGGTTGCAGGGGATCATGTGTGTGGATTTTTATAGTTCTTAGTCAGAGCCATAGTTTCAAGTGTACCTCCTGTGAACTCCATTCCATTGGAGAAACACCGTAATATGTAGTTTTTGTTTGTTTGTTTGTTTTTTTTGCGGTACGCGGGCCTCTCACAGTTGTGGCCTCTCCCGTTGCGGAGCACAGGCTCCGGACGCGCAGGCTCAGCGGCCATGGCTCACGGGCCCAGCTTCTTCGCGGCATGTGGGATCTTCCCGGACCGGGGCACGAACCCGTGTCCCCTGCATCGGCAGGCGGACTCTCAACCACTGCGCCACCAGGGAAGCCCCCAAACGTAGTTTTGGTGTTCAAAGAACTTGAAGCCCTGGACTAGTGGTCAGTAAATCTAGATTTAGTTCTCAAGCTACCACTAATTAGCTTCTGGCTTTGGTCAAGTGCTGAAAAGTCTAGGTTTCAGTATTTTTATCTGTACAAATGGGGGAGGGGTGGAAACTGAACAAGATCAAGGGGACCTAAATCCAAGTCCCTGCAGGTGCCAGGCAGGAACCACGATCGGGTGGGCCAGCTGGGGACTTGGGCCCCCGGGGTCCACCCATCTAGAAGAGTCACCTGCTGCTCAGCCCCTGTCCGTTGTTGCAGGCAGAACTTGAGGTAATCCAGACTGTTATGAGAAATCTTTTGGTTTCTTTAGACAGAGTAGGGGTCAACCCTGTGCTAGCCAACCAAAATTTCGGCAAACCAGATTCCAGTTAAGCAGCTTCTGAACTACTTGCCCTCCAAGGTCCTCCAGCCCTATTTTGTATGACGTTTAGAGCCATCCAGCAACTGGCATGAAAACCAAGTATTCAGAAGAGTGTGTGGACCCTGGAGAAGACGGTCACTGAATCACTCAGGTCATCGAACAATTATGAGCTGTGGTCATCGCTCACTCTACACTGTTTCAGCAGGTCCAAGTAGTTTGTGATGAAAATTGAGATGGGATTGCTGGCTTTTGAGAAGGAGGAGGGGCTTAGGAGGAACATTAAAGGAAACAAAACTCCATTTTTAACTGTACATGATACTTCTGGCTGACGGTATCCATAAAGAAGAGGAAGTAGGTCTCTGTAT
Source organism: Hyperoodon ampullatus (assembly GCF_949752795.1). Lineage (NCBI taxonomy): Eukaryota > Metazoa > Chordata > Mammalia > Artiodactyla > Ziphiidae > Hyperoodon > Hyperoodon ampullatus. Next base: position 83,567,839 of record NC_136919.1, read on the forward strand.
AATCTACCACACGACTCTGGAGAACAAACAAAACCTCTCAGGGCTGTAAGAAATAAAAGCACAGAAGTACAGAAAAAGGAGCAATCAAGACGTACCCAGTAGGGGCTTCCCTGGTGGCGCAGTGGTTGAGAGTCCACCTGCCAATGCAGGGGACACGGGTTCATGCCCCGGTCCGGGAAGATCCCACATGCTGTGGAGCGGCTGGGCCCGTGAGCCATGGCCGCTGAGCTTGCATGTCCAGAGCCTGTGCTCCGCAACGGGAGAGGTCACAAAGGTGAGAGGCCCGCTTACCGCAAAAAAAAAAAGACATACCCAGTAGTCCACAGAAGCCATCAAATAACACAGTAGAGAAAATGGGTAGCAATGAATAAGGCACTGAACACAGGAAAATTCTCAGACCAAGCGAAACATTTTTGAAGAAAACTTTCCAAATTCTGTGAAGTTTTCTAAAGGTAGAGTAAGAGGCAAAGGCTCCAAACCTAGGGGGAAGGATAGAATCTCTGGCTGGTGTCTCCTGATTAACAAGTAGAAGGTGATCCAGTTGTTACAGCTACTTGAAGATACACAAAAGAAAACATCACTTCTTTAAAATATTCCTGACAATGAATAGGCAGAGTCTTTCAAAATATCTTCTTAAAAATGTAAGAGGCTCTTTGTTTTTTTTTTCTTTAAGAGCCTATCACACAGAATGCTTCTTAGATTTTTTTCCCCCCCAGATAACAGGACTTGTTTACACAAGCTCTAGTTTGCTTACACAGGTGAGCAATTTGGGCAAAAAGTAATGACCAGAAAATATGTCTGTTAGAGAATAAATTTTGTTTTTCAGCAGTTTGTTTCTGTTTAGGGAGCAAAGGGAGATCAACGTATGTTGTCTTTGTTTTCCCTTTTTTCTAACGATGTATTTAGCTGGAGAGTTTCCCTGGATGCTGAGGTTGTGAAATGCACCTCAGCAGAGTCAGGAAATGAAAGGAAAGGATTTTCAAAATCCTAAAGCATAGGATTTTGGTGGGACTGCCTGCCCAGTCCCTCTGCCTCCTCCAGCTTGGCTCCTGCAGCCCCAGACAATTACTTCAGAATCCAAAGGATCAGGCTTCCCTGGTGGCACAGTGGTTAAGAATCTGCCTGCCAACGCAGGGGACATGGGTTCGAGCCCTGGTCGGAGAAGATCCCACATGCCGTGGAGCAACTAAGCCCATGTGCCACAACTGCTGAGCCCACGAGCCACAGCTACTGAAGCCCATGCTCCTAGAGCCCGCGCACCGCAACGAACAGCAGCCCCTGCTCGCCGCAACTAGAGAAAGCCTGTGCACAGCAACGAAGACCCAAGGCAGCCAAAAATAAAAAATTAAATTTAACAAAAGGATCCAAAGGATGGCTCTGTTTTGCTCCAGGCAGTTTAACTTTGGCAGAGTATCCTGACTGGAGATTCCAAGCAAAGTCTTGAAATGAAAACTGCAATGATGAAATATCCTGGGGAGCCCTTCTGTACGGGGTGGAGGGCTCTTACTTAAATGATTTGGGTAAACTGTTGGTGCAAAGTCCAGATGAAGTGTCCCAAGGCTATGGCCTGGACAGACATTCTTTTTTTTTTTTTTTTTTTTTTTTTTGTGGTACACAGGCCTCTTACTGTTGCGGCCTCTCCCGTTGCGGAGCGCAGGCTCAGCGGCTGTAGCTCGCGGGCCCAGCCGCTCCACGGCATGTGGGATCTTCCCAGACCGGGGCACGAACCCATGTCCCCTGCCTCGGCAGGCGGACTCTTAACCACTGTGCCACCAGGGAAGCCCTGGACAGACATTCTTTAGCTGACAATGTGATGTGGGCTTTTGCTAACTAGTAGAGGGATCGGTGGTCTTTTTTTATATATATATAAATTTATTTATTTTATTTATTTATGTTTGGCTGCATTGGGCCTTCCGTGTTGCACGCAGACTTTCTCTAGCTGCTGCGAGCAGAGGCTACTCTTCGTTGCATTGCGTGGGCTTCTCATTGCAGTGGCTTCTCTTGCTGCGGAACACGGGCTCTAGGCGTGCAGCCTCAGTATTTGTGGCACACGGGCTTAGTTGCTCCACAGCATGTGGGATCTTCCCAGGCCAGGGATCGAACCCGTGTCCCCTGCACTGGCAGGTGGATTCTTAACCACTGCGCCACCAGGGAAGTCAGGGATCAGTGGTCTTAAATAGCATAGTAAGGCTGCATATTATGGTCTTTTAGAATGAGTGTGGGAATAGTTTGAAGCAAGGATGTGTAATCTTAAAGAGAGGTGGAGTGGAGAAAATAGAAAAATCACTTGGAATTCACAGAAACAGAAGTTTCCAAATCTGCATTTGTTCTCTATGATCTTGGACAAGACTTAGGGCTCAGTTTACTCATCCTTAAAACGAGGGGTTTGGACCACCTTCAGTTCAGCCAATATATCAAGCATCTTCTACATGCTGTCACCTCCCACCTGTGTCCTCAACAACCGCTACTCCTCAGTGTATGGCTCCAAATACAGTACCACTCAGCTGCTCAAGCCAAAATTCCTAGAAACCGTTATTTCTCCCTCTCTCTCTGGGATTTGTAAGGAATACCTCTCTCCACGGTTCAGAAACAAGTGAGCATTAAGTTTTGGCAGGGGTGTTATACAGAAAAAAGATAAAAATATCAACTTGATTGTTTATAAGGCTGAAGTGGAGAATGTGTATTAGATCTACAAAAAAAATGAGCATCCTAACACTCCTCCTGCCTGCATGAAATTTCCCATCTCAAGCATGCTGCGTCCCTTCTCCCAAACTCACCAATCACACAGGACAGAGCATTCCTCTTCCCCTTAAAAAGAAGTAGGTGAACTAGACAGAAGGACTGGTAGCTAGCTTTCCAATATTTTAAAGAGCAAGGCAGAAACACAGAGAAAAATGGTGGCCCCTAAACACTCACTATATCACTGCATTAGTTTCCGAGGGCTGCTGTAACGAAGAACCGCAAATTGAGCTGGCTTGAAACAACAGAAATGTGTATTTCTCATAGTTCTGGAAGCCAGAAGTCCAAAATCAAGTCATCAGCACAAGTGACTCACTTCTGGTGGCTCTAAGGGAGGCTCGTTCCTCACCTCCCTTGCTTCTGGTAGTTGCTAGCCATCCTTGCCTTCCTTGGCTTACACCTTCATGACTCTAATCTCTGCCTCAGTGGCCTCATTACCATGTTCCTTCTGTGTCTGTGTGTCTGTCTTCATGTGCCTTCTTATATGGACATCAGTCATTGGATTTAGGGCCCACCCTAATCAAGTAGGACCTCATCTTAACTTCGTTATTTCCAAGTAAGGTCCCATTCACGGGCACCAAGGGTTAGGACTTGAATAAATTGTTTGGGGGGGGGCCTCCCTGGTGGCGCAGTGGTTGAGAGTCCGCCTGCCGATGCAGGGGATACGGGTTCGTGCCCCGGTCTGGGAGGATCCCATATGCCGCGGAGCGGCTGGGCCTGTGAGCCATGGCTGCTGAGCCTGCGCATCCGGAGCCTGTGCTCCGCAACGGGAGAGGCCACAACAGTGAGAGGCCCGCGTACCACAAAAAAAAAAAAAAAAAAAATTGTTTGGGGGGGACATAATTCAATCCAGTCACCCAGTCATTTCTACCTCCTAAACATTTTTCACTCTGCCCACTTCGACCCACATCCATGACTATACTTTAGTTCAGGTCATGAACACAGTTCACTTGGATACTGCAATAGTTTTCTAACTGGTCTCCCTAATTCCAGTCTTTTTCTACTCTTTCACTATCAAAATCCAGTCTCTGTACTGCAAATATGACTGTCTAAAATGTAAACCTGGTTGTGACAACTGCCTATGAATCTAAAATGATTTCCCACAGCTCTGGGTAAAGTCTGTATCCCTGAGCGTGATGTAAAAGCTTCTTCATAATCCAGCCACTGGTCTCTTCTGTCTTCCCTCTCCTGTCTTTTCCTGCTTCCTCGAGCCCTAACATCTACTCTTCACTCTAACTACCTCAAATTCTTTGCAATCCACTTTTGTACTTTTTGCATTCTTTTTTTTTTTTTTTTTTGCGGTACGCAGGCCTCTCACTGCTATGGCCTCTCCCATTGCGGAGCACAGACTCCGGACGTGCAGGCTCAGCAGCCATGGCTCACGGGCCCAGCCGCTCCGCGGCATGTGGGATCTTCCCAGACCAGGGCACGAACCCGTGTCCCCTGCCTCGGCAGGCGGACTCTCAACCACTGTGCCACCAGGGAAGCCCTTCGCATTCTTTTATTTAAAAACCTGTATGTTTTTAAGGCGAGGGCATCTATGCTGTATTCTAACAAGATTTTGCCACTCCCTCTACGGTTTCTTCAAGGAGAATCTCATGAGTCCTTTTACTTAAGGAATTATTGCCATATATTTAACTCTTTCTACCTCCAGGCCTTTCCACATAAAAAGGTCCTTTCTTTCTCTCTCTCTCTCTCCTTCTCCCTCCCTCCCTCAAACTCATTTTTCAGGTCTCATCTAAGCTGTCACTTCCTCAAGGAACACCCCCCAACACACACCCTATTTTCTTCTTCGTAAATCATTCACAATTCCGTTAGTAACACTGATCACACAGCACACATTACAATACCTTTTTACTTGCTGCATTGCCCCCTAGACACTGAGCTCCATATTGTACAGGAATTAGTCATCATTGTAGCCCTAGCATATAGTAGAACTCAAAATATATTTGTAGAAGGAATGAATTAATGCTGGGCATATCGCTAGGCACTAGGGTTGCAGAGATAAGTAAGATATATTCCCTGACTACGGCAGGTCATTAATAATTCACAATATCCCAACTGAATAAGAGTGGCAGCATCAATATAAATTTAACTGGAAGCTCAGAAAAAAAGACTCATTCTTTTGGAAGAACTAGAGGACTCAAAAGAAATGAAGAAAAATGCTTCATACTCTTAGGACATATAAGCTGGGCCTTGAGCTTAAGTTCCCTTCTGGCTCTTATATTTTATGAGTCCAAGTCTTTCATCAAAATTTCAAAGAACTTTCTGCCACTGTTTCAGTGACTGATGCCCTTTCATCCACCAAATTTTCATATCCTCTTCTCAAGGTATTTTCTTTCTTCTTCTTTACTAAGTCTCTTTATTTTTCTTCACAGTCTAAGAGCTGTTCATTTTCTTGTTTATTCTGCAATTTTAGTATGATGGGTCTTCTTGCAGATTAAAAACGTAATTATATGTTTATGCTGTTTCTTGGGACTAATGCTTAGTATCTTTTAACAATTCTGTAAAATTCCTGGGTATTCTATTATCTTTGAATATTGTCTCTTTCCCATTCTGTTGTGTTGGCCAAAAACTTCTTTCAGGTTTTTCCATAACATCCTACGGAAAAAACCTGAACGAATTTTTTGGCCAACCCAATATTATCTCTTTTTGGAACTTTGATATATGTTAGACCTTGTTGTTTTAACCTCCATTATCTCTCATCACTCTTTCCTGTTTTCTATCTTTTTGTCTCTCTGGACTGAATTTTCAGTCTTTTCTTTGAATCTATCTTTGAGTTTACTAGTTTTCTTCCTCTTATGCCTTATTTGCTTAACCTGTCAAGTTTTAAATTCAAATTTTTATGTCTCTGTCTCTCACTTATAGAGGTTATATTTGGTTCTTTTCAAACTGTTTGGTTACTTTTCTGTGTTCAAGATGCTCTTTTATTTCTTTAAAAATATTAAATATTTGTTATTTTTATATTCCATGTCAGGTAATTTCAAGATCTGTAGTCTCTGTGGGTCTGATTCTGCTGTCTGTTATTTCTGCTGACTTTCACTCAGAGCACCTGATTTCCTTATGGTTTATGTTTTTAAACTGTGACCACTCTCCTTGAATGTGATAATATTTTGAGATCTGGGTTAAGATTACATTTCTCTAGAGAGGATTTGCATTTGCTTCTTCCAATTGCCTATGGATACTACCTACCTGGAACTAGTTTAAACTGAGTTTGCCTTTTGAGGTGTTTTAGAACACATAGATAACATGAATTCTGATTAAATACTCTATGTAAGATCCACTGTGTGGTTACAAATTCCAGAGGAGGTTTGCTGTTGATATTTTAATCTATCCAAGGCTAAGACCAGGATGATTTTTTTTCTGTCCTCTTCTCCTGGCAAGTTTATTTTTAATTCATCCTTACACTGAAACTGTAGTCCTTGGGTTCCCATTTCAGTCTTGTATTTTATCTGGCAACCCTAACTATAATAAGAATGCTCTGAATTTCTCCATTTAAAAAGAGAGATAAAAGCCTAATTAAGGGGGAAGAGAGAAGAATCATAACTGGGTTTCTCTCTGGCCCTAAACAAATATTTCTGCAGTGCTCTAGATTAAAGGTTTCTTCATCTATTTTACATTTTGCCACATCATGATGTCTTCTTTAATTAGCTTTGTTCATTGCTGTCCCCTTACCAGATTGCAAACTCCTTGAGAGCAAGGATTGCCTTTCTTTTCTGCATCTACTCCTTACAATACAAAAAGCAGTGTATGGACTGCTTTCCATTAAGTATGTGTTTATTGCTCCTAAGTCATTTCACTGCCAAGTTCTCCTCCTTTTCCACCCACCCAGGTGCTCAAGCCAGAGTCAGGGAATCATCCTGCCTCCCTACCTCTCACATTTTATCATCTATTCTTCTATCTTTTAAATTTCTCTCAAATCTGATTTTTTTGGCCATGCTGTACAGCAAGCAGGATCTTAGTTCCCCCACCAGGGATCAAACTCGTGCCCCCTGCAGTGGAAGTGCGGAGTCCTAACCACTGGACCACCAGGGAAGTCCCCAAATCTATTTTCCTTCATGACTGCAGCCACAGTCTTAGTTTATCTCTAATCATTTTCCCTCTAGTATATTACTTAAAAGGGTGTTTCTCAAATGTGTTACATGGAATCATGGTTTTGCATGATTTAATGAAGGTAACCATGTTTACAGTAAAATAAGTTATTTTCTAATACAGCTTCTCATGGCTTCCCATTACTCTTAGATTAGAATGTAAAACTCTTACCTTGGCCTAGAAGACCATATTTGATCTGATCCTGCCCTTGAACCTGGCCTCATATCCTGACCCTCTCCCTTTCTCCTTATTCCCTTTAGCCCCACTGACCTTCTTGACATTCCCTGAACAGATCAAGCTTTCTTAGCCTCTGTCTGGAACACTCTGCCCTCAGAACTTCACATGACTAACACCTTGTACCATTCCAATCTCTATTCAAATGTCAATTCTTGAAAGGCTCTCTCCCAACTAGCCAATCTAACACTTCCCTTCTCCAGTCTAGTCTCATCACTTCTAACCCTTTATCTGAATGTGTATACTTATTTATGTCTTCCTTCTTCATTCAATGCCTATTTCTGGAGCATCTGCTATGTGCCAGGCAATATTGTTGGTACTAAGGTACAGAAAAATAAAACAAAACACGCTGTCTTCATGGAGTCTGCATTTTAGACTTCCATGAATGTATGAACCAGCCATGTTCATACATTCATTGAAGATTTATATTTACATTCTAATAATCATCTGCTTTTTCTCTTATTGTCTGTTTTCCCCCTAAAGTGTAAGCTCCAGAACGAATGAATAAGTGAATGAACATACAGCTGTAGTGAGCAATCCTTATAGGAACTCAGCTGTGTATATTCAGCCATCACTTCTACTGGCTAGTTGATTTAGAGAAGGATGAAAATCCATAAACAGCTTGCCTATTATGCTATTCCATTGTTGGAATCAGGAGACTTGGTAAAGACTGAAGTCGAACAGAGAACTGAGCCTTCTTTAGCCAACATTTGTAGACAATGATTTAGATTATTTATTCATGTCTCTTCTACTACTGTGTCCCTCCAGTGTGTTGTGCCCCATTGTCAGCTGCACTATTTGCATTACTGCCAATTCAAATATTTATTCATTGTCCTTGGACACCATTGAGGACAAAATGACTGAAAACCATCAACAGTCCCCCTAACCAAATACTTTGTATCCCAGCACCATTGAACCTTCCAGAAAAATCTTCTGCTTTGGCAAAGCTGTCAGAGGGTCCATTTCATATTTGAGTGTTCCCTATTTGAAGCAATTTTAAGTGCAAAGCATGTTTGGATTGTGTACTTTCTAGTGCTAGGCTTATAATTAGTTGCATTCTTTGGGCATATAAATCTCTTAACCCAGTTCATTTTCCTTGGGTAGATTGAAGAATTTCCGTGACTCGCCTACAAATTTGTACAGCACTGTGCAGTAACTAAGTACATATTTACTCTGGGATAATATGCCTTATTGACAACGTGCTTAATTATCTCCCTAAACAATTTAAGTACTGGCTGCTTGTAATGCTGTCTCTCTCCTCAAAGGGAGCAGTAGTGCATCTCAGTAGGGGGTGGACATTCTGCTAATGCTCCAACAAGGCTGCAGGTGCTCATAAAGGGTGGTTGAAGAATGGTTGGCCCAAGTGACAGCCCTAGCCCACTTAGGGGGTCTGAGGCAGAGCCAAGAACAACCCCATTTCCTAGTCATCTGCCTCCTTTACAGAATCCTAACAGAAAAACAATTCATATTAAAAGTGAATTTTTTAAAAGGAGTTTATACAAACATCTGCCACTGTTTTAACCACACCCCATGGAAGAACGTCAGTCTTGTCCCAGTGATGTAGAATTAGGGAATGCTGAGAAACAAAATGGAAAGCTGAGAAAACAGAAGTAGGCAGGAAAGGGACAGAAAATGAAGAGCAGAACCAAAAGGCCAGCTCCCTTGGGGGAGATCTGTGGGAGGAGAGTGTTTCCAAACACGTGGCCCAAATGAGCCCTAGAACTCATAACCTGAGCACTTTCTTTCTTCCCTTAATAGCATTTTTGATTCTAATTAATTCCATAACACACATTTATTAGGAAAATATGGAAACATACACAGACACAAATGAAATTAATCACACATAACTACTATTAACATTTTAGCTTTTTCTTCTGATTTTTGATAAAGTTGTATCTATACAGATAGATAGATAGATAGATAGATAGATAGATATGTTATACATGTATCTAGATATGGATTATCATCCTTTTTTCCCTAGCCTATCTTGAAAATGTTTTCATATCTTTAAACACTCCTGAGAAGCAAAATTTTTTTTTTTTTTTTTTTTTTGTGGTACGCGGGCCTCTCACTGTTGTGGCCTCTCCCGTTGTGGAGCACAGGCTCCGGACACGCAGGCTCAGCGTCCATGGCTCACGGGCCTAGCCGCTCCGCGGCATGTGGGATCTTCCTGGACTGGGGCACGAACCCGTGTCCCCTGCATTGGCAGGCGGACTCCCAACCACTGCGCCACCAGGGAAGCCCCGAGAAGCAAAATTTTAATGGCTGTGTACTAGCCCATCTTGTACAAATATACCAGATTTTTTTTAACCTATTCCCAATAGATGAACTTTTAGGCTGTCTTTTGCAGGGACATAAGTATTGGTTATTTTCATCTAGAGAGTTTGTTCTGGGAATAAATTTATGTACTAAAGCTATAGTGGGTGGTGGAAAGGTGGAGAAAGTAGAATCTAGCCCTATCACTCAAGCACGTTCATTCATGTCTATATTTTCAACTTTTCCTCCACCCCAAAAGTGCTAGGTGAACAAGCTGATTAGAATTATATAGTCTGTCTGTAAATAAGGGCCAGAAGCCAAGTGCAGGGAGTCCTTACATATAAATATATGCATATGAGTGAACCCATCAGAGAGTCACTCCTTTCAATTATAACTTTAAGGAACCAAACGTAAGACATGTTCTTGGAAGTTTAACATATGAATTCATTAGCTCAGATGTGGCTTTTGGTTAGGTGTGGCCTGAGTCAGTGGCCTTCAAAGAGAAGTGTGCAAGACAATCCATTGGGCTGCAGAAAAATATAGAACTTGTATTCAAAATTATTTTTAGGTTATTCTCTTAAATGTTCTACTTTAGCATGCGTGTTTTTTTTTTTTTTGGCTGCATTGGGTCTTCATTGCTGTGTGCGGGCTTCCTCTAGTTGGGGTGCGGGGGGGCTACTCTTCATTGCAGTGCGCAGGCTTCTCATTGCGGTGGCTTCTCTTGTTGTGGAGCACAGGCTCTAGGTGCGTGGGCTTCAGTAGTTGTGGCACACGGGCTCAGTAGTTGTGGCTTGCAGGCTCTAGAGAGCAGGCTCAGTAGTTGTGGTGCATGGGCTTAGTTGCTCTGCGCCATGTGGGATCCTCCTGGACCAGGGCTCGAACACATGTCCCCTGCATTGGCAGGCGGATTCTTAACCACTGCGCCACCAGGGAGGCCCTAGCATGCCTTTTTAATGTATGTAAAATATACGTGCAACAATACATATAAATAATTTACACACACATATAGGCATTGCAGGCACCTGCTAATTTTTTTAAAACCATATTTCAAAAAAAATGGGGATTACTGCTTTTGATTTGTGGTATTATGGAGCTCAGAGAGTTATTGGGGCCAGAAACCTATAAAGTATGGCTGGAGCATCAGTTTGGTCTAATGCTTTGCCTGAGTGTGGGAGGCACTGGGAAGGCAAGTAAAGCCCCAAGTTTGGTCAAGCCTAGGGTATAAGTGATTGGGCCTGGAAAGGTGACTGAGCCAAAAAGTCAAGATCACCTGAGAAAAGCAAGCCTCCAAGGTATGCTGATTTACAATGAGGTGGGTGCTGTTTTATGGCACAGATGTGGCCTAAGAGGCCAAGGTAGAAGGACCCTAATGAGTCTAGGACAGCTGAGAAGAGACTGAGGTAGGTGAGAGCTTAGGAGCCTCCCAAGACTGCAAGTTTAACATGCCCATTAGTATAGCATTCTAGGCAGTAACCTAGTAGGTCTTTGCAGTAATGGGACATGGGACAGATAGGTTTCAATAAGCAGTAGTAGAGGGAAGCCTGGCTAGCACAGGGTATGGACAAAGTCCTAAGAAGCCTAAAAATGTATTTTGAGAGAAATAGCCCAAGGCAAGTTAGGAGCACCTTGACATTAACTTTTCCCCACAGTTTTACAGAGACGCAATTCTGCCTAAACAATATATCTAAACCCTGGCTAATTCTGGCATATCTAGGTATTATACGATAAAAGGCTAGTCTGGAGACACCGAGTTTCTTCTGTCTCCCTCAAACGAAAAAGAAACATACAATAAGAAACAAAAATTTAGAGAGGGCTTCCGTGGTGGCGCAGTGGTTGAGAGTCCGCCTGCCGATGCAGGGGACATGGGTTCGTGCCCCGGTCCGGGAAGATCCCACATGCTGCGGAGTGGCTGGGCCCGTGAGCCATGGCCGCTGAGCCTGCGCGTCCGGAGCCTGTGCTCCGCAACGGGAGAGGCCACAACAGTGAGGGGCCCGCGTACCACAAAAAAAAAAGAAAGAAATGAAGGCTGTATCCCCATCTTGACAAGGCATCTGCTTGCACATTCTCCTTAGCTGGGAGGTGAGCAGCTGAAAGCCAGTGGCTGTTTCTGAAGGCTTTTTTCTAAAAGTGGAAGTCTCTCTCTCTCTCTGAATTCTGTCTGAACTTGCCCCATCCCTCCTCAAAATATGCTCTCTCAGCTCAAAGTTTGACAAGATCAAATAACCAGAGCTATTTAAATACCCTGTTTTGGGTAAAGCTTCCAAGACAGTTAACAATTCTAGCTTGTTTACACTCTTCAAACACCACCACCCCCACTCCTCACCCCAACACACACACACACACGTATTAGAAGTCAGGAAAATTCACCTTCCTCCTTAAGCCCTCCTTACCAACCAAATGCCAACTTGACTTAGAGTCAATTTCTAGGTTTGGAATTGTTACCTTTCCTTAATCCCACAGCAGCTGCCTCTCAGTGGTCAAGCTAAATCCATTTAGCTTATGTTTGACTTGTGGGTCTTCTGCGGTAGAAAAATTTTTCTAAATAACTCTTAATGCCTTAGAACTGTTAATAATGGGAAAGACTAGTGGGCATTCGTGAGCTGTTATAAGACAGAGTTCCTGTTCTATGCCTTATTCATTTATGCAAACTGCTGTAAAGGTACCAAATTCACTGTGCAACTGGGCTGGAAAAGTCCCTGGACTGGAGATTACATTGGTATGCACATTTCTGAGGCTTGGTTCTGTTTCACATTTTCATCACTGACCTGCTTAAGGGAGCAGAGAGCAAACTCATTAAGTTCCTAGATGGGAGGGATGGCCAGAACATTAGAGAACAGGATTAGAATTTCCCCAGCCCCTGCCAAATTAGCGAAACTGTCAAGTATGTTCATTGGGGACAGGCAGGGAACAGGAAAGCTGCCCAAATGCAAGCTGAGTAGTTGCAACTTATTTAGAAGCAGAACTGAAAAGACTATAGATGCAGAAGCACAGACTAGTAGTGGGAAAAGAACTTACCCAGTATAACCGCTAGCGTTCATTGGGACCTTTGCACCCCCTTAAGATAGATTCAGATCCCCAGTCAATGGATTGTAGAAGCATAAAGCCCTCCCCCAAGAATTCTAAGAATTCCAGTGAGTTTTCCTTCTCATGGCACCTCTAAATTCAGATTCCTGATTCCATTTAATTTCCCTGGTTTATGATTCGTTTCACTGTCCTGCTCTAGTCACCCTATAGCAAACCACACTGACCCAGACATAAAAACCATTTCCCTCCCATGAGTAGACCATGGCCTCCTGCAGAAGGGCCTGGCTATCTCCTTGGTTGTCCTGGCTCTTGTTTAATCCTTCTGATTAAACTTCTATCCCAAGTAGCTTAGCAAGATATTTTCCTAAATACAGACAGTTCTCTCCTTTAGAGGAACTCTGGGACCAGCTATTAAGTTAAGAACATTTACACCTGCGTTATCTAATAGACGCGAACATGACAAAGTCACGAGCCAACAGGGCTTCAGCCAAGGGCCGGCACATATCTTCTGTAAAGTAAATAAATACTAGATAGTAAATACTTTCTAACTTTATTGCAACCACTTTCATGCTATAACGTGAAAGCATTCCTACACAATATGCAAACAAAAGGGGCCTGACTGGATTTGGCCCCCGAGTGGGCCATAGTTTGCCAACTCCTCCAAGACTCGGCTTCAGAATCTTAGACTTTCGGGGAGCTTAGCAACCGTATTATCCAACCTGCAGAAATCAGCCCCCGAAAGTAGCTTGACACTTATGCGAGTTCACAAGACAGGTAAGCCAGGGTTAAAACTTCAAATTAGAAACAGGTAGTCCAGTTCCCAGGCCAGCCTATATCATCACTAGGCTATTTCCAGAAGGTTCTAAGGATCCCTGCTTACATGGCAGAACCTCTTCTAGAAATTCTCCACTGTAACTCTGGCACATGCTTTAGTCGTAGTACGTGTGAGACACAGTAGTATCATCTTGCAGCACCTCGAGGAGGAGGACCCAAGATGAAAGTCCGACTAAAGATGCGGTGAGGCTGACTCTACCACCAAGGGGCTGACTTCTTAAAAACCAGAGTAAAGCCTAGAATAGATTAGGAAGGAAAACTAGGCACAAAGTTCAAAGGACATAATTTTATTTAGTTTAAATAAAGTGAAAGGTGACATAAATCCTCATATACCAAGAGGAATGTTTCCAAAAGGCCAATTGTTTTCCATCTCCTTTTAGAATGAAAAGAGCAGAACTGGAGTATAGGTTAGATCACAGAAAGAACTTAATGGAGGTAACCCTGTTACTCACGAGAATTGCAGGCCGGAGGAAGTCACAGAATTGTCTTAATAATTGGATCTGGGAGTTGGCATCTTTCAGGGAGGGACAGGAGGGAGGGAAATAGACTGAGTCAGTGATTCTCAATGTCCTTTCTGTCTCATTAAATCCCCTGAAAGCTGTAGGAAAGAGTCCTTCTCTGAGCCAACAGGGACACATTGAATCATTGTATTTAATGAGAGCAGGACAGTTTCTTTAAGAGGGTGGTGAAGTGCAGAACACAAAGTGGATACTGTATTGGAAAAAGATAATTGTCCAGATTTCAAAGGAGCTTCCCAAACGACACTCCCTCACGTTGGCAGGCATTTGGGGTAACTCATGAAAAACCCACCACTGGTGGTTGGAAGCTTACAGCCCCTTCCAAATGTGTGTGTGGACGTGCTTGATGCCTTTACCTAGGCAGTGGCCAGGAGTTTCTTCCTGTAGGTCATTCTTGATCAGCAATTTGAAGACCCAGTAGCTTGGGCCTATTCCTCCTTGAAAATCAGGGCCAAGTTTTTATGAGAACTCTTATTTTACTAGCTTTGATAAAGATAAAACCTAGCGTACATCTTGTTACTAATTAAAAATGGTACAATCTATTCAAATATCATTTCTAGACAGTATATTTCATGAAACTATCCCACAAGTATTTGTCTCAAGCCACAACTTTTCCAAAGCTTGGCTTTTCAAATGATGAACTCTTGATGATGATTATTTTTTATTATTATAATTTTTTTCCAGATGATCCAGGAACCTGCACATCATGCGCTATGGGGTATTACATGTAAGTCTGGTGTGTTTGTTTTTTTTTTTTTTTTCATGGCACTAACTTTTTCTGCAGTTTAAGCATTACTGACTTAATCCTAAATCCAGTGATTAAAGCAAAGAGGCCCTGCAGCCTGAAGCAACTCTCCCCTGTCAGGCTATTAATGAACAATTCTTGCATTTAGCAATAAGAGTGCAGCTGTTTTCTTGCCTTGAAAGGAGGTCCTCTCTTTCTTGGTCCTGGAAGTCACCCAGCCTGACACTGGTGTCTAGGAATCTTGCCATGGGTTACCAAGATTCAGACCTTGATGTTTATGGACAGACTTTAATAATATACCTGACCCCAAGCAAGCTGTTTCCAAATATCTGCACGGAGACCTCGTCCTTAAAGGGAGTCAGACAGTCCAGGATGAAGCCAGGTGTTTCGTTAGTTCTCTCTCTTTTTTTTAAAATTTATTTATTTATTTTTGGCTGCGTTGGGTCTTTGTTCCTGTGTGCAGGCTTTCTCTAGTTGCGGCGAGTGGGGGCTACTCTTCGTTGCAGTGTGCGGGCTTCTCATAGCAGTGGCTTCTCTTGTTGCAGAGCACAGGCTCTAAGCTCTCGGGCTCAGTAGTTGTGGCACATGGGCTCAGTAGTTGTGGCTCGTGGGCTCTAGAGCACAGGCTCAGTAGTTGTGGCGCATGGGGTTAGTTGCTCTGCGGCATGTGGGATCTTCCTGGACCAGGGCTCAAACCCGTGTCCCCTGAATTGTCAGGTGGATTCTTAACCACTGCACCACTAGGGAAGTCCGTTTCATTAGTTCTTAATCCTCCCATGAGTCATGAGAGACATGGACCACTAGGTTAAACGAAATGCAGATAACCATCACCCGCAAAGTTCTCTGTTAAAAATCTACAAATCAAAGATGGTATGTCTCAACGTCACCTCCCCCTCCTATTCTTGTCTCCCTTCCAGGGTACGTTGGTCCCTATCTTGGAAGAAAAACTAAGAAAAGAAGGGAGACACAAGCTAGTGGGGGATCTACATTTGGGTCACCTCCACTTTGGTGGGCTGATTCCTCCTGTCACCACACGGCCTTTCTCCTCCATCAGATTCCAAGGACTCAAAATGTGGTGGGAAGAGGTTAAAAGGGGTGAGGAGGATGGGAAGGAAAGGGAAACCCAACAAGCTGAAATATACATCAAGTGATCCATTAACCTTAGCATTACTTAACCTTACGAATTTAATTCAACTTTTCCAGAATTGCCTAATATTCTCTACATTGACTATGTCTCTACATCCTCCTGATGGGATGATTTAAATTACTCTTTCATTTAAACAGGGGAGGAGGGTGGGTAAGAGGCCCCTAGACTTGATCATTTTAAGGCAGACCAGATGACATTCAATGAGCAGCTGGTCATTCGTCAGCACATTCATGGTTGGTGTGTGGCCTGCCACACGAGCCCCCAGCAGACACGAACAGCAGAAATGCAAGCATTTCTTGGTAAGGTCACATGGTTGGAGGGACAAAATGTTCCTCTAGGAGCCAAGGCAGGAGGACTTAGACTCAAATAAAAAAATAGTGACCATGCAGAAGCAGGTGAGGAATTCTCCTCTTTGTCTCTATTACAGCTCTGCATCCCTCCAGTCTAGCTCTGCCCTGGCTGTCTTCTTCATTTTGATGCCAGAACACACCCCTTAACCTGCACCTACTGCCTCTGCCACCTGAGAGCTGCTTCCTCTGTTAAACTTTGGAGCCAACCTCTCCATCTCACCACTGCTTGCTAATGAGCATGTTTCATAAAACCCCGTGAAACACAAATACACTGAAAGAACATGCCCAACATCACTAAGGGTAAAACATTAGATATTTGTTCCCAGAAACACATCTTTATAACCCTTTAGAATACGCAGTAACTTTGAATACACATACACTAATAAAACACTGCACATAGACGTTGTTAAGGAAGAAATGCAAAGCTTCCCTCTGATATCTTTTTGAGGCTGTGAAATTCATCAGAGGGCAAAGGTCAACTTCATTCCACTCCCCTTTCAAATGAACCTCAGTGGAGGCTGAATTACAATGTTTTACTGTAGAATGAGAATAACAGATGGTATATGTAAAACTATATATACAGAAAAGCTAAGGTACTTCACTGTTACTATCAATAATCTGGTTACAGACATCATGGTAAGCTACTTGAACTCAACACTGAATTGTTTCAGACCTGGCAGGTGCCATGTGGCAAAAGCACACAAGTTGTTCAAACAGATCTTGGGTAAAATCCCAGTCCCACCCTTACCTATGTGACTTTGAGCACTTAACCCTGAAGCTCAGTTCCCTTATCTGGAAATTAAAGATAAGTAACAGCTACCATATGGGGATTGTGCAGAGGTTTAAGTGAGCTAATACCTGACACATAATCAGTACTCCCTAAGTAAATATCAGTATCCCTTTCCTTCTTCCTAGCCTCCTCCCTGCTGTCCTAATAAAGGGTCCTTGGAGTCCAGAGGGAGATGGTTAATGACTTGGCTTAGAGGGCACACAACAGACCAAGAGGATGTTTTCTCCCTTGAAACCCAAATATCTATACCTGTTAAAAATGATGCATTGGGAACTTCCCTGGCGGTCCAGTGGTTAAGACTCTACACTCCCAATGCAGGGGGCCCAGGTTCGATCCCTGGTCAGGGAACTAGATTCCTCATGCCACAACTAAGAGCCCACATGCCTCAACTAAAGATTTCACATGCCACAACTGAAGATCCTGCATGTGGCAACGAAGATCCCGCATGCCACAACTAAGACCCAGTGCAGCCCAATAAATAGATAAATTTTTTTAAAATGATGTGTAATCGGGGGGTGAGATAAATTAGGAGTTTGGGATTAACATATACACACACTACTATATAAAATAGGAAACAACAAAGACCTACTGTATAGCACCGGGAACTCTACTCAATATCTTACAATTACCTATAATGGAAAAGAATCTGAAAAAGCATTTATATATATATATATATATATATGAATCACTTTGTTGTACAGTTAAAACTAACACAACATAGTAACTTAACTAGACCTCAATTTAAAAAATGATGTATAATATATGTATAAAATAAATAAGCTACAAGGATATATTGTACAGCACAGGGAATATAGCCAGTATTTTTTTTTTTTTTTTGAGGTACGCGGGCCTCCCACTGTTGTGGCCTCTCCTGTTGTGGAGCACAGGCTCCGGACGCGCAGGCTCAGCGGCCATGGCTCACGGGCCTAGCCGCTCCGCGGCATGTGGGCTCTTCCCAGACCGGGGCACGAACCCGTGTCCCCTGCATCGGCAGGCGGACTCTCAACCACTGCGCCACCAGGGAAGCCCTATAGCCAGTATTTTATAACTATAAATGGAACACAACCTTTAAAAACTGTGAATCACTAAGTTGTACACCTGAAACTTATATAATATTATACATCAACTATACCTCAATTAAAAAAAATTAATGATGCATAGTATTTGAAAGTTGCTAAGAGAATAGATCTTAAAAGTTCCCGTCACAAGAAAAAAAATTCTGTAACTATGTATGATAACGGATGTTACTGTGGTGGTCATTTTGCAATATATACAAATATTAAATTATTATGTTGTATACCTGAAACCAATGTAATGTTGTATGTCAGTTATACTTCAAAATATTAAGGGAAAAAAAGACTATAACTTCGGAGCTTCCCTGGTGGCACAGTGGTTGCGAGTCTGCCTACCAATGCAGGGGACACGGCTTCGAGCCCTGGTCTGGGAGGATCCCACATGCCGCGGAGCAACTGGGCCCGTGAGCCACAGCTACTGAGCCTGCGCGTCTGGAGCCTGTGCTCCACAACAAGAGAGGCCCGCATACCGCAATGAAGAGTGGCCCCCACTCGCTGCAACTAGAGAAAGCCCTCGCACAGAAATGAAGGCCCAACACAGCCAAAAATTAATTAATTAATTTAAAAAAAAAAAGACTATCTATAACTTCAAAAGAAATGATGTGTAGACACATACAAGGAGATTAAATTATGGTGGTAAAGAGAAATATGTCAACACAGCTCATGGAAGAAACCCTATCTTCTCCCCCCAGGTTCAAACACCAGTGTTATAAAACCTGTCCTGAGAAGACCTACAGGGAAGAATCTGAATGCAAAGCATGTGATACCAACTGTGGCAACTGCGACCAGAATGAATGCTACTGGTGTGAAGAGGGCTTCTTCCTCTTGGGTAAGCTCAAAAATGGCATTGTACAAAGGGACAGCAAAGCTCCGGGGCTCCACCCAGAAATGGGAGAGCTCCTCTGATCACTTTTAGAGTCTTCCTGTGCCTCTTGTCCAAGGAGGAATTTTAATTTGGTTTGAAAATAAAATAGCCAGGACTACTTCTTTCTGCTTTTATTATTGAAGCATAGCTCCTATTTCAGTAATTAATCTCAAGTGTCTGTAAGCTGACGGAAAGAAGCGTGAATGGAGGGGAGGGAGAGGTGCTGAAGAGAAGTGCTTTGGAATTGAAGTCACCTGGAATATTCAGAGCATAACTCTTTCCTTGAGACTTCACCCATGTTATATATTCCTTGCACTGTATAAGTTAAATAAGATCTTTTGTCTTAGATTTTGGTCAATTCATTGACTTTGATGTAAATGAATAGTTAGGAAAGATAAATACTGTGAGCCTTCCAACTGAAAAGAATAGTCCAGGTTCTTGAATGTTTGTGGGACAGAGAGTGGGGCAGAGAGCCCACAGTGACCTTCAGAGATTCTATATGTAGAGATCATTTTATCTGCAGTTTTTCAAGGCCTTGAGGACATGAAAGCTTTTATTCTATGCTCCTAACCCTTTGAGCTGATAGCCAACTTAAATTTTCAGTTGAAAGAGGACTTAAAGCGTTGGATTTATTAAGACACGATTCTTGGTTGAAATAAGCAAATGCCATCATGGTTTCTTTAAAAACTAAAACATGTTCCTCAGCCTCCCTTCGGTCTGTTTAAAACTTGGCCCTGCGTAGAGCACCAGGCACAGCCAGCCAGGGTTGCGCTTCACGCCTCCATTCTGTGTTCTCACGTAGGCGGCAGCTGCGTGACGAACTGTGGTCCTGGCTTCTACGGTGACCCAGAGATGGGAGAATGTGAGCCCTGCCACCGAGCCTGCGAAACCTGCACTGGTGTTGGCCACAACCAGTGTAGCAGCTGCAGAGAAGGGTTGCAGCTGCTGCATGGGACGTGCGTGCATCTGGCCCAGACCCACGTGGAAGGCAGATTCTGGAATGGTATGGACCTCCCAAGAGAGATCACAGGTGTCTAGCTGCCTCCTCTGCCTCCTCCCAACCCCCAAACCCTTGCTTTCGGGATACCCAAGAGATGAAGGTTGCCAGTAAAAGAAAAGCCTGGAGTCCCAGAGCCTCTGTGATGCTCATTGAGGGAGAGGATAAGAGGCTATGGCTGGCATTTGGCGAGGAGGGAAAACCCAAAGGGCCACTGATGACTGATCTGACCACTTGAGTTTCCACCTGGGTGGAGTAGACCGCGGAGCATGTAAAGAGCATCAGAGAGAGAAATGACTACCATTTTCTCAAAGATTTCAGAATAGCTTCTATCACATTCACTTATCTCGTTATTAAAAAAGAGATAAAAGAAAACTACCAGTGGGATAGCTTGTCCAGTTAGACAAGGAAGAATCATTCTAAATTATGGGAACTTCAGCTGAAATGACTGATCTTTCCAGCTGGATTATTAGAACTCGGCATCATTCAAGCTTACCTTTTAAAAGTTGCCCCTCTAGTTGCAGATGGGGAAAGTGGGGGGGCTTGAGAAGGGGCGGGAGGGAGGAAAAGTGTGGAAGCTTGGAATCTAACAGTAAATGCCTGTGTGTATTCATTCCCACCTGAGTGTTCAGAATTGGCCTCCAGACCCTGAAGCCTTGGTCACAGGCTTCCTGGCAAGGTATTACAATCTTGCAGTGACCTCTCCATGTCTGAGGTGGTTAAAAAACAAAATCCTCCCCCTGATGGAAAAATCTGACTCACATTCTATGCAGAGACGCTCATGAAAACAAGAGATGCTCTCCGTTTTGATTTCGAGGAGAGGATTTGTTTAAAAAGGTCATTCCAGTGCAGAAGCAACAGCAGCTGAAAGCAGGTCTGCTTGGGATGATTCTTCTAAGAGCTGGAGGGAAGGATAGATCTGGGGCAAGAGAAAAGCCTCTTGCTGGGTTTCAGAGGAAGGATGTCCACAGCTGCTGTCTACTTCGACAGTGTCGCATATGTGACTTAAAGGAAGAGCAGCTCGGAGGCCATCACAAACCCAGCAGCCAAAGGCAACGGAGAACACTGGCCGATTTCAGAGACACAGCTAGGAAGAAAATCATTCACTCTAGACTGGGATATCTTCCGTGAATTAAAGCTGAACCAAAATGCTGAAAACGAGTTTGTCTGGCATTCAGGCATTTAAGAGGCGGTGCAAGCCAAGAGGAAAATAGTCTGGTGGTGTGTTTCTAGCTCAGAACATCTGTATTTTATCTGGCGTCCAGATGATGAAAAAGTTCAAGGAGCCAAGAGTCAGAGCAGATTGATTCCCCAAACGATTACACGTCCCTTTCAACTGGACTACGCACTTCGCAAGCAGAAATCAGGTCTCGATTGCTCCCCCCTTTGTCGAAGCATCACACCTACCCCTCTGCATTTTCTACTATCAAAACATAATGTTTTTGAAGAGAGGAAGGAATTAGTCCATTTGGGGATTTAGTACTAAGGGATTCAGGAAGCAGATGAGAATGTTTCTCACGGCTGGACAAAAGCAATAAAGTCAATGACATGGCTGCACTTTCCCACATCTGTGATCTGGGAAATAAGACATGCAGACTATGAACAATGAGAAAAACTTAACTGAGCAAGGTAAGACCAGAGCTCAGCTTCCCCAGCATAGTTTAGGTACCACTGAAATGGACAGTAAACGAGAAATGTACTCCACAAGGCCCTGAGAGTATTTGAGCCAACGCCTACATTTTTCTCCTGACTTCGTTTCCTTAAAAAACAGTGTTGAGGTTGTAACAGGAGAGCAGAGGGTTCCAGAGAACAAGCACTAATTAACCGCACCTCTAAGATGATGGAAAGCAGATTGCAGTCATCCTGGGTCAACTCAGAGGGAGCCCAGACAAATCAGAGTGTTTATGAGAGAATGGAGCTACCTAGGTGGTACCAGCGAAGTGTTGTGTTGTTTTTGTTGTTTTAAACACAGATTCAGATCCAGGTAGGACAGAGCAGATGGGACAAACTTTAGCCCATTTCTTCACCCACGCTACTACCTGTGGAAACAATAAGCTCATGCTTGCATCGGAAGACTATGACCACCCCCACTGTCTATGTCAGCATGTGTTGGGGAAATGCCCTTGAAATAAAAATCCAACTAGAGTCCACTGAACTCCTCTTTTAAGAAGGTGGCTACTCACGATGAGAGTGGTGAGGATGACAGGTCATCACCCTTTGTCAATTACCAGCTGAGCCTGGGAATGCCTCCTATCCTGGTCCAAGGATGGAGATTTTCCTACGCCTCAGACCATAGCTGACAAATCCTCCATCCAAGACTAAATAATCTCCAGAGATTCTTCCTGCCACCTAAAAGTCACTGCACAAAAGTATAGATCATCCCCAGATTCCCTGTCCCAGTCACTAACTAATATATTGTGAAGATTACTTAGTCCAATGTCCCTGGGTGGCAATAATAGAACCAATGTTAAACAGGCTGCTACCAATGGCATCAGCAGTGACTCAGGCATCACTCAGAGCCACCGTTGGTGAAAATGTTCAGGGGTGGCAAGTCACAGGCTTTGAAAGAAGACGATGGCTTCAGCTGGTTTCCTGAAACCATTGTTGGGAATGGAAACAGTGTACCCTACTACTGTTCAATCATTTGGGTTTTCTTAAGTGGTTTTCTCCCTGGTAGTGCTGGAAAATCTTCGGAATAATTCCTGCACATTTCCCCTACCCACCTATTTCCCTCATTAAAACCATGTTTGTAGCGGGCTCTCATTACATATTCTGATGGGTAGTCTAATCTACAAAGCACAGACATGGTAAATTAACTTTTTATCTGTGACCACATCCTAACAATTTATCACTAGCCTGTCTTTTGATCTTAATTCCTATGCTCTGAGAAAGACTGAAATCCCAGAGTCAGTTACAGACACTGGAAGCCACTCATGTGCGAAAAAAAAATCTCAGTAGTGGGGAGATACGTTGCTCCATAGTAACTGAACTTTAGAGAAGTTTAAAGAAACCATGAGAATCTGGTTTTTTAGAAGGACTTTGTAGATGTGTACAGTGCCTCACTTAACTTACAAATGAGAACATGATTTTTACTTAATTAACCAATCACAACTCAGAGTGCAGAAAATACATGTTTCTGGTTAGCTAAGTAAACTTTTGGCCTAGTGGTATGAAGGAGCTACATGTATCTCCTTACACTGAGTATTAATTATCCAGGAATTTTATGAGTGGACCATTAAACCATTGCAACTTAAAATCAGCTATGGTGGGAATATTTACACCACAGAAATTGACAAACAGGATGACTCAAGTTTTTGTTGTTGTTTCGTGTTCCAAAGAGCCATTTTACCAGTACATCACTGCTTTGACCTCTACCAAACTATTTTAAATCAAAGTGAATTACTAAAACATCTCTCTAGTGAACGTAGGCTTTAGAATTCGGCATACCTGAATTCAAATCCTGGCTCTGTTCTTTACTACCTCCATAACCTTGAGCAAGATATGCATCCTCTCCGAGCCTCAGTTTCCTCACCTGTAAAATGAGAACATGAAACTGCCTCATACAAGGTCCTTTTGAGAATTGAATGAAAGAATACCTATAAAGCCCCCAGCACATATGATGCAATAAAAGTTAATCTATTCTCTAACCCTTTAACCTAATCCAGTTTTAACCCATAAAACACTAGTTCACTTTCAAAACTGCATCCTTGAGCTCATGAAAGAAAGCAATTTGGGGGCCTAAAGAGTAATACAGGTCTGGGAAAAATAGTCCCAGAAAGAAGGGCAAATAATGGTCAGTTGGGATGCCCAATAGCCAAGCTGAGTCCTGACTTAACCAAGAATGTGTACAAAGATGATAACAGCAGTTTTACTTAAAATAACAAAAAAAAGGAGAGAGCAATCTAAAAATGTAACAAGAGAAAAAAATTAAGTAAATTATGGTTCATGCAAATACACAAACCATTAAAAATAATGTTTACAAAGAATTTTCATGGCAAGAGAAAATGCCTATAAGATGTATAATATTAAATGAAAATGTAGGGTTGGTATTATATATGCAGAAGATGTAAATGATTACATATATATGCACATATGTAATTATACTCACACATTCACTATAAAGATGGGAAATCTATATGCCAAAGTATACACAGTAGACATTCCTGGGTGGTAAGATTATGGGCAAACTTTATGTTCTTCTTTAGCTTGTTTGCATTAAAAAAATAAAACACTTTATTTTTTTTAATAAAAAAAGAACCTGTGCCCACTGCAAGCCCGTCTTTGGTGAAGAGCCCGCTGCAGGAGCGACGAACGTGGAAGTTTCAAATCAAAAGAGGTAACAGGGAAATAGGGAGGAGAAGATAATCAAGTATCAGGAGAGTCTCTGTGATGTAGAAACCAACCCAAGAAGCCGGGCGGTGAGGAACAAGCAGGGATGCAGAAGTCATGAGAGAAACAGAGAGAGGAGGAAAACACAACACAAAATATAAGTGGGCGCCCAAAGGGAAAGACTGGGAGGAATTTCATCAGTGGAGACTTCTAGAACATACAAGGACATTCCTGAGGTGCTAAGTGGTTATGCTTGAGAGAGGCTATCAAGAAAAGCCTCTGTCCTTGCAAATCTTTAAGAAAAGCACCATTTGCCTTCCCAGTCACTGCAGCCTTGTTTGAAATAGCAAAGATTGGAAAAAACTAAATGGCTACCAATAAGAGTAGAAAAATGAAGCATGACACATCCACACAATGGAATACTATGGAGCCATCAAAAAGAATGAGGAGGTTCTTTAGGTACTGATAAAGAATGGTTTCCAGAATACTGAGTTACAAAAAAAAAAAAAGGCAACATGATAAACATTGTGAACACATAAAGTTTGTATAAAAAGGTTGGAGGGGGATGGGGAGAGAGGAGAGAGACTTCACGGTATGTGCCTTTTCTGCATTTTGAACCATGTGAGTATTGTTTATTTGATTTTAAAAATTTTAAATAAGAAGAACCCCTGTTTTATAGGATTGAGTTATAGTCATTTTTGAAGGATGAACACTACATTTTCTTGGTCAAGGTGATCTTTTTTTTTGAGGTGGGGGAGGTCTTGTTCAGTCTAGAATTTCTGGAGTAACAAAAAGAGAAACTATGATCAAGGTCAAATTTTACTTGTTGACATTAAGTCTCTAATCTTTGACGATCAAAGAGCTCTGGCTGGAGAGGACTTTATCCATTTGCCGAAGCCTGATTGCTAACTGCGTGTGCAGAGTACCCTCTAGTGGAAGAATGAGGA
Organism: Hyperoodon ampullatus; assembly: GCF_949752795.1. Lineage (NCBI taxonomy): Eukaryota > Metazoa > Chordata > Mammalia > Artiodactyla > Ziphiidae > Hyperoodon > Hyperoodon ampullatus. The sequence continues at coordinate 83,592,779 of NC_136919.1, forward strand.
CATTACAGAATTTTATACCAAGTATATTGGAGTAAAATATCAAACTGCCAGAATGTGAGATATGTATGTGTAATTACAAATGCATGTATATGTGTAAATATGTACATTATATATTCTTAAATGTGATAAAATTAATGAAAACTTTTATCTTTTTAAATATAACATTTTAGCATAAAAATGATAAAAGTCAAAACAAAATCAACCCATGGCCTTGATATATAATAACGATTTTCAAGGCGCTCAATAGCTAATGAATATTATTTTGTTATTATTCTTTGAATAACTGCTCTCAGAAAGTAAGCATCTTTTTTCCCCCAGTTTAAATGAGATATAATTGACATACAATATTGTGTAAGTTTACTGTGTATAACATGATGATTTGATATATGTGTATACTGAAAAGTGACTACCACAGTAAGGTCAGTGAACACATTCATCATCATCGCTTTCGTGAAAATCTTGGGACTAGCATTGCTCTGCACTGGCTAACTGAATTTTTTATTTATTTATTTATTTATTTTTAAAATTTTTTATTTTTGTGGTACGCGGGCCTCTCACTGTTGTCGCCTCTCCCGTTGCGGAGCACAGGCTCCGGACACGCAGGCTCAGTGGCCACAGCTCACTGGTCCAGCCGCTCTGTGGCATGTGGGATCTTCCCGGACCGGGGCGCGAACCCACGTCCCCTGCATCGGCAGGTGGACTCTCAACCACGGCGCCACCAGGGAAGCCCCCTGAACTCTTAACAAATCCCCCAGGGAGAGTACATCAGTCAGTGTCTACTGGAAAACCAGTACAAAATTTTCTCTCCAAACTAGGAAACAACTGCCACGTAGCATGGCAGGACGGACAGTCATTTATATCCATGTATCTATAGTCATCTATCTTTCTACCTACCTACCTACCTAGTTTTCTCTGTAGCAAGGCTCAGCAGTTTATTAACCATGAGTGCCATCAGAGAAACCAAGCAATGCCTCCTGGTGCCGCTCTAAGTATGGAACGAAAAGAGAACGGGAAATAAAACAGAAGCCTGAGAATTGGGGTGCAATGGTAACAAATGAGGAAATCGGGAGAGAGGAGAAAGGAAGGAGGAGGATCCACCATTTACTGAGCCACTCTGTGCATGCTTTACACATTAACTCACTCTGGCTTCACAAGAGTCCTGTAAGGGAAGAATCACTTGCTCTCATTTTAGAGACGTGGAAATTAGGACTCTGAGAGTTTAATTACTGTATCCATGGTTACCCTACTGGAAGCGGCACAGCTGGGATCTGAAGGCAGGTGTGACTAGAGACTGACTCTTGGGAGGAGAAGGAAGGAAATGAAAGGCAAGAGAATAGGAAGGAAGGAAGGAAGTAGGGGAGGGAGGGAACGGAGGAAGGAGGGGGGAGGGAGGGAGGAAGGAAGGAAGTAGGGGAGGAAGGGAAGGGAGGAAGGAAGGAAGGAGGGAGGAGGAGGGAGAAAGGGAGGAAGGAAGGAAGGAAGTAGGGGAGGGAGGAAGGAAGTAGGGGAGGGAGGGAACGGAGGAAGGAGGGGGGAGGGAGGGAGGAAGGAAGGAAGTAGGGGAGGAAGGGAAGGGAGGAAGGAAGGAAGGAGGGAGGAGGAGGGAGAAAGGGAGGAAGGAAGGAAGGAAGTAGGGGAGGGAGGAAGGAAGTAGGGGAGGGAGGGAAGAGTGGAAGGTGGGAGGGAGGGTGGGAGGGAGGGAGGAAGGAAGGGAGGGAGGGAGAAAGGAGGGAGGGAAAAAGGAGGGAGGAAGGAAGGGAGGGAGAAAGGAAGAAAGGAAGTAGGGGAGGGAGGGAAGGGAGGAAGGAAGGGAGTTAGGAGGGAGGGAGGGAAGGGGAATGGTAAGATGCCAACAATAACAACTAACTGAACTTCAGGGTCATTTATATGACACATTCTGAGCTAGAACTTCTTTTTCTAATTTTCCCCCATGTGAGTCATGCTGATTCCTAGGCAATTACTGAAATTTAGTCAAGATCTCTATGTATATTGACTGAGTGATGTTATTGAGGCTGTTATGTATGTCTGCACAACTGCCCAGTGGAGTTGCTGCCTTCCTGGAAAAGCCTGCCCAGCAAATGGTCGTGCGGGAAGAGAGGGGAAACAGCTCGCATGTTTCCCAGCTTAATGGCATATTAACCTGGAATGGCCTGCCCACCACCTGACCAGCCGGAAAGCTCTCGGGTGCCTCTGCTATATTGATGTTTAACAATGACTGGGGACAAATTTAAGAGGAGATCAGTTTAGGCTGCATCCCACAGTGGCTACTCTGAAGAACACAGAGACCCAAACATTGACCAACTGTGAAATCTGGTTCCAAAGAACAACAACAAAAAAGGCACAGTGAATTCTCAGTTATCATCTTGGAGTGAACAGAAGTGGTCATCTAAGAATCCTGGGGAAATAAGTGATTACTTTTGACGCAAAAACTCATGCATGCATACACACAGCCACACACTCCTTTACCCCACACATTTTTTAAATATGAAAGAAGTAAAATTTGTTAGTTCAAATATCCCCTTAGTATTTAAGGCTATCCTGTCTTAATAGAATAGTCTGCAAAGGAAGACTTGATAATCAATTGTCAATGACAGAGTAAGAAAAAAATAAAATAAATGAAGTCCACATGGTAGGCAGTGGGTGGTGCAAAGATTTAGATTTAGCCTGAAGGGATTCTATTTGGGGTGAAAAGGGAAATGAGATTACCTATGAGATCTTTTCCAACACTGCAGTGCTCTGAGCCTGTTCAAAAGAGACCGACTTCTTGTTTCTTTCCCTACACAGACCTCTTGGGAAGATACCAGCCTTGTCATTCTTCTTGCAAAACCTGCCATGGATCTGCAACCCTGTGCACTTCATGTCCAAAAGGTGAGTGTGGTGTGCGACAGAAGGAAGCAGTGGCAAAGCCAATTTGCTGTAACTCATGTACATCAGCATCTCTGTGTAAGGGGTTTGCAGGACTTGACCTAGTCCCATCACATGTTGCTATCACAGTAGCTACTCTGGAGAAACACAGGGACCTAAACACTGACGTATAATAAAAACTGGCTTTCAAGGGACCAGAACAAAAAAGAAAAGAAATGTTTCTTTTCCAAAAGCATGATGAAGTTAATGATTGATTTGGCCACAGAGTTTGTTAGGGTCTCTGGGTGTCTGACATTCCTAGAGGTTCCATTGTTCTTTTAAAGTGCATTAGTTGAAACAAGAGAATTAAGGTGGAGAATCTAGGTGGGGATAGAGAGTCTACCTGCTATTTTTCTTCATTTTTGGTACTGAATTTAGGGGAGAAAAAAAAAGCACAACATAACAGCTCAACAAATTAATTTGCTTCATCAAATATAAAAACACATCAGAAATAAGTTCCCTGAATTAGGGGGACAGTTTATTAACATGGTACGTTAGGAATTAAGAATTTAAGAATCACTATTAAAGTGATCATTATGTTGAAATGTGCAATGTTAATAGTGAGATGAGATGCAAAAACAACAGAACTTAAAATGACAGGTGTGCCATGATCCTACTCCTACAGTATATAGAAGTCAACACACAAAAATTGATGGAGTTTTCTTGAAATTTTGGAGTTCAGAGTGATTTTTAAATTGCTTTCTTTAAAAATAATGTTATCTTATTTTTTTTCCATTAAAACTAAATAGACGGACTGTCCGTTAAAGGTGGAGTTGGGTGGAAGGGTTGCTACTATGTTAGTGTCCTAACAGGATAGGCTTTGGGAAACAGAATAGACTCCATCAAGCTGTACGTGTATAACTGCCTCACACCAGGAAGGTCTTAATAGACAAAGCTCTTAAGACAAAGGTCTCAATAGATGGACCACCTGGGCAATGGGAAACCCCATGGTGACCCGTAGCAATATCAATAGGAAAGGCAAAGAAACAAGCCTGTTGTCAATTTCCTTTCTAGAGCTTTAACTCATCTTGGAAGACTTAGCATCACTAACAGATACTTTGGTAATCCTGATATAAGTGTTCCCGATACTCAGGTCTTTGGAGCAGTTAAAAAAGCTGTCAGGAACGTCAGTTCTCTGCGTGGATGCGTGTGCTGTTAGATTAGACACACGATGACCGTCTGACCTGCCTTCTTCCCTGGGTTTCTAGGCACATATCTGTTGGCTCAGACCTGCGTCCCATCCTGTCCCCAAGGCATGTGGCCCTCAGGGAGGAGCGGCAGCTGTGAGAACTGTACGGAGGACTGTGCCTCTTGCTCTGGAGCCAATCTTTGCAAAAAGTGCCAAACGCAGCCAGACCACCCCCTCTTCCTCCATCAAGGCAGGTGCTTCACCAGATGCCCTGAGTAAGTTTTCCTCTTCCTTTCACTTGCTACTTGTGTTCGTTCTCCTGTAGTACTTTGGGGGCAATTCCTTCCCATTCACCAAAGACCTCTTCTTTTCCTTGGTTAGAGCACCTACATCCGCCTCCCTTCCCGACTGTCTGACATCACTGTCCGCCACAGCAGCCAAAGCTTACATAAGGCCAGATGCACACTTCTCCCTTGTGACCATGAGACGTATATATTTTTACCTTTATGAAAATATGTTTATGTTTTACCTTGTATTTATGATCAAACAGTTGTCAGGGTTGTTTTTTTTTCCATCACAAAAGTGAGGCTGTGATAGGCTATGGAACACACGGACCTCTTCTACATGTCGAAAGTGAGGTATGAATCACAGATAATAAATAAAGAATAATACCTGCCTAGTTATTTATTGGTTCATCATGGCTTCCTTGGTCCCCTGGTTTACAATTCCTTTACTCTTCCTATCAATGGTCCTGCCTCCAGGATTTACTTAAATGGGAAGTGGGAATAGCAAATGGAAAAGTTCATTAGGAAAATTTCAGTGACAAGCAACAGAAATGTCAAAGAGCATGACAGAAAATAGGGGATGTATTAATGCATACAATAAAAAGTTTGGAAATCTAGTATTGGTTATTTCAGTGGCCAACGCTTCATTAGAAACCCACAATCTTTCCATTTTGCTCTTGTACCTTCCTCAGCTTGTCCTCCCCCGAGCCCACGTTGTCTGACCATCCCCAACTGCACCACCCCATACTGCAACAACCTGAGACAGAAAAGAGTGCCTTTCTCCTTGTTTATCTTTTTTTAAGAGTAAAGAAAACTTCCTCAGACTTCCCTTCACATCTCATCAGCCAGAATGCATCACTAACATCTTCCTAAACCGATTGCTGGCAAGGAGAATGGAAATGTAAGGAATGATGTAGGTTGAACAAGATTTGCCCGTGAACACCCACAAAAATCACAACACCGACAGCCAGGAAGAGTGGAGAGAGGGAGGCAAGAAATGAGTTTGGGGAAGCAGCCTACAACATCTGAAGGAACTAGAAATTTTATTTGCCTGTTGCTTAAAAGAACTTCATGATAAAAACAACACCTATTTTCTAGTGACCTGTTGGTATCTGTTACTGAGATTGATCCTGTTGGGTACAAATATAAGTCATGGTACTGACACTCAAAAAGCATCCAATCTGGGCTTCCCTGGTGGCACAGTGGTTGAGAAGCTGCCTGCCAATGTAGGAGACACGGGTTTGAGCCCTGGTCTGGGAAGATCCCACCTGCCGTGGAGCAACTGGGTCCGTGAGCCACAACTACTGAGCCTGCGCGTCTGGAGCCTGTGCTCCACAACAAGAGAGGCCGCGACAGTGAGAGGCCCGCGCACCGTGATGAAGAGTGGCCCCCACTTGCCACAACTAGAGAAAGCCCTCGCACAGAAACGAAGACCCAACACGGCCATAAATAAATAAATAAATACTTTTTTTTTAAAAAGCATCCAATCTAGTGTAGAAGCCAAATGTATCCAATTCAATTCTACAGATACATGTTTAGTACCTACTGGATGTAAGAATTGATATTGGAAGCTAAGATCAAGTGAAGGAAGTCTGAGCTTACAACAGGCTTACAATCCAGTAGGGAAGGTTACATCAATCAATGTCATACTTCTCAGGTCCTTAATACACAAAGGGCTAAAAGATTCCAAGGAAGAAGAAACCATTTAAAAACAGCTACTTACTGAGAGCTTGCAATATCTAGGCACTGCACTAAGGGTTTCAAATGCACCATCCTATTAATCCTAACAAGAGTCTTCTTATCCAGATACAGTTGGCCCTTGAACAACACAGGTTTGAACTGTGAGGTTCCACTTACACGCAGATGTTTCTTTTCCAGTAAATACAGTACTATACAATCCATGGTTGATTGAATCCACAGATGCAGAACCATGGATACAAAGGGCCAACTATGGGAATTGAGCATCCATGGATTTTGGTATTCATGTCTGGTCCTGGAACCAATCTCCTGCAGATACTGAGGACACTATATCATTATTTCCCCCCATTTTATGGGTGAGGAAAGGGGTAGCATGCCCAACATCACACTGCTAACACATGGCATGGTCAGGATTTCAACCCAAATCTCTCTAGCACTGAAGTTCATGTACTTAACCATTGCACTATGCCACATTTTCATCCAACTGGGGTTTCTTTTTTCTTTCTTTATAGCAGCTTTATTGAGATATAATTCACATAGCACACCATTCACCCTCATAAAGTGTACAATGCAATGGTTTTTAGTATAGTCAAAGGGTTGTGCAACCATCACCACAATTGATTTTAAAATACTTCCATCACCCACCAAAGAAAACTCTGTACCCTTTTAGCAGTTACTCTCAATTTCCCACAGCCCTAAGCAACCACTAATTTACTTTCTGTCTCTATAGATTTGCCTATTCTTGAACATTTTATATAAATAATACAGAATGGGACCTTTTGTGACTGACTTCTTTTATTCAGCATAATATTTTCAAGGTTCCTCCCCAGTTGGGTATTTGAGAAGAGGCTTAATGGTGAAAGGGTCAGGGTAAGAGAACCCAGCACAGCAGGGAGAAAGGAGTATGAGGGAAGACTGAGTCAGGAAACACCCAGCTCTCCTTCCCCAGCCACCATGCTTCAGCCTCAGCAAAGTTAGCAAAGATATTCTACAACAAAGGTGAAGGTCAGAAATCTACTTACCAAAGTCAATCATTGCTTCCTTATTAACCCTTGTCATGGTGGGACTGAACTGGTTGTCATTATCATCACCTTACTTATCTAATCATTACCACCATTTTCCTACTATCTCTTGGATTCTTCAAATGTTCCAGGAATTGAAAATGCATTAAAGTGAGGCAGAAAGAGATGCATTTTGCTTTCATCCAATTAGTTGACCATTCTACACTTTTCTTCTCCAAATCTGGGTTGAGCCACTCAGATTTGGAGGAATAAAAAGAAGCAATGGGACCCTATGCAGATACATGGCAGCCAAGATATTTTCTTTTCTTCTTTTCTTTTCTTTTTAAGCAGTAGGGAAGCTACTAACATGCCCTGAAAATCCTGCAGACTATGGAATCACAAGAATGTGCTTTCCTGTCTTGAATAGGGTGGTCTTATTACTGTGGAGTCCTCGTCTTTATGTTTACAAAACAACAGGGGAGATAAAGTCTGAGGAACATATAATACCCAGCTTGGCTTGGCAGCTTTGTTTCTCTTTCTGCAAAATTGCCCTTTGGGGTGCAATCCATCCTAAAATAGCAATGAGATTTATAACAGAAACACAACCTGTAAAGAAATGATATCCAGGTATTCAGAATTATTTATAAATCGGCATTAGTGGCCACTGCTTTTTCAAATATGGTATATGTTCATCAAATTAAAAAGTTCGAGCGGTAACATACATCCTTACAGTAATTGTTTAAAAGGTAATGCAAAACTTAAAGTGTGCTCCAATTCACCACATATGAACAGATTCGAAGCTCTGGTAGAAGAAAAAATGGTCTTCCTTTAAGCATTGGCTGTCACTGTCTTACCTGTTTGTAAAATATAGATAAAGTTCCAGAACCATACAGCTTTTGCATTACATATATTTATCTGGACCGAAAGACTTCAATGTAAAGTACTTTGAATTTAACAATTTAATACATGTGGCCATTTCTTCTCAAAAAAAATGTGTCTTCTTAAATAAAAATAACAGTGAAATAAAGCATTAACTAAAAAGTCTTGTAAGTGCAGGGAGAAGACAGGAAGACTAATTACTGGCCAGATCTATGTGGAGAAGGCTGCTTTCAGCAAAGTGGCTCTCTGAAAAACACCTTCTCATGTTGCCTTCTGGCTGCCTCCCATCTGACAAGTTTCTGAGATTCCTGTATTTTTGAATTAGTAGTCATCTTCAACCGCTTTGTTTTCTTTTTTTGCTTGAATCTATTCCTTTCATTTCAGCATCTCCTCTGACATCCACTGACTCGTTTATGAGAAGAATCTGAGAAAGCTTTCTTCATGCTGCATTTCTTCAAATTCTGTACTAGAATTGCTCACCTTAAGCACCCAGCAACTATTCTGCAGAGACTTTGACCAGGCCTAGCACTGAAATTTCCCCAGAAGCCAGGTGATATCACATAGCCCAAAGCCCCCAGCCACTAAACACAGGTTGGTCTTTCCTGCATGGCCAATCCCCACCCTAAAACTACAGACTATGACTGGTCCTACCCTGCGTTATTTTGTTAGCATAAATTTTAAGGTGGTCAGAGGAGCATATAACATTCCTACCACTTGGTAAATTTCAAGAATTTAGAAGTTAGCTAGGGAGAAAGGCTAGACCTCTCTTTGGAGGAGGCCAAATCCCTTGCTACACACAAAGAAATAAGGAATCTACCAAATTCTCATTCAGGTAGATGTGATATGTTTAAGAATGCACTAAATTTCCTTAATTTCAAATTTCTCAAATTCAGTCAAACTCTTGATGAGCATATAATACATTTATATCCACTGTCTTGTTAAATGCAATTTTAAGAGATTGACTTGTTGGACAAAGTAGTAGTACTGTCTTTGTTCTTCAAGTGTTCTCCATCATGGTCCAAAAACAAACTAAGGATACTAATGAGTAAGGAAGCCTGGCCTTACTTTTCATCTGGATACTATTTAGTTATCCCTCTTCTATCTAGACTTCTTTCTTCTCCAATTTTTCTACTTAAAACTACATTCGAAATGTGACTTTTGTTCACCCCTGTCCTAATTCTTCCTGACACATTCAGTACATATTTGTTTACTGAATTAATATAAGAAATTAGTGACTGAATGATTAAATGGATGTGAATGAGTTAGCTAATTAATTAATTAAAACATCAACTAAAGATGCTATATAAGAAGGTTCTTTTATTGGCTTGAGGATTCAAAGAGGATTGTAGTAAGTTGAGTTGCTTGCTGCAATTCTTCACCCTTCCTTGTATCTATGCCCTCCACCTGTAATGTTGCAGCACTTCCCATGAGTAGCAGAGTGGACTTCCCTGACCCTTGACTTTGGTCTGCGTAATTTGATTTGCTTTAGCCAATGGCATGTTAGAAGAAGAGAATCAGAGGCTTAGAATGAAATGTGCTTGCCTGTGTTGACCTGATGAACAGACTGTCAGGTATTTCTCCGGCAATGATGGGTTTATTTGGGATCAGCAGAGAACTGCAATTCAAGGTCTGTAAACATGGTGAGCCACATGCAAGTTCCTGCACAGCAAAGGAAGGAGAACAATTTTATAGAGAGGAAAAGAAGTTGGGAGGGCTTAGTAAACAAAGAGTTTGTGGCTTTTCATTGGTTGAGTCCTTGTCAGGAAAGAAAAGGAGACTTTCTTCTTCCTCTTCGACTTTGCTATTGTCACAGGGTGTGAGAACTCCCCTTCTGGTCTCCCAACTCTATTTAATTGAGGCTTCTCATTTTTTTTTTTTTTTTTTTACATTTCCCCCTTTTGATCAAGATCACTGATCAAGAATCAGGTTTTCTAATTTCAGCAGCTTTTTGTCCCTCAACATCAGGAAGGACTTTTCCTGGGTGTAATGTCTCATGTCAGAGGGAAAATGTACAGATTGGAAACTTAGTAAGATCACATTCAAGTAACAAGGAGTGGCAGGAGGGAGAAATCTCCAGCACTTTTTATCTACAGTCCATATGTTATGAAGATCATAGATATTGAAGTTCATTTAAAGATGTCATCATCAAAGGTTTGGCAACAACTTCCAACAGGTCTAGTCCAGATATCTTGGGAAAGTCATCTCATCAGATGTCATCTTCTTCAATTCTGGGAAATCTTTACTTTCAGGTCACCAGATGATGTGCAGGTCAAATCAGGGTTCAGTGCTTTCTTTATGTGTGTCCAGTGAATCCAAGAGTCTGTTCCTTGGAGTGTGGCAGCACAAGAGTTGGTTAGCAGTATGTAATAGGGACCTTTCCAGCAAGGTTAAGAGAGTTCTTCTGGAGGTATCTTTTCCAAGAGATGAAATCTCCAGTTTGCAAGGTATGATGCTTAAGGTCTTCATCTCCCATGGTCATACTGTGAAAAGATTGCTCTAATAAAGCATATTTACTTTTAATAGAAGCAATTAGGCCTTTGCAATATTGGTGTATCTCTCCTTTTATCGGTTGAGGGTCGAAATAACTAGGAACCAAGTTCATTGGGCATCCTGTGACTATCTCAAATGGTGAGAGTATATGAATTCCAAAAAGAGTGGATATGAGATTTAGAAGTACCAATAGCAATGCTTGTGGCCGAGGTATTTGGAGGGCCTCTACAGACTTTTCCTACTGAGTCTTAATAATGCCATTAGTGTGTTTTACTAAACCAGAGGGTTGAGGGTGGTAAGCACAGTGAAAGTGTTGTAAAACTGGCCGAACAGTACAGACTTGTCTAAGTACCTGATCAATAAAATAGGTTCCTCAATCACAATGAAGTTCAAGAGGAGTTCCAGGCAGGGAAAATGCTTTCCAAAGGATTTAGCCACAGAAAAGGCAGTAGCCTGTCTACAAGGGAAAGCTTCAGTCCAGAGTGAAAACATACAGACCATGACTAAAACATATTTACATCCATTAGACAGAGGAAGTTTATGTAATCCATTTGCCAGACCTCAACTGGTCCATCAGGCAGTTTAAAATGTCAGGAAACAGTATGAAGAGGCTTCCCTGGGTTGTGGTTTGGACAAGCGGGAGAAGTGAGGTAAATACCTTTTGTTGCCTTGTTAATGTTTCCCCACCAGTACTGATTCATGAAGGCTATCATTTTGTCATAGACTGAAGGTTTAATGCATGTACAATGGTGGGGAGTGGGAATTTCAGAGTCTCCAGTAGAACTGGCTTGTTATATGGTCCAAACTAGAGCTTTCTCTTTTTGATCAAACCAACAACTACTGAATTTCCAAATTTGTTTTTCCTTTTCTGAGGCCAACTGTTGGGCCTCTCTAGCCATTTTTTCTAAATTATCACTTGGGGAAATGATATTATAAAATATCATTTGGCTGCTATTTGACCCTTTAAGGGCATCATTCCTTGCAAAAGTATCAACAGGATGGTTTCCCCTAGCTTGTAGTTTTGACTTCCGGAGTCAAACTACAAGCCCCAGAATCTTAATAGCTAAAGTGACAGGTAAAAGTACTGTATCCACTGATTCCTGAACATAGGGGCCATTTAAAATGTTATTTCCCCTGGGAGTAAGGAAGCTACCTTGCTTCTACAACATTCCAAAATCATGCGTTATTCCGAAAGCATATCTCCTATCAGTATAAATATTGGCAGTTTTGTCCTTAGCTAAAGTACAAGCCTGTGTAAGAGCATATAATTCAGCCTGCTGGGGTGAAGTAGCCATAGGTAAAGATGCTGCTTCAACAACATCAAAAAGAGTTGTAATAACATACCCAGCACAATATTTACTATTGTCACCTTGTTAAATAAGACCATCAGTGAACAAGATGTCAGTGTTATCCAATGGAATTTCCTATAGATCATTATAAGGAATCAGGAGGTGGTCCGTCAGCATTAACCGTTGGTGGGGTATTTCATCAGCGATGGAAGGAAGAAAAGTAGCCGGGTTAAGGTTATGATAACATAAAAGAGTTATGTGAGGAGCAGTTAACAAAAAGACTTCATAGGAAGTGTCTGGCTGAGAAATGTTGAATGTGATGAGAATTCAGGAGAGCTTCTACTTCATGAGGAGCAAAAATGGTTAAAGGGGATTCCACAACAATTTTCTCAGTGGCTTTAACAAGAAGGGTAGCGGCTTTAATGGCTCTAAGGCAAGAGGGGAATCCCTATGCCACAGGGTCCAGTTGCTGGCTGTAATACTCTATGGATCACAGGTGGTCCCCGTGTTTTAAATGATTACTCCAAGGGCATTCCCTTCCTTTTCATATACAAAAATTGTATAGGTCATTAAACCTTTTGATCCTCTTAAAAATATTTTTATCTGTTAAATTTTAAGCTGTTTTTAAATTAAAAACACACTAAATTGAATAAAAAGCATTTTCTATTCTAACATAAGTCTCTAACAAAAAAGGAAAAATGAATGAAAATTAGGAAATAAAACAAAATCAGAAGATAACTAAACTATATACAAACTAAAAGTTGTGTTCAAACACACCAAATTCACAAGAATAATACCTATGCCTTTCCTTTTATTTTTCCAAACTTGATTTTTACCACACTTCCCCAGGAATTCTGATGGATTCATTGTGGTCAACAATAGCCACAGTCCTTCCATTTTCAGTCCTAATTCTCAGCTGCCAGGTGTGAATCACTGCCCTAGTTGGAAAGCTTCTCCAGTGGCTCCCTCTTCTCCCCACAGGGGCTTCTATGCAGAAGATGGCACTTGTGAACGCTGTAGCCCTTCCTGCAGAACATGTGAAGGGAATGCCACCAACTGCCACTCGTGTGACAGAGGCCTCGTCCTGGACCATGGGGTGTGCCGGGAAACCTGCCCCGAGAGGCACGTGGCCGTAGAGGGCGTGTGCAAACACTGTCCAGAGATGTGTCAGGACTGCATCCATGAGAAAACATGCAAAGGTACCTGGGAGCCTCACAGGGGAAAGTGTGGGGACCCACTATCTGAGGGTGGGGTGTCCAAGTAGAACTGGAGGAGCCAGTCTCCCTGCCTTTACTGAAATTGACCTCCATGGGTGTCGTTGAGGAAACTAAGGGTGACATAAAGCCTTTCCATGATGGAGTCTGCAAATTAAGATAGACAAGAGCCCCTTTTTTGCACGATTTCTCCCACACATGCACTGGGCAGTTAGGGTGTGGTAAGCACCATCCCAGTTGCTAGAGATACAGAAAAGAACCCAAAGTCTCTGCCTCTTTGAACACAAAATCTCATAGGAGAGACTGATATTAATAAAACACAGAGGTGGCTGGAGAATTTCAACTGTTATAAAAGATACAAAAGAAAATTTCAGGCCACTGTAAGACTCCGAGAGTAGCACTCTGGCTAGGATTTTTTTTTCCCTGAAATTATCTCCTAAGAAAGGCTAATTTCCTCTCCAGGACAAGACAGACTCATTTAACTGGCTCTGTCTAATCCAAAGGACTCTCTTGGTGTAACCTAAGATTTTTCTGGAATTCCTCCCCAAATAAGAGAATAGGCACAAATAAAATAAATACACAATGCATTCTTCATACTGATTAACCATGTATATTTCATTGGTTTACCCTATCAGTGAATGAAAAATTAACTGATCCACGAATTCCTAAACTGCATTTTGTATTAAATAGAGCCTGAGGTGCTCAATACAATTTAAAAAATCTGTTAATACTTTCTGGCTTTTCGAACAACACGTCCAGCATCTCCATGACTCATCTGCCGTAGCACTACAAGTTTTTGCAATAGAAGGGGCAGATCATTTCAGGATGTGAACCCAGCACCATCTAATTGGGCCACCATATGTGGTCTCCTCGCCCTAGGCAGGGCTTGTGAGACAAGGAGGACAGGCCCTGGGAAGGTGGGAGTGGGGCAAAGGTACACTGGGGTCAAATGAGTCAAAGAGGTGGGCGATGGGCTAGCCCACTGCAGAAGGAATAAATTCCTTTCTGTTGCTCCCCTGGGGGTAACTTGCTGCTTCCCTCTGCCCACAGAGTGCATGCCTGAGTCCTTCCTGTACAAGGATACGTGCCACCAGTCCTGTCCCAGCCACTTCTACGCAGATGCACGCCACTGTGTTCCCTGCCATGAAGACTGTCTGGAGTGCAGTGGCCCCTCAATGGATGACTGTGACCTCTGTGCTGAGGCGTCCTTGTTTCTCTACGATGGGCAGTGTTTGGAGGAGTGTCCAGAAGGAACTTACTTTGAAAAAGAGAGGAAGGTTTGCAAAGGTAAAGACTTCCGGGTACATGGCCGAGCACCACATCCCAGGGAACCTACTTGGGATGATGAGTTTCTTCTAAGTAGGTTCTGGGGTTTGCGCAGTTCCATCCCAGTCCCAGAGCTGTGGTGTCAGCTCTTTCCCTCCTCCTTAAGGAAGCATATTTTGAATCTGCTCTAGTGTATGATTTATTTTAAATGAATCATTCCTTAGCTTTGATGATGTAACTTATTAACAATGAATCACGTTGACCCTCCTCACAACGGTAGCTGATCAAAAAGGATTCTCATGTGAAGATTTACAACAGAGATGATGAGCCTTTAAAAGTCACCCAAAATGGAAAATTTTTCTTAAAATTTTAATCCATTATAGGTTTATAGCAGCATAAGGAAAGCTGTGCCATAGAGGGTTTTCTCCATACCTCTTGTCTCCCTAAAGCCACCCTCCTCCTCATCACCTGCAGCCTCTCCTGCCCGGGGTCTCCTATTCCATGTCCCATTTGGCATTTCAATCTCTACACGTTCAAGAAAGGATCTGTTATTATTTATGCTTCCTTATGTTTTAAGTGGGCATGAATTCTTTGCTTCTTATCAGTTGTCAGGGAAAAGAAAAATTAATTAAATATAAATTGCCCATCACTAGAGGAATTCTCAAGCAAGTGAGAGAAGCATTCTTAGGGAAAGGACTTTCCTTTTCCCCCCCAGTTTTATTGAGATATAATTGACATATAGCATTGTATAAGTTTAGAACGTACACTGTGATGATTTAATATATGTATATATTTTGAAATGATGACCACAGTAAGGTCAGTTGACACTGACCTTAGTTACCTCTTTTTTTTTTTTCTTCTTTGGTAAGAACATTTAAGCTCTATTCCCTCAGCAACTTTCAAGTATACAACACAATATTGTTAACTACAATCACAGGATTCACTCCAACAAGGCAGCCAGTGGTAGTTTAGCCCCTTATGTTGCCACCAAGAAAACACTAGATAGATATCCAGAGGCAGCCCCCTAACCACTGTGAGAGCTTGAGCGTGAACTCACATGGCAGGAGAAACCCTGGGCCACCCACATCCTAGTACGTACTCAGGGAACTGTTTTTAGTCAAACATGAAGATGCAGTGCGCTCCTACAGGCTTTCTGCTCTAGCCTTACAATCTGCATATAACTTTTTGTGTCTTATGTAAAGCACTACTTAGTGTCAATGTCCTGCTTGACTGTGTGGAAGAACGTGGACTTGAAGATGGGCAGCTGTGCCTGTGTAGTGGAGGGGGCGGGAGTGAACATGTGAGGAGGCTGCAAACCTGTGGGTCAGTTTCCATGAGAAGTTTAAAGACTCAGCCAAAGGCCTGCAGGGCCATCTTGCCTGTACTAGGGCAGGAGCCGAGGATCCACTTTTGGCCTTTCTCTGGTGTTCCATGATAAAAGTAATCTGCCATATAGAGAACTTTACAAGTTCACAGTACATTTACTTAGTTTACCTGGTTTAATTTTCTCATTGAGAAAGGCCTCTGGTCCTCATCCCTGGTTGCCCATGAGAACCACCCAGGGAGCTTTAAAAAACACAGATGCCCAAGCTCAGGCCAGCTCAGCTATTGGGAACTAACCTGAGGTCTCTCCCTGCAATGCTGTTTCTCCTTCCATCAGTCCCAAGGGAGGCGGAGGGAAGCTGGTACTGGAAGAAACAGGGCAACAAGCTGACTTGACAGAGAAGAAACAAAGGACCTGACCTGAAAATTAAGATTTGGGTTGGCGTAGAGAAGCTTCCAGAACCAAGCCATGTCCAAGCAAGATCTCCTCTAAGAAACACAAAGAATGGGATCCATTCTGATCACCCTGAATTTCTCCCTACGAGATAACATAGACAGGTCTAAGAACACCTCACCTTTCCCAAGGCGCTGGGGCAGAAATGGCCAAGAGCTCTTGTTAAGGTCCTGGGTTCCTCTCCTCACCTTGACCTTTCCCAGCCTAGTGACTTAGCACCTCCAGCCTCAATGTCCTGATCCAGATACACTGAGAAGATAACAATCACATAACAATCACAATAATAATACCATGCATCTATTCATCCAGGCAGTGCTTACTGGGGGCCTACTATGTGCTGGGTGCTCTTCCAGGCCTCGGGCACAGCAGGGAACAATACAGACAGAATCCTGCCCTCATGGAGCTGACATTCAACTGGGGAAGACAGACTCTAAAGAAGCCAAGTCAAAAGGAAAAATGAGGCAGGAAAGAGGGGCCGGAAGTTGGGCAGGAGGGAGTTGACATTAGAGAGAAGGCGGCCTGGAAAAGATCATTGAAAAAGGGAGGGGAAAAAAACTACTCACACAGGGAACAAACTACTCACATAGAGGATTCCCGGCAAAGGGAACGGCAACTGCTAAACCCCCGAGGTGGGAGTGACTTGTTCTCATTTCGTTTGTCTAACAAATATTTACTGAGTGCCAGTGTTATGTGCCAGCCCCTCTCATAGGCACTGTGCATTCCTAAATGCCTATAAAAGAGGTCTTTTGTATCAAGAGGTACTTACAACGCATATTAACAGTTGTTATGTTAGTAATAAGCTCAAATTACTGGGCGGTCAGTGGAGAACCACAGCAGAGGAATTACAGTGGTGAGAAGCCCACAGACTAGTGCGTGGCTGTGCTGCGACAGGGTTGCTTCTTCTTATCACGTTGCACTTTGAGTAACTATGGGGGCTCTTAGCACTATCTCTGAGGTGGCTGCTGCAGGAAGGGGCTCTCTGGGCATCCCAGGGAAAGTGAAGCAGCCATGTTTTCCTCATCTTGTAACAAGAATGCTCCAGCCTAGAGCCCATCTCCTGGCCACACCCTTGGCCCAGAGCCTAGAAATCTCCGAGGAAGGAAGGTGAGCACACTTTCCAGGGGAACTGATTCCCTCAGGGGGCACCCTGACCCTCTCTCACTCTCTGTCTGCTGTCCCCACCCCGCCCGCAGACTGCCACAAGTCCTGCAGGACCTGCTCGTCCTCGGGGACCTGCACCACGTGTCAAGAAGGCCTGAGGGTGAACAACCACGGGGGCTGTGTGCCTCACACTGAATGCGCCGCCATGGAGTACTGGGATGAGGCGGCCCTGACCTGCAACGCCTGTCATGCCAAGTGCTTCCACTGCACGGGACCCTCGGAGGACCAGTGTCACACCTGCCTGCGGGACAGCCTTCTTCTCAGTGAGTTACCTTTCCTCTGAGGACGGGTTTGTCTTTCCCTCCATCTGGGAAACTACCTTGCACAATGCGGGGCACCCAGTAGAAACTGGCGTCTTTCTTTTTAATTTTTCACTTTTGTATTTGGAAAATTTTCAAGCCTACAGAACAGACGCAAGTGGAAAAACAGTACAAAGAGCCCCGCACACGTGCCCTTTACCCATCTGCCCCGTTGGCCTTATCGTTGGCTTGCTCCCACTCTCTCGCTCTCGATGTATACGCATACGTAATTCGCAATATATATTTTTTAACCACTTGAGGATATGTTACATACATCATGGCCTCTTTCCCACAAATACTTTAACACAAGCATACCTTGGAAATATTGTGGGTTCGGTTCCAGACCACTGCAATGAAATGAACATGGCAATAAAGCAAGACACACAAACTTTTTGGTTTCCCAGTGCGTATAAACATTATGTTTACATTATACTGTAGCCTGTTAAGTGTGCAATGGCATTATGTCAAAGAAAAAATCAATGTACATACCTTAATTCAAAAATACTTTTTTGCTAAAATGCTAACCATCATCTAACAACGCAAGCTTGCCACAAACCCTCACTTCATAAAAAAACTCAGTATCTGTGAAGCACAATAAAACAAGGCCTGCCTGTATGTATTTCCTAGGAATAGGGATGCTCTCATATGTAACGACGGTACAGTTGTCAAGTCTAGTAACTTTAACATTAATACAATCCTTTAATGAACCGTCCATATTAGAATTTTGTGAATTCCCCTTTCGATCAGGGCCCAGTCTAGAGTCAGGTATTGCATTTAGTTGCCATGTCTCTTTAGACTCCTTTAATCTGAACATTTCCACAGACTTTGTCTTTAATGATATTGACATTTGAGAAGAACACAGTCCCTATCCCTCCACTGGGGTTCATGTGAACGTTTCCATGATTAGATGGAGATCATGCATTCTCAGCCAGAATACTTCATATGTGATGCTGTGTCCTTTGGAGGCACCCAGTGGTCACCTGCCTCTCGCAGGTGATGTTAATTTTGGTCCTCTCTTCAGGGTGCTGTCCAATTTCTCCACTGCAGAGTTACTATTTTCCCTTGTGATTAATGAGCAGTCTGTGGAGAGATACTTTCTGAACACGCAGGTATTCAGCTTTTCATGAAAATTTCCCCTTGATTTAGCACCCATTGATTAACACATCTTGAACAAAATATGGGACAATCTGAGGTTGTCCAGCAGATGAGATGTGAAGGTTATTGCTAGTGTGAAGCAACACCCTCAGGTTGCCAGGGATACCACGATTAGGCTTAACACGGGTATGGGAGAAAGAAAATGAAACAGAACTCAACTGAAAGAAGGAAGAGTGAAGAGGTGTAGGAGAGAGAGAAGAGACGAATATGTGAAGACCTGGAGAGTGTGAGCATTCATCTCCCCAACCCGGCAGAGTAGACCTGAGAAGCAAGACACTCAAATAGAAATGTGTGGCAATTTTTTCCTCTTCTTGTTGAGGTACCATCATCAAGGGCACCAATTCCCTGCAGAGACACAGGGACAACTATCCTCAATACCATTCCTGGTTGCCTCCCAGTAGAAAACACTTGAGGATACCTATCCATCTGTCTTAGCTCCTCTTCCACAAATCTCAGTGAACCTTCTTCCCAGCAGTTGCTGCTTCATGAGACCATTCCAGATCTCCTGTATCACCCCAACCCCCAGGACCTTCTTTTCTAATTATCTCCAATATAGAGTGTCACCAGTGATCACCTCAGGTGCCTTCATACAGACAGGAATACATCTTGCCACTACAAGGTGGTCTTCCCTTTAACTAGGGATACGAATTAGACTAGAACTGAGACTTCGGTGCTGGTGGTCCCCCAGGGGCTGCATGCAGGTTGTGCTAGGACCTGGTCTTCTCATATTCTCCCACCCTGCCCCTCACCACCACCCCACGAGGGTCAGGCTACTTATAAACTAGATAATTCCTCTGGAGGCTGCGGTAGTTTGAATAATGCTCTCCCTAAAAATGTCCACAATCTAATCCCCAGACCCCATGAATATGTTACCTTACATGACCAAAAAAAAACAAAAACAAAAAAAAACACGGAATTGCAGATGTGATTAAATTAATTGTGTTGATTTGGGAGGATTATCCTGGATTATTGCAAGGTCCTTATAAGAGGGAGGGAGGATAACCAGAGTTAGTGGTTGAAGTCTACGTGACATCAGAACAGAGAGAAGATGCTCCAGCTTTGAAAATGGATGAAGAGCTGCAAGCCAAGGCAAGTGGGTGACCTCTAGAAGCTGGACAAGGCAAAGAAACAGATTCTCCCTCCAGAACTTCTAAAAGCTTCTACCTAGCCCTGTAGACCCATGTTAGACTTCTGATCTATAGAATTATAAGATTTATTAAGTTGTATTGCTTTAAGCCACTACGTGGTAATTTCTTACAACAATAGGAAACTAATAAAGAGGTGTTTCATATTTAGGGGATTCAGGCTTCCCCCTAGTTAGCTAGATACATCAGCTGGACAATAAACCACTGTCAACATCCATCTTTAACAGAATAGCCACTGGAGGACCTGGCACTGAGCCAGGTGCTGGAAAAGCAGAGATGAATGACATGGCCCCTGCCCTCGAGCAGCTCAGAGGGTCTCCCAGCACAGAGCTGGGAGACCACAGTACTTACAGAGCTCTCATATTATTTAGTTTGGGGGTTCTTTTTTCCTTTTCCCCCAGTGCCTGTGCTAATGCTGACTGAAGTTATGGAGACAAACCTTCTTCTGGTCTAGAGCTGACCAGTGGTTTACATTAATAAGGCAGGAGAGCCTGGCTTCTGGTCTATGAGGTTAAGCAGATTTGGGGAAGAAGT
This sequence comes from Hyperoodon ampullatus, assembly GCF_949752795.1. NCBI lineage: Eukaryota > Metazoa > Chordata > Mammalia > Artiodactyla > Ziphiidae > Hyperoodon > Hyperoodon ampullatus. The sequence goes on from NC_136919.1 coordinate 83,613,004, forward strand.
TGCCTCTAAGACTGTATGTTCAACTGCGAAGCCAGCAAATCTCAGGTTTTAACTTTATCATGAATTCACCCTCACCGTCTACCCTAAAGGCTGTTAAAGAAGTTGAAAGGGCAAGAATCAGTGACTCCACTGGGGTGGGTGGAGGAAGGCATGGGGTTCTGTGTGGCTGAACTCCCCTGCAACTCATCTTGCTGTACAGAGCAGAGGATTCATGGTTAGAGTCTAATTTTTTAAATACTGGGCAAAACAGAGTCTCACAGTCCATAGCACTTTCTGTCCCGATGGAAATATTCTATATCTGTGCTTGTGCAACTGAGGGACTGAAGTTTTCATTTTATTTCATTTTCATTCACTTAAATGTCAAGAGTCACACTGTGTGGACAGCACAGCAAAACTGAGGGTAAAATCTTACATTTTAGGCTAGAAATAGTTGAAACTGTAGGAACTCGTCATTGCATTGGCCCTGTACTTTCTGTTTTCTTCAGTGGAGCCTTGACTCTTGCTACCCTAGCCCCTGCCTTGAATGCTCTCCCCATCCTGCAAGACCCTGTACATCCTCTTGCTCACTTTAACAGACGGTGGTTTCTGTCCTGCCCAACAGAGCCCATCCACTCTGACCTCTGTTTTTTCTCAACTCCTAATGTCCTCAGGGTTGATTCTATTTCTTGGACATCCATCTTAGCTCCTGGGATGCCCATCAGCCCCCAGGGACACTGTCTCATTCCTCCTGCATCCCCCCACCCCCCATGGTATACAGTGGGGAGCATATAGAGGTTTGGAAGACACGTGTCATACTTGATACCAAGACAGATCCTTTTCATCCCTTGGCAGACACGACCTGCGTGCAAGACTGCCCCGAGGGCTACTATGCTGATGAGGACGGCCACCGGTGTGCCCCCTGCCACAGCTCTTGTAGGACATGTGAAGGGGGACACAGCATGCAATGCCTCTCCTGCCAGCCAGGGTGGTTCCAGCTGGGAAAGGAGTGTCTGCCCCAGTGCAGAGAAGGGTAAGGTGCTCAACACACTTTCCCCTCACTTAATCCCATAACCACTCCAGATATCACTATGAGCAAACCCATTTTGCAGATGAGGAAGTTAAGTCTCAGAACACTTAAATAACCAGATTGAAGTCTCACTGCTAGTAAGAAACAAAGATGAGAGTCCAACACAACTGTAATGGTCTCCAGAGGATTTCGGCAAGTTCACAGTAATGGAAGAGTCAACAGGAAGGGCAGAGGGACCCAATGAGATAACACAAAGAGTCAGATGGTCAAGTCAGACCCACATCACTAATTCAAAGGATACAAGCAATTACAAGGCAGAGGTGATTCTTCTCTTAGAGGAGTCCAAATCCATGAATGTAGGTTCTCTCCCTTCTGCATTACGATTTGTTCAGACCAGATTTAATATGTGAGGTCTAAGCACTGCATGTGGTGCATTGATTTTACAAAGGGAACAATTTCACTTAAATATCTCCATGTATACCCCACTAATTCTCCAACCTGCTATGCCCCCGCAAATCCACAAATTACAGGTTTAGTTACCATAAACAACCCAGATACACAGATGTATCCTTCTAAAAGCATTTCACAGATAAGAGCCCTCCATCACATGTTTTTCTGCAAGGAAAAACTGAGTGTGTTTATCAGAAGGTCTGGTTACCAGCACATTTGGAAGAGGATTTGACTGGGTCATCTTTCCCCCCACCCCAGGCATTCCCAGTAAAGAGGAAGACTGATTACACGCCTATTGCTAACTCTTCTTTCCCAATCAGTAACTCAAAGCACTGAGAGTTTCCAGACCCAAACTGAAGGGCTATAACTTTGGACTTTCCCCAAATGCTTTTGCTGAAATTAGTATATCTCTTATCTTCAGTTCTATAGCAATTACTGCTTGTATCACTGCCTTGTGTTTTGATTCACCTCATTCATTCAACACATGCTTAATAAAGAGCACTTGTATGTACTGATATAAGATGAGTAATACAAAGACTTCGTAAGAGCTTATTCTTCTTATATATCTCTTTCCCAGAAAATTATAGGCTCCTGGAAGAGAAACACATCTTATTTTTCACACAGGTTACAACAACACTCAGCACAGAGCCACACACATTAGCAGCCCTGAAAAAACACCAGTCATATAGATCAATAAAGAGAGGGGGCTTCCCTGGTGGCACAGTGGTTGAGAGTCCGCCTGCCGATGCAGGGGACACGGGTTCATGCCCCGGTCCGGGAAGATCCCACATGCCATGGAGCGGCTAGGCCCGTGAGCCATGGCCGCTGAGCCTGCGCGTCCAGACCCGGTGCTCCGCAACGGGAGAGGCCACAACAGTGAGAGGCCCACGTACCGCAAGCAAACAAACAAACAAACAAACAAATAAATAAATAAAGGTTCCTGCCAGACAAGAGGGGGATGGGGCTACCTGGGTCAGCCCTTCATCTTCATCTTAATAAGTGCTTGAAAAATCTGGATCCCATCTTTCTCAAATCAAGTCATTAGATACTTCTATGCACACACACACAAAATTTAAATAGATTGCAGACCATGAAATTAAGAAAGCAAGTGCTCCATAATATGTGAAGTTACCCATTGGGAGGTGAGGCACAGGTTGCCATAAATCCCTTAAAGGCGAGTAAATGGGGTATAAATGAGTTATAAGCGGTGATATTTTACTGAACTAGTTCCTTTTGTAAAATCAATGATCCACATGTATAAACTTCATATGTTAAATCTCATCGCCTTGGGAAGGCAGGTGTGTAATCCTCTGCACGCTGACCCCATGCACATCATTACTTTGGTTTTTAACCTCAGAGCAGGTTTTTAAGGCCCCAGTTCTTGTTTGTACTTATGCACAAGATCCTCTTCCAGGCTATGAGGCTCAGGTGATTTCATAGTCGCCTCATGCAAGAGTTATCAAGGTAAGCAGTGGCACTGTGCTCTTCTTTTAATCAGAAACAGCCAATGGACAACTCTCCATTGTCTTCCTTTAGAATCACTTTAATAATTTTTACAACCTATTTGGGGGCTTCCCTGGTGGAACAGTGGTTAAGAATCCACCTGCCAATGCAGGGGACACGGGTTCAAGCCCTGGTCCGGGAAGATCCCACATGCCGTGGAGCAACTAAGCCCATGTGCCACAACTACTGAGCCTGTGCTCTAGAGCCTGCAAGCCACAACTACTGAAGCCCGCACACCTAGAGCCTGTGCTCCGCAACAAGAGAAGCCACCGCAATGAGAAGTCTGTGCACTGCAAGGGAGAGTAGCCCTGGCTTGCAGCAACTAGAGAAAGCCCGCACACAGCAAAAAAGACCCAACGCAGCCAAAAATAAATAAATAAATTTATTTTAAAAAAACCCTATTCGGTATTGATAAGCTTTCTTCCCCAGGGTTCCTACTGATGTTTTTCATCTTAATAACAATTTATAATAACAAGATTTGTAACCAATGTTTATGCTGCTTTAGAGTTTACAAAGTATCTCCACTCACAATGTGTCTTTTTTTTTTAAATTTTTATTTATTTATTTATTTATGGCTGTGCTGGGTCTTCGTTTCTGTGTGAGGGCTTTCTCTAGTTGCGGCAAGTGGGGGCCACTCCTCATCGCGGTGCGTGGGCCTCTATCGCGGCCTCTCGTTGTGGAGCACAGGCTCCAGACGCGCAGGCTCAGTATTTGTGGCCTCACAATACGGGGCTAGTTGCTCCGCAGCATGTGGGATCTTCCCAGACCAGGGCTCGAACCCGTGTCCCCTGCATTGGCAGGCAGACTCTCAACCACTGCACCACCAGGGAAGCCCACAATGTGTCTTTATATTATGATTTGATTCAACAACGATCCTATGAGATTGATATTATTCCCCCCATTTTGCAGATGAGGAAACTGAGGTTCAGAGAGGTTAAGTGACTTGCCCAAGATCACATGGCTACTAATACTTGGTGGAGCCAGGACCAAAAATCAGATCTTCTGACTTCAATATCATGTATTCCCTCTGTGGAAAATTGTGGATTTTCACTTTTTCCTCTGGTTTTCTCTTTTGAGTCGTAGGTGATCTTTATCAACTATTCAGTTCATGATTGATGTTTTCATTGGATAGGGTCAGTGTGCCAACGTCCAGACAGGTTTATCTTTGACAATGGTTCCTTTTCTCTCTTCAGTGTTACTTGAAAATCTTGTGTTTACCTTCAAATAATGCATTGCTTGTTATCGTGGCATTTAATGGATATGTTCAAATTGCGTTGCCCCACTTCATTAGCCCTCTGACCTTAAGCAAGTTGACTAAATTCTCTGAGCCTCAGTTTTTACATATGTAAAATACAGATAATATCTAAATCATAAGGTTTGCTGTGAGAATTAATCATAAAACTCATAATTATCAATGATATACATTAATTAGAGTGGACCTTGAATAATGTGGTTCCACTTGATCTGTGTGGTTTGCACTGCATGGCTCCCTTTATATGTGGATTTTTTTCACTAAGTATGTACTACACAGTCTGCAGTAGATTGAATCCAAGGATGCAGAACCACAGATATGGAGGGCCAACTATCACTACATTTTTTAAAAACAGTATTACATGCAAAAAGCTATATATTATGGGCTTCCCTGGTGGCGCAGCGGTTGAGAGTCCGCCTGCTGATGCAGGGGACACGGGTTCGTGCCCTGGTCCGGGAAGATCCCACATGCCGCGGAGCGGCTGGGCCCGTGAGCTATGGCTGCTGAGCCTGCACGTCCGGAGCCTGTGCTCCACAACGGGAGAGGCCACAACAGTGAGAGGCCCACATACCGCAAAAAAAAAAAAAACAACTATATATTATTATATGCAAATTTTCGACTACATGGAAGGTTGAAGCCCCTAACCCCTGAGCTGTTCAAGGATCAACTGTATTTATAATGTTCCTGGCACTGTTCTAACAAGCTTCTCAGTAATAACTTATTTAATTTTAGCTACTAATATTAGCCCAATATTACAGACCTGAGACGCAGAGACGTTGTGTGACTTGCCTGAGGTCACACAGCACATGAGGGTTGACTCCATGCACTCCTGTTCCAAAGGGCAAACTCCTAACTGCCATGTCCTAATGTCTCATTTTTAGACTCAGTGAGGTGAAATAATGTTTATGATGTCTCCAGTGTACTGTCAGGCATATAGGAGAAACTTAACAAATGGTAGTTATTGTTATTATATTTAGCCTCTGAAAATCTTTTCAAAAGAGGTCACATCTATGTAGAGGTCAATATCACTCATGTCACCTCCTATTTCAAGATTTTTTTTAACTGAGAAATTAGAAAAAACCCTCAGGAGTACATTTAAAATACCTCGCATTCCCATTCAATATGACTTAACACCTGAATTTTTAAAAATAAATTTATTTATTTATCTGTTTTTATTTTTGGCTGTGTTGGGTCTTCGTTGCTGTGCCTGGGCTTTCTCTATTTGCAGCGAGGGGTACTACTCTTCCTTGTGGTGCACGGGCTTCTCATTGTCGTGGCTTCTCTTGTTGCACAGCACAGGCTCTAGAGTGCAGGCTCAGTAGCTGTGGCGCACAGGCCCACCTGCTCCGCGGCACGTGGGATCTTCCTGGACCAGGGCACAAACCCATGTCCCCTGCATTGGCAGGTGGATTCTTAACCACTGCATCACCAGGGAAGCCCCAACACCTGAATTTTAAAGTGGCAGAGCATATAGGTATATAAAAGGCAGGCGTGGGCTTCCCTGGGGGCACAGTGGTTGAGAGTCCGCCTGCTGATGCAGGGGACACGGGTTCGTGCCCTGGTCCGGGAAGATCCCACATGCCGCGGAGTGGCTGGGCCCATGAGCCACGGCTGCTGAGCCTGCGCGTCCGGAGCCTGTGCTCCGCAACGGGATAGGTGACAACAGTGAGAGGCCCGCGTACCGCAAAAAAATAAATAAAATAAAATAAAATAAATAATAATAAAAGGCAGGGGTAGTGAACAATTATTGTGGCACTACTACATGTGATCTATGCTAGGTCCTTTCATATGTGTCATCTAACTTAATCCCCACAAATAGCAGAGGAGGGATTGTAATGTCCAATTTACAGATAAGAAACTGAGACTCATTAGATGTGTTAGTATAATTAGTAATGAATCTAATAAGTAAAGAGTCTAAAGGCACACGGCTTGTAACCATGATTTTTTCCACTACACCCAACTTTGGAGCAATACTTAATATTGAGTCTCTGCTTCCCTCCTTGGTTCAGGTATTACGCAGAAAACTCCACGGGGCAGTGCGAGAGGTGCAGCAGGAGCTGCAAGGCCTGCAGTGGCCCGCGGCCCACAGACTGCCTGTCCTGCGATCCATTCTTCTTTCTGCTGCACTCCAAGGGACAGTGCCATCGTACCTGCCCAGAGCATTACTATGCAGAGCAAAGCACACAGACCTGTGAGAGATGCCACCCAACTTGCGACAAATGCAAAGGTGAGGGCCATCTATCATTTCGCATGTGTGAATGGAAAAATGCAAAGTGTTTTTTCCTGCTTTGTCCCTCTCTCCTTTCATCACCTTTGGAGGGTCTTCTTGCTTGCCAACCTCAGAGCCAATCCTCTCCAGCATCAGCACCCTTTGTTCTCTTTCAGCTTCTGCACATCTGCCCTCTAACCCTAATTGATCCTGCACCACACTTCTGCTTCTTCAGATCCTTCCCATCCTTCAGGGCCCAGATACAGGCATCGTCCCCTACAGCAAGTGTTTTCCACCTACTGTCTTCTTTCTCTACCTGTTGAACTTGGAATATGCCAAGCAAAATTTATTTTCATTATTTCAACAACTCCTTAAGATTTTGGCCTAAAACTGTCCCAAGCTCCATTCTTATTTTCCAGAAACCTACTTGTCTGTCCCAGAGATTCTTAAAATCAACACGTCCCAGAGTAAACACAATCTGAGTTTCCTCTGATATTCACTCTTTATGTTAATAGACCCACTGTCCAACCAACTGCCCAGATATGATACCTTGAAGTTATCTTCCCTTTGTCTCCTGTCCAATGCACCTACCCTCTAACAAAGGTAAACTTCAAGGTCTGTTGATTCTCTCTTCTAAACGTTTCTCTGCTCAGATCTCTTTCTCCATTCTCACTATTCTCCTTCTTCATTCTCAGCATCTCTTAGCTGACTTTCTGAAATAGCATGTCACCCCAACTCTGGTCCTGCTACCCCACCACCAGGTCATCATGTACAGCAATGCCATAGCAATCTTTCTAAAATTCAAATTTGCTCATTTTTCTCCATAGCTTGACATAGAATGGTAATTATGGTGAATCCCTCTCACCATTTAAGAAAGAAATACCTCCTATAATGTTTTTATTCTTAAAACTTATTAGATTAATATTGATACCTGGTAGGGTACATTCCTATTATCCTTTTCAAAATTGTCTTGGCTATTCCTAGCTCTTTTTCCAAATAAATTTTATCATTTTCCAAGTAAATTTTATCACATTTCATTAAAAAAAAATCCATTGGATATTAATTGACATTACATTAAAACTCATCTTTACGATCCTGAGTCATCACATTTATGAACATGGTATATCTCTCCAACCTATGCATTCATTTTTTTTCCTTGATAAACTTTCAATAAATGTTTTCTGTTTTTGAAAAGTGATTAAATTCTTTCCCTGGTCAGTCCTTTTAGCTTATGGTCTCAACTTTCCTTCCATGTACTTCAGAACCTAGAACCACCCAGAACCACTCAGCAGCCACCAAATAGGTGATGCTCTTTCATGCCTCCATGACTTGTCCATGCATTTCCTCTTCCTGGAGAACAACACTCTATTAACTCTCAACTTAAAGACCCAGTTTGAATATCATCTTCTCTGTGAAGCTTTTCTTAGTCTTCCCAGAAATCTTCTTCCTTCTTCTTGATTCTGTAATACACTGTTTTATCATAGCTATTTTTATTCAATACATTACTTTTTTTTTTTTTTTTTTTTTTGCGGTATGCGGGCCTCTCCCGTTGCGGAGCACAGGCTCCAGACGCGCAGGCTCAGCGGCCATGGCTCACGGGCCCAGCCGCTCCACGGCATGTGGGATCCTTCCGCACCGGGGCACGAACCCATGTCCCCTGCATCGGCAGGCAGACTCTCTACCACTGCGCCACCAGGGAAGTCCAATACATTACATTTTAATTAAATGTCCAGCTCTCTTGCTGATTGTGAGACTCTCAAGGCGAGAATTGGACCACATTCATTTTGTCAATAAAGACTTTAAAAAATGGTCCACACCAAAAAAATCTTAAAAAAAATAAAAAAATAAAAATTCAGTTCACCTATTATTTTAGTTTTTGAACTTAAATGACTTATTTTTAAGATTTCTAATGGTTTGTTTTTCATATCCATCTATTTTTGTTTCATATCTTCCTGTTTGTGCTTCAATTTTTTTTTGGAGAGGATATTTTTGTCTTCATTTACTTTTTAAGCACCTTAAATATGCTAATTTTTAAGTCTGTCAAACTTTTCTATGAAATTAATATTATCTGAAGTAAATTCATGTTAATTCTTGATTGTGTTTATCTTCTTTTTTAGCATTCTTTTTTCTACATGCTTTGAAATTTTGGTCTTGAGCTCATTTTGAATGGAAGGCTTTGCTTTTGGTTTTCACTCCCTTCCTCTCTCCCTTCATCCTTATTCCTCACAGTCTGGTACTTTTTCAGCTCATGCTACCCCATGTCCCACCCTGAAACTGAGTATAGAAACATGATGTTCCAATATTCCTGGAGGTGATACTGATGTCACTGCAGATCTCATCAGCAATCCAGCTGGCAGCCCAGGAGAGTTCCTGGTCAAGAGGTGATGTCTATGAGGGCAGAGAGTCCCACCCTGACTCCTGTTTTAAGCTCTAAACCTGGATTTTGGTGCAGGTCTTATATGAAACACTTTTAGTTCCTATTATGGTAGAAAAGTTGAACTCACAGCCACGATTGCATACATTTAGGCCCAGAGCCAAGCAGGTGGGTGGCTTGAATCTGATTGCTATTTTGCATTTATATTCCCTTTCTGGTCCAGAGAGATTCCATCTTACTTTTGAGCCGACCTATCTCTTTTTTTGGTTCTCTCTGTTTATATTTATTCTCTCATTTCAGTGTGTTTGGAATGAAGGGGTTATGTCAGAACCTGAATTCATATGATTTTTCTATGTATTCAGGAAATCTCTGTACCTCTCTCTCTCTTTCTCTCTCTCTCTCTCAATTTTGTTGCAAACCAAAGAAAGCTCCAAAAATAAATAAAATCTTAAAAAAAAATAAAGCTCATCAACACAGTCTCCCTGAGATTGTATTCCAGGGATGATTGGGCATATCTGGGTGAATCTTAAAGCCATCCTGAGTGTTTGTGCCTCCCCTTCCTGTATTTGACTTGAACCCCAAATGTTCCTGGTTAATGATTTCTATCTTTGTTGTTCATTTTTTCTGTCATCCTTTCTTCACCTACCACACATGTCCTTTGCTGGTTAGTGAATCTTTGTGCTGCCTTCTGATTTTGCAATATATAGATTACAAAATTTGGGGACAGGTTTTCTCCTGGATTGTAAACTGGGTGAAAAAATAAAGGATGAGTTCCTTCCTTCTTAAAATATTAGCTGTCATACTAAGAAATGAGGACGCATGAAGGATACAGGGAAAATTTCCCAACCTAAATAAGTAATTTACCAACTAGATTGTATTTCCTTCACATTTGACTGCCCAATAATACTAGGGTGTTAAAAAATACTTAAAAGGGCTTCCCTGGTGGTGCAGCAGTTGAGAGTCTGTCTGCCGATGCAGGGGACACGGGTTCGTGCCCCGGTCCGGGAAGATCCCACATGCCGCGGAGCGGCTGGGCCCGTGAGCCATGGCTGTTGAGCCTGCGCGTCCGGAGCCTGTGCTCCGCAACGGGAGAGGCCACAACAGTGAGAGGCCCGCGTACCACAAAAAAAAAAAAAAAAAAAAAAAAAAAAACTTAAAAGAACTAAGGGGGTTGGGGGAGGGCAGCATACTAATGACCAACATGTATCTTTTATTCAGCTGGTTCCTTCATAATTAGCTCATTACTTGCCTTCACACATTTAACTTTTTATTTATCGTCCACACAAAATTGCTTTACATAAAAATCCAGGCTGGTTAACCAAAGCCTCCTAACTCTCCTGAGCTGCCTCTCTATTTCGGTGTGGAATGACACCATGGACAGACCCCAGGGGTGACTCTGCATGACTGAATTCATCCTGTGGGGGTCATTCTAAGGGAGAGCAGATGGTGAGCTCTTCCGAATTTTATGGAAAAGCCAAAGCTGTCTTTATAGGTGCCAAGTTTCCTGCAGATCCTTGGAAGCAATGATAAATGTAAGATGTTAAACTTGAAAAAAGAAATAGAAAACATTCTGGAAATTAGCCAACTACCTTTTGCAAAAGACACAGAGTACCCTAAGTATGCAGATTTTGCAATAAATCAATGTAGGCGATGTAAATGGAGTCCTGATTTGTCACCCAGAGGTGGCTTGTAGTGTCTTGGGGATTGCCCAGGATCTAGGCCAAAGTGCTGCTGGCCTTCTGGAAAATGTAACCAAACTTAAGACACAAATTTTGTGACCTAACCTTTTCACTCCCTTTCATTTCTCTCTTTTAACTTTTCCTACCTTTAATTTCTCTTCATAAAGAAAAAAACATCCCACACTTCTATATTTTAAAATCGGAGTAAGACATTTAAGCTGTATTTCAGAAAACTGCAGGGAGAAAAGGAAAGAAGTAGGGGAAGATCGATTCTGTCTTCAGAGACCAAAATTGTGTTCTAGAACATGTAGGAAATTCTGTATGAAGTTGGATGTAAGATAAAAATAGAATGGCTTTGAATTTATACCACTATAGGCAGCCCCCAATCTAAGAGGAAGTTGGGTAATAAAGGTTTATTATCTGAGCTGTTGTTCAGAACTCAGAATTCATTCTTCCATAGAAACATAAATGATTGAGCTTACAGATCAAACATGAAAAGTGGATTTAAATCCAGAGTGAATGTAAGAACAGGACTCACGGTTCTAGTTCAACTTCAACTAACCACACTTTACAATATTTTTCTGATGAAAAGGCCTATATATCAAGTTCCAACTCACAATATCAGGCACATTCCATGCCCCCTCTATCTCCCAGCTCCTGCCTCTCTAACTCAATGAACTAGAGCTCAGGTCTCCTGTCCCCAAACTCTCTCCAGAAGTTATCCCTTGATATCTGCATAGAAAGAAATACTTGGGTCAGTCATTCTTGGGGTCTCTGAATTAGGAGAGAAGGGTATTACCTCCACATGAAACAGTCTGTTCAGACCTCCTCTACTTGGTTCATATATGAAGGCAGATAGTATGATCAAAGAGCACTGCACAATCAGTCAACAGACCTGAATTTGACTCGAGTGAACCATTCCCTATGAAGGAATATCATCTTCACAGAGAAGATAATATTCAAACTGGGTCTTTAAGTTGAGAGTTAATAGAGTGTTGTTCTCCAGGAAGAGGAAATGCATGGACAAAGATCACTGCACAGTCAGTCAACAAACCTGAATTTGACTCTTGAGTCAACCATTCCCTATGAAACCTTGAATGAGTGACTTCACATGTCTGGGCATTTGTTTACATTTATTTAAAAATTAAATAAATAGGATGTCAAACTTCTGAGAAGAGAGTTTACAGCTTTCAAGAGAATTTCAAAGGAATCTATCAGGACAATCCCCAAAATTAAGAACTACTGGACAGGGCTTCCCTGGTGGCACAGTGGTTAAGAATCCGCCTGCCAATGCAGGGGACACGGGTTCGAGCCCTGCTCCAGGAAGATCCCACATGCCACGGAGCAACTAAGCCTGTGCGCCACAACTACTGAGCTTGCACTCTATAGTCCGCAAGCCACAACTACTGAAGCCCACGCACCTAGAGCCCATGCTCCGCAACAAGAGAAGCCACCGCAATGAGGAGCCCGCGCACCACAACAAAGAGTAGCCCCCTCTTGCCGCAACTAGAGAAAGCCTGCACACAGCAAAGAAGACCCAACACAGCCAATAAATAAATAAATAAATAAATAGGAACTACTGGACAAATTGATCTGGTAAATTCTTTTAGCCCTAGCATTTTAAATTCCAAGTCTGGTGTTGTTTCTCAACTAGGAACTGCCCATTCATGATTTACTCATCGAGTTTTGGGACCCTCCAAATCATTCTCATCCTCTCTACTAGTTAAACAATAAGCAGAATGATAAATAAAGCTTTTACAAACTTTCTACATGATTTCTCATTCTCTGAAAATCTTTCCTTTTGCTGTAATAAAAGATCTGTCATCTCCAAACCCTTATTTCCAAATTGAGAGTTTACACTGATTAGACTAAGTGGATAATTTCTAGGTCTTTACTTGGTATCTCATAGTCTTTTTTTCTTTTTTTCCACATCCTCAATCAATTCACCCTTCTACTTCAATGTACTTGACATGTTCCTTGCTCCTAAGTGTTTTGGATCCAAGACAGAGATTGAAATCTAAGGTCAACTTCATAACTTAGAATCATTTTTTCCTTTCAGGAAAAGGAGCATTGACTTGCTTATCCTGTGTGTGGAGTTACCACCTGGTGGGAGGAATCTGCGCCTCTGACTGTCTCCTGGGAGAGTACAGAGTGGGAGAGGTACAGAGCTGGGCGTGGTGTGTCTTCCACCATCTCTACAGAGGGACATGAGCTAGTTTCTGCATGTCATTTTGGGCAAAGTCAAAAAAGTCATAAAATCCCGACACTCACTATAGTTCAGGTTTAATATTTTAAAATCTACCATTGCACTGTGGAATAATGGTGCTACCCACCTGTAGCCTTAATTTCAATCAAAAGAACTGAGAAGACCTGAGATAAATCATGGGGAAGTTATTTAATGAGGACCGCAATATATTGCTCATGACCTTAGAAGTTTCAGGTCTACATAGGAATATTTTGTCAGAAATAAGAAATATCTTCTCTCCTCCCCCTCTGCTGGCTAACCTGAAATGTCTGAATAATGTCAGAACTACATAACCAATGTTGGTCCTTCATCTCCTCCACCGCTTCGAATATATTAAGAGAGGTATATTTCGTTTCCTGGCCTAGAAACCATGGATTTTCTGAGTCCACTAACTTCTTGATTGCGTTTCCAAACTTTAGAAATTAAGTAAATCTCTCCATGGTAAAACTCACAAGTCTCAGCATATTCACATATGCCATTCTCTTTAAATTCTGACAAGAGCCCTCATTACACTTTGGAGAAACTGAGAATCCAAGAGGTTAAATACAGTAATTTGATAAAGATCATGCAAATAGTAAGGAACAAAGTTGGGATTAAACACAGAGGTTCTGACTCCTAATCCAGGATTTGATGAGATCTCAGCTGAGAAAACACCTTATCAGCACCTGAAACTTGCCAAGGTGCTCAGCAATGGCAATTTCCATTCCTTCTTTTTCTATTGTACCAGCCTTCCAAAGTGCAGAAGTGAAATAGGAAGGTATCTTCCCTCATCTACGTTTTCAGCACCAGTGAAATGGAGCAACTTGTTGGGAGGGAAGCCACTTTCTCACCTCTCAACAATCTTCCCACAGAGATTTCACTGCTTTAGCTAACAGTCAGAATTTATATTATTCTGGGGCAGAGACACGAGAATCTAATAATCACAGAGGCAGAGCAGGTCATGTAAATAAGTGAAGAGTGTTGGGTCAAAGAAAACCCCAGTGCAAACTTGACCATAGGTGGAATTTGATGCTTCACCTGTGTGTTGGTGACCTCAGAGCAAGGGCTGGGGATTGTATCATATAGGAGAACACAGAAAGGGGGCCACCGCCACTCAGCTCTGTCTGTGATGTGGGAGTGGTGAATTCAATGTTGATAAATCTTCCAGTTTTTAAAGAGAAACTCAGCACTGATTTACATGTGAAATATCCCAATTTTGAGATGTAGGCAATGAATTCAAATTTTTTTAAACCGAGAAGGCCAGTTGAGTACGGACCAGACAAAACTTGTCCCTGATCAGGTACAGCACATGGCTGTCAGTTTGTAACCTGAGCTATTCTAGAAGCTTGTTCTCTCACTATGATTACCAGCAGATCTCAGAGGAAAGGCTCAGCAATGGTTCCATCCAAGTGCAAACAGCTGGTTCTGTCTTTCACCCAGAACAGTAAAAATGGATCCAGAACAAATCACCTTTCTGCTGTCCCCAACCTGCCTCCTTCCCTTATCCATAGGAGAGGGAACCCCCATTTGGGAACTCCAGTGCCTTGTTAATTTCTCCACACTCCAAAGGAATCTGATTGTTCTTAACAGGGGGAGAAATTTAACTGTGAAAAATGCCATGAGAGCTGCATAGAATGCAAAGGACCTGGCGCCAAGAACTGTACTGTGTGTCCTGCCAACCTGGTGCTGCACGTGGATGACAGCCGCTGCCTGCGCTGCTGCAACACCTCCGATCCCACCGATGTCCAGGAGTGCTGTGACTGCCGTGACACCACAGGTGAGGGGAGAGGGAGAGCAGCCTGCGGAGCCAGAGGAAGCGCATGTCGTCAGGATGCTGATGGAACCATGGGGGAGAGAGGGATGGGAAGTTTCAGAGGATCAAGAGAGCAACCTTTATTTAATTATTCTTTTTTTAATTTATTTTTTTAATTGAAGTATAGTTGATTTGCAATGTTGTGTTAGTTTCTGGTGTACAGCAAAGTGATTCAGTTATGCATATATATACATATTCTTTTTCATTATGGTTTATCACAGGATAGAGCAACCTTTTTATCGAGTGCCTGCTATGTGCCCACTGTACCTGAAACGTTCTGTCCGTCATCTCATATAAGTTGATATTATTAATCCCATTTTACAGATGAGGAGACTCTGGCTCAGAGGGTTTGATTAGCATGCCCAAGTCCATACCAATGTTAACAGACTCATCTGGAGTCAGAATATGGGTCATTTGGACTCAAAGCCAGCATTCTCTCCAATGCTGTCCTACCTCCCAGATTCAAGCTCAAGGAGGTCTAGAGTTTCATCTTTATAAATTTACTTTACTCCTTTTAAAAAAATCTTCCCTCCTGGGAGAAAAGGAAAGGAGTTGCCTATCAAGGAAGCTGATGCCAATATTATCTTGATTCCATCAAAAAATCATCCTGCGGGGGGGCTTCCCTGGTGGCGCAGTGGCTGAGAGTCCGCCTGCCAATGCAGGACACACGGGTTTGAGCCCTGGCCTGGGAAGATCCCACATGCCACGGAGCAGCTGGCCCCGTGAGCCACAATTACTGAGCCTGCGCGTCTGGAGCCTGTGCTCTGCAACAAGAGAGGCCGCGATAGTGAGAGGCCCGCGCACCGCGATGAGGAGTGGCCCCCACTTGCCACAACTAGAGAAAGCCCTCGCACAGAAACGAAGACCCAACACAGCCATAAATAAATAAATAAAATTAAAAAAAAAAAAAAATCATCCTGCGGAAGGCAGCCCAAATCCAGGGCTCCCATTAGAGACTTAAGGCATTTTAGAAATGAACTTTCATTGAAGGCTAAGAGGAAACAAAACCCCTTTTACTGATTCCAAGTCCCCCAAGTGTCTCCCACCCCCAATCCATTCATACGGGTACTTGGTTCTCATTGGCCACAAGCTTAGAAAGATCCCAAATGGAGTGATTTCTTCTAAAAAGAAAAAGATAAATTCTTAAAACCTATTCTCTAGTGTAAAAGCAGATCATTTCCTCGGAGTTCAGCTACATCATGGCCTGACAAAAAGAGACATTATATTTATGGGAGCCTGTCCATTTTTAAGAAAAGTATATCCCAGACCCATAACTGCTTCTAGTCTTTTCTGCTTTATTTTTGATCAGCCTTTTCAACTAACTTTTAAATACCATCTTTCCAAAAACTAATTGTTTCCTTCTTTCAGCTTTCCCACCCCCATTAGCAGCTGGTTTCCCCAGCTCCTCATACACATCCACCTTCAGGGTCTGATTGCCTAAAATCCATGCTGTGTCAGCTAAGAATAACAACCTTCATTACATTGATGGCTTTAAATGAAACCAGAAGTGTGTACATGTTGGGTGCAGAGTTTCTGCAAGCCTTTTCCAACTAAGAACTATTTAGTCAGCTCTCCTGGGCTTTCTGTGGCTCTTGAAGATCTACCTGGGGCAACTCTGCTGAAGACCAAATTCTCTTGATTACCTGCTCATTCATTACTAAGACACTCTGATCCTTCAAAGAACCCATATCACAGAGGCTGACTCTGACTCTGCAGACCTAAGACTGGAGAGCAGTAAGACATGATTGCATATGGCACCCTGGTAATTGAAACAACCTCGAAAAGTGTTTTATTGATTCTCCTGCCTCAGGCAGTATTTATCGCAAAGTACCACACATGGGTTGCTTATCCTTCCCTCTGGTGCTTTAATATTTCCTCCAGGGAAAAATTCTGTGCTGATATGTTAATGACAAAAGTAGTAATGATGGTGCTGTTACTTTAGGAGATGAAATTCTGCTTGATGGGCAAAATCCCATGAGGATGAAAGTTAGGATAAAATAGAAAACTTGTTTTTCACTAGCAAAAAGAGAAAGAAAACACATAGTGGTGATGAATCAGACCTAACTGGCCAATATATTATAAAAGAAAATAATTAACCCTAAAATAATTGGCAACAGTATTATATCCATTAAGCTAGTGTATATCATGCACCTAGAATCTCATAAAACATCCTGGGAGCAGACCTAGGTGGTTCAAATATGTTTATGGAAAACATACTGTGTATTTCAACTTGTATATCCAACAAGGCCTGCTAGTTTTTTCTCTGGTTCTTTCATACTCTCTTTCACACTCCCATTTGGTGGGTTAAAGAATAGAAAAAAAAAAATTAGGTAACTTACCCAAATTATACCACCTGAAAAAATGAGTGAAAAGTACAAAAAATGGGGGCTTCCCTGGTGGCGCAGTGGTTGAGAGTCCGCCTGCCGATGCAGGGGACACGGCTTCGTGCCCCGATCCGGGAAGATCCCACATGCCGCGGAGCGGCTGGGCCCGTGAGCCATGGCCGCTGAGCCTGCGCGTCCGGAGCCTGTGCTCCGCAACGGGAGAGGCCGCAACAGTGAGAGGCCCGCGTACCGCAAAAAAAAAAAAAAAAGTACAAAAAATGAGCTCATCACTGAATTATGACACTGTTTAGTTACTCCATATTTTCAATTAAGGCATCAAAACAAATGTTGGTGAATGACAGGGGGGCAGAGCTCTCAACTTCAGAAATCAGTTATGATAGAAGAAATCCCCTGTCACTCAATTTGGTAGTCACAATTTAAAGATGGTACTTTTCATGCTGCCAAATTACGTCCACAGAATGACAAGAAGTCAAAAAACCTTTGTCAGTGTTTTGCCCTAATGTCTCCAGACTGTAGCATGAAGCAAGTATTCCTGGGTTCGAGTTCTGATTGCTCCATAAACAAGTTCTTACCTGTGACAATGTGACAATTCACTTTCTCTCTGTGGGTCTGTTTCCTCAACTATCAAACAACAGATTGACCTGTGATTTCTATGGCCCCACGCAGCGATGAATCAATGGCTTTATAAATAATCTGTTCCTGTCTTTGAATTGTGGGATAATCCTGTTGAATCAGGTTTAAAGGTAGCTGGGGGAAAGACTCAGTCTTAGAAAAAGTCAGAGTTGAAACAGAAATAGAGCATTTAGCAATAACTGAAGCCTGGCCCAAGATGGAACATTTTTCTCAGGAAGGAAGTAGAAGAATCGGTTTGGTAAGGTTGGACACTTGGTGACTCACCCATGAGGTATGGGTATGAGGGGGCTCCCTTTGGATCTCAAACTGACTTTCTCCTTAGAAGAGTTTGTTGGTATCATCTGGGATAGACTGAAACTCTCATGGGAGTAGACACGGAGCAATTCTGTAGAGGGGTGTGCTCTCTAAAAAAATCGAAGACAGTGGTTCTACCATTTTAGATTCAAAAGATAAAGGTGAAGCTCTTTACCTCAGAAACTAATTTTCTCCATTCCATTTCTTCTCTGCCACCCTTCCCCTCTGCCCTCTTCCTTTGGGGTCAAATTCCAACAGATGAGTGTATCCTTCGAGCAAGTGAGGTTGAACCTGCCGGTGAGCGTTCCAAGACAGCCCTGTTCATCACCTCCTCCGTTACGCTGGTGTTTCTGCTCGGGGCAGCTGTGATCGTCTGGAGGAAATCTCGGGGCAGAGTCAGGCCCACAGAAAGGGCCGGCTATGCAAAGCTGGCTGACCCTAGCAAGTCTTACTCCTCCTATAAGAGCAGTCATCACGAGAGCACCAGGTTTGAAGAGGATCAGGTGATTGAGTACAGGGACCGGGACTATGATGAGGATGATGAGGATGACATTGTCTACATGGGCCAAGATGGCACTGTCTACCGGAAATTTAAGTATGGGCTGCTGGATGACGATGATGAAGATGAACTGGAATACGATGATGAGAGCTACGCCTACCAGCAAACAGAGGTCACCTCCGCCCCCAGCCCATTCTACTCACAGGCATGAGTGTGAGCATTAGAGTGTTGGATTTTATCCCGACACACCAGGGTGACGTGAGGGTGTTTGTGTTTATCTTTTTAACCACGAGTCCAACTAGAGTATATAAGAATGCTGAAATATTTTGTTCTTCTTTTGGATGGCTAAACTCAATTAACCACAATAGTTCAACCATAATTGAGGAACAACGATAAAATACAGAATGATTTTCCTTAAAACAATATGTCAAGACACAAAACACAGGATGTAAAAAAGTGAGATCTGTGCAAACTGTTTTATGTGATTTAAAAAAAATGGAAATGAACCTATAGAAATTCTGTTTCTCAGCTGTATTGTGGAGATATCTGCTGCCTTCTCAATTTCTGATATTTCTGTAAATGATTTTGGGGGATGGGGAGACAAAGGAATTGTTTGTCTTAGGGGATTTTTCTCCCCTTTTAGTTTTCTTTGGGTGGAGATTTGTTCTATAAGGGGCAACTAAAGAAGGTTCTCCTCCTCATGTCATTTATACCAATTATTCCAGATCACCCCTAAGCAGAAGAGGCCACCTGTCTTGAGGCTGGTCATGACCTATTTATAGACATGAGGAAAGACACGGGAAGTAGAGTCATAGGCAAGGAATCAGGCCATGATTCCTTTGCAGTAATCCATAGTCATGATGAGTCAAGAGCAAGCTCAGCCAGGAGATAGGCAGGAACATCCCAGGAGGAAAGAAATCACTGTTTCCAAGAATGTCAGCCTTACACCCTCATGATTTTTCTAAGAGCATTTCTGGTTGGAAACATCAGCTAAAACATCAAGTAATAAAAGAAAAATGTCAATGTTAACCTAACATAAAAAGAGATAAAATGACAAACACTTCAGACACTCTTAAAAAAAGACTTTAGCTACTAAATTAAAGAGCTTTTATCAACAGCCCATCGCAGAACTGTGGACTCTCCATAGAAAAAGTTAGGATGAAATTCCCAACATCCTGCTCACCAGCTTAATCCGGCTGCTGACCAGCCTTCCAACACTCTTCATCTCTGTGATCTTTGTTTCTAGACATCCTAGGCATCCCTTTTTCCACCCTCCTGTCAAGTACACTCTTGGACTTGTGCACCCTGGACAATTTTTCTGCAGGCAATACAAAGAAGGGCTCTTGCTAAGTGAAATTATATAAGCAGGGTTTTGTGGATTTCCTTGTAAAAACAGAAGTGATAGGCAGTCCTGGGAGTGGACCACCGGAAAGTGACATTTTCAGATAATGATGATAATCACACACACACACACACACACACACATGTACTGCACACTATGTACCAGGTACTGAGCTAAATAATTCCTTTAAAAAACAGACCCTACTTAATACCACTGTAACTTCATGAGGTTGGTACCATTATTACTCAGTTTTTTTTTTATAGGAAACCCAAGGTTTACAAGATGTTAAATAACTAGCCCAAGGTCACAGAAAGCTAATCAAGATTCAAGAAAAAAGGATGACTCTAAAGTGTGTGTTCTTAATAACTATTCTCCACTGACACAAAGTGGAAAGAGAAGCATCCTAAATCTAATAAAGGCATGTCTATTATTTTATGATATGGCAACTCTATTATCTTTCCTGAATGTATGCATTTTCTTTTCTTTTTTTAAAACACATATCACTGACACAGAAAATCTTTGTAAAGAAGTCTTCAGTTTACTGAAGTCCTCAGTGTTTCTTTAGGGGAGAGCTCTTAAAACAAAGTTGGCGAACTTTCTCTGGAAAGAGCCAGATAGTAAATACTTTTAGGCTTTGCACAACTATCAACTCTGCCATTGTGGCCTGAATGCAGCCAATCCACAACAAATGGGTGGGCTGTGCTCCAAGAAAACTTTATTTATGGACACTGAAATTTGGATTTAAGATAATTTTCACATATCATAAAATAGTATTCTTCTTTTGATTTTTTTTCCTTCAATCGCTTAAAAATGTAAAAACCATTCTTGGCTCAAGGCAGTACAGAAACAGGTGATGGGTCAGATTTGGCCAAGAGACGGTAATTTGCTGACCTTGTCTTAAAAAAAAAATTCTTAAGAGACCATGTGTATCACACATACATATGATATGCTTCCAAAAATTTTGATCATTTAAAATCACCTCTTCAAAATCTATTTGAAGCTTTTATGGTTCCCTTTTCAATTCTTAGAAACAAATAAAAATACATGTAAGATACCCATCTTATCAATGGAAGAATTCCTCATCTTTTGTTGTGTAATTGGAGTGTAGCCTATGGAAATAAGTAATTTTGTTTATACTGTGTTGTTCATCTTCCCTGATAATTCTAAAGCTCTGATAGACTGAGTTTGACATTTCTTTGTGTAGCCTGGAAATTGTTTTCCAAGAAAAATCTGTGTTTATGATACACAGTTAAAGATTAAATGAGGTCAAGATGACCTTGAATACTAAGAAAAACTGTGTTGTTACTCTATGTAATCCTGAAAAGAAGGCTCATGCTGTATACGGGTAGTTTGACATCTTTCCTTCTTTGTTCTTAGTTAGGCCACTTTATTCGCAGACTTCTGAATATTCTGCTAACAACTGCCTAAATAGATAAATATGTGGTTGGAAAACAAAGTCACTTTTTGGTTTTCTGTTTGTGAACAACTTGGAAATATTGAGAATCCTTGCAGACTGGAAATACACCAAGAGGCTGGGCAGGAGCTTGGAAGGCTCTAGTTCATAGAAAGTAATTTTAAAATGGAAAACTGGGACTTCCCTGGCGGTCCAGTGGTTAAGACTTCGCCTTCCAATGTAGGGGGTGCAGGTTCAACCCCTGTTTGGGGAGCTAAGATCCCATATGCCTCGGGGCCAAAAAACCAAAACATAAAGCAGAAGCAATATTGTAACAAATTCAATAAAGACTTTAAAAATAGTCCACATCAAAAAAAATTGAAAATAAAATTAAATCAAGACCAGATAATGCCATAGGGACTTGCTTATTGATGAACTACTTCTGAGCACATTTTATGTGATTAGTATTATGCTTGATCAAGAATATAAAGCAATAAAAGAATGCTTTTTTTCCTCTCCTTTTTATCTTTCTACCTCCAATGACTAAGCTAGTCATATCAATTACAAACTTTCTTCTTAAAAATCAATCCAGTAGTTTATCAGCCCCATCATCACTGGCTCAACTGGGCCATTAGTCTCTCATCTGGATCTTTACTACTTCCTCCTGACTCATTGCTAAGCTTCAGTCTCTTTCTCCCAATTTATTTACCCTGCTATCATAGGTCATTTCTAAGGTCTATCGGATCATCACATTCAGGGCTCCCCATCACCTACATTGATTACAACATATGGCCACTGCCTTTGTCTCCAATCTTACTATGCACCAATTCCTGACCCCTCCTCATTTCCCAGCTTCTTCACTTATACTCAACAGTACTGAATTGCTTCTAAGTTCTCCAGGATAATATCTTGTTATCTCATGTCCTTGGGCACACATTGTTCACTCTCCTTGGAATATTTTCCCCTACCCCCAACTTGACCTGGAAAATTTCTTACCATTCTTTAAAATCATGTTCCCTCATAACCTCTCCTGGGAGGTCTTCCCTGACCTTGAAGAAGGTTAATCACTTTCTCACCTCTCTGCTACCTAGATACTATGTGCTATAGCTTTTCACATCACACTGTTGTCACTGTTTGATTATACATCTATTTCCACTAAGAGATTGTGTACTTCTTGAGGCAGCTACCATTTCCCTTCCAGAACCTACCACAGTGCCCAGCACTAGGTAAATAATCAAGAAATATTGATGGAATTGAATGTTAAGAAGACAGGACTCACAAATATGAAGTAATTAGACAAAGATACAGACCATATGTTGTATTATGCAGTCCATTCCTATTTGGTCTTGAATATAAATGATAAGGGGGTGGGGTGCAGGCGATGGTGTCAGTTAAATATGAGAAGTATGAGATAACCACAGATTAGAGCATGTTAGGGGTGGCTTCATGGGAAAAGGACTCATGCTTGGACTTAATTTGAAAAAGAAAAGAGGACGTAGAAGGTATCCCTCAAGGAAGGTGCTGGAGTTAACAAGTTGTTAACTTGATCACTGTAATAATATTAACTCACTAAGTGTGTATTAAGAATTTTCCACATTCCAGGCACTGTTTTGGAAACAACAGTGAGTGGAATCAATCAGATCTTGGGCCTTAAGGAACTTGCAGTCTCATTGGGGAGAAAAAAAATAATGACAACACAACTACCATTTTTGATGCCTTCTACGTGCCAGCCACAGTCTTAGGCCCTTTTCTCATATGATGTCATTTAATCCTTACTACACAAATGCAGTAGAATAGGACTGTGATCTCGGGGAGGACACTCAAAGGGCCATCAGTCAGGGTATGAGTGGTCCAACTGGGATGTGAATCTAGGACGTTAGTCCATCTTCCTTCTGCTCTACCACCCGGCTTCTAAGCTAAAAAAAAGAACCTGGCCTTTGTCAGTAATCCCTGGATCTCATTTGGGGATTCGTTTTAGCTGTATGGAATTTGCTATAATGAATCATCAGAAGGTGATGCCAAGGAAGCACCTATGGGATCCTGCAGTTCGGGTGCATAATCTCACCTAGCGGCATAGTGTTGAGGGGCAATGAGGAAAGAAAGAATTTTAGGTAATTGTGCACATTAACTGTAGATAAGCCAACCTATTAAAAAATATTCATGAGAAAATAAAGTTTAAAAAGTATTCATGAGATTCTACCATATAAAAGAAAAAAAATTTAAGAAGTTAAGAATTTCCAAATATGGAATCAGAAGTAGCATCAAATGGGGATAGAAGACTGCTATTTAGAAAAACTGAAGATACAGACTTTAGGTGCTTAATACATACATTAACATTGGAATAGAGCTTTCAAGATCTGTTCAGAGTTAAGGAGGTCTACTTCAGAGCTCGTGAAAAAAGAAACTGCTCAATGTACTACCCAACTGAAGAATTAAGTTCAGATGCCGTCAGAGTAGCCCGCATTTTACACTGAAATGTAAGAACTGCAAATAGATTGTGTTTCAAAAAGAAATATATAAATTCTATCAATGCATGCTTGGCACAGACTTTAGATGTAACTGATCACCACACATCAATATCTGATAATGAATAAATGAGATCAGAATTTGAAGATGTCTTTAGGGTTTCACTTTTAAAACCACCTATGTCTACCTTGCACTGCTCTCAATCATAGGCAAAAAAAAAAAAAAAAAAAAAAAAAAAGGGCTTCCCTGGTGGCGCAGTGGTTGGGAGTCCGCCTGCCGATGCAGGGGACACGGGTTCGTGTCCCGGTCTGGGAGGATCCCGCATGCCGCGGAGTGGCTGGGTCCGTGGGCCGTGGCCGCTGGGCCTTGCGCGTCCGGAGCCTGTGCTCCGCGACGGGAGAGGCCGCGGCGGTGAGAGGCCCGCGTACCACAAAAAAAAAAAAAAAAAAAAAAAAAAAAAAAAAAAAAAAAAAAAAAGTCATAAAGTGAAGAAAGATATGAGGAATGAAGTCTGTTTATTCACTCCTGTGGCCCTAGTGACGAACACACTACATGGTACAAAGGCCATTCATTTATTTACAGGAACGAAAATCATTGCATGTGGGTGTCTTCTGAGGTAAAAGTAGAAGTCAGAACTAGGTCCCGTGGTCACATTTAGCTGTAAGGAAGGCTTGAAAACAAGTATTTGGTAAAAGGATATGAGATTATCATGAAGGGTTTAGCACAATCATGACTAATCTTCTGGGGCTTTGCCACCCAGAATAAAAGGTTTCCCTCATCCAGAAAGAGGAGGGTAGGACAGGATAGCTGTCAGATAGCCTGACAGAAAGGCCTCTCACTCTAGCAAAGTGTTCATTGATAAGAACTGATCCTAGACTTCAAGGGAAGTGATATAAGCTTTATTAAACTATTAAATGAAAAAAAAAATATGTTTGTAAAACAGAGAATTATAACTAATACAACAGCAGAACCAGACTGAAGTCAGGAGGATTATCATCCCTCTAAGTTATTGTTTTCAGTGAAGGCACTTTGGTGGCTAGGAGTGTGATTCTGGACCTGATAAGCTGACCCTTGAACAATATGGGTTTGAATTGCACAGGTCCACTTACAAGCAGGTATTTTTCAATAGTAAATACTACACTACTACCTGATTGGTTGAATCCCTGGATGCGGAGGAACCACAGATCCGGAGGGCCGACTGTAAACTGTATCCAGATTAACCCTCAGTGTTATTTAGGGGTCAACTATAAATTCTGCTGTATCCTTTAGGCTGCTTTTAGTTATAAATGATAGAAAAGTCAACCCAAACTGGCTTAAATACAAAAGGAATTTATCGGCTCACCTAATCAAAAAGTCTAGGGCTAGGGGATGAAATCAGGTATTGCTGGAAATGGGGCTCAAACCATGGCATCACGTATGGGTTTCTCTCCATCTCTTGCCTGTCTTTTGCTATATTGGCTCCATCATCCCTGGAGGTCTCCCTCACATTGACAGGATGATGGCCTGCAGTGCCAGACTTAGAATTCTCATGGGTCCACGTCCAATAGGAAAAAGGCCCTACCTCCGACCCACATCTCAGAAAACACTTATGTGGTATCTCATCGGCTCAGAAAAGACATTTGCCAGTTTCCAGGTGTAAATATTCCCACTGTGGCCAATTTCAAGCTTCAAATGTGATGTCAATTAACGTGCAGTTGGAAGAACTGTAAAGGGAACCATTACATGGTATTTCTATCACACAGATACATTAGACATCAATAACCTCAAGAACACAGTTAATATTAAAACGTAAAACGCAAAATCAGTTTTGCTTGTTACCTGTGTTTTTAATATAACCTCTTTAGTAGAAAGTCTTATAACCTAATTTTTAAATAACAGCTGTGTCTAACAAATGCTTCACAAGATTCCTGACAAATTAACAGCTGGGTTTCATAAGCTGGGACAAGCCAACTTCAACATACCACCCTTCCACTCTTTTTTAGGTAGAAGCTTTTCCTCTGTGATTGTTTTCTTTCTCTCAATAACAAATATCCAGAATTTCCTGTCTTTTATTTTCCACAAGTTCCCCCACTCCAATGCTCTCAGAAGACAACAAAATAATAATAATAAAACTATTATTATTATGCTCATTTCCACCAGCAATCAAAGAAAAACAAATTTAATCAATAATGTCTTAACGGCCTTCCCTGGTGGCGCAGTGGTTAAGAATTCACCTGCCAATGCAGGAGACATGGGTTCGAGCCCTGGTCCGGGAAGATCCCACATGCCGTGGAACAACTAAGCCCACGCGCCACAACTACTGAGCCTGCACTCTAGAGCCCGCGAACCACAACTACTGAAGCCCGCGTGCCTGGAGCCCGTGCTCCGCAACAAGAGAAGCCACGGCAATGAGAAGCCCTCGCACCGCAATGAAGAGTAGCCTCCACTCACCACAACTAGAGAAAGCCCGCGCGCAACAACAAAGTCCCAGTGCAACCAAAAATAAATAAATAATAATAATAATAATAATGTCTTAGCATGCCCTCCCCCAGCACCCTCCTTCAAAGTCAACATCCCTGCATTGAATCCTTCTCATGCTCTGAATCTTTCTGATGGTCCCTCTTGCTACCAGCTGGAGAAAACTTTGCATTTAAAAGGCTCCTGTGATTTGTGTGATTCCATTAGGCCCACCTGGAGAATCTCCCTTTGGCTATAGTGTAACAATCACAGGCATGATATCTCATTGTATTCAAGGTCCTGAGGATTAGAGTGAGAAATCTTGAGGGGTTATTTTAGGATACTATAACCAATAAAACCCTTTTGGAAATCAGTTTAGCAAAATATGTCGAGCCGTTTCAATGTGTGTTCTAGCTGAATTCACCAGTTCCTTGCTAGGAAATATTATAAACAGACCCAAAGCATTAAAAAAAAATCATTGTTGTTTATAATTTAAAACTACAACACTCTAAAAGTAAGTTTACAAAGACTATACAAAATATGCTACAATAGTTACATATAATAATATATAAAAGTTTATGCATACTACCATTTCGTGTGTACTTCTGAAATTAAAAATCTATGTGGATTATGCAAGCCAAATTGTAAAAAGCAAAGATAAACAACATTATCTGCCCCCGAAGAGCTTAATACTGAGGTGGAAAAACAAATATGTGTACAAATAACTACAAAGTGAAGGAGAATGCAAGCAGTGCAATAATTCAGGGGGAAAAAAAACAGTAAAACCATTGGAACACAGAGACCGTTAGACAAAACAAATCGATGCATCTACATACCTTTGGGGGAGAATGTTGAAGGAAATATTTAGGAGAATAAAAGGATCTGCAGATCTCCGTAACAGTGGCCAGTAAGCCTCTATCTCGACTTTCCTATGGCCTGTAAAACAACAAGCACTTTTCACATCAACTTGAAATCACAGGTCAATTTCAGCTGTAAGTAATAAAGAATATTAGTCCTCCAGCCAACCTGGGCCCCCTGAAGTTAGTAGAGGGAAGGCAAACATAGCAAGCAGCCAATGTCTTGGGTGGACCCTACATTCTCTCCCTGCATCATTTCCCCCTTCTTGTGTTCTTGTTTCTCAAGTCACCAATGAACCTAAGAAATGGGAAAGCTCCACAAACGTCAAAAGACATTGGCTCAAGTGCCAGCTTGACAAACTATGGCCTCACTTCAGTTTCAATAGTTACATCTCATTCTGTCCATTCACAAACTATCCCTAAGTATAAAGCTCTTTTTTAAAAAAAAATCTTGGGGCTTCCCTGGTGGCGCAGTGGTTGAGAGTCCGCCTGCCGATGCAAGGGACACGGGTTCTTGCCCCGGTCCGGGAAGATCCCACATGCCGCGGAGCGGCTGGGCCCATGAGCCATGGCCGCTGAGCCTGCGCGCCCGGAGCCTGTGCTCCGCAACGGGAGAGGCCACAACAGCGAGAGGTCCGCATACCGAAAAAAAAAAAAAAAAAAAAAAGATGGTTTGGCATGACAGAAATAACATGAATTTAAGGGTTAAAGATTCCTGAGATGAAATTTCAGCCCTGACCCTTTCTTGTGTGGAATCTTCGGCAAGTTACTAAACTTCTCTGATTCTCTACTATGTGTAGGAAACTTGAACTCCAGACCTCCCAAGGTTGCTATGAGAACAAAAGAGATCACACACGCAATGCGCTGGGTATAAAGAAGGGGCTCTAAAGGCGCTAGCTACCCATCCCCCCACCCCCTCCCACCACTTCCTCCCATGTTTCAGCACCAGTGAAAGCTTCTTAAGAGTCTTCCCTCCCATGAACCTGTATCTTGAAAGGATCTGTGAAGTAAGACTGTGTTGGAGAGAAAAGTAGACTTAACTCACCCTTTATGCTTAATCTGGAAGCAAAGACACACCCACTCAGCACTTGTTAACAAGGCTGCTTCTCATCAAAGCAAATACGCTTGAATGAGTAGTTTTAAGTAACTAGATCATTAAACTGGCTTGTCTTACTTGATTTCTCAACAGATAGAGAAAAACAGAAGATGTTTTTTTCAGAAACCTGAACAGTGATTTCCTCCAAAACCAGGAGAAAATAACACTCATTCTTCACTGAAGTGATATGTTTTGGTTAAAGGGCCATATATTCCATAACTGACCAAGTGCTTGACCTCTAAGGAAAACTGTTTCTCTCCCCACAGCTTTCCCCTCTCTAAAAAGCAACTACCCCCCACCCCCAAGCAGAAGTTTCTTAATAGAAATCCTATTTATACCTTGACTGTCCAAAAGAATCCATGCTTCTACAGTAAAGCCCCCCTCTCTTCCCAAGTCTTGAAAAACTCAAATGTTAAGGCTTTGGCTCCGAAGCTACGGGTGATCTTAGCAGTGTGATGAGAACATTGGAAAAGGAAGGATGACAGCAACCCAGTCCTTCTCTAGGTCCCTTTCACTTTGAAGCCATATACAAAAAAAAACCCTTAGGATAGGGGCTTCCCTGGTGGCGCAGTGGTTGAGAGTCCGCCTGCCGATGCAGGGGACACGGGTTCGTGCCCCGATCCGGGAAGATCCCACATGCCGCAGAACGGCTGGGCCCGTGAGCCATGGCCGCTGAGCCTGCGCCCCTGGAGCCTGTGCTCCGCAACGGGAGAGGCCACAACAGTGGGAGGCCCGCGTACCTCAAAAAACAAAACAAAACAAAAAAACCCTTAGGATACAGGATTGGAACATGGCCTGAGAAGAGAGTCAGGAAAGCGGGCACATCTGAACTGTCGAGGTGAAAACTCAGGGAGGCCCCCTTTGCCTCCTTTGCCCTTAAATGGCTGAGCTGAGGACCGTGATACAGGTGTCGTGCTTCTCCACTCAGCCAAGCAGCAGCAGCCTGGATTTCAGGCGTCAGGTTGGAAAGGGAGCTGTGAAACAGGACAGGCAGAGGCAGGAAATCAGCAAGTCAGACAACTAGGTGGAAGCAAGTAAAAACCACAGTCTGGGTGCTGCAAGATTGCCAAAAGATGGTACTTGGTCTGGGTTCCAGACAGTCTCAGGCCGGCAGCCTTATAAAGGTGGCTTGAACAGTATTTTCAGTATTGATCTGTTCCTGGAACAAAGGAAGCCTAATCAAATTGCTAATCAAGAAGTGACTGGGCAAAGATAGAATCCTCGACAAAGGAGTTTTCAGCCGGACTTTGTGATACTTAGCCCTGGGCTATAGAGGGATCCTGAGGGATCTTTGTGACTCTTGCTCCAGGATTATCCAAGAACAATGTCTCTTCTCTCTCCCTCTCTCTTGGCCTGGGATTGGAATTTTTATTCCCCATGATCCCTTTGGCCAAACTCCATGCTGAGTCCTTTACTGCCTTTGTAACTTCCTTTGCAGCACAGCTGTATAACATCTGGATAATTTCTCTGTCCTGTTTTTCTGTTGATTTTCACTTTTAAAGAGCTGTTTGCTGTTTGCCTGTCAAATCAATTTCATCCCTTGTAGGTGGATTTCTGTTGGCCTTAAATAGACTTGCCTCCTAACATTTGCTTGTGAGGATTAAAGGAGATAATGCATGTGAAAGTCTGTGGTAAACCCTAAGGTGTTACACCAATGTTATTTCCCCATTCACCTGTAGTCCATCCTAAGAAGGCATGCCACTTATACTGTGGAAAGTGGGAGAAAGCAAACAATATTCTCAGGCCAACCATCTGGGTGTGGTTTCTCAGAAAACTAATTGGGTCAGTCAGAGGCAGCTACATAATTTGTGGAGCCCAGCATAAAAATTACAAAAGAATTTCAAGATGGTGGCAGCAGAGCATTGAAACTAAGCCTGGGGCCCTTCTAAGCATCAGGCCCTGTGGGACTGCCCAGAGAGCACAGCCATGAAGCTAAACATGACTTCAGTATATTCAGAACAACGTGAGGCTTGCAAAATGCATCCACTACTGCATCTACCTCCACCCGCAAATGGGTCAAAGAATTTAGATACAAAAGGTGGTAGGTAGCTTTGGGGAAAAGGGATAAGAAGCACTTTAACATCTACAAAACATGTGGATATAAGGAAAACACTGAAGAAGCTGCCAAGATATGGAAAAGGAAGAATTTCTTTTCAGAATAAAAAGCTTAGGGACTTCCCTGGTAGTCCAGTGGTTAAGACTCCGCCCTTCTAATGCAGGGGGTGCGAGTTTGACCCCTGGTCGGGGAATTAAGATCCCACAAGCCACAGGTGGCGTATCCAAAAAAAAAAAAAAAGAAGAAAAGATAAGAAGCTTAACTGAAAGACCACTGGTCTTCAAGACAGGATATCTTCGTTTCCATCTAAGCTCTCTGAGACACTGGCCAAGTCACTGGAGATGATGTCAGGGGCTGTGCTTTGTATGTTGTAAACTTGTAAGTTGCACAATTAAAGCATAAACTTTACTGTTGCCATTTTTAAGGGTAGTTCTTGACCTTTGTAGAAAAGACACACACACGTTCTGATTGGGTCCCCACTTATGTGCAGCTGTATATGCCCTCCAAGGCAACAGGTGGGGAGGGCTTTATGTTCTCCCAAATCAGCCTCTCCTTTTTTTTTCCTTCTCTAGTTTCTGCTGCCTCTGGGCTAAAAAGGAAAACAAACCACCCTGTCAATTTGTTAATTTTATGTGTAACCTGCTCAGATGTCTTTGCCCTCTGCTCTAAAGGGCAGAAGGGGCGGGGAGAAGGGCTGGACATATTCACCCAGCCTGACCTCCCTTGGGTTGTGACATCAGAGCTCTGTTTACATGGCTGAAGGACTGGGAGTCCTGGAATGGAGGGAGGGGACCACGTGGATGATTCAGGAGGCTACACCACCTCCCTGCTCTTATTTTCCTGCTGGCTTGTCAGCTGCTCTGAGCAGCAAAGAGAGATGAAATCGGTAAAGTTCTTCTCTGTCATTTGGCGCCATCTGTTTCCCTTCTTATTCCTTTCCTGAAAACTTTTTTTCAACAAACACAATAAAATAGACAACAGAGGATATCTACAAGAACAAATTCATCTTTCCTCAAGTGTAGATTTGCGGCATCTGCAGAAAAGTCTCCTGTGCTGCTGTTCTTTGCCCCACATCTTGAAGGTACTGGAAAAAAATGAAGGGACGTGATGCTCCCTTATTTACTGCATCTGGGTGAGGTAGACAGTTCATGATTCCTGACATAGAAATGTGTTCAACACATATTTACTATGGACCGAAAATATACCAGGTACCTCATGGGGCTGATGGAGATCAAGTCAAATAAATTGGAAGTTCTTTGGGAGACTGTTTGTTCCTCAAATGTTCTCTTATTCTACTTTGTATCCTTAACGCACTACAGAGGGCTAAAACACAGTAATTGCTCCATAAATATCTGTGGAACGCCTCTTTGCCCATAGAAATGGTTGTCTTCACCTGAACAACACTAGACTCTCTGCATCTGGGAAAGTTTGCTGTGTCCTTACAGTTACAGTGTTATCTTTGGTCAGGGGATGAAATAACCACTTTATAGCAATAATTAGCATTATCAAGTATCAATACATACCATTTTTCAAATACTATGAGAACCACTTCGCATGGATCAACTTATTTAATCCTTTTAACAACCCGATAACTATTATGATCCTTGTTTTACGGGTAAGACTCTAAGCCACAGAAAAGTATAAAATAATTTGCCCAAATGTGCACAGAAACTGACTCCACAGACCTTGTTTCTAATCTCCCAAACTACAGCTGCCTAATCCTTCCAGAACCAAGCACAAGAAGAGCAAATTAAAACAGGGGCTTTAGGGCTTCCCTGGTGGTGCAGTGGTTGAGAGTCCACCTGCCGATGCAGGGGACACGGGTTCCTGCCCTGGTCCTGGAAGATCCCACATGCCGCGGAGCAGCTGGGCCGTGAGCCATGGCCGCTGAGTCTGCGCGTCCGGAGCCTGTGCTCCGCAGCAGGAGAGGCCACAACAGTGAGAGGCCCAAGTACCGCCAAAAGAAAAAAGAAACAGGGGCTTTCGAACTTCTTTTGACTGTGATCCACAATTTAAAAATTTATACCAACACCTCTATAAGACTAAAGGAAAACTTTCATTACATTTTTTCCATCATATTCTAATTTAGTATTTTTTTTCTTTCTTTTTTTTTTCTTTTTGCGGTACACGGGCCTCTCACTGTTGTGGCTTCTCCCGTTGCGGAGCACAGGCTCCGGACATGCAGGCTCAGCGGCCATGGCTCATGGGCCTAGCTGCTCCACGGCATGTGGGATCTTCCCGGACTGGGGCTCGAACCTGTGTCCCCTGCATCGGCAGGTGGACTCTCAACCACTGTGCCACCAGGGAAGCCCTAATTTAGTAATTTTTTTTGAAGCTTACTATCATCCATTAATTCGATTTCATAATGCATAGCTTAAAATACTCTGGGTTAGGGGAAAAAAAATCAGGCTTACCTGGCTGACCCTGGGCTTGCTGTGCTTAAAGCTGATTCTCTGAATTTTCTCTACTGGGGCAATTAAATTGCAATGACTCTGGTGCATCCAAGCCCCTTTTAGGCCCCTCAGACCCTGAACTTCTGGAAACCCTTCCTCTGCCCATCTTCTGTGTTACGTCACCGCTCCAGCCTGCCATCTTGGGTGGAGTCTCTTTCAGATTTGGCTCTGGCCATATCTGCATTTCTGGTCCATGGGAAGCATGCACCTTTAGCCCCTTTCCCTCTCCCCTCCGAGGACGACAGTGCCACCTTCTCTCTGCTCTGTTGTCTAAGGCCAATCCAGCTACAGCTTCTCATACAATTCTTAGGTCCCACCTCCCAACTAAGGGCACACAAGCTCTCTGTTGGATACACTTGAAGGGGATACAGACAGAGTACACGGCTATTTATCTCCAAAGGATCTCTCCGTCCTCCACTCCCCTATAAGCAGAAGGGGTGTGGTGGGCAGAACGGTTTCACATTCTCTTAGCATGACCTGGATTTCCTAGGATTTAATATTGGAATATGGGGGATTTTGCATCATCTTTTACAGAGATTTTTCCCCTTGGCAGGCTCTTCCAAAAGTATGAAGAAAAGAAAGGCCTCATGTTCACATCATTTTACAGATGGATGGGCTCCAGGTAAGTGGAGGGAAAGGGAAGAGAATAAGCAAAGGCTTGGAGTCTGGAATAAGCAATCAGCGTTTAGGGATTACTAGGGAACGTGAGCTTGCTGTGGAGGGTCCATGTACGATGGGACTTTACAGGGAGCAAGAGATGGATGTCAATGGAATCACAACAAGTGGCCCAAGGAGCTTGCCAGGGCCTTAGGCCCTAATCCTAGGCACCCTCGCCTCACATGAGTTGACTCTCCTGGTCCAGTCTGTGAACTGGATCCTTGGCACTTCTCAGTTCCTCCAGACTCAGAGACCTTGTTTCTGTCCACAGCATGCCAAGTTGATTAAGACATATGTTTGTGAACTTTCTGCCTTTTTACTACCTCAACTATAAGTTTGATCTCAGCTTTGCTAACTCTATCCTGTGCCTAAAACACTCCAGCTAGTAGAGGCAAGAGCCAAGCAAAGGGTAAGCTACCATGTCCTGCAAAAGCTGCTAATCGGTGGGCCTGGGCATTGTCCTCACTCACTACACCACCATCCATAGCTCCCAGGGTCCCAAATACACAACTCCTCCAGGGCTGGGAGGCTAAGCCTGAGTCTACTAAGATTGCTTCCCTCCTGTAATGGGTGTTTCCCTCCTGTAATGGGTGAAGACCTGGATTCCACACTCAGCTCTGAAATTTTCTGCCAACACAGTTCAAGTCCATCTGAGTTTACCTTTGACTTTCGGTTTCTTCATCTAAAGTGTAGTTACAATAACATCTAGCAGGATGTCTCAGACTTCTTGGGAGGAGCAATGAAGTGATGTGAATAAAGGCAAATTGAATCTCCTACTGGTACGACCACTAAAATTTACCACTGGGAAGTATTCAGTAGATGAAATGGAGAGAACGTAATCACTCCCATCTTGAATCTCTATAGTGAAACATGGGGACATACTCTTCTTTTTTTTTTTTTTTTTTTTTGCGGTATGCGGGCCTCTCACTGCTGTGGCCTCTCCCATTGCGGAGCACACGCTCCGGACACGCAGGCTCAGGGGCCATGGCTCACGGGCCCAGCCGCTCCGCGGCATGTGGGATTCTACCGGACTGGGGCACGAACCCACGTCCCCTGCATCGGCAGGCGGACTCTCAACCACTGCGCCACCAGGGAAGCCCATACTCTTCTTTTGAATGTGTTCAACGTGTACCTAGTAATCTGTACTTGACTTTTAATATTGTATTCTTACAAAGAACATGATCTCCTTCGTGTAGTTAAGCTGTTTTGGTGATATTTCCTATTAGCTATTCCTTTGCAAGACTGTCTAAAAAGGAATGAAGAAAATAAACTTTCAAAAGGGGCAGAGAATCCAAGATAACACTTCCTTCCGTCCTCTAAATCTTCAGAAAAGTACTCAAACTAAATCAGTAGGAAACAGCAGAGAACAGGTCTAGCTGGTCAGGCGAAGAGCCAGCGAAAATCCTTCTTTTGAAATATGGTGGAAATCTCAGAATATTATAGTATTACGGTTTGTCAGGTTCAGGAGATAGATTTGCAAACAAAACAAAACTCTTCATTTGACAGAAATACAGTCATGGATGGGGAGCCTTTAATTCATTTGAAATACAAGCAAATCTGTAAGCAAAACAACTCCCTGGGCAACAGGAGAAAATATTTTGAAGGCTCAGAGAGGCCTAAAAGGACCCTGAGATTAACCTGGAATTCCTATCAGTGACTCATAAATAGTTAGAAGCAGGTATTTGTTTACATGGAGCCAAGCAGAACCCACACCCCAGAATCCTCTCAAAGCCCCAGAGAGAGTGACTCTTCTAGGATTTATATCCATCTGCTTCCAGAGAAGTGCTTGCAGTGCGTCTTTTATGTATACAAATGAAATTGTTGACATGGAAATAGAGGACGTGAACCCTGAGGGAGGAGGACGTAAGTAGGTTAATCAATCCAAGCAGAAGTTTAAGTATTTCTTAGCAATGGAGGCCTTTAATCAAAGGTAGTCTTCACCAGACAGTTAGGAGTGCTGCCTTAAAGTAAGGAGGGTGGGAAGCGGCAGAGGTCCCCTTGCCTGCCCATTGCTCGTGGCACTTCTATGAGGCTCTACAGCAGTTTGGAGAACATTTTGAAAATCAGGGTTCTAGATGATTATAGCTACTGTGATTGAACATTAGCCCTGAGCTTCCAGCAAATCAAGATAAAAAGGGAGATACTATGGATCACTTTTTCTTCCTTCAGTAAAAGAAAACCAAAGGTTCTATCAGTCTCTCTGGAACATTCTAACTTAATATAAGGAATGCTTTTTGGAGTGGCTGAAGGAGTGGATGGATACCATATACTCAGAAGATCATAACTTCCTTCAGAATTAGGTGATGGTAGTGGATATTTGTCTTCTTCTTCTTCTTCTTTTTTTTTTTTAATGCCCAGTTTCAGAACCCCTTCCTTATGTTTAGGGAATTTATTTCCCACTGCATGAACTTTGATAGAAAAGCTTCTCTCAGAGAAGCTGAACTAGGGGCTTCCCTTCCCTGGTGGCGCAGTGGTTGAGAGTCCGCCTGCCGATGCAGGGGGCACGGGTTCGTGCCCCGGTCCGGGAGGATCCCACATGCCGCGGAGCGGCTGGGCCCGTGAGCCATGGCCGCTGAGCCTGCGCGTCCGGAGCCTGTGCTCCGCAACGGGAGAGGCCACAGCAGTGAGAGGCCCGCGTACCGCAAAAAAAAAAAAAGAAGCTGAAATAGCCAGGTACTCAGTATTCCAGCCCCTCTTGCAGCTAACACAGGGGCATGTGACCGAAGCTTGGCCAATCAGATGCTAATCATATCAGATGCTAATCATATAAAGATTCGTTTCCAGGGCAACAGGGCCAGCCAGCAGTGTGGAGGACATGGTTCTGCTGGCGTTTGATGGGAATTTGGGGCCTCCCTACTCAGCAGCAGTGGCACTGCCCTTGATGAACTAGCTCTGTACAGTCATTCTGGCTCTGGTTCGAGGTCCCCTTTGCTCAGAGTTCCCCTTTTCTCACCCAGTTTCCAGCTTTCCCATCTATCCCCTGAGCAACCCATCATTCTTCCAGTAAATTCCTTTCTAGACTAAATCAGCCAGAATCCATTTGTTACTTGCAAACAGATTCCCAGCTGAAATGGTAACTATGAGGTTTAGGTCTGCTATGGGAAATACAAAAGATGATACAGTGCAGTTGTGTTCAACTTAAGAAAATTCAGCTACATAGGTTCGTTGGATAAGAGCATGAGAGAGAAAAGTAAGATTCTTTTATTTGCTCAGTTATCCTTGCTTGTTCAAACTCAACCAAGGCCCCTACTATCCCAGAATAAGGAGACCATGGCCAAAATGCAAAGAGACACAGAAGAATTCAATCTTAGGCTTGAGTTACAAAAGACCCAGGTTTTAGCAATTTAAAGATAAGAAGTTTTCTGGGATTTCCCTGGCGGTCCAGTGGTTAAGACCTTGCGCTTCCACTGCAGGGGGCATGGGTTGGATCCCCGGTCGGGGAACTAAGATCCCACATGGCACACAGCCAAAAAAAAAAAAGTTTCATGGGTCTTTTTGACTTCTGTATCTGCCTTTTGGCCATGCTTGCTGACTTTACAACCTAACCCCTTCCTAAGATGAGGCTCCACTATACACAGCAGTAGTGAGCACTCAAGACTCTCAACTATACAGGCACTGGCAACCACTCCTTTCCTACATACCCCTCAGCAGCTCTGCTCACCCCATTGTCCAGGGTAACCCAGGGAACTAGTGTTGGTTTACAGCATTGACCTTAAGAAATTCTATTAAGACCAATACCCTGGAGGCATTTCATATCTAGTTCCAAAGAGAAATATTACAAACATTTTATAGATGATGCCTTTGTATCTTCTTCACTCCCAGTTCAACTGCTCACACCTGTTTCCATTAGAGAGTGAGAAAAGAGGAGAAGAGAAGGGGGAAGACGGGGGGTAGGGGGGAGCATGAAAAAGAGGGAAAGGGAGAAGCGGAGAGGGAAGGAAGAGGTCACCTACTTTATTTCACATCAGGGTTCCTGTCTTAGTCTGTTCAGGCTGCTATAAAAAAAATACCATAGATTGCATGACTTAGAAACAACAGAAATGTATTTCTCACCAGTTCTGGAGGCTGCAAGTCTGAGATCACGGAGTCAGCATGGTCCAGTTCTGTTGAGAGTCCTCTTCCAGGTTGCAAGACCGCCAACTTCTCATTACACCCTCAAGTAGTGGAACGAAAGTGAGAGAGCTCGCTGGCGGTCCTTTTATAAGGGGACTAATCCCATTGATGAGGGCTCCACCCTCATGACCTAATTACCTCCCAAAGGCTCCACCTGCTAATATATTGGGTGTTAGGACTTCAACATATCAATTTGGGGGGGACAAAACATTACGTTCTTATCCAGTGTTGGCATCTTGTGATCACCTACTCCTCACAACTAGAAGAGTAAACATTGAAAATTCACCTGGGCACTCCAGATTTGAAGATACCAATACCACTTTAAACCCATAACGATCTTCCTTCAGTGTTAACACCTGTGCTTCAAAAGTGTGTGCACATGAATTACATAAAACCTGCATAGTAATTGGGAAAAAGGTTACTATTTCTCTATGTGCTAATAAAGATTGAAAAAAAAGAGCTCTTTTCACTCAGGAGCTGGCAAACTGTGGGTCTATGGGCCAAATCCAACCTCCTGCCTTACTAAATAAAAATTTGAAACATAGCCGTGCCCATTCATTTACATATTGTCCATGGTGGCTTTTTTGATATGGCAAAGCCTTAAGAATTTTCTGTCTGGCCCTTTACAAAAGTTTGTCAATCTGCTCTGGCTAACAGGGAAAGCCCAAAGTGTGGTCTGTGACTGCTACTGGCCTATGAACTGTCTCTTACTGAAATTGAAAGTATTTAGAATCCCTTACAGCATTTTGACGTTGTCAAGACATCCAAGTATGTGACTATTTTTCTAGTAATTTTTATTGTATTTTTGAGGGGGGGGATTTTTTTTTTATTCAAACAGAAAGTCACAAAAATTATAATCATCCTCATTAGTTTGTATTTTTTTAAGTATCAGTTCATGAAGGATTAGAAATAAAATATTCAGGAAGTCACAATTTTTCTATGAGAAAAATATGTTAATATCTATCATAATGACTGTAACGAGCCCTTAATAGATAACAAAACTCAGCCCTTGAGGCTTCATCCATGGCATAGATTTTGCTTTGGAGAATAAAATGGAGCTAAGGAAGGCAGAGCCAGGTTTAAAAACTATTTGGCCCACAAGCTGGGTCCCCAGTGAAGCTTTCTCTAATTCTGTTGCTGTATTAAGGCCCCAATATCCAAGATATATTTATTTCTAATTAATGCACAATTATATACAGGGCACTTTCTATACATAGGTGCTGGAGGAATTAAAATACAGTTCAAGGCTTCCAGAAGTTTACACTCTAGGTGAAAGAGCTTAAGGCAATTATAAACATATGAGACACTGGAGTTTGTGGGAGGCTGCTATAAAGAGACTACTGTGGGGACTTCCCTTGTGGTCCAGTGGGTAAGACTCACCGCTGCCAATGCAGGGAGCCCGGGTTCGATACCTGGTCGGGGAGCTCGATCCTGCATGCACGCCACAACTAAGAAGTCCACATGCCGAGGGCTTCCCTGGTGGCGCAGTGGTTGAGAGTCCACCTGCCGATGCAGGGGACACGGGTTCGTGCCCCGGTCTGGGAAGATCCCACATGCAGCGGAGCGGCTAGGCCTGTGAGCCATGGCCGCTGAGCCTGCGCGTCCAAAGCCCGTGCTCCGCAGCGGGAGAGGCCACAACAGTGAGAGGCCCGCGTAACGCAAAAAAAAAAAAAAAAAGTCCACATGCCGAAACTAAGACCCAATGCAGCCAAAATAAATAAATAAATTTTTTTTTAGAAAAAGAGAGACACTATTGTCGGTTGGTATATGAATTCATATATTCACGAATGCCATTCAAATATATCCATCTCCCTTCTGTTAAATGCCCTTCAACCTAACTTAATAACGTAATCCATTGAGACCTCTAGGGGAAGGTGACTGTGTACAGGACTGTGATCAGGAGAGCTGAGCAGAGATGCCAAATGCCAGACAGCTCACTCCCTTTCTGAGGGGCTGGCTTCCACATGCTGGCAGGTAAAACTGTAGTGGGGGCGGGGGGTGTGAGCTTTAGACTTAAAATGCTTATGAAGGAAATAATGGCTGAAAATAAATGAGAAATTAGAAAAAGAGCAAACTAAGTAGAAGAAAAGAGTACCATATACATAGTATACACGAAGCTGAGAAACAATTTAAACTATATGTTAGTTCTATTTTCATGAAATGTGGCCCATGCATTTTCAGATAAAGTACCTCAAAATTAAAGTAATTGGTTCAATTGTTAATCTGAAAAAAGCACAGTAAATATATTATTTCCTTTGTATTTCCTTTTTTTTTTTTTGGATCTTCTATAGTTGTATTGTCTAATACAATAGTCACTAGGCATATGTGGCTATTTAAAGTAATTACTGGAGAGTGAAGAAATGGAACATTATCACGATAGCAGAAAGTTCTATTGAACAGCATGCTTTATAATGTGTGCATTACTTTTTCCAGATTACTAGTTGAACTCACTGAATTTAGAGGTACTTTATTCAAAAAGGTGTTTGTAAATTGAAGAAAAACATACTGAGCATGTAATTTGAAAATATAATACATTGTTTAAAAATGTTTATTCTGGGACTTCCCTGGTGGCACAGTGGTTAAGAATCTGCCTGCCAATACAGGGGACATAGGTTCAAGCCCTGGTCTGGGAAGATCCCACATGCCACGGAGCAACTAAGCCCGTGTGCCACAACTACTGAGCCCGTGAGCCACAACTACTGAAGCCTGCGTGTCTACAGCCCATGCTACGTAACATGAGAAGCCACTGCAATAAGAAGCCCTCGCACCACCACAAAGAGTAGCCCCTGCTCACCGCAACTAGAGAAAAGCCCGTGCACAGCAATGAAGACCCAACGCAGCCATAAATAAATAAATTTATTTTTTTAAAAAGTTTCACAACTTTCTACACCCTCCAAATACATAATTAACTTCCTAAAGGCTAATTTTTATTTTTATCAGGATATACCTGCACATAGTTTAAGGAATCAAATTATTTAACAAGACATAGTAAGAAAAAGAAATATTAATTTGTTTGCTCCCATCACATCCCATTTCCCACTCCTTAGAAGCAAGCAATTTCAACCCTTTCAGTTATTTAATATGTTTTCTCCCTATCTCTAAGGGAGATGCTTATACTGCGGCTTCCTATGTTTTCAGGTTAGGTATCTACCTACTCATTTCCCACTAACGGAAGATGAGCATTTCTTTCTCAAACTTCCCATCACGGCCCCTGCACACTTCCCTCCTCCTCATCCTTCCAATAAACGTATTTTGCTTCATAAAAATTCAGTGCTGTAATTCTTGACTGTGTAAATGATATTCACAGCCAAGCTATACAGAACATCATTTGCCTTATTTGAATGTGTACAAGTAGGTATAAAGCTTGATGAATTTTCACAAGCGAGCACATTATGCAACCATCACCCAGATCTAGAAACAGGACAGTGAGACGGAAGCACCCAACAGCCTTCATAATCCTCCTGTCACCCGTCCTCTAGAACCACTCTGACCATTTTTGCTATTGTTTTGTCTGTTCTTACAATTTATATAGAACCACAGTGTGTACTCATTTTTTAAAATTTTATTTATTTTTGGCTGCATTGGGTCTTCATTGCTGTGCATGGGCTTTTCTCTGGTTCCAGTGAGCGGGGCCTACTCTTCGTTGTGGTGCACGGGTTTCTCATTGTGGTGGCTTCTCTTGCTGCGGAGCATGGGTTCTAGGAGCGCAGGCTTCAGTAGTTGTGGCTCACAGGCTCAGTAGTTATGATGCCTGGGCTTAGCTGCTCCGTGGCATGTGGGATCTTCCCAGACCAGGGTTCAAACCCGTGTCCACCGCATTGGCAGGCGGATTCTTAACCACCGTGCTACCAGGGAAGCCCAGTGTGTACTCATTTTTGTCTGGCTTCTTTTGCTATTCTTTTTCTAGCTTGAGATCAAAGCTTAGATTATTGATCTTTCTTTTCTATGTATTTAAAGCTATAATTCTGATAGCATTAGTTATATCCTATAAATTTTTACACGTTGCATATTATCATTCATTTCAACATAGCTTTCCATTGTGGTATTTTTGTATTTTAAAAATACTGATTTTTCTCCATCATGTTGTGATATGTTCCTTACACCAATCTTTAGAAATCTGAGGAGACATTTTATATATCCTGGACAACAGCTACAGTTGAGGTCATCACCTGATTAGTTGATAATACAGTCATTACCCAAGATCCATTAAGTTTCTGTACAGTCTGAACAGATGTTAGGAGCCTTTACCCTGAATCTTTCTGTATTTATTTATTTTTTTGCTTGTTTTCTTTCTGTATTTTTAATGATGGCACTTGGCAATTTCCCCAGAAATGTAGCACTGACTTGCTTTACTATTCTGGCTTCTACTTGGCCCTTGTTTCAGTCATGGAACCAAAGTGGGGATTCTGTCAGTTGTCAGGTTATGTCTATCCCAAATACACACTCAGGAACAGGGAAAGTAAGCACAGGGGTAAGTCCAAGAACTGAGCTGCCTGTGACACAAGCTAGGGCTCAACGTCCATGTGTGACCTGACCCAAAAGGAAGCCAACTGTCAAAAGAAATGTTAAGTCACAGCCACATTACAAAAAGCATGGGAAGCGAATTTGGAGTGACTAGACAATAGGTGTATGAGAGCAGTCACAGACTGTCAGATCTCACAGCTCAGCAACTGTGTCTAACATGTACTTATCCCCTCCACTGAGCTTTAAATTTGAATTATTTTTTTCATCAATATAAATTCTATTGACAATTCCTAAATCTGCCCTATTTTTTATAGAACCTTATTTCCCCATTTTTGACACTCTTATTTCTTTACACATATTATACAGTGATTTCAAGTTCTGTATCTGATAATCCCCGTATCTGTCACCTTTGTAGAGCTTATTCTGTAATTTGTTTCTGCTAACTCTTGCTTATGATGACATTTCTTTCTATGGGGTAGATTTATTTCCTACCTCAGTCCCAGAAGGTCAGATTGGCTCTCCTCTATCAGCCTCCATCCATTTTCCAGGTAAGAGAACAGGAAAAGGCTAGCACTTTCACCAGGGAAGCAGAACTGTCCTCATAAACTCCAAGTAGACTTCTGCTTACATCCCCCTGATCAGAACCGTGTTACAGCCCTTAACTGCAAGGCTTTAAGCCTCCATAACTGAGCGCACTGGTGATGAAGTGTCGAAAGAGCCACTGTGAGTTTCTCCATGTAGTAGAGACAGGCAAGAGTCCCAAGTCACTGCGAGGGGGTTGGTGGCACAAGTCATGAGGGTTACAAAACGCTGTATTGGAGCAGGGGTTATGGAAGGGTACTCAGACCTAATCTACAAGGGCAGTTAAAGGCAAGGCTTCTGTTCGTAGAACCACTGCTGCTGGCAAGGTTCTCCCTGTAGCTGCTGCCTGTAACTCACTATTCAGGGCCTCTAACACACCTTACAGTAACCAGTAACCATCAACCAACAAATCAGGAATTTATATAGACAAAGCAAAAGATTCAAACTGACACAAAAAAAGAAGAAACATCCTTTGGTCAAGATTTATTTCAAGGCCTGAAAACACTGACTAATTGAAAATGGCCCTACCGCAATTTCTTATAATACATAAATACTTTATATATAAAACTTAAAAAAATGTAGACACTATTAACTAACTCCTAAATCACACACTATACGCTTTTCAAAAGCAATAGTTATTTAACAAAATGTAAGGTGACAATATCAAAGAATTTTCACACTTAATGAGGACACAATCAGTCGCAAGCTACTCAAACACAAATCTTTTTTACACTTTCCATGTTTGTTTTTAACTTTGTTTCATAGAACCACTGACAACTGAGGCTTCTTTCAAGTATAGGATTTCTAACATTAAATTACATTTTCTAAGTATTTCTTTAAAGAAGAAATGAAAAATACACATACTACACTGTTTGCCATAAATTCATACACCAAAATCAAAACAATCCAACTGAATTTATTCCTGCTTCCCCCTTCTCCAACATTAGCTTTAGATGTTCTTCTAAATGTTATATAAACAGATTTGTTAAAATCAGTTCTCATTTATGCAGATTAGGGGAAAATGGTTTTATAATGAGTTATCTTTAAAATTATCTTCTAGATAGCACTCTTTAGCCTTAAATTACATTGTTCACACACAACTACAACAGTCTGCATTTGCTCAGGAACATACAGTCACATTAAAAACAAATAACTCTGTATTTCATAGTTTAGTTGGCTCTTAAATAGTTTCCCTAGGGGGGAGAACAAGTATTTTGTGTTGTTTAAGAAACTGGTATATATAAATGAAATGCTAGGTGTTCATTTAAACTTTGAGGAAACCTACAGGTGAACATTTGGGTGTTTTTTCTAAAATGCTAGAGATATGCACTTAATCACTGTTCATATAGTGAAGCGATGGGATGGCAGATACACAGATGAAACTCTACATTTTGTAAATGTAAAGTTGGATATTCTAAATGCAAGAACTGACACTGACAATTGTTTACAGGAAACAAAGGTTAAGAAAAATGTTGAAGAATATCTACTCTTAAAAAGAGAGAAGTGTTATACAACACAAAAATGAGAACTAGAGATTCGAAAAACACTCATTTTACTGTTTTAAAAGAAAAACAAAAAAATAACAGGGAGAGAGTCTAGACCAATTAGAACTGAGGCAGCTGTAACAAAAATGGAACACAGTACAATGATTTGAGCCCTTAAAGGAAATGACTAACTAAAATGAAATTTCATAAGTCTTCATGTCTGTAATAATATATAAATGCACAAAATATCAAAATTATGAAGTCTGGATTTTTCCCCTTAGGTTTGTAATAAACTGTCAAACCTCTGCTTAATATAGTTATTTTTATGAGCCTTCTGATTAGCAGAGCATGCTATACAGGTACATGCATGCTAGAATTTTACCATGAGAATTAATAGCTCTCATCTCACACCAGTGACTTGCCTGTTACCCATATTTATATATATTTCATTTCCATTATAAAACACTTAAGACCTTTCTATGGTACATTTTAATCAACATATTACATAAAAAAGAATCTTGATTTTTAAAATGAACCTTTGTAGTACTGTAACATGATGGGTTTAATTGAACAGTTGGAACATAATATGGTAACTACATTGTACTGTTTAATTCACAGCTGTAGGAAAATGTTTGATTTTTAAAATACAACCAAGATGAGACTGTAGAGTTATGAGCAGTGAAATATTAGAAAACAGTGAATGAATAAATAAGATGCTTTTCCTTCAGTGGCCATTCATTATTTTGCTTTTAGGAACCTGGAAGAAATTGTCTTCTTTGAGTTTCAAATGTTCTGGTAAATCTAGTCGTTTCTTAGCTTCCTCAATATCACCTTGAATGGCTGAAATAAGTGACTCTGTGGAGGGAATACACCAGGTAAAGAGAACGAAAAACTGCTGCTGTGCTTTTTTTACAACTCCTTTGCTCAGCTTCACCTAAAATCTCATAGGCTGGCAGTGCTCCTGGCACAGGGTAGATGCCCAATAACGTTTGTTTCATCCTTTCTTCTAGACTTAAGTAAAAGTCAACAGTACACAAAAATGTCCCTAATCTTCTTGCAATTACTTAGAGAAAGGCATTAGCAGAAAGGTACATGGCATAGACTAAA
Organism: Hyperoodon ampullatus; assembly: GCF_949752795.1. Taxonomy (NCBI): domain Eukaryota; kingdom Metazoa; phylum Chordata; class Mammalia; order Artiodactyla; family Ziphiidae; genus Hyperoodon; species Hyperoodon ampullatus. Next base: position 83,657,791 of record NC_136919.1, read on the forward strand.
TGGAAGAAACAAATACTATCAATTCTCTTCAGTATTTACATTTGTAAAAGAAACTCTACATTAGAATTAAAACTATCACACTACACTAAGATACTTGACATTTGTCTTAAATGTTCCGATTTACTGCTTCTTACACTTCAACTACCGCTAAGCATCATTATTCATCACAGTATTAACTCTTACTTGTTCCTTAAAATATGAAAAGGAAATAAAGGTTTCATTAACTTCATACTGTTGGAGAGAGAGCCAGCCTGCTGGGTTTGAATTTAGGCTCCATCACTTACTATGCTACCCCGGGCAAATTACTTAACCTCTCTGGGCCAATTTCCTCATCTGCAAAATCGGCAAAATAATTCCTCATGTGGGTGTTGTGGGGATAAAGTGAGTTGATTCATGTAAGGCTCTTAAAGCAGTGCCTAGCATATTAAATGCTCAAATATTATCTGTCTAGCCATGATTACTATTAGGAGAAGCAGCAGAAGTAGCTGCAGTAATATTTAAGAAGATCTAAATAAGAACTTACCTAAAGAATCAAAGTTCTTTTCTGGTCTGAGGTAGCCGACAATGGCCACGTTGAGAATTTCCCCATAGAAGTCCTCTTTGAAAGTATGCATGATATGAGTTTCCTACAGTCAAGAGATGTTAAAATTGAATTTAGCTTTATGGTGAGGAATTTAAATGAAACAATCAACCCTCCTTAAAATTTTAAAGACAGGTTAAAATCTAAGAGCAGTATTTCCTGAATTCTTCCATTGCTCGTTCTTGACCTTGTACCATTATAACTGAGTAAGGTAGATGCTATCCCACAAATCTGGTGTAATTTGCTGTTTTTATTTATTTATTTATTTATTTATTTTTTTTTGCGGTATGCGGGCCTCTCACTGTTGTGGCCTCTCCCATTGCGGAGCACAGGCTCCGGACGCGCAGGCTCAGTGGCCATGGCTCACGGGCCCAGCCGCTCCGCGGCATGTGGGATCTTCCCAGACCGGGGCACGAACCCGTGTCCCCTGCATCGGCAGGCGGACTCTCAACCACTGCGCCACCAGGGAAGCCCGATTTGCTGTTTTTAGGAAAAGCTAACATGCACCAAAGTAATTAAGGGTCTTATCAAGGTGAAAAAACTGAGCAAATACAGCAGAGGGAATGAGCAAAGAAACTCTTCTTCAAAAGATACCATTCCATTAAGCGAATTAAAAAAAAAAAAAAGGCAACACAGTGGAAGAAGGCATTTGTCATACATAGTTCCAACAAAAGAATTGGATCCAGAATATATTAAGAACTTCTTTAAGTCAGTAAGACAGACAATCCAATTTTTTAAAAAGGGATAAAGACTTGATCAGGCACATCATGTATGTCTGTTATCAGCAAAGAAAAGGAAAAAGAAAAACTGTAAAAAGTATGAACCTCCTACCAATGGAAAACTGAGTTTCTCCTAACTATGGAAGGACCTCCAAGGCACTCCTTAACTGGCTCTACAGTAAGAGTTCTGTTATCTGAGTAGCTGATAAGCAAAAATTAGTCATGGGATAGCCTCCCCTCCCCTTCATTTCCTCTCTCAGTCCAGAGAAAAATATTTTGCCTTCTTTCATTTTCTTTATCTATTCCGACACACCCTTAATCCTGAAAAATAAGAGGAACACTGAGCACAATGTTAAGTAGTTCTGGGCCACTTCTATTGCTTATACCAGCACTTTTCTATAAACTCTTCAAAGAGGATGAAACTTAGATCAACTATAACTGTTTGTGCCACATACCTGAGCTGACCCAAAGATTCAGCCACATCTAGCAGATTAAGCACTTAAGCTGTGTAGGTTTTCTGTTCATAAGAACAGAAGAATTATGTATACCCTCAAAGGGGTTTAAAAAGAGGAAAAAGGGCTTCCCTGGTGGCGCAGTGGTTGAGAGTCTGCCTGCTGATGCAGGGGACATGGGTTCTCATCCCGGTCCGGGAAGATCCCACATGCCGCGGAGCGGCTGGGCCCGTGAGCCATGGCCGCTGGGCCTGCGCGTCTGGAGCCTGTGCTCCGCAACGGGAGAGGCCACAACAGTGAGAGGCCAGCGTACCGCAAAAAAAGAGGAAAAAAAAGCATCACCTTGCAATTTTATCAGAAAGCACCATCCACGGCGTAAGCAGTTCTACCTTAACAGGGTGACCAATAAAGAGTAAATGACCTATATTAACTGGTGAACTCAACTTTATTTCACTTTTATTTCTAATAAAGGTAAACACATGGGCAGTTATAAAAATTAATTATTGTAGTTTTGGTTTGTGATTCCACTTTCTATTTTCTCCATGATTTAAAAGATAAACGCATAAAAATTTATTAATCTATGTTATTGGGTACACAATGATGTAATTTGTGAGTTCTGGTATACTATTAAGTTCATATAAATTCAAAATAGATTTTTATAACTTTAGGATGTTAAATGCAGTCCCCATGGTAACCACAAAGAAAATATTTATAGAAAATACACAAAAGGAAATAAGAAAGGGATCAAAATGTGTCACTACAAAAAAAAGTCAACTAAACAAAAAAGGCAGTAATGGAGGAACTGACAAAAAAGCTATAAAGCATACAAAAAACAAATAGCAAAATATCAGACATCTCTCCTTATCAGTGATTACTTTAAATGTAAATGGATTACTCTCCAATCAAAAGGCAGAGATTAGCAGAATGGTTCAAAAACACAAGATCCAACTATACCCCCTTCATAAGAGACTCACTTTAGATCCAAAGACACAAATAATCTTGAAAGTGAAAAGGATGGAAAAGTTATTCCATTCAAATAGTAACTAAACTCTTCACTTTTAAATCTGTCAAGTAAATTCTCGTATTTGGATTATGTTGGGATCACCACTGATGAGTTCTATCTGTGTATTACTCTAAATCATCATCCCATTCTCTGTTTACAGTGAAATACAATTCTTAATTCTTACCATGGACTTTTTTGTATTCTTGTAGTATGGGTTCCATCCTATGCTCACCACCATCTTATGGACGTCTCCACTTCCAACACTGGCCCAACCATAATATATGCCAGTGGATACATCAGCTGGAAGATTATCTACTACTTGTTCAGGAAAGTTAGCTAAACAACAGAAGAAAATATGCTAATATTTAGAGTTTCATAGTCAATATTTGGAAAATTCACATGTAAGGCTAGTCTAAATCATTACCCTCACAAGATTCCTAGGACTCTAACTACAATTATTAATCCCATCATTTCATACTCTGGCTAGGATTTCTTTCTCCTCTTCATACGTATTGGTTAGGAAAAAAGGTACCAGATTGTATATGTATAAGTTACCAGGTTATAGTAAGTGTACCAAAAATCGTAAACTCTCACAGTAGAAGAAAACAGGTACATGAACAGCTGGGTTTTTTTTTTTTAGCCCTGGTACTTCTTAAGGAGGTTCATCATCTCTTGAAAAGATCTCTATTTTTCGAAATATACATGCCTAGGTCCCAAGCTCAAAGACTGCTTTAATAGGTCTAGGTGCAGCCCTGGAATGTATTTTTAAGGAAAAATTAAGCATACCTTCAGGACCTGACAACTAAAACTAATGCAGACCAAAAAAAAATACCTGGTTCTCATTCATCTGCCTGTGTCATCACTTGAACACAACCTACTAACGTATTTAAAGAACGAAAACCTTACAGCTGGCTTAAGAATTTAGCCTATCGGGCCCACATTACATTTTCTAAAGAGAAAGACGCGCGCCACGCTTGGCGGATTTATCACGGCTGGATAGCGAGGCGGGAAAGAGGGCTCCCGAAACTCAGCTCCGGCTTCCTGCCCTCACCACCCCCCAAGCCGGTGAGATCGGAGCCACGGGCAAGGACGCGCTCCATCAGTCCGACCAAAGGTCCTCAGCCTCAACAAAGCGGGAGCGGGGAGGACGGGAACGTCACCTCTGCCCGTTGCCCCACCACCCGGCCCGGAGCCCCCCGGCTGACGTCCCCGCCCTCAGGTGACCCGGCCCAGCGTGGGTGGGGGACTCCGCGCCCTCCCGCGCTCACCTGTAGGGATGCCCAGCTGCTTGGAGCCGCGACCGAAGCCCCGCACCACCTGGCCGCGGCAGAAGTACGGCAGGTGCCTCATGACGCCGTCCGCTCGGGGTGCGGGCTGCGGTCCAGTATGCGCGTCCGGCGGAGCCGCCGTCAAGGCGGTGCCCGGACGCCCCGGACCAGCCGGGGGACGCGGGCGGGAGCTCCGCAGGCCGGCCGGCCGGGCGAGCGCACGGGCGTATAACTGGCCGAGCGGCGACACGCCACGGCGAGACGCTCACGCCACTGACCGAACAGACGGCGCCGGGCAACTCAGACGCTGGGTCTGGGCTCCTGAACGCCGGCGACCGCGGAAGTGCGGCTGTGGGCGGGGAGCGGAGCGGGGGCGGGCCGGCTTGGGACGGCCCCCTAGCCCACCGAGCGCCACGGGCCTACGCACTCTGCCCAGGCCGAGCGCCCCGGCGCTCGTACGGCTTCCGTAGCCCCGCCCCCAACGTAGCCCCGCCCCAGCCGTAGCCCCGCCTCCAACGTAACCTGGGAGGTGTCGGTTTTTTCCTTGGTATCTCTCTTTTCCCGGGCGGTGGGAACCGAAGCGGGGAGACGTGTTTCAGCCTGATGCCTGTGAAAGCACTGTCCTCATTCTCAGACACTCCGAAGTGTTTCTTTCCCCCTTTTCCTTTTCATTATGATCCTGATGCCGAGAAGAGACGTTCTTTAGCTCCTTGACAACTGCTAGGTTGCTCGTCATTCATCACTCATTCGCTTTTTAAAGATTTATTAAACCTCCAAAATTCCACCTCTTCATAGAAGCTTTTCACGAGTAGCTACGGGAAGTGGACCTCCTCTCCCCCAGACCACTTGACCATGGTCTGAAGTTGTATCAGTATGTAAGCGGGTATGTATGTAAGGGGAGCGGGTCCTGGTCTGTAACGCTGCAATCCCAGTGACTAGTGGAAGGCTACAGTGATGCAATTTTTTTGAGCAGGGAAGCGGCTGCCTACCCTCCCTCTATCTTCCGGTCTGCCTGAGAACTTAATAAACTTGATGTAAGACTTGATCTCTACTGCAATGCAAATTTGTGGGCCTTCTGACCGTTGGAACTGTGAACATTACCTCGGGAAATAGTTCCAGGGTCACTCACAAGTTATATCCTCTTGTCTTGTTCTTGAGAAAGAAGTTTTAATTCTTCTCTTTTGCCTTTCTCTACAAATGTGTGTGAAATTCTGTCCAGCCTTGGCAGTCATTATCCTTTTACTTTAACTCTGATAGTGCTTACCCAGTGTTCAAATTATGTTCTCTCTCTATCGGTACCAAAGGGGTTGAGAAATGGAATATTTCCAGTCATACCGGTAAGCTAAGGATGTCACAGTCATTAGCGATGTAGCCCTCCAGTATGACCTGGTGAGCCCTGAGGAAACTCAGGATGTGAAAACACAGGATACTGGCCCCAGATAAGTGAGGTGCACATCAAAGGAATGATTTCAATGAGCCCAGACGCTTGCATCTTCCCATACATAGATACTAAATTCCTTAACTTGGGATACCTGGTTTTCTTTAATTAACAATAATCTTTTGACGTTTGGACTACCTGCCCTTTGTTGTAAAACTTCTATATAATCTGGCTTCCCCCATTGCCTCCTTGGAGCTGTTCGCTCAGCGTTACTTGAGATGCTGCCTCCTGGGCTTGAAGTCCTAAAAATTCCTGCTGAATAAAACATAACTCTCAACTTTTAGGTTGTGGGTAATTTTTTAGTTGGCAGGGTCTTTGTTGGTAAGACTGTGTTATTTCCCTAATACTAGTATAGCGCCTGGCTTATAGCAAACTCTCCGAAAGTATCTGCAGAAAGAATGAATTAACAAGCCCAGCATGTGCCAAGCACAATGCAAGGTGCTGGGAGAACAAAGGTGTCTGAGACAAGGTCTTGGCCTTCAGGAGACTCAGCTTAGTGGGGGAGACCTATTGGGAAGCCTGATAACATAGCATTCTATGCTATAAATAGGCCAATGAAGTCCTGACAAAGTGCTTGGAAAGCTGCTAGAGGGAGCAGTGCTCAATAAAAGGCATTTTGTATAGTTAATGGTTAAGTGCACAGGTGCTAGAGCTAGATAAGCCAGGGTTTGATTTCAGGCCTTGCCTCATTTAATTGCTGGGTGATCTTGGGCAAAGTACCCTGTGAACTAAATGGGCATATCAATAATTTTGTGGGGTTTGTGTGAGATATTGTATCTACTGCACTTAACAAATTTCCTGGCCTGTTGTAAAAAATTCAATAGCAGCAACAGCAGGAGCATCCTTATCCATGATACACCAAATAAAACCCTGGAGATGAGAGCCTGGGAAAGCCTAAGTGATGGGTCTACTCCTCCAACATTACAAGGAGGTGTGACAATTAAATGAGGTAAAATAATTAAATGGGTCATGGGGGACAAATGAGGAGTGGTTTTAAGAATTAAATGAGATGATAGTAAGTACTTCACACACTCTTTCATGTAATCCTCATTATCAGCTTTGGAGGAAAGCATTAAACCCAATTTATAAAGAGGGAAAGGGAGACTTGGAGAATTTCTAAGATGGAGCATTTGGGCTCCAGTTTTTTTTAACTGCGTTGACATGTCAATTACTATGCATAAACACTGTGTAATCAGTGCAGGATATGAAAGGCAGAAGCCTGACTCTTTTCCATTGCTGCTCAATAGCCCTCAATGGCTCCCTTGGTACTACAGAATAAAATAGCCCTCCAAGGGTCCCCTTCAATTTGCCATTCTGGGTTTTATCTCTAACGACTCCCCTCAAGTACTTTATATACTAATCTAATCAGACCCCCACCACCCTACCCTGATCTCGGAGAGGCAGCAGTGGGTGGTGGCGTGAAGCAGTTCTTAATTCCCTGCCCAGGAACTGAACCTGGGTAGCCTGGATGAAAACCAGGAATCCTGGCCACCACACCCCCTGGCTCTTGCCCCCAGTGAAAAAATGCATTTCTCACAGAGGCAAAAACTGTAAAAACCGGTACAAGTTTATTATCAGAGACATAGCACAACAACAAGTGGGAGAGCACACAGAGAAACAGTTAGTTTAGTTAAGACAGAAGCAAGGCAGAGATGCACATCAGGTAGAAAGGGTGTGGGCGTCCCCCTAATGAGAAGGAGAGCAGTAAAGAGGTGGTTAAATCATTTATATTGGGCAGTTCTTCCCGGTCTTTGTTTGCCTTTGGCCAATTATCTGGTTTCTGTTTCCACACCTGACCTGCCCTAGGACCCTCCCAAACATGCGTGCACAACTTTTTTCCACGATGGATTCCAGCCCAGAGGTCTATGGGATGGCCTTAGCATCACATATTATGGGCTGGTGCCCCCTCCCTTTTGACCCCCAAGGAGCCTTTCTGCGCATGTGCAATGTTTCCCTTGCCCCAAGGATAGGAAATGTATGACCTCTCGATCTTTTAACAGAGTTTAGCCCCTCTCTGTCCCTGCCATAAAAGTGTCCAAATGTCCAGTTATCTACACTCTTCCTGTTGTTGTTTCTTACACTGAAGTGCAGATCTTGAAATATAGACAGGAGTCTGGTCATAAACATGTAGTCCAGAGCCCGATTGTCTCTTGCCTCAGGCAATGTAAACGGGGCTGGTAATGAATGTCCGGCCTGGAGCCCACCTTCTTCTCACCTCAGGAAGCGTGAACAGGAGGCTGTTGTAAATGTCTAGCCTGGAGCCCATCTATCTCCTGCCTCACCACCATAAGTAAACAATAATAAAAAAAATGAATCTAAAGAACTCTTAACACTCAACAATAAGAAAATAAACAACCCAATTTAAAAATGGGTAAATGGTCTGGATAGACACCTCACCAAAGAATATATAAAGATGGCAAGTACATGAATGAAAAGACATTCAACATCATCAGGGAATTACAAATTAAAACACCCAGGGGGGGCTTCCCCAGTGGTGCAGTGGTTGAGAATCCGCCTGCCAATGCAGGGGGCACAGGTTCGATCCCTGATCCGGGAAGATCCCACATGCCGTGGAGCAACTAAGCTCGTGTGCCACAACTACTAAGCCTGTGCTCTAGAGCCCGTGAACCACAACTACTGAGCCCACGTGCCGCAACTACTGAAGCCTGCACGCCTAGAGCCCGTGCTCCACAATGAGAGAAGCCACTGCAATGAGAAGCCACAACGAAGAGTAGCCCCCACTCGCCACTGTAAGGCCAGCTGGCCCGAGGCAGGGGAACGCAATCAGATTCACAGGTTGCATCAGACCGAAACTCTCCGGACCACCCAGTTCCAGGAACTGACCTGGGGACTTTCCACCCGGCCCAGCCTTCCCGCCTTTCGAGGGGCGAGACTAACGGTCCCAAGACTGATGCAACCGGCACCAGATATTGCCACGATACCCGAAGAGACCACCAAATAAGGAATACCCTGCGCCCCCCAGATTCACCACACCCCTTTCCCTTCTTCCCCTATAAAATCTTGCCCAACCCTCGCCCGGGTGCGACTTCTCTGGCCCCTTTCTCTCGGACCAGTGAACCTCGCCCGGGAGTGCCCCCTAATAAAGCTCACTTGAAGCTTTCCTCTCTTTCGCGGTGCCGTTTGTTAAGATCCGACCTTACAGCTGCAACTAGAGAAAGCCCGCGTGCAGCAACGAAGACCCAACACAGCCAAAAATAATAAATAAATAAATAAATAAATAAAATAAAAACGAAACACCAAGGGGATCCACTTTGTTATAGAGTCCAAGCTTGCTCTGCTCGCCCCGTGACAGGCCAATGAATCGGAGACGAGGTGCTGAGGCAAGAAGTATGACTTTGGGCTTCCCTGGTGGCGCAGTGGTTGAGAGTCCGCCTGCCGATGCAGGGGACACGGGTTCGTGCCCCGGTCCGGGAAGATCCCACATGCCGCGGAGCGGCTGGGCCCATGAGCCATGGCCGCTGAGCCTGCGCGTCTGGAGCCTGTGCTTCGCAACGGGAGAGGCCACAACAATGAGAGGTCCGCGTACCGCAAAAAAAAAAAAAAAAAAAAAAAGAAGTATGACTTTATTCGGAAAGCCGGCAGACCGGAAAGATGGCAGACTAGTGTCTCCATAAGATAAACCATCTTATGGGGGTTGGGATGCCAGGTTTTTTTTATAGCACAGAGAGGGGGAGGAGATGAGGAAGTAAAGCAAAAGCAAGCATCATAAGTTTTGCAAATATGCCCTGGAATGGCCAGCCTTGGGGAGGGGATGTGTTCATTTCTTCTTTTCTGCAGTCATCCACGGGTAGCCGGGGTCAGATTGTCTCCCTGTGAGCTGAACAAAGGCACTTTAGTTTAACATTCGGGCAGAGGGGCAGGGTTCCCTGAGGCAGTCCATTATGTATGATTATAACAACAAAAGCAAAGGTTAAAGTCAAAGAAACAGTCCAATTTAGCTCTTCCCTGTTACAATTCCCCACTGTCAGTGTCCATTCCACAATCTTGTGGAAAAAGGGGTGACAACGTTTTAACTGCTCTGTCAGATGGATCTTTCCGGGAGTGTCCGCCATCGGTGTCAGTGTTCCAAGTGCTGAGATTTGTCTTTTGTTCCACTTTGGAAGTGTCTACTTTACACCTGTAGACTTAAAAATATTTACAACCTAAAAGCTGAGAGTTATCAGGAATTTTGAAGGCTTCAAGCCCAGGAGGCCACATCTCAAGTTAAGGAATTTAGCATTTTTCTTTGTATGGGAAGATGCAAGAGTCTGGGCTCACTGAAATCATTTCTTTGATATGCACCTCAGCTATCTGGGGCCTGTATCCTGTATTTTCTTTTTATTTATTTATTTGTTTGTTTGTTTGTTTTTGGCCGTGTTGGGTCTTCGTTGCTGCGCACGGGCTTTGGGGGGCTACTCTTTGTTGCTGTGCGAGGGCTTCTCACTGCAGTGGCTTCTCTTGTTGCAGAGCACGGGCTCTAGGTGCGCAGGCTTCAGTAGTTGTGGCTCACAGGCTTCAGTAGTTGTGGCGCACGGGCTTAGTTGCTCCGCGGCACGTGGGATCTTCCTGGACCAGGGCTCGAACCAGTGTCCCCTGCATTGGCAGGTGGATTCTTAACCACTGAGCTACCAGGGAAGTCCCTGTATCCTGTATTTTCACATCCCGAGTTTCCTCAGGGCTCACCATAGGGAGTGGCTGCAGCCTGATGGCTGGTAGATGGCAGGTATTCTTCTCCTTCCTGAGTTTCCTCAGGGTTCACTGGCTCAATTTGGAGGGCTGCAATAGCCAATGATTGATCCTCTCCTCTTGGTCAGGAATTTGACCAATATTTGGGAGACATTTTTTTTTTTTTTTTTTTGCAGTACGCGGGCCTCTCACTGTTGTGGCCACTCCCGCTGCAGAGCACAGGCTCCGGACGCGCAGGCCCAGCGGCCATGGCTCACGGGCCCAGCCGCTCCGCGGCATGTGGGATCTTCCCAGACCGGGGCACGAACCCGTATCCCCTGCATCGGCAGGCGGACTCTCAACCACTGCGCCACCAGGGAAGCCCTGGGAGACATTTTATGATCAAATATTGCCCCATGGTGCTGGGATGCTCATGCCAGGTCAGGCGAAAATTCTTGATATGCCACTCCAGGTGCTAATTTTCAGATTAGGCCCTATTGATAATTAAAGATTCTCTGGATCCTCTGTCTAATTATCATCCAGGAGACATTTTCCCTTGTTGCTTCTTCCCATAACTAGAATCACATTATTACAATTATTTTGTGTTATAAATGTGATCTATTACCTTAAGATGTTTAGCCATAGAAGTTTTGTTGGAGGCTTGATTACACACTGGGTACTGCAAGAGACAACAATCTTATAAAATAGACAGGATATAAGTAATGTGGCTAGTAACATTGACAAAGACATAGTGCAGCAGGGAGACACAAAGCACAAACAACCTGGAAACAAAGAGCAAATTAAAACAATGATTAGCATAATATCAAGTCCACAAGAGAGCCAGCTGGAGACAACAAATTCTGGCAAGATCAGGTAGAGAGAAAAAGATAAATGTTTCATCTTCGTTTACAAAGGCATACTTTATCAACTTGTTGTAGGTCATAGCATAAGAGAAAATGTTTTTCTGAAAAACAAAGATTAAAGCCAGTATATTTCCCAAAGTCATAAAGTTATAAATCATATTTACCAGTTCATTCAGTCCCATGTAATTAATTCCTATTGATCTGGATGAAATAATCAGGTTTCCCATTAGTTTTGTCATTTGTTACCCAGTCCAGAGATATTATCTAAAGGCTATCAGAAACTTATATTTGTTAAAAAGTTCCTTTTTATCAGTCTTCTTGGAAATCTTCATTTTGTAAAAGCATCAGGACAAAACTTAAAATAGCATTGTTAAAGATTTGAGTACAATGCAATTAGCAGGAAACTTGGATATACCATTTTAGAATAACTAGTATTATGATTGATAACACATCAGGACATATCAGATGTTAGGGATTCCATATAAATTTTGGAATATCTATATAAATGACATTTATCCATACACTATAACCTAAGGTTCATCTCCAATCACTTGACTATGTTTTTGAAGTAATTTAACATTTCTCTCTGAGATGTCTCAGAGATGTTCTTTCAAAGTATCCCAGAGTCAGCTGGAGGCTAAAAAGCTTTAGTCAGATTTTGATATTTGGGAAGTTTGTTAAAAATATCAAAAAGATTTTAAAACACAACAGGATCGTAGTCCGCTGTGAAACAATATTTATTCATTTAACCAAAGTCACAAAACAGTTAAAAGAAAACACATACGGATCACCTAAGGGCACGGAAACTTATATAATCTGTTATCAAAAGGAGCACTTGTAACAGAGAGATCAAATTCCAGTCTTGTATTTTTTGTTAAGCTTGCTTAACAAAATCCGTTTACTTAGTTAACTTCAATCTAAATTTAGTTAATCCTGACCATGTATAAAACTTTCTCAGTAAAATGTAGTTCCATTCCTCATACCACCTTAACTGAAAACACACATTCTACCATACTGAAATATTTTATTATTTTCAGTAGCTTTAATTATATATTTAAATTAGAATCCCTGACTCTTAAAAACCTTAATTTCTAGTGACAACCAAGAGGTGAGTAATAGTTACCAAAATCTGGAGAGACTATTTTAGATAATTTTCTGAACATAATTATTCCTATAGAGTTTACCTAAAAGCTCTTATTTCATTTATATTTAAAGTTTCATCATATCAAGTTATTTTTCTTGCTGACAAATTTACAACAGATATAACAAGATTTCATTTAAGTTTTATTAAACCTAGGTGCAGTGAAAGTACTATACTTAATGTTGATGGCTCTAAAGACGTGTCTATATTAATTAGATCAACAAACTTAAACATTAATACCAGGTATTAATTTAATACTGAATATTTCCCAGTTCATGTGAACCTGAAACTCATGTAACTTAATTTCTCTTGTATTTAGAATTGTTTGGTTTGTAAGCGCTTCCTTTTCTTTAGCCAATTAAATACAGCTCATTTACAGATTAACCTCAGCAATGTTATCCAAAGACAAAAACACATACAAACACACAAACAGAGAGACATCATAGTTCTCATTTCAAAATTTCAGCCCTGAGTCAAGTACAGCAATGTAAAACCCATCAGTTTACTGAAGACTTTGGATTAAAGTTGAGTTTCTGGCAGATGGAACAAATCAAGCTCACTTGTCTAGATGGCTAAACCCTTTCTACTAATATTTATGGAAAACAAGTCAAGTTCTAAATTACTGTACTCTCTTTTTCAAAATTTGCATTTTAAAAAGATGGCAGAGATAAGGGTTTTTGAGAAGACCAGATAGGACACTTGTATCTCAGAGATACAGGCAAGGGCTTCCCTGGTGGCACAGTGGTTCAGAGTCCGCCTGCTGATGCAGGGGACGCGGGTTCGTGCCCCGGTCCGGGAAGATCCCACATGCCGCGGAACGGCTGGGCCCGTGAGCCATGGCCGCTGAGCCTGCGCGTCCGGAGCCTGTGCTCCGCGGCGGGAGGTGCCACAACAGTGAGAGCCCGCGTACCGCAAAAAAAAAAAAAAAAAAAAAAAAAAAAGATACAGGCAAGTTTCTCCTAGGATGACTGTTTCTCCTTTGTTTACTATTTACAAGCCTCTTAAGATCACCCGTATTTATTAGAAAATCAATCAACTTGTTCCCCACTGTCAATGTAACCGGGGCTCCTGTGGGGGAAATCAGAATTAGACGCCTGAAGTCCAAGGGAGTTCCCCTGGCCTCTTACAGGATATTGGGGCAAGAGGAATTGCCCTGCTGCAGAAGTGGCTCCCGGTCCAAATTGGATGCCCTGTCGGGTCTTAGATGGTGATGCTAAACCAGGTCCCTGTGCCCCGGGGGTTACCATAGAAACTTTTATTTGATCCCCATGGGGAGGAGAAACAGGAGGCGTTGAATATGGTGGAGGCACGGACGGGGGGGCAGTTGGAATAACTGCCGGTGCAGCCTGCTCGGCCACTGGGGGAGCTGGATAGGCTGGAGGGGGGTTAAGTTTTGAAATAACATGTCCCCACTCTCATTGTTTTTTCTCTTCCCTTGTAGAGCAGGTTTCCTCTTGGGTTTCCTTTCAGACCGCAGCACCGTAAGGTGGCAGCCCTCTGACTCCTTTTCCTCCTGATGCAATAGCATAGATGCTCCTACATATGGAATCTCATCTCTTTTCCCTGCTCTTTTGCCGAACATTTCTAACTGCAAGATTGTATAATAATTGAGTAAGCCATTCAAGGGCCATCGTTCTTCTGATCCTAAAAAATATTGGGTCCACACCCTATTACAATAGTATATCATGTCTTTCTTATTCATAGGCTCACAGCTATGTTTTGCCCAATTATCTAATATATTCCCCAAAGGGCTCTCCTTTGGGATAGATGTAGTATTTTCCACTTTTAACAGTTTGATAACACCAAGACACAAAAGACACAAATTCCAACACAAAAGGCACTAATTCTAGCATCAATATGCACAAAACCAAGACCAAAACCAATGAACTAGTTCCCAGATCGGGTAGACTTACCCTACAAAACCAATGAACTAGTTCCCAGTGAACCAGTTCCCAGAATCAGGGAGAGTCCAACAACAATACCCCCCTCCAACAGGGTACCCCAACCAGATTGACTTGTCCCATAAAGGAAAAGCCCAGATGGAGGGGGGAATATGTTCCCGGCATGCAGGCCGGTGACTTACCCTCCAGAATTGAATCCAGTCCATTGACTCACAGCCCCAAAGGGAACTGAAGTTCCCCAAATGGAACCGAAGTTCCCCAAATTGGAACCGAAGTTCCAGAATCAAATCGAGTCTGTCGACTAGTAGCTCCAAATGGAAGTTTGTCAGTTCCTTGCTTCAACTGCCAAGCGCTGGGGTAGCCCGTGCCGCTTCAGGGAACTTGGAAGGGAAGATCCTCAGGACAAATGGTCCTGGCAGCTGCTAGGGCCTTGCCCCAATATTCCCTGACAGGGGCCGACTAGCCACAAGCAGCAAGGATCCTGGCTGGCTAAGCCAAATTTGTTACCGAGTCCAAGCTCTCTCTGTCTGCCGCAAAACAGGCCAATGAATCGGAGACGAGGTGCTGAGGCAAGGTGTATGACTTTATTCGGAAAGCTGGCTGACCGAGAAGATGGCAGACTAGTATCTCCGATAAACCATCTTATCGGGGTTTGGATGCCAGTTTCTTTTATAGCACAGAGAGGGGGAGGAGATGAGGAAGTAAAGTAAAAGCACCATAAGTTTTGCAAATATCCCCTGGAATGGCCAGCCCTGGGGAGGGGATGTGCTCATTTCTTCTTTTCTGCAGTCATCCACAGGTGGGCAGGGTCAGATTGTCTCCCTGTGAGCTGAACAGAGGCACTTTAACATTCAGGCAGAGGGGCAGGGTTCCCTGAGGCAGGCCATTATGTATGATTATAATAACAAAAGCAACAAAAAGCAAAGGTTAAAGTCAAAGAAACAGATGGAATATGGAGTACAATTTAACTCTTCCCTGTTACAGCTACATACCTATTAGAATGGCTAAAATCCAAAACACAGACAATACTAAATGCTGACAAGGATGTGGAGCTCCAGGAACTCTCATTCATTGCTCTTGGGAACGCAAAATGGTACAGCCACTTTGGAAGACAGTTTGGCAGTTTCTTACAGAGGTGGACATACTCTTACTATATGATGCAGCAATTTTGGTATTTAGCCAAATAATTTGAAAACATTTCCACACAAACCCTGCTCATATATGTTTATATGTTTATAGTAGCTTCGTTCAGCATAGCCAAAACTCAGAAGCATGAACAATTAAACAGAAACCTCAAATACAGTAAGTCCCCTACGTACGAACCTTCAAGTTGCAAACTTTCAAAGATGTGAACGTGCATTCACATGTCCAATCACGCAGGTTAGTCCACGTGTCTGGCATACATTGTCATGTGTGTGCATCCTCTACAAGTGGTTTTGCTTTTGTGTACTTTACTGTACAGTACTGTATAGAGTGCAGTAGTACAGTATCTCTATTTCAAGCCCAGGATGTCTGGAAGCAGGTGTAAAATCAGCGGTGATGTAGCTGGTACTACTGTACTTTTCAAGGTACTGTACTGTGTAAGATTAAAAATGTTTTCTTTATTTTTTGTGTTTTCTAATGTATTATTTGTGTGAAAAGTATTAAAAAACCTATTAAAGTACAGTACTATATAGCCAATTGTGTTAGTTGGGTACCTAGGCTAACTTTGTTGGACTTAAAGAATAAATTGGACTTACAAACGCACACTCAGAATGGAACTTGTTCGTATGTAGGGGGCTTACTGTAGAGTTGGGAGACCAGAACAGGGAGCTCTCATGCACAGGGCCAGTAGCAGAGCCAAACAGGAAGAAGAAAGACTTCTTCCCTGACAAAGACTCAGCCAAAAAAACCATAGACTCTTTATTTACTATAGCCCTCCAAACTTCCTTTTCCTCTCTATAAAAACATTCTCCTTCCCTTTCTATGCCAAGCACTTGTACATGACTTACCATGGTTGCAAACTCCAATTGCAATTCTCTTCTGAGCCCAAATAAACCCATCTTTGCTGGAAAAATATCTGGTAGTCTATTTGTTTCAAGTCAACATTTTTGTGACCAGTAGGAGACCATAAAATGCTCCTGATGGCTCCGGGGCTGGTGAGCATACAGTTGTGGTACCCACAATTGAGCCACTGTCACTCACAGCTTTTTCACAGACCCTGGAGTTTGAAGTTTTTCTCATGGATCTGAGCTTGGGCCCTCTTTGCATTTGAAGCTCTCCAGGCTTTACTTGGGATCTATTCAAAGGTTTCTTCTTTCTGGTTAAGGCATTATTCTATACTAGAGTATTCATTTGGCACTTTGCTCTGATTTTGAGATCAGACTGATTCACTGAAACTGTCTAGTCC
Source organism: Hyperoodon ampullatus (assembly GCF_949752795.1). NCBI lineage: Eukaryota > Metazoa > Chordata > Mammalia > Artiodactyla > Ziphiidae > Hyperoodon > Hyperoodon ampullatus. Next base: position 83,674,210 of record NC_136919.1, read on the forward strand.
TGGCCATTCTTCAGGATCAGGGACTGTTTCTCTGAAACTGTTCCTGAAGAATGGCCAGGATTTTTCAGCTCTTGGCCTATTCCCTTGGAAAGGCTGTCTTCTGGAGACTGCCTAAAAAAAGTCTTTGGCCTGGCTCGTGTGGGACCAACCTGTCTTCTTAGGACTGGCTGGAATTGGCTTGCCAGCTGTTTGAACTGAGCCATATATACTGTAAGTTGTTTAAGCTGTTTGAGAATTGTCCTTTGCTCTAGAGGAAAAACCTCGGGGGGGGGGGGATCCCAGTTATCTAAGTATTTTGAGGGCACCCACACACAAGGACTCAGGCCAATTTTATGTTTAACATCTATGGTCCTTCTTCATGCATATTTCTAACTAAATGGATCTACCTGACCAAAGGCAATTTAGAGTATCAATGGCCACTGTGGGGAACTTTTGAAATCTCCAAACTCAATTTTCTTAAAATTGAATTGGACTTCAATAACTCAAAAATTTCCAGAGCTGAGTGGAACATTTATTTCAAAGCATCCCAACATTATCAGTAGACTCAGTAATTTTAGTCTGCAAAATAAGATGTTAAGATTAACTGAGGCAAACAAATGATTAAAGAAAGATAAAATGGCTCCCAAAGCCTTGGGCTCTTCTTCCTTGTCTTCTTTGTCTCAGATTCCAACTCTGTCACCATCTTCCGCCTTCACTTCTATACCAACTATCCCTCTATACCCTAAAATCCCCCATACTGATTCTCTTGCCAAACTTCTCCTTTTCCCTGAAACACTCCCACTCCCTTTTCCTCTGGACTTGTCAGAACCTGTTCTTTAAAAATTTAAGCCCCCTGAGGACCCAGGGGCTAAACGTTTAATTTCTTATACTCCCTGGGCTAAAGCTGAACTGTGAGCCATAGTCAGAGATTTTCAAAGTGACCAAAGATCCTCACAGATTTCCTGAGGCATTTAAGATAGTCACTTGAAAATTTCAACCTGGTTTCTCTGACTTACATAAGCTAGTTATGCTTGTCAGAGAAGACCAGGCCCAGCACTGGATGAAAACTGCTAATTGGGAAAGTCCTGAAGGGTCTCTAGAATTGAAACTGAGCAATCCCTGCACAGGCTTCCTTGGTAGCAGACTCCTTCATGTTCCCCATCTCTCGTTTAGAGAAAAAACTATGGTCTCCTGAAGCTTCCCTGAGTTTCAAAAACTCTGGCTCAAAAATTTCAAAAAATAATCTGGATCAAAAGTTAATGATTGGGAGCTTCCCTGGTGGTCCAGTGGTTAAGACTTTACCTTCCAGTGCAGGGGGTGTGGGTTCGATCCCTGGTTGGGGAGCTAAGATCCCACATGCCTCACGGCCAAAAAACCAAAACATAAAATAGAAGCAGTATGGTAACAAATTCAATAAAGACTTTAAAAATGGTCCACATCAAAAAAATCTTAAAGGACTTCCCTGGTGGTGCAGTGGTTAAGAATCAGCCTGCCAGTGCAGGGGACATGTGTTCAAGCCCTGGTCCGGGAAGATCCCACATGCCATGGAGCAACTAAGCCCATGTGCCACAACTACTGAGCCTCCGCTCTAGAGCCCACGAGCCACAACTACTGAAGTCTCTGCACCTAGAGCCTGTGCTCCGCAACAGAGAAGCCACCGCAATGAGAAGCATGCACCGCAACGAAGAGTAGCCCCCGCTCGCTGCAACTAGAGAAAGCCCACGCACAGCAACGAAGACCCAACATGGCCAAAAATAAATTAAAAAATTAATTTATTATTATTTTTTTTAATCTTAAAAAAAAGTTAATGATTAGAGGAATGAGAACAGAGGAATGGGAACATACAGAAACAAGGAACAGCAGTCAGGCAGAACTGGTAACAATTTAAACAATAAATCAGCCATATAGCAGAGTCACAGGACTTTTAGTTCCCCCCTGAAGGACATAGATAACAATGTCTGACACACACTCTTAAGTTGTTTTTACAGAAATCAGATCCCCACTAGATGGAAACTGCTGACCACAGGCACATAGACCTCAGACCAGATGGAACCAGAAGATTGATGATGTTGTTTCCTGAAACTTCACTTTGTTACCTCACCGTCAACCAATCAGAGAATTTTGCATGAGCTGATCACGCACCCTGTGAAGCGTTCCCTCATACTGTCTTTAAAAATCCTTCCCTGAAAGCCATGGAGATGTTCTAGTCTTTTGAGCACTGGTTGCCTTTCTCCTTGCTTGGCACCTTGCAATAAGCGCTGTATTTTCCTTCACCACAACCCAGTGTCGGTAGATTGGCTTTGATGCGCATCAGGCAAGTGGACTCAAGTTCAGTTTGGTAATACAGTTACCACTGGAAGACCAGCCCACTAATTTATTGCATGATCAGGCTTAGGCAATCACTAGGTGACTTCACTGAGCAAGTCCTAGGACTTTTCCTAAGTCTGTTGATTGGAATAAAATTCAGCCTTGCACACAAGAATCAGATGAATCTGTTCATGAACATTACAACTGAGTTCAGATTATTTTTAAAGAAAATTCTGGTCTTCCTTCAGATGCTGGTTCCACCTGAGTAGCTTTTGTTTATTAATTGGCTGAACCAATTCCCTTCTGGTAAAAAGGACCAGGATGGAATGGGAAATTATGACTACTCCAGATTTAGTTAATCTGGCAAACCAGCTCTTTTGCAGTCTAGATGAGTTACCTCAAAGGAAAACCACCAAAATTCTTAATCTTCAACTCCAGACAATGAAGGCTCCTAAATGAAACTAAAACACTCTAGGTTCTGCTATTACAAAGAGCCAGGATTTGGGGAAAAAACATTGTTACACACTTAAGTGCTTTAGGAAGCTTCAGCCCTATAACCAGCCTTTCCAACATCCTCCCAATTCTCAATGATGGGGCTCCTAGGAACTATAGGAACCCTTTCTCATCCTCCCTCTTAATCAGCATAAAGAAACATTCTCCAGATTGGGAATGAATTGGTTCCAGTACTAATTGACCATACAGCCACCCTCCTGGTGCTCAACCCCACTAATATAAATTAGCCCCTGCCTCTGACCACTAAAACTGTTCAAATAGTGGGGATCTCTAATGAACCTCAAGAGGTTTCGGTCTCTGAATCTATTCCCTTTTGTTTAGACACTTTGAGAGATACCCACCCTTTTCTCCTTAGTTCCTCCATACTTATCCATTTATTAGGCTGAGACTTCTTAGAGAAGTATCATGCCTTAATTTCATTCTTTCAGAAGGGGGAAGTAATTCTACAAATTGATAGTAGTCATCAAAGTAACCTACCACGTGAATTACACAACCCTCTGACCTCTTTTATTTGTTCTGTCTCTGACGGTACTAGAGCAGATTCTGGAAACACTGGAACACACCTCCCATCAAGATTCAAACAGACCCCTCAATGGAATATAACTTTTAAAAATTGTGAATCACTATAGTGTACACCTGTAACTTATATAACACTGTACATCAACTATACTTCAATTAAAAAAAACAACAACAAAAACAAATAGACCCCTCAAAACCTCTTCCCAGAATGAATCAATACCCTATAAATAAAGAAGCCCTTCAAGGCACAAAACCCATAAAAGAAGCTTACAAGACTCAAGACCTTATTATGCCTTGTACTAGCACTTATAACACTCCTATTTTACTGGTGAGAAAACCTAAGTGCTGATGGTGGAGGTGTGTCCAGGACCTCCAAGCAATGAACAACATTGTTATTCCTCAACACTCTGTTGTTCTTAACCCATATACATTACTAACATCTGTCCCCACAGGAAGTGAATTCTTTACTGTAATTGATTTTTGCAGTTCATTCTTTAGTATTCCAGTTGATGAAGCTGGTCAAATACCTTTTTCCCTTCACTGGGGAAGAAAAACAATTCACCTGGACACTAATGCCTCGGAGTTTTATTGAGTCCTTTCTTATTTCTTGCAAATCCTGAAGCCTGATCTGGATGACAGAATGTTCCCTAGAAGTTCTACTTTGTTGCCATAATGTGAATGATTTGCTGCTTTCCTCTCCTTCTCAAGCCTCCTAACTGGAAAACCACTTACTAAAGAATCACTTGCTAAATCTTTTAGCCTTAAAGGGACATAAGGTTGCCAAAGAAAAATTGCAGTTTACCCAAATCCAGGTTCAATATTTAGGGCATCTGATATCAGAACAAGGGCTACACCTAGATCCAGATAGACTTTGTGGTGTCCTAAATTTCCCCAAACCGAAAACTAAGCACCAACTGCAAGATTTTCTCGAGTTAGTTGGTTATGGCCAAAATTGGAGTTGAAATTTCTCTCTTATGGCCAAACCTCTATATGTTTTTCTCAACAATAATAGCTCTGACCCAATTATATGGGAAGAACCAGATGACATAGACCTCAAGGCCTTAAAGGAGAGTTTGATGAACCTACCTGCCCTTGGACATCCCAATTATCAGATTCCTTTTTTACTTTTTGTATATGAGAAGGAAGGGAATGGCTTTGGGGTGCTCAGTCAGAAACATGGGGACCACCATCAACCCATAGGGTATTATAGCCAGCAATGGGATGCTGTGGGACACGGATACACTCCTTGTCTTAGGGCCATTACAGTTACTGCCCTTTTGGTTAAGGCCATTGAGAAAATCACTGTAGAATCCCCTTTACCCATTTTTGTACCTCATGCAGTAGAAGCTCTCCTGAATTCTCATCACACTCGACATTTCTCGGCTAGTCACCTCACCTCCTATGAAGTGCTTTGGTTAACTGTTCTTTACTCTTTTATTTTAGAATAACCTTAATAATAATAATAATAATAATAATAATAACCTTAACCTGGCTACACTTCTCCCCTGCTTAACGCTGACAGACCAGCTCCTGATACCTCGTAATGAGCTATAAGAAATTCCATAGGGTAATGTTGACTTCTTTTTTTTTTTTTTTTTTTTTTTTTGCAGTACATGGGCCTCTCACTGTTGTGGCCTTTCCTGTTGCGGAGCACAGGCTCCAGACGCTCAGGCTCAGTGGCCATGGCTCAAGGGCCCAGCCGCTCCACGGCATGTGGGATCTTCCCAGACCAGGGCACGAACCCGTGTCCCCGGCATCGGCAGGCGGACTCTCAACCACTGCGCCACCAGGGAAGCCCCCGAACTGGTTATTTTTAAGAAGCTCTGAAAACAGAATAGAAGTTACCCTTTTGTAAGAGACATCTACATTTGTAAGGGTGTTTCCCTCTCTGTACCCAAGAGGAGGAGGACCAAATCTCTAGAAACTCTTATCAATGGAGAAGGTAAGGACTTTAATGTGTGTGATAACCTTGCCCTTGTTTACTGTGCTTTTCCTGGTGACCTCCCATAACTGGCTCTCCCCCACTTCCCCCAATTTTTTTTTTTTTTTGTCTTTAGCTGGAGATGATATTTGAGGTGGTGGCTTGGGCCACTCCTTAGAGCTACTTGTTTTCCTGGTTCTCTCCCATATATACAGGAGTTATACATGTTATTAAACTTCTGGGGTTTTTTTTTTTTTTTATTTTTGTTTTTCATTTTAATCTGAGTTTTATTACAGAGGGGTTTCTGCCAAGACCCTAAAGGGGTAAACAGAAAATTATTATTCCTCCCCTACACCTGTTGATGTGTTATAGAGAATTTATTATAACCAGGTTTGGGGCTGCATCCTGCAGGCCTGCAAGCCCTGTACTTGCCTGGCTTCAAGACAGACGAAAGAGCCCAGAATCAGCCACAGAGACTCAATGGTTTAATGGATGGGGGGAGCTTACATGGATGAAGCAAGGTCCTGGAACGACACCCCACTGTGTGCAGCAGAGGCGACAGTCTTCACTCCAGGGGGAGAGGGAGGTTACCAGTTATAGGGGAAATTGATGACAGGTGGCTAGTTGGTTACCAGGGAAACCAGCAGCCGGGCATGCCCCTTACTGCCCCTGTGATAAGCTGTCCTAGTGGAGATGTTCTGATCTAAAGCTAAAAACAGTCGTTAGCTGGAGCCTGGCCACAGGAAAGTCAGTCATGTGAGTAGGGTGTAGGTGAAGCAGACATTGGTTGAGCAGGGAATGAACAGAGAGCAAGAGAACAGCCATCCTGAGTGGCCTGACCATACACCAGGCTATAACACAAAGGGGCTGGCTGAGGTGTAAAGGTCTTCAGAATGCTATTCTTGAAAACAGACATGTGAGATCTCACATAAAACCTCAATATAAAAGAGAAACAAAGAAAAATAATTTGTTACCACAAGTGTATTTTGTTGTTTAAATGTAGAAAATTTACTTTGTATATTATGTTTATTCAATGAAGACACATTAATATATTGACTCTAATACCTCCAAATTTGGTTCATATTACTGTATACACTTTTATAACATACTACCTTCAGGAAATATATATTATAAAATAGTAGTGTATGAAATAAATTCAAAAAAATATATTTATAATAACATTTGGATCAAATATTTTTGGAACCTCTTAAAACACACAGTTTGAAAATTACTAATCTGTTCTAACACTATTATTTTGCAGAAAATGAAACAGAGCTAGAGACTGGGACTTGTTAAATCCAGGAGAACATGGAGAACCTATGGAATTCTTGAGGAGCCATCCAGCTCTGAATTCTGTCTTCAACAGTGGGCCTAAGATCACCCTTTCTGGAAGAGTCCACTGATCTGCAGGTCTTCTGTATTCAACTATCCCATAATAACCCATAGTGAAATGTGTATTTTGGTTGATGGTGATACACCCCACACAGGGAAATGGAGAGTTGTCAATAGTACTAACAGATCATTTTTAATACCTATATGGAATGTAAATAAAGTTTTATCACTTTCTCCCCAAATGGAACATTAATAATATTTCTGGAAGATAAGATCCTAATGTAAGGCCAGGCCTGGAGGCAATAACTGACCTGAAAAATCAGACTTTTAAAAATTCATTTATTCATTTATTCATTGTGCTGCTTCAATAGGGCACACCCCAAATCAAGACTGGGATGATTACTGTTTTCTTCATATACTCAACTAATATTTGAGTATCCACTTTCTTTACTTTTTCTTATGCTGGACAATTATTGCTTGTATAATTGGAAAAAACATAAAAATACAATGTTAAATTCTCATCATGGGAAAAAAAATCCTACAATAGTTCTATTCCTCGTGCTTCCACAAGGTGGCACATTACCACTTTGTTTTTTATTTCACTGATACTGGAATTAGAAATGCAAACGGAAAATCAAAGTTAAGTAATGATGTTCACTTCAGGCACTACTAGGCACAGGAGAATTCTATTCTCAGTTGAAGAGTTTGACTTACTCACTGCCTCATGTACTTGGATTTGGTAAAGTACCATTGTACACTACCTCTTCCCTCAATCACGAGAGTGTTTGAAAATTGATTGTTCTAATTTCAATGAAAATTGATTGTTCTAATTTCAAAAGTTTATGTTTTGAAGCTTCTTTTGTATTTTTTATATATTTTTTTAATTAATTGATTTTATTTTGTTTGTTGGTTTTTTGCAGTACGCGGGCCTCTCACTGTTGTGGCCTCTCCCGTTGCGGAGCACAGGCTCTGGACGCGCAGGCTCAGCGGCCATTGCTCACGGGTCCAGCCGCTCCACGTCATGTGGGATCTTCCCGGACCGGGGCACGAACCCGTGTCCCCTGCATCAGCAGGCGGACTCTCAACCACTGCGTCACCAGGGAAGCCCTGATTTTATTTTTATTTTTGGCTGCATTGGGTCTTTGTTGCTGCACGGGCTTTCTCTAGTTGCAGCACGCCAGGGCTACTCTTCGTTGTGGTGCGCAGACTTCTCATTGTGATGGCTTCCCTTGTTGTGGAACATGAGCTCTAGATGTGTGGGCTTCAGTAGTTGCAGCATGCAGCTCAGTAGTTGTGACTCGTGGGCTCTAGAGCTCAGGCTCAATAGTTGCGGCACATGAGCTTAGTTGCTCTGCAGCATGTGGGGTCTTCCCGGACCAGGGCTCTCTGCACTTCCAGGGAAGTCCCAAGCTTCTTGTGAATATATGTTTCATTAAAAAGGGTAAGGCAGAGGAGAATTGAAGCCAGAATTATACAATGGAAGAATAGTCTTCTTTCCCATTTAAAAAAATGTTTTAAATTATATAAATATTTGGTGTGATTATAGTATAGGAGAAAAAATATGGTAAAATTTCTGAAAAGAAAGGTAAGAAAAAATTTCTGGGGCACTGGAATATTTTCATAATAATTAGTAAATACTTCTCCGATTAAACTTCCACTTCTTTTCAGAAAACCTTTTTTTTTCTTTCTTTCTTTTTTTTAAGCTGCACCACTTGTGGGGTCTTACTTCCCTGAGCCCCTGCAGTGGAAGCACAGAGTTCTAACCACTGGACCGCCAGGGAATTCCCAGAAAACTTCCTTTTTTAAGGCGGGATTTACTCATAATAAAAATGGCCATTCTAGCTTCAGTGAGAGCCTCCTATCCTGATTTCTCTCAGCTTCATGATAGCTTTGCCATGTGACAACCATGGTAAAAATATCAATGTTACCAAAACTAATTACATATTTAATTATTTCTGTTTGTCTCCAGAATTACTGGTGTTTCCTTTCTCCTTTTTCACAGTTAAGATATGAAATTCCTAAATCTGCCATTTTTTTCCCAATATGTAAAATCACTACACAGAAAATTTCCCTAATCCACCAAATTGTTTTCAGCATGAACTATAGCTATACTTTGAAGAGGAAAAAAAATTACAGGCAGGGTGATTCAGTATAGATAACCAAACCAGCTAGCGAGCTCTGTTTTGCCAATATTGTTTTTTCTTTTAAACAGACTTCATTTTTAAGATTTTAAGTTTTATTTATTTATTTATTTATTTAGGCCACGCAGCCTGGCGTGCAGGATCTGAGTTCCCCGCCCAGGGATCAAACCCGTGCCCACTGCAGTGGAAGCCGGGAGTCTTAATCACTGGACCGCCAGGGAAGTCCCGATTTCTTAGTTTTAGTTTCATAGCAAAAATGAGCAGGAAATAGCGAGTTCCCATGTATCCCTTGCTTCCCTACATGCACAGCTTCCCCGCCCTATCAATATCCCTCACCAGAGGGCTTCCCTGGTGGCGCAGTGGTTGAGAGTCCGCCTGCTGATGCAGGGGACATGGGTTCGTGCCCCGGTCTGGGAAGATCCCACATGCCGCAGAACAGCTGGGCCAGTGAGCCATGGCCGCTGGGCCTGTGCGTCCACATGGCCGCTGGGCCTGTGCGTCCAGAGCCTGTGCTCCGCAACGGGAGAGGCCACAACAGCAAGAGGCCCGTGTACCACAAAAAAAAAAAAAAAAAAAAAAAATATCCCTCACCAGAGTGGTACATTTCTTACAATGGATGAACCTGCACTGACATCATTTTCACCCAAAGTCCATGTTACCTTCGGGTTCACTCTTGGTATTTTACATTCTGTGCTTTCTGACAAATGTGTAATAATATCTTATCCACCATTTTATTATCATACAGACTAGTTTCACTGCCCTAAAAATTCCCTGTGCTCTGCCTATCATTCTTCCCTATCCCCTGCTTCCTGGCAACAGATCTTTTTTACAGTCTCCATAGCTTGCCTTTTCCAGATGTCATATAGTTGCAATTATATTGGAGGCCGGCTTTTTTTTTTTTTAAATAAATTTACTTTATTCATTTTCGGCTGCACTGGGTCTGTTGCTGCGAGCGGGTTTTCTCTAGCTGCGGCGAGAGGGGGCTACTCTTCGTTGCAGTGTGTGGCTTTCTCATTGAGGTAGCTTCTCTTGTTGCAGAGCACGGGGTCTAGGTGCACGGACTTCAGTAGTTGTGGCTCGTGGGCTCTAGAGCGCAGGCTCAGTAGTTGTGGCGCACGGGCTTAGTTGTTCTGCGGCATGTGGGATCTTCCCAGACCAGGGATCGAACCCATGTTCCCTGCATTGGCAGGCGGATTCTTAACCACTGCGCCACCAGGGAAGCCCTGTATGCAGTCTTTTTAGATTAGCTTCTTTCTTTTAGTAATATGCATTTAAGTTTCCTCCATGTCTTCTCATGGCTTGATAGCTTTTTTTTTTTTTTAAACGCTGAACAATATTCCTTGTCTGGAAGTACAATGGTTAATTTACCCATTTACATACTGAAGGACGTCTTGGTTGCTACTAAATTTTGGCAATTATGAATAAAGCTGCTGTGAACATCCATGTGCTGGTTTTTGTGTGGAAACAAGTTTTCAACTCCTTTGGAGGAAATACCAAGGAGTGTGATTGCTGAATTACATGGGAGGAGTATATTTAGTTTTGTAGGATACTGCCAAACTGTCTCTCAAAGTGGCTATACCATTTTGCATTCCCACCAGCGACGAATGAGAAGTCCTATTGCTCCCCATCCTTAGCAGCATTTGATGTTGTCAGTGTTTTGGAGTTTGGCCATACTAATAGGTGTGTGGTGGTATCTTATTTTTATTTTAATTTGCATTTCCCTGATGACATATGATGTGGAGCATCTTTTCATATGCTTATTTGCCACGTGTATATATCTTTTTTTATATTAAAAAAATTATTTATTTTATTTTTGGCTGCATTGGATCTTCCTCGCTGCGTGCAGGCTTTCTCTAGTTGCCGTGAGCGGGGACTACTCTTTGTTGTGGTGCGCGGGCTTCTCATTGCGGAGGCTTCTCTTGCTGCAGAGCCCAGGCTCTAGGCGTGTGAACTTCAGCAGTTGTGGCATGCGGGCTCAGTAGTTGTGTCTCCCGGGCTCCAGAGCACAGGCTCAGTAGTTGTGGTGCACGGGCTTAGTTGCTCTGACCACGTATATATATCTTTGATAAGGTGTCTATTTAGGTCTTTTGCCCATTTTTAATGACGATGTTCATTTTCTTACTGTTGAGCTTGAATTCTTTGTATATTTTAGATAACAGTCCTTTATCAGTTATGTCTTTAGCAAATATTTTCTTTAGAAAATATTTCTCCACAAGTCTGTGGCTTGTCTTCTCTTTCTCTTGACAATGTCTTTCACAGAAGTTTTTAATTTTAATGAAGTCCAGCTTATCAATTATATCTTCCATGAATCATGCCTTTGGTGCTGTGTTAAAGTCATCACCATACCCAAGGTCATCTAGATTTTCTCCTATGTTATCTTATAGGAATTTTATAGTTTTGCTTTGTTACATTTAGGTCTGTAATTCATTTTGAGTTAACATATTTTGTTATTTATACCTAAGTCTTTTATTTTTGGTGATGCTAATATAAATGGTAATGTGTTTTTAATTTCAAATTCCATTTGTTTTTGCTGGTGATAGGAAAGTGATTAATGTTTGTACGCTCACCATGTATCCTGCAACCTCGTTTTAATCGCTTATTAGTTTCTAGGTTGGTGGGGTTTTTTTCTCTGAACACTTTAAATATTTCACTTCACTCCCTTCAAGTTTGTTTGCTTCTGAGGAGAAGTTGGATGTAATTTTTATTTTTTCTCCGCTATAGGTAAGGTGTTTTTCCCTCTGGCTTCTTTTAAAATTTTTTGTCTTTGATTTTCTGCAACTTGAACATGACCTAGTTCTTTTGATATTTATCTTACCTGATGTTCTCTGAACTTCCTGGATCTGTGGTTTGGTGTCTAACATTAATTTGGGGGAAATTCTCAATCATTATTGCTTCAAATATTTCTTCTGTTCCTTTCTTTCTTCTCCTGGTAGCCTCATTAGGTGTAAGTTACACCTTTTTAGTTGTCTCACTTCTCTTGGATGTTCTGTTCCAATTTTTTTCAGGCTTTTTTCTTTTTGCTTTTCAGTTTTGGAAGCTTCTACATATCCTCAAGCACAGAGATTCTTTCCTCAGCCCATCAAAGGCATTCTCTATTTGTTACGGTTTTGTTGAACTCTAGCATTTCTTTTTATTCTCAGAATTTCCATCCATCTGCTTACATTGCCCACCTATTCTTGCATGCTGTCTACTTTTTCTATTAGAGCCCCTAGCATATTAAAGATAGTTGTTTAAGATTCACAATCTGAGAATTCCAACATCCCTGTCTTATCTGGGTCTGGTTCTGATGCTTGTTCTAGTTCTTCAAACTGTGCGTTTTGCCTTTTAGTATGCCTTGCAATTTTTTGTTGAAAGTCAAGCATGATACACTGAATTTAAAAAACTACTATACATGGGCCTTTAATAATATGATGGTAAAATGTGGGGAGGGGAAGCATTCTGTAGTCCTATGATTAGGTCTCTTGTCTTTTGGTGAGCCTGTACCCATGGGATGTGACCTTCACAGGTGCCTCTTAGATTTTTCCCCGCCTAGGTGGGACAGGTTGGCTGGAGGGGGATGGAGCTGGGTATTTCCCTTCACCCAGGTCAGTTAGGCTCTGATAAAATCTCAATAGGTTAGGCCTTTGGTAAAATAGTTGCTTTGGTAAAATAGTTGCTCTGAAGGACAGACTTTCTTAAGAAGAACAAAATGCTCTGCTGTATTTGAAATGGATACTTTTCCCCTTACCCTGCTGAAAGCCCAAGGGGATTTTTCTCTGATATTTGCTGTGAGCACCTTCCTGGTAGAGCTCCAGGAAGCAAAACTCACAGAAGTGCAGGGCTCCCACTAGAGATTTTATCTGTCAGACTTGTCCACAATGAGCCTCCAGCAATTCATCATTTATGGCTCAGGTTTTCCTATCCCGGTAATGGTTCCATGGAGGTTTCTGCTCCACTAAGCTGTGATTACCTGTATCCACCTAATTTGTCTTTCCAGATTCAGGAGCAGTCATTTGCCCTGTGACCTCACTTCCCTGACAGACCTAAGAAGACTTGTTTATTTTTCAGTTTGTTCACATTTTTACTTGTCAGTAAGATGTAGTGGTGACTTCTAATCTGTTTGCATGCCAGACCAGAAACTAAATTCTCTTTGATGATCCAATATTTCTTTAAACAGAGGGAAATCTGATTTCAAACTGCAGAACATGTCTCACGGCTCAGTAGAGCATAGGTTCTTCTGTCTCAGCACAAAAAGCATTCAATGAGAGGCAGAGTGACAGGCATGGGAAGAGTTTATTAGGTTTGGATGCTTGTGAGAGATGCAAGCAGACAGGCAAGGGAGTGCCACGCTGAGAACTAGTGGGCTACATTTTTATAATCAAAGGAAAAGTGGGGAGGAAGACGACCACCTTCCTCCTCGTTCTTGAGTAGACATCAAGCTTCCATCATCAGTTCCTCCTCCACACTGGGCGAAGGAGTTTTTGACCCTATATGGCCCAACCAGGACTGTCATGGCGCTATGGAAATGAGCAAAAAGGCAGTAACATATATTAAAATATGGTCAATCATCTCAGGTTTCAGTATAATGTCACCTTTCCCCTATATTTCTGCTTAGTACATGCAGAAAAAGCCCCGTCTCAAGGATCATTCATGTGCTAACTTCAATGGGCAGGATGTAGGTCTCATTCCACCATCTTTTTATTGTTTGGGGGAATGTCTTGTGTTTCTGTTGCATGGATTTGTTGTTAAGCAAGCCTGCTTGGTTTTGTTGCTAAGCAAGCCTACGTTCTTGAGTGATCATTAACTTAAAAGATCTCTCATACTTTATTTATGATCCCCTAGTGGGATTAACTATCTAATCACCTGCTTTGTCCCTTTACTCTGTTCCTATCACTTTGATGGCTAAAGTAGTGTTAGTCAGATAATAAGATTTTGTTGAGTGCTAACATCACTGTGCAAGGGCAGTGCAGGAGAGAGAGTACTAAATATACATTATAGAATGTATCTCTTAAAGATCTCATCATCTAGTTTTCTTCCAACTCTACCAGTATAATTGTGACGCTGACGTGAAAAAAAAATTGTTTACCGATGTATTGTCTAGTTCTCCTCGCCCCATCTTTCATTCCAAAACACAAAGCAGTCTACCGTAGGAGATGGAACCAAAGATGATCAGGTAAGAAAAATGCCCCTGCATGGGCCTGTGAATGACAACACATGTGTTTAAAGTGTAGCATTCTGACCACAGACACATAAACTCAGTACTTTAAAAGGACCAAATTTGGGGGATATAGGGAGGAGGGCATATGGGGATTTTCTCCACAGTGTGCCATATAAAAATTTGCTATGGCTTTTAAGAGTTTAAAGATGTTGACTTAAAAAAATGCACAACTTACTGAAATGATCATGTGATTTTTAACCCCTGCTCTGTTAATATGATACATCACACTAATTGATATTGTGTATTGAATTGTCTTTGCATCCCTGGAATAAATCTCACTTCATCATGGTGTATGATTCTTCCAATAAAAAAAACAAAAAACAAAAGCACAACGTGAGAGTTCTGAGTTAAGTTTTATTTGGAGCAAAATGAGGATGGCAGCCCAGGAGACAGCATCCCACATAGCTCTGAGAAACGCCTCCAAAGAGGCAGGGGAGAAGGTCAGTATATATGTGATTTTGGTGAAGAGGGAATACATGCAATCAAGCACATTTTTTTTGTAGAAGGTTTCTGCTAGTCACGAGGAGCAGACGTCACCATGAAGGATTTTAGTGTTTTTCTAGATATGAGGCGATATAAGAATTGGGCTCAGAAAATTGGCTCCTGAAAATATCTAACTATCTGAAGACCTGTTCTGCCAGTTTTTCCCAGAGCACAGAGTGCCTCATTCCTGATCTCCACCTGAACTCCTTTCAGGGGGTGTTGAAGTCAGCAGCTACAGCAGCGCATGATTTAATCCTTATAGAGGTAGATGGCAAGTGCCAATGGAAAATGTCAATTTGTAGTTCACAAAGAAGAGATGTATTATTTAATGCTTAGAACTGAGATACCCTAAGTGTTCCTAACCTCCAAATAATTTCAAATGCTTTATCATTAAGTGAACAAAGTAAGATACAGGACAATATGTGCAGCTTTCTATACATGTAACACTATTTAAATATGGACTTCTTTCTCTGTTTTAATGAAGCACCAATAAACTATTCAGTACCAAAGCACATGTGAAATAGACATTCCATGTTGTAGGGATGGAAGAAAAATCTTTTCCTCTGTCCATCTCACGTTCTCCATCTGGGGCCCTGTCAATGAGACTAGCCAAAGACACAAATCAACAAGAGAAAATAAACAGAAGTTTATGCACAGGTACATGTGGGAGTAGCCAGCAATGAATAACTCAAAGTGTGGTTAGAACTCCAGCTTATATACCATCTTAGGCTAAAACAAAGGAAAAGGAGTTTGGGGTTTATGGCTGGAGGTGGGGGGGAAGGCAGTTTATGGGAAAGTGACCAAACAAGGGTTCTTTAGAAAGATTTGTTATTCAGATGCCTTCTGGGCTGTTGAGAGTTATTCAGACTCCTCTTCTTCCTCCTAAGGGAGAGGGAGACCTCTTTGCAAATGGAAATACCCTTTATACATGTAAATTTCCTCTGTAAAAGGAAAACTTGTTCCTTTTAAAGCTTTTCCTATATCTGCTGGTTCTCATTGGCCATTAGCTCAAAATATGGCATATGTCAAAGAGGGTGGCATATCCTGGTATCCCACCACTATGTAGAATTAACAAAGGAAACTGTTGACAATTTCACAACCCTTGATCCCTTATCCAAACCCAGGTTTAAAAACAGTGTATGGGGCTTCCCTGGTGGCGCAGTGGTTGAGAGTCCGCCTGCCAATGCAGGGGACACGGGTTCGTGTCCCGGTCTGGGAAGATCCCACGTGCCGCGGAGCGGCTGGGTCCGTGAGCAGTGGCCGCTGAGCCTGCGCGTCCGGAGCCTGTGCTCCGCAACGGGAGAGGCCACAACAGTGAGAGGCCCGCGTACCGGGGGAAAAAAAAAAAAAAAAAAAAAGTGTATGGAAAGGAGAGAGGATTTAGGAAGTGAAAAATGGCGGATGGCTGTAAGAAGCCTTAAATTAGTTTTGGAGTTTGGTTAATGCATGTGACTGAACATTCAAATTACTGAACTAACCATGTGTCCTGTGTTAACTGTACATGAGCTGAGTATTCATCCTGGAGCAGGAAAGTGAACCCTGTGGAATAAACTTTAAATGGGCAAGAGGAGGCAAATATAAAGTTTAATCACAGCCTCAGAATCCCGTGTACCCAAGGTGTCACATACATATATAATGCTTAGATGTGTGTAGAACTTCTTACACAAGAAGCTGATTGTACTGAGAGCCTGAGTGGGGGTCGTGGAGGGGAAGAGTCAACAGAGGTGGAAAAGAGAATTTTCACTATGCGTGTGTTTCTTATCAAAGCTAATTTTAGGGCTTCCCTGGTGGCACAGTGGTTAAGAATCCACCTGCCAATGCAGGGGACACGGGTTCGAGCCCTGGTCCAGGAAGATCCCACATGTCGCGGAGCAACTAAGCCCGCAAGCCACAACTACTGAGCCCGCATGCCTAGAGCCTGTGCTCCGCAACAAGAGAAGCCCTCGCACCGCAACAGAGTAGCCCCAGCTCGCCACAACTAGAGAAAACCCGCACGCAGCAGTGAAGACCCCATGCAGCCAAAAATTAAATAAATAAATTTATTTTAAAACAAGCTAATTTAAAAAACCGATTATTTTTCAAAATATATCCTTGCAAATAAGTGATATTAAAAATGGATTTAAATATGTAATACAGGAAAGTAAACATTCTATAATATAAAGTTGTAGCCACTGTCATGGAGTTTTATGTGAGTTCCCAAAATTGCTCTTTATGTTACAGCTAATACCACAAGGTAAATTGTTACCAGGTAAGCAGCGAACTGACAGTTAATTCGTACATCAGGACCCACAAAATGCAGGCCGCCCCAGTGGCCTGGCCCACATCACAAATCTAAACCTAAGTCAGCCTGCACTTTATGGGAAACTCCAGTCAAGGACACCTGACACACACCAGTCACAATCCTCCAGCTCAGCTTATTCTAGAAAATAAGGGGACTTCCCTGGTGGCACAGTGGTTAAGAATCTGCCTGCCAATGCAGGAGACACGGGTTCGAGCCCTGGTCCGGGAAGATCCCACATGCCACAGAGCAACTAAGCCCGTGCACCACAACTACTGAGCCTGCGCTCTAGAGCCCGTGAGCCACAACTACTGAGCCCACGTGCCACAACTACTGAAGCCTGCGTGCCTAGAGCCCATGCTCCGCAACAAGAGAAGCCACCGCGATGAGAAGCCTGCGCACCGAAACGAAGAGTAGCCCCTGCTCACTGCAACTAGAGAAAGCCTGCGCGCAGCCAAAAATATAAATAAATTTTACAAAAAAAATAAATTAAATAAAAAAAATAAGACCTGCTAACCTTACAAGGAAATCCCAGACCTCCCAGCCATTCATGCCCCATTGTTGCGTTGCCTCTACTAATGCTCTATAAAACTCGCTCTTGCCCCAAATCCCTCCAGAAGAGTGTTCCACTGCTTATGAGGTACTGCACCCTTCACCCAACCCCCGCAAGCCATAGATTATTTTCCCTTGAATAAAAGACCTCAAGCTCATGACTAAATTGTGTTTTTTTGTCATGTGACAGAAGCAAGCTAAGCTTCTTTTTGAATGAAATTGGAATACCTACTATATTTAGCAAAACAATACTGTGCAAATCAATGTACCAATTCCGATGTTTTTCTTCTTCATAGTTAGAAAGGCTCTGACTTGAAAATACTCATTACATTAATATTAGATGCTTAGTTGAGAACTTGATCCTTCTTATCTTGTTTGGTTCCTATAGTTCACCAAGCTGTTCTGATTCCTCTTTTGGCAATATAATGTGACTCATCGGTTCCAAAATATAAACTCTAATCCATAAGGAAATCACATTAGCTTCCTTGTATTAGTGGGATGAATAAGAGCTCCCTATTAACTCTGTTATCTTAAAAAATATGTGATATCATGATATCAAAAAATCCTTTTGTTGTAAAATTTATTTACATTCTAAAAAGTTTACTTAACTTCTCTGAATTTATGAAGTTTATTATGAATGTGAGAAGAAAGTGGTTAAATTTCAGTCATAGCCTTTGAGCTTTGCTTAGGAGATTGAACAGTTTTTAATGAAATAGAAATACGTCTTGGTTTTGAAAAGAAATAGTAGAAGATAACTCTAACAGATTTTGAGTAGGGAAAACAGATATAGAATGACAATTTAATAATTGTGCTTTAGAGAAGTATTTTTCTCCATCCTCAAGAGAAAAGACAAACAGAAAAAAAAAAAAAAACCCTAAGATTTCATGTTTGTGTTTTCATTGTGATTTCCTATGTTCTGCCCTCAAGTCAATGTTATTCAGTGTTTTGAGCTCCACTGCCAAGCTTACCCTCTGCATCCTGGTAATAACAGGGATTGGAGCAATAGCAACTACCGCAAATTTAATTGAAGGAAGTCTTTCTTTCTTTTTTTTTTTTTTCGGTACGCGGGCCTCTCACTGTTGTGGCCTCTCCCGCTGCGGAGCACAGGCTCCGGATGCGCAGGCCCAGCGGCCATGGCTCACGGACCCAGCTGCTCCGCGGCATGTGGGATCTTCCCGGACCGGGGCACAAACCCGTGTCCCCTGCATCGGCAGGTGGACTCTCAACCCCTGCGCCACCAGGGAAGCCCATTGAAAGAAGCCTTACAGGACTTGCTTTCTGTCTGCTTGCATTGGAAGGTAGAACTTCTTTTTAAGTGTTGAAGACAATAAGCATGCTTCCTTTATGATACTTAACAATTTAGAAGCTATGAACCACATATGGTCATGAATTTGTCCCTTATCTGCCTTAAATCTAAACAATGGAATAAGAAACAATTTTCTTTGGAATCATTTATAAGTTATTTATGAAGTTCATGAAATTAACTGCCTCAATAAATACTAGTAAAATAAAAGGAATCCTCCCTTGGCTCCCCCTTCAAACTCTAAGACAAGGATTATGATTTAGGAAGACAGCACAAGAAGCATATGGATGAAAAATGTCATCTCGGCAGCAGATAAAGAAGCATGACAGATATTCGATAAAATGTCATCATATTTTTTACCCATTTCAGTGTTTATCAGAGTGTACTTTTCCATCAAATAATCACATCCCATCAAGATTATGGCAAATCTCACTCATTATTCACCTGTATGATTGCTTTATGAATTGCTGCACAATCTGTATAATCTCAATAATCCCCCTCTCCATTCTCCGTGCATAATTCCTTATAGCCCCACCACGATCTTCACCATCTTATGTACATGATTATTGGCACAGAGTTGTTACCTAGATATTTGTTGAATGAATGAATGAATGAAAGAAAGAAAAAAGAAATTGTTTAAAATGTAAATCAATTGTTTCTACCTGGAGCAGTGGTACAGAGCCTACTGTTATACTCTGACTTGCATTTATTCCAAATGTAACTGGGCCCTAGCGTAAAAATTACTGTTTAAAAATAACTTTAGGACTTCCCTGGTGGCACAGTGGCTAAGAATCCGCCTGCCAATGCAGGGGACATGGGCTTGAGCCCTGGTCCGGGAAGATCCCACATGCTGCGGAGCAACTAAGCCCATGAGCCACAACTACTAAGCCTGAGTGCCACGACTACTGAAGCCTGTGCACCTAGAGCCCGTGCTCCACAACAAGAGAAGCCACAACAATGAGAAGACTGCACACCGCAAAGAAGAGTAGGCCCTGCTCGCTGCAACTAGAGAAAGCCCACGTGCAGCAACGAAGACCCAACACAGCCAAAAATAAAATAAATAAATTTATAAAAAATAAATACAATAAAAATAACTTTGAAGAGAACTAGTTTGAACATATTATACATGCACTTGGTATAGAATTGAAAAGGTACAAATAATATAAAATGAAAAGTAAGTTCCCACTACTGCCACCCCTCCCCGTCTTGCCTCTAGCTACAAAGTTTTCCCCTTTCCAGGTCATCACAGTAACCAGTTTCAAAAGACCTTAATGGATAAAAGAATTACTAGATTTGTTCCCCCAAATGACATGTCCCTTGCAGTTCTGCAACCAGAAAGGAATGGATAGAATCACTGATTTTTTTCATGCCTCCATGAGGTGAGGACTCTACAACTCAGAATTCTAAGAATAACATATACTATAACATAGTTGAATGAAATCTGTAGAAGTGAGTCAATGTGATGCTATTGTTAAGCTTTCCAGTGTGGAATGGCAAGGAGTTTATTGAGATAGAATATTTTTTTGATTTCTGAAACAATTTGATCAAAGTTTTGCTTTTGCTCAAATTGGGCAGAGTTATTTCATAGTGAAATTTACCTTATTAAACTATGTGTTGACATTTTCTACCTTACGTAAATTCAGCACTAGGTGGTAGAGATTCCAAAGAGTGGTTTACCTTTGAATGAAAGGAGATAGCAGTTGACTGTTTAAACATTTTCTGAACTGTGATGGTTTCTAAGGAGCCGCCAGGGCTGGGGGAAGAACTGAAGAGGATGTTTTCCCCTCCTAGTGAAATGGGTATTCAGCCTCATTGACAGAAAAAAATTGGCCTTTATTCTCTTGTTGAATGTTATGAAAAGTATTCATTAATTCAATACTTAAAAGTCCTTCTTTTTTTCAAAAGCTAAACAGAACCTATAAAAGGAAGCATTTGTATGCTGCTCTGAGTAACACAGAACTGGGTGATGAGCAGTAGTTAAATCTCTTTTTGTACCCTGTTCAGAATGAAAAGGTCAGAAGTTACATACTGACATTAAGGCAAACATGATTCGTTTACCCCACCTCAGACAACAGTAAAAATGAAATCAAGCAACCTACAACTAAAATCAACAGATATACTTTTCCCAGAACTTACAGTAAAAAAAAGGATATTGAACCGTCACAAAAGTTTACATGTAAACACTACCAAAAGGCCAATAAGGGACAGTAGTTCTATTTTTATTTTATTTTTAAAATACTTAATATTTACCCAAAATATAGGCTACCAAGTTCAGGCAAATGGCTAAATATTTTAGGAAAACATTGTTAGTTCTATACTTCATTACATAAATTAGATGAATGAATTCCATCTGGATTAACTACTTAAATGTAAAGAATGCTTAAATAGGACTTCTCTGGTGGTGCAGTTGTTAAGAATTCACCTGCCAGTGCAGGGGAACATGGCTAGATCCCTGGCCCGGGGACGATCCCACATGTTGTGGAGCAACAAAGCCCGTGTGCCACAACTACTGAGCCGGCGTGCATAGAGCCCGTGCTCTGCAACAAGAGAAGCCACCGCAATGAGAAGTCTGCACACCACAACGAAGACCCAAAGCTGCCAAAAATAAAGAAATAAATAATATAATAAAGTTTAAAAAGAAAAAAAGAATGCTTGAATGTTTACATGTAAAAAACAAACCGTGAAAGTAATGTAAATTATAGGTAAAATTTATCTGTAAATTATAAGTAATGGGACTTCTCTGGTGGTCCAGTGGGTAAGACTCCATGCTCCCAATGCAGGGGGCCCAGGGTCAATCCCTGGTTGGGGAACTAGATCCCATATGCATGCTGCAGCTAAGAAGTCCGCATGCCTCAACGAAGATCCCCCGTGCCACAGCTAAGACCCAGTGCAGCCAAAATAAATAAATAAATATTTTTTAAAAAAATTATAAGTAAAACTTTTTAGTGTATTAAATATACAGTTGTCTTTTCATAGTTGCAGTTTCTGCATCCAAAGAGTTAACCAATCGCGGATTGAAAATATTCAGGAAAAAAATAATTCCAGGAAGTTCTAAAAAACAAAACTTGAGTTACCCTTTGCTGGAAGCTGTATGCATTTACATTGTATTTACAACTATTTACATAGAATTTACATTTTATTAGATATTATAAGTAATCTAGAGATGACTTAAAATATATGGGAGGATGTGCATAGGTTATATGCAAATATTATGGTATTTTATGTAAGAGCTTTGGGCGTCCTTGGATTCTGAGGTCTCCTCCACCACAACTGTTCTAAAGGATGGTATTCCAAGTGAATACCAAGGGACAACTGTATAGATAAATATGAAGATTCTGGGATTCTCAATGCAGAAAACTATAAAGGAAAAGACTTTCTTTCTATTTTTTTTTTTTTTTTTTTTGCGGTACGCGGGCCTTTCACTGTTGTGGCCTCTCCCGTTGCAGAGCACAGGCTCTGGACGAGCAGGCCCAGAGGCCATGGCCCACGGGCCCAGCCGCTCCGCGGCATGTGGGATCTTCCCGGACCAGGGCACGAACCCATGTCCCCTGCATCGACAGGTGGCCTCCCAACCACTGCGCAACCAGGGAAGCCCAAGACTTTCATTTGCCTACATAAAACTCCTGAATGGGAACAAAATTCTTCTACATGGAAACAAAATCCTATCAAATAACCGACAACAAACTGGGAAAAAATATATATTGTTGAAAAAACTTTCTAGGCCCAAGATGGAGCTGCTCCTGCCTGGGGTGCCATGTCAGCAAACTGAAACCTAAATAACTTTTCTGTCCTTGTAAATGCTCTGCTTGAAATGCAGTATATCTTGTCAGCCTACACTGACAAGTATACTAATAGGCTAATAGCCTAATACTAAGGCTCTACACTAATTTCCTTGCTCCTTCTCACTCCAAACAAGATTGACTATGTGGCCACGGCCAATCAGATATTTTCTATTTTTCTCTTCCTTGTTCTTAATTCTTTATCCCATAAAAGCCTTCTGAAAAAAGAGTAAGTATTACCCCAGTCTAGGTGATGTGATCTCAAATCATGAAAAAAAAAAAAAAAGCCTCCTGCCTTCTGCCTCATCTTGCAGTTCTCGAAATGGAGACCATCCACTTCAAGAAGTATTAGATAAAGTTTGTTTGTATCACCTAAGTGGTGTTCTCTAATCATTTTTTTTAACAACATGCAACTTTTGTGACAAGTAGTTTAATATATAATAAAATTTTATAAATCAATAAGCAAAATTTCCAATAAGAGGATGCAATAAAACGGCAAAGGACACAACTATAAAAATTTACAGTAGAACAATTCCATTGGATAATAAATTTATGAAAAAATGTTCATTATCTACTATGTACTGAATTGTGTTACTCCCAAATTCATGTGTTGATGACCTAATCCTCAATACCTCATAATGTGACTCTTTGGTGATAAGATCTTTAAAGAGATAATTAAGTTAAAATGATATCGTTAGAGTAGGCCCTCATCCAATAAGACCATATCCTAATGTGACAAAATTTGAACACTGACACACACAGAAGGAAGACCACATGAAGACACAGGGAGAAGACAGCCATCTATAAGGCGAGGAGGGAGGCCTCAGAAGAAACCAACTCTGCTAACACTGCCGTCTCAGACTTCCAGCCTCCGGAATTCTGAGAAAATACATTTCTGTTGTGTGAGCCACCCAGTCTGTGGTACTTTGTTGTGGCACCCCTAGCAAATTAATACACCATACCATAATCAAAAGGATGCAAATTAAAATGGCAATTATAACTCTCAAAGTGGCAAAGAGAAAATGAATAGCTATATTATTCAGTGTTGATAAAGTGGTCATACACTGCTAGCAGTAGTATAAATTATTAGTACCTTCTGAAGGACAATTTGAAAATAAATATTAGAAATCTTAAAAAACTGAATACACTTTGACCCACCAATTATATTTCTGAGAATGAGTCATATGGAAACAATCAGTGTCATACAGAGATGTTCATCACAGCCTAATTTATGCATGTGAAAAATTGCAAATCACCTACATAACAAAAATTAAAGGATTAATTTAAGAAATATTAGCTCCTTAACTAGAATATTAAGCAGTCATTACAAATGCTATTTTTGCAAATGAATTAGGTACTTGTAAAGTTATTGTTGTTTAATGAGCCAATTCAAATATACAAACAATAAAGAGAATAATGTATGTGGTTACTGCCCTGATTTTGAAATTTTTAATATTTTGCCACACTTGCTTCTGTTTTTAACATTTTATTTTCGATCGGAGTATAGTTGATTAACAACGCTGTGTTGGTTTCATGTGTACAGCAAAGTGATTCAGTTATACATGTACATGTATCTATTCTTTTTCAAATTCTTTTCCCATTGAGGTTGTTACATAATACTGAGCAGAGTTCCCTGTGCTATACAGTAGGTCCTTGTTGGTTATTTATTTTAAATATAACAGTGTGTCCATGTCAATCCCAAACTCCCTAACTATCCCTTTCTTAATATATATATATATATATATATATTTTTTTTTTTTTTTTTTTTTTTTTTTTTTTTGCGGTACGCAGGCCTCTCACTGTTGTGGCCTCTCCCATTGTGGAGCACAGGCTGCGGACGAGCAGGCTCAATGGCCATGGCTCACAGGCCCTGCCACTCCACGGCATGTGGAATCCTCCCAGACCGGGGCACGAACCCTTGTCCCCTGCATCAGCAGGCAGACTCTCAACCACTGCGCCACCAGGGAAGCCCTCTTAATATATTTTTTGAAGAACTAAAATGTTACAGATCCAGTTGAAGAATCTTTGTGCCCCTCTTCAA
Organism: Hyperoodon ampullatus; assembly: GCF_949752795.1. Lineage (NCBI taxonomy): Eukaryota > Metazoa > Chordata > Mammalia > Artiodactyla > Ziphiidae > Hyperoodon > Hyperoodon ampullatus. The sequence continues at coordinate 83,698,555 of NC_136919.1, forward strand.
CAGTATTTTCCTCCCAGCATCACCCTCATCTCCTGAAAGGTAACCATTCCCTCAAAATTAATTTCACTCAACATTTTCAAGATTCATTCATTTTGAATCATGTAGTTCTAGTTTAGTCCTTCCAATTGTGACATATATTCCATTATATGAATACATTATAAATAATAAATTTGTCTTCTTTTGATGAGTCACTTGGGTTTTTCCAATATTTTTCCTGTGACATGTACAAGGATGCAATGAACATTCTTGTACATATTTCCTTGGACATATTTGTGAGGTTTTCTCCTAGGTGCATACTTAAGATTTGAATTGCAGGGTCACTGAGTATATGCATCTTTAACTTCATTATATATTGCCTCAGTATTTTCCAAAGTGATGGTATCTAAGTTACACTCCCATTGTGTATCAGTTAGTTTTTGCTGTGTAATAAACCATTCTTTAACTCATTGGCTTATAAGTTTATTATTTATTATTTCTCATAATTCTTTGGATAGACAGCCAATTCTTCTAGGCTGGTGAGCTTGGCTGGGGCTGGATTTTCTAGGATGGCTTTACTCAGGTGTCCAGCTTCTCAGCTGTGATAGTTGGACGGCTGGAAAAGCTGGAGCCTTTCTCTGCATGGCCTCGCATCATTCAGTAGGCTAGCTCCAGCTTCTTCACATGGAGGCAGAAAGGACAAATCTTGGCAATAAGAAAGGACAAATTCTAATGAACAGAAAAATTTCAAGCCTTTGCTTTCATCATGTTTATAAAAGTGCCATTGGCCAAAACAAGTCATATGACTAAGCCCAGATTCAAAGACTGGAGAAATATACTCCACCACTTGACAGTGGAGGGGCAAAGTTACATGGCAGAGGGTCAAGCATACAGAAATGAGAGAAATAAATATGTGCCTATTTTTTTGCAATCTACTATACACTGGCAGTTGATGAAAGTTCTCATTTCCCTGCATTCTTGACAACGCTTGGTGTTTTATGACTTTTTAATTTTTTGCCAATCTGAGAAGTATAAAGCAACATCTTATTATTGTTTCCACTTTAATTTGTATTTCTCTAATTGTTAGTAAGGTTGTACATCTTTTCATATAATTATTGGCATAGCACTGTTTTAAAATAACATGCACACACATACACAGAAAAAAGAGTGGAAGAATATATATTGGAATAGTTCAATTGGGGTAGTGGAATTATAGATTATTTTTATTTATCCATATTTTCCAAAAGGAACACCTATCACTATTGGAAAGAAGTTAGGAAAGTAATTTTGCATGTTCAAATATTTTGGTAAAACCCCAAACTGGACTAACACCAACTGGCTGTACTACAATTTAGTTCTGACACTAACCACCCCAAGTAGCATCAGACTCCACAAATTAAAGGCTTTGTGGTTCACAAGACTGCCCTCCATTTCAGGTGCCAGCCCAAAGTAGGGTTCCAAGGCCACCTACATGTCTGACCTACTGTCTGTAGATTTAGAAGTTCCCATGACCCACCTAGGTTCAATAATTCAATAGATTGACTCATAAACTCAGGAAAGTGCTATACTTATTTTTACAGTTTTATTAAAAAGGATACACATAGGGCTTCCCTGGTGACGCAGTGGTTGAGAGTCCGCCCGCCGATGCAGGGGACACAGGTTCATGACCCGGTCCGGGAAGATCCCATATGCCGTGGAGCAGCTGGGGCTGTGAGCCATGGCCGCTGAGCCTGCACGTCCGGAGCCTGTGCTCCGCAACGGGAGAGGCCACAGCAGTGAGAGGCCCGCATACTGCAAAAAAAAAAAAAAAAAAAAAAATACACATAGAGTGAGGTCTGGAAGAGAACACAGAGTTCCTTGTCCTCTCCTTGTAGAATCAAGGCATGTCACCCTTTCTGCCCATCAATGTGTTCACCAAACAGGAAGCTCCAATCAACTTTCATGTCCAGAGTTTTTATTGGGATTTCACTATGGAGGCCTGACTGGTTTAATCATGGGCCACATAAGTGAACTAAATCTGTAGTCCCTCTCCAGATTTCAGAAGGTTGCGCTGATAGCAATGAGTCATCTCATTAGCATAACAAAGACACTTCTCTCACTCAGAAAATTTCAAAGTTTTTAAAAGTTCTGTGCCAGAAACCTGGATGAAGACCAGACAAATTCTTTATTATGCAACATAAAACATATTACATCAGTCCAAAACATACGTGGACAATCAAAATTAAAATGGTCTAGTGAAAATACCAGCAATTGAATTTAGAAATATTTAGTATCTAGTTTAATTTTACCAGATAGGATGATGTGTGATAAACTTGGAACAACACAGGGTTCTAGGGACTTCCCTGGTGGTCCAGTGGCTACGACTCCGTGCTCGCAATGCAGGGGGCCTGGGTTCGATCCCTGGTCAGGGAACTAGATCCCACATGCCACAACTAAAAGATCCCGCATACCGTGACAAAGACCCTGCACATGGCAACAAAGATCCCACGTGCTGTGACTAAGACCCAATGCAGACAAATAAAAAAAAATATATTAAAAACAAAAAAACCCCCACAGGTTTCTGGCCCTTCCATTTTCTAGTGGCTGTGACTCTTAAGTAAGTCTTCAGTTTCCAACCCTTCAGTAAAACTCCTTACATCCCTCAACCGCTGTTTAGGGCCACTGAGCTCATGCCTATGAAAGAACTCTGCAAAATGCCAAGTATATAATATAAAAGTAATAATATGATTATCATCACGTATGGTCCAGTGGTTAAGACTCCACGCTTCCAATGCAGGGGGCATGCGTTCAACCCCTGGTTGAGAAAGTTCCACATGCAGCAAATAAATAAATAAAACAACTATAATGTCAGGGGATAAGCTGGGCAAGAAGGAGTTTTCTGAGTCACAGGTCAGGGGTCATGGCTGTGACTCATTGGTTCAGAGTCCAGCCTTAAGAAAACTATATTAGCTTTGGCTGCCACAGCAAAATACTACCAACTAGGTGACTTCACAGAAATTTATAACCTCACAGTTCTGGAGGCTAGGTGTCCAAGATCAAGGTAATGGCAGGGCTGGTTTCTGGTGAGATCTCTTTTTCTGGTTTGTAGTCAGCTATTTTCTTGCTGTGTTCTCACGTGGTATTTCCTCAGTGTATATACCTTCCTGGAAAAATATATTTACTTTAATGAGGGTAAACTGAATAGTCTAGAGTTCAGATTAATGGATTTTCAGGAAGTTCCTAGAACAAACAATAAAATTATTTGCCATTTCATCTTTCTGGGTAAGAATTTCCTGGAACAGGATGTCAAATAAAGGTAGACAGCTGCGTATGTGTAGACAGGAAGTTATTTTGATTTTCAAAAGAAAACTCTTAACTTTTTTCAATCCAGTGTTTTCCCAACTGATTTGACCATAACACTCTTCTCTCATAAAATCCGTTAAAATTTCAAAGAACAAACCATAATAAACACAAGAGGAGGAAATAATTTCTATGAGAGCATGAGGAACCAGAGGTTCTCAAAGGGTGGCCCCCAGACCAGTGGTGTTAGTATCACTTGGGAACTTGTTAGAAATGTTCCCATCTACGAAATCAGAAACTCCGGGGTGGGGTCAGCAATCTGTTTTAATCCACCCTCCTGGTGACTCTGATGCATTGCCAGAGTTTGAGAACCAGTGCTGTAAGCCTCCTCATAACTCTTCTTGTTATTTTTCTGCGTGGTGCAGAACAGAGACATGTGGGTGCCTCAGGGGACTAATACCTGGTAGTCCTTCAAGGAGACAGGCTATAAATATTTGTCTGCGTGTCCTTGGTGGAGATGGGAGCAAACCAATTTTTGTGATAGCTGAGAGCCTCTTTCTTTATACTGTGACTCATACTCTGATATTCTCTCTTTTCTGAGCTCTTTGAAAACTATACTGTCTTTGTACTAGAATTAGTACATTAGTGAGGAATATAAAATTTACTCAAGATGTTAGAGGGGAGCCCCAGGAGAGGGGCTGGATAGTGTGATCTCAGGGTTTTGCTTTTTTTTTTTTTTTTTTGCGATAACGCGGGCCTCTCACTGCTGGGGCCCCTCCCATCGTGGAGCACAGGCTCCGGACGCGCAGGCTCAGCCGCCACGGCTCACGGGCCCAGCCCCTCCGTGGCATGTGGGATCTTCCCAGACCGGGGCACGAACCCGTGTCCCCTGCATCGGCAGGCGGACTCTCAACCACTGCGCCACCAGGGAAGCCCAGGGTTTTGCTTTTTTAAGAAATTAATTCTGCCCACCTTCCCACCTCACCTCCATCTCCTCCCCTCCCCACCTTGAGATAGCTCTTCTCCCAAACCTCTCTTCTTGGCTTGGCAGCTCTTGGGTGGCCTTTCTCTTCCAGCTCCTGATTCCATGCCTTCTCTTTGAACTTTTCCAAGAGCAGTTCAGTTCAATGCCCATAAAAACTTCAAAAGTCTTCATCCCACTCCCACCTACAAGTTAATACAATCTTCAAGGAAACTGGATGAGTTCTATTAAGGCTGAAGACTTTGTTTGCCTTGTGAACAAAAGTTTCCCCAGCTCCCAGGCTTCACCAAAGCTGTGCTGAGCGAGGGTGACATCAATTTACATTTCCCCACCTTGGCAGAGAAAACCTTAATTACAAACAGTAACGTGTTTCCAGTTTGTTCCGGTCAGAGTCCAGAGTCTCTTTCACATGGGTGTTCCAAGCTGGGTGAGCCCCCCTTAGTGTGACTCGGGTCCTGCCCCCTGCTGTTCCGCCTCCTTCCTGGTTACGGGGAGCCAAGCCCAGTGGGCAGAATGAAGGGCAGGGCGCACCTACAGGGTGTCATTGAGGGACTCTAATAAGTGGCACATCTGAAAGAGACCTGTTTATAGCTTCCAAGGTGCAGTGTTCCCTGGTTTCAGACTTTATTGCACATTAGAATCATCTGGGAGCTTTTACAAATATTGACACCCAGGCCATACTCTACACTAGTTAAATCCTAATCCTTGGTACAGACTTAGGTACCAGTATTTTTTTTTTTTTTTTTGCGGTACGCGGGCCTCTCACCGTTGTGGCCTCTCCCATTGCGGAGCACAGGCTCCGGACGCGCAGGCTCAGCGGCCATGGCTCACGGGCCCAGCCACTCCGCGGCATGTGGGATCTTCCTGGACCGGGGCACGAACCTGCGTCCCCTGCATTGGCAGGCGGACTCTCAACCACTGCGCCACCAGGGAAGCCCAGGTACCAGGATTTTTTAAAGCTCCCTGAGTAATTCCAAAATGCAGCAAGTTCGAAAGCCATTGGACTAGACTGTGTACACCATCATACACTGTGCTAAGACGTTATGACCATTTTGTTCAAAGCACTTCACATAACTAAATTAGTTATACTGTCATCACTTTCTGTTTCACAAGTGGGAAATTTGATACACAAATGGAAAATGTTACTCATATGAGGAAGGCCACAGGTAAATTGTTAAAGGGGTTATAGAGGGTGTCTGCTCTCAGCAAGGCCTGAGATGTGGTAAATGCTGTATTACTGTTTGAGGTTTCCTGGGACCAAAAACAGTTTGGAGACTCTACATGGGGCACGCAGGCAATGTGAATGGAATCATCATGCATTAATTTCTGAATCAATGTTTTCTGTCTGAGAACCCTGAAACCTGAAGAAGTAAAGTGATCATGAATTTTTAAAATTAATAATATGGTTTTGGTTTTAATATTAAACCTGACTAAGAGCTGTGGGAAATGCTCACATGTGGTCAGAATCAACATCAAAATATTCAATACTTTAACCGTGTTCCATAGCAACTCACACCTTGTGATTCTGGAGGTACTGCTGTTCGCCCGCTCTGGCTCAAAACAAATGTCAGAAAACTCAAACTGAAGGCCCTGGCAGGCCACAGAACCCATATCTTGGGTAGTTACAGAATATTTAAATTACAGTGGGAAAAAAAAAAAATAAGAGGGAAGGAGTTGATAGGGACAGAGCTTTTATTCTAAAAATCAGTGTTTTAAATTTACTTTCATACTTTTAATTAATCTTATCTCTGATTGAGTGCTGAAGTTGTAAATTACTAACCCCATCATCACCAGTAGTTGAATCAGTCAAAAGAAGGGAGTAGATTAATTTCAGCAGAATTTTATTTTGGCTGCTTCTGTCACTTTCCAGTTTTGCTTTCCAGAATCAAGCAATTTCTGTACTGGGATGAGCAGATCAGAAGACACTGCTACAAAGGAGACGCCATTCTCCTTTATCATTAAGCTTATCAGAGTGGAAAACTCCATCAACTCCCCTGAAGACTTATCTCACCTGGAGATCACATAGAATATCCTACAACTATGTGAATGGAAGGTCAACGTGCCCTAAAGACTTCCTCACAGAAGAGTTCCCCCACCAGCCTGTGGATAAGACCTGAAATTCTTCCATCATAGATTCGAATTTTAGAATAAAATGCCATCCCTCTCACGGCAGGTCTTGAGAGTTCCCAAGTGAACACTAACATCCCTTTTCCTTGCCAGATAAAGCAGAGGATGCCTAGTTAAATTTGAATTTCAAATAAATGCCTAGTTAAATTTGAATTTCAAATAAACAGTGGATGATGTTTAGTATAAATGTGTCCCAAATATTACATACTTATGCTTAAAAAAAGTGGTATTTTTTTTGTCAGAAAATCTAATAACAAGGCATCCTGTATATTTATTTATTAAGCCTGGCACCCCTCTGCTAACCAAATGGAAATTCTGTTTGTGGCAGCAATATGCCCATCAGCAGACATTAGATCACGACTGGTCTAAATCAATCATGATAATACAGTCCCTCATTTTCCCAGACTTGCTTGCATCTGGGAGTATAGTGTCCTGGCCATTGAGATTAAGGGAAGTCTATGCATATGTGTGGGATGCGGTTTGAAAAGATCTTTTTTTTCTGGCAAAAGAGATATGACTAGTGGATATGGTGCTGGGATGCAGCAGCCCCCTCCTGATTATGAGGACAAGCAAAGACACCAGGAGAGATACTGGTGCTGATGTTGTTAAGTCCTCCAGCCAATGCCAGCAGCTGCTACCTCCAGAGGTCTTGTTTGTAAGAAAGACAAACCAATAATTGTACAAACCACATGGGTTTTCTGTGGCTTACAGCTAAAAAACTCCTCTTAAAAAATGCAGATGCCCTGGGAGAGGAAACCTTATTATTCATAGCTTGATGTGAAGTCACTTACTGGTATCTTATCCATTGAGAACTAGCCAAGAGGGGGTTTTGATCGACTAACCGCTGAGAGGTGCCATAGGTCTAAGCTAGAGGCACTGCCCAGAGAAGGCAGTGGCGGAGAGTCTGCCCTGACAGGAGAGCCTCCTTCACAGAGCTGCTGCCTCTTAGTAACATGGATCTCTGGCGTTCTTGGATGATTTGACTAGAGCTGTAGCTCCTGAGGAATTCCCATAGACCCCTGCCTATAGTGAGCGGAATAATGCCCTGCCCCCAAAGATGCCCGTATCCTAGCCCCTGGAACCTGTTTATATGTTGTATTACATGGCCAAGGAGAATTAAGGTAGCAGATGGAATTAAGGTTGTTAATCAGCTGACTTTAAGAAGGTTATTCTCAATTATCTGTCTAAGCCCAATGATATCATAGGGTCCTTAAAAGTAGAAGTTGGAAGCAGGAAAGGGAGACAGAGAATCAGAAAGAGACATGAAGACAGAAGCAGAGGGGAAAGTGGTTTGATGTGAGCAGGACTCGACTGATCATGGCTGGCTTTGAAGATGGAGAAAGGGGTCACAAGCCAAGGAATGTGGGTGACCTCTAGAAGCTGAAAAAGGCAAGAAAACAAATTCTTTCCCAGAGCCTCTAGAAAAGAACACAGCCCTGCCAACGGCTTGATTTTAGGCCAGTCTCACCCATTTCAGACTTCAGACCTGGAGAATGGTAAAGTAATACATTTGTGTTGTTTAAAGTCATTACACATGATAAATATAAATCATTCATTCATTTGTTCCTTTATTCATTCTTCAGATATTATTGAGCTCCTACTTTGAGTCAAGCACTTTTGTAAATGTTGGGGACATACCAAGAACAAAACAGAACAACAGATTTTTGCTCTCATAAAAATCTTTCTATTTATTGGAAAGGGACCAGATTTTTAAAATATTAAGTGAAACATAATATTATTATTATTATTTTTTTTTTGCGGTACGTGGGCCTCTCACTGTTGTGGCCTCTCCCGTTGCAGAGCACAGGCTCTGGACACGCAGGCTCAGCGGCCATGGCTCACGGGCCCAGCTGCTCCGCGGCATGTGGGATCTTCCCGGACCGGGGCACGAACCCGTGTCCCCTGCATTGGCAGGTGGACTCCCAACCACTGCGCCACCAGGGAAACCCTATTATGTATTTCAGATGGTAAACATGCTATTGTGGAAGAACAAAATGGTGAAAGAGGACAGGAAGAGTTGGGGAGGGGGGGTTGCCATTTTAAATGGGGTGATCAGTGAAGGTGACATTGCAAAATCATATTTGAGCCCAGTCTGGTACCTGGGGGAGGAATCTTCCAGAGGGGCAAGTGCAAAACCCCAGAGATGAGAATATGCCTGGTGTAGTTCAGAGGGAGCAAGGAAGAATTGGGGGAGGAAAAACTTTCCTTCTATCCTTGTTTAGGTTCTTCTGGCTGATCTAAGAATTAAATTGACATGAGACAAATTAACAGGTGAAAATCAATTTGAATTACATACCTTTGGGGGGCCCATAAGAAAAATAAGATTCAAGGACAAGTTAGGCAATTGAGGTTTATCTGCCATCTGAGAGAGGAAGGGAGGTAGGGATTTGGGACTTCAAAGGGGAAGAAGGCAACTTACAGGAAAATGGGGAAAAACAAATGTTTGGTAAACAAATGTTTGCTGGGTCGTGCAGAGCCAATGGGGCACAGAGAGGAAGAGCACCAGAGATAGTGCTTTTCCTGGACCAGGCCCTCTATCTAAACTCTTTTAGGCAGTTAAAGGGGAGGTAAAAAGAAAGACTTCCTGAATCTTCTGTTTCTTAAAGTAATTAGGGGCTTCCCTGGTGGCGCAGTGATTAAGAATCCACCTGCCGCCTGGAGGGGTGGGATAGGGAGGGTGGGAGGGAGGCAGACACAAGAGGGAAGGGATATGGGAACAGATGTGTATGTATAACTGATTCACTTTGTTATAAAGCAGAAACTAATAAAAAAAAAAAGAATCCACCTGCCAACGCAGGGGACACGGGTTCGAGCCCTGGTCTGCGAAGATCCCACATGCCACGGAGCAGCTAAGCCCGTGTGCCACAACTACTGAGCCTGTGCTCTAGAGCCCGTGAGCCACAACTACTGAGCCTGCACGTCACAAATACTGAAGCCTGCACTCCTAGAGCCCATGCTCAGCAACAAGAGAAGCCACCGCAATGAGAAGCCCGCGCACCGCAACGAAGAGTAGCCCCCACTTGTTGCAACTACAGAAAGCCCCCGTGCAGCAACGAAGACCCAACACAGCCAAAAATAAATAAATAAATTTATTAAAAATAAAAAAGTAATTAGCCTAAAATAATCCTTATGCCATAAAGGAAGGACAGCTGATTATTTGTCTGAAATGCTGCCAAGATCATGAGTGAGATGAGTTCTGATAAATGCCTGCTGGATTTAGTAACGTGTAGTTGAATTTGACAAGAGCAATGTCCCTAGGGGCACAGAAGGAAGCAATGGATTAGAGAGGGTTTAACAGACACAAGCAATCAGGTTCTTTCAGAAGCTCCCTTTGCCATCTTCAAGGGAAGGTTTATGCCCCCAGACCCTCTGCTCTGTTCTAGAGATCCCAGCTAGAAGCCTGCACGGGGAAAGGTACAGAATAATTGCAGCTCCTTCCTGAGTGATCACTGTGAGGGCAAACTGATGGTCAGCTTTCCGTAAGGCAGGGTGGGTAAACTAAGGCAAATGATGCCACATGCATTCATTTATGTGTTGTCTGGGGTTGCTGCCTCCCTCCAGGGGCAGAGATAAGTAATTGTGACAGAGACAGTATAGCCCACAGTGCTTAAATATTTACGAACTCCCTGGCCCTTTCCAGAAAAGTTTGCCAAGCTTTGCTGTAAATAGAGAGGGAGAGAGAGAGAATGAATTAGGGCAGTGGTAAAGGATGAAAGCGTTCAAGAAAAGGCTTTTAAAGAAGAATGAAATAACATTTGTGTATGCTGAAAAGATTCAGGAGAAAGAATAAAAATTGAAATTGCAGAAATGAAAATTGCTGGGTGGTGTTCTCGAGTATAACAGAAGGGTGGGCATCAATTGCCCAAGTAGAAGAGTTGGTCATGCTAGCATTAGAGACATATATGTCTTTCATTGTTATTCTATGAAAAGATGTGCAACCTCACACAGGTGAGGAAACATTCTCCAGGGCAATCATACAGCTCACCTGACTTGTTTCCTGTTTTGGAGGGAATCACTGTCCTGTGCTGCCTGATGTTCAATTTCTGAAAACCATTATTTCAAAAATAATTTTCATATATTTTGTACAACTTCTTGTTTCAGGTGGATAGTGTTAAAACACAAAATTCAACTGAATAAGTTTTAAAACTTTTTATTGGCTTTATTCAATGATCCAGGAATAGAATTCCAATCTATCAGATAAGAAACATGCTCCAAGGAGCTGTACAAAATGAAAGACTTTTATAGGAGACAGGAAAAAGGAAGTTATACGAGGCAAAAAAGCAGATTGGTTACTGCAGGGTCACTTTCCCGACAGGGGATGGCAGGGGTCGATCAGGCAGATTACCTACCTAACTCTGATCAGGTGATTCCTGTTTGGTTGAAAGTTCTGTTTCTGGGAGAGTCAAAGTTTTACTTAAGTCTTGGTTTGGTGACAGGGGGCTTAGTATAAGTGACTCCATTTTGGGCCTGTTGTCTTGTTTTTAACAGCAGGTAAACCTGATCCCTGTTACTTCCTCTTGACTAGAAATGGAAGTCTATTCAGCCATTTATTTTAGATAAAACTAGCTAAGTGTAGTGGATTTTCCAAGTTTATTATATTTACTCCTAACATTCAATGTACATAAAAACTAGAGCTGATTTTCCTCACACTTCTCAACTATTTTATGTTTATACATTTGGTTCTGGATACTACCAGCAGAGGGCACCTCAGCCACATTTCAACCACTTGCAAGTCAGAATTAAACAATTTCATATCTGGAATGTTCTTGCTCATTTAGAAAGAAAATTCTAGTGCTCAGCTTAAAATACTCCGTGAGGGACTTCCCTGGTGGCACAGTGGTTAAGAATCCGCCTGCCAACGCAGGGGACACAGGTTCGAGCCCTGGTCTGGGAAGATCCCGCATGCCTCGGAGCAGCTAAGCCCATGCACTACAACTACTGAGCCTGCGCTCTAGAGCCCACGAGCCACAGCTACTGAGCCCGTGAACCACAACTACTGAAGCCCGCGCACCTAGAGCCTGTGCTCCACAACAAGAGAAGCCACCGCAATGAGAAGCCCGCACACTGCAACTAAAGCCCGCACACAGCAACGAAGACCCAATGCAGCCCAAAATAATTAATTAATTTTTAAAAGTAAATAAATAAAATAAAATACTCTGTGAGCCCAACTGACTCTTCTGTTTCCTTTAACATGTCAGCCCACCCTCCCTGGTGTCCAGGACACAGCGTTCAGTTTAGTTTTCCTCCACTGCTTCCAACCCTTTCCCCTTCCTTTGCTATGCTCGTGCCTCATAATCATAAAACTTCCTCGGGCTTCCCTGGTGGCGCAGTGGTTGAGAGTCCGCCTGCCGATGCAGGGGAGACGGGTTCGTGCCCCGGTCCGGGAAGATCCCACATGCCGCGGAGCGGCTGGGCCCGTGAGCCATGGCCGCTGAGCCTGCGGGTCCGGAGCCTGTGCTCCGCAACGGGAGAAGCCACAACAGTGAGAGGCCCAAGATGGAGTTTGGGGGCATATTTGCCTGTTATCAACGGTCTAGAGTAATTTATAATTTTTTAAATGTCCTTTTTTTTTTTTTTTTTACATGAAAGACAATTCTGTTTCCAACATCCAGATCTTTTATAATATCTACAAGCATTTAGAGATGAATAGGGCAGGTTTGGGGATTGATAAAGATAAGCAGGATTTGAATTGATTTTAGAGCCACACTTCTGGTTTGTAGAGATTTGCAAGATGAAGACAGTTGTTTCCAATTCCCTGCAAAGAGCTGATTACAGTCTGAGTATCAAGGAACTGACCTACCCATCCAAATAAACTTGCTTCTTTATATGAGGGAGATTTCCAACTAAGATGGAAATCAAAAGATTTCTACATTCTAGAACTTCAGGGTTTAATGCAGTATGCCTTGAAAAAAAATCTGTATAAAGTGTTCAATGAAGGCCTTCAAATATTCTTTTTTTCCCCCGAGTTTACAATTCAACATTAGACGAATTCACTTTAATAGGTAAAGGTTCTACTCTTGCTCCTATCTATCCATGAATATCAGCCTTCAGCTGAGCCATTTCTTGGTCATTTGTAGGAGGGCCTGGAAGAAATTCTGGCCAGTTGTTTCCTCTGTGAGCCACCCTCACATACACACACACACCCTGGGGCTGCTTAGCCTGATAACTATATTATAATCAAGAATGAGAAGCATACCCCTTCCCAGCCAATTTAGGTCCCTGTGAGTGAGGCTGTAAACGGTCACTAATCTTTCCATTCTTCTCTAAATTTAGTAGGATCTTCTGAAAGTGGAGATAAGTGGGCTTTATAAATTAGAAGATCTGTTGCTGGTCAGGGGACATGAATTCATTGCATTGGAGGTCCAGGATACATCAGCAAAGGACATTGCATAGGAAGGCCTGAAGTTGGCAGAGCCTCATAGAGACCTGGAGAGTAGGAGGAATTTCAAGAGACAGCAAAGGGAGTCCTACTGCCTGTACCAGGTTCTTCTGCTAAATTCACTTCCTGGCTTTCAGCATTTTTATGAGTAACCCATATACTTTGGGCCTAGAGATTAGGCTGGAGGGATCTCTGTGAATCTTGTAGGAGAAGAGAAGCTAAGACATGCAGATGGGGCCGGATTTTGAGAAGGGAAATTTACATTGGATGTGAACATTAATTTTAAGTTTAATTTCTGTTCTTCATCTTGTTATGGGAGTCCCTGTGGCTAGCTGTTATACTTCTCTGTCTTTTCAATTTGATCTTTCCATAGGTACCAATAAGACAATTGTGTAGGTTGAGAGTGCTCTAAAAACTTTTTTCTCTCTCAAATACAGCCAATTCAAAGGATCCATCATGTGGCCAAGGACAAATTGCACCTAATATTAGCCTCAATAGTGACTCAAACCAACAAGCCTTTATATGGTTTAACCAAGGCTGCAAGACGTGTTCCACAAGAGAATACAAAAGATGCAGCCCTCAAAAGATCTAGAAAGTTAACTCCCAAAGTTAGCCTAAGAAAGATCTATCTGCAGATGTGGGTGCAACCCACATTTCAGTCTGGCTAAATTAGTAAAAACAGTGTTTCCAGACGTGATAAGAATTCTTATCTTCTGCAGGCTTTTCTCGGAGGTCCCAGGATCTCTCTCAGCTGCAGCAGCCCTGAAGTGAGCAGTGTCCAGCCAATGAAAATCCCATCTGCATTGCCACCTCTAGAGGTAGAAAAATTGTCCCTTTGTCCTTTCTAGGTTCTTTGGCTAGTCTAACAATTAAATTAATGTTAGCCAGATTAATAGGAGAAAATCAAAAAAAAAGTTTAATAATATGTATACCTCCTGTATACATGGGAAAGACCCAGGAAAACTGAGTAACTCTGAAATGTGTAGAGCTATCATCTTTTAAAAAAAATTTTTATTTATTTTCTTTATTTTATTTTTGGCTGTATTGGGTCTTCGTTGTTGCACGCAGGGTTTCTCTAGTTGCGGCGGGCGGGGGCTACTACTCTTCGTTGAGGTGCACAGGCTTCTCATTGTGGTGGCTTCTCTTGCTGCAGAGCACGGGCTCTAGGCACGCAGGCTTCAGTAGTTGCAAAGTGCGGGCTCAGTAGTTGTGGTGCACGGGCTCCGTAGACGTGGCTCGCGAGCTCTAGAGCGCAGGATCGGTAGCTGTGGCTAACAGGCTTAGTTGCTCCGCGGCATGTGGGATCTTCCGGGATCAGGGCTCGAACCGGTGTCCCCTGCATTGGCAGGCGGATTCTCAACCACTGCGCCCCCAGGGAAGCCCTAAAGCTATCATCTTAAATGTCATATTCATCTAAGACAAAAAATGGTGGTGGTGGGGAGTCAGTTGTGGGAGGTTACCAGGAAAAGCACAGTAAACAAGTGTCAGGTTGTTATGCAGATTTAAGCCCTCAGCTTCTCATTGACAAGAGTTTCTGGAAATTTAGATATCCTTCTCTTCCTGGTACAGAGAGGGAGACATCCTTACAAATGGAGATTTCCCTTTTAAATGTTAATATTTCTTACAAAAGGGCAACTGCTACTCGGTTTTCAGAGCTTCACCTGTGTCTGCTCTTTCTTAAAAATAACCAGCTTAAAATAATCAATATGCCAACAAGGCATATGTTGGGGTGGTATATTTTGCTCCCCTGCAGATTTAAGATGAGTGAATATTATTCACTGCTGAGCAACCCAGAGGCAATCATAAACCCTCTGAGCAGGGAAAGTCAGGGATTAAGAAATAGTCTCGAGGACTCTTATTGGCTTTGTTTCTGCCAAATCAGTTCAACCGTCTGTGGAGAGATGGTAACATAGGTCAGGGTCTTAAAAGAGATATGCCTACAATGAAGAAAAAAAAAAAGAAACATTAATATTAAAGGTCTAAGAGATCTTTGGATTATGCAAGCACTGCTCATTGTTTCTGAAAGCTAAAATGTCAGTGCCCTTGGCAATGCTGTCCATGGTTTTACTCCCTCTCATATAATGGCATGTATGACCTGAACATTTTGCCAGACTTCCTGGTGGCCCAGCCAGTGGTTTGTGTGGGAAGAATCCAGTGCATGTATGTGTGGTCTGTGGTGATGATGAGTTCTTCAGGGGTGTATCAAGTTGTTGGGCTTCAGTTGCCAGTGTTTCCTCAGATCCTGGAGAAAAAGTCCAGCTACAAGGCAACCTATAGTCCTGATAACAATCTGGGCAGTCAGGTTTTAGTTCTTGGTCAAGAGGGAGGGAGAAAAAAAGGAAGCATTACTTTGGAAGTTGTAGCCAGATGTTGCAGGAAACTGGAAAAATTGAAAACCTTCAAGGGTTGACAATTTGTGCAAGGTGATAGGATCTAGTCCAAGTTATAGGTAGGTAATGAAACTGGCTTTTCCATAGTGATAAAGAAACCAATTAAATCCCTACCTGACAAATGAGTTTGCACATCCATTTGTGACCTGCAATTTACAAAGATGTACAAAATAGCTCAAAAACAATGAATAGAACCAGAATCTGATCACCCCAGAGGATATGCTGTTATTTTCTATGAAACACAAAATTTCTCTCTACATTCACACCTCTTTTGATGAAAGATAGCTTTAAAGAAAGATTATTCTTGATCACAAAATAAGGATGACCTTATTAAGGTTGACCTAATAATTTACACAGTTGCAGCAAGAATGCTAATCTAGCATATAAACCTTTTAAAGTTTGCTTTATTGGAATTTTTTCATAGGGAATCTCAGCTTGGACTTGTACAAACCTCTTAAGGCTAGGAAGCCAAACCATGAACTTGCCATCACATTTCACCTGCAGTATCCATGGAATTGGATAAATCCCTCTCTTCTCTATGTCCCAAAATTATTCTAAGGCTCCTGGACCTGTCAGGAAGTGACCCTTTTTGCTCACCTGTAAGGCTGGAACCCTGTAAGCCAAGTACCAGGCCAGTTTTCCCAAAAGGGCTTTGTAAGCATTAGCTCTAGAATAAAGTCAACATTAGCTTCTTAAAAGTGTCTAGTAAGTGAGCATCATTCTCAAATGACATTCCAGTCAAGGCCTTGGTTTTATCATATCCTATCAACAAGGAGGATAGAGTCTTATTGAACCTATGCAAATAATTATATTGTCATGAATATAAGAATGTTCAATAAGAGATTCTTAATTCTGAAGGGGAAAGCAGGGAAAAGAAAGATAAATTTCATTTCTCTTTACAAAAGTATAGTCTACTAAATCGTTATGAGTTACAGATAGCTTAAGGGAAAAGAGAAAGAAAGGGGTTCTGTATGTCCAGGAAAAAATAGAACATTAAGGAATCAATATTCCAAACAAAACTCAAAATCATCTTCATCAGATCTTCATTCTGTCCTAAGTAATTAATGTTCTGATTGATCTTGATTTGCAATCTCATGAATGCATCTGCTTCTCTACTAGAGGTCTGGAAATATTGACTCATTCCACTGGTATATCCTCAAAGTTATTTAAGTGATACCATCAGAAGTCTGTGTCCAAGAGTACTTGGCTGGCAGAGTTCTTTTCCACGGGTCTCCAAGATAGTCCTTCTTTGTTGAAGACAAAACACTCTGGCCTGATTTGTAAGCACTTTCAGGGAAGCATCAGAGAAAAACAAAAAAACTATCTGTAGATGATGAAACACTTAGAATGACCAGGGTTAACTTATTACTGATAATTTTCAAAAAGTGAAAGTTCTGATGAGAATTCATTACAAAAATAATGCAAGTAGCAAGAAAATTTGCTTATGTAGCATGCAAAGATGAAGTCAATCCAAAATCAAAGTGGTTTTACCCGGAAATTGGTTTTGCCTCTTGGCGGGTGTGGAGCCAAAAGACACAATCAAGCCAAAGAGCAGGAGAAGGAAGGATTTATTACTTGCAACAAGTAAGGAGAAAACCGGGTATGTTTCCCAAAGCAATGTCTCCCCAAACAGTAAAACTGGGAAAGTCTTAAGCTAAGGGTGCATGCATATTCATGAAGGGGCTTGAGCAGAGGAGAATTCAGCATAGAATTGGGGCAAAAGTTGACAGAGCCCAGGCTCCAGTTTACTGAGGTCTACAAGGGTCAGCAAGGTCAGCATCATCATTTCCTAGGTTCCAGTTTGTCTGCTGGTTGAGCGCTCAAGGGGGTTAGACCTCGCAGAACAGCTCAAGAATGTGCTTCAGACTAATCTTTACCTTCAAAAAAGAACTGGGAGTCTTTACACCTGATACATTATCTCCCTGGCCTGGTAATACCTGTTTGTTCTTACATTGTTTTGTTCCCTTAAAATCAATAACTACTGAGATCTATTCTTCTGCAAGGTTAAGCATTGTGATCAGGCTTAGATTACAAAATGGCTTATGCCTAAAATGGCTTCTCTTATGTCAAGAAAGCTATGTCTGGTTCTCTTCCTCCGGGGGACCTCTACCCTATCTGCCTACAGTGGCAGTAGAAGATTTTAAAAGTAAACATAGGAAGTGACATGGTTGTAAAGAACCACAGCTCTTTCGAAAGTGAGAGAACTTTGCTTTTTTTTTAAATAATCAAGAACATGATAAAGTCAACATAAGGCACAGGAAGTTATTATGATAAGGTACAAAATCTTTGTCTTTTAGGTATATTACTCAGAATTAAAACCTCTTTGCAACTTCTTATTAAGAACAGACCATAAGAAAATTTGGTCATTGTTAACAGAGAGAACGCCAAGTTCTGGTTTTGTATCAGCATTATATTTTTGATACTAAAGCTTTAAAAAAATTCTTATAAATGAAGCTGTCAAACCTTAGCCAGCTTTGACAATGACAAACAAAATTCTCTCTCTGAGAATCTTCTACAACTTTTTACAGCCCTTCTGGTTTTCCCTACATTTTCCTCTTTCTCATCCTGAAACAACCAGTCATTTACCTTTAGGACAAAATTAGTCTCCCTTTCTTCAAAAAATACATCCTGAATACCTTGCATACACAGCTGTTCCTTTCTGGCATCATTTCTCCAAGCAGAGTCTCACTCTCTGTTATGGGCTGAATTGTGTTTTTTTTTTTTTTTTTGCGGTATGCGGGCCTCTCACTGTTGTGGACTCTCCCGTTGCGGAGCACAGGCTCCAGATGCGCAGGCTCAGTGGCCATGGCTCACGGGCCTAGCCGCTCCGCGGCATGTGGGATCTTCCCGGACCGGGGCACGAACCCATGTCCCCTGCATCGGCAGGCGGACTCTCAACCACTGCGCCACCAGGGAAGCCCTGTTTTTTTTAATTCATATGTTTTAGTTCTAACCCCTAGTGCCTCTGAATGTGACTGTATTTGGAGATAGGGTCTTTTAATAGTAATTAAGTTAAATGAGGTCATTAGGGTGGATCCTAATCCAATGTGACCAGTGTCCTTATAAGAAGAGGAGATTAGGACACAGATACACCCAAAAGGAAAACTGCATGAAGACATAGGGAGAAGATAATCATCTTTGAGCCAAGGAGAGAGGTCTCAGAAGAAAGCAATCCTGTGGACACCTTGCCTTGTGTCAAGTTTAGGGGCCTCTAGCCTCCAGAATTGTGAGAAAATAAAATTCTGTTGTTTAAGCCATCCAGTCTCTGATACTTCGTTAGAGTAGCCCTAGCAAATTAATACACTTACAGAGAGAACTATGACATAGATAATTGTGAGCTATTACACACTGGCATATTGTAGCAGACTAGCCAAGCTAAAGAATATACATTTCATAACTTTTTTTACAGTCATACATTTCCTTATACAATTAGTCAGTGTGGCAAAAATGAATGTGTTCATTAATAGACTGAAATATATTTAAGCTTCTCTGTCATAAAAATAAGAGGCAAAAACGTTTAAGTTTATAGAAACTTAAAATTATGTTTCAGTATTCTATCTTACTTAGAAATGATCTAGACATTTAATGAATATCTGTTAATTTAATTTAGCGTTAAGTTTAAGATTTTAAGATACCTAAAAGAGATTGGAAACTATCTTCAAGCTGACATTTTATAAAACATAATTATTGTTGAAATTATTGTCAGAATAATGATTCAATTTGTTTAAATACAAATTTACCTCTTTTATAACGTTAAACATGTAGTAGATGTAACAGTAGCTTATTAATAAGCAAATCTGTATAAGTTTAGGAAGAACATGTCTAAACAGAATAAAAATGCATGCTTATTTTATACTTAATGCTGATAACTCAGAAGACAGAGCTGTTTTTATTAAACCAACAATATCAGACTAGTGTCATTTGCCAAAGATTTACCTAAATTATGTGGACATGAATTCTTTAAATATTTGGATAGTTTCTGCAAAAGTACTGTTGAAAGTACTCTTATTGAGTATTAGATGTTCGTATTAGAAGTATTAGGACTTAAAATATTAGGAGTTCAATTTCCTTAATTTCTGGGAATTTTAGGAGTATTTAATTTACATAGGCTCTAACTTATTTTCTAAGTCGATCAGAATTGAGGACGTTTAAGGGATTTTATCATCTAATCTGGTAATACCATCTGGATTTAGGAAAACAGTATGTGTATAATACATATATACATATAGATATGTAAACATGTATACGTAAACATGAGACAGGCTCAAACAGAGAGTTTATAGCTTTAACGTTAAAATTTTAACTCACTAGTTCGTATAAAAGCGCGGCTCTCATCCTTTACCAGGATTGTGTTTCTAGCAAATCATTACTTGCTCGATATGAGGCTTAAGCATTTCCACAAACATTGGTAGAGCAGACCTTTAAGATTTCCTCTGCCCTGATGGGTAATCTTATAGAGTCTGTGGACTAAATTTTGGGCAAGGGACTGAGAAGAGACCAAGCAGCCATCTGCGTGCCTCCAAAGCCTATCTGAGTGGATAAAATATCCAGTCTGTTTCCAGTGAAGTTTTTCACACAAGTGGCTGCTCTTGGAGTCCCTGAGCCCCTCAAGAGCCCCTGATGGGAGAAGGGTGCATTGTAAGGCCTGAAGTTTCATGTGCTGCCTCATGACGCCTTTGATCCTCACAGGGCCCCAAAGCCCTAACCATGTGTTCTGCTTCTCTACTCTTGCTCTGCTCTTGCCCCCGCACAACGCAAATGCTCCCCACTCAGCTAGTACCCCCATCAGCCAGACCAGATGCACGCCTCTTGATTCTCAGTAAGGAGTCTTACCTCCCTGCCAGCCCACACAATTATTTAAATAAGCCATCACCTGTTCCCATGGATACCCAGGGTCACCCATCCCTGTGCCTCTACCACAGAGCCTGCCTTCCACAGTTCCCGCTCATTCACTCTGATGTTGAATGTAACCCCCATGCGGCCCTGAGTGACAGGGAGCGCTCTCCTTCCCCAGGCTGAGCCTATGTGACTATAATAAACTGCTCTCAGTCTCATCTGTCTAGTATCAGGTGTTGTGTCTTTGACTATCTCATTCTCTTTAGAGCAGGAGATCCTTTCTTCACCAACGGAGTGAAGAGGAGGTAAGCAGAACAGAAGGGACCCAAATCTCAAGGGACTAGGAGCTAGGGTGCACAGGGAGGGGTCTGACAGGGTGGGTGGGGTGCAACAAGATAAGGGAGTTGAAGGGGGACAGATCAAAGGATTCAGGGCAGCGGAAGAGAAGGTTCAGATGATAAAAAGGAGTGGGGGATGATGGGAAGGGAGAGGTCCTACATGAGCCAGTGTGGGGAGATCTCAAGCTTCCCAAAGAAGCCTCTGAAGTTCTAAATTGCTTTGGGTAAAGTTTGCCATTTTTTGAAGATATTAAACTGAATTCGTGCCACAATGACATGCAAAGATTCTCTCTTTGTTGGAAAGAATAAAAGTAACTCTTTACTGTGATCCTTCAACAAACAAGACGTCCAGAACACTGGTTCAAGACCTGAACTCACCAAAGTTTCCTCAGAGCGCTGAACTGTTACCAGTGTAGGGATGGTAGAGGTCCGTAGGTGAGGTCCAGTCTTCAGCCAAGTCACAGCACCAGAAAAACTGTCAAACAAAAATCAAATCCAGATTTGGTAAGAAGAGACTTCATTCAAAAGGATTATTGCAATTCGGGGAAGGGGCTTATTGCACTAGGGGGAGGGGCGATCGAAATGGAGACTGCTCCATTTGTAAGATCCGCAAGCTTTTGAAAGATCAGGCAGAAAAGGGCTAGAAAGAATGGGTATCAGGGAGTGAGATGAGCAGCTGGCTTGACCAGACAATTGATCAGGAAAGGTTTTCCTTAAGATCAGCCGAGAAGGGGCTTTTCCAGCTCCCTCCTCACCCCGTCCCCCGCCCCCACAGCCAGACAGCATGAGGGATCTTAGTTCCCCAACAGGGTGGAACCTGTCTCCTGCAGTGGAAGTGCGGAGTCCTAACCACTGGACCACCAGGGAATTCCCAGAAAGGGGCTTCTTGGTAGGGAAAATTAGGCGTTTATTCTCCCAATGCTAGCCTCCCAATGCTAGCTTAGGCTGAGGGCAAATGAACGATCAAAGTCCTGGGGAAGGAAGAATGCCTAAATAAAGTCAAGTGAGCAGGCATTTTGTACAGATAGGTCAGCATGGACAAACAGTTCAGCTAATCATTTATGAGACAAAGAAGGGAATTTGGAGGGTCTGTGTGTGGCCTTGTCATAGGTAATCAAGGGAGTTCTCTGTGACTTTTATCTAAGTCACTTGAGGAAAGGTGGTGGTTCTTTGCAGTGAGCTGTTTCCTGGAACACAAAAGGGTGTGGGGATGGGTTTTTCTTTCTTTCTTTCTTTCTTTTTTTTTTAAACAACCACTGTCTTTAGAAAGCACAGGATTTGGGTCGAGTTCAACATTGTCTCCTTATTTGAGTTGTACTTTTAACCACAGTTTTATTATATTTAAAAAAATGTATTACAAGTGTCATCACTGTAAAAGCTGTGTTTATCAGCACTTCCCTGAATTTATAATATTAGATTAGTTGATACTCGTAATTATGAGTTTACTCCTCATGCTGGTTATTAAGGTGTATCTTGTGGCTCAAGCCCATTCTTCTGTGCTCTGTCCTGTGATGCTGCAGGTGTGACATAGCCAACCATGTTTCCTGTAAGGTTTTGCCAATAGGGGGCTTGAGGAAAACTGAGAGCTGGTGGAGGGAGAAGGGATTTGCTCCTTGATATT
Source organism: Hyperoodon ampullatus (assembly GCF_949752795.1). NCBI lineage: Eukaryota > Metazoa > Chordata > Mammalia > Artiodactyla > Ziphiidae > Hyperoodon > Hyperoodon ampullatus. Next base: position 83,720,483 of record NC_136919.1, read on the forward strand.
CGGTCCATGGGGACAAACAGTTCAGATAATCATTCCCACCAGTGTCACCAAGCAGTGGCTCTTTCCCCTGGCTGAAGCAGTTGGTTCCAATTTCCAGTTTGTTTTTTTTTTTGCGGTACGCGGGCCTCTCACTGCTGTGGCCTCTCCCATTGCGGAGCACAGGCTCCGGACGCACAGGCCCAGCAGCCATGGCTCACGGGCCCAGCCGCTCCGCGGCATGTGGGATCTTCCCAGATCGGGGCATGAACCCGCGTCCCCTGCATCGGCAGGCAGACTCTCAACCACTGCGCCACCAGGGAAGCCCCCAATTTCCAGTTTTTAATCTACCCTCTTTTCGAGCCTCAACACTTACCTTCAGAAATAACACCACCAGCTGTGTGCTCGCCTTCTCCAACCTCCGAGGTCCAAGTCCCAGCTGCCCAGGGGCCTCCTCCCAGCTCTTAGCTTCTGATAACCCCACACTTGTCTCTCCAGCTCTACCAGTGGCACCTGCTTCCCACAGTGGGCATCTCTTTGCTACTGCAATGTTTCTCTTTGTGCCTTCTCAATCCTCCTTACCTGGTCAACCAATTCCTTAAATTCTCTATAAAAATAACTGCTATGATTTTTGCTTTCTGCCCGGACTCTGACTGATACACCCCTAAGACATCCAGAAATACCTTCTGAACCACTCTTGTGTAAATTTATGATGGATTATATGTTATTGTGGTAATTAAAAACAGGTGGATTGGGCTTCCCTGGTGGCACAGTGGTTAAGAATCCACCTGCCAATGCGGGGGACGCAGGTTTGATCCCTGGTCCGGGAAGATCCCACATGCCGCCGAGCAACTAAGCCCGTGCACCACAACTACTGAAGCCCGCGCGCCTAGAGCCTGTGCTCCGCAAGAAGAGAAGCCACCGCAATGAGAAGCCTGGGCACCACAACGAAGAGTAGACCTCACTCGCTGCAACTAGAGAAAGCCCGTGCACAGCAACGAAGACCCAACGCAGCCAAAAATAAATAAACAAATAAGTAAATCAATTTATATATAAAAAAATAAGTGGATTATATTCATGGGATACATGCCACACACAACTGACAAAAAAGATATATTCTAAAGGTTAATTTACAAATTCATTGTCTGGATCTTGAAATTAATTTCCCTATCAAAATAATATTACACATTAAAGTCAGATGATCAGATAAATCCAGCAATGTTTATAATATAACTGAACAAGCTATACAAATTGTGTTAGGGAACAGAATTAGCATCGCTTTGCCACATATATTCAAAATTCCAATTATTATGCTAGTGAAACCGAGCCACGTAAAAGTGAGTTCCTTTTGCCAAGTTTATGATTAACCTCTCTATCCAAAACTTTATTCTCTTTATTGTCCTGCCCCTGTTCCCCTCAAGATTTAGGCGTATCAAAGAAAGGGGGGGATTGAAACCGAGCAGGACCCTGCAGGGCCTTCCCAGGTACAAAAGCCTCTCCGTGGCCCGTTTCTGTAACTGAGCAGGACCCTATGGGGCCTTCCCGGGACAGGCCTTCCCCCATATCCTCTGCTTTAGCTCCACTCTGAAGTACCTAGATAATAGTATTTGATGCAAATTTCCTGAGTTGTTTTGCAGATGTGAACCCAGCCGCCCGCAAATGTAAGAACTACTTGCTGACCATGAGCACACAGCCCAGGCCTCCTGGACCCTAAGGACTGAGGTTAACCCCTGTGGCGCTACCCTGCTGCCTCACCATCAGCCAATCAGAGAACTGTGTACAAGCTGATCACGTACCCTGCGATCCCCCTTCTCCTGGCCTTTAAAAATGCTTTGCCAAAACTCTTCGGGGAGCTCAAAACTTTTCAGGGTGTGAGCCACCTCGTCTCTTTGCATGGCCTTGCAATAAACCTTTCTCTGCTCCAAACTCTGACGTTTGTTTGTTTAGCTTCACTGTGTGTAGGGCTCACGACTTGCGTTAACATTTCTTGTTTGTAGAAAAATGCTACTAGGCCTCCTGAGTTCCAAAGAGCAGACTCAAGCAGTTACCAATTAGGGGAGTGAGGGAATGCAGAAACAAAGGAAAAGCAGCCAAGAAACAATAGTTCAGTAAGAAAACAGAGCGCTAGTTCCTCTTCGAGGGGTATACATAACAATCTGGCTTATATCTTTGACTTGTTCTGCAGAAACTAAGAACCCCACCCACCCAGGTGGGGAATGGTGACTACATGCTGACCACAAACAGTAGACCCCAGACTGGTTGGAGCCAGGTTGATTAAGATGCTGGAAACATCACCACCAACCAATCAGAAAAAAGTCCAGGATCTGCAGCCCTCACCCCAAATGTTGCCTTTAAAAACCCTTTCCTGAAAGCCATCAGGGAGTTCAGGTCTTTTAAGCATGAGCTGCCAGTTCTCCTTGCTTAGCACACTGCAATAAATGCTGTACTTTCCTTCACCACAACCGGCTGTCAGGAGATTGGCTTTGCTGTGTGGAGGGTGAGTGAACCCAAGTTCCGTTAGGTAATACTAGTGACAAATTTTACTCACCTTTCATTTTTTCCTAATTAAAATTTTAAAAAATATTTAAAATAATATAGCCAAAATATTATCATTTCGACATATAATCAATATTTTAAAATAAATTTAGATATTAACTTTTTTTTTTCATATTAAGTCTTCAAAATTGATTGTGTATTTTACGCTTACCACGTTTCAACGCAGTCCAGACACATTTCATGGGCTCAGTAGCCACATGTGGCTAGTGGCTACCACATTAGACAATACAACTGTTGAGTTTATGCCAAAGAGTAGAATTGCTGGGTTAAAAGATCTGCTCATTTTATTTCTCTTTTTTTAAGATATAAATGTTTAATGATATGAGTAGATAACTCAAGGGCAAGCAAATTTGATCAGCCCTTTAGAAATTAAAGAGTAGTCTTGTAAGAATATGGGAGGACAATTTTTCCTTCTCCCCTTCTAGGTTCTTTGGCTGGTATAATAATTTAATTGACACAAGACATTAACAGGAGAAAAACAAACAAAAGTTTATAACACGTATACATGGGAAAGGCCCAGTAAAATTGAGTAATTTTCCCAACTGGTGCAAGTCCTCACCTTAAATACCTTAAATATCTTCAGCTAAAGACAAAAGAATATGGGTGGAGTAGGGGGACAGTCACTTTGAGCAGTTATCAAAAAACAACAACAACAACAACAACACAAAAACACACAGTAAACAAAAGGAACATTGTGCTGCATTGGTAAGAGTTTTAGAGGTTTGGTCTTCCCCCCTCTTCCTAGTAGAGGGAGGGAGATACCCTCACAAAGGGTGATTTCCCTTATATATAAAAATATCTTTACAAAAGGGTAACTTTTACAGTACTTAGTTTCCAGAGCTTCTCTTGTGTCTCAGTTTCTTAAAAATAACCAGTTTAAAATGATCCTTGTGCTCAAGAGGCATATTTTGGGGTGGCATATTCTGCTCCCCTAAATAGGAATACTAAGTATTGACAATTAAAAACAAACTTAAAATATTCTTGATGTAAGCACAGTAAGAAAAAAACTGGTCAAGTGAGGATGGAGGAAACATGTTTAGTCCAGTGGAAAGAAGTGACAGGCTTAGTTTCAAACAGTGAATTAATAAAATTTATGAATTTAATTTCATAATGCTGTATTAAGGTTTTAGCATAATTGACTTCACAATGGCTTTACTTAAGGAATTAAAAAATAGAATTCTGTCCTTTAGTAAAAAAGGTCATCTGGATTAGCAATAGATTGAAAAAAAAATTGCAATTACTTTTTTTCTAGTTCTGACCAAAATGTAAATTCTGTGTATATTTGCAGAAGATATTTTGGGTTCATACTTTTTGTTTCCATGATAAAAATATAAACCACACTTAAAAGAGGTTCATGGGGCTTCCCTGGTGGCACAGTGGTTGGGAGTCCGCCTGCCGATGCAGGGGACACGGGTTCGTGCCCCGGTCCGGGAAGATCCCACATGCCGCGGAGCGGCTGGGCCCGTGAGCCATGGCCGCTGAGCCTGCGCGTCCGGAGCCTGTGCTCCGCAACGGGAGAGGCCACAACAGTGAGAGGCCTGAGTACCACACACACACACAAAAAAAAGATGAAAGCAAGATGCTCCAAGATTACCACTGGAGGAGGAATCTCCTCAGGGAAGAGGCAAGATTTACCTTCCCCCAGGAATATTTCACTAGTGACTCCGCCATTGTCAGTACAGCTGGCCTGCAGGGTCCTGGGTCGCTCAGCAACACTCTGGCACAGAGGTGGGGAGGAGTTGAGTCCAGAGCACTCCTCCCAGAATATTCCAAAGTCTAGAAGAGAAAAGGCCAGGTGTTCATAAAAGAGACACGTGGGTTAACTTGAAACCTGTGTGCTGTGCAGTGTGGCTAATTTATGCTCCACTTACTGGGCACTGTCAGCCTCTGCTTTGTGTGGACATGTCTATACAGCTAACCCTGTCCCTAGGGCATCTAATCTTATCAAGACCAAAGCCCAAGAAGATGAGCCTCAGATACTCAGTGCTTCCCGGCCCTGCCCTCTGTGTTCACGCGTGTCCCCCTGAGCAATGACCTCCTTTCCTTAGAATGGTGGACACCAGGCAAGCCTCCTGTGACAGGGAAGCCCATCCACTAACAAGGTCTCAGCTTTACCCTACAGCTCCAGCAGGGCCCTGTGGGCAGGGAAGTGACTGTGTATTCAGTTAGTTCCTTCATTTTTTCAGTACATATGTGTTGAATGAATAAGTGATACGAAGATAGGTAAGAACCTGTTCTGCGCTCCAGGAGTTAAAAATTCAATGGAAGAAAACACGTACACAATATTCCTCTTGCTGAAGGGGAGATTGTGCGGACTTTTATAATTGACACAATGCTACGGGCGGGCAGTGAGGTTAGGAGAGAGGTACTTTCTACTTGGCATAGCATTGAGGATGGTTCCACAATTTAATTTCAGTTTTCATGTGAAAATACACACGAATGTCATGAGTTTTCTAAAATGCTAAATTTAGTAAGCAAAGTTCATCAGGGGAAAAAAAACTACACCGTCACCTCTAAACTTTTTTTTTTTTGCGGTACGCGGGCCTCTCACTGTTGTGGCCTCTCCCGTTGCGGAGCACAGGCTCCGGACGCGCAGGCTCAGCGGCTATGGCTCACGGACCCAGCCGCTCCGCGGTATGTGGGATCTTCCCGGACCGGGGCAGGTACCCGTGTCCCCTGCATCGGCAGGCGGACTCTCACCCACTGCGCCACCAGGGAAGCCCCATCTCTAAACTTTAACATGATGTAAAGAGCCTTGGCATTAATTTTTTTTTCTTTTTCGTTATAAAACCTATTTTTGTTTTTAAAATCAGAGAAGACAGCGCTTCCCGCGTTTCCTGCCTCCGAGGAAGGGGGTATAAAAGACCCCACTCACGTGCCCAGTCCTTACGCGGTTCTCCCAGCTAAGAACCCGGGCCAACCTGAGGAAGCAGAAGGAGGAAGCACGTGGAGTCCAGCCCTCCGCTCAGACCACGGAAACGCCCTGAGGGTGTGCTGACCTCTACCAGGTGTCCCGCGGCGCCTGCAGGAGCAGAGGTGGGCGAGGCGGGCGAGACGGGCGAGGCCTGTGAGGCCGGCTAGGCGGGGATGCGCTGGGCGGGGCCTAGAGGGGCGGGCCGAGGGGCGTGGCGCGCGGGCGCGCGGGAGGGAGGCCCGAGGCCGGGCGGCGAGGTCCTCCAGCGCCACCAGCGCAGCTCAGCGCAGCGTAAAGTCAGCCGAGGAGAGTACCCGCGCGGCCAAGCACCTTCCAGCGTCCTTGGGACCAGGCGCTCGCTCCTGGTAACTAGCTCCCTACCCCGTTCCTGCTCGGCTGCCTGGCTGCAGGGGAGGAAAGGGGAAGTATGGGCTGAAGGGAGGGAGCAGGCTCTTAGCCAGGACCCCGCTGCCCCGAGCCGGGTCAGCTCCGCCGGGGAAGAGGAAGCGTAGCCGGGGCAGGAGGAAGAGGACGCGCGGTGGGAGTCGGTTTCGAGCTTGTGCGCCCGGGGCCGGGGACGGTGCAGGGCGCCCTGCCTCGACCCTACTCTTCCGTCCGGTCGGGGGAGCCTGGGGCTAAAACTCTGGTGCCCAGTGTCACCTGGAAGCCACTTTTTCTGGTCTCTTTCCCCCTGGTCCACGTAGCGAGTAGGAGCTTAGGAATCGGAGTTGGCGGCTGCGGGCGTGGATAGTCAGGGAGCGAACAGTTAATCATTGTTGTCCCTTCGGGCCAGAGGCTTTAACTTCATTTAATCTGTAGCCCTGCGGAGAGGCATTTATTACCCCCATTCTACTGATAAAGAAACCTACGCCAGGATAATAAATGACTCACCCTGGGGCAAACCACTGGAAAAGAGACGCTACTCAAAGGCTCTGAAGCCCTCACGCGTCTCCCCATCTTCCTGTTCTCTCTCTATCCTTCACGCCAAGTCTAGAAAACGCGCGCTGCTGAGTCTATGATGAAACAGGTGATTCTTCTTAAACTCATTCTACTCCCTTCCTAGGTTTCTTTTTGGTTTTGTGTTGTTAGCACCCAATTTCTGATTTAAATACTTCCAATTTTTGTTTACTAGCTTTTAAGGTGGAAGAAGCTCTCGCTCACAGCTCTTTTCCCCCCTTGCAGCCCTTTCTCTGGACGCCGAGCAAAACACAGGCACCCCTGCCTGCTGCACACTTCTCATCTTTCCCGTTGGATGAGGTCACTTGTAGGTCCAGCTTCGGCCTTAGGGCTGCCCGGTTGGAGGTGAGTCTTGTATCACCTGGCATCCTGCACACCCTTGGCTTTGTTATTTCTTTTTAGAGAGAAGAGAGTCTTCATTTTAGAATTAGTAGGACAAGAAGCAAATTGGGAAGATGTACAGTGTTCAGAGAAAGCATGGTCTGCATTTGGTGAGGGGTAGGTGAGGCATCCGGTCAGGGACTTATGTGCTCCTGTGGGGCATTCTGCCCCGCTTTTAGAGCTGTTCTGAAAGGCAGATTTGTTTTATAAAGGGGAGGAGGAGGGCTGAATGGTTATTAAAGATCAGTGTAAATTACCTGCAAGGAACCCAGGCAGTTCCAAACAAGCGCCCCTCCCCGCCACGCCGCCACAGGATTTGGTAATAGATTTCAGTTAGGGCAAGAAGGAAAATGCACGCTCTGTGGCTCTCTGCTGTTGCTTAATGGATTTTTTGCAGGCCTTCAGGATGGTAGTTCTGGGAAGATTTTGAGTTCTCAGAAATGGCTAACTCCTCTATGTTTAAAAACAATGTAATATACGGCGAATTTACTTTTACTCAGTTTTGTTGATAGATGAAAGAAGATTTGTTTGTTTGTTTGTTTGTTTGTTTTCCCCGTTTCATGGTGAGAGTATAAAGGTTCCTGTCAGCTCCTCTGCCTTTGCTTCAGCCTGGCCTTGGAAAGAGCCTTCTCAGCCTTGGCGCTGAGTATGTACTGGATTCCATTCTTCATTAATTATAGTTCATCCTTGATTAATTATAGGACTGCTTCGAGTCACTAGTTACTTCTTTTCCATTTGCAATTTAGTCGCTTAACACTAAGGAAAATGTTTTTCTTGAGAACTATCAACTATCTACAAAATGAAATCAACAAATTTATAGGCACCAAACAAGTAATGTGTGGGGAGAGCTAAATGGACCTTGATTGGTCCCAGGTGACCTGCAGAGGACCTGCCAACACCTGGGTGGGTATTGGCGATTTCCTCCCTATAACAGTGCAGGAATTCTGGCCCAGTGTGACCAGAGCTCCCCCACCCAATAACTGAAAAATCTTTATTAAAAAATATGTAAAAAGGGATTTTAAATATTGGCTCTTCTTTTTTCTTTTTTAAAACACAAGAAATCAAATCAAATTTGGTTCATGCTGCGTCATCTGTTTTCAAATCTCTTAGAAACTGCTATACCTGGTGATCACGTTCTCAAGTGAATGAAAAATTCTGACCTATGATGTATATATATTGTACACTTTTCATGAAATGAGGTGGTAGGAAACAAATTAATACTATTGAAAATCATCTCCTGAATCTCAATTTCTCTTTTCTATGAAGTGTACATTAGTGTAGCTGCATTGAGGAAAGTAGTCTTTTTTGGGCCAACCAAGGAATTTTGTTACTGTTTATTCATGGTTCTAGCTCAGGATGTCAGATGCTTTCCTCTCTGCCTTAAAAAGGGAGTTCCCAAATGACTATTCTTATAAATCTGGTCTTTCTCCTGGGGCCCATCTGTACTTTTAACCACAGTGGCTTTGACACAGGAGGCATGGCTTCAGGTTGTCATATGTCCTTTTGCCTATCTGTAGCAAACGCATGTACGCTTAGACCAGAGTTTCTCAACTTCGGTACTTTTGACATTTTTGGCCAGGTAATTTCCTGTTGGGATTGTCTTCTGCATTGTAAGATGTGTAGCAGTGTCCCTGGCTTGACTCACTGGATGCCACCAGTCCCCTCCATCTAGGTTTTTTAAAAATAATTAATTAATTAATTTGGCTGCGACAGGTCTTAGTTGTGGCACGCGAGCTCTTTGTTGTGGTGTGTGGGCTTCTCTCTAGTTTTGGCGCTCTGGCTCTAGAGCACAGGGGCTCAGTAGTTGCGGCGTATGGGCTTAGTTGCTCCCGTGGCACATGGGATCTTAGTTCCCCAACCAAGGATCAAACCCGGGTCCTCTGCATTGGAAGGCGGAGTCTTAACCACTGGATCACCAGGGAAGTCCCCCCCTCCGTCTAGTTATAGCAACCAAAAATGTCTCCAGACATTGCCAAATGCCCCTGCGGAACAGTCACCCAGTTGAGAAAAACATGCACCAATAGTTAAAATGCTCTAGATGTTTATTAACTAAACTGTATACTAAACACAGTTAACTTTAAACTTCTAATGACTAGAGAAGCTATTGGTAAAGTTTAAACATCTGACATTTAAAATATTTTTATAATAAAGATGACTAAACCAGTGTTCTTCGTGAATGGCCACGTGTATTCTGCCAGGTTTTATCGCGAAAGAAATCTCAAGTGTTTGATGCAGCTGTTAAATTTCTAAAGTTTAAAATGTGGAAGCTAAAAAGGAGCTATACAGCAGTTTTCATTTTTCTCTTTTTAGTGTGCTCATTGTCTTTCCGTTTTTTTTAAGGTGATGGAGTATCAGTGGACCATGGTTATTGATTTGAAAAAACTGACACAATCCCTAATTTTAGAACAACAGACAAAAAATTTTAAGCAAAAATTTTAAAAGAGAGACTCAATCTAAATCATGTTCAGAGTAGAATTTAGTTTTAAAAGAAATTTAAAATTTTTTGCCTAACAGCAGTAACTAGGACAACCATGTGTTTCTGCTCTGAGATATCCTAATTTTATTAAAGAGAACGCTAAGTAATATATGATATTGCTTATCAGAAGAAAAAATGTCCTGCAAGTATAATCCTCTATTTTTAGACCTTGGGAGGTTGAAAACATTGCCCTGGTTATAAACGATGCATCCTTAGAGAAATCAGACTAATTTGTAAGACTCAGGACTGGCTACATAATTTGTGGGGCTCCTTGTTTAAATATTGTGAAGAATTTCAGGGTGGCGACAGACAGCTGAGCGTTAAGCAAAGCTCAGGGTCCTGTGCAACAGCACACAGGAAACTGGCCCTGGTAAAACTCTGTCCAGAGCTCAAAAGAGGATTGTGGTCACAAATGCAAATCCAGAGAAGTGTTCCTGCTGCCATGAAGCACCCAGAATTTCTGATTCTTTGATTGTCCAAATATTTCCAATCAGGAGTCTATGTGTATTTGATAATCAGTGCACTAAATTTACTAAGAACTTCCTCCCAAGATTAATTTTTCTTTTGCTAAAGAGGGAGCCAGATAGTTTGTGAGGGGCCTGGGTACCTGCACCTGTTTACTCACTGAACAACTATTTACTGAGCACCTGTTGGATGCCAGGCATTGTCAGCTCTGGGGCTACAACTGTGAATGGGATAGAGGGTCCCTGCCGTTATGAACCATTTAGTCTAGTGGCTGGTTGTCGGGGGGCAGGGGGCTGACTACCACGTAGTCACACAGGCAATCACAGTCATAAATGGTACTTCAGAAAAGCACAGATGTCCAGAGAACATTTAACCTGGGGACCTAACCTAGTTTAGGGGAGGGGATTACTCAAGGTAGGTCCACCTAAAAAGAGACATTTAAAATGAGGCCTTAAAAATGAGAAGGAAGTAGTCAGGTGAATTAGGGTTTAAAGTTCCAGGCTGAAATGGTTGAGACCAAGGAAGGAACGTGGCTTGGGATGAGGCCTCTTGGGTCATTTTTTGGACTTCGGACTTTAATGAAGAGGTCGGTGGGGCTTCCCCGGTGGCGCAGTGGTTGAGAGTCCACCTGCCGATGCAGGGGATGTGGGTTCGTGCCCTGGTCCGGGAAGATCCCACATGCCGCAGAGCGGCTGGGCCTGTGAGCCATGGCCGCTGAGCCTGCGCGTCCGGAGCCTGTGCTCCGCAACGGGAGAGGCCACGACAGTGAGAGGCCCGCGTACCGCAAAAAAAAAAAAAAAAAAATAGGGGGATCTCATTGAAAACTTTCAAATGGGAGATGAGATGATTAGATTTGGGTTTAAAAAATGATATCGTCACTGCTGTGTTTGGAGGGGTAAGCCCTGTTGGCATATACAGTGCCTTTGTGCAAACCAGAAAAAGGCTTCCCGTCTGGGTGGACCAATTAGAAAAGATGTACTGCTTGTCCCACTAGGTCGGGCCTAAAGGCAGCCCCCTGAGCCAGTCACTTTGTGTGGGCACAGCCTGTACAGTCATTTGCGGCTACCCTGGGGAGGGGGAGAATTGGGTGCAATAGTGCAAAGGCTTTTCAGTCACCCAGGGATAGACGGGGGGGTGAGGGAGGGAGAGGGAGAGAGACATTAAGTTAGTAGTTAAAAATCAGTAAGAAGGTAGTGACTATTTGGATATAGTTGATAGAGAGGAAGGTATCAAGGATGATTTAAAAGTTTGGCATAAATACCTGAGTGGGATAGGATGGTGAAACCCTTTATGGCTGAAGGCACCAGAGGAGGAGTGGGTTTGTACAAGGTGGGAGAGGGAAGGTAATTCCATCCATATCTGTTTGCCTGTGAGACGTCCATGTGGAGTCAGGGAGTAGGCAATGGGAACTCCTGAAAGAGATCTGGGGTGGAAATCACATGTTTGGGAGGTATTGCAAGTAATCATTGCATATGAAAAAGATCCTCCAGTGCTCCGCTAGCTCAGTCTGTAAGAGCATGAGATGCTTAAAAAAGATCATCCAAAGAGGGGCGTAGAATGAGAAGGGGAGGGAGCTGGTCCTGGAGAGTTTGATCATTGTACTCAGATGAAGAGGAGAAATTGGTTAAGACTGAGAAGCCAGGTACACCTGCGGGGTAGGGAGGAAATATGGGGTCTGTGGCCCACTCTTTGCTTGTTTGTTTTTGGCTTGTTTTTTCAAATCAAGATAGAAGAAACTTGAATGTATTCTAATGCTGTTGGGAAGTTTCTAGTAGAGATGGGAGAGGCTGAGGATGTGGGAGTGAGAAGGGACCCTAGGTAGCCTCAGGATGAGACTGGTCACTAGAAAGACCAAGTAATTAAGAGGGTTGGAACTTTTCAGCCCCACACGGTGACCTCTGGGAAGGGGAGGAGGTGTTAGGGATTGGGTTATAAAAACACTTGAACAGGGGCTTCCCTGGTGGCGCAGTGGTTGAGAGTCTGCCTGCTGATGCAGGGGACGCGGGTTCGTGCCCTGGTCCGGGAGGATCCCACATGCCGCGGAGCGGCTGGGCCCGTGAGCCATGGCCACTGAGCCTGCGCGTCCGGAGCCTGTGCTCCGCAATGGGAGAGGCCACAGCAGTGAGAAGCCTGCGTACCGCAAAAAAAAAAAACCCAAAAAACACTTGAACAACACCGGTTGGAGAGCTTCTGGGTTGCTGCACACGTCAAGGTGCTGAGCAGGGGCAGCCTGCTGGGAGGAGTAGCCAGGAAGCTCGGCGCCCGTCCCCCCATACCTTGCCCTATGTATCTCTTCCTTTTGGCTGTTCCTGAGTTGTATGCTTTCTAATAAACTATAGTAGTAAGTAAAGTGTTTTCTGGAATCCTAGCTGTGCTAGCAAATTTTTGAACCTGGGGTTGGGGTGTCATGAGAAACGCTGAATTCACGGAACCCCCAAATTTATAATTTGCCTGGGCACCCCGTTTGCAGCTGATGACTGAAGTGCGGGCAGTCTTGTGGGACTGAGTCCTTAATCTGTGGGCTCTGGGCTGACTCCAGCTAGTTCGTGACAGAATTGAACTGAATGGTTGAGTACCCAGTTGGTGTCAGAATTGGTGGGTGTCAGGAGGAAACAACCCCGCATTTGGTGTCAGAAGTGTTGTAAAAAACAGCTCAGCCCCACGTACCTGAAACAGCCTCTTACTACCTTTTCTTCAAATCATTTCCCACCTTTCACCTCACACTTGATGACTAAAGGCATTAATGCTCACCTGAGAGCTTATTTTGATGGACATCAAGGCCCCTGGGGTGGGGGTGTGGCTTCTGGAGGGAAAGGGTCTTCCCAGGCTCCCTCCTCAATGCGCAGCTACGTGTTCAAGTTCTCAATGTTGACTATACATTAGGAACACTTGGGAGCTTTTATTTTATTATTATTATTACTTTTTTTTTTGCGGTACGCGGGCCTCTCACTGCTGTGGCCTCTCCCGTTGCGGAGCACAGGCTCCGGACGTGCAGGCCCAGCGGCCATGGCTCACGGGCCCAGCCGCTCTGGGGCATGTGGGATCTTCTCGGACCGGGGCACGAACCTGTGTCCCCTGCATCGGCAGGTAGACTCTAAACCACTGCGCCACCAGGGAAGCCCTCACTTGGGAGCTTTTAAAATTCCTGCCACTCCCGTCAAACTCGAGACCAGTTCCATCGAATCTGGGAGGGGGATCGGTATTCTTGGAAAGCTCCCCGGTAGTTCCAACATGTGTACAGCCAAGGTTGAGAGCCACTCCCTCAGCTACCAGACCGTTTAAAGGCATTCTGCCCCCTTGAGCTGCAGCCTATTACCTGGAATTTACTGTATTTGCCTATTGTGAATGAACAATTAGGTTGAGACCATTGTGAACGAAATAGATTGGCATCCAAAGCAGGAGACGAATGACGATTCTCTCGGGGTGTTGAAAGAAAGTATAAGACCTTCTATTTATAATTCTGTAAATATTTAAGAAGGAAACCAAGCTGTCTTACTAGTTAGAGTCTGTGTTGCCAGTGGTGCCTTCTGGATCTGCTATCCTGTGCGAGCACTGTGATCTCCTGAGGAGGAGGAGGCTGGGATTCCTCGCCCAGGTGGGGCCCTCCTCACCTCGCCCTTAAGCGTATTGTGAAGTGTTGCAATTTGCCACTGACAGGGTATCATTGAGTTATGTAGTTGTTTTATCAATACAAAGGCTTTAAATCACAGCATCTCTCAAACGGTGAACTGAGACTTAGCCGTGAGTTGGTTACAGGTGTCCTGAGATTTGATTTTCAGCCACGGGAGCTGAAGTTGAGCATTCGCCTCGTTGGATGTGTGTCAGGGCATGAGAGAGAATTGCAGCTTCAGGTGGTAGATGCTTTACCATCCTTTATAATGCTCTGGGGAGGGAGCGTGACCAATCTTCGCACCACTCAGCATCCCTGGTTCTCTTCCCGTCACCCACCTAAGAGCAGTTGAGTTTACAGGTCTTTGCATGTTTTTTTTAACAAAAGACAAGGTTTCCAGATTTGCTGCCCGTTCCCAGTTTTGCTGTGCCTCTCAGTAGTTACAGCTACTTTGTAGAGCAGGAACAATCCAAGATAAGTGTGACATTCTCACAAAGAGAGGGAGAGTGACTGCTTTTCAGAAGAAATTTATGCTACAGAGGCATTTGGAAATAACTATTTGGAAAACGTTTGCATTAGGATGTGAACATGTTGCCAAGAAATATGGTAGATTCCTGAGTTATCAAAACTCTCCCCTTCCCAAAAGAAAAAACTTTTTATTTTATTTATTTATTTATTTAATTTTTATTTTTGGCTGAGTTGGGTCTTTGTTGCTGCACTGCACATGGGCTTTCTCTAGTTGCGGCGAGCGGGGCTACTCTTCATTGTGGTGCGCGGGCTTCTCATTGCGGTGGCTTCTCTTGTTGCGGAGCACGGGCTCTAGGCCCATGGGCTCAGTCGCTGTGGCTCGCAGGGGCTTAGTTGCTCTGCCGCGTGTGGGATATTCCCGGACCAGGGCTCGAACCCATGTCCCCTGCATTGGCAGGGGGATTCTTAACCACCGCGCCACCAGGGAAGCCCTTATTTTTATTTTTACATTTTTGGCCACACCACACAGTATGTGGGATCTTAGTTCCCAGACTAGGGATCGAACCCGCGCCCCCTGCAGTGGAAGCGCGGAGTCTCAAACCACTGGACTGCCAGGGAAGTCCCAGAAAAAACTTTTAAAAACTTGGAAACAGAATTATCTACCTGTTAAAATGTTTTAGGTGAAGAATATCAGTAAGTTTTGAATCTAGTTGTTGAATTTATAAAAATGTGACACCTGAGACTAATTTGCAAGAAGGACTGATTGAAACTTTACCAGTTGAATCTCATCAAGGAGCTTTTTATAATTGGTCAATAGAAAAGTATCAAGATTTGGGAAGCAGAGCTAAGTGTGTTCTGCTGTTTTCCAGTGTATCCCTGTCACCCCAGACAGCCATTAAAGCAAAATGTTACAGTACACTGAGCTTGGAAGCAGTCATTCAAGCACTGGATCGCAAAGTAATTGGGGGTTTTCAAAAATAATGAAGCACATTTAATATATTGCTTTCATTACAAATATTAATAAAAAATTGTAGTGAGCAAGAACTTTTGTGCCCTAAGTGATTAAGCTAATAGGTTTTATTTCCTCTTGCTCCACCTTTTTGTTTTGTAATGCACATCATTTAAGGTACATATGTACAGTAGTACATGTAATTTTTAAAGAAATATACATATATTGAAGGTACTTAAAGCTTTTACTCTTAGTGTTTGTAGTAAAAATTTTGCCAGCTTATCATTAAAAACTTTGAGTCAAACTGCTGTGTCTGTCCACACACACACACACACAGGACAGTCTGAAAACTTGCTTTCCTTGTAAACTTCCATCTAAAACTGCCTCTTCCCCATGATATGCTCCTGTAGCTCACTCAGTGGAAAATAAAATTGCTATTAGAGTAAAAATAAGTGCTCAAACTCTGGAAGGAATTGAATGCTGTGTCTTGTTTCCCTTGAAATGTGTACATTAAACTTCCTTTAAACAAGCCACTTTGAACACTTTAAAAAACAAGCACAAAAAGCCACGGAACTTCAAGAAATCTTGTCGTCAGCCCTTTGCTCTGGGACAGGTAAATGCTTTAAGTCGTGTGGCTTCCCTTTCTTTCATTCATTAGCCACGTCATTGCTGTTGTCTGTGCACCCATACAAGCCAGTTTGGGTATTTTTGGCAAGCAGAGATTGGTGGAGGGCTGCAGTTCTCTGGGCAGGTGAAGGTTAAAAAGCCAGTCCAGGTCAGCTGTGTCCTGTCTTGGGGCTCTGACTGCCTCTCCCGCAGAAGGTTGACTTGAGGCACAGGGTGTCAGACATTCCAGCAGGATTCAGCTGACCATCATGTTGCAGTCAAGTAATCACGAATTTTCTGGAATCAGCAGCTGGACCCAGGAATGCTCCCAGGGCACCATCCCAGGCTATTCGACTTGCCAGACTTATGTGTCCTTTGGATGGAAGCATAGGACGTGCCTCTAGAATATCCCTAATCCATCCACATAGACGGAGCATCCCGATCTCATCTTTGTCCACTCTTTTCTCAAATGCCATGTTAATCAAAGTCATTAGCTTCACCCAGGAAGATCCAGTTCTAACACTCCTGCTAATTAACAAAACCTCTGGTTTGCAGTGAAAATACCTGAAGCACTCGTAGTAGCTGCCACTAGAGTGCGGCTGTCCCAGGAATGTGTTCCTGTTTAGGGCTCTTGACCTCTCTAACTCCCAAGTATAGATGAAAACCAGCACATTTACATCTTACTGGCTCTGCTGAAGTATTTTAACAGTACACTATAGTCAACCTAACAATATGGCGTTGATTGCCTTTTATCAGAGAACTTGCAAGTTCCCTGAAAAAATAGGCATGGCTAGGGCTTCCCTGGTGGCGCAGTGGTTGAGAGTCCGCCTGCCGATGCAGCGGACACGGGTTCGTGCCCCGGTCTGGGAGGATCCCACATGCCGCGGAGCGGCTGGGCCCGTGAGCCATGGCCGTTGAGCCTGCGTGTCCGGAGCCTGTGCTCCGCAACGGGAGAGGCCACAACAGTGAGAGGCCCACATACCGCAAAAAAAAAAAAAAACAAAAAAACAAAAATAGGCATGGCTATAAAAATACAAGATTTTCAGGACTTCCCTGGCGGTCCAGTGGTTAAGACTCCACGTTCCCAATGCAGGGGAACCCTGGTCGGGGAACTAAGATCCTGCATGCCCCACAGCCCGGCCAAAAAAGGAAAAAAAACCACACACAACAAGATTTTCAAACACATGCACAAATCAAAATGAGTGCCTTTGAACACCTTGTTTGGTATCCATGAAACCAAGCAGGACCCTGTGGAGCCCTCCCAAGTACAAAGGCTTTCCATGCCCCACCACTTCTTGCTTGTAGGGAAAGGATTTTAGCCTCCTAGACCTTCCCTGAGTTCCAAAGGTCAGATTCAAATAGTTACTACTTAGAGGAGAGAGGGAATGCAGAAACAAAGGAAAGGCAGTCAAGGAACAAATAGTGCAGCCATCAGTCAGGGCCCTGGTTTCTCCTGAAGGGATCTCTGATTTCTTTTATGGGAACTAAGGCCCCCCACCCAGGTGGAGGGTGGTAACTTCAGGCCCATGGGCCCCAGACTGGTTGGAACCAGAAGGCTGATGATTGAGATTGTTGGAACACCACCCTGTTGCCTCACCACCAACCAATCAGGAAGGACACACACCCTGCAGACCTCCCCCCCCAAAGTTTGCCTAAAAAAACCTATTTCCCCAAAACCGTCGAGGAGTTTGGGGTTTTTTGAGCATTGGCAGCCCTGGACTCCTTGTCTGGCGCCTTACAGTAAAGGCTGCATTTTCCTTCACCATAACCCAGTGTCAGTAGATTGGCTTTACTCTGCACAGATGTGTGGACCCAAGTTTGGTTCTGTAACATCCTTAGATGTTTCTGGTTATTTTGAGGATGAGTCTCTGTGCTAAATTGGACCCATTAGGAAAGGGACCAGTGCTTGATGGTAGATGTGATTTTGGAACGTGGTAAAAGTCAGCCTTACAAGGTAGATTGATCATGCTCAGTAATACCATTTTGGGGAGGTTAAAAATAAAGTGTAAGTGTAAGAAAATAATACACTAGATTTCTTGTTTGACTCATATAGAGATTTTTTTTTCTTTCTTTTTTTGGTTACGAAATTTGACCTGTATGGAAAGGGGATGGAAGAACAGAAGCGATGTTTGATGGCCACTGACCACACAGGAATCAGGTTTCCCATTTGGGTTCCTGTGGCCGGCCCTTCCTATCTCCCTCGCCCCATTCCCCTCCCCCACCAAATTGAGTTGACGCAAAGCAGTAGAGTGTAAAAATGTACATTCTGACAGGGTGAAGTTCAGGGTGAACCCTCAGCCTTTACACTCACAGTTGACCCTTGGAAAAGTCATTTGTGCCCCTGGGCCCCAGCTTCTTCGTGAGTTAAAGAGGAGAGTGGGGCTTAGGACTAGCTGGATTTTTTCCTTATGGTTGTAATCTGCTGCTCTAAAATGTGTTCTTGGTCAAATTTGAGAAATTCTGAACACCATGTCCCTTGTACCTGTCTTTAAATATTCATGGTGAGCATTACCATCTTGAGAGCTATTAGAAGGAAGAAGCCCGGGAGTACAACATCTTGTCCAGCTTTGTTTCTGACCACATTTCTCATAATTTATTGGACCACAGGATCCACCTGACCCACACAACCTAGTAACTGCCCACCAGAGCTGGTGTTGCTAGGAGGACTAGATGCATTCTCAAGTTTCTTTCAGCTCTACAATGGATGCATTGTTTCCAAAATAGCTTTTTGCTGTATTGACCAAGCCTATAATTTCCCGCAGAAGGCTCAGCAAATAACCTTTGTGTGAACTCTTTGAGATCAGGGAGATGCATTATATGTGATTGTATTTTTCCCCTAGAACCTATATGATAGGTTTTGTATAATAGCTTTTTGTACAACACGGTGTTTTGTATAATAGCTGCTTGTGTGGAATTAAGTGTATTCAGGTATTTGTCAATAAAGTTGAGATACAGTTTCTTATTTGGGGGCGGTTGCCTGAAAAGTTACCCTTAGATATGAATTAAAGATTTGAACAATGTCCAGTTGAGGAAATATAAACAATAATAATGAATAAATTGCTAATGTTCATTGAAGGCTCATTATGTATCAAGTATAGTGTAAATACATTACAGGTTGGCTCACTTATTCTGTATAAAAACTAATGTATGGGACTTCCCTGGTGGTGCAATGGTTGAGAGTCCGCCTGCCGATGCAGGGGACACGGGTTCGTGCCCCGGTCCGGGAAGATCCCACATGCCGTGGAGTGGCGGGGCCCGTGAGCCATGGCCGCTGAGCCTGCGCGTCCGGAGCCTGTGCTCTGCAATGGGAGAGGCCACAACAGTGAGAGGCCCGTGTACCGCAAAAAAAAAAAAAAAGAAAAAAAACGAATGTATGTGTGATCCTTAACCCAATTAAATTGCTTAAAATTATTATTATTGTTGTTATTTTTTAACATATTTATTGGAGTATAATTGCTTTACAATGGTGTGTTTCTGCTTTATAACAAAGTGAATCAGGTATACATATACATATATTCTCATATCTCCTCCCTCTTGCGTATCCCTCCCACCCTCCCTATCCCACCCCTCTAGGTGGTCACAAAGCACCAAGCTGATCTCCCTGTGCTATGCGGCCGCTTCCCACTAGCTCTTTATTTTACATTTGGTAGTATATATAAGTCCATGCCACTGTCTCACTTCGTCCCAGCTTACCCTTCCCCCTCCCCAGGTCCTCAAGTCCATTCTCTACGTCTGTGTCTTTATTCCTGTCCTGCCCCTAGGTTCTTCAGAACCATTTTTTTTTCTGAGATTCCATATATATGTGTTAGCATACGATATTTGTTTTTCTCTTTCTGACTTACTTCACTCTGTTTGACAGACTCTAGGTCCATTCACCTCACTACAAAGAACTCAATTTCGTTTCTTTTTATGGCTGAGTAATATTCCATTGTACATATGTGCTACATCTTCTTTATCCATTCATCTGTCTGTGGACACTTAGGTTGCTTCCATGTCCTGGCTATTGTAAATAGAGCTGCAGTGAACATTGTGGTACATGACTCTTTGAATTATGCTTTTCACAGGATATATGCCCAGTAGCGGGATTGCTGGGTTGTATGGTAGTTGTATTTTTAGTGTTTTAAGGAACCTCCATAGTGTTCTCCATAGTGGCTATATCAATTTACATTCCCACCAACAATGAAAGAGGGTTCGCTTTTCTCCACACCCTCTGCAGCATTTATTGTTTGTAGATTTTTTTTTTTTTTTTTGCGGTACACGGGCCTCTCACTGTTGTGGCCTCTCCCGTCGTGGAGCACAGGCTACAGATGTGCAGGCTCAACGGCCATGGCTCATGGGCCCAGCCGCTCCGCGGCATGTGGGATCTTCCTGGACCAGGGCACGAACCCGTGTCCCCTGCATCGGCAGGCGGACTCTCAACCACTGCACCACCAGGGAAGCCCTGTTTGTAGATTTTTTTTGATGGTGGCTATTCTGACTGGTGTGAGGTGATACCTCACTGTAGTTTTGATTTGCATTTTTCTAATGACTAGTGATGTTGACCATTCTTTCATGTGTTTGTTGGCAATCTGTATATCTTCTTTAGAGAAATGTCAATTTAAGTCTTCTGCCCATTTTTGGATTGGATTGTTTGGTTTTTTGATATTGAGCTCGTGAGCTGCTTGTACATTTTGGAGATTAATCCTTTGTCAGTTGCTTCATTTGCAAATATTTTCTCCCATTCTGAGGGTTGTCTTTTCGTCTTGTTTATGGTTTCCTTTGCTGTGCAAAAACTTTTAAGTTTCATTAGGTCCCATTTGTTTATTTTTGTTTTTATTTCCATTTCTCTAGGAGGTGGGTCAAAAAGGATCTTGCTGTGATTTATGTCATAGAGTGTTCTGCCTGTGTTTTCCTCTTAAGAGTTTGATGGTGTCTGGCCTTACATTTAGGTCTTTAATCCATTTTGAGTTTATTTTTATGTATGGTGTTAGGGACTGTTCTAATTTCATTCTTTTACATGTAGCTGTCCAGTTTTCCCAGCACCACTTATTGAAGAGGCTGTCTTTTCTCCGTTGTATATTCTTGCCTCCTTTATCAAAAATAAGGTGACCAGGGCTTCCCTGGTGGTGCAGTGGTTGAGAGTCCGCCTGCCAATGCAGGGGACACGGGTTTGGGCCCCGGTCCGGGAAGATCCCACATGCTGCGAAGTGGCTGGGCCTGTGAGCCATGGCCGCTGAGCCTGCACGTCCAGAGCCTGTGCTCCACAACGGGAGAGGCCACAACAGTGAGAGGCCCGTGTAATGCAAAAAAAAAAAAAAAAAACAAACAAAAAAATAAGGTGACCATATGTGCATGGGTTTATCTCTGGGCTTTCTATCCTGTCCCATTGATCTATATTTCTGTTTTTGTGTGAGTACCATACCATACTGTCTTGATTACTGTAGCTTTGTAGTATAGTCTGAAGTCAGGGAGCCTCATTCCTCCAGCTCCATTTTTCTTTCTCAAGATTGCTTTGGCTAATTGGGGTCTTTTGTGTCTCCATACAAAATTTTAAGAATTTTCGTTCTAGTTCTGTGAAAAATGTCATTGGTAGTTTGACAGGGATTGCATTGAATCTGTAGATTGCTTTGGGTAGTAGAGTCATTTTCACAGTGTTGGTTCTTCCAATCCAAGATCATGGTATATCTCTCCATCTGTTGGTATCATCTTTAATTTCTTTCATCAGTGTCTTATAGTTTTCTGCGTACAGGTCTTTGGCCTCCTTAGGTAGGTTTATTCCAAGATATTTTATTCTTTTTGTTGCAATGGTAAATGGGAGTGTTTCCTTAATTTCTCTTTCAGATTTTTCATTATTGTATAGGAATGCAAGAGATTTCTATGGCTTAATTTTGTATCCTGCTACTTTCCCAAATTCATTGATTAGCTCTAGTAGTTTTCTGGTAGCATCTTTAGGGTTCTCTATGTATGGTATCATGTCATCCTCACACAGTGACAGCTTTACTTCTTCTTTTCCAATTTGGATTCCTTTTATTTGTTTTTCTTTTCTGATTGCTGTGGCTAAAACTTCCAAAACTATGTTGAATAATTGTGGTGAAAGTGGGTAACCTTGTCTTGTTCCTGATCTTAGAGGATATGGTTTCAGTTTTTCACCATTGAGAATACCCATTGGCTGTGGGTTTGTCATATATGGCCTTTATTATGTTGAGGTAAGTTCCCTCTATGCCTATTTTCTGTAGGGTTTTTATCATAAATGGGTGTTGAATTTTGTCAAAAACTTTTTCTGCATCTATTACGATGATCATATGGTTTTTATTCTTCAGTTTGTTAATATGGTGTATCACATTGATTGATTTGCGTACATTGAAGAATCCTTGCATTCCTGGGAGAAACCCCACTTGATCATGGTGTATGATCCTTTTAATGTGCTGTTGGGTTCTGTTTGCTAGTATTTTGTTGAGGAGTTTTGCATCTATGTTCATCAGTGATATTGGCCTGTAGTTTTCTTTCTTTGTGACATCTTTGTCTGGTTTTGGTATCATGGTGATGGTGGCCTCGTAGAATGAGTTTGGGAGTGTTCCTCCCTCTGCTATATTTTGGAAGAGTTTGAGAAGGATAGGTGTTAGCTCTTCTCTAAATGTTTGATAGAATTTGCCTGTGAAGCCATGGGGTCCTGGGCTTTTGTTTGTTGGCAGATTTTTAATCACAGTTTCAATTTCAGTGCGTGTGATTGATTGGTCTGTTTACATTTTCTATTTCTTCTTGGTTCAGTCTCAGAAGGTTGTGCTTTTTTAAGAATTTGTCCATTTCTTCCAGGTTGTCCCTTTTATTGGCATAGAGTTGCTTGTAGTAGTCTCTTAGGATGCTTTGTATTTCTGCAGTGTCAGTTGTTACTTCTCCTTTTTCATTTCTAATTCTATTGATTTGAGTCTTCTCCTTTTTATTTCTTGATGAGTCTGGATAATGGTGTATCAATTTTGTTTATCTTTTCAAAGAACCAGCTTTTGTTTTGTTGGTCTTTGCTATTGTTTCCTTCATTTCTTTTTCATTTATATCTGATCTGATCTTTATGATTTATTTCCTCCTGCTAACTTTGGGGTTTTTTTGTTCTTCTTTCTCTAGTTGCTTTAGGTGTAATGTTAGGTTGTTTATTTGAGATATTTTGTTTCTTAAGGTTGGATTGTATTGCTATAAAGTTCCCTCTTGGAACTGCTTTTGCTGCATCCCATAGGCTTTGGGTCCTCGTGTTTTCATTGTCATGTGTTTCTAGGTATTTTTTGATTTCCCCTTTGATTTCTTCAGTGATCTCTTGGTTATGAAGTAGTGTATTGTTTAGCCTGCATGTGTTTGTATTGTTTACAGATATTTTCCTGTAATTGATACCTAGTCTCATAGAATTGTGGTTGGAAAAGATACTTGATACGTTTTCAATTTTCTTAAATTTACCAAGGCTTGATTTGTGACCCGAGATATGATCTATCCTGGAGAATGTGCCATGAGCACTTGAGAAGAAAGTGAATTCAGTTGTTTTTGGATAAATGTCCTATAAATATCAATTAAGTCCGTCTTGTTTAATGTATCATAATGTATCCTTTAAAGCTTGTGTTTCCTTATTTATTTATTTTCATTTTGGATCATCTGTCCATTGGTGAAAGTGGGGTGTTAAAGTCCCCTACTATGATTGTTCCTGTCAGTTTCCCCTTTTATGGCTGTTAGCATTTGCCTTATGTATTGAGGTGCTCTTATGTTGGGTGTGTAAATATTTACAATTGTTATATCTTCTTCTTGGATTGGTCCCTTGATCATTATGTAGTATCCTTCTTTGTCTCTTATAATAGTCTTTATTTTAAAGTGTGTATTTTGTCTGATATGAGAATTGCTACTCCAGCTTTCTTTTGATTTCCATTTGCATGAAGTGTCTTTTTCCATCCCCTCACTCTCAGTCTGTATGTGTCTCTAGGTCTGAAGTGGGTCTCTGTAGACAGCATATATATGGGCCTTGTTTTTGTATCCATTCAGCCAGTCTGTGTCTTTCGGTTGGAGCATTTAATCCATTTACATTTAAGGTAATTATCAATATGTATGTTCCTATTACCGTTTTCTTAATTGTTTGGGGTTTGTTATTGTAGGTGTTTTCCTTCTTTTGTGTTTCCTGTCTAGAGAAGTTCTTTTAGCATTTGTTGTAAAGCTGGTTTGGTGGTGCTGAATTCTCTTAGCTTTTGCTTGTCTGTAAAGGTTTTAATTTCTCTGTCAAATCTGAATGAGGTCCTTACTGGGCAGAGTAATCTTGGTTGTAGGTTTTTCCGTTTCATCACTTTAAGTATGTCCTGCCACTTCCTTCTGGCTTGCAGAGTTTCTGCTGAAAGATCAGCTGTTAACCTTATGGGGATTCCCTTATATGCTATTTGTTGTTTTTCCCTTGCTGCTTTTAATATTTTTTCTTTGTATTTAATTTTTGATAGTTTGATTAATATGTGTCTTGGCGTGTTTCTCCTTAGATTATCCTATATGGGACTCTCTGTGCTCCCTGGAGTTGATTAACTATTTCCTTTCCCATATTAAGGAAGTTTTCAACTATAATCTCTTCAGATATTTTCTCAGTCGCTTTCTTTTTCTCTTCTTTTTCTGGGACCCCTATAATTCGACTGTTGGTATGTTGAATGTTGTCCCAGAGGTCTCTGAGACTGTTCTGCATTCTTTTCATTCTTTTTTCTTTATTCTGCTCTGCAGTAGTTATGTCCACTATTTTATTTTCCAGGTCACTTATCCGTTCTGCCTCAGTTATTCTGCTATTGATCCCTTCTAGAGAATTTTAAATTTCATTTATTGTGTTGTTCATCACTGTTTGTTTGCTCTTTAGTTCTTCTAGGTCCTTGTTAAATGTTTCTTGTGTTTTCTCCATTCTATTTCCCAGATTTTGGATCATCTTTACTATCATTATTCTGAATTCTTTTTCAGGTAGACTGCCTGTTTCCTCTTCATTTGTTAGGTCTGGTGGGTTTTTACCTTGCTCCTTCATCTGCTGTGTGTTTCTCTGTCTTCTCATTTTGCTTAACTTACTGTGTTTGGGGTCTCCTTTTTGCAGGCTGCAGGTTCGTAGTTCCCATTGTTTTTGGTGTCTGTCCCCAGTGGGTAAGGTTCAGTGGGTGTGTAGGCTTCCTGGTGGAGAGGACTAGTGCCTGTGTTCTGGTGGATGAGGCTGGATCTTGTCTTTCTGGTGGGCAGGACCGCGTCTGGTGGTGTGTTTTGGGGTGTCTGTGACCTTATTATGATTTTAGGCAGCCTCTCTGCTAATTGGTGGGGTTGTGTTCCTGTCTTGCTAGTTGTTTGGCATAGGGTGTCCAGCACGGTAGCTTTCTGGTTGTTGAACGAAGCTGGGTGCTGGTGTTGAGATGGAGATCTCTGGAAGATTTTTGCCGTTTGATATTACGTGGAGCTGGGAAGTCTCTGGTGGATCAGTGACCTGAACTCGGCTCTCCCAACTCAGAGGCACAGGCCTGACATCTGGCCAGAGCACCAAAGCCCTGTCAGCCACATGGCTGAGAAGAAAAGGGAGAAAAAAAGAAAGAAAGAAAGATAAAATAATTAAAGTAAAAAATAATTATTAAAAGTAAAAAAATTGAAATGTGATAAACAAAGAAAAAAAGAGAGAAAACAAATCCACCAATGATAACAAGCACTAAAAACTATACTAAAAAAAAAAAATGGACAGAACCCTAGGACAAATGGTAAATGCAAAGCTATACAGACAAAATCACACACAGAAGCATGCACATACACACTCACAAAAAGAGAAAAAGGGAAAAAAATATATATCGTTGCTCCCAAAGTCCACCTCCTCAATTTGGGATGATTCCTTGTCTATTCAGGTATTCCACAGATGCAGGTTACATCAAGTTGACTGTGGAGATTTAATCTGCTGCTCCTGAGGCTGCTGGGAGAAATTTCCCTTTGTCTTCTTTGTTCGCACAGCTCCTGGGGTTCAGCTTTGGATTTGGACCCGCCTCTGCATGTAGGTCGCCCTCTGGAGTCTCTTCACCCAGACAGGATGGAGTTAAAGGCGCGGCTGATTATGGGGCTCTGGATCACTCAGGCTGGGGGGAGGGAGGGGTACAGCGGCGGCAGAGGCCGGCGTGACGTTGCACCAGCCTGAGACACACCATGTGTTCTCCCGGGGAAGTTGTCCCTGGATCACGGGAGTGGCAGTGGCGGGCTGCACAGGGTCCCGGGAGGGGAGATGTGGATAGTGACCTGGGCTTGCACACTGGCTTCCTGGTGGCTGCAGCAGCAGCCTTAGCGTCTCGTGCCTGTCTCTGGGGTCCGCGCTGATAGCCGGGGCTCACGCCCGTCTCTGGAGCTTGTTTAGGCTTTGCTCTTAATCCCCTCTCCTCACGCACCCTGAAACAATGGTCTCTTGCCTCTTAGGCAGTTCCAGACATTTTCCCAGACTCCCTCCCGGCTAGCTGTGGCGCACTAGCCCCCTTCAGGCTGTGTTCACGCCGCCAGTCCTCTCCCTGTGATCTGACCTCCGAAGCCCAAGCCTCAACTCCCAGCCCCCGCCCGCCCTGGCAGGTGAGCAGACAAGCCTCTCGGGCTGGTGAGTGCTGGTCGGCACCAATCCTCTGTGCGGGAATCTCTCCCCTTTGCCACTGTGTCCCTGTTGCTGCGCTCTCCTCCGTGGCTCCGAAGCTTCCCACCCCAACCCCCCCGCCCCGTCTCCGCCCGTGAAGGGGCTTCCTAGTGTGTGGAAACTTTTCCTCCTTCACAGCTCCCTCCACCTGGTGCAGGTCCCGTCCCTATTCTTTTGTCTCTGTCTGTTCTTTTTTCTTTTGCCCTACCCAGGTATGTGGGGAGTTTCTTGCCTTTTGGGAGGTCTGAGGTCTTCTGCCAGCGTTCAGTAGGTGTTCTGTAGGAGTTGTTCCATGTGTAGATATATTTCTGATGTATTTGTGGGGAGGAAGGTGATCTCCATGTCTTACTCCTCCACCATCTTGAAGGTCTCCAAATTGTTACTATTTTAACCAGCAAAGAAGCTGAAACTTGGAGAGGTTAAGGCCTTATGAAAGCATGAGTTGGTGGATGATGGTGTCCAGTTTTTGAACTGGGTAGTCTGGCTTTAGAGTTGAAATCATTGCTACCAGACTCTCCTTCCTCTCACATGTAAACATACTGGAGAAAATATTGAGCCACTAGTAATCAAAGAAATAGAAAATGAAACCTCTCTGATGTATCATTTTATAGTTGTAATAGGTCAAAAATAATTATACAGTATGTGAATAGGTAACACATAGTTAAGATAATCATAGAGTAAATGTAGAGAAAATGATACTCAGATATTAGGGTACTCCAATATTTACTCAGTATAAGTAAGTACTATAGTCCATTTGAAAGGCAATCAAGAGCCATAGAAAGTTGTTTTTATTATTATTATTTTTTTTGCGGTACGCGGGCCTCTCACTGTTGTGGCCTCTCCCGTTGTGGAGCACCGGCTCCGGACGCGCAGGCCCAGCGGCCGTGGCTCACGGGCCCAGCTGCTCCGCGGCATGTGGGGTCTTCCCGGACCGGGGCACAAACCCGTGTCCCCTGCATCGGCAGGCAGACTCTCAACCACTGTGCCACCAGGGAAGCCCAAGAGCCATAGAAATTTAGAGATTTTGATCTAAGAGTCCTCCTGGAACTCCAAGGAAAAGCAAAGATACAAGTATATTCAAACTTGTCCATAGCTCATGTTTATATCAGTATAATTTGGAAATACCCTTTAGTATGCAGCCACAAGGCACACTAATTGGGGCAGAAACAATGAAGACATTTTGATATCCATTAACTGAAAAAAGCAGAATAAAAAACTGAATCCCAACTGCTATCACATCCGTCTGAGTACAGATGTAAAACAGTCATGCCCCTAGATAGGCATCAGAAAGGAACATGTAAATGACGTGTAGCTGGACTGAGACTGTAAACAGCTTTTTGTTTGTTCAGAAATTATTGTTACCATCATGCTTTGCAAACCTGTCAGTATTTAACCGGAGCTTATGTTGGAGCATTGGGGCCATTTTATCTCAATTTACAACTAAAAACAATTCCTGAAGTGAAAATTAAAAATTCAAGTATTACAAAAGTGAATAAATACCTCTCTCCCCTGCCTCCCCAGACTAAAAGATGATCACTAAATGGTTTTGGATATATGCCTCTCATATTTTTCCAGTGCACATTTACGATCTGTTTGGAGGCTTGTTTTTTTAATGGGTTTATTTTGTACAGACTAAAGTGCAACTCATCTCTGAATGCCAGTTCATGTCAAAAACTATTTTCTGTGTTATTACGTAGAGAATTCCTTCATTCTTGACTTCTGCAATAATTTCAAATTCAACAACTGCGCTTAAATGTAATTTAGATAAAATGATAGATAAAGGTTGCCCCTCAAGTTTATGAAGCTACGTAAAGGGAGCGTTCAGAGCTCCGCTCACAAATGGGTATCTGAGGGTTGAAGATGTTGTTCTGATGTATCTTTGGTCTGAAGCCTTCAGGAGAGTTTGTCATAGTTACACCCGAGGGAAGAATTGGAAGGTTCTGGGGCTCCTTGTAAGGTTAGGAGGTAGGGTGAGGTATAATTTGAAGCTTTTAATAACTAGATCCAGTGTTGTTCTTGGCTGGAAAGTGAGACTGTTCTGCTCCCTCTTCTCTCTCCCCAGAGTCAGTTGTGGGTTGAGCCCCACCTCACCCCTTTCCTGCTGGTGAGCTAGAGTAGATAAACAGCAGATGCTCATCAGAGCAGCTAAAGTCTCAGTTTCTTTAACTGTTAAAGAGAAAATGTATGTGAAACGAACTTGCTAACTCTTAACATTAAAACTTTCCTTAATTCTGCAGTAACTTCAATTGTAAGAGCACCATCAATTTAATATCAGTTTTCAAGGACATTAAAAAAAAGAAACCACCATAGTAATGAACACATAGTGTATATAAGTGCATCAAATGCCTATCAGTTTCAAAACTATCAGTGTGAGAAAAAATAAGTTCTCAGACTTGTGGAAATACAGTCCGATTAAGATTTTGTCTTGCATTGGGACTTCCCTATCATCCTCTGCTGTCTTGCCTCTCAGCTCAGTCAGTGCTCAGCCTTCCCATCCCTCGTCCCTGTCCATCATACATCTGCTGAGGAACAGCATAGTGCTTTATCACTCAAAAGTAGGGATCCCCAGGGACTTCCCTGGTGGCGCAGTGGTTGAGAGTCCGCCTGCCGGTGCAGGGGACACGGGTTCGTGCCCCGGTCCGGGAAGATCCCACATGCCGCGGAGCGGCTGGGCCCGTGAGCCATGGCACCTAGGCCTGCGCGTCCGGAGCCTGTGCTCCGCAACGGGAGAGGCCACAACAGTGAGAGGCCCGCATACCAGAAGAAAAAAAAAAAAAGTAGGGATCCCCTAACCGAGCTCGTCTGCTCTTGTGCATAGGTGAGGAGACTGAAGCGCAGAAAGGTTAAGAAAGGTAGCTCAATCCTGAAGACTGGATGAGAGCCACCCAGCATGAGGCCAGTCGTTTGGGGTTTCTTTATAGATATTCATTCTGTAAGACCCAACACAGAGTGCTTTGAATTCATGTTACACTCATCGACAGACTATAATTTGGAGCCTTTAAGTACTGTACTTTAGTTTCTTTATCTGGAAGAGACTGAGTTAGAAGGCACATTTAACAAAAAGTATCCAAGATACCGCCCTACCTTTTTTGGGTGGAAGGGAGTGGATTTTGCAATATTTAGGCTTGTTTTTTTCATTCTTTGGGGCGTTACTGGTTGAATAAGCCTATGCAAGGCCTAGGGAGCAGTGTGAGTAGAGGGGGTAGGAAAGAAGGCTGAGGCTGGACCCTGATTACTAGGAGCTGAACAAACGTGTGCCTGGATTAGTTCAGAGATGGGGTTATGTGGAATTAAGTGAGCGGTGATGGTGGTAACCCTTGTTTATTGGGGAACTGATGCATACTAATCACTGTTAGGTGCTGTATAGCTTTTTAAAAAAATCATCACCAACCAAATAAAGAGGGTATTATGAGCTTCATTTTTTAAAATTTATTTATTTTATTTATTTTTATTTTTGGCTGTGTTGTGTCTTCTTTGCTGCGCGCGGGCTTTCTTCTAGTTGTGGTGCGCAGGCTTCTCATTGCGGTGGCTTCTTTTGTTGCAGACCACGGGCTCTAGGCATTCGGGTTTCAGTAGTTGCGTCACACGGGCTCAATAGTTGTGGTTCGTGGGCTATAGAGCACAGGCTCAGTAGTTGTGGCGCTTGGGCTTAGTTGCTCCGCAGCATGTGGGATCTTCCTGGACCAGGGCTCGAACCTGTGTCCCCTGCATTGGCAGGCGGATTCTTAACCACTGTGCCACCAGGGAAGCCCGAGCTTCATTTTTCAGATGAGGAAACTAAGGCTCAGAGAGACTAGGTAGCTTGCTGAGGACAGTCATCAGGACGTCGCATAGTTAGGATTTATACTTGCTTGTGTTTGACTTCATACTGCTGTTTTGCTCTGTGGCTTCTGATAGTGAATGATGTTGGATTTCAGATAAGGGGGCAGTCATTGTGGTTCAGAAAAGGGACCAAGTGCAAGAGGTGGATCTGGTTTTAACCTGTTGAAGAAATTGGGCAAAGAGAGCACTTCTCATTCTTGCTAATAGTTAGCTGTATATTCTTCTGTATGGATTGAGAATATTTGCTCTGACAATTATATTTAGCAAGCCAAAAATCCAGACAGGTGGTATGACCTGGAATTTTGGGAATTCTTCTAAAAGCAAGAGGGAATCTAGTGTTTTATAACTAGAATTTTTGGAACCTAGGAAGCATTTAAACCCTAGAGTATTTAAAATTGGGATTGTTCAAAAAAATCTGGGACCTATGGGCTTCATGAGGAGTGGGTGGGACAGAAACCTGGGCCACTATTAAGATGTCTCTGCTTAAGAATTGTTCTTGCTGGCTGGCCTTGCCAACCGTGTACACTCTGAGTGCTAGCTTTCTCATCTTTAACATTAAGGGTGAGCAAAATGAACCTTAAAGTACCTTTGAAATCTAAAATTTGTTTCCAAAAAACTGTGGTGCTCTATTCAGTATTATAAACTACCTAGTATTCAATTTTTAAAAAAAAGGAAAGAAAGAAAAAAGTTTATTACTCTTCAGTCTGCAGTTTTGAAAGTGAACAATGAGATCTTTTATACTTATTTCGGTGTGTAGTAGTAATAAGGTTGAAGATTTCTTCAAAAAACAAACTGTGTGTGTCTGTGTGTGTGTCTGTTTGTGTGTGTGCGCGTGTGTGTGCGCGCATAAATAGATGTATTTCTGTTCAGATCTATCAAGGTCAGCCTCTGCTAATGAACTTACTGCCTTAGAGGACAGGCTTTTCCCATTTCAAAGTTTGTTTAGCCGATATTCATACTTTAAGGAAATTGGGATAACACTACAGCCGTAAGAAACACACTGGTTTTTGAGAGGGAGCCAGACGGATGATCTTTGTTCTTTATCTCCCAATTTTCATGGCATGAAACTTGAAAAGGTGGTCTGTCTTTGTGTGTTCAGGCAACCTGCGTCACTCCTGCCTGTACTCCTGATATATTTCTCTTAAGTTAAAAAGCCTCTTCTAAGTAACATTTTTGCCTAAATGTACTCACCTACTCTAAAGGTGTCAAGGTACATGTAAGCCAGCAGCATCCTTTTAAAAATCATAATGGCTTAAAAAAAATAACCTTCAAGTTTAAAACTGTATCACTGATGGAGTTAGGGAAAATTCAGTGACATTAAGTATATTCACAGTGTTGTGCCCCCGTCTGCACTGTCCATTTCCAGACCTTTTCATCATCCCAAACAGAAACTCTGTACTCATTAAGCAATAGCTTCTCATTTCCTCCTTGCACTGCCCCTGGTGACCTCTATTTTACTTTACATTTCTGTGAATTTAATTACTCTAGGTACCTCCCTCCTGTAAGTGGAATAATATGGTATTTGTGTTTTTGTGACCGGCTTACTTACTTAATGTAGATGAGCGTAGCATGTGTCAGAATTTCATTCCTTTTGAAGGCTGAAGAATATTCCATTGTGTGTGTGTGTGTGTGTGTGTATATACACACACACACACACCCCATTTTATCATTTGCTTTTCCTAATTACTAATATAATGCATTAATTCTGATATTTTAGTACAGTCATGGGCATTCTTTTGGCTTTTAAGGGAATGGGTACAACTTGTATGGGTAAACCCAAATAGTGAGTTTCAAGGGACACATAATTGTAGAATCCTGTTTGAATTGACCAGCCTCGTCCACCTGCATTTATTTCCTCATCAGCTGGAGCCATTGTTTTCAAGCCCTGCTGCTTCTTCAGCCACGGGCCCCTCTCTGGTGGCCAGAGGACACAGACAGCTCAACATAGTGGGAAGGAGAGGCCCTCAGCTCGTTTATTCTGGTGCATTGTGTCTGGTCCTGCTGGTGCCCTTATCCCCTCCCCCACTTGTCTTTTTTGACTCCATGAATATATATGTCTAGGTTCTTGGAAAAAGGACTTAGGCCAGTTATTAAGTCTTCTTTCACCCTTTCAAGCTATCATTGAGTATTTAAAGAGAGATCCAGATGAAGAGCATTGGTCTTTATTCTCAGACATTCAGAGTGAGAGTGTGTGTGTGTGCGCCTGCACATAAGGGGTGTATAAGGAAAAGAAGGCATTCAGAGAACAAACAAGTCTACTCTCTGGTCTCTGTGTACTTATTGTTTGCCTTACATTTGCAAAGGAAATTTCCAGAACAGTGTTTTGGTTCTTCTCAAGTTTCCTTCTTTCAGGGGATGGTTTGAGCATTTTCAGTATTACTGAGCAAAGCTCCTTTGATGGATGAGGAGCCATCCTAGGGGAGGACAGAGCTGGCCCTGGAGAGAGGCCGCCACCACCACTGCTTCTGTGCAGGACTTTTCTACAGCCTTCTGAGCTGCTTCTCAGAAGGGCTTTTTATTATGAGTGAGAATTGTAATCATTTGGGGCATGTATGTGTCCTCTGTTTATCATCACTCTTTTGATTTCTTTACTGAACTCTTGACTTAGTTTTCACAGATGTACTTTAAAATATATTCATTGTTGTGGTTCACTGTAACTGAGAAAACAGACCCTGTGTCATAATAGAACATGAAAGGAGGTCTCTAGGGTTATGGAACATGAGTGGCAAACAGCTGTTATCTCTTGTTCACCTTCCTTTTCTTTCTTCTCTTTTTAATTTATTTTTTTATACAGCAGGTTCTTATTAGTCAACACTTTTATACACATCAGTGTATACATGTCAATCCCAATCTCCCAATTCGTCCCACACCCCATCCCCCCACCACTTTCCCCCCTTGGTGTCCATACGTTTGTTCTCTACATCTGTGTCTCAGTTTCTACCCTGCAAACCGGTTCATCTGTACCATTTTTCTAGGTTCCACATATATGCGTTAATATACGATATATATATATATATATTTTTTTGCGGTACGCGGGCCTCTCACTGTTGTGGCCTCTCCCGTTGCGGAGCACAGGCTCCGGACACGCAGGCTCAGCAGCCATGGCTCATGGACCTAGCTGCTCCACGACATGTGGGATCTTCCTGGACCGGGGCACGAACCTGTGTGCCCTGCATCAGCAGGTGGACTCTCAACCACTGCGCCACCAGGGAAGCCCAATATATGATATTTGTTGTTCTCTTTCTGACTTACTTCACTGTGTATGACAGTCTCTAGATCCATCCACATCTCTACAAATGACCCAATTTCATTCCTTTTTATGGCTGAGTAATATTCCATTGTATATATGTACCACATCTTCTTTATCCATTCATCTGTTGATGGGCATTTAGGTTGCTTCCATGACCTGGCTATTGTAAATAGTGCTGCAGCGAACATTGGGGTGTGTGTGTCTTTTTGAATTATGGTTTTCTCTGGGTATATGCCCAGGACTGGGATTGCTGGGTCATATGGTAATTCTATTTTTAGTTTTCTAAGGAACCTCCATAGTGGCTGTATCAATTTACATTCCCACCAACAGTGCAAGAGGGTTCCCTTTTCTCCACACCCTCTCCAGCATTTGTTGTTTGTAGATTTTCTGATGATGCCCATTATAACTGGTGTGAGGTGATAACTCACTGTAGTTTTGATTTGCATTTCTCTAATAATTAGTGATGTTGAGCAGTTTTTCATGTGCTTCCTGGCCATCTGTATGTCTTCTTTGGAGAAATGTCTATTCAGGTCTTCTGCCCATTTTTGGATTGGGTTGTTTTTTTATTATTGAGCTGCATGAGCTGTTTATATATTTTGGAGATTAATTCTTTGTCCGTTGATTCGTTTGCAAATATTTTCTCCCATTCTGAGGGTTGTTTTTTCGTCTTGTTTATGGTTTCCTTTGCTGTGCAAAAGCTTTTAAGTTTCATTAGGTCCCATTTGTTTAGTTTTGTTTTTATTTCCATTACTCTAGGAGGTGGATCAAAAAGGATCTTGCTGTGATTTATGTTAAAGAGTATTCTTCCTATGTTTTCCTCTAAGAGCTTTATAGTGTCTGGTCTTACATTTAGGTCTCTAATCCATTTTGAGTTTATTTTTGTGTATGGCGTTAGGGAGTGTTCTAATTTCATTCTTTTACCTGTAGCTGTCCAGTTTTCCCAGCACCACTTATTGAAGAGACCGTCTTTTGTCTGCTGTATATCCTTGCCTCCTTTGTCATAGATTAGTTGACCATAGGTGTGTGGGTTTATCTCTGGGCTTTCTATCTTGTTCCATTGATCTATATTTCTGGTTTTGTGCCAGTACCATATTGTCTTGATTACTGTAGCTTTGCAGTATAGTCTGAAGTCAGGGAGTCTGATTCCTCCAGCTCCATTTTTTCCCCTCAAGACTGCTTTGGCTATTTGGGGTCTTTTGTGTCTCCATACAAATTTTAAGATTTTTTGTTCTGGTTCTGTAAAAAATGCCATTGGTACTTTGATAGGGATTGCATTGAATCTGTAGATTGCTTTGGGTAGTATAGTCATTTTCACAATATTGATTCTTCCAATCCAGGAACCTGGTATATCTCTCCATCTGCTCCATCATCTTTAATTTCTTTCATCAGTGTCTTTTAGTTTTCTGCATACAGGTCTTTTGTCTCCCTAGGTAGGTTTATTCCTAGGTGTTTTATTCTTTTTGTTGCAATGATAAATGGGAGTGTTTCCTTAATTTCTCTTTCAGATTTTTCATCATTAGTGTATAGGAATCCAAGAGATTTCTATGCCTTAATTTTGTATCCTGCAACTTTACCAAATTCATTGATTAGCTCTAGTAGTTTTCTGGTGGCATCTTTAGGATTCTCTATGTATAATATCATGTCATCTGCAAACAGTGACAGCTTTACTTCTTCTTTTCCAATTTGTATTCCTTTTATTTCTTTTTCTTCTCTGATTGCCATGGCTAGTACTTCCAAAACTATGTTGAATAATAGTGGTGAGAGTGGACATCCTTGTCTCATTCCTGATCTTAGAGGAAATGCTTTCAATTTTTCACCATTGAGAATGATGTTTGCTGTGGATTTGTCGTATATGGCCTTTATTATGTTGAGGTAGGTGCCCTCTGTGCCCACTTTCTGGAGAGTTTTTATCATAAATGGGTGTTGAATTTTGTCAAAAGCTTTTTCTGCATCTAATGAGTTGATCATATGGTTTTTATTCTTCAATTTGTTAATATGGTGTATCACATTGATTGATTTGTGTATATTGAAGAATCCTTGCATCCCTGGGATAAATCCCACTTGATCATGTTGTATGATCCTTTTAATGTGTTGTTGGATTCAGTTTGCTAGTATTTTGTTGAGGATTTTTGCATCTATATTCATCAGTGATATTGGTCTGTAATTTTCTTTTTTTGTAGTATCTTTGTCTGGTTTTGGTATCAGGGTGATGGTGGCCTCATAGAATGAGTTTGGGAATGTTCCGCAATTTTTTGGAAGAGTTTGAGAAGGATGGGTGTTAGCTCTTCTCTACATGTTTGATAGAATTCACCTGTGAAGCCATCTGGTCCTGGACTTTTGTTTGCTGGAAGATTTTTGATCACAGTTTCAATTTCATTGTTTGTGATTGGTCTGTTCATATTTTCTGTTTCTTCATGGTTCAGTCTTGGAAGTTTATACCTTTCTAAGAATTTGTCCATTTCTTCCAGGTTGTCCATTTTATTGGCATAGAGTTGCTTGTAGTAGTCTCTTAAGATGCTTTGTATTTCTGCAGTGTCTGTTGTAACTTCTCCTGTTTCATTTCTAATTTTGTCGATTTGAGTCCTCTCCCTCTTTTTCTTGATGAGTCTGGCTAATGGTTTATCAATTTTGTTTATCTTCTCAAAGAACCAGCTTTTAGTTTTATTGATCTTTGCTGTTGTTTTCTTTGTTTCTATTTCATTTATTTCTGCTCTGGTCTTTATGATTTCTTTCATTCTGCCTACTTTGGGTTTTGTTTGTTCTTCTTCCTCTAGTTCCTTTAGGTGTAAGGTTAGATTGTTTACTTGAGATTTTTCTTGTTTCTTGAGGTAGGCTTGTATAGCTATAAACTTCCCTCTTAGAACTGCTTTTGCTGCATCCCATAGATTTTGGATCGTCTTGTTTTTATTGTCATTTGTCTCTAGGTATTTTTTGATTTCCTCTTTGATTTCTTCAGTGATCTCTTGGTTATTTAGTAAGGTATTGTTTAGCCTCCATGTGTTTGTGTTTTTTAGGTTTTTTCCCCTGTAATTCATTTCTAATCTCATAGCGTTGTGGTCAGAAAAGATGCTTCATGTGATTTCAATTTTCTTAAGTTTACTGAGGCTTGATTTGTGATCCACGATGTGATCTATCCTGGAGAATGTTCTGTGCGCACTTGAGAAGAAAGTGTAATCTGCTGTTTTTGGATGGAATGTCCTATAAATATCAATTAAATCTATCTGGTCTATTGTGTCATTTAAAGCTTCTGTTTCCTTATTTATTTTCATTTTGGATGATCTGTCCATTGGTGTAAGTGAGGTGTTAAAGTCCCCCAGTATTATTGTGTTACTGTCTATTTTGTCTTTTATAAGTGTTAGCAGTCACCTTATGTATTGAGGTGCTCCTATGATGGGTGCATATATATTTATAATTGTTATATTTTTTTCTTGGGTTGATCTCTTGATCATTATGCAGTGACCTTCCTTGTCTCCTGTAACATTCTTTATTTTAGTAACATTCTTTATTTTAAAGTCTATTTTATCTGATATGAGTATTGCTACTCCAGCTTTCTTTTGATTTCTATTTGCATGGAAAATCTTTTTTCATCCCCTCACTTTCAGTCTGTATGTGTCCCTAGGTCTGAAGTAGGTCTCTTGTAGACAGCATATATATGGGTCTTGTTTTTGTATCCATTCAGCAAGCCTGCGTCTTTTGGTTGGAGCATGTAATCCATTCACGTTGAAGGTAATTATCGATATGTATGTTCCTATTACCATTTTCTTAATTGTTTTGGGTTTGTTTTTGTAGGTCCTTTGTGTTTCCCACTTCGAGAAGTTCCTTTAGCATTTGTTGTAGAGCTGGTTTTGTGGTGCTGAATTCTCTTAGCTTTTGCTTGTCTGTAAAGCTTTTGATTTCTCCATCGAATCTGAATGAGATCCTTGCTGGGTAGAGTAATCTTGGTTGTAGGTTCTTCGGTTTCATCACTTTAAGTGTATCAT
Source organism: Hyperoodon ampullatus (assembly GCF_949752795.1). Taxonomy (NCBI): domain Eukaryota; kingdom Metazoa; phylum Chordata; class Mammalia; order Artiodactyla; family Ziphiidae; genus Hyperoodon; species Hyperoodon ampullatus. Next base: position 83,757,499 of record NC_136919.1, read on the forward strand.
GCCAGTCCCTTCTGGCTTGTAGAGTTTCTGCTGAGAAATCAGTTGTTAGCCTTATGGGAGTTTCCTTGTGTGTTATTTGTCATTTTTCTCTTGTTGCTTTCAATAATTTTTCTTTGTCTTTAATTTTTTCCAATTTGATTACTATGTGTCTTGACTGTTTCTCCTTGGGTTCATCCTGTATGAGACTCTCTGTGCTTCCTGGACTTGGGTGGCTATTTCCTTTCCCATGTTAGGGAAATTTTCAACTATAATCTCTTCAAATATTTTCTTGGCGCCTTTCTCTCTCTCTTCTCCTTTTGGGACCCCTGTAATGCGAATGTTGTTGTGTTTAATGTTGTCCCAGAGGTCTTTTAGGCTGTCTTCATTTCTTTTCATTGTTTGTTGTTTATTCTGTTCTGCATCAGTGAGTTCCACCATTCTGTGTTCCAGGTCACTTATCCTTTCTTCTGCCTCAGTTATTGTGCTGTTGATTCCTTCTAGTGTATTTTTCATCTCAGTTATTGTATTGTTTATCTCTGGTTGTTCTTTAATTCTTCTAGGTCTTTGTTAAACATTTCTTGCATCTTCTCGATCTTTGTCTCCATTCTTTTTCCAAGGTCCTGGATCATCTTCACTATCATTATTCTGAATTCTTTTTCTGGAAGGTTGCCTATCTCCACTTCATTTAGTTATTTTTCTGGGGTTTTATCTTGTTCCTTCATCTATCTTTCTGTGAATGTGTTTTTTGTTCCACAGGCTACAGGATTGTAGTTCTTCTTGCTTCAGCTGTGCCGTTTGGTGGTCTCCTTTTCTTTCTTTTTTTTTTTGTGTGTGTGTGTGTTACACAGGCCTCTCAGTGTTGTGGCCTCTCCCGTTGCGGAGCACAGGCTCCGGACGCCGAGGCTCAGTGGCCATGGCTCATGGGCCTAGCCACTCTGCAGCATGTGGGATCTTCCCGGACCGGGGCACGAGCCTGTGTCCCCTGCATCGGCAGGTGGACTCTCAACCACTGTGCCACCAGGGAAGCCCTCCTTTTCTTTTTAAAACTGCTTCTGTTACACATCACCATTGCGCCTTCCTTTCCGGCTTCCTTTGCTTCAGGCTTTCACTCGGTCAGCGTGCATAGAAAGTAAGGATGCTTTTCTCTCCTCTTTCCTGATATCTAAATCCTACCCATTTTTCAAGATTCGAGTTGGTTGTAACTGGGGAAGCTTTCTTGGATCCTTTCTTTTCCTCTAGATGGACTTATAGCTTTCCCCTCTGTAGTGCAGACTGGGGTGTATTTCATGGGTCCTGCCAAGCCTGTGCACAGAAATGTTAGGTTTTATCTCCTCTTTCAGGCCATCAGCTGCCTGTGTCCCTGGTGTGCCTCAGGGGAGAAAGTGATGGCAATTGAATGAATACTATTTCCAGTCATGAATAAAATGCAAGAGTTATTTATTTATTTATTTTTATTTTATTTTTATTTACTTAATTTTGGTGACGTTGGGTCTTTGTTGGTGCGCACGGGCTTTCTCTAGTTGCGTTGAACAGAGGCTACGCTTCGTTGAGGTGTGAGGGATTCTCATTGCAGTGGTGTCTCTTGTTGCAGAGCAAGGGCTCTAGGTGTGTGGGCTTCAGTAGTTGTGGCCTGCGGGCTCAGTAGTTGTGGTGCACAAGCTTAGTTGCTCCATGGCACGTGGGATCCTCCCTGACTAGGACTCGAATCCATGTCCCCTGCATTGGCAGGCAGATTCTTAACCACTGCACCACCAGGGAAGTCCCAAGAGTTAGTTATTTAAATGACATTTCCTCCCACTGTAGTATAATGAGTAAGAGAAAGAAAATTTTGTAGAACTTTTCATGCCATTAATTCAGGCATGGAGAACCTTTATTTATTTGTTTTTCTTCCATAGGTGAGCACACGGATGAAACCTAGTTTGTTTTTTTTTTAAAGTAAATTTATTTATTTTATTTTATTTTTGGATGCGTTGGGTCTTCGTTGCTGCACGCGGGCTTTTTCTCTAATTGCAGCGAGTGGGGGCTACTCTTTGTTGTGGTGCATGGGCTTCTCATTGCGGTGGCTTCTCTTGTTGCAGAGCACAGGCTCTAGGCACGTGGGCTTCAGTAGTTGTGGCTCGCAGGCCGTAGAGTGCGGGCTCAGTAGGTGTGGCGCACGGGCTTAGTTGCTCCGCGGCATGTGGGATCTTCCCCGAGCAGGGCTCGACCCTGTGTCCCCTGCATTGGCAGGTGGATTCTTAACCACTGTGCCACCAGGGAAACCCAAAACATAGTTTTATTTAGTTTCATCTAATTTAAAATTAGGGGCAGGTCATTGAGTCTTTCATTAATCATATTTGCTATGTTTTTAAATTTTTAATGTAATTATTAAATATGCTTTAATGTGAGATTAAACAGTTAATGAAAATGTAAAAAAAAGGTAAAAATGGAAGAAATTTTAATAACCATTCTGCTTACCAAGACTTGAGAATATTGATTTATGCTAGTTATGTTTAAAAACTGATTAACTATCCTTATAACTCTTAATTTTATCACTACCTTTAAGACTAGAAAAATGTAGCCTTTATTTTAATAACTATAAATGCACATTTTTTGAAAAAGCAGATATTTCCACAAGAGTGGAACTATCAGAAAGCTCTTAGAACTATCAAAGGTCTTAGATTTAAAATCGGTCATAGTTTTCATCGGTGCTGGCAGAAGGCATAAGACTCCTGGGCCAAAGACAAAGGACAGTTTACTACCAATAGCAATAACAAAGCAGAGTATTGGCATTCTTCATGTAGGTTCCTGAGCCCCAGTTCCCCCAGGGAAATATGAACAGAGCCATATGGTACCTGCACAGGAAGTGGGTTGCATTACAGGAAAGGAACCCTGAGCTTAGGGAACCTGAATCATTTATGGTGGGCAGTGAGCCTACCTCCCCTTTGTTCCCAGAGATAGTATCTTTATTATCTCAACAGTAAGCACACTTGCCCTTTGGTAGGGAGGAAAGCACTCTCTATCTTTCAAGGCTGTTTACTATATGAATAGCCTTAAAAATAGCCCAGAACAAAAGGGCAGTTAGTGCCTTACTGGCAAGATGTGCAGAAATTCGAGGGACCCATGGAGAATTGTCTCCCAGCAAAGAATTGTAGTTATAAAAGGTAGCAGTCCTCTACCATTACCCCCCAGAACTTCCTGCTCCCTAGAACCCCACTGTGCAATAGAAATATTATGTGAGCCACATGTAATTTTCTAGGAGCTGCATTAAAAAAAAGCAAAAAGAAACTTATAAAATTAATTTTAATGTTATATGTGACCCAGTATATCCAAAATTGAATCATTTTAATAGTTAAGCAGTATAAAAGCATTTTAATGAGGTATTTTAAAAAGCTTTTTTCTTTGAGTTTTATTGAAATGTAGTTGACATACATCACTGTATAAGATACACAGCCTGGGCACTTCCCTGGTGGCGCAGTGGTTAATTATCCACCTGCCAATGCAGGGGATCCGGGTTCGAGCCCTGGTCCGGGAAGATCCCACATGCTGCAGGGCATCTAAAGCCTGTGTGCCACAACTACTGAGCCTGTGCTCTAGGGCCCGCGAGCCACAACTACTGAGCCCGCGTGCCACAACTACTGAAGCCTGCGTGCCTAGAGCCCATGCTCTGCAACAAGAGAAGCCACCGCAATAAGAAGCCCGCGCACTGCAACGAAGAGTAGCCCCTACTTACTGCAACTAGAGAAAGCCCACACGCAGCAATGATGACCCCCAACGCAGCCAACAATAAATAAATAAATTAAATAAATTTAAAAAAAAAGATACACAGCCTGATGATTTTCCTTTACATACATCACAACATGATTAATACATAGGTTTAGTGAACATCCATCATCTCATATGGATACAAAATTAAATTAAAAAATATATTTTCCTTGTGATGAGAACTCTTAGGATTTCCTTCCTTAACAGCATTCATCTGTAATGTGCAGCAGTGTTCATTATATCTATCATGTTGTGCATTGCTTCCCCAGGACTTATTTGTCTTGTAACTGGAAGTTTGTTCCTTTTGACCACCTTCATCCAATTCCCCCACCTCCGATAACCATAAATGTGAACTCTTTTTCTCTGATGTTTGTGTTTGTAACCACAAAAATGATCTCTTTTTCTATGAGATTTTTTTGCTTCTTTGCTTTTGAACTGACAAACCACACTATGTTAGTTCTTAAAATACAGCAAAGTGATATTTCTATATATTTCAAAATGATCACCATGATAAGTCTAGTTACCATCTGTCAGAATACAAAGATAGTACATAACTATTGACTATATTGACATTCCTCTGTGAGGCCATTGATCCTGGACTCCTGTTTGCTGAGAATTTTTATTACACGTTTAACTTCATTACTAATGATGGGTCTGTTCAGATTGTCTCTTTCTTTCTGATTCAGTCTCAGCAGGTTGTATGTTTCTAGAAATTTGTCCGTTTCTCCTAGGTTGTCCAATTTGTTGGCATATAACTGTTTGCTTTGTAATATATTTCAAAATCAGGAAGTGTGATGCCTAATGAGGTATTAAAATGATGCCTTTGTCCAATACATGTGCTACAATAAAACAGGAATATCTTACACAATGCAGCCATCACAGCTAAATGGAGTCCTACCAGAAAAAATAAGTTTAATGTAAAGACATTTTACACTCCTTCAAGTTTTAAAATTTAATTTTAATTAATTAAAATAAAATAAATTTTTTTCCTTAGTTAGGCTAGCTACATTTCAGTTGCTCAATAGCCACATGTGACTAGTGGCTTCCATATTGGACAGCATAGCCCTAGAGGTAACCATTTTCAACTTTTTACGTATTTCTTTGAGTCTTTATTTCCTTATTTTTAAATAACTTGCTTATACTGTTTCTTTATTTTTCACTTGTAAAGTCTTCCTATTGACTTTCTACTGTTAAAGAAGATTTAATTCTCTTTTATCTTCAAACCCTCCTGCTGTGTGTTCACTTCACAACCCTGTTTCCCATCCTCCCAATCACTGATTCTGAAAACTTGTTTTACACTCTTAAAAATGATTGAAGATCACAAAGAGCTTTTGTTTATGCGTGATATGTTTATCAGCATTTAGCCTGTTAGAAATTAAGACTGAGAAAAAATTAAATATTTATGTAAAAACACAATGATAAGTCCTTTGCATATTATCATAAGTAATATTTTTTTTTTTTTTTTGCGGTATGCGGGCCTCTCGCTGTTGTGGCCTCTCCCGTTGCGGAGCATAGGCTCTGGATGCGCAGGCTCAGCGGCCATGGCTCACGGGCCCAGCCACTCCGCCGCATATGGGATCCTCCCGGACCGGGGCACGAACCCGTATCCCCTGCATCGGCAGGCGGACTCTCAACCACTGCGCCACCAGGGAGGCCCAAGTAATATTTTTTAAATGAAAACCCTTTCATAAAAATTTGTGAGAAGGGTAATAACATTTTATATTTTTGCAAAACTCTTTAATGTTTGCCTTAATAGAAAACAGCCTAATAGAAATGAGAAAATACTTGCCTCTGAACTCATTCCGAAGACAAATCACATATTCTGTAGCCTCTGGAAAACTGCACTGTATACTTGTAGTAAGAATATGGGACTAAAAAGGGTGAATGATATCCTAGTATTATTATGAAAATAGTTTCAAGATTCTCTGTATATTATCATAATTTTGTCAGACCATGACTCAGTGTTTATATTATTATGACCATGTATTAGCTGAGCTATAGTAGCGTAAGCTGAGTTAAGCAGCATACCGTGGATTTTTTTTAATTGCACTTTTTTGTTTTCCTTAGAGATAATGCCTTCTTTTCATATATATATATATATATATATATATTTTTTTTTTTTTTACTATGTACATTTTACTTATTCAACTCTGAACTCTATCTTAGTTGTCAAAATCTCTTCAAAATACATTCATTTACAGCAGGTGTTTTCTCCCTTTTGTCTTAAATATCTTCTGTAGCCATTCGACTTGGTTCAGTTAAGACTATTTTTTTCCTAGGACCCCTGCATATCCTAGGATTGCTTTTCCTCAGAACCCTGGGAATTTCTGTTGCCTCTCTTTTATATTGGATCCCTGATTATTAGGTCCCCTGTCTTCAGCAGGTGGGTGTGGGTGTGGTGGGGATTGGTTCCAGAAACCCCGAGGATACCAAAACCTGCCAGTGCTCCAGTCTCTTACATAAAATGATGTAGTATTTGCAGGTAACCTACACATATACTCCTATATACTTTCAGTCATCTCTAGACTATTTAATGTAAACGCTATGTAAATAGTTGTAAGTACAATGTAAATAGTTGTTGGAGAATGGCAGATTCAAGTTTTGCTTTTGCAGCTTTCTAGAATGTTTTTCCCCAATTTTTTTTTTTTAATGGTACAGTGGACAACTCAGTCTACATTTCTTTTCTTTTCTTTCTTTTTTTTTTTTTTTTGCAGTATGCGGGCCTCTCACTGTTGTGGCCTCTCCCGTTGCGGAGCACAGGCTCCGGACATGCAGGCTCAGCGGCCATGGCTCATGGGCCCAGCTGCTCCGCGGCATGTGGGATCTTCCCAGACTGGGGCACGAACCCGTATCCCCTGCATCAGAAGGCAGACTCTCAACCACTGTGCCACCAGGGAAGCCCTCTACATTTCTTTTTACAGTAGTGCTAGTTTTTTTTTTTTTTTTTTAAGGCCATTATTTATTTACTTATTGGCTGTGTCGTGTGACATGTGGGATCTTAGTTCCTTGATCAGGGATCAAACCTGTGCCCCCTGCAGTGGAGGCACAGAGTCCTAACCACTGGATTGCTAGGGAATTCCCCCAAATATTTTTGATTTGAGGTTAGTTGAATTCAAGGATATAGAACCCACAGATACAGAGCCCACAGATATGGAGGGACAACTGTATAGTATAAACTTGGGGGCCAGATTGTGTAGGTTTGAATCTTAGCTCTCCCACTTACTAGGTATGTGACTGATATTGTGATTTATAATAAATATGTAAGTCTGTCTGGTCTAATGTGTCATTTAAAGCTTGTGTTTCCTTATTAATTTTCTGTCTGGATGATCTGTCCATTGCTATAATTGGGGTGTTAAAGTCCCCTACTATTATTGTGTTACTATTGATTTCCCCTTTTATGGCTGTTAGTATTTGTCTTATGTATTGAGGTGCTCCTACGTTGGGTGCATAAATATTTATAATTGTTATATCTTCTTCTTGAATTGATCCCTTGATCATTATGTAGTGCATGGAATATCTTTTTACATCTCCTCACTTTCAGTCTGTATGTATCCTTAGGTCTGAAGTGGGTATCTTGTAGACAGCATATATACGGGTCTTGTTATTGTATCCATTCAGCCAGTCTGTGTCTTTTGGTTGGAGCATTTAATCCATTTACATTTAAGGTAATTATTGGTATGTATGTTCCTATTACCATTTTCTTAATTGTTTGGGGTTTGTTTTTGTAGGTCTTTTCTTCTCTTGTGTTTCCCTCCTAGAGAAGTTTCTTTAGCATTTGTTGGTGGTGCTGAATTCTCTTAGCTTTTGCTTGTCTGTAAAGGTTTTAATTTCTTTGTCAAATCTGAATGAGATCCTTGCTGGGTAGAGTAATCTTTGTTGTAGGTTTTTCCCTTTCATCACTTTAAATATATCCTGCCACTCTCTTCTGGCCTGCAGAGTTTCTCCTGAAAAATCAGCTGATAACCTTATGGGGATTCCTTTGTATGTTATTTGTTGCTTTTCCCTTGCTGCTTTTAATATTTTTTCTTTGAATTTAATTTTTCTTAGTTTGATTAATATGTGTCTTGGTGTATTTCTCCTAGGGTTTGTTCTATATGGGACTCTGTGCTTCCTGGACTTGGGTGGCTATTTCCTTTTCCATGTTAAGGAAGTTTTCAACTATAATCTCTTCAAATATTTTCTCAGACCCTTTCTCTTTCTCTTCTTTTTCTGGGACCCCTATAATTTGAATGTTGGGTGTTTAATGTTGTCCCAGAGGTCTCTGGGACTGTCCTCAATTCTTTTCATTCTTTTTTTCTGTATTCTGCCCCTTGTCAGTTATTTCCACCATTCTATCTTCCAGTTCACTTATTCATTCTTCTGCCTCAATTATTCTGCTGTTGATTCCTTGTAGTGTATTTTTCATTTCATTTACTGTGTTGTTCATCACTGTTTGTTCTTTAGTTCTTCTAGGTCCTTATTAAACATTTCTTGTATTTTCTCGATCTGTGCCTCCATTTGATTTCTGAGATTTTGGATCATCTTTACTGTCATTACTCTGAATTATTTTTCAGGTAGATTGCCTATGTCCTCTTCATTTATTTTTCTTGTAGGTTTTTACCTTGCTCCGTCTGTAACATATTTCTCTGCCATCTCATTTTTGTTGATTGGTGGGGCTGTGTTCCTCTCTTGCTGGTTGTTTGGCCTGAGGTGTCCAGCACTGGAGTTTGCAGTCAGTTGGGTGGAGCCATGTCTTGGTGCCAAGATGGGAACCTCTCGGAGGGCCGACACTGATTAATATTCCCTAGTGTTTGAAGTTCTCTGTTAGTCCAGTGGCTTGGACTTGGCATTCCCACCACAGGGACTCAGGCCTGACCCATGACCTGGGAACCAAGACCCCACAAGCCATGCAGTGTGGCCAAAAAGAGAAAAAAGACAACCCTCCCACCCCAGAAGACAGACAACAAATGAAAAAGATCAGAAGAATAACAAAGATTAAAAAATAGAATAAAATTAGAAAAATAAAAAATATTAGTAAAAATTAAACAACAACAAAATAAAGCGCAAGAGCAAAAAAAAAGAGAAAGAATTTTAAAAAATAAATAAAAACATAAAAACTCACTGGTGGCTCTGCTGTCAGTGTCCTTGCCCCCACGTGAGCTACATCCAACTCCCGCCTCCCCAGGAGGGCCTCCAAGACCTCTAGGTAGGTCTCTGGACCCACTGTATCAGCCCCACCTCTGCATGTTTTCCTTTCACCAGCATCTGCTCTTGAAGCTGTCCTGGAATACATGAGCCCGTGCAGGCCAGCTGGGGTGCAGGCTTCCATGGGCATGTCCACAGGGGCCGACATAGCTGGAGGAGGCTTTGTGGCAGGGGGCAGGAGTGTGGTGCTCGGATCCACCGGGGCCCACTCAGCCAGAAGAGGCTTTGGGAGTGTGACACAGCTGGAGGAGGCTCTGTCAGGGGCTGTGGTCCCCCAAACGTCCCCTCCTGTCCGTGCTGATCCCCCCACCGAACCCCAGGTCACCAGCCCCATCCTGTCTCCACCCGTCCTCCCCCCCTTCCCTCCCTTGTCCCACCCGGCTGTGCTAGGACCCCTCCTGTACCCCTAAGTGTCTGAAGTCCTCCTCCAGTGTCCAGCAGGCGCTCCGACGCACCCCTGTCATACCTATGAGGAGACGTGAACTCCACATCCTCCTACTCTGCCCTCTTGACTCTGCCCCTCTCCCTAAGAGCTCATTTTTATTCTCTGTTCCTTTTTCATAGTCTCTTGTTCTTGTTTCATGGCTGCAATAGTTCCTCTTATGCCTTTGCTGATAATAGCACTAGGATTTTGTTGTTTCAGTTTTCATCTCTTGATCTTAATTTCTCCATGTGACAGAATATTTAATGGATACAGATTCCTCCCATTGCAGTATCCATGCCCCCTTGCAATTGATTTTGCTTCTCTTCCTATCCAGAAGTAGAACCTTACTTCCTCTGGAATCATGGCTGGCCTGGTGACTTTCTCTGACTAATAGAACATGGCAGAAGTGATGTTGTGTATGTTCTGGAGCTTAGGCCTTATGAGGCTTTGGAGCTGTTGTGTTCTCTTGGTATGCTGCCATGCAGCTGCCAAGTAAGGGATCTTGTCCAGACTAGTAGATGATGAGAGGCACCCCAGCTAGCATCCAGTACCATGTGCAGATGTGAACGAGCTGTATGGAACCCTCCAACCCAGACAGTCCTCCATATGCATGCAACTGCCTAGGTGAGCCCAGGTAAAGCCAGAAGGACTGCCCAACCAATTCTAAAAGTAGTGAGAAATAATAAATTGTTGTTCTTTTCAGTCATTAGGAATTGTGGTTGATTATATAGAAGTAGTTAACTGATACTCTCCTCAGTTTTTTCTGTTTGTTCTGATCTCTTTTTGTGTCATGAGCTTTTCTTGGATATCGGGTAGTTAGTTCTCTCTTATCTGAGGCCGAAGCCTGGGAGATATATATGCCTGCCTGCCAGTGTTCTGGAAATGAGGACCTGTGACTTAATTCCCTTGTTTTCAGGTCGGTACTCCTGCCCTCAGCCGTGCCTTGTACCCTCCAGGTCAGATACCCTCTGTTTCACATTTTCCAGAGTTTTTCACTGAGGCCAGGAAGGGTATTTACTGGATTGTGAAGAATAGGGGTCTGGGAGTCTTAACAGCCTTTTAAGTAGATTTTCACTCAGTGAAGTTTAACTCCACTTTCACGCCGCTTCCAGAGGAGTTGTGTTGCCAGTTCTGGAGCCTTCTGAGGAGGAGCAGATGGCTGATGGTGGGAGGTGCGGGGTAGGGGGAGCTGTGCTGTAAGTTGAGTTGCCTCTCAGCTTTCTACTCTGCCTGCTTCAGGGTCAGCTTTCTGAGATCTCCAAGTCAGTTACCACTCACTCCCTCTAGCTTTCAAAAGTTTGGTGCCATTTCCTCAATTCTTTGAGGGGTTTAATCATTTACTATCATTTCATCTTTAAACAGCATGTTCTTTTTGATAGACTCTCTAAAATAGGATAGTCCTTGCTGCAAGTGTAGAGAACTGGTGACAGAACCCTTCTCTGACATTCAAAAGGGAGAGAGGATAGATGTTCAATTTTTAGCAGAGGAACGTGGGCTTCACTTGAGAGAGACTTTGTTTCTTTCAACAAACATAACCAAGCAATTCTCTGTGCTGCATTCTGTGTCTGGCTCTAGGACATGGGGGTCTGAAGAAGGGAGACATGGGCCCTCTTCTCCCTCCATCACACCGTCTGGCTTTAGTTGGTGTAGAAAGCGCCCTTTCCCAAGGGAGCATAGGAAACATGGTCCAGTTTGGTTATAGAAAGTCCCCTGTTGCCTATGTTTCCTTGGCTGGAGCCCAAGGAAACTCTGGGATGGATTCTGGGAGACAACGGCCTAAACTGTGGAGTTTGGTGCTGAGGTATGGGGACCCCAAGGGCTGTTCCTGGCCAGTCTGGAGAGGCAGGCATTGTGGGGTCTCAGGAGTTTGTTTTAACATGAGACCTCAGAGAAGCTAGGGAGTTCACCACAGCGAGTTACAGATAGCAGCCAGGCAGCAGAGACCACCCTTCAGTCAGGGCACAGCTGTCAGGAGACAGAGACCGGGTACCCTTGGACGACGTGAGGCCATGGAGGTGCAGGTGGCAGAAAGAACCCCACCCTGGTTGGCAAGGCCTCTGCCTTGGGATCTTACCTGCTTCCCACTCCTTCCATTGGCCTGCTTCAGGGTGGCATTTGGGCACCCTGGCTTGAGTCACAATCCTCTGAGATACTTGCATGGCCTTGGCATCAGTCATAATAGTGAGTATTTTCCTCCCGTCACAGCCTCTGGGCCACAGAACAGTAGTCCTTGTAGAGTCTGAAATTGAGCCCTGGAGGAGTATTCAGTGAAACTAGAGAGTGACTGAACTTAGACCATGCTTCCTGCTGCAGAAGGGCAATAGGTTGTGAACCCTGATTTATGCATCCAGCTATTTGTTTATGCAGGCACACAGATGTGTGTGCATACATGGTGTGTACACGTGTGTGTACTTTTTAAAATAATTTTTATTTAATTTATTTATTATTTTTGGCTGCATTGGACCTTCGTTTTTGCGTGCGGGCTTTCTCTAGTTGTGGCGAGTGGGGGCTGCTCCTCATTGCGGTGCATGGGCTTCCCACTGCGGTGGCTTCTCTCATTGCAGAGCATGGGCTCTAGGCACGCAGGCTTCCGTAGTTGTGGCATGCGGGCTCAGTAGTTGTGGCTTGCGGGCTCTAGAGCTCAGGCTCAGTAGTTGTGGCTTGAGGGCTCTAGAGCTCAGGCTCAGTAGTTGTGGCGCATGGGCTTAGTTGCTCCGCGGCATGTGGGATCTTCCCGGCCCAGGGCTTGAACCTGTGTCCCCTGGATTGGCAGGCGGATTCTTAACCACTGCACCACCAGGGAAGGCCGGTGTGTACTTTTGTAAGAAAGAGTATTTCCAGTACTTAAAAAATGGTACAATAGGCAATAGGTAGAGAGATTATTCTTATCTATAGTAGTTTTATTTGGATTTAAACTAGAATTACTTTGGTGGAAATTGTTGAAGAAAAGAATTTACCTTTTTAACTTCTCCTTTCTTTTATTATAGTTGACAGTTATATCTGTCAGCTTTAACCTTAATAAAGGTTAACAAAGCTAACCAATGCAGAGCCCTTCCTATCTCTCTTTTTTTTTTTTTAATTTATTTTTTTGGCTGCATTGGGTTTTTGTTGCTGTGCGTGGGCTTTCTCTAGTTGCAGTGAGCAGGGGCTATTCTTCATTGTGGTGTGTGGGCTTCTCATTGCAGTGGCTTCTCTTGTTGCGGAGCATGGGCTCTGGGCATGGGGGCTTCAGTAGTTGTGGCTCGCGGGCTCTAGAGCTCAGGCTCAGTAGTTGTGGCGCAGGGGCTTAGTTGCTCTGCGGCATGTGGGATCTTCCCAGACCAGGGATTGAACCTGTGTCCCTTGCATTGGCAGGTGGATTCTTAACCACTGCACCAACAGGGAAGTCCCTTTTTTACTTTTTTAGATTTAAATTTTAATTGAAGTATAGTTGACGTGGTGTGATATTATATAAGTTACAGGTATACAATATAGTGATTCACAGTTTTTAAAGGTTATGCTCCATTTATAGTTATTATAAAATATTGACTATATTCCCTGTTGTACAATGTATCCTTGTAGCTTTTTACATAATAGTTTGTACCTCTTAATCCCTACCCCTATAATGCCTCTCCCCTCATCCCTCTCCCCACTGGTAACCACTAGTTTGTTGTCTATATCTGTGGGTTTGTTTCTTTTTTGTTACATTCACTAGTTTGTTGTATTTTTTGTTTATTTTTTAAATTAATTTTTATTGGAGTATAGTTGCTTTACAATGTTGTGTTAGTTTCTACTGTATAGCAGAGTGAATCAGCTATACGTATATATACATCCCCTCATTTTTGGATTTCCCTCCCATTTAGGTCACCATAGAGCATCGAGTAGAGTTCCCTGTGCTAATCAGTAGGTTCTCATTAGTTATTTATATTTTATACATAGTATCAATAGTGTATATATGTCCATTGCAGTCTCCCAATTCCTCCCACCCCCTGTTGTATTTTTTAGATTCCACATGTAAGTGATATCATACAGTACTTGTTTTTCTTTGTCTTATTTCACTTAGCATAATGCCCTCCAAGTCCATCCACGTTGTTGCTGATGGCAGGGTTTTGTTCTTTTTCATGGCTGAGTAGTACACCCCCCACACACATATCTTCGTCCATTCATCTGTTGATGGACACTATCTCTTTGTCTAGGAGTCTCAGGTGTAATTAGAGGCTGAACAAGGAAATCCTGATTGTTCTTAGAAGTGTGTATGTATGTATGTGAATAGTCATGTAAATATGGTAAATCCTTTTCCTTCCAAATTCTGAATATGTTATGTCATATTAATTTATAATAAAATATATATTATTCCCCCTCCCTCCCTCTTCCTGCTTTGCCTTTCTATTATTAAAAAAGAAATTAAGGAGAAGATAGCCTGAGCCACATGTAACTCATTTCTTTGAACATTTTTTTTTCATTTTCTTCTTTATATGGTGATAGTTTTCTAAATTAAACTAGTAAGTGTGTGATTGAGATGAATATCACCATTTTGGACTTGGTTCATTTTAAAATACAGAGGCAAAAAGAAACGAAATCAAGTTAGTTGTAGTGAGGTGGATGGACCTAGAGTCTGTCATACAGAGTGAAGTAAGTCAGAATGAGAAAAACAAATACCGTATGCTAATGCATATATATGGAATCTAAAAAAAAATGGTTCTGATGAACCTAGGGACAGGACAGGAATAAAGACACAGATGTAGAGAATGGACTTGAAGACACGGGGTCGGGGGGGGAAGGCTAAGCTGGGACGAAGTGAGAGAGTGGCATGGACATATATACACTACCAAATGTAAAATAGATAGCTAGTCGGAAGCAGCCTCATAGCACGGGGAGATCAGCTTGGTGCTTTGTGACCAACTAGAGGGGTGGGATAGGGAGGGTGGGAGGGAGGCGCAAGAGGGAGGGGATATGGGGATATATGTATACATATAGCTCATTCACTTTGTTATACAGCAGAAAGTAACACACCACTGTAAAGCAATTACACTCCAATAAAGATGTAAAAATAAATAAATAAATAAAATACAGAGGCACGTGCTAGTCATATCTAGTAGATTTTAGTTTTGAAATGCTGTTATAGCACTTATTTTTTTACGTTGTAAGGTCTTCTGATGTTTCTTACTTATTCCAAGCTGAAATCTAGATCTGATGATCAGTGGTTTTTGGACTTCTCTTACGTGCATCTCCTCATCTATTTATCACTGTGCAAACAAGCCTGCATTAGTTGTGCTCTTTACCTCTACTGTATGTGTTTGATCAGATCCTTACCATTTGAGCTGTTGAATACAAAGAGCACTTGGTGGAAGAATAAAATGAGAAAGAGGCCTTTTGCTTGGAACAGCAATGTAATTCTAAACACCCCTTATGGCCAGTTATGTGATGCTGGTCAAAGTATACAACCCCTGTGTTTCAACACCCATCTCTCCCATTGCTCTGTGCTCCTAATATAGTGTTATTGAATCTCGTGGAAAACAGCATTTAGGTTATTAATACTGATGCTCTTCCAAGCTAAGCCACGGATTACACTATGATTGATTTTGTCATCATCTCATGATTCTGATTTCTTTCGAATCAATAATAATTATTTCCTTAACCCCCTTCATTTGCTTTTCTTCAATGTAGTTATTACAGATTCACCCCAAACTCTGCCAGTTGCTTACATTGGCTTTCAATATGCTTATTCCCATCAGTTATTCCATCCATTTCATCTTCTTGAAGACACCTCTTCCAGGGCCTTCTGACCCACTTCCATCTTCTATGTTTGTCTGTGACCTATTACACACACAGCCTAGGGTGTTCCTTTACTGTCCTCCTGGTATTTCCTTTCCTTCCTTCTGGTATTGTGATACAGTTTCTGATTCTAATGTTTTCCTCTTTCTTGGTTTATACTTTCGTTTTGATGGAGCTCATCCTCCAGTAGCTTCCTGAAAAAGGATGCATAATGGTAAATATGTTGAAGCCTTGCCTTTTTTAATATGTAACATGTTTTAATTTTACCCTTAATTTACTTAGTAGTTCATCTGGTTCTAAGAATTCTCATCTGGAATTCAGTTTCTTTTAGTAATTTGGAGGCATTGCTCCATTATCATCTGGCTTCTTTGGTTGGTTTTTATGAAGTATGAAGACATTTTGCTTCTGAATCTTTTTCACGTATTACACCATCCGCGCCCCGCCCCCCGAAACCTACATGATAACTCTTTTTACCTTTTTACCAGTGTTCTGACATTTCATGATTAGTACGTATGTCTTTGTGTGGGTCTGTTTTCACCCATCATGTTGGTATTCCAAGGGACTTTTCAATCCGGAAACCATCCCTTTGTTTTGAAATACAGTCTTGAATTATTTAATTGATTTAATTATTTACTTCCATTTTTTCTGTTTTCTCTTTTTGGAGGTACAATTCGGATGGTGGATCTCCTGGTCTGGTTCTCTAAAGTACTATGTTTTTTTCTCTAATTTTCCATCAGTTAGTTTGCCTATTTGCTTAACCTCCCGAGAGTTTTTCTCAACTTTATTTTCCAATGCTTCTATTGAGTTTTTCAGTTTTTGCTGTCATGTTATTAAGTTTTAAGAGCTTTTTATTTGCCAGGTGTTCTGTTTATGTGGTTTCTTGTTTGTTCTAATCATTGCTGTGAGGGAAACCACCCCAAACATAGTAACATAAAATATTGCTGTTTTATTTTTTGCTCACACATTCTGTGGGTCAGGAATTCAGTTAAGACTTGACTGACTAGGGGCTGTAGTCATCTGTGGCTTCTTCACTCACATGGCTGGCACCTGGGGTGGGATGAATTGAAGACTGGGTTCAGCTGGGACTGTTGACTTGGGTACCAATGTGTGGCCTCTCTGTGTGGCTTCTTGCAACATGAGAAGTGAACTTTCCCTCTGATGGGGAGCTTCTGGAGAGCACATTTTCCAAGACAACCAGGTAAAAGCTACGTGGTTTTATATGACCTAATCTTGGTGGTCACGTAGTATCACTTCTGCCAAACTCCACTGGTCGGTGTAAACATAAGGTTGTCCAAATTCAAGGGGAAGGGAGTTTTGACTACTTCTTGATTGAAGGGTGGGAAGATCACATTTCAGAAGAGCATATGGTATGGTAGTACTTTTTGCCTGTTTTTAGATAATACAGTCTGTCTTGCATATTGACTAATTGTATACAATACTTTTCTTACCTCTCTGAGGATATTATTAGTAGCTTTCTTTTCCCTGTGCATAGTCTGTCTCCTTGAACATTTGGGGGGCATTCCCAATGTAAGCAGCATGATTAAGTCATTTTCACTTGTCCTGGTTGGATTCCCTAGACAGTAAACTCCTGCATAGGCTTGGCTGCCAAAGTTCTGGGAGCTGATAGCTGGAAATAGGGAAGGAGATGAGATCTCGATATTTATTGTCCTTGGGTTCACTTAGTCTGTCTCCTCTTTTAGGAAAGGCATCAGTGTTCCAGTGAAGGACCTTTTCCAGGGCACTCATGATGACAGTTGCCAAGTCCTGTAGTAGGTCCTGGGTGAGGAAGCCTTGGTATGTATCTGGGACTTTTATTTTTTATTTTTTTTTGCTATCTCAGAATTCATGAGCTTTGGTTATTTAGAATGGTTCTTATTGTTCATTGGCCTCATTGACTATTCCCACTCCACATCCTTCAAGAAATCTATGTGATTTGTGAAATCTGAAGGTGAAGGAACACTGGGCCCAGCAGTATGAACCTCTGCCATATTTTTCATTTTTATTTTTAAATTTTATTATTTATTATTATTTTATTTTATAAATTTATTTATTTATTTTTGGCTGCATTGGGTCTTCATTGCTGGGCACGGGCTTTCTCTAGTTGCGGTGAGCAGGGGCTACTCTTTGTTGCGGGGTGCTGGCTTCTCATTGCCATGGCATCTCTTGTTGTGGAGCACAGGCTCTAGGTGCGCAGGCTTCAGTAATTGTGGCACACAGGCTCAGTAGTTGTGGTGCATGGGCTTAGTTGCTCTGCCGTATGTGGGATCTTTCTGGACCAGGGCTCGAACCCATATCCCCTGAATTGGCAGGAGGATTTTTAACCACTGCGCCACCAGGGAAGTCCCTTGTTATTTGTTCTTCAATATTTTCAATATTCTTTGTGTGTGCTTAAACTAAGTAATGTTTGATGACTGAAGTTCCATTGAAATAATATAGTATGTGGACATTTATGCCTCCCTTTAAACTTTTCCACATAGAAATCCCTTTCTTAATGAAATCTTATTTTCCCTTCACCTTCTCCTAACTCTTAGCCAAGTTTTGTTTAAGAGAATGTTCTATATCTTGAAGTTAGGCTAGTTAAATACTTTGAATGATACATCATTGGAAGAAATGTATCTTCTCTATTCTCCATGGTGATAAATATACAAAAACAAAAGCATTATTAATAAAATAGACTTGTTTTCTCACATGCTTACCTACTTTACAGACACTTATCCATTGTGTTAAAACCTGAGACTAGTGATTTTACATTTTAAAAAGCATTTTTCAAAGCATGATGGATGTTTAAGATGTGGATGAGAATGGTAAAGACAAGGTTTTTTTGAGGTGAGATCTAAGTTTCTGGTCAGTTTCTTGAGGTGAGATCCAAGTTTTTGGTCAGGAACTTGTATTTTCGGTATGAATTTTGGGGTGACTATGAACTCACATTCTCTAAAAAAAATCTGTTTAGGATAGTTCTTCTACTTCTTGTTTAAAAAACTCCACATGGGCTTCCCTGGTGGTGCAGTGGTTAAGAATCCTCCTGCCAAAGCAGGGCACACGGGCTCGAGCCCTGGTTCGGGAAGATCTCACATGCTATGGAGCAACTAAGCCTGTGCTCCACAACTACTGAGCCTGCAGGCCACAACTACTGAAGCCCACGTGCCTAGAGCCCATGCTCTGCAATAAGAGAAGCCACTGCAGTGAGAAGCCCGTGCACCACAACAAAGAATAGCCCCCGCTCGCTGCAACTAGAGAAAAGCCCGTGTGCAACAACAAAGACCCAACGTGGCCAAAAATAAAAATAAATAAACAAAAAAACCCTCCACAGGTGCTAGTCTTTTGTTTTTTGGTTGAGTTGTAAGAGTTCTTCATATATTCTGGATATTTATCAAATAAATGATTTGAAAACATTTTCTTTTATCCTGTGGGTTGTGTTTTCACTTTTTTTTTTTTTCTCATGGTACGCGGGCCTCTCACTGTTGTGGCCTCTCCGGACGCGCAGGCTCAGTGGCCATGGCTCACGGGCCCAGCTGCTCCGCAGCATGTGGGATCTTCCCGGACCGGGGCACGAACCCATGTCCCCTGCATTGGCAGGCGGACTCTCAACCACTGCGCCACCAGGGAAGCCCTGTTTTCACTTTTTTGATGGTGTTCTTTGAACCACAAAAGTTTTGAATTTTGATGGTTTAGTTAATCAATTTTTTTTTCTTTTATTGCTTGGGCTTTTGGTGTCATATATAAGAATCCATTGCCAAATTCCAGGTCATGCAGATTTACCCCTGTTTTCTTTTTAGTTTTGTAGTTTTAGCTCTTGTATTTAGATATTTTATCCATTTTTTGGGCATATGCTATTTTGTATATGCTGTGAGATAGGGACACAACCTCATTCTTTTGGATGTGGATATCCAGTTGTACCAACACCATTTACTTAAAACACTATTCTTTCCTCATTGAGTTTTCTTGGTACCCATATCAAAAATCAGTTGACTGTAAATGTAAGAGTTTATTTCTTGGATTCTATTCCATTGTTCTTTATGTCTTCTTGTACCAGTACCATACCATTTCTCTTACCATAGCATTTATAGTAAATTTTGGAATTGGGAAATGTGAGTCTTCCAACTGTGATCTTTTTCAAGACTGTTTTGTCTATCCTGGGTCCCCTGAATTTCCACATGAATTTTAGGATCAGCTTGTCAATTTTTGCTAAAAAAGGCAACTGAAATTTGATAGGAAAATTATTGGTTAATTATTGGGTGTATTGCCGTCTTTACAATATTGACTCTTAAGTTATGAACGTAGAATGTTTTTCCATTTATTGTCTTAAATTTTTTCAACGAAATGTTTTCAACAGTCAAGTCTTATACTTCTTCTGTTGAATTGTTTCATTCAGCTATTTTATTCTTTTGGATGCTATTATAAATTGAATTACTTTCTTTCTATTTTTGGATTGTTTATTGTTAATATATGGAAATACAATTACATTTTTGTATAATGATCTTGAATCTTGCAAACTTGTTAAATTCATTCTGATTTTTTTGTGTGTGTTTTTCTTAGGGTTTTCTATAAACAAGATTATGTCACCTACAGATAGAGATAGTGTTACTTCTTTCATTTTAAACTTGATGGCTTTTATTTCTTTTTCTTCCCTAATTGCTTTTCCTAGATCCTCCAGTAAAATGTAATAAAAGTAACAAGAGTGGACATCCTTTTCTTGTTCCTGATCTAAGGGGGGGAGAATCTAGTTGTTTACCATTAAGATGTGCTGTTAGCTGTGCATTTTTCATAGATGGCTTATCAGGTTGAGGAAATTCCTTTTTATTCCTAGTTTATTTTACTGTTTCTATCATGAAATGGTGTTGATTCTGTCAAATGCTTTTTTCTATGTCTATTCTGATTGTGGAGTAATTGTCATTTATTCTATTAATAGGGTGTGTTACATTTACTTTTCCATGTTAAACCAGTTTTACATTCCTGGATTAAAACCCATGTCGTCCTGGCATGTAATCCTTTGTATGTTGCTGGATTTGGTTTGCTGGTATTGTGTTGAGAATTTTTGTGTCTATAAGTGATATTGATCTATAGTTTTTTTGTGATGTCATCATCTGCTTTTGTTATCAGGGTAATCGATTACTGGCATCATAGAGTGAGTTGGGAAATGTTCACTCCTATTCCATTTTTTAAATAAAAGTTTTGGAAGGATTTTTGTTTAATTCTTCTTTAAACATTGTAAAATTCACCAGTGAAGTCATCTGGGCCTGGGCTTTTTTTTGTGGGAGGGTTTTTGGTAATTGTCGTTACAGCTCTGTTCAGATTTTCTATTTCCTCTTGAATCACCTTCTGTAGTTTGTGTTTCTCTGTCTAAGAATTTGTCCATTTATCCAGATTATCTAATTTTATTGGATGATGACTTTTCATAGTATTCCCTTATAATCCTTTCTATTTATGAAAGGTTGGTATGTAAGGTTGATATTTTAAAAATACAGGTGTTTATAGATATACATTCCTCTTTTTTTTTTTTTTTCGGTACGCGGGCCTCTCACTGTTGTGGCCTCTCCCGTTGCAGAGCACAGGCTCCAGACGCGCAGGCTCAGCGGCCATGGCTTACAGGCCCAGCCGCTCCGCGGCATGTGGGATCTTCCCAGACCGGGGCATGAACCCATGTCCCCTGCATTGGCAGGCAGACTCTCAACCACTGCGCCACCAGGGAAGCCCGATATACATTCCTCTTGAACACTGCTTTTGCTGCATCCTATAAGTTTTTTTGTTTTTGTTTTCATGTCATTTATATCAGAGTAGTTTCTGATTTGCTTAGTGATTTCTTCTTTGACCCATTGGTTATTTAGGAGTGTATAGTTTAATTTTGACATATTTGTGAATTTCTCAAATTTTCTTCTGTTGTTGACTTCTAATTTCATTCTTTTGTAGTGAAGGACATATGTTCCATCATTTCATTCTTTTTAAATTTAATAAGGTTTGTTTGATAGTCTAGCATATGGCCCATCTTGGAGAATGTTCCACGTGTCCTTGAGGAGGATGTGTGTTTTGCTGTTCGGTGAAGGTGTTCTATAGGTGTCTGTTAGGTCTAGTTGGTCTATAGTGTTGGTCAAGTCTTCTGTTTCCTTGTTGACCTTCTCCTTTTTATTCGTTTTATAATTATAAAATGTGCTTCTTTGTCTAATAATTTTTGTCTTTAAGTCTATTTCATCAGATTAGTATGATTATTTTGCCAATCTCTGCCTTTTGATTGGAGGTCTTAGTCCATTTATATTTATTATAATTACAGATAAGGTAGGATTTACATTTGCTATTTTCTTATTTGTTTTTTGTGTCTTATGTCTTTTTTGTTCCTCTCTTTCTCAATTGCTGTATTCTTATGTATTAGATATTTTCCAGTGTACTATTTTAATTCCCTTGATGTTTCCTTTACTGTATGTTTTTGAGCTTTTTTAAGGTGATTGCCCTTGGAATTACAAAAAAAAGAACCTTCTTAACTTAAAATATTCTACTTTAGATTAATACCAACTTAATTTCAATAGTATTCAAAAACTTTGCTCTGATATAGCTCTGTTCCCCTTCCCTCCTTTATACTATTATTACTATATAAATCACATCTTTATACATTATAATCCTGTCAATACAGTGTTATAATTACTACTTTATGTAGTTATCTTTTAAATCAGATGGGAAAACTGTTCATAGAAAATTACATTTCCTGTGTATATACTTTTATAGATGCTTTTTATTTCTTCATGTGGATTTGAGTTACTGTCTAGTATCCTTTCTTTTCATCCTGAAGGACTCCATTTAGTATTTCTTTTGGGCAGGTCTGCTAGTGATGAATTCTCTTAGTTTTCATTTACCCAGAAATGTCTTAATTTCTCATTGTTTTTGAATGACTATTTTGCTGATTATAGAATTCTTGGTTGAATTTTTTTTATTTCTGTCCATTGAATATGATATTCATTACCTTCTGGTCTCCATTGTTTCTGATTTGAAGCTGTTAATTTTGAGGACCCCTTGTATAATCAGTTTTCTCTTGTTATTTTCAAGTTGTCTTTCAACAGTTTAAGAAGTATCTAGATGTGAATTTATTTGAGTTTATCATCCTTGGAAGTCACTGAGCTTCTTGAATGTACAGATTAATTGTTTTTTCAATTTTAATAGATTATTTTTTCGAGCAGTTTTAAGTTTATAGAAAAATTACACAGAATACAGAGTTCTCATAAACCTGCTCACATTGTTTTCCCTATTATTAGTGTCTTGCACAAGTGTGGTACATTTGTTACAAGTGATGAAACTATTGATACATTATTAATTATAATTAAGAGGGGTCAGTCTTTGTGTTGTACAATTCTTTGGGTTTCGACAAATGCATAGTATCCTTTAACCACTGTAACAGTATCCTATAGAATAGTTACATCACCCTAAAAATGCCCTGTTCTGTACCTATTCATCTGTTCCTTCTTTCCTTCAAATCCCTAATAAATGCTGAACTTTTATTGTCCTTATAGTTTTGCCTTTTCCAGACTATCATATCTTTGGACTCATACAGTGTGTAGCCTTTTCACATTGGCTTCTGTCACTTTGCAGTATGCGTTTAAGCTTCCTCCATGTCTTTTAATAGCTTGGTAGCTGATTTTTTGAAAAATCACTGAATAATATTCCATTTTATAGATGTACCACAAATTGTTTATTCATTCACCTGTTGAAGGACATCTTGATTGCTTCCAGTTTTTTGCAATTATGAATAAAGCTGCTATAAACATTCATATGCCTGTTTTTGTGTGTACATACATGTTCAGTTTGGGTAAATAGCTAAGAGTGTGATTGCTGGGTTGAATGATTAGCCTATATTTAGCTTTGTAAGAAACTGCCAAAGTGTCTGCCAAAGTGATTGGCCCATTTTGCATACTTGGAGCTCATTGAGTCTCTTGGATATTCAGATTAATTTTTTAAAGTCAAATTTGGGAAGTTTCAGCCATTATTCAAAGTTTTTCTAGAGATATCACCTCCCTGACTTCAGAACATACTATAAAGCTACAGCAATCAAAACAGTGTGGTACAGGCACAAAAAGAGATGCAGAGGTCAATGGAACAGAATAGAGAGCCTGGAAATAAACCTACACACTTATGGTTAATTAGTCTGTGACAAAGGAGGTAAGAATTTACAGTGGAGAAAAGACAGTCTCTTTAATAAGTGTTGTTGGGAAAACTGGATAGCTATATGTAGAAGAACAAGATTAGAAGAACATTTCTTCACACCGTATACAAAAACAAACGCAAAATAGATTAAAGACCTAAATATAAGACCTGAAACCATAAAACTCCTAGAAGAGAACATGGGCAGAATGCTCTTAGACATAAATTATAGCAACATTTTTTGGGAACTGTCTCCTAAGGCAAAAGAAATAAAAGCAAAAATAAACATGGGACCTAATTTTAAACTTAAAAGCTCTTTGTACAGCAAAGGAAACCACTGGACAAGACAAAAAGACAACCTACTGAATGGGAGAAAATATTTGCAAATGATATGACTAATAAGGGGTTATTATCTAAAATATGTAAACAGCTCATACAACTCAATGTGAAAACAACCCAATCAAAAAATGGGCACAAGACATGATTAGACATTTTTCCAAAGTAGATATACAGATGGCCAACAGCCATATGAAAAAAGTGCTTGTCTCTAATCATCAGGGAAATGCAAATCAAAACCACAATGAGCTATCACCTCACACCTGTCAGAATGGCTGTCATCAAAAGTCTACAAATAACAAATGTTGATGAGGATGTGGAGAAAAGGGAACCCTAGTACACTATTGGTGGGAATGTAAATTGGTGCAGCCACTATGGAAAACAGTATGGAGGTTCCTCAAAAAACTAAAAATAGAACTACCATATGATTCAGCAGTTCTACTGCTGGATATATATCAGAAGAAAATGAAACCGCTAATTTGAAAAGATACATGTACCCCAGTGTTCATAGTAATGTTATTTACAATAGCCAAGATATGCACACAAACTAAATTGCCCATCGCTGGAATATTACTCAGCTGTAAAAAATGAAATTCTGCCATTTGCAACAGTGTGGATGGACCTAGAGAGTATTATGCTTAATGAAATAAGTCATACAGAGAAAGACAATACTCTGTTATTAGTTATATGTGGAATCTCAAAGCAAATGAATATATATAACAAGCCTCACAGATACAGAGAACAAACTAGTGATTACCAGTTGGGAGAGGGCAGGGGAGGAGGAGCAAAATAGGTGTATGGGATTAAGAGACACAAACTATTAAATATAAAATAAGCAACAAAGATATATTGTACAGCACAGGGAAATAAAGCCATTATTTGGCAATTGCTTTAAATGGAGTATAATATATAAAGTATTGAATCACTGTGTTGTACACCTGAAACTAATATTGTTAAGTCAACTGTACTTCAGTAAACAAAATAAAGTCAGATTTGGGAAGTTTTCAGCCATTATTCAATTTTTTTCCTCACCCCCTCCCCCATGCTCATGACTGCAGCCCCCTCTTTCACCCTTCTCTCCCACCCTTTCCTCCACTTTCTTTCTGACACTCCTGTTATGCATTTGTTGATGTGCTTAATGGTTTCTCACAGGTCTTTGAGCCTCTATCATCTTTCTTAATTCTTTTTTCCTTTTGTACCTCAGACTGGATACTCTCTCTTGACCTTTCCTTAGTTCCATTGATTCCTTCTACTGTCAGTGCATACCTGCTGTTGAGCCCCTCTAGTCAGTTTTTCAATTCAGTTATTGTACTTTCAATACAATCAATTCTATTGGTTCTTTTTTATAATTTCTATTTCTTTATTGAAATTCTCAATTTGGTTAAATATCTTTCTCATGGTTTGATCTAGTTCTTTAGTTCTTTGAACATACTTATTATAACTGACTGAAAGTCTTTGTGTAGTTAAATCCAGTGCTTGGGCTTCCTCCGGGACAGTTTTTATTGAAGCCCCCTTTTCTGTGTATGGGCCAGACTTGTGTTTCTCTACGTGCCCTGTAATTTTTTGCTATTGTTGAAAGTGGACATTTTATAATGCATCAACTTTAGAAATCAGACCTCTGCCCCTGCCCAGCCCAGGGTTTATTGTTGTTATGGACCTTCTTGGGTTAATTTTGTTAATCTGTGTTCTTTATTGCATGAGGCAACTTAAGTCTCTGTTCAGTTAGCTTAGAAGCTGACTAATGATTAGTCAGAGATTTTCTTAAATGTCTTAAGCAGAAATTGCTTAAGGGTATAACTTTGTTTAAGGATCTGATGTGTTAATAGTTCAGATGCTTAAGTATTTCAGCAGAATCTTCCAATGTTTGCTTTCCAGTAGAGGTTTGGAGTGTGGGGTGGTAGACAGCATAGTTGGAGGAAGATGAGATAAGCAGCTAATTCAATTGCAGGATTGTCTTTAATGGAATCCTCACAGCTGCATAGGATATGTTGGATTTTCCAATCATATAGGACCATTAAACTATTCCTTGGCACACATGTTGGGAAATGCTCCTAGAGTTTTCTCTGAAAAAGTTCAACCTAAGTTGTGGGATGTCTTCAAACCTTTAGCAGTCCACAAACAGAGACTAAAAAAAAAAAAAGACTGGAGAGAAGGTTTTAAAAGAGAAATCAATGAGCCATCATTTTGAAGAAAAAAATGGATATGACCAGCCATCATTTTGAAGAAAAAAGTGAATATGTCGAATTAGTTTACCGGTATGCTTTCTGAGTATGTGTGTATACTTATGTGGGCATATATATCCCTTCACAAATTTTTCTTTTTGTTTCACGTGTTTTTTTAAAAAAGACTCATGGGACATAACAGCATTGTTGGATGCCTGGTACATTTAAGAAAGCTGACTGCATAAGAAGCACTCTACATGGGCAGAGGATGTTACCTGGAATCAGAGCACTAAATGATCCCGACTTTTCTTGATTTAAATGGTAAAAAGTCTAACTACTTTTTGTAACATTACTCTGTACAAATGATAGTCAGTTATTTATTTTTATTTGTATTAATATTCACAGTTTGTTTCCTAATTAAATATTTAAAAGTTCTAGTGCTAATTCTGGTGTTAAAAACTTTTCAAATCTCTATAAATCTGGTTTTGAGACAAATGATAGTATTTGACTTTCTTTGTTAGAACCAATTGCCAAGTAATAAAATTGACTTTTGAAAACAAAACAATATCTGTATATTTGTAAACACTTTACATAATAAAAGTGGGTTAGGTTCCTGGAATTTGAATATAGACAAAGGGTCTTTCATAAGTTACAATTTGCATACAAGTGTTGTTTTTCAGCTAGGCTGTTTCTCTATTTTGGATTATGTATGTCTTCTCTTCCTGTGGTGCCTGGTATGGAACTGAACAAAGTGAGGTCAACCCAAAACAGTTCCAAATCTGACCTGGTTTCACCTGAGCCTTTCTGTTCCAGTTTGAAAATTCAGTTGACCCGCTTTTCCTTCAAAGATTCTTAGAAGCCACAGCCATTTCTGAATGTCTCCTTAAGTGTACTTCCACTCTTACGTTGATAAAGAGCAGAGTGGATCTGATCTCTTCAAATACTTGGGGCTGCTGACACCAACTGATGGACATTAATGGATGTGTCAGGAGGAACCCAGATTAGTAAAGATTTCAAGGCAAGGGGTGCTAATTGGCACTGGCACAGGATCAAAAACTCACCAACTATGGAGAATTCAATAACTATAGCCTAGGTCTTCAACTGTGTTTTGCACCTCAATATACCTGAGAGGTAAAATGTTGATTGTAGGATATTCTAGCATATCCTTGTACTCAGCATTTTTAAAAAGACAATCTGGCATTGATACCAGAGATGATGGGTATCCTATAACACTACTTCCTCTCCTCTGATTGACCCACTTTGTTTTTGTCTTAAACATCTGACCTCATAGCAAAGAGGACAGTTTTTGAACCTGAGAAGATGTCATGAAACACTGTATTTTTTTAATATATATATATATATATATGTATGTATCCTTTCTATTTTTCTTTTAGTGCTGCCCTCCATTTCAAGATGCCTTTGCATTTCTGATAAATGCAAACTGACAAATCTCCAGGCCACTACAGAGGGGAAATCATTACTGCTTGAAGCCTGGAAGACTGCCCTTAATAAAGCCAAGTCCCCAATTGTTGTTGAAATGCTGAGGAAGTTGCGGAGGAGGAAACTTTTTTCTTATCCCACTAAATACTACTTCTTCCTTCTTGTTTTTTCCCTGGTCACCTTCTCTGTTTTAAGAATTCATCAAAAGCCTGAATTTGTAAATGTTGGACATCTGGAGCTGCTTGAAGAGAATCCTAGTAGTAATATTAATTGTACCAAAGTTCTACAGGGTGATGTAGATGAAATCCAAAAGGTAAAGCTTGAGATTCTAACAGGGAAATTTAGAAAGCGCCCTCGATGGACAAACTATGACTACATAAACATGACCAGTGATTGTGCTTCTTTCATCAAGAAGCGCAAATATATTGTAGAACCCCTTAGTAAAGAAGAGGCAGAGTTTCCAATAGCATATTCTGTAGTGGTTCATCACAAAATTGAAATGCTTGACAGGCTCCTGAGGGCCATTTATATGCCTCAGAATTTCTATTGCATTCACGTGGATACAAAATCAGAGGAATCCTTTTCGGCCGCAGTGACTGGCATTGCATCCTGTTTCAGTAATGTCTTTGTGGCCAGTCAGCTGGAGAGTGTTGTGTATGCATCTTGGAGCCGGGTTCAGGCTGACCTCAACTGCATGCAGGACCTCTACCGAATGAACGCAGACTGGAAGTACTTGATAAATCTCTGCGGTATGGATTTTCCTATTAAAACCAACCTGGAAATTGTCAGGAAGCTCAAGTCGTTAATGGGCGAGAATAACCTAGAAACGGAGAGAATGCCACCCCATAAAAAAGAAAGGTGGAAAAAGCATCATGCAGTCGTGAATGGAAAGCTGACAAACATGGGGACCGACAAGATACATCCTCCTCTTGAAACACCTCTGTTTTCCGGCAGTGCCTATTTTGTGGTCAGTAGGAGGTATGTGGAGTATGTGCTCGAGAATGAAAAAATACAGAAGTTTATGGAGTGGGCAAAAGACACATACAGCCCGGACGAGTATCTCTGGGCCACTATTCAGAGGATCCCCGAAGTCCCAGGGTCCCTGTCCTTAAGCCATAAGTACGACATGTCTGACATGCATGCGATTGCCAGGTTTGTCAAGTGGGAGTACTTTGAAGGTGACATTTCCAAGGGCGCCCCCTACCCGCCGTGCAGCGGTGTCCACGTGCGCTCCGTGTGCGTTTTCGGAGCAGGTGACTTGAACTGGATGTTGCGCGTGCACCACTTGTTCGCCAACAAGTTCGACACGGACATCGACTTCTTTGCCATCCAGTGTTTGGATGAGCATCTGAGGCATAAGGCCCTGGAGACATTAAAACACTGACCCTTGGAGGCAGTTTTAGAAATAATTAGGAGGCATGAGATGTACCCCCATTTGATTCTTCCGCCTATAGAATCTAACTCTTCAAGCCAGAGAAGCTCTATGGTTTCTGCAGAGCAGGTCGGTTAGAAAGGTTGTAGCCTTCAGGCTTGACTTAGAGTTAGAGTGTAGGGCAGGTTGCAGGGCGTTGTGCGGGGGAGTGGTCCGGGTGGCTGGGGAAGAGATTGAACGCAAGTTATCCTGTTAAAAGAGCTCAGGGACTGAACAAAACCCGAAGGTTTGACCTGTGCCAAAATTACTTGGAGAGCTTTAAATATGATGGTTTTTCCTGATTTGAATAGATTTATAGCAACAGCCAACAGTCAGGATGTAATTTATCTTGTAGACCACATTTGTTGAAAGAGAAATTTACTTTATTCTAAATGATCTTTGTAAATGATTGACTTTCTGCTGTAACATTGCATTGTGTTATGTATCTCTATATGCCATCTCAGGGAACTTGCAAAAACAGGCTTGACTGAATGTGAACATTTCCCATTTACGCTTTTAACAATGTACATATGTTTTAAAAGCCCCCCCCCCCCCAAAAAACAAGACTTTATAGTTTAGTTGATTCTATGAATCATCTTGGGTTATTTACAAAGTTAAGGTATCTTTGATTATTATAGTGTCTACAGAGTAATACTTAATTTTTTCAAATATGTCTCGCTTCTCCTCCTCCAGTCTCCCTAGACCCTGCTGTCAAGCTGTACATAAACTTGTTTTCATAGTGCCCCGTATTCCTAGTGTCCCATATTACAGCCTCAGTTCTCCTTTGTGACCCGATTGGCAGTAATTGGTGTGGAGAACTAAGACAAGAAAGGGTGAAGTGTAAGTATGGCAGAGGGGAGGAGGAGTCATATGTAGACAATCTCTGAGGCCTGTGATGCAGCAATCGGTACTATCCCCAGAAATTATGCCTGTTGCTCTTCGGGTCTGCTTGTGTCCATCCTCCAGGCTCTTGCATCCAACTGTCACCTCTGTCGCCTTTTGAAAGGAACTGGCTTCCCGTCTTCTTGCTTCTTCATGTTACCGTTGTAACCAATGTAACCAATAACCGTTGGTTACTCATTAGCTCTTGCATTTTAAGTTCCCTTCTCTCTCGGAACCTATGAGGAGGGGAAAGGTGTGCTGTTGTACCACCTGGCATGCTTGAAGGCCTGGGTATCCTAAAGGGAACATTAGGTTTGGGGCGGATTGTCTCAGTATTGATATTATTCTCAGCATATGGTTTTTACTCTATTTTTCACTAAAAGACAGATTTGCGGTTGCTATTGTGCTGTCTCAAATATCAAAGTAAATGAAGATTAAAAAAAAAAAACAACTTGCTCTTTTGCTAAGCTGATACCATTCAGCCATCAATTTAACAGGAAATGAGAAGCTTTATCATTTAGCTGAGACTTCAAACAAGAATCAAATCCATGTACTTTATTTTTAAAACTTAGACAACTTAAATAGTATATGGGAAATACATAATATCAGACAGTTTTCAGGCATTCAACTGATAAAACATTTTATTCCTCAGAGTTAGGAAACGTTTTTATTTTATGGAGAGGTTTGTTATACTGACCCTCCTGAATGAAAGTTTCACACTTTTGGAAACTTAATCATTTGTAAATGTGCAAGTCAGTGGATTGCTATGGTTTGCATGATTTAACAGGGCAGCCAATGTTGGACCAAGAAAAACATACCCACTTTGAAAATTCAAGAGGTGATGTCAGTGAGGACATTATATGCATGATGTTCTGTCTCTATTGGCTTCTAAACCAATTTGTTCTTTGAATGCACGTCACATGTCTCTCCCATGCTCTCTTTTAGAAGAAAGATTTTACCTGTAAGTTGGGCTGTTTTTTTTTTTTTACTCTAAAACCAGTGATTTTCAGTGACATACTTTGTGTCTATGTCTTGTGTTTCTTTAACTTCATTCATTGTATCTTGAATACTATAGACATTTGTCATTTTTAAATTTTGAATATTTGCAAATTTATGGGAAAGTTAAAAGTAATAGTACAGTGAACATTATAGAACTTTCACCTGGAGTCACTGGTTGTTAGCATCATGCTCATTTGCTCAGTTTTATGGATTTTTGAATTTAGCAAAATTGAAAATTGAAAGTTAAAAAAATTTACAAATATCATCGCAGTGCTCTTACTGTAGCGTGACTGAATCTGATTGACATTTAAATTGGCAGCTTTGAGGGTTTTTTTTTCTCCATCATATATGTAAAAATATGATTTTAGAATCCATTTCCACAAACCCCACACTAAAACTGTGGACCCACCATCTTCTATGTAGCTGTGGTACGTCATCTCTCTAGAATGGCACTTGCTGAAACGTGTCTGAATATTACCCTATTGCTAATAGCTTTACAGGGATTATATAGCCATTAGGACTCAATTTTATACTATCCAACCTAACTTAAAACAAATGAAATTCATAGTAGTGGAACAAGCAATTGGAAGAATCAGGAAGATGGTTTCAAAAGGAAACCCTTACTACATTCAGGAGGAACAAAAATGCTGTAAGTTCTTTGGGAAAGATAAATTATTTAAATTGCTTCCTGTATGTCAGTTATTAAATACTAATTACTTTTTACTGTCATTTAAGGTCTTTTATAGGGAATTATTAGAAATCATATTCCCAAATAAATCCTTAAATATACATAAACTGCAATTTTTTAATGGAAGCGTTCTAGTTAATGAAGTACTGATCAAGATTCACATATTACTTATTAAGGACAAGAGTTAACAAAAATGGTTCTTTCTTTATAGGCAATTACTTAGGCTCTTCCCAGACCATGGTAAACAGCCATTCAGCCTTGAAAATGTGAAACACTGTTGTCTCTAAACATGTATTTGTGTCATTCATCAAGCACAATTCACTTAAAGAACAGAAGTGGATTTTCTTTTGTAGTCATTTGGGGGAGGAGGAAGCCATGTTTTACTTCATTTCATCTGCAGAGTCAGTTGACCTGGACTTTTTCAGTTGCCTTAGAAAAATAAAAATCATTTCTCGTTATGGTAAACATAAATAAGTAAATGCAACACTTTCATGGCAAGTGTGGTTACATTAAGGTTTACTCTTTTGAATACGGGCATGACTTGATGCGTTTGGAACTAGTCATATCACCATTAAAATCACCTATTCAGAAACCAGTGCCTTGTCTCCACAAGTTATTTTGTTAGCTACCAGCACCCTAATGTTAAATTTAGTGTTTGGATTTGATAGTTTGTAACCAACAGGTGTTTTGTGTGAGTAGTGATTCAAAACATAAAGGTTAATTCTTTAGGCAGAAATGTCTGAGGGAGAGGGTTTGGCAATGGCAGAAAGTGTAACACAGGTTATGCAAAAAGAGCTAGACCGGGGACTTTCGAAGAATGCAATTTAATAGCTAGTATTGTTTTCTGGGCATTACTGGCTTCAGCTTATGTCTGCAGAAGAGCAAAGGCCACAGATACTAACAGGATCCATGACTTGTGGTATGAATGTGGAGAGCACACCTGAGGGAAAAGGGAAGCTCCCTCCCCGGAGCATTGAGTGTCCGCTCCAGCTGTGTCCTCAGCTGGTCTGGTAAACCCTTCTGGATGTTCTTTAGCCGCATTTTCGATGAAACAGACTCTACAAAGTGGCAAAATTGATTAACCTCAGGTCTTTCTCAAAAGCTTGAGAGCTTTATGTATCCTTTATAAGCCTGCTTGTCAAGGATTTAATTTTTAATATGTGCTTAAAGTTTTCAGGGCTCGTCATCAGAATATTGATTTACTATTTTTCAGTGTAACAAAACCCGAACTAGAACTGAGTTGTAACTATTGGGAAAGAAAAGAATGTTTTCATTAGTGCAGATGATGGGATTGTCCAAGTTGAAAGCCCAGGAATCTTGTCTTGAAATTAATAAGACTTTAGCAAATACTGCCACTCATCCAAAAATTAGTTTTCCATATTCAAACAAAAAAAATTGTTTTAAGATATAATGGGGATAGGTTACCTTTCATCATGGCAATAAGCTCTATAAAATGTGTAGACAAACTTAAGATATGTGTGGGACCTGTATGAATAAAATACTTCTATAGATTCAAAACAAAACAAAACAAAACATTGTGCTCCTAGCTGATAAATATTTTAAATATCTCCCTTCTTCCCAGATCAATCCATCAGTCAAATATAAGCCCAGTCATAATTTCAAAGGTCGATAAAATTATTCTAAATTTCATCCGAAAGAAAAAATGTGCAAGAATAGCAAAGAATGCTTTGAAAGAGATTAATAAAGTCATATAATACTAGATACGAAGCCATACTTTAATGGTAAAAAATGTTAAGAGTACTGTAAGTTTATATTTGAACTCTCAGACTGATAACTAATAGCCCAGAAATAGATGCTAGTATATATAAAACATTGCAAAGCAACTATCAGAACATAGTGAGGAAGGGGCGGTGGTAAAAGTTCCAGTAAATACCTGTTTGGAGAACATTAAATTATCGCTTTGTAATGCGCAGCAAAATCCAAATGGAGTAAGAATGAAAATAAACGGAAAGAACATGTCAGTGACTATCTTTGCATGTGATGGAATTTTCCAAATAAAAGCAATGGGAGGATTCATTAAGGAACAGATAATAGATTTAACTAAAAGTGTGTATTTCCTGAATATGAGAAAGCAAAAGGCAATCAGAATTGGAAAATTTGCCAACAGTTTTTGAAAGAGGGAAAAATGGAAGTTATTTATACTAATATTTTTTTAAAAACAGCTTCTTGAGATATAATTCATATACCATACAATTCACCCATTTAAAATGTACAATTCAGTGGTTTTTAGTATAACATCACAGTCAGTTTTAGAAGATTTCCATCACTCCCAAAAGATACTCTGTACTCTTTAGTGGTTACTCCCTATCACCTCTCAACCCCCTTATACTAATAAATTTTTTAAAAACATTAAGATGCCAGGAGTAAAATGAACAAAAGATGTAATAATTCACAGAAAATGAAATAAGGAGAATACAAATGGCTAATATGAAAAATTGAAATTCAATAAAACGAATCCAAATTAAAATTTTTACACACCAAATTCGGGTTTTTTTGGCGGGGGGGGGTGGTTTTTTTTGAAACGTGACTGTTGAGGAATGCATGCTCATACTGCAGGGAGGAGTGTTAAAACCTATCAGGTAGAGTCTTTAAAAACACTCAAATTCTTTGATCAATAATTCACTTCTTGGAAAATATCCTAGGGTAATAACGAGAGATTTGGATCCACATTTAAACCCAGTGTTTGTCAGCTTCTTATTTGTGGTGAAATGTAAAAATCCATAAATCTCCAGTAATAGAGGAATAATCATGTACTTTAAAAAATATATGATGAGGTATTATAGAATAGTCCTATAGTATGCCTAATGCCATGGAAAATCACTGTAGGTTAAATGAAGTAAACAGACTGGAACAGAATATATAATGTGCTCTCAATTATGTTAAAAAAATGATACTGAACAGAAAGGAGCATTCAGAATTTCCCTGAAATATCACATCTTGATATTTTGAGAACTATTCCTTCCAGCTCTATAAAATTGATGCTTGCCAAATATTTATGTGGAGCATTTTCCACATATGGTTTGCCTTAGGAAGTATTACTGAGACTCCTTACCCCTAGTCTTCACTTGGTGGGTTGTAGTGGGAAGGAGCCCTGCTTTCCTGGAGCACTTCTCTTTTACCCACAGAAATGTTTTTAGATTTAAGCTTTGGTGCTTTACAGTGTGTCCCGAGGCCTTATACTCTGGGTAACCCTCTAAGATACTCTACTTGTATACCATGGCTGGAGAGAACTTTTTGCAGCACTAGCCAGAAGAATCACTGAACCAATCCTAAAGGGCACTGTCAACCTGGCTTCAAGATCCTCTAGGGTGCTCAGATTGGCAGCTATTTGGCTTTTAGCTCCTTAGAATCTACAGACGGAACTTCATTTTCTGGTCCTAGATAAGTGTTAATTGCTAACTAGGTGAGGATGGTCTGGTTCTTTCAGCTGCATACCAATACAAAACAGATGTTCTTCTCCAGCAAGAGGACAGGAAAATATTCAGATGGGTCGTGTGGAGTCACTCGGATGAGCGATCTTGGTGCAGGAGGAGGATCTTGTTTAACTCCAGAGTTTTATGCATTCCACGTGAAGGCTTCACTACCTTCAAGATTAGCTAAGAAACAGAAACCAATGCTTTCTTTTTAAAAAATATTTATCTATTTATTTATTTGGTTGCACTGGGTCTTAGTTGAGGCATGTGACCTCTTAGTTGCGGCACGCATGTGGGATCTAGTTCCCTGACCAGAGATTGAAACCAGGCACCCCCCTGCATTGGACTGCAGAGTCTTAACCACTGCGCCACCAGGGAAGTTGTGAAACCAATGCTTTCTTTAAAAAAAAAAAAATAAAATAAATATTTTTTTGGGAAAGGATTTACTTCTACAGAGCTAATCATTAGCTTAAACATTACTTACAGGATATTTATAATTTACTTTCTTTGTCAGACTTATTAGTAAACTATTCCTGGCCCAATCAGAGTTCCTTCGTTTAACTTAATTCAAAGGAGACATGTTTTCTCTCCGGGAAGCGTTCCCTACCTCTCTTTCCAAAGAAAAATGCCCCTCCAAATACGTTCCTTAAAGCTCATTGAGGGAATAATGACAACAGCTAATATTTGTTGAGCGTTTCCGTTCTGCATGTTCTAAGCACTTTGCACTTACCACCTCTCACTTCACAACAACCTTAGGAGCAGAGGCTACCATTGGCCCAATTTACAAAGGGGGCAAAGAAGTACGTGAATCTGTAACAAATGGCACATCTTAAATACAAGACAAGTTTTCTTCTGATCTGTTCACCTTTCTACCATTTCCACCATCCCATCTCCTTCCCCAGACCCTGCTCTGCTCTGAGTGTAGCACTTTTTTTAAAATAAGCAAATGTATTGAGAAATAAAAAGGGTAGAAACAAAAAGAACGAACCCTTGCATCTTGCTGAAATCTTCCCCAAAGGAGTGTGTGGAGGGAGAGGAGATAAAAAACCTGGAGGTGTGGTGAACATCCATTTGATGAGGACCACTGAAAAGGAGAGATGGGCCAGAAATCCTGAGCCATAATAGTCTTAAAGGTAGAAGGAAATGCAGGAGAGAGGAGTCAGGAAGCCACAAAGGGGAATAGTTTCAACAAGTGCCATCAGTCTTAAAATACTTGGAAGCATGGGAGGTTTGACAGGGAAATGTTTGGGCATAAAATATATGACAAGTGCCAACCTCCAATTTCCAGGGACCAGTCTCCCTTTGAGTACTACTTTCCTGTAGTCAAGCATTGTTTCTCTCACTAATGTAATAAATATACTTTCACACATACAAAGAAGGGCGGCCTTGGAAATGTGAGGTAATTTTTCTTTGGCTGAGCCCTATTTGCTTGCTTTTTGTGTTGCTGAGGGAATTATGCAAATTGATAGGTTTTGCGAATGTGAGGGGAGGAGATACCAGCTGGAAAGACCAGAAAGGACTGTTTGGGGCAGGGCGGTGGGTGGGCCTGCAGTCTATGGAGGAGAATTTGAGGGCAAGGGGAGATTGCGAAGGGAGTCTTAACCTTCTCCTTGATGTCAGGTGACCCACCATCCTGATCTGCCCGGCCCTGAGGAGGAGGTTCCTGGGACGCTGGACCTCGAGTGCCAGCGCCAGGAGGAGTTGATCTCCCTTCCTGTGGCTTTCCGCCCACATCTTCAGGAAAATCTACATCAGTGCTTTTTTTTTTTTTTTTAAATTTATTTATTTATTTATTTATTTTTGGCTGTGTTGGGTCTTCATTTCTGTGCAAGGGCTTTCTCTAGTTGCGGCGAGCGAGGGCCACTCTTCATCACGGTGTGCGGGCCTCTCACTGTCGTGGCCTCTCGTGGCGGAGCACAGGCTCCAGACGCGCAGGCTCAGTAGTTGTGGCTCACGGGCCCAGTTGCCCCGCGGCATGTGGGATCTTCCCGGACCAGAACTCGAACCCGTGTTCCCTGCATTGGCAGGCGGATTCTTAACCACTGCGCCACCAGGGAAGCCCTACATCAGTGCTTTTGACAGTGGATTTTATGCTTTCTGGGCACTAGCAATTCAGAAATTGACCTGTAGGCAAGCGCAAGAAAGAACAGGGGGCCCACAAGTAGGCCCAGCCACATACAGGCAGAGTTCCTCTTTAAGCAGAGAATTATAATCAAGCAAGTCTTGGAGAAGGTATCCACTTACGGAACCTGAAAAGCCTCACCCAGGCTGTTTGCATCCAGGCCTTCCCACTTCTGAGGGGCGCTTTGTAGGCAGGGCTTGTGGATGGATAGAAATCAGAATAAGACAGACCAAGCTTGTTCCAGTTATGATACGTCAGCTCATGTACCAAATCACACCCACCTAACTTTGCAGGTTCTACTTTGGAAAACCCTTCCATGTTCTACCCGGTTACTCTAGTGTTCATTCTGGAGTGTCCTCTCTCCCCACAGCCAGTCCCTAAGGTCTCTCTTCTTAATGGTGCTCCTACTCATACCCTCCTCTCTTGTCATCAAGCCCTGTTTAGTCCCTCCTCTCTCACCTGGAGCATTGCCGCTTGCCAAGCCTCCTGTTCTTGAAGGCTGGCTTCCTGAAAATGTCACCAAAACAATCTGGTCGTAAGACAGAGCAGAGTCTACTGCTGACGGCAGTGACGGTGAGCTCCATCTCCAGGCTCCTGATAGCATCTCAGAGGGAGGAGGACCAAGTCGGGCTATTTCTGAGGTCTTGAATTCTGCTTAAGTTGGGTCTGATAGTGTGGGATCTTGGAGAATGACAGTATAAAATGGTGTAGGATTGGAGGAAACAGCAAAGGTGAGGATTTTGAGGCAAAGGGTTCAAACAGTCCTGGGGTATAAACTGACATTTCATGCTTTTTATTTACTGCAACGTTCTTGGGCCTTAGAGGATGTTCCTGGAGTGAACAATGAAGTTATTTGCAACTTTTACCTTCCAGGGCAAGAGTTTTCTGAAATAGTAAGGTGGTGTTGATGAAGACCATGTGGGTTCAGATGAATTTGCTTCTTACCTCCTTCCCTCAGGTCTCTCACTCTCCTGATAACAGCAACGACAGCAACAGCAATCACAGTAGCAGCAAATACTTAACTCCACGTGCCAAGCGCTGTCCTAAGCATTTGACAAATATTAGCACGTTTAATCCTCACCGTAATCTTAGGGCATGTACAACTGTTGTTCACATTCTACTAATGTAAGAATAAACCAGTTCAGAGAGGTCAAGTTACTTGGCCAAGTCACACACTCTGATAGTGGAGGCACTGTCAGAGTGATGTATCAGAAATGAAAATTTGGTAATTTCACACCCTTGCATAGCCCTTCCAATGACTCCCTGTTGCCTAAAAGATAAAATCCTGATTTCTTCAAATGGCGCCTGAGGCCCTCCCTGATCTGGCCTCTGCCCACCTCTCCATACCTTCTGTTTTGCACATGATGCTCTATCCATTTGGGCCACATGTGGTTTTCTGAACACGTGATGCTATTTCATGTCTCCTTGAATAGGACTCATCTGGGGTTTTTGCCCCTGGTGTCATCTCAGTAAGCATCTGCTAAACAGTGGTCTGAAGGAACCATCTCTTCTCTCACTTTCAGCCTGTGTGCTTTGCCCACACTTAACAATGGACTGAGAGTAAGAGGGTGCTGGGGTTTCTACATCCATCTTACAGGAAGCAAGAGGGTTCACCAATGTTGAGAAAGCAAGTGGAGAAAGGGAGAGTTGCAGATTTTGTCGTAGGGCTGCCCTTTGAGCCCTGGAGCAACCTGAGCCCAGGACTGTTCACTCATAGGATCCAGTAGATTCTGACTTTTATTGCTTGAGAGAGATCGAGCTGGGTTTTTGAAAGCAGTTGCATCAGAAAAGGTCCTCTTTCACACTATACACTCTCCTAGAACACATTTCTCCAGGCTTTCAGACCAGAACCTCCTCACCTCTTAACACTCAACTCAGGCATCATCTCCCCTATGATAAATAAGGTCCTTCCTGACCATCACTGTTTTCCTTCTGGCTTATATAAATGATCACTGTGATCTCTGGCTTCCATATTACCCTGTACAGAGTTTATTGCCACCATCTACAATAAACTATTGAACTCACTCATATACCTGTATGTGTAGTTTGGTATATTAAAAAAAATAGACTTTATTTTTTAGAGCAATTTTAGGTTCACAGCAAAACTGAGTGGAAAGGACAGTTTCCCTTTATCCCCCGCCCCCTGCCCCCATCCTTCCCCACTATCAACTTCCCGAACCAGAGTGGTTCATTTGTTGTAACAAATGAACCTGCATTGACATATCACCATCACCCCACATCCATAGTTTGTCTTTGGGTTCCCTCTCAGTGGTGTACATTCTTTGGGTTTTGACAAGTGCATAGTGACATGTATCCACCATCTCAGTGTCATGCAGAATGGTTTCACTGCTCTAAAAGTCCTCTGTGCTCTGCCTAGTCATTCCTCCCCTCCATCCCTAGCAACCACTCATCGTTTTACTGTCTCCATCGTTCTGCCTTTTCCAGAACGTCCTATAGTTAGAATCATACAGGATATAGCCTTTTCAGATTGGCTTCTTTCATTTAGTCATATGCATTTAAGTTTCCTCCATGTCTTTTTATAGCTTGATAAGCTTTTCTTTTTAGCATTGAATCATATTCCATTGTCTGGTGTACCACAGTTGATTTATCCATTCGCCTACTGAAGGACGTCTTGGTTGCTTCCAAGTTTTGGTTAATTCTGAATAAAACTACTATAAACATCAGTGTTCAGGTTTTCTGTGGACATAAGTTTTCAGTTCCTTTGGGTAAACACCAAGGAGCGTGATTGCTGGATTGTATGGTAAGACTATGTTTAGTTTTGCAAGAAACCTCCAAACTGTTTTCTGAAGTGGCTGTACCATTTTTGCACTCCCACCAGCAATGACTGAGAGTTCCTGTTGCTCCACATCCTCGCCAGCATTTGGTGTTATCAGTGGTCTGGATTTTGGCCGTTCTTACAGGTATGTAGTAGTTTTTCATTGTTTTAAATTTGCAATTCTGTAATGATATATGATGCGGAACACCTTTTCATATGCTCATTTGCCATCTGTATATCTTCTTTGGTGAGGTGTCTGTTCAGGTCTTTTGCACATTTAAAAAATTGGATTGTTGATTTTCTTATTGTTGACTTTTAAGAGTTCTTGGTATATTTGGGATGACAATCCTTTATCAGTTGTGTCTATTGCAAATATTTCCTCTCGGTCTGTGACTGCGTTTTTTAACATAAAAATGCATGTTAAAATGTTAAATTAATAGCTGATATTGCTCCTCGGGGGCAGGGACAGTGTACCTTCATTTTTTGTATTTCCAGGCCTAGCGCAGAGTGTGACATACAGTTGGTTCTCACTAAATATGTGGTAAATGAACAAAGACAGTTAATTTGCTTATTTTTTTTTTTTTGGCCGTACCGTGCAGCTAGTGAGATCTTAGTTCCCCGACCAGGGATTGAAACCGTGCTCCCTGCATTGGGAGTGTGGGGTCTTAACCACTGGACCACCGGGGAAGTCTCTCATTTGCTTAATCTTGAATAACCTCTCTTAAGGGAAAAAAATCTTCTTTTAGGTACATTTTTTCCTCTCAAATAGAAACCATAACAGTAGAAGGGGAAAAAAATAGATTTACTCACAACATCTAACCTTTGGTTTAATTTGGCTTGTCTTTATATTCA
The DNA here is from genome assembly GCF_949752795.1 of Hyperoodon ampullatus. Taxonomy (NCBI): domain Eukaryota; kingdom Metazoa; phylum Chordata; class Mammalia; order Artiodactyla; family Ziphiidae; genus Hyperoodon; species Hyperoodon ampullatus. The sequence goes on from NC_136919.1 coordinate 83,797,807, forward strand.
CTGTGAAATGAAACCTTACTGAAAATGAAATGCTGCACCTGAATTCAAGTATTCTGTCATTTTGCCCCTGCCCACAAATATTTGTTCAGGAAATAAGATTTTTAGGAATCTGGTGTTCTTTGCTCACTGGCTGAGCACGTGACTGAGGTAACTGGAGAGCAGGTCCAACCAATCCTGCGTGTGCTGTTCGGGTCTTGGGCAGGTCAAGGTTTCCTTCGTTCCCCAGAGGAAAAGAAGGGAGGCGGAGGGCGCAGTGCATGTTCATGGGCCCTGGGATGCATTTTTTCCCAAGCCCTTTATAGAAATTCACAAAGGGGGTCAGGGTACACCTGTTTCCTATGAAGCTGGACTGTACTTTGTATGAGATGCAAAGAAGGAAATAGGGATGCTAATGCAAATAGGAAAAATAGGTGTCTAAAAACTTGGGGAGAAAAAAAATACATGCTTTCTTGGCTTAGGATGAGTAACAACAAACCAGTGGGACAGGAGAGAGAAAAGCCTTCCCCAGGGATCTTTCCACACACCTCCTGCCTGGTAGGCGGACTGTGGGGGGTGTGTGACATAATTTGGTACTGCTGTGTCATTTCAACAGTGGAATATGGCAGGAGTGCAGTGTCTGAGGGTGAGAAATTGCCTACTGTGATTGTTATATCCATCCATGTAAGCAGGTTTGCCTCAACCTGGGCATGATTGACATTTTGGGCCAGATAATTCTTTGTTATGGGGGTGGAGTCTGTTCTGTGCATTGTAGGATGTTTAGCAGCATCCCTGGCCCCTATGCACTAGATGCCAGTAGCAGTCCCCCTCCCTGGTTGTGACAACCAAAGATGGCTCTAGGTATTGTCACATGTCCCCCGGGAGGCAAAATTGCTGTTGCTTGAGAACCACTGGTTTATAGGAAGAATTCAGTTCCCATCACAGTGCCTGGGAAGAGTGTCTTGTATGTGAAAAATCACTGACTAAGGTATTAGATTCATGCTGGTGGACCAAATGTTCATGGTTTCTGCCCATATGACGCTTAAATCTGATGAATGAGAAGATGGGTAGATGGATGTAGGGTGTCTCAATAGGTAGATGTGATTTCTCTTAGTAATCATCCAGTGTTTAAAAAAAAAGTCATCCAAGCTACTGCCTTTCTAGCCAATCTTGGGAGGTAAAAGCAACCCTTGTGTGAAGGTAGATCAAGTAGTCAACAATCAGAGCCTAATGATCTGGGGAAAAAAAGTTATCTTTTTAAAAAAAAACTGAGGTAGAGTCTATTATATAAGCTTCAGGTATACAGCTTAGTGATTCACATTATTTAAAGGTTATACTCTATTTATAGTAATTATAAAATATTGGCTACATTTCCCGTGTTGTACAATATATCCTTGTAGCTGATTTATTTTGTATAGGACTTAGCATTTCTTGACTCTGGATAACGTGACCACAAATTTCTTTGGCTTTCACACTCACAATAATGCTACCCACTCTGCTTTTTAAAAAAAAATCTGTCATCGTCTCATGAATCCACAAATTTAGCTACTTTTCCATCTTTTCCATAGCTTCATCATGCACTACAGGTGTTACTTTAGCACTTTCCCGAGTGGCCTCACCCAGAGATCAGCAAATTTTCTCTTCCTTTCCTGGATGTTGATTCATTAACACCGGACTCGGGGCCAACAGCACTGTTAACTTGTGCCTGAACCAAGCTTCTCTAACTTGTTTTCTCTGTGAGGCACATCCCAGCCTTCTGGCACCTCAGGGACATTAGATACCACTTCAGCACTGCTGGAGGGATGGCATAGGCTGGGGGGTGGGGGAGTGGTGGTGAACAAAAATGCACAAAAATGCAAAAAGCATGACACTGTTAGACCGCAAAGAGGACACTTGTTTACAGTGTTAAAGCCGAAAGGAGAAAACAGAGCCTCGCCTTTTTCCACCTCAGCTAGGAATGTGCATATTGGATGACTGAGATTTTTCACCTCTCTGTACATGTTGATGAGTGATCGTAAAGGTGCCACAAGTAATGCTTTTGGGGTCACAAATACATTTTAGTGAGTATGTGAATTTGCAAATACAGAATCCACGAATAATGAGGATTGAAGGTATCTATATTTTTAACAAGTTCCCTATGGTATTGTGATACACAGCCAAGTTGAGGAAACTCTGAATTACATAATTTGTGAATGTGAGGTAGTGCTTCTGTTTGTGACAGTGCAAAAATTATAAAATTTTCTAAAGACATTTAGGTTTACTGTCCTGCCCCAATTAAAAAAAAAAAAGTTTAAAGCTATGCCTACGCCTTGTGCTGCAACTGTGGCTATTACCATTGGTTGAGCTTCTGTTGAGGAAATAATTTTTATTCTTTCGACCTTAGATAAACAGAGAGATTAAAAAGAATCTTCTTTGTGATGGAAGTGTACAAATATTAGGTTACCACTGCAGAATTAAGATAGAAAAGGAAGCACAACTGGAATGATCTTTCACTTTTGGAAAATCAACCGATACTAAAGGAGCAAAGATCAGTGTATGTTCAATATTTCTCTTTATAGTTGATGATCAGGAGAAATGAGATACTATCCTCATTTTTTTTCTCCCTAAATTGAAAACAGGATCAAAAGATTCCTTGAATATGACACCTCCCTTTACTTCCTTTCAGCACTACCACGATCACAATTACTTTTGATGCCAATTATCGTGTATTATTTGTCTCTCCTGCAGAATGTAAACACATTAGGGATTGTGTTTTTCTAATTCACCACCATGTCCCTGATACCTGGTACAGGGCCAGGTGCATAGTAAATGTTCAAAAAAAATGTGGTTGAACACATGTTTCTGAACGAGAGAGAAAGGGGAATATGAATAAATACTTGTTGAACACTTACTCTATGCTAAGCAAGTTACTATTCCATTTATTCCTCACAAACCTATATGATAGATATTTTGAATCCTGTTCTATAGGTGAGAAAAACCAAGGCTCAGAGACGCTTTGTAGGAAACCTGTGTCACTCCATCAGACATTACTAGTTGCTAGCTTACCTTCCATCTCCCCTTCTTCCTTGCTGGTAGAGCCTCAATTGTGCTGAGTATATAGCACATCCCCTTACCCCTAACCCTTACATGCTTTAAAGGAAGGCATTCTTAGCCCACATTCCAAGTATAAGTCTTGATGAATTTAAGACAATCAGGGTAAAGTTGTTCCCTTTGTAAGTGATTAATTTTGGGGTTGGCATGTGACTCAGTTCTAACTAATGCTGGGGGTTGGATATCCTGAAAAAGATTTAGAATTCCTAAGGGGACATTGAAAAAGGCAGAATGTCTGGATTTGGTGTTTCCTGGATATGATGCCTGGAATAAATACAGTCATCTTGTGACCTGAAATAGCAAAGTGGAGAAGCTGAAGAACCAGGGTTTGTGATGACATGAGTAAGCCTCTGAGTTAACTAACCTCAAAGTTACCCCACCCCTGGACTTGTCAGATTAGAAAATAAATTTCTATATTGTTTCAGGCATTTTGAGCCAAGGTGGTATTTCCAGATGAAGACATCCAAACTGACATAATCAGGTACCTGGGAGTGGGAAGCCCAGATTTTTCCCTACATCTGGCTCTGTAGTCTGTGTGCTTTCTCCACTCTACTCTGTCTTTCAGAAAGTGAAATCATTCAAAACAAGGGCCAGAAACTTATGAGTCCCAAGGGGACTGAATAATGGGCATTGTTTTAAACCATTCAGCTGTGCACTCTAGCACATTCTTCATACACTTGACAGAATTATTCACTGTACAAGATATATGTGAAGTAAGTACAACGTAATGCTTAAGTATATGTTCACTTGTATTTTCTTCTGTAATTGTCCCTATCTTTCCATATGAATCCTAAATTCTCTGAGGGCAGCACACATGCCTTGTTTTTCCATAAATCTCTATTTGTCAGCTTCTTTTTTTCATTCTAATGGATAGAAACAAAGTGAATTAACTCAAACAGTGAAGGATGAAGTTCTAGCTCCAAACCTCAAGAAGGGTGGAGCTGGCCTCATGCATGAATGAACCCAGGAATGGCTTGTGACTCCTACACAAATCAGGATTCAGCAGCTCAGAAGGTTTTCCCTGGAACTTTATGCCTTCACGTTTTCTTACTTGGTGGAGAACCAAGTAGGGCCATTTCCACATCACAGTCAAACACCTCCTGACACGTAAGAAAGGCAAGACTCTTCTTCAGCTTCTACAGAAACATCCTGGAGAAGCCTCCTGATTGGTTGGGCTTATGTCCCATGGCCCTTCCTGGGCCAGTCACTGTGGCTAGGGCCAGTCACATTGGCTCACCCTGGGCTCTGTGTCCACTCCTGTGTTCAGAGGGGTGGATGTCCTAAAGGAAAGAATTCTGGACAGAAAGGAAAAGACCTACCCCATCCTCCCAGGGCTTCTTTCCAGGCTCCTAGGTTAGCATTGGGTAAATAGTAGTCACTATAAATACCTAGGGAGCTTGTGAACACAAACTTGTCTCTCACTGGTGACAAATGAACACACACACACACACAGTGCACCCTTATAAGCTCTTTCCCAGTTTTCAGAACTCCATGCAGACGTTATGGGAAGAGCTTCTGTACCCACATTTTAGAGTTGGGAACTTTTTACTCCTAACCCTTGATGGTGATCTTGATGATTGCCAGATAGCACGGATTTTACCTCCCACGCCCACCCCACCATCCCCGGTCCCCAGAAGGAATGTAGCAGGGAGAAAATTCCACAGTACCAACTGCCGCATGTCAACCTGCTCGACAGCACACAGCCTCGGCGCCAGTAACATGCCTTTGCCTGCCTGCTTTGGGATTGAGGATTCTCACTTTTGAGCCATTTAGCCCCCAACCCTTCCTCACAGCCCATTCAAGCCTGTTCAGTCTCCAGCATGGGAAACAGAGAGGGGACAGTGATCACTGAGGAACTTGGATGCCCTGGGGACACAGGCTGAACATGATAAAATCCCAGGGAACACCGATCTCCCAGCTCACCTGGCCTCGTGCCAAATGCAAGAGAGCCAAGGAAGGGAGGAAGCCATCCCACTTTCCTTTCCTTGTTCACAGACTAGTAAATAATACGGTGAATAGGGACATGCTGGAAACAAAGTGCTTAGTCCAGTTTCCACGTGGGTCTATCAGCCCAGATAATGACGTGAGAATCTCGGCCAATCATTGCTCAGAACAGCCAGAGACAATTTCGACCTTGAGTTCTTAAAGGAGAGTTTTGATTTCTTTACCTACTTTATGCAAGGATCATGTACAAATTTTATAGTTGGAAAAAATGCTTAGTATTAATTTAAAGGAAGGTATGTTAGTATTGGCTTTTCCTTCACTGAAAGTTTTAGTAGGAGGGAATAATACCTCTGTTGATATGGAGATCATCTTTGACATAAAAAGTGACTCCAGCAAAAGGCTTTTCTGTGTCTCTCAATGAAGAGCAAACCAAAGAATTCAAAAGAGTAAGAATATTTGCACCTCATCTGTTTTCCCCTCTATATTAGCTTCCCCTTTGTATTGTATTGCTGTTGTAACAAATTACTGCAAACTTAGTGGCTTAAAATAACACAAGTATATTCCCTTATGGTTCTGGAAGCTAGAATTCTGAAATCAGTTTCACGTAGCTAAGGTCAAGGTGTCCACAGGGCTGTTTCCTTCAGTGTCTCTAAAGGAGAATTTGTTTCCTTCCCTTTTTTGCCTGGGCTGTATTCCCTGCATTCTTTGGCTCCCGGCCATCTTCAAAACCAGCAGAGTAGCATCCTCAAATCTGCTTCTCTGTGACAGATTTCCCCTGTGTCCCTCCTTAAGGGCCCTATGAGCACATCAAGCCCACCCAGGGTAATCTGAGACAATCCCCCACGCCAAGGCCTTTAATTTAATCACATCTGCAATGTCATTTGCCATGAAGATAACATATTCGCAGGTTCTGGGGATTAGGATGAGGATATCTTTGAGGGTTGTTATTCTTGATTTGTCCTAGTACACCCTTTTACTAAATTAACAATATAAATCAAGGAGAATTGATGAATCAAGGGATATTTATTTTAGATTAGTGAAAAGTTACTGAAAACATATAACCCGTCAGGTGCTCCTCGTTGAGCTCCACAGTTTTTCTGTTAAAATTTTGTTGCCTGAAAAAAAACCACACTAAAGAGCTAAAAATTTTTTTGAAGTGCAGTGTATAATAAAGTATACTGACCTTCAGTATAGCTGGGTTAATTTTTGCATATGTGTGTGTATTTGTAAAACCATCCCCACATTGGTATACCAAACAAGTGTAGCACCTCTGAAGTCTCCCTCACGCCCATGCCAGTCGGTAACCTCCCACTTTAGTAGCCTCTGTTCCAACGGCAGCCACTACAGCTTTGTTTTCACCTGTTCTTCAACATACAAATGTATGAACTCTTCTGTATTTGCTTCCTTTTGCTCAATACAGTATCTCTGGAATATATGTATGTTGATGCAGGCAGCAGTAGTTTCTTCTTTTTTTTTTTTTAATTACTATGAATACCATAGTATTTTTGTATCCATTGAATGAATACCCAGCCTTTTATCCACTCTCCCTTTGATGGACATCTGGCTTGTTTCCATTTGGGCGCCATTATGAATAAACCTGCTATGAACATATTTGTAAACATTAAAAGTTTTTAATAGATGGTTAAAAAAAGAAACCATGTCCTCAGGCACTGTGGAAGACTTTGAAATTTGGTTCATCTGTTAAGATTGGGATCAAGTATGCCGCCCTGAACCAAGAGGTCTTCTTCCACCCCAGTGAGTATCAGTGATTTGGGCCTCTACTCTCCCATGTCCATGTATGGTATTCCTCCATCTCACATGGAAAAGAAAAGAAAATGACAGTGAACAATTTGGGGGGTTCCCTTTGAGAAAAAACTTTTGCATATACTTCTCTGTAAACATATATATGCTTATGTTTGTTTATACAAAGGAATTATACTCTACAAAGTTTTCTGTACCTTGTTCCTTTCACTTATTGATAAATTTGTATGTATTTGGATATCAGTATAAAGCACTGTTGTTTTTAAGGGCTATATAGCATGGATGAACTATAGTTTATTTAAGGAGACTCTCCAGTTAAAGGACATTTAGGTTGTTTCCAGTCTTTTTCTGTAATAGATAATTTTTCAGTGAATATCTTTGTATATTTTGGGAAACAGTTTAAAACATATCCATAGGATTCCTAGCAATAATATTATAGGTTTAATAATATTTACTTTTTAAATGTTGATAAAATTGCCAAATTATTTTCCAAAGATTTGTACTGTTAACAAAAATCCTCTTAACAAAAAAATATGAAAGTACCTATTTCTCGTATTCTAGCCAACCCTGAGCATCATCAAACTTTAAAATATTTGCTGTCTGCTAGAGGAAAAAATAATAATGCCTTAATTTGCATTTTTTTGGAGGATAATAGTTAAAATTCTTTTTCTTCCAGTTTTATTGAGATATAATTGACATACAGCACCGTACAAGTGTAAGGTGTACAGCATAGTGATTTTGACCTACATACCTCATGGAGCGATTACCATAATAAGTTTAGTGAACATCCATCATCTTATATAGGTACAAAATAAAAGAAAAATATGATACACACACACTCATACACATACAATGGAATATTACTCAGCCATAAAAAAGAAAGAAATCTTACACATACAATGGAATATTACTCAGCCATAAAAAAGAAAGAAATCTTACCGTTTGCAACAAGATGGATGAACCTAGAGGGTATTATGCTAAGTGCAGTAAGTCAGAGAAAAACAAATACTAAATGATTTCATTTATATGTGAAATCTAAAAAACAAATAAAGATAACAAAACAGAAGAATCATAGATACAGAGAACACAAACAGGAGGTTACCAGAGGGGAGGAGGTGGGGGAATGAGCCACATAAGTGAGAGAGATTAAGAGATACACACTTTCAGTTACGAAATAAATGAGTCATGGGGATGAAATATACAGCATGGGGAATATAGTCAATAATAGTATAATACCTTTGTATGGTGACAGATGGTAACTAAACTTATCATGGTGAGCATTTTGTAATATATGGAAATATCAAATCACTATGCTGTACATCAGAAGCTAACCTCGTGTTGATTTTTTTTTTTTTTTAATATTTATTTGGCTGCACTGGGTCTTAGTTGCAGCATGCGTGATCTTTAGTTAGGCATGCGGGATCTTAGTTGCGGCATGTGGAATCTAGTACCCTGACCAGGTATCAAACCCAGGTCCCCTGCATTGGGAGCACAGAGTCTTACCCACTGCACCACCAGGGAAGTCCCTGAGTTGTATTTCTTTATGAGTGTGACTTAGGTTTCTTTTACTTTATATTACTTCTGTAAACTCTACTGTTATAAATTCTGACCCTTTTAAAATTAGGTTGCTTCATACTCAGTTTTTTTTTTTTTTTTTTTTTTTTGCGGTACGCGGGCCTCTCACTGTTGTGGTCTCTCCCGTTGCGGAGCACAGGCTCCGGACGCGCAGGCTCAGCGGCCATGACTCACGGGCCCAGCTGCTCCGCGGCATGTGGGATCTTCCCGGACCGGGGCACGAACCCGTGTCTCCTGCATCGGCAGGCGGACTCTTAACCACTGCGCCACCAGGGAAGCCCAATACTCAGTTTTTTATTTATGAGATCTAGCTTAGATTTACTTAAATTTCTATTCATTAAATTTGGTATAGAATTGAAACTTGTTCAAAATCTGAAAAGTCTCAAAACAATGCACTTTGAGCCACTTTTTTTTTGTGTGTGGTAGGTGGGCCTGTCACTGTTGTGGCCTCTCCCGCTGTGGAGCACAGGCTTCGGACGCGCAGGCTCAGCGGCCATGGCCCACGGGCCCAGCCGCTCCGCAACATGTGGGATCTTCCCGGACCAGGGCACGAACCCGTGTCCCCTGCATTGGCAGGTGGACTCTCAACCACTGTGCCACCAGGGAAGCCCAACTTTTCCTTTTTAAAAAAAAAAAAAATTTAATGTAATAGAAATCTCTTGGTCACGTAACGGTCATCTAAATTTTTTGACACTCATTTTTCTATAATCATTGTCAAAATCACTTTTCATCGTTTCTTTCTTCTCTTTTCTGGCTTTAAAATTTTTTTATTCATCAACTCATTGATGCCACATTTAACATTAAGTAATACATAAAGCATTTCCTCTCATGTAGCAATGTTCTACTTGTAATGGGACTATGAGAAATGGAATGAAGTTAGCCAAAGTGTTCTTTGGGCAGGTGTCTCTATCTGCAATTCCATTAATCCTGCAGCCCCCATAAAATTGACCTTCCATTGTGAGCTCTAAATAACCCTAAACCAGGAGGATTTTAATCATTCTTCCTCTCTCATTTCCTGGTAGTGAGAATTCTTTCCAGTGTTTTACCTTTCTTGGATCTCAGTGCAAGGAAACTGGTCTTTCATAAAAACATGTGCAGGTTTAGCTGTAAGGATGTTTCTCCCAGCATCATTTGGGTTTGAAATATTCCAAATATTCAAATAAAGGGGAACAGCTAAATAAATTCATTCATCTGTATCATGAAATGTTCAGCAGTCATTCATGTGATGGTGTAGACCACAGTCTTCAAATTGTGCTCCCCAGATCAGTTGCATCAGCATCAGCTTGTTAGAAGTGCAAATTCTTGCCCCTCCCACCAACTACTAACGTGGAGACTGGGCAACTGAGTGGGTGAAGACCAAACACCTTGTGTTGTATTGAGCTCTTCACATGCATGATCTAGTGTGAGAACCACTGTAGTAGACAGAAATTTACTGACATGAAAAGAGGGCCACAATAGAATGAGTTAAGTAAAAGCAGATTACAAAAAGAGTATATACAGCATGATCCTAGTTTTGAAATATTCATACATATATATGAAATGTATAGAAACAGATATGAAAAGGTGTACATTAAAATGTTGACAATGGTAATCACTGGGTGGGGAGGTTACAAGTAATTTCGTTTTTTAAAACATTTTATTTGTACTGTCAAGCATTTTTACAGTGAATACAAATTACTTATGTAATATTAAGATAGAGCAAAATAAATAGTCTCCATTTGGAAAGGTTTGGCAGATGAGAGGGACCCATCTGTGCCCCTGAGTTTCACCTTCCACTTGGGGAATGTCTTTATTTTTGCTGCCATCAGCAGACTGGTATGTGGAGAGCAGCATTTCCTTCTAAATCTCTCAAACAGACAGAAACAAAATTGCTTTGACTTCCTTAGTATGGCTGGAATTTTATAAAACATCTTGCGAAACATACTAAAAGGTAACTGAAGATGAATAAGCCAGGAAATATGAGAAACATAAATTTCAGATCCTAGCACAGCTACCTGCTCCTTTTTTCATTTCATATTTGGCACGAGATGTTTCTATATTGTGGCTGTCAGTGCAGGATATCTCCATAAACACTTCCTCATCCAGAGTTCTTCTGAAGCTACAGTCCCAGCTTCACATCTGAAGGCTGCATTTCCTCCTAAGTGATTGGCAGGACTCATGTTAGGCATGATTGATGAGCCCATGCTTCATGCATGACTTTGACTTTTATTTTGGGGGTTTGACCTTGCATGGACTCTATATGCATGAATATGCAATCGCTTTGTAACAGATATAACTTCCTAGTCACATCGTTCCACAAAATTCAGGAGTACAAAAATATAACTTTAATTTGAAATAAGTCAGTTTTATATTCAAGATCGTGACTCCCATTTCTATCTGAAAGAAACATTTAAATTTGTTATTTCTGTGAATAAATTTCTTCGTTCTTGAAGAAGAGCCCAAGCTCTTGATTTTTTGGATTCTTCAGAGTTAAAAAACAGCTATCCCATTAGGGGGATGCGTTTTCCCAGGGTTTTTCTTCCTCATCTCCTTCCCTCTCAATTGGTTCTAAATTCCTGGATTCTTATGCCATTGCCAGTAATTGAGAGTGAGGAAGGAATCACCTTGCTTCTGGGTCTTTCTCGGTCCTCTGTTGGCCTTTGGCTCCCAGTGTTTCCTTGGCATTTGTGCGATACCCAGGGTGTTGTAAGTCATGGCAGATCTGCATGTGTGGATTATAGCGTTGGGACCCACGCAGATGCCACTGCCTTACGGTGACTATAATTTATTTAAGAATACTCGGCATAAATTTTGTGATATTTTGTATCTGCTTATTAGGTTAAGCCAAAACCTATGAAGTAATCCAGAATGTGTAGTCAAAGAGTGATTAGCTAGGATTAAATCAGAGAAGGTTACCATCCAGAGGTGGCTTTGTCAAAGCAATAGTTGGTTAATCAGCACAGTGAATGTCAGAAAGGGGATTTTATTGGAGAAACTAGTAACTTAGTTTATTAGTAAACTTAATTACTTAGCATGATGATTCATAGAAATGAGGTCTCATTGGTGATGCTAAAGGTATTCAAAATATGAGGACTGGCTAAAAATACCTTGAAGAGACTCCTTACTCTTGTGTGAACAGTGGGTGAGCCTTCAGGGAAACCTAAAATCTGGCTTGATCCCTGAGTGGTCCTTTGCCCAGCTATTGGTGTAGGAGGATTTCTGAATGATGCCAATGAGGAAGCATAGACTCCTGTTTCTGAAGAGTCTGCCACCTGTGAGCATTTCCCACAGTGTGGTTGGATCACCTGAAGGGTTCAGAAAAGCTAAAATCTCATCGAGCTAACAGGGGAGTGCCAACTCTTCAATGACCACTGATGAATATGTGTGTAACAAACATCTGTATGGGTGGCAGAATTTGGCCTGCGGTTGCTTTCCCTGTACCCTGATAGATGATGAGGGTGTAGGTAAATCTCACTTCCTCAGACTTCTTTAATGGCTAGTATTTTCCAGCAGAAACAACCTAAAAGATTTATGGACTCACGATTCTCCCCATCCTGGGTGGACGCAGCACAGCTTTAATGCAGGATTAGGGTGGAAGGCACTACAGTGCTGTTGAACACCAGGAGGGGTTGAGATTTTGGGAACAGCACCTAGACAGAAAAGCCGAAGTAGATGCCATTAAAGGAACAGTGGTGGGGCATCTCCTGGGTGGCTTCCTGTCAGTGGAAGTTAATAAAGGGGCAGCACAAGCACTATTTACAGTAACCAGGACATGGAAGCAGCCTAAATGTCCATGGACAGAGGAATGGATAAAGATGTGGTGCATATATACAATGGAATATTACTCAGCCATAAAAAGGAAAATAGTGCCATTTGCAGAGATGTAGATGGACCTAGAGATTGTCATACTGAGTGAAGTAAGTCAGACAGAGAAAGACTAATACCATATGATATCACTTATATGTGGAAACAAACTTATGTAGAAAATAAACTTATGGTTATGAGGGATAAATTGGGAGATTGGGATTGACATATACACACTACTATATATCCTATGTATAAAATAGATAACTAACAAGGACCTACTGTATAGCACAGGCAACTCTACTCAGTACACTGTAATGGCCTATGTGGGAAAAGAATCTAAAAAGGAATGGATATATGTACATGTATAACTGATTCACTTTGGTGTACACCTGAAACTATACTCCAATAAAAATTTTAAAATAAAGGGGCAGCACAAAGGGGTCTAGCCTTGTTCCTGAGCAAGTGGAAGGGGTCTCCAGAAATAGCTGGGGAAACTTTGGTATGTGTGCTGTGATCCCATGACTCTGTGGATGGGGCCCACCCAGCCAGCGAAATGTGAGCATGATCAATGTTAATGCAATGGAAGACATTAGGGTTGTTTTCTTAGGCCTTTGAGCCAACATATTAGTAACCGCCAGTGCTGCGTTAAGACTTTCATGGCCCCTCAGCACTTATGCCTTCGTGGGTTCCTTCCTCCATAAAAAAATATTAACAATTACATTTTACAACTGCATGAGTATAAAGATGAATATAATCCAGACTGAGTTCATTATAATATGTTCACTTTTTTTTCTTTTGATTTTGAAAGAAATAAAAATTAAATCATTTTTGTGGGTCTCTAAATCACCGTGTGCCCCAGACGCTTTGCCAACAGTGCCTAATGGATACGTTGTCCCTGGTAACTGCTTTCCTCTGTTTTTTTTTTTTTTTCCCAGCAACTTTCTCCTCTTCTCTCACTTATGGCCCCTTCTGACTACTTCATTGATCTCTATCCAAATCGGCCTTTTCACTGACACTGGAAAGTTGCCTGTAAGCTGGCTTTGTTTAATCAATTGCCAGCTACTTCAGTTTAAAAAAAAACACACACACTCATTAAGTTATCAACTTCTTGTTTTCTAAAATGGATTTGCTATTTTGGAAAAACTATACCAACTATTCACTCCAAATGGTTTTTCTTAAAAGCAGAGAGCTGTAGTTTTCTATGGGATACCTGTGCATCAGCCCTAAAAACTTTTAGTTTTTTTTTTTCCTGAATTCCAAACCCAGGTTGTTTGCGTAGGTTCAGGAACCAGGGAGTGCAGTTCTTTGGGCTCTGACATCCAGGAAACACCGCAGTCAACCGAGTCAACGTACTTAACCTTCCTGCCAACCTGCCCTAGAGCCACCCCTTGTTCTAGTTACTCCTTGATGGGAAGGTGCTGTCAAAAAGTTGACTCTCAGATGAAAAACGAAACAAAATAAAGACCCATGATGCTCTCAGAAAAGAACTATTTCCTTAGATTTCTGTATTTGTTCTCTCTGCATTGCTTATGTTATAGTGGCAAGAGGTTAAATGGATAAGATTGATTTCTTTAGGAGAGGGGTAACATTAGCCCACCCCCAGTTCTGAGGCAGGTTGAATGTAGAAAACCAAAAGCAGAAGAATGTTCTTTTTTTTTTTAAATTATTTTATTTCATTTATTTTTGGCTGCGTTGGGTCTTCGTTGCTGCGCGCGGGCTTTCTCTAGTTGTGGCGAGCGGGGGCTACTCTTCGTTGCGGTGCACGGGCTTCTCATTGTAGCGGCTTCTCTTGTTGTGGAGCACGAGCTCTAAGCGCGCGGGCTTCAGTAGTTGTGGCACGTGGGCTCAGTAGTTGTGGCTCACGGGCTCTAGAGTGCAGGCTCAGTCGTTGTGGCACACGGGCTTAGTTGCTCCGCAGCATGTGGGATCTTCCCAGACCGGGGCTTGAAACCGTGTCCCCTGCATTGGCAGGTGGATTCTTAACCACTGCAGCACCAGGGAAGTCCCAAAGAATGTTCTTATAATCCACTGGAAATATCAAGGATGAACCAGAAAAAAACCAATTACTGACATAAGATATGGAGTGGCATGTAGAAAGTTGGATTTGAGTATGTGTGAGTCTTCCAAGAACTTTGAAACTCATCATCATCCCTTTTGTAGGGTTAAAGTGATCATTAAGAACAGAATGGCAGGGGCTTCCCTGGTGGCGCAGTGGTTGAGAGTCTGCCTGCCGATGCAGGGGACACGGGTTCGTGCCCCGGTCCGGGAAGCAGAGCGGCTAGGCCCGTGAGCCATGACCGCTGAGCCTGCGCGCCCGGGCCTGTGCTCCGCAACGGGAGAGGCCACAACAGTGAGAGGCCCGTGTACCGCAAAAAAAAGAGAACAGACTGGCAGTTGTTTGGCTCTCACTTGCCTCTCTAGTTTCATGTCTTACACGTTATTCCCTGTACCTTATGCTCCATCTGCCTCAAAGTTTTCATTATTCCCTTACTCTCAACTCAGCAGCACATGTGTCCCTGCTTCTGCCTCGCGTGTGCCCTCTCCCCTGACACTTGCTCCCTCATCTGAGTACCTCCTCTCATCCTTCCAGACAGCTCGCATGCCTCTCCAGCCTCTGGGCTCCCATGGCAATTAGTTCACTCTTCTATTGTGCTGCCTACCAAGGAAGATGGCGATTCATCTGTTTATAAGTCTGTCTGTTTTTTCCCCACCGCACCAAACTAAAATTGCCTTGAGGGCAGTGACCCCATTTTATGTCTTTTATATTTCTAACACATGGCATAATAGTCAACATGTAGTAAGCGTTCAATAAAGGGGCCAAATGAATGATTTAACTAACAGAAACTGAATGAAAGTCACTTCAACCTTTCCTTATTGTTCAAAGCTTCAAGGGACTTAAATCAAATACAGTGAAATAATGCATATGAGAGCGTTGGGCTGTAGCGGTTAAATCTCAGACTCTGGGGTTAGAAAAACAAGGTTTGAATGCCAGCTGTGCCACTTATTAGCCACGTATCTTTTGTATTGTTTTGTTTTGTTTTGCGGTACGCGGGCCTCTCACTGTTGTGGCCTCTCCCGTTGCGGAGCACAGGCTCCGGACGCGCAGGCTCAGCGGCCATGGCTCACGGGCCCAGCCGCTCTGCGGCACGTGGGATCCTCCCGGACCGGGGCACAAACCCATGTCTCCTGCATCGGCAGGCGAACTCTCAACAGTTGCGCCACCAGGGAAGCCCCAGCCACGTATCTTTGAGGAGGTAACTGTCTCCACTTTTTGGTTTCCTTATCTTTAAAATGGGGGTCATACTGGAACTTATCTCATGGGGTTTTTATGAAGCTGAAATAAGATAGAGCATATAGAGTGACCTGCATGGTGCCTGGCCCATAGCCAGTGCTTGGTAAGTTTTCATAACGAGGGTGATGGAGAAGAAGATGACTATGGTTACTAATATCGTGACTCTCACAAGGCCCATAATCCGACTCAGGAATTCACGCAGAAGGAAGCACAGAGAGATAAGGAGAGGAAACATACACATAGCTGGAGGTCTTGGAGATAAGAAAAGGACAAAATGGAAAAAAATATTTGAAGATGTAAAACAAGAATGAATACTTGCTTGAAATGAAAAAGTTTAGTCTACCTAATGAGAAAGTACATCTTGTCTTTAGAAAAAAATGAGAGAATAAAAGTTACTAAATGTCAAGACTAATGAAAGAATCTGATGGGCATCAAAGCAGACAAAACAAGTGTACAGAAGACACTTTCATACTGATGCATGCGTCTGCCCAGCAACGCTCAGTGCCAGAAACTAGCGACGCAGTGTTTACATGTTCTCAGGAAAGCGTGAATCCAAGCTGCTCTACGTGTGCAACTCTCCCTGTTTACCTGGAACAGAGGGGTTACCTGGGACACAGGACTTTCGGTGCTAAAACCTGATAGTCCCAGATAAATGAGGATGGTTAGTTACTGTGTACACAGCAGTCATGAACTTTTCGTGAAAAAAAAAATGATTTGAGGATTTAAAAAAAGAAGATTTGTTGGCAAAATCTAGCCAATGGAGAGAAGAATCAAAATTAAGAGGTCAGAAATATAAAAAGCTTTGTGAAAGAAATGGTAATAAGTATCGACTATATTTATGTGTAAAATTAAAATGAAACTGCTGTGGAAGCTGTAAGCCAGCACCTCCTGTAAGTTTTATAAACCTTAACAAAGTACTATAACCATGCAAATAACAAATATTGAAAAGTAGAGAGAGAGAGGGAGTCAGGCGGTCCTGTACTGTGCTAATTTATCTTTCATAATAGGAAGTTGATTCTGTTTGAAATTGAAACAAGTAAGGAAGAAAAAGAAACCCACGATGACTGCCACCTTCTTAATGGCTTTACATCATGTTTTTACTGAGCCTCAAAAGGATCTTTTGGGAATGAACATACCTTATTGTAAGGAAACATTTATTTGCAGTTACACTTTAACTCCTTTTTCTCCTTTTAAAGAGATATTAAATTTTAAACTTTTATCTTAAAAATAGCATATATAGTACAGGCATACCTCATGTTATTGTGCTTTATTGTGCTCCACAGATATTGCATTTTTTAAAATAAATTGAACGTTTCTGGCAACCTGGCATTGAGCAAGTCTATTGGCACCATTTTTCCAACAGCATTTGCTCACTTTGTGACTCTGTGCCACATTTTGGTAATTCTCGCAATATTTCAAATTTCATTATTATTTTATTTGTTATGGTGATCTGTGATCAGTAATTTTTGATACCGTTATAATTGTTTTGGGGTGACTGAACTGTATCCATATCAGGTGGTGAACTTAATAAACGTTGTGTGTGTTCTGACTGCTTTATTGACTGGCCTTTCCCCCATCTCTCTCCCTCTCCTCTGGCTTCCTGTTCCCTGAGACACAACAACACTGAAATTAGGCCAATTGGATATTAGGCCACAAATACAGTGGCCTCTAAATGTTCAAGTAAGAGGAAGAGTTGCATGTCTCTCACTTTAAAGCAAAAGCTAGAAATGATTAAGCTTGATGAGGAAGGCAGGTCAAAAGCTGAGACAGGCTGAAAGCTAGGCCTCTTGCACCAAACATTTAGCCACGTTGTGAAGGCAAAGGAAACATTCTTGCAGGAAATTAAAAGTGCTACTCCAGTAAACACATGAATAATAAAGAAGTGAAACAGCCTTATTGCTGATATGGAGAAAGTTTTGGTGGTCTGGATAGAAGGTCAAACCAGCCACAACATTCCCTTCAGCCAAAGCCTAATCCAGAGCAAGGCCCTAACTCTCTTCAATTCTTTGATGGCTGAGAGAGGTGAGGAAATTGCAGAAGAAAAGCTTGAACCTAGAAGAGGTTGGTTCATGAGGTTAAAAAAAGAAGCTACCTCCATGACATAAAAGTGCAAGGTGAAGCAGCACATGTTGATGTAGAAGCTGCAGCAAGTTATCCAGAAGATCTAACTAAGATATTAATGAAGGTGGCTACACAAAACAACAGATTGTCAATGTAGCTGAAACAGCCTCCTGTTGGAAGAAGATGCCATCTGGGACTTTCATAGCTAGAGAAGAGAAGTCAATGCCTGGCTTCAAAGCTTCAAAGGACAGGCTGACTCTCTTGTTAGGGGCTAATGTAATTGGTGACTTGAAGTCAGTGCTCATTTACCATTCTGAAAATCTTAGGACTCTTAAGAATTATGCTAAATCTGCTTTGCCTGTGTTCTATAAAAGGAACAACAAAGCCTGAGTAACGGCACATTGTTTACAACATGGTTGATTGAATGTTTTAAACCCACTGTGGAGACCTACTGCTCAGAAGAAAAGATTCCTTTCAAAATATTACTGCTCGTTGACAATGCACCTGGTTGCCCAAGAGCTCTGATGGAGATGTATAATAAAACGAGATTAATGTTTTTTTCATGCCTGCTAACTAACACAAAGTTCATTCTGCAGCCCATGGATCAAGGAGTCATTTTGACTTTCAAGTCTTATTATTGAAGAAATACACTTCATGAGGCTGTAGCTGCCATAGTAGTGAGTCCTCTGATGGATCTGGGCAAAGTCAGTTGAAAACCTCTGGAAGGGATTCATCATTCTAGATGCCATTAAGGACATTCGTGATTCATGGGAAGAGGTCCAAATATCAACATTAACAGGAATTTGGAAGAAGTTGATTCTAACGCTCATGGGTGATTTTGAGGGGTTCAACACCTCAATGGAGGAAGTAACTGCAGATATGGTGGAAATTGCAAGAGAACTGTACTTAGAAGTGGAGCCTGAAGATGTGACTGAATTGCTGCAATCTCATGATAAAACTTGAATGGATGAGGAGTTGCTTCTTATGGATGAGCAAAGATAGTAGTTTCTTGAGATGAATCTACTCCTGGTGAAGATGCTGTGAAGATTGTTGAAATGACAACAAAGGATTTAGAATATTACATAAACTTAGTTGATAAAGCAACCTGAAGGTTTGAGAGGAAAGAAGTTCTACCATGGATAAAATGCTGTCAAACATCATTGCCTGCTACAGAGAAATTGTTCATGAAAGGAAGAGTCAGTGATGCGGCAAACTTCATTGTTGTCTTATTTTAGGAAATTGCCACTGCGGCCCCAGCCTTCATAACTTACCACCCTAATCAGTCAGCAGCCATCAACATTGACCCTCCATCAGCCAGAAGATTATGACTCGCTGAAGGCTCAGATGATGGTTAGCGTTTTTGAGCAAAACAGTATTATTTATTTATTTATTTTTGCATGCATGCATGCATGCATGCATGCGGTATGTGGGCCTCTCACTGCTGTGGCCTCTCCTGTCGTGGAGCACAGGCTCCAGACATGCAGGCCCAGTGGCCATGGCTCACGGGCCCAGCCGCTCCGCGGCACATGGGACCCTCCCAGACTGGGGCACAAACCCGTGTCCCATGCATCGGCAGGCGGACTCTCAACCACTGCGCCACCAGGGAAGCCCCAAAACAGTATTTTAAAATTAAGGTATGTGCATTGTTTTTTTAGACATAGTGTATTATACACCTAATGGACTACAGTATAGTGTAAACATGACTTGCATATGCACTGAGAAACAAAAAATTCATGTGACTCACTTTATTGTATTATTTGCTTTATTGTGGTGATCTGGAGCCAAACCCATAATATCTCAGAGGCATATCTGTGTATGCTTTTTATCTTTTGTCTATATTTCTCTCTTTAATTTGCCTAGCTAGCCATATAGAAGTTTTGAGGATAGTGGTCACTAAATATTGAGATTTCTTGTTGCAAGGTGTTTGGATTTGGGATGGAGGTAGATAAAAGTTCTTCTTTCTGCTTTTTCAGTACTTTTAAATTAAAAAAACACTGTGATGGTTAATTTTATGTGTCAGCTTGGCTGGGCTACAGTACTCAGATATTTGGTCAATCATTATTCTAGATACCTCTGTGAAAGTATTTCTTTAGATGAGATTAACATTTAAATCAGTAGACTTTGAGTAAAGCAGATTACCCTCCCTAATGTGGGTGGGCTTCATCCAATCAGTTGAAGGCCTTAATATAAAAAGACTGACCTCCCCAGAAAAAGAGGGAATTATGCCAGCAGACTGACTTTGGACTTGAACATCAACTCTTCCCTGGGTCACCAGCCTGCTGGCATACCCTGTAAATTTTGGACTTGCCAGGCTCCCCAGTTGTGTGAGCCAATTACCTTAAAATACCTTTCTCTCTCTCTCTTTCTCTCCAGCTCTTTTTATATAACATCCTATTGGTCTGTTTCTCTAGAGAATCCTAACTAATACAAGCACCCAACGCACGTGTATGAGATCTATAAAAATAATAATATCATTATTTCTTTTTATAAAAAAGTTAAAGCTTCCATATGAGAAAATAGGTCCAGAAAAATTTAGGAAAATATCCAAGGGGACTTCCGTAGACCCCTTCCACAGCTAGTTAGTGGTGGAGTTGAGGCCAAAACCTATGAATGACCAATTCAAGAGCTTACCCTCCTTTCCAATGAATTATGATCATTATAATTATCTACTAAATTATGATATAGAAATAATAAATGCTTGGAGAATACAGAATATGAGATAGATCTTGATGGCTTTGTAGAATTACCGGAGCGGAGAGAAATGATAAGGCATTTGCAGGCAGTGAAAAGTGTTTAACTAAAGCTTTAGAGGAGACAATGAACAAAATGCATCTGTGAGTTTAGGTGGTTGTGGGGCAGATATATTATTAAGTGAAAAAAATCAAGGCATGGAGCAGTAGGAATATATCACTCTTTTATTATATAAATATAAAATATATATATGTATATATGTGTAGTCAGTTATAAAAATGTGTGTGTGTGTTCGTGTATGTGTGTCTGCTTGTGGGCACATATTCACATAGGTATGTAAGGAAAACTCACCCACATTTCCAGGAAGAAAGAGCAGCCGTCATGCTTCCAAGACCTGAGCCCCTTATCCCTGAGGAGCAAATGAATACATCTGTTACTGAAAAGCGGTGCTCCATTAAAATGATTCAGGCGGGTTTCACAAGAACTGTTAACAGCATTTTGTGGGAGATTAGGGGTAGAGACTCTCTTTTTTTCATTTTGTCCCCTTCCATAGTGTTCACATTGTTTTTTTTTTTTTATCATATGCATGAATTACTTTTGTAATAATAATTCTAAAAACTAGTTTAAATTAAAAAGGAAAGGGTACTTAATGCCACTGAACTGTATACTTAAAAATGGTTAGAAAGGTAAATTTTATGTTATGTATATTTTAACATGAATGAAAGAAAGGAAGAAGGAAAAAAGAAAAGAGAAAGAAAGGGAAAGAAAGAGAAAGAGGAAGGAGGGGGCAGGAAGGAGAGGGAAGGACATCTTACACTGATGAACATAGGACTAAAAACAAATGTGTAAAAATTGTTCTCCTTTTCCTGAAATTGTTCAAGTTTTGATGTGACATGTGCTAAAAAGAACAAGCATGCTACTTGGACAGCTCTAAAAAGCCCCCCTAAACAGTGAAAAGAACAGTGTTTGGTGACAGTATTTTTGGTCACATTCCTGCTTCCAAGTTGGCCACGTGCTCAGGCTAACGGCAGCCCCAGCGGGACTGCGGAGCCCACCTTCGCGAAACGCATCTCTGGATTTGAACCTCAGCAGGCTGCTCCCAGAAGCTGCCAGGCTCCCAGCATGACATTGTCTGGAGCCGTGCCCACGTTGTTGTTTCACTCACTTTTCCATTAAAAATCGAGACAAAATGAAAACATCCCAGGCACCTGGGTTCCCTGCGTTAGAAGTGGCCCAGCAAACTTCTCCTGGCAAGATGCTCCGCCTCTTACCAGTGAAAGGGAGGGAGGGAAGGGGGGCAGGGCCCACACACTAGACCTTGAGGGGAGGAATGCCGGAGCTGAAGCAGCTTGCGCTGCAGCCGGGCGGGACAGAGTCATCTAGGAAAGCTGGGTCCCTGTCCCGATAGTCAGCTGCCTGAAACGTCTAAGAGCTTCACACTGCCCTGAAGAGGCCTTGCCTGACCCGTCTCTTGCCTCCCTCTCAGGCCTCCTTTCCCGGCCCGCCCTGTGTCGGGCAGACAGGACGACTTTGCCCACCCTCGCTGCTCTTCTGAGTGGAGAGGACAAGACCTGAGGCAGATATTTCGATTTTTTAAAAATTGTGATTAAAATATACATAACGTAAAATTTACCATTTTAACCAGTTTTAAATGTATGTACAATTCCGTGGCATTAAGTATATTCACAGTGTTGTGCTTGACACAGCCTTTTGGTGCAGGGGACATTTGGAGACAGCCCACTTGATGCCGTAAGTTTTCCCAACTTTTTTATTTTTAAAAATTTCAAAAGAACAGAACATGAATCACCATTCACGTGGATTCTCCATTTGTTAACATTTTCTTTCATTTCTCCCTCTCCCTCTCTCAGTGTGTACTCGTTTGTTTCTTTGCTGAAGCATTTGAGATTAAGTTACAGACATCATGATGACAAGTCCCTGTTAAATGCTTCTCCATGTACCTCATAAACACAAGGCCATTCTTCTTCTGGAATCTAGAACACATACCTAGTCTGTGTGTGGGTGTGTGGGTGTGTGGGTGTGTGTGTTTCTTGACATTGCCGTTTGAAGAGCCCAGTACAGTTATTTTGCAGAATGTTCCTTGATTTGGATTTGACTGTTTGTTTCCTTGTGTTTGGATTCAAGTTAAGCATTATTGGTAGAAAGATGATTATTTCAACATGAACAAGGGTATTGCAACTCAGTTCTGGCACTAACACCTGGAGTTAGCACGGATCCCACAAGTAGGGGGCACGGTTCCCAACAAGACTGCCTTCACTTCAGATGTCAGCTGCAAGTTCAGGGGATCCCCAGGCCACTCATACTCTGACCAACTAGCTACAAATTCAGAGGTTCTTAGGACCCCCTTGAGTTCAATAATTCCTAGAATGACTCACAGAATTCAGAAAAATGCTATTGTAGAGGAGGAAAAATAATTTCCCCTCTACACTTCTAGGTTCTTGGCTAAAAGATTAACAAGAGAAAAACAAACAAAAGTTTAATAACATGTATACCTCCTGTATACATGAGAGTTACCCAGGAAAACTGAGTAACGCCCCCAAATGGCCCAAGCCACCACCTTAAATACCATCTCCCACTAAAGAAAAAAGAAGGTATTTGGGGCATGAGGGGGCCAGTTATGGGAGGTTACCAGACAAAGCACAGTAAATGAGGCTGTTACGCCGATTTAAGTCCATGCCTCCTCCATTGATAAGAGTTTCTAGAGTTTTAGTCATCCTCTTCCTGGTACAGAGAGGGAGACACCTCTACAAGGGAGGTTTCCCTCATAAATGTAAATGTCTCTTACAAAAAGGTGACCTCTACTTGGTTTTCAGGGTTTCTCTCATGGCTGCTTTTATTTTTTTAAAGGACCATCTCAAGATAATCCTTATGCCACAGTGGCATATTTTGGGGTGGCAAGTTCTGCTCCCCTCCACTATACTTATTATTTTATTGTAAAAGATACAACCCAGGCATAGCCAAAGAAGAGACATACAGGGTGAGGTCTGGGAAAGCAGAGTTTCTGTGCCCTGTTCTTGTGGAATCAGAACACATCACCTTCCTGGGACATTGATGTATTCACCGACCAGGAAGTTCCACTGAGTTTCCATGTCCAGAGTTTTATTGGAGTTTTATGATGTCGGTATGTTGGTTGAGCCATTGGCCATGTGATTGAACTCAGTCTGCAGCCCCACCCCTTCCGCAGAAGCTGGGCTGGCTCAGAGACCCGACCCTCTAATCATGTGATTGGTCTTGCTGGTAACCAGCCCCCATCCTGAAGCTAGGCGCCCACCATGAGTCACTTTCTTAACATAAACTCAGGTGTGATCCAAGGGGCTCATAAGTAACAAAGGTACTTCTGTCACTCAGGAAATTTCAAGAATTTTAGAAATTCTGTGCCAGGAACCAGTGACAAAGACCAAACAAATTCTTCATTATATAACAGCTGTGTAGGTCATTTTGTGTCCTTCTCAGTTTATTACATCACGAGGCACATAATATCAGTTTGTCCCATCATCGCTGATATCAGATTTGGTCATATTTCCCACATTTCTCCATTGTAAAGATATTTTAACCTTTGTAACTAACAAGTAATATTTTGTGTGATATTCTGAATATCCAATTTCCGCAAATCTTTTCACTCAAAAGTCGTAACACTTAGTGATAATTATTGGCTATATCAGTTATTGCAATATGGTTATTTTCTGATTCAGTAATATCATCTACATTTATTAGCTGGCATTTTTCTGTAAAGAATAGCTTTCACTTTCCCTTCTCCCACTCCATTTAAATTTTTAAATGAAGTATCATTATGAACTCATGGGTTCTATTACTCTTATTTTTATGCTCAAATTATCCTAGATTTGGCCCTTTCACACTCACCCCTGGGTCCCATTTTGAGCACTTACTCTCTGGTCCAAAATGATGTTGATGAGGTTGTTATGACTTTGTTATGAACGGATACAGTCTAATGAATAAGTAAAACAACCATTAATTATCATGTAGGAGGGGAGACAGTCTTCTTCTCTCACTGAGACTTTCTCCATCACTGACCCCACCCCACATGAAGTGGCTGGACTGGGGTGAAGGATGGGAGGGCACTAAACACCCACGGAGAGATCACAAGTAGAGGAGAACAGTGTCACCCCACTTTCTCGTTCAGAAAGTGCTGTCAAGCCCAGTGATGACTCTGAGAATTCACTTTAGCTTCATCAACTGCACATCAGTTAAATACTGTAATTATATTTGTGTCCTTAATAATGGCAATTCACTTTCCATTAGTAAAGCTTAAAAATGCATACTT
This sequence comes from Hyperoodon ampullatus, assembly GCF_949752795.1. NCBI lineage: Eukaryota > Metazoa > Chordata > Mammalia > Artiodactyla > Ziphiidae > Hyperoodon > Hyperoodon ampullatus. The sequence goes on from NC_136919.1 coordinate 83,822,283, forward strand.
TTTATTGCAGCCTTCGTTATGATGCATATCAGATATATATTCAGCTCTGGAGACGAATGTTTCAGGGTAAAAAGGAGAGAAGAGAGTTTTGGCTAAAAATGATAACGTATTCTGATAAGGAAAAAAGAATGTTCAACTAAATTTCTAATGATTTTTCTTTTAGCTAAGGAATGTCTATACATTAAAATTGTTTATAAGCTTTTGTAAAGGGTTGTTCTGGGGGACAAATAAGCTACTTTTAGAAGAAGCTGATTTTAGAGTCTAACAGATTTTTCAAAAATTCAGACTGTTCTTTTAAAGTACTATATATTCATTTGTAAATCAAACAACACAGAACATAATAAGGTGGAAAATAATCACTTCAGTTCCTAAGTAGAAAATTATACAAGGGAAGGCACTTAGAGATAGGTTTCTCAACCTCAGCACTAATGACCTTTGGGGCTGGATAATTCTTTGTGATGGGGTCTGCCCTCTGCATTGTGGGATGTTGAGTGGCCTCCCTGGCCTCTACCCATCAGATGCCAGTAGCACCCCCCCTTTCAGTTGTGACAACCAAAATGCCTCCAGACTTTGCCACCTGTCCCCTGGGGGACAAAACTCCCTCACTGAGAACCACAGAGTTAGGGTAAGGAAGCTCTACTGCACACATACCTGGTAATAGAAAGAGTAATATTAAAATCAAGATACCTTTGTCCAAAACTCCAGTTTCAAAATATTTCCTTAATGAGAAGAGTCATGTCAAGATGTCTTGCTTCAGCCTAGTCAGGGATTATGGGTCACTTGGACCAAAATAGCCTTTCCTCTTTTTTCCCCCTCCCACTCTATTTACATTTTAAAATTAAGTTCATGAACTCCTACCCCTGACCTTGATAGCTCCTGGCCTTAAATGAGCCTGAATATGCCTTCTTGGGGTATCCTTGGGATGTTCAAGGTGATTTCCATACTCTTTTGTTATATGTTCTCACAACATCCTGTCCTTTCTTTTGTTTATAACACTTTGTCACATTTGGAATTATCCTACCTAGCTCAGTAAGGGCACTGCTGGTGTTGATTACTACAACTCATAGAGTCTGACATTAAGTGTATGCCAAGGAAATATTTTGAAATTCATTTTCTCTTTGGTTCCAAAATTATTCACCCTTAAGTTCATATATGACATCATTCTTTTTTATTATGTTGAATGCACTTTGGTGAAAAAGAGGTAAGAAGGTGCATGAAGTACTCGTGAAGGGAAATAGATAACTGTGGGTCGGGTTTGACTGCCTCCTTCAAATTTGTGGCACATGCCAATCCCAACACATATTTCACTCAGATTGCATTTCAGAAGTCACAGGATAGTCTTTTATACAAAGCTAAATAAATAACATGATTTTAAAATTCTTTATATAAGTTGAGGGGATATATCTGTGAAAGCTCATGTATTTTTTTCCTTGTAGAAATGGTAATATACAAGTTGGTCCGGAACATAGTTTCAAATTACTCAAAACATTCAAAAGACTCCCAAACTCTATTTTTTAATGATGGGGATGATGCAAGTTTTGGAACAAAGTCATTGAGACTTTCTGTGCAGGATAAATTTGGCTGCAAATAACAGAGAACCCAATTCAGAATGGCTTAAGCATAAAGAAGATTATCATTATTTTATGTAATAAGATTCAAGGTGGAAACCATTTCCACTAAGATCAGGAACAAGACAAGGTTGCCCACTCTCACCACTCTTATTCAACATAGTTTTGGAAGTTTTAGCCACAGCAATCAGAGAAGAAAAGCAAATAAAAGGAATCCAAATTGGAAAAGAAGAAGTAAAGCTGTCACTGTTTGCAGATGACATGATACTATACATAGAGAATCCTAAAGATGCTACCAGAAAACTACTAGAGCTAATCAATGAATTTGGTAAAGTTGCAGGATACAAAATTAATGCACAGAAATCTCTGGCATTCCTATATACTAATGATGAAAAATCTGAAAGTGAAATCAAGGAAACACTCCCATTTACCATTGCAACAAAAAGAATAAAATATCTAGGAATAAACCTACCTAAGGAGACAAAAGACCTGTATGCAGAAAATTATAAGACACTGATGAAAGAAATTAAAGATGATACAAATAGATGGAGAGATGTACCATGTTCTTGGATTGGAAGAATCAACATTGTGAAAATGACTCTACTACCCAAAGCAATCTACAGATTCAATGCAATCCCTATCAAAATACCACTGGCATTTTTCACAGAACTAGAACAAAAAATTTCACAATTTGTATGGAAACACAAAAGACCCCGAATAGCCAAAGCAATCTTGAGAACGAAAAATGGAGCTGGAGGAATCAGGCTCCCTGACTTCAGACTATACTACAAAGCTGCAGTAATCAAGACAGTATGGTACTGGCACAGAAACAGAAAGATAGATCAATGGAACAGGATAGAAAGCCCAGAGATAAACCCACGGACATATGGTCACCTTATCTTTGATAAAGGAGGCAGGAATGTACAGTGGAGAAAGGACAGTCTCTTCAATAAGTGGTGTTGGGAAAACTGGACAGGGACATGTAAAAGTATGAGATTCGATCACTCCCTAACACCATACACAAAAATAAGCTCAAAATGGATTAAAGACCTAAATGTAAGGCCAGACACTATCAAACTCTTAGAGGACAACATAGGCAGAACACTCTATGACATAAATCACAGCAAGATCCTTTTTGACCCACCTCCTAGAGAAATGGAAATAAAGACAAAAATAAACACATGGGACCTAATGAAACTTAAAAGCTTTTGCACAGCAAAGGAAACCATAAACAAGACCAAAAGACAACCCTCAGAATGGGAGAAAATATTTGCAAATGAAGCAACTGACAAAGGATTAATCTCCAAAATTTATAAGCAGCTCATGCAGCTCAATAACAAAAAAACAAACAACCCAATCCAAAAATGGGCAGAAGACCTAAATAGACATTTCTCCACAGAAGATATACAGACTGCCAACAAACACATGAAAGGATGCTCAACATCTTTACTAATTAGAGAAATGCAAATCAAAACTACAATGAGATATCATCTCACACCAGTCAGAATGGCCATCATCAAAAAATCTAGAAACAATAAATGCTGGAGAGGGTGTGGAAAAAAGGGAACACTCTTGCACTGCTGGTGGGAATGTGAATTGGTACAGCCACTATGGAGAACGGTATGGAGGTTCCTTAAAAAACTACAAATAGAACTACCATATGACCCTGCAATCCCACTACTGGGCATATACCCTGAGAAAACCATAATTCAAAAAGAGACATGTACCAAAATGTTCATAGCAGCCCTATTTACAATAGCCCGGAGATGGAAACAACCTAAGTGTCCATCATTGGATGAATGGGTAAAGAAGATGTGGCACATACATACAATGGAATATTACTCAGCCATAAAAAGAAATGAAATTGAACTATTTGTAATGAGGTGGATGGACCTAGAGTCTGTCATACAGAGTGAAGTAAGTCAGAAAGAGAAAGACAAATACTGTATGCTGACACATATATATGGAATTTAAGAAAAAAAAAGGTCATGAAGAACATAGGGGTAAGACAGGAATAAAGACACAGACCTACTAGAGAATGGACTTGAGGATATGGGGAGGGGGAAGGGTAAGCTGTGACAAAGTGAAAGAGCGGCATGGACATATATACACTACCAAACGTAAGGTAGATAGCTAGTGGGAAGCAGCCGCATAGCACAGGGAGATCAGCTCGGTGCTTTGTGACCGCCTGGAGGGGTGGGATAGGGAGGGTGGGAGGGAGACGCAAAAGGGAGGGGATATGGGAACATATGTATACATATAACTGATTAAATTTGTGATAAAGCAAAAAATAAAAAAATAAAAAAAAAAAAGATTCAAGGTGGGTTGGTTTCAGGTTTGGATAGACAGTTGGCTCAATAACATTTTTAATACCCAAGTTCTTTCATCTTTTCCATTCTTCCACCTGCTTATATTAGTTTTGTCTTCATTCTAGCTCAACCATGGTGATGAAAGACTGCCCTACTTGTCCAAGTCACATCTAGCCCATCACTGAGCAAAAAAGAGACTCTCTTCCTTTGTGTTTCTTTCAAAAAATTTAAATTTACATAAAATTCACCTTTTGTTGTGCAGTTCTTTGAGTTTTGACAAATACGTAGTCATGTAACCACTCCTACAATCAATATACGGAAGACTTCCATTAACCCTCAATGGGTTTTTTTTTGTGCGCTGCCCCTTTGTAGGCAACCCTTTCCCCATCCCTAAATCTGGCAACCACTGATTTCTTCTGTCATGGCCATTCTAATACGTGTGTGGTGATGTATCATTATGGCTTTAATTTGCATTTCTGTAAAGCATAATGATTTTAGAATCTTTTCATGTGCTTATTTGCCATCTATATATCCTCTACAGTGAAGATTCTGTTCAAATCTTTTGCCCATGTTTCTATCCTTACTACTGAGGGTTTTTAAAAAATATTTATTTGTTTATTTATTTTTTTGGCTGCATTGGGTCTTAGTTGTGGCGCACAGGATATTTCGTTGCGGCACGCGGGCTCTTCGTTGTGGTGTGTGGGCTTCTCTCTAGTTGTGGCGCATGGGCTCTGTAGTTGTGGCACACAGGGTCTAGAGCGTGTGGGCTCTGTAGTTGGAGCACTCAGGCTCTCTAGCTGTGACACGCAGGCTTAGTTGCCCTGTGGCATGTGGGATCTTAGCTCCGTGACCAAGGATCGAACCGGCGTCCCCTGCATTACAAGGCAGATTCTTAACCGCTGGACCACCAGGGGAGGGGAGTCCCCCCGTACTATTGAGTTTTGAGAGCTCTTTACATATTCTACCTATAAGTTCTTTGTTGTGTGTTTTGCCAGTATATCCTCCAAAGCCTGTGGATTGTCTTTCTGTTCTATTGCTATCTTTTGTGAAGCAGAAAATTTTAATTGTGATGGAGTCCAACTTATCATTTTTCTCTTTCAATGATTGTACTTCTGGTGTCATATCTAAGAAGTCTTTGCGTAACCCAAGTTTACAAAGATTTTCTCCTATGTTTTCTTCTAAAAGTTCTGTAGTTTCCTATTTAGATTTGGGATCCATGTTAAGTCAGTTTTTGTACAAAGTGTGAGGCACAGATTGAGGTTCTTTTTTTTTGCAAATGGATGTCCAGTTTTTCAGAACCATTTGTTGAAAACACTATCCTTTCTATTTTGAATTGCCTTTATCCCTTGGTCAAAATTGGTAGACTTCATTTGTGTGGATTAGTTTCTGGACTCTCTGTTCTGTTCCCGAGTGTCTATTCTCTCACCAATATCAAATTGTCTTGATTACTGTAGCTTCATCATAGTAAATCTTTTTTTTTTTTTTTGCGGTATGCGGGCCTCTCACTGTTGTGGCCTCTTCCGTTGCGGAGCACAGGCTCCGGACGCGCAGGCTCAGCGGCCATGGCTCACAGGCCCAGCCGCGCAGCGGCATGTGGGATCTTCCCGGACCGGGGCACAAACCCGGTCCCCTGCATCAGCAGGCGGACTCTCAACCACTGCGCCACCAGGGAAGCCCCCATCATAGTAAATCTTGAAGTCAGGTAGTATGAGTCTGTCATCTTTTAGAGTCAGCTTCTCGGCCTTTACAAAAAAAAATAAGAAATCTTTCTTTCTGGGATTTGATTAAGGCCGTGTTGAATCTATACACTGTAGATCAATTTGGAGAGAACTGACATTTTAACAATATTGAGTTCTTCCAACCCATGAACTCAGTATAATACACCCTTTCAGTTCTAAGAGTGAGGAAATTTTTCAAGAAAAGTCCCTGGAAGACTTCCCTCATGTCTCGTGAACTTGAATGGGTTGCTAAGCCGAAAGCCAGTCATTGTCAAGAGGAATAGGATTGACATGACAGGCTTAGAACAGTGTTTTGAAATTTGCCTCATGACTTATTAGTGGGTTGGGAAATCAAATTCACTGGGTCAGAGTTATCATTCAAAAAAGAAGTATAATAGAAAAAGCATATCAAAGCATAATGCACATTATAAAAAATGGATGTTGTTTTATTAAGCTTTCTTTTCAGTTTTCTGTAAAAATTACATAGGATGCATATGTGTACTGGGTTGCCATGTGAAATTTGTTTTTTACTCTGAGTTACAGTCTAAAAAGTTTATAGTGTCAGATTTAATTTTGAGCTGGGGATAGAGCCACCCTCTCTGATGGATAGAGATGTGAACAAAATATGGGTCTCTTAGCTAGGAAGAGAGGAAGACTAAATATTATTAAACAGCAAGCAGCAGAGCTTGCTATACATCTCCTAACATTTTGTTCCTTCATAGTGAATTCTCTGTCTTTCCATACTTTCAGATTCCAGTTAATGAAAACATGCCGTTTTGCCCAAGTTGAAGGAACACAGATGTTCATGCAAACATAAATCTTCTATTGTTGTCCAATTAGGAGGAACTAAAAGAAAAAAGAAAAACTATTGGTTCTCTTTTGGAGATAGTGGTAATAGGAACAGTGATCCCTGACAATAATTACTTGACCTTGGAGAAAGAAATCAGTTCAGTATTTCAGATGGACATTAATAGGTAATTAATCTGACAAAACAAAGAGAATGTTCATCCTCATTAATGCAGTATCACCACACTGACACTATTTAAAATTTTAAAGATACTATACGAGGGTCCAGCTGATTCATTATGTGAGCCATAAGCCAAAGGTCTCTGAATGTAGTTTGGTGGATTCTCAGAGTCAAAATCTTTGAAGATAAGAATGGAATTTTGTTGCCAAAATGCCGTTTCTTGGCAGTTGCCCTGTTACACCAGATTCTTAAACCTCCAAAACAATTTACAGACTTAGTTTCTGTCAACTCACAATTCATAATTTAGATACAGGAATCACTTCTAAATGTCAGGAAATGAAGACATTTCACACACCTTAGAGAAATTGCATTTTAAAAAGTTTACAACTAAACATAGAGGTAAATGTCAGTTCACAGAGCCTGGCCTGTGGGGTTGTGTGATCTCTTGACACATGACGAGGGTCATGTGTCTTCTGCCTGGTGTTGCCTTTAGTGCAGGAATGTCCTGAGTGATATACCTCACAGGTCCTCACGGAATAATAATAGACTGGATTTGATTAGACCATTCCCCAGATGAATGCACTATTAAATTGGTCTGTTTCTAACTTGGTCAGAGGTTTCTGCAACAAAAGCTTCTTTTTTCCTTGGTTGTTTTCTTTATTGGGAGATTCATGGGACTCACACAACCACCCCACTGACTTACATATATGTAGAATAACCTTTCAGGTACATCCTTTACATCCTACCTGCTTATTAGGAGCCAGTTACATTTTTTGGCTGAGGACCAGATTACTCAACTGGTAGATGTAGAGGCATGTTTGTTTCACAACTACAACCAAGAATGTTTTTTTTTTTTTTTTTTGCAGTATGTGGGCCTCTCACTGTTGTGGCCTCTCCCATTGCGGAGCACAGGCTCCGGACGCACAGGCTCAGCAGCCATGGCTCACGGGCCTAGTTGCTCCGCGGCATGTGGGATCTTCCCGGACCGGGGCACGAACCCGTGTCCCCTGCATCGGCAGGCGGACTCTCAACCACTGCGCCACCAGGGAAGCCCAACCAAGAATGTTTTATGAAGCAGTGATGGGGCAGGGGTAAAACCCCCCCAAAACAACCAACTCCACGATCTATTTTTTAGCTTAGAAGAAAAATCCCCCTTTTCTCCTTCCAGATTAATGTCAATGCCAGCTAATTTTTGGAAACTTAAACAGTTCCTTAAGGTCATGCTACAACTTAGTAGAAACTGGGAAATTTCACCTTTGCTGGACACAGCTGCTAACTAAGCATTTGCTGGATTTTATACTAAGTCTAAGAGGCTTGTCATTTCAAGTGACTTAAAGCACAGCATGAGAATATTCTAAAAATACATAGCATCTCTCTTCTAGATTGTCCTATATGTTTGCGAAATTTGAATAACTTTGTGTTACCCTGGTTAAATTTCGTGATACTGAAACCGAGTTCCCCGGAAACCGAGTTCTCCTGCTGAGTTTCTGATTAATCTCTCTACCTAAAACTTTATTCCCTTTCTTGTACCCACCCCCCACCCTTGTTGCCTTCAGGATTGAGAAGTAAGGCCGATCCCTTTAAAATCACCAGATCACAAAGAGTTAAATGCATTTTTAGGAGTATTGGCTTAACTGAAGGAGCAACTTGGGAACTATGGGAATGGGGGGGCGGGGTACATACATAGTAATAATGGCTACAGTTCGTTCCCTGCTTCCCATGTCCCCGGCATCGTACAACATTGTATACACATTATTTCATTTTAATCTTTACCTGTGAGGTAAGTATTATTTATCCTTCAAAAAATTTAAGTAAATTGACCAACATCACCCATCAAGTATATTTTCTTCATCTTAGCCTTCTTGAGGGCAGGGAAGTTTTGCTGTTCATTGTATGTTTGAAATTTAGAACAATGCTTGGCGGGTAGTAGGTCCTCAATAAATATTTATTGAGTGCATGAATAAATGAAAGAATGTATTAATCAAAGTGAAAAAGGTAAGATTAAAAAGTGGGTCTTTCAGACCTTGCCGTCTGTTCTCTTACTCTATTTCCACCACGTTCCGTAGTATCCTCACAGGGTAGGAATGGCTGTCCTTCCAGCATGATGGTTTTTGTGCTGAAGGCTCCCACCTGTGGGCTCCTCTTCCAGTGGGTGAGGCTGTTGAGGCCAGTGGACAGCAGCTTGCGCCTGCTGACTCTGGCTTTGATTTTGTCTAGGGCATCTCCTTGGTATTCCCTCCTGGAAAGCCTTGTATTGCCACCTTTGAGTCTTCTAGTGCAGAGAAAACAGTAAATTGGGCATTGCAGCAGAGGGAAACAAGTTGGTGGTGAGAGTGGATAGAAGAAAATGAAGACTCAGCCCCCAACCGAGGGAGCCCACAGATGACACAGACGTTTGAAATAGCATGAACATGCGGGTTTCCTTTTTCTTGTGCAACTGCTGTTTGTCAGCAATCGTCTCCACTTGCTGAGAACTAGGGGGTTGGGAGGACAAGGGCAAATCACGCAGTGCAAATGAAGACACTGACATTCAGGTGGCCTGAATTATTCTTTTGTCAAAGCAGAAGCTGGAGCCCTAAGTCGGCAGATATAATAACAATAACAACAGTAATCCTTGTAGTTGGAAGAGACAATATATTTGTGGTGTTGATGATATAGGGTTGGGGAAGGCAAAGAGCCATGGTGTCTACTTCCTGTTCAAGACTTTTGAACCCAGTCAGGTAACTTTCTAGTCCTCTGGGGGGTTTTGTTTTGTTTTGTTTTCTGGTTTTTTTTTTTTTGTTTTTTTGTTTGGCTGCACACGTGGGATCTTAGTTCCCCGACCGGGATGGAACCCGCACCCCCTGCAGTGGAAGCGCGGAGTCTTAACCACTGGACCACCAGGGAATTCCCAAGTCCTCTGTTTAGAATTCCATGGAGTGGAATGTGCACATTTCTGGGAATTGGCTGAGCTTTTTTTCTTAAGGTAAAACACGAAGGTGAAGAGGAAGAGAAAGTGTGGCAGAGAAGGAGAGAGTGCCAGAGCCCAAGGGAGCTTGGGATTCTGGCTTGGGCAATGCCATCACTGCTGTAAAGGGAGAATCAAAGATCTGGGTGTGGGTTGTGTAAAAAAAAGCAAGCGGCTGCCTGTTGGGGTGGAATGTCAATAAGCTTTGGTGCCCCAGAGAGCTGTGTTTGAATTCCTACTTTATCAAGCACTGGTTTTGTGTGTTGGAGTAAGTCCCTTCATCCCTGAGCACAGCCCGTAACTGCCAATTTGGTGCTCCAGAAAAACAGTATAAACGGTGCCCGCAAACTGCCGTCGTCATTTGTATGTGGCTCGTTGGTGGATTTTACTAATAATGCACCTTCGTGGTGCTTCCTATTTTCAAGAGTTACTCTTACTAAATATATGCTCTGCTCTGTTGTTTCCCTGCTGCTGAAGCAACGTGGATGATGACAAGAAGCAAACGAGCAAGTTTTTTAGTGGCACAATTATTATTTAAAATATTTCTCCTTCTAAGTTTGGTTGCTCAGAAGACACTGACTGCTTTAGCCACCCCTCTTGCATAACTTATTTTCCTCTGATACTCAGCTTTTTCTGTATCATGGAGGATAACCTTTACCTTGCCTGGTATGTATTAGGTTCTAAATAAACAGCTCTAATAACGATGATAATTCTAATAGGGGTTCTGTGAGACTGAAGTCTTTCAAGAGCAGAACTTACTAACCTGCTTACAGAGTGGACAAGTGCTGCTGCTTTCTGTATAACCAAGAGAGCTTTCTTCTTAGCACAATTGAAAACAGGGTTGCTTTCCATAACCACTGTCCTGTTAGTGACTTTTTCAGTACAGTGGTGTTGAAAAGTTTTACTGCTTTCTGGACAATTCGCTTTTTTTGATATAACAAGTTTTCCCCGCCAAACACAGTAACTATATAGTCTGTAAGAACTGCTATTTTGACGTTATGGTTTTGGGCAAAGGCATACTCACCAATTGACTTGACACAGCAATTTCTAGTCAGAGAACAGCACTGTGTGCCATGTTTGAACATACCCAGATGTTCAGCTTTGCATGTGTGAGCCAGGCAAGAGGGATGACCGGGGAGTGCCTTCTAGGACTCTTCATGCCTGTTATGCATGTATATTGTTACCATATGTTTCAGAGCAGTCTTGTGTCTAGCTTTTCTTTACCTCTAAATGTGTTTTTCCGTGCTATGATCTTAAGTGCATTTTGAGTGTAAGATAACTATGAGGCACAGAAGTTGAAAACAGTGTGGAAAAAGTGATTCAAAAAAAAAAAAGGATACACATCCCAAAGGATAATTCTCATTTGCCTCTTCTACCACCCACCACCCATTCTCAAGACTGTTTTTCCTCCGTCAATGACTACAGTAAACTTTCACTGATTTACATTTTATGGATAGTCTCTGTTTACTTTCAACTTATCCTCTGTTGTTTAAACTTACCTCCAATGATGTCTTTTTCTATTTGTAGAAATCACTTGGGCATCTTGCTTGGGTTGAGCTAGAACACATCATACTTTTTCCCATTAAAGTTCATGGAACTGTTTTTTCATTTAGTAGCTTCTCAGAGCATCAGGGTTTACAGAATGAGTTAAACTCATTCGGCAAAGAATACAAAAAGATCTGTATTCTGTATTGATATGTTCTGGCAACCATGTGCTGAAAGCTTCTATAAAGGGAGAGAAGAAAAAGACCATATAATAGTCGCTTGACTTTTGGACAAGGCATGGAACTACGTGATAACTTTGGACAAGGATAAAACACTCTTTTGGTCTTCCTCCTACCTCATTCATGTTCCAGTCCTTCTCAGTCTCTTATATTGTCTCTTTCTGCTTTTCTTTACCTCTAAATGTGAGGGTCCCAGGCAGTGATGTGCTGGTAAATGTTTAACATCTGACTCTATGGGGAAAAAAAGCCCTGACATGTGGCGTTTGCCAGTTTTCATGGTGCAAATATTTACACTCTGGCTGGTTTCTAGCTATGAGCATCATGTTACTGCATGGGGATTTAGGAAGAGATGTGTTCAATCAGCTCTCGCCAGCAGGCTAGATCCTGTTCCAGCTCACCACTGGCTCTAGAATTTAATCAGACCTCTCTTTTTGTAGTTATCTCCTAGGTGATCTCACCAAATTCCATGTCTTTAAATTCTACCCACATGCTGGTGAATCCCAAATTAGATCTTATGCCCAGTCTGTCCCATGTGCACATATTCATATCCAGCAGCCAGCTTGACGCGTTCATTTGGATGTATCACAGGCGTGTGAAGTTTAACAAGAATAAAACAGAACTCTTGATTTCATGCCCGCTTACCTCCTGTCCTCCACCATCTCTGTGCGTGGCACCGTCATTCACCCAGTCACTCCATTCTAAACCCTCAGAAGCATTCTTGACTCTTTCTTACTTTTATACCCCACGTTCAACTCATCAGCAGGGCTTATTAGCTATGCTTTTAAAATTCATCCCAAGGGCTTCCCTGGTGGCACAGTGGTTGAGAGTCCGCCTGCTGATGCAGGGGACACGGGTTCGTGCCCTGGTCTGGGAAGATCCCACATGCCGCGGAGCGGCTGGGCCTGTGAGCCATGGCCGCTGAGCCTGCGCGTCCGGAGCCTGTGCTCTATAGCGGGAGAGGCCACAATAGTGAGAGGCCCGCGTACCGCAAAAAAATAATAATAATAATTAAAATAAAATAAAATAAAATTCATCCCAAATTACACTGATGTGCGTCCATCTCCAGTCCCTGCCTTGTAATGTAAATGTGATTTCTCTCCTATGGTGTCATCCCTGCCTCCATTCTGTCCCTCGGCAGTCAATTCTCTACATAGCAGCCAGAGTAAGTCTTTATGATAGAAATCATGTTCAGTCACTCCCTTGCTGAAAAGCCCCCAATTAGCTTATCATATTTGGAATAAAATTCAAACCCATCCACCTCCCATGAGGCTCTACTACTTCCCGTGGCCCTTGCTACCTCTCCAAGCTCAGCTCTCTCTACCCTGCCTTTTGCTTACCTGCTCTAGCTGCACTGGCCTGCTTGCTCTTATGAACACACCAAGCTTCTTCCAGCTCTGGATATTCGCATTTCTGTACCCTTTGTGCGCACATCTCTCCCCAAAGCCCTATCCCATGTCTTCACATAATTAGTCCACTTCATTTAGAGTCCTGCTCAAATGTTACCTCTTAAGAGAAGCCTTCCTTGACTACCACGTGGCAAAGAGTCCCTTTCAACCCCCTCTACCAATCCTATACCTCTTTAGAGCACTATCACTATCTGATTTATATTATTTATCGATTTGTTTCCATGAAAGCAGGATTTGTCTTGTTGCGTGCCGTATTTCCAACATTATGAAGGTGCCGTGCACACAGTAGGTGCTTAATAAATACTTGATGAATGAATAGATGTGACGAGAAATGAAGCCATCTACTTCCACACAGCTTACTGTCTGTATCAGGCGTCGCAAACTTTTTCTATAAAGGGCCAGACAGTAGCTATTTTAGACTTTGTGGCCATACAGTCTGCATCACAGTGTTTGAACTGCATTTGTAGTATGAAAACAGCCACAGACAATACTTAAAGGAATGAACGTGGCTGTATTCCAATAAAACGTTATTTACAATTGCAGGCCACAGGCCAAATTTGGTCTAGATGACCATGACTGTACCATTCTGCTATCTGCATTAATGTGGCCTTGCTATTCCACTGTCTTCATCACCACGACTTTTCTATTCCAGGAAATTCTTGCTCAAGATAATAAAAGTTGCAAATAGCTTTGGAAAAACCCAACTGAATGAACATCCGACTGTTCAACTTTTTGTTGAATAGCATCAAATGCCAGTTTTCTCTCTAAGACTCTTCAAAACTTACTGCAAACCCCTCACCTTGCTCTGTCTCCCAGTCCTAAACTGTTATGTCACAACCTTGCATTGAAAGACCTGCCTTCACCCAGACCTCAAAAACCTCATAAATATCTTAACTTGGCTCTCCCGACCCAGAGATGCCAGTAAGACTATCAACGTGACGATCTCCCTGAATGCAGAAAGCAAAAACTTGAGTTATTTGCTGGCGTATCCAGGGAGTCAGTCATAATGAAAGATAATCCCAGAAGAGGTTATTATGTTTTTTCTGCTATCATAATTTCTTGGCCCCAATTTAAAGGAGATATTCATTCATTCACTCACTCATTCAACAAATATGTATCAAGATCTTATTACACATCTGCCTTCATATTAGCCAGTCCTGATATGAGTGTATAAGTACAAATCAGACAACTGTGCTTTGTCTAAATATGATAGAAAGAGGCAGTCTTTTCCGCTAGTGATTTCATGCCTTTCATGTTTATGTTTTTGAAATTTAAAAAATTGTGTCACCAGGGATTTTCACGGGGAAGGACAGTTTTACTCATTAAAAATGAGGACTTCTTGGTTTGCCCTAAGCTTTTTATATCTCCTTTTCTCCAGTCTCCTAAGTTCACTGATCCAAGAGTTTTCTGGAGGAATGCCAAGCATGGCTGAAACATCAACTTTCTGACTACTTGGGGGAAAAGCAACCGTCATTGGCATCATCGTTCATAAAAACTCTGGAATTTATTTGCACAAAGAGCTCATTGAGAGCTGACAGGCCTGCTACAGCCATTCCTTTAGTCCCATGGAGGAAGCGTCAGAAAAACCAGCCAACCTGCTTATGCCATTTCTGCAAACGCAGTGTTGGAGAGTCTGGGCCTTGTGGGTAACCAGCGGGCCTGACTGTCCTGATGGACAGAGGCCACAGAGCAGCCTGGGGAGCAGCCCATGGCGCAGAGTCAGGGCCTGACTCTGCCAACTGAGGCAAGTCACTGAGCCACCCAGAGCCTCGTGTCCTCATCTTGGAAAGGCAGATGGGAAAAAAAAGTAGCATCTCACCCACTGGAAGCTGGTGTTTATCAGCTGAGAAAATAGAGACAGGATTGTTGTGTAAATCTGACTCTATTCGCAAAGGCCCGTCATTATTACTTCATTAAGGCAGTGGTCGGAGCTGTCCTTTCAGCAGTTCTACAAAACCTGCCTCCCCTCCATCCACCCCCACCCCCACCCCCCGGCCCCTACCGGCAACTGTCTTCCCTGAAGTGCCACGAATAGAATAGCAATCTTTGTTCTCTTCTTGTTTGGACTCTTTTTTTACTTTTAATTTTTTTGGCTGTGCCGCACGGCATGGGGGATCAAACCTGTGCCCCCTGCACTGGAAGTGTGGAGTCTTAACCAGCGGACCGCCAGGGAAGTCCCTGGACTCTTTTAAAATGCAAGCACCTCCTGGAAGGCATAATACACCAAAGCAATCCAGACTAAAACACACGGGGCTTCTCGAATGTTTTCTTTCTCTCAGGAGGGATCAGGTGGCTATGGATGGATAATGAAGACAAGGATTACTAAAAAGTCAGGAAAAGTCATTTTAAAAAGGAGGAATGCCCACTGAATAACAGAATTGTAATAGCCTTGCAGATTATGAGGACCAGTGGTTTTTGAAGTGAAATCTTAGGCAGGTTCCTTTTATATAAAACAGAAAGAAACAAAGCTGGAATGGGAGTTTCACTCACCATCACAGCCTCTTGCGGATGCCTCTGCAACCCACAAGGGCCCTCTGTGGAATTTCAAGGCTCTGGGGAGCAGAGTTGGAAAACCTCTGCTACTTAGCCTCCACTTTGTCTACCAGAGGCCAGTGCCCTGCCAGAAGAGAGATGGAAATATAGCCACTCTCCTAATCTAGGGCTCAGGGCTGTACATAAAAACAAAATAATCCTGATGAACATTTGAGATCTTACTATATGCCAGGCTTTTGGCTAAATTATGTGCACTGTCTAATTTTTTTGTTTGTTTGTTTGTTTGTTTGTTTTTGCGGTACGCGGGCTTCTCACTGTTGTGGCTTCTCCCGTTGTGGAGCACAGGCTCCGGACGTGCAGGCTCAGCGGCCATGGCTCACGGGCCCAGCCGCTCCGCGGCATGTGGGCTCTTCCCGGACCGGGGCACGAACCCGTGTCCCCTGCATCGGCAGGCGGACTCTCAACCACTGCGCCACCAGGGAAGCCCCGCACTGTCTAATTTAATCTCCAGAACAACCTTGAGAAGTAGATACTCTTTTCCTTCCCATTTTACAGATGAGGAAATGGAGGCTTAGGATAAAAAACTTAGTAAGACCTCAGACTGAGGCCTGTGTGGCTCTAGGGCCGATATTCTGAACTCCATCCTGTATTTCCTTCCATCGTATTGTTTCCCTGAAGAATTTTTTTTTTGCGGTACGCGGGTCTCTCACTGTTGTGGCCTCTCCCGTTGCGGAGCACAGGCTCCGGACGCGCAGGCTCAGCGGCCATGGCTCACGGGCCCAGCCGCTCCGCGGCATGTGGGATCTTCCCGGACCGGGGCACAAACCTGTGTCCCCTGCATCGGCACTCTCAACCACTGCGCCACCAAGGAAGCCCCCCTCCCTGAAGAATATCTTCGTCTCTTCCTGACCCTTATCACCACAAATGTCATGTAGAATTTCTGTAGACGCTAGGTTTGGATTTCAATAGAGATTTGTCTGCAACACACAATGTCTTCAGTCTCGATTTATGTTTTAGAAGAGGGAGAAAGAGTTTGAATCGAAATAGAAAGTTCTTTTATGGGTGTAACAAGTAAGTGAGCATACAGTCTTAGGCACAAGATGAGGTTCTGTTTTCCTCCCATTTAGCCAACTTCGGGTCGTTATTTTTTTTCTTTTCAAGTTTAGCATAAGCTTACCGAATAAAAGAAGAGGGGAAAAGTTGACATACTGCAACAAACAAAATACCCCACATTAAAATCTGAACTTCAGATTGGAGAATCACTCTGCAAAGCAAAATAACATTGGGTCCTTTAAAAACAACCCCCAAACTTAGCTCATCATGGAAACTTTTAAGTGATGTCTAACAGAGACAAAGAGAAAGAGAAAGAAAGAAACCGAATGAATAAGGACATTCTTCTTTCAGTTTAAACAGCGTCAGACAGAAGTGGAAAAATATTTGATTCCCTTAATGGCGAGAACAGATAACCATTTTCATATTAGTCACCAGCAGAGTCATCATCCACTTGGTTTTGACGGCTACAGAATTATAAAAATAAGAGTATTTTAGAGCTCTGGAAATTCTGCCCAAGGATGAGCCAACCACCCTTAGAGATAGGAAGATGGAAAAATGGAGCGACTGACAGGCAGGCAGGGCACAGTGGTTTTAATGGGTTGTTGTCTCATTCCTGTCCATTCACAAGAGCTCTTTGTATGTTAGAGACACTAATACTTGCCTTTGGCATTACACATTTTTTTAAACCATATTTTTTTTGTCAGTTGGTTTTTACCTGGAACATTTTCCAGATACGGGTTTTCACTTATTTATGTTTGAGTGTGTCTGTGTCTTTAAAAATAGCTTTTGGGATTCCAGTCCTAGTTAAGAAGGTTATTTCTCATGTCTACATGATACATGTCCTATGTTTTCTCACACTGTTTTTTTCTTTTTTTTTTAGTTTGCATTTAAGCCTTCTTTATACAGTTGATACCATTTTGTATTCTGTGAGATACCAGTCTACTTTTACTTTCTTTTGGGGACTTAATAGTTGTGCTAGCATCATTTATTAAATAACCCATTCTTACCTCCTTGAGTTGTAATAGCACTTTTGTCAAGTGTTAAATTTCCATATATAATTAAATGTCTTTCTGTCTTCTCTGTTCTGTTCCACTAATCTATTTCTCCACAGTACTCTATTGATTTTATTATAATACCTTTTTACTATTCTTCTTTTTCATACATTCTTGGCAATTCGAGGGCATATTTATTCTTCCATAACAATTTTGAGAATCGTATTCATGTTTGTGGTAGACTGAATAATGCCCCCTCCCCCGACAAATATGTCCACCTCCTAATTCCTAGAACCTGTGAATGTTACTTTACTTAGTAAGAGGGACTTTTTGGATGTAATTAAGTTAATGATTTTGACATGGGGAATGGTCCTGAATTGTCCCATGGGCCCAATGTCATCACAAAAATTCTTATGAGGGACACAGTAGGAATCAGAGTCGGAAGAGAAGGCAGTGTGACGACAGAAGCACAACAGGAGTGGTGCGCTTTGAAGATGGAGGGAAGGGCCACAAGCCAAGGAGTGAATACAGGTGGCCACCAAGGAATATAGGTGGCCGCAAGAAGCTGAAAACAGCAAGGGAGTAGATTCTTTTCTCAAAGCCTCCAGATAGAACCAGCACTGCCAACACCTTGATGTGAAACTGATTTTGCACTTCTGACTTCCAGAACTGTAAGACAATAATTTTGTGTTGTTTTAAGCCACTGAATTTGTGGTAATTTCAGTAGAAAACTAATACAGTGTTGCAATAGAAATCACATTAAATTTATATATTGATTTTGTGAAAAATGACATTTTGTTTCTTTTTTTACTAAACTTATTCTGAAATATTTTATATTTTGCCACTATTGTGAACGAGACATTTTTCTATGTTTCTACAATACTTTTATGTAATTATTTTTAGGATTTGAGAAAAGCTACTGATTTTTAAATATTTATTGCTTGTCCAACCATGTTACCAAATTCTCTTATCTTGTTACCTGTACTTGATTCTCTTGGGTTTTATTGTCGTAGTTTGCTTTAAAATTTTTTTTTATTTTTAGGAAAGCAATCACATCATCAGCAAAAACAAAAAGAGCTTTATTCTTACTTTCAAATGTTAGATCAGTTATTTAATTTTGTTGTGTTAATAAGTTTGGGATCTCTTCCAAGTCAATTTTTAGTCATAACGGTGATGGTGAGCATCCCTTGGGTAGTTTCTGTTTAATTAAAATGGTTTTAGCATTTTGCACGTTAGGATATTATCTGTCATCAGTTTGATAAATAGCCTTTATTATATTAATTCTTTAATTCTTATTTTACTCATTGGGAATGGCTGCTACTTTACTAAATACATTTTAAACATCTAAAGATATGATCATATGGTTTTCCTCCCTTAAAGGACTGATGCAGTAGATTGTGTTTAAACTTCCTGGTACTGAACCACCCTTGACTTCGTGCAAGCAGTCATGATCTGGTTTTTGTTTGTTTGTTTTTTGATATATGACTGGATTCTACTTGTTAATGTTCTTGAATCTATACTTGAAATTTTCTATAATATTCAATTTTATCTTTATCAGCTTTAAGGTTTTTTTGTTTGTTTGTTTTGTCTGCACCCAGCGGCATGTGGGATCTTAGTTCCCTGACCAGGGATTGAATCTGTGCCCCCTGCATTGGGCGCGTGGAGTCTTAACCACTGGACCACCAGGGAAGTCCAGCTTTAAGTTTATTTTGACTTTATAAAATGAATCGGAGTCTTTTTATCCTTTTCTATGGCTGAGAGTAATTTAAATAAAAGTAATATTGTCAGACCTTTAAAGGTTAGATAAAATTCAGCTAGAAATTCATGCCCAGTGAGTTTTCACACATTTGTATTTCCCTCCTCTTTCCCACCCAACTTTAAACACCTAGATTTTTCTGATATAATTTAGTATTTTATTTCTATATTGTCATTTGAATTATTCTTATAAATCTTTCAAGAGCCCTCATTTAGACTTACCTATCTCTAGTCAGAATCTTTCTATTTAATATATATACATGTATAAACGTTCATTGCTTACCAGTCACTCTTCTTTTTTTATCTTCTCCCATATTGAGATTTATATTCTGATTTATTTGATGTTTGGTGTGTCTTTCTGAGTGTTTTCCTCAGATAG
The DNA here is from genome assembly GCF_949752795.1 of Hyperoodon ampullatus. Classification (NCBI taxonomy): domain Eukaryota; kingdom Metazoa; phylum Chordata; class Mammalia; order Artiodactyla; family Ziphiidae; genus Hyperoodon; species Hyperoodon ampullatus. Next base: position 83,841,594 of record NC_136919.1, read on the forward strand.
AGTGCATCACAGATAGACTGACAGGCTCTCTGAAAGCTTGCATGTCCCTCCTCATATGTATTTTTTTTCACTCTCACAGACTAATGAAACAATGCCAGGGTATGGAATTTATCTCAGTACTGTGTCATGATATTTCACTGTTTTCTGGCTTCCAGTATTGTGGTCTGATGTGATACCTGTCTGATTATTTTCCCAGTGTAGATAACTTGTTTCTTCTATCTGGAAGTTTACAAAATATTCTCCTTATCCTTAGAATTCAAGGCTTTTATTGAAATATGGCTAAATATGTGTCTTTTCTCCCAGTACTGCTTTTCTCTAATGACTAACAATGTTGAGCATCTCTTCATATGTGTATTGGCTATTTGTCTGTCCTTGGAGAAATGTTTATTCAAGTGGTATGTTTATTTTTTAATTGGGCTATTTGCCTTTTTATTGTGGCTATTAGTTGTGTGTTATATGTTTGTGTTAGTTATTTGAACTCATGGCTTCCCAGTGTTTTCTGGATTTCTTTTTTCATCAGTGATCACATCAGCCCAGCAATGATCACATCACATCAGGAAACAATGAGGTCGACATTGGTCATAGTTAATGATGTTCACCAAAGGAATACGTTTGTTATGTTTCGTCAGAAGTTGGAAAAGGTATTTTATGACCTTAATGTAGAATGGCAATCAGTTATTTGGGCCTCAGTGAGAGAAAGAAAAAGTTCTCAGAGCTCTGAATTTACATTTTGAAAGAATCCAGGTTTTCATAGCATAGACTCTAAGGAAGTGAGGCTTGAAGTGAGTTGTTCAGTTAAGAATCTATTACAGTAACCTAGGTGAATGGTGAATGTGTTTGGGCTGTGGGGATAATGCAAGATTATAAGTGATCAGGTAGAATGAAAAGGATTTGCCACTAGATTGACAGTGGTGAAGAGAGAAAGAGAGGAGTCAAGGAGAACTCTAAGGTTATTGTCCTGAGAAACTGGAAGAATGGAATCATTCACTGGGTTTAAGATGACTGCAGGAGAAACAGTTTGAGGAGTAAAATTAAGGGTTCTGTTTTTAACGTGATAAATGTGAAATTGCTATTAGCTCTCCTAATGGGAATATTGAGTAAGCAGTTGGATCTCTCTGCTGGAATTCAAAGGAAAAGTATTGGCTGAAGAGAAAAATTGGGGAATTATTAACAGATGGCATTTAAAATCATGCTGTGGTGTGTATACACACAAATGCACACACACACACAATGGAATATTATTCAGCCTTAAAAAAGATGGAAATTTTGTCATTTGTGACAACAGAGATGAACCTGGAGGGCATTATTCTAAATGAAATAAGCCAGACAATGAAAGACAAATGCTATATGGTATCACTTATATATGGAATCTAAAAAAAAAAAAAAAAAGGTTGAACTCATAGAAATGGAAAGTAGAGAAGTATTTTTCAGGGGCTTTGGGGTAGAGGAAATAGGAAGAGTTTGGTAAAAGGGTAGAAACTTTAAGCTCTAAGATGAATAAGTTCTGAGGAACTATGTGATATGGTGATTATAGTTGATAACACCATATTGTATAATTGAGATTTGCTAAGAGAGTAGAAGTTGAATGTTCTCACACACACAAAAGTAAATATATGAGGTGATGGGTGTATTAATTTATTAATTAACTCAGTGGAGGGAATCTTTTCACAATGTATGTGTATATCAATCAAATCACCATGATGTACACTTTAAATATCTTACACTTTTGTCAATTATACCTCAATAAAACTGAAAAAAAAAAAGAAAGTCATGATTCTGAATGAGGTTACCTAAGGAATGAGTGTTGTATAGAAGAGAAGAGATTTGATGTTGGAAAATGATGATGAAAAAGCAGAGGAGGCTAAGAGAAGGCAGTCTGTGAGATACAAGGAAAACCAAGAGAGACGGATGACCTAAAGCCCAGTGAAGATAGTGCCTCAAGAAGGATGGAATGATCGGTTTGGTCAGAGGCAGCTGAGAGGTGGAGTAAGTTGAGCTGAAGAAGGGACCTTTGGATTTGACGATATGGAAGTCACTGGTGGAGTTGATGAAAACTGTTTGGCTGCAGGGGTGGTGATGGAAGTTTGATTGGAGTAGGTTCAAGAGAGACGTGAATAAGGGATTAAATTTTTTTTCTATTATTATTCTTGGCACTTCAAATAAAAATGTTATATTTCTTAATACCGAAACCTAGTCATACTCTGGTAGGTAATCTCTGCTAATTTAAATTTAACACCCATTATTTAAAAAAATACTTAACCAGCTATTGAAGACACCCACAAACGCACTTCACAGAACCAAGTACAAGACATACTGTGATCCTTTGGGATTTCTTTTGGAATATTTGTATAGGAAAGCGAGCAGTTTTAGTGTGAAGGGCAGCAGAGAAATGGGGCAGTGACAGGAGGGAGTAAATGGAGACTCTTTTACAGATGGGGGGAATATTACAGCATAGGCGGTGGAGAGAGAAAACTTGATGCTACAGCAGCAAGATGGAGCCGATTGCTGGAGCAGCACCTTTGTGGAGATGAGAAGGTAGCTAGTGGGAATCTAGCCACAAGTGGCAGGGTTGACCTAAGATAAGGAACCCATGTTTCAGCCAGAGAAACCAGAAGAAAGGAAGCATGCAAGTGTAGCAAGGCGGGGAGGTTGTGCAGGTTGGGATTGGGGTGTTGCTTGCTTTTTGTCTAGTTTGGGCTCAACAGTGACCTTCCGCTCATTTACTGATTTTGTTTCGTCTCAAATTATTTTGTTTAGAGAACAGAGTGCTTTGTGTGCTACACTTGAATCTAAGCACTCTTAACTATTTTCATATTTAAGATAGTATCTTCCTCCTAGAGCAGTGCTGTTTCTCTGCGTATGTCTTCTGTTTGTTCACATCCATCTTCCTCTCTCTTAGTGTTGGTCCCTTGAGTGAGTTGTATTTTTCTTTATTGCCTCTTGGGGATGAGATCTAGTAGCTTGGGTACTAGAAAGCTTCAGTAGCATGCAGAAAACTTGACCTCTGTTCACCTGTTGTTTCAAGGCAGGCAGGTGCCAGTTCCTGCTGAGGAACACAGAGGAAAGTTCTTTTCTCCCCCTTTCATCTTCTTACATTTGCTCAGACTTGGGAGCAGAGAAAACCCAACCCGTCCGTTGCCGGACTTTTCAACATCTTGTGCCTCAGGAAGAATGGGCACATTTATGTGGGCAAGTTTAAATCCCCAGCCACTGTCTCAGCAGGATCCCCTCTTTTCTGGTCCTCACCTGATGCTCTTGCACTGTGGTCCAGGCAGTTGTCCTACTTATGGTGATGAAAGACCTGCATATTTTCCTTCTCCCAACCTTTAAACGTTGCCAGGGCCTTGCTTGCACCTAGTACCCTATAGGCTCCTGCAGCCATTTCACTTAGGAGGGTCAGGAGGCAGGGAGCATAGGACAGAGGGAGCTCCCTGATTCCTTTTGTAAGGCACTTCGGCGGTCTACTTGCTTTTCACGTTTGGTAGACATTTGTTGATTATTCCCCATGTGCCAGGCACTGTGCCCATTGCAGAACATTAGCTATGCAGGATATTAACAGGTGTGTCATGGGAAGGCTGACTTTATGGTTAGTTGGTTCAAAGAAAAGTGAAAGAAGTTACTGCAGGACCCCTCCACTAATTTCCAGCATTAATGGGAACACTCAACAGCTTGTCACATTTCTCAGCAGTCTCAGTATTATTTGAACCATGAAAGCTTTTCTTGAGATATATTTAACAGAACACATCATGGAACAATTGTTCCTGGAACAAACTTTGGAAAATGTTGCATTCGGGGTGAAGCTAGGTGAGCACATATGTATTACACCATACTCCAGACCAGGCTCTTTGTTTTATGTTGTACGTACATGACCTCACTGTTATTTGACCACAGTCCTATGAGGTAGACAGCACTAGGAATATGAAACTCCAAATAATGGCAGAGTTAGGATCTGGCCTTGTTCTATGATACCACTGAAACAGGAGGGAAGGGTGCAGGGCACAACCTTTAAATGAATGACATAGCCATAGGACATGACAAAAACTGGTTGGAACCAACTAGGTCCAAGATGGTGGAAGATTCAACTTCCAGTAGACCTTGAGCCTCATTATACGCTCATTGTAATACATTAGCTAAATGGCACATCCACCAGTGCCATGACAGTTCTGAGGCCAACTATAAAAGATCAAAAAGTGGGCGGTGGCCCAATTTCTGTAAATTCCTGCCCCGTCCTTGAAACAATTGGAATAATCCTCCCACTCATTAGCCTATGAAATTACCCAGCCCATAAAAACTAACACGCCATGTTTTGGGGTCTCTCACCTTCTGAGATGGCCCACACTCTGTCTGTGGAGTGTGTTTCTCTCTAAATAAATCCACTTCTTACCTATCACTTTGTCTCTCACTGAATTCTTTCTGTGATGAGACATCAAGAACCTGAGCTTCATTAAGTCCTGAGACCAGGTGTGTGATCTCAGTAGAAAGACCGTGGGTTCAAGTCCCAATCCGAGTTGCACAGTTTCACCACCGCTTCACCACTTCTCCACCAACCTATTGAAAATTACATGAAGAACTTTAAAAATCACTTCAGTACAGCTTAACATTGTAAGTAAACCACTTCAGAAACCTGCTTCAGAAAGAGTGTATAGTTTCTAGACTGCCACAGGAGAACTGTCTTTTTGTTGCTTCTTTGCCCAGAACTTAGAGGAGACATTCCAAATGTTTTTGAGTTCTTCAGTGTCTTCTTTTGGAACCATGCCCAAACAATACGTATTAGAGTAACACTGGCTCCTGTAACAAAGATAAACAAGAATGGATAATAACTCAAACACAATAAAAGTTCACTTCTCATTCATTAACAGTCCAGGACGGGGATTCTGGTCATCAGGGGAAGGTTCTGCTCTACACAGACTTGTAGGACTTCTGCAAATGGTGGCTTTGCCATTTTCTTTTTTTTTTCTTTCCTTTGCTTTTAAAAAATTTATTTATTTATTTATTTTTGGCTGCGTTGGGTCTTTGTTGCTGCGCGCGGGCTTTCTTTATTTGCGGCGAGCGGGGGCTACTCTCTGTTGCGTGTGTGTGCTTCTCATTGCGGTCTTGTTGTGGAGCATGGGCTCTAGGTGTGCAGGCTTCAGTAGTTGTGGCTCGCGGGCTCTAGAGCACAGCCTCAGTAGTCGTGGAGCATGGGCTTAGTTGCTCCACTGGCATGTGGGATCTTTCCGCACCAGCGCTCAAACCCGTGTCCCCTGCATTGGCAGGCGGATTCTTAACCACTGTGCCACCAGGGGAGCCCAGTTTTCAAAATATTATGTCTCCAGCCACACTGGTGAGATGGGGTGTTGCTGTCTCAGGGAGTACCAGTGGCACACACCTCTTCTACTCACAGCTTACTGCTAGAACTCAGTTACATAGCACATCTAACTGCAGGGGTGTCTGGGAAATACCATCCAGCTGTGTGCTCAGGAAGAAAAGAAAACTTATTCTGTTGGACAGCTAGTAGATTCTGCCACACCAACCGGTGAAAAAGATACCTACCAAAGCTTTCCCTGAGCACCTCTTTAAGACCAGCCAGTAATAATTGTAATGATGACGATGATTTAAAAAATGGAAAAGTGCTTATAATTCAATAATAGGTATTTACCAAATGTATGAAATGTGCAGTATACCATGCTAAATGCTTTACATCTATTATCTTTAATCCTCTCATAAATCCTAAGACAAGGGGGAATATTAACCCTATTTGATACAGAAGGAAACTGAGGCTTATGTCAGATTGAGTAGCAGAGGCCAGATGTAGAACTTGGTCAGTCAGCTTCAGAGCCTGTACATAACCTCTATTCTATACTCAGAAAACAACTACATGCTGGGATTACAGCTGTTTAAAAGGAGGCACATAAAAAGACTCAAAGGAGCACACAAAGCGTGAAATAGTCATCGTGTCCAGGCGGTGCAACTTATATTTTCTTCAATTTTTTAAAGCTATGCTTGAAGAAACTTTTTCCTGCTTCAGACCTTTTCAGTGGGATGGCATTTTTCTTTGAGTGAAAGGAAGAGACTAATTTTCCCAATTAAACTGGGGCATTTATAAAAACAAATAAGACAGATCACCTGCTTGATAATAATGGGATGGGGAATGTGACCTTTTCTTTTTCCTGGAACTTGCTTTTGTGTAGTCTCTCTGGGGCTTGTCTGTGGCTATGGAATAAGAAAAGGCTTCTTGGTTGTCTTGTTTGGAATGGGCGTGGCCTTACCCTGTTCTCCACCTGAGTGGGTAACTTACTGGAAAGGGCATTCTGTTTGCTGGGAAAGGGGATCCACGTGGGAATCCTACAGCTTAACATTTTCCTGCCGTAATCACACTGCATCTCTTGATGTGATGTAATCTTTTCTTTCTCTTTTCTGTCCTTCTTCTTAAAACTGACAGCTAATTTTGTTTTAAAATGAATTTTATTTTGAACAATCTTAAGCTCACAGAAACTGCAAGAACAATACGGAGAATTTTTTTTTCCCTCAAACCATTTGATGGTAAGTTGACGACATGAGACACTATCCTCCTCCTCTCCCCTCAGGTCAGTGGGTATTTCCTAACAACAAAGACATCCTTTTACAAAAGCACAACACACTCATTAAGATCTGCAAATCAACATTGTTACAACTCCAGACCCCATTCAAGTGCTATCTATCATCCTACTTCCATTAGAGCACGAGGATCCACCTCAGAACTCTATGTTGCCTTTAGTTGGTCTCCTCCAGGCCCATTTTTTTTAAAACATTGAAGTATAGCTGATTTAAAATGTTGTGTTAGTTTCAGGTATACAGCAAAGTGATTCAGTTATTTTTATGTGTGTGTGTGTGTATATGTGTGTGTGTGTGTGTATGTTCTTCTAGATATATATATAGGATATGTATATATGTTCTTTTCCAGATTCTTTTCCATTATAGGTTATTACAAGATATTGAATATAGTTCCCTGTGCTATATATAGTAGGTCCTTGTTGTTTATTTTATATATCTGTTAATCCCAAACTTTTAATTTGTCCTTCCCCCACCCTTCCCTTTTGGTAACCGTAAGTTTGTTTTCTGTGTCTTTGAGTCGATTTCTGTTTTGAAAATAAATTCATTTGTATCATTTTCTTAGATTCCACATATAAGTGATATTATGTGATATTTGTCTTTCTCTGACTTAGTGCACTTAGTATGATAATCTCTAGGTCCATCCATGTTACTGCAAATGGCCTTATTCTTTTTTATGGCTGAATAGTATTCCATTTTATATGTATACCACATCTTCTTTATCCATTCATCCGTCGATGGACATTTAGGTTCCTTCCATGTCTTGGCTATTGTAAGTAGTGCAGCTGTGAACATTGGGGTGCATGTATCTAGGCCCATTATTTTATAGACTTCATTCAATCTGGGTTCATCCGATATAAAATTTAGCTTATGCATCTTTGGCAGGAATTTCTCAAGTGCCGCTTTATTCTCCTCTTTGCATCCTATCAGGAGCACAGAACAGAAGGAGGGAGCTATCACCATAGATAACTAGAGTATGAACTTGAACTATGTGTGTTATACAGGGAGGAACCAAGTAAAATCTGTTTGTTAAAATTCCTCTCTGCGTCCCATGGTCTCTACATGACCCAGAAAACATTTCTTTACCAAACATTTGCTTTTCCATCTTCATGTAGATTGCCTTCCTCCCCTTTGGAGTCCCAAACCACTACTCCCAACATCCTCTTTTGCCTTTAGCTGAAGATGATATTTAAGGTGAGGGTTTCAGCCATTTTGGTGAGTTACTCAGTTCTGCTGGCGCTCTCCCATGTATACATGTTATTAAACTACTATGTGATTTTCTCCTGTTAATCTGTCTCCTGTCAATTTAATTCTCAGACGAGGCAGAAGAACCAAGACGGGTAGAGGAAAATTTCTTCCTCCCCAACACTATCTGTGTATGTTGAGAACCATGAGTTTACCCCAAATGCATCCAATTCCTATCCAACATCATGGAATGTATTCTAGTTTTCTTCTTTTCCATATTGTAACTCCCAACTCCAGCCGTAGGAAATTTGGCTCCCAATATCCTTAAATCTCCTTATTTGCTCAATCCCCTGATATTTAGTGAATCTCCAGTCATGGCCCCTGCCCCCTTGCTGCTGTGTATTCCCTCCTCACCCTGACCTGCCTGCCCCACCTTGTGGAAGGGAAGCTGTTCCCACCCTGCTCAGACTCTGCTACCACCTCCTGCTCGGACACCCTCCTCATCTCACTGAGGTGTGGATTCCCTACATAGGACCAGCGCCCTGTACATTTGCCTTCCGTGCCCTCTTGGGCTGTGACTCCCCACACGAGCATCTTTTATTATAATATTTGGTCTCTTGTTTTCAATTCCTGAAGTCTTGTTATTCATAACAAACCCCTTTCCACCACAACTGGGCTTATTTGTTAATGAGGTAACTTTCGGAAAGCACCTAAGGCTGGGGGAACTGGTAGCAGGGGAATCAACCATGAATAGAGGGTTGGATCTTTCAGTCCCACCCCCTGATTTCTGGGGAGGGGAGAGGGACTGGAGGTTGAATCAGTCACCAATGACCAGTGATTTAATCAATCATGCCTATGTAATGAAGCCTCCATAAAAAAGGAGAGGGTTCAGAGAGCTTCCAGGTTGCTGAACCAGAAACCTCCATGTGCCACTGTGCCAGACCCCAAACTATACGAGGACAGACGCTCCTTTGTTTGGGGTCTCCTCCTCTGTATCTCTTCATCTGGTTGTTGATTTGTATCCTTTAATATCTTTTATTATAAACTAGCAATCTAGTGAGTCAACTGGTTTTCTGAGTCCTGTGAGCCTCTGTAGCAAATTAAACCCAAGGAGAGGATGGTGGGAACCTCCCATTTATAACCACTGGCTCGGAAGCACAGGTAACAGCCTGGACTTGTGATTGTCATCTGAATGGAGGGCAGTCTTGTGGGACTGAGCCCTGATCCTGTGGAATTTGATGCTGTCTTTGGGTAGATAGTGTCAGAATTGAATTGAATTGTAGGACACGCAGCTGGTGTCTGTGAATTGCTTGGTGGTCTGAGAATGCCTCCAAACATTGGAATTGGGTACAGAAACCTCACAGCCCTCAATCATCACTATGACAAACTCTAAGTTGACTCTTAAGGTTCTGTGCTTCTGATCAAGTTTATTTTGGAGACCATCTCTGGGCACAAAGTTGAAGATCTGAGTGATTAAGAGCTTCAGCAGATAGGATACCAGGCTAGAGTTTAGGAGGCCTGGCATCTAGTGCTGACCCTGCACTTTGCCAGGGGTATGAAGCCTGTTCCACCTCTAGCCCTTTGTATAAATGGGGTGAAAAATAAACAAAACGATCAATAGATAAGACACCCAGTAGGAGTCCTTTTTCTGCACATATAAAATAGAGGTGGTTGCTGTGAAGGTGAAGCGAGGTGTAAGGCATTCGGAAATGTTTTGAAAACTGTAAAAACCTATGCATATGTGACACTTTTATTAGAAAAAGATTTCATCAGGAAATATTAATGCAAACTTTTAGCAGGACAATCCTATTTTCTTTATGACTTAGAAAATTGATGTGACTAAAACATATCCCAGTACACAGAGCTGAAAATGTGTTCTGGGGAAGTAAAATACAGGATGCCTGGGTGGGGGGTTGGGCAGCGCATGCTGGATCCTGCTGAAACCAGGACCCTGTAAGTCTATGGAAGGGCTTTGAAGAACTTCCAATTTAATACAATTTGCATATTTATCAATTGCTTTATTATAAACTTTCTAAGAGCAAGATTTTTTCTTCAGTGATACCCAAGTTTACTTCTCTGTCTCCTCTGTGGAAATTTTCTCTGTGCACTGACACTGTTGTAGCTGCTTCTAGGACTTCCTTTTTCATCTGTTTACCATCCACATATGTGTGGTATGTAATTGAACTATCTCCTATTTCAACAAAAGAAGACAACTCAATGGGATCTCTAAACCTGAAAATTCCTTGATTCCCAAAGCTTCCATTTATGCAAAAGGAATGAATTTAAGAAGTTTTCCCATATATTATGAACAAAATTCCTCTCTGGCGTTTTTATAAGTGATTCTAATACATGTTTAAATTACTTCTCACTTATTCTTGAATGCTAGAATAATGAATTAATAAGCACAGCTAAGCCCAAAAAGGGGCCCTGAGGTCACCAGCCCTGTATGGATTACAAGTAAAGACTGGCTTCTAATGTTGCTCTATGTTAGAGGGACTTAGGCTTTATTTTTTAAAGATTCCAGGAAAACCACAAGTTCAGCACCGTTCAAAAGAAGAAGTAAGGTCAAAGTTTAAGGAAGGCGGAGTTGAGAAATCCCCACATTTGAGAAAGCTAAAGACAGCATGAACATTGCAAGGAAGTGGTCAGTTCTAACAGACTGGGGCAGCGAGGGTGAAAGGAAATGAAAACCACTGACTCATGGCCTCCTCTTCCATTTGGCAGGCTGCCAAGTGCATTTACACATTCTTAGTTATTTCTGCAGGTACGTTGTAACTGCAAGGGATTTCTTAGCTCAGTGGTAACTGGGAGATGCCATGCAGGTAACTGAGCTGGGCCAGTGAATGGGAGGAGGAACGGACTCTCTACAGGGTGACCCGGAGGGTGTCACTGTGTGGCATTGGCTTCAACTGGATTGGACCGCCTCTGAGGATTAAGTTACTTTCACGTATCTCTCTTCATTCATCCATTCATTCCTTTAGGAAACCCTATCCTTGCATAGATAGGGTTGTCAGGTGGTTTAAACCCAAAATTCCAGACATATGATAAAAATGTGTAGACCAAGTTAAGAAAAAAAAAAAACACCTACAAGTCCAGTGATATGGAAAACTTATTAGTTAGAGATGGTGGCTTGTACACATGTGTTTGTCTTGGTTCTCTCGAAAGACCCCATTAAAATGACAATGAATTTTATATTAGAGCACAAACGCATAAGGACAAAGAGAGTAGAGGAAACAGCAGGAAAGAAGGCAAGATGGAGAGCCAACAGACAAGTGGGAACTGACGTAGCCAGCTCAAAGAAGTGAAACCCTAAGCTGCCTGTGGTGGAAAAGGAGTCATCCACTCACTTTACACCACAGACCCCAGAAATGCTCAGAAATCCGTGACACCACATATCTCTAAGATGCGGGAAAACAGGTTCAAAATCCTTTTAGAAGCAGTTAGAAGCCACTCCCTTCTCAAAGTCCTGCAGCCGGGGCTCCGTTCCCCACCCTTGCACACTACCGAAGGCTTGTCTGTAGAGCCGCATTGCCCTTTACAGTGGCCACTCAGCACATGTGGTTTTTGAGCACTTGAAATGTGGCTCTTCCGAATCGAGATGTGCTGTACGTGTGAAATACACACCAGACTTGAAGACTTAGTACAATAAAAAAAGAATGTGAAATACCTCTTGACGTTTTAAAAAATATTGATTATAAGTTGAAATAGTAGTGCTTTTGATATGTTGGGTTACATGAAACATGATTAAAATTCACTTCTCTTTTTTTAAATTTTTTTTAATATGACTGAGAGAAAATTTAAACTTATTTCCGTGGCTCCCATTATGTTTCTGTTGGACAGCGCTGCTCTAGAGAGTGTGAACCAAGCGTGACTTGGGGTCAAGGGCACGGCTGAGGGGTTTCCATACTGAAAACAGGGTGGCCAAGCGAAGGCTGACATGAAATAGTCAGACCTTAGCCTCTTCCCTTACTCAGATCCCAGGTTGCTGGCAGCTGGTCTGCTAACCTCAGGTTGGAGAGGGGAACACTTAGCCCAGAACAGCCTAGGAGAAGACCTACACAGATCCCCAAGCAAACCCCGGCAGCCCCTGCCATCTCCCCAGCATTCACTTCTGTGCATGAAGATGGGTTCCTGAAAACGCCTGCAACTCTCTTGGGGAGAATGTTGCTTCTCAGCCTGCACATCCCAACCAGGAATGCCAGAGCCAACGTCCCTGCAGTTGGTGGATACAGAGCCCAGCTGCCTGGCTCTTCCACTGGGTAGACAACCCTGAGCTCTGTGACCCACAGGGACTTGAGTTCTGCAAAGTGCCGAGTTTGCTTGTCCTGGACAGCCTCCTTCCTCCCCCGCCTCACTTCTCTGCCTCCCCACCAGGCTTTCCTGAGATGACCCGTGAAATTAATTTCCTGCACTCGGCTTCTTGTCTCTGGGTCTGCTTTGGGAGAACCTAAACCAAGACACATTCTTTTTTTTTTTTTTCCTAACGTTTATTTATTTATTTATTTTCTTATTAGTCATCCATTTTATACACATCAGTGTATACACGTCAACCCCAATCTCCCAATTCATCCCACCACCACCACCTCTACCCCCCGCCGCTTTCCCCCTTTGGTGTCCATACGTTTTTTCTCTACTTCTGTGTCTCAATTTCTCCTCTGCAAACTGGTTCATCTGTACCATTTTCAAGGTTCCACATATATGTGTTAATATACGATATTTGTTGTTCTCTTTCTGACTTATTTCACTCTATATGACAGTCTCTAGATACATCCACGTCTTTACAAGTGACCCAGTTTCATTCCTTTTTATGGCTGAGTAATATTCCACTGTATATATGTACCACATCTTCTTTATCCATTCGTCTGTCAGTGGGCATTTAGGTTGCTCCCATGACCTGGCTATTGTAAATAGTGTTGCAATGAACATTGGGGTGCATGTGTCTTTTTGAATTATAGTTTTCTCAGGGTATATGCCCAGTAGTGGGATTGCTGGGTCATACGGTAATTCTATTTTTAGTTTTTTAAGGAACCTCCATACTGTTCTCCATAGTGGCTGTATCAATTTACATTCCCACCAACAGTGCAAGAGGGTTCCCTTTTCTCCACACCCTCTGCAGCATTTGTTGTTTGTAGATTTTCTGATGATGCCCATTCTAACTGGTGTGAGGTGATACCTCATTGTAGTTTTGATTTGCATTTCTCTAATAATTAGTGATATCGAGCATCCTTTCATGTGTTTGTTGGCAATCTGTATATCTTCTTTGGAGAAATGTATATTTAGGTCTTCTGCCCATTTTTGGATTGGGTTTGGTTTTTAAAAATTGAGCTGCATGAGCTGTTTATATATGTTGGAGATTAATCCTTTGTCCAGTGGTTCATTTGCAAATATCTTCTCCCATTCTGAGGATTGTCTTTTCGTCTTGTTTATGGTTTCTTTTGCTGTGCAAAAGCTTTGAAGTTTCATTAGGTCCCATTTGTTTAGTTTTGTTTTTATTTCCATTACTCTAGGCGGTGGATCAAAAAATATCCTGGTGTGATTTATGTCAAAGAGTGTTCTTCCTACGTTTTCCTCTAAGAGTTTTATAGTGTCCGGTCTTACATTTAGATCTCTAATCCATTTTGAGTTTATTTTTGTGTATGGTGTTAGGGAGTGTTCTAATTTCATTCTTTTACATGTAGCTGTCCAGTTTTCCCAGCACCACATATTGAAGAGACTGTCTTTTCTCCGCTGTATATCCTTGCCTCCTTTGTCATAGATTAGTTGACCATAGGTGCGTGGGTTTATCTCTGGGCTTTCTATCTGTTCCATTGATTTATATTTCTGGTTTTGTGCCAGTACCATATTGTCTTGATTAGTGTTGCTTTGTAGTATAGTCTGAAGTCAGGGAGTCCGATTCCTTCAGCTCCGTTTTTTTCCCTCAAGACTGCTCTGGCTATTTGGGGTCTTTTGTGTCTCCACACAAATTTTAAGATTTTTTGTTCTAGTTCTGTAAAAAATGCCATTGGTACTTTGATAGGGATTGCATTGAATCTGTAGATTGCTTTGGGTAGTATAGTCATTTTCACAATATTCATTCTTCCAATCCAAGAACGTGGTGTATCTCTCCATGTGTTGGTATCATCTTTAATTTCTTTCATCAGTGTCTTATACTTTTCTGCATACAGGTCTTTTGTCTCCCTAGGTAGGTTTATTCCTAGGTATTTTATTCCTTTTGTTGCAGAGGTAAATGGGAGTGTTTTCTTAATTTCTTTTTCAGATTTTTCATCAGTGTATAGGAATGCAAGAGATTTCTGTGCATTAATTTTGTATCCTGCAACTTTACCAAATTCATTGATTAGCTCTAGTAGTTTTCTGGTGGCATCTTTAGGATTCTCTATGTATAGTATCATGACATCTGCAAACAGTGACAGTTTTACTTCTTTTCCAATTTGTATTCCTTTTGTTTCTTTTTCTTCTCTGATGCCATGGCTAAGACTTCCAAAACTATGTTGAATAATAGTGGTGAGAATGGACATCCTTGTCTTGTTCCTGATCTTAGAGGAAGTGCTTTCAGTTTTTCACCATTGAGAATGATGTTTGCTATGGGTATGTTGTATATGCCTTTATTATGTTGAGGTGGTTTCCCTCTATGCCCACTTTTTGGAGAGTTTTTATCATAAATGGGTGTTGAATTTTGTCAAAAGCTTTTTCTGCATCTATTGAGATGATCATATGGTTTTTATTCAATTTGTTAATATGGTGTATCACATTGATTGATTTGCGTATATTGAAGAATCCTTGCATCTCTGGGATAAATCCCACTTGATCATGGTGTATGATCCTTTTAATGTGTTGTTGGATTCTGTTTGCTAGTATTTTGTTGAGGATTTTTGCATCTTTATTCATCAGTGATATTGGTCTGTAATTTTCTCTCTTTTTTGTAGTGTCTTTGTCTGGTTTTGGTATCAGCGTGATGGTGGCCTCATAGAATGGGTTTGGGAGTGTTCTTTCCTCTGCAATTTTTTGGAAGAGTTTGAGAAGGATGGGTGTTAGCTCTTGTCTAAATGTTTGATAGCATTCATCTGTGCAGCCATGTGGTCCTGGACTTTTGTTTGTTGGAAGATTTTTAATCACAGTTTCAATTTCATAACTTGTGATTGGTCTCTTCATATTTTCTTTTCTTCCTGGTTCAGTCTTGGAAGGTTATATCTTTCTAAGAATTTGTCCATTTCTTCCAGGTTGTCCCTTTTATTGGCATAGAGTTGCTTGTAGTAGTCTCTTAGGATGCTTTGTATTTCTGTGGTGTCTGTTGTAACTTCCCCTTTTTCATTTCTAATTTTATAGATTTGAATCCTCTCCCTCTTTTTCTTGATGAGTCTGGCTAATGGTTTATCAATTTTGTTTATCTTTTCAAGGAACCAGCTTTTAGTTTTATTGATCTTTGCTGTTGTTTTCTTTGTTTCTATTTCATTTATTTCTGCTCTGATCTTTATAATTTCTTTCCTTCTGCTAACTTTGGGTTTTGTTTGTTCTTCCTTCTCTAGTTCCTTTAAGTGTAAGGTTAGATTGTTTATTTGAGATTTTTCTTGTTTCTTGAGGTAGGCTTATATAGTTATAAACTTCCCTCTTAGAACTGCTTTTGCTGCATCCCATAGGTTTTGGATCATTGTGTTTTCATTGTCATTTGTCTATAGGTATTTTTTTATTTCCTCTTTGATTTCTTCAGTGATCTCTTGGTTATTTAGTAACGTATTGTTTAGCCTCCATGTGTTTTTGTTTTTTACATTTTTTTCCCTGTAATTGATTTCTAATCTCATAGTGTTGTGGTCAGAAAAGATGCTTGATATGATTTCAATTTTCTTAAGTTTACTGAGGCTTGATTTGTGACCCAAGATGTGATCTGACCTGGAGAATGTTCCGTGCGTACTTGAGAAGAAAGTGTAATCTGCTGTTTTTGGATGCAATGGCCTATAACTATCAATTAAATCTATCTGGTCTACTGTGTCATTTAAAGCTTGTGTTTCCTTATTAATTTTCTGTTTGGATGATCTGTCCATTGATGTAAGTGAGGTGTTAAAGTCCCCCACTATTATTGTGCTACTGTCCATTTCCTCTTTTAGAGCTGTTAGCAGTCGCCTTATGTATTGAGGTGCTCCTATGTTGGGTGCATAAATATTTATAATTGTTATATCTTCTTCTTGGATTGATCCCTTGATCATAAGGATACTTATGCAGTATCCTCCTTGTCTCTTGTAACATTCTTTATTTTAAAGTCTATTTTATGTGATATGACTATTGCTACTCCACCTTTCTTTCGATTTCCATTTGCATGGAATATCTTTTTCCATTCCCTCACTTTCGGTCTGTATGTGTCCCTAGGTCTGAAGTGGGTCTCTTGTAGACAGCATATATATGGGTCTTGTTTTTGTATCCATTCAGCAAGCCTTTGTCTTTTGGTTGGAGCATTTAATCCATTCATGTTTAAGGTAATTATCGAGATGTATGTTCCTATTACCATTTTCTTAATTGTTTTGTGTTTGTTTTTGTAGGTCCTTTTCTCCTCTTGTGCTTCCCACTTAGAGAACTTCCTTTAACATTTGTTGTAGAGCTGGTTTGGTGGTGCTAAATTCTCTTAGCTTTTGCTTGTCTGTAGAGCTTTTGATTTCTCCATCTAATCTGAATGAGATCCTTGCTGGGTAGAGTAATCCTGGTTGTATGTTCTTCCCTTTCATCACTTTATGTATATTATGCCACTGTCTTCTGGCTTGTAGAGTTTCTGCTGAGAAATCAGCTGTTAACCTTATGGGAGTTTCCTTGTATGTTGTCCTTTTTCCCTTGCTGCTTTCAATAATTTTTCTTTGTCTTTAATTTTTGCCAATTTGATTACTATGTGTCTCGGCGTGTTTCTCCTTGGGTTTATCCTGTATGGAACTCTCTGCACTTCCTGGACGTGGGTGACTATTTCCTTTCCCATATTAGGGAAGTTTTTGAGTATAATCTCTTCAAATATTTTCTCGGGTCCTTTCTCTCTCTCTTCTCCTTCTGGGACCCCTACAATGTGAATGTTGTTCCAGAGGTCTCTTAGGCTGCCTTCATTTCTTTTCATTCTTTTTCTTTATTCTGTTCCACAGCAGTGAATTCCACCATTCTGCGTTCCAGGTCACTTATCCGTTCTTCTGCCTCAGTTATTCTGCTATTGATTCCTTCTAGTGTAGTTTTCATTTCAGTTATTGTATTGTTCATCTCTGTTTGTTCTTTAATTCTTCTAGGTCTTTGTTAAACATTTCTTGCATCTTCTCGATCTTTGACTCCATTCTTTTTCCGAAGTCCTGAATCATCTTCACTATCATTATTCTGAATTATTTTTCTGGAAGATTGCCTATCTCTACTTCATTTAGTTATTTTTCTGGGGTTTTATCTTGTTCCTTCATCTGGTACATAGCCCTCTGCCTTTTCATCTTGTCTGTCTTTCTGTGAGTGTGGTTTTTGTTCCACAGGCTGCAGGATTGTAGTTCTTCTTGCTTCTGCTGTCTGCCCTCTGGTGGATGAGGCTATCTAAGATGTTTGTGGAAGTTCCCTGACAGGAGGGACTGGTGGTGGGTAGAACTGGCTCTTGCACTGGTGGGCAGAGCTCAGTAGAACTTTAATCCGCTTTTCTGCTGATGGGTGGGGCTAGGTACCCTGCCTGTTGGTTGTTTGGCCTGAGGCAACCCAACACTGGAGCCTACCCGGGCTCTTCGGTGGGGCTAATGGCAGACTCTTGGAGGGCTCATGCCAAGGAGTACTTCCCAGAACTTCTGCTGCCAGTGTCCTTGTCACTTGGTGAGCCACAGCTGCCCCCCACCTCTGTAGGAGACCTTCCAACACTAGCCGGTAGGTCTGGTTCAGTCTCCTATGGGGTCACCGCTCCTTCCCCTGGGCCCCGATGCACACACTACTTTGTGTGTGCCCTCCAAGAGTGGAGTCTCTGTTTCCTCCAGTCCTGCTGAAGTCCTGCAATCAAATCCCGCTAGCCTTCAATGTCTGATTCTCTAGGAATTCCTCCTCCCGTTGCCAGACCCCCAGGTTGGGAAGCCTGATGTGTGGCTTAGAACCTTCACTCCAGTGGGTGGGCTTCTCTGGTATAAGTGTTCTCCAGTTTGTGAGTCACCCACCCAGCAGTTATGGGATTTAATTTTATTGTGATAGCACCCCTCTTACCGTCTCACTGAGGCTTCTCCTTTGTCTTTGCATGTGGGGTATCTTTTTGGTGAGTTCCAGTGTCTTCCTGTCGATGATTATTCAGCAGCTAGTTGTGATTCCGGTGTTCTCTAAAGAGAGAGTGAGAGCACGTCCTTCTACTCTGCCATCTTGAACCAATCTCACCAAGACACATTCTGAGAGTGGAGGTTCTTCAGGAAAACAGCCCAGCTGTGTCCCTCTGCAGGGGAGCTGCTGTGCATTCACCTCACCCACGCTCTCAGCTCTTTCCAGAGCCTACTTTTAAATATGAGCAGGGAGCCCAAACCACCAGACATTGGAGGGAATCCTCTAATGATTCAGAGAGCAAAACAACATTGTTTTTTAAATGATAATCTATTTTATGGCTCATTTTTGTGCCCTGCTTGTGCATGGAAGTAATATTTGCCATAAGAATAAGACTGAATGCATAAAAAGGATGTGTGTGTGTCTGTGCCTCTTTCACTAAACAGAAAGCTGAACTAGTAGGCTGACTGACTCCTACCTATGCCAGGTGCCTCTCACTGAGTCACATGCTGGAATGCAGAGATGACAGTCAGTCCCTGCTCTTCAAGGTGCTACAGTCCAAGAGAGAAGTCAGCCAAGAGGGGAGATGCTTATTGTGCCACAGGAAAGAGTGGGATAGACTCTGCACAGTAGGGTAAGGGTGCCCAAGTGGCCCGAAAACAAACAGGCTGGGGGAGGGCACGAGGAAACATGTACAGAGGGCCACCCGGATGCAGCAGAAGGAAGGACATTCCCAGCAAGGACCACGGAAGGGACCACATGCAGAAAACTGAAATATCCTGAGGTGTCTACAGTGAAGGGTGTGAACAGGAAAGGGTCCAGGAATGGGGCTGGAGGGGAGCCTGGGCCTGGCTTATTATGCCAAGGAGGTGGAATGACTTTCTACAGGAACCCAGGCATCATTGAAAGGCTCTGGGCAGCTTCACCTAAAGAGAGAATGTCTTCAGTGGCCTCCACAGTCTTTCCTTAGTGGCCAGATGCCCCCTGCCCCTGTAGAGGAAATGCAAGCAACCACTACCTACCTCTGTATCTTTTTTTAAACTTGAAGTATAGTTAATTTACAATGTTATGTTAGCTTCAAGTCTACAGGAAAGTGATTCATTTACATATATATATATAATATATATTTGTGTGTGTGTGTATATATATATATATATATATACACACACACACTTTTTCAGATTCTTTTCCATTATAGGTTATTACAAGATACTATGGTTCCCTGTGCTATACAGTAGGTCTTTGCTGTTTACCTATTTTATATATAGTAGTGTGTATCTGTTCATTGCAATCTCCTAATTTATCCCCCCCACCCCCGCTATCCCCTTTGGTAACCATAAGATTGTTTTCTGTGGCTGTGAGTCTATTTCTGTTTTGTAAATGAGATCATTTGTATCATTTTTTTAGATTCCACATAAGTGATATCATATGATATTTATCTTTTTCTGTCTGACTTACTTCACTTAATATGCTAATCTCTAAGTCCATCCATGCTGCTGCAAATAACATGATTTCATTCTTCTTTATGGCTGACTAATATTCCATTATATATATATAATATACATATATACAAATATATACATATATATTATATATATATCACATCTTCTTTATTCATTCATCTGTTGAGGGACATTTAGGTTGCTTCCATGTCTTGGCTATTGTAAATAGTGCTGCTATGAACATTGGGTGCATGTATCCTTTTGAATTATGGTTTCCTCTGGATATGTGCCCAGGAGTGAGATTGCAGGATCGTAGGGTAACTCTATTTCTAGTTTTTTAAGGGACCTCCATACTGTTCTCCATAGTGGCTGCAGCAACTTAAATTCCCACCAACAGTGTAGGAGGTTTCCCTTTTCTCTGCACCCTCTCCAGCATTTGTTATTTGTAGACTTTTTAAATGATGGCCATTCTGACTGGTGTGAGGTGGTACCTCATTGTAGTTTTGATTTGCATTTCTCTGGTAGTTAGTGATGCTAAGTATCTTTTCATGTGCCTGTTGGCCATCTGTATATCTTCTTTGGAGATCTGTATCTCTTGATGCCTGTGGCGCCAGGTGCCTGGCAGTGCTGTGAAGTGTGCTTTTTGTGCTTTAAGTGTCCCCTCCCCCCATGAGTGATATCCATGTTTTTGTTTCTCTCACTCAGCGTCTCCATTTGGCCCAGGGCCTCTCACCAAGGAGCTGAGTGGCAGGCATTCCTCCTGCTGAGACCCGTTCACTTAGAGTGAGGAGTCAGTGGATTGGATGCTCTGATCCTGGCGAGTGTAAAATTCTTTCCAAGTTACACGAGATCATCTTAAACCAGTTACATGAGAAAAGTTTCTAGAAAGCACTAAGAATGATAAGGGGAGAATGTCAGGCTCCTGACAGGGTGACAGGGAAGAGATCTCCTGGTAGAAGTCCTCATGACACCCCTAAATCATCACCCAGACACAGGGGATCTGGAGCGGCATAAACAGGCAAAGGAAGGAAGATGTTTTAGAGAGCTGAGCAGGGTCTGCCAGGCAGCCCTTAAAACCATCTGCAGGCAGCACAGTAGGGCTTTCTGACAGTATAGAGCAAGAGAATGGGTGTGGCTGTTAGAATAAAACAATCTGGGGCATCCCTGGTGGCGCAGTGGTTGAGAGTCCGCCTGCCGATGCAGGGGACGTGGGTTTGTGCCCCGGTCCGGGAAGATCCCACATGCCGCAGAGCGGCTGGGCCCGTGAGCCATGGCCGCTGAGCCTGCGTGTCCGGAGCCTGTGCTCTGCAACGGGAGAGGTGACAACAGTGAGAGGCCCGCGTACCGCAAAAAAAAAAAAAAAATCTACAAAAATAGGTGATTGTGGGCTAAATATGGCCTGTGGGCCACAGTTTGCCAACTCTGGTATAGAGGTAAAAAAAATTATGGGCTTTGGACACACATAGACATGAACTCAAATCCTAGCTCAAGTATCTACCAGGTATGTGGTTTTATGAAGGTTAGTTGACCTCTCCAATCCTCATTTCTCTTGAATGTAAAATGGGATAGTAATACTCACATCTAGTGTAGTGACAAGGCTAAGATTCTAAATGTAAAGACCTTAACACTATGCCTGGCACATGTAGGCACCTAACAAATATTAGTCCCTCTTCTCTACTTTGACTTTTCCTTAAGCTGGCATTGTTTAAAATATGTGAGTATTGGGACTTCCCTGGTGGTGCAGTGGTTAAGAATCTGCCTGCCAATGCAGGGGACACAGGTTCGAGCCCTGGTCTGGGAAGATCCCACAGGCCGTGGAGCAACTAAGCCCATGTGCCACAACTACCGAGCCTGCACTCTAGAGCCCACGAGCCACATCTACTGAGTGCATGTGCCAAAACTACTGAAGCCTACGTGCCTAGAGCCTGCGTACTGCAATGAAGAGTATCCCCCGCTCGCCGCAACTAGAGAAAGCCTGCACGCAGCAATGAAGACCCAACACAGCCAAAAATAAATAAATAAAATAAAATTTAAAAAAATATGTGGGTATCAATAAGTACTCATTGGTCGATCCCTTGGTTGATTGAGTGATCAGATGGCAGATCCCAGAGAGATAGGGTGTGAGTCAGGATATTTTTGGGGTCCCATATTTCTTGGATGGGGTATACTTGGGATGCTGTGTAAAGTTTGGAAGTCACTAAAGGGATTTAAAGGTTTTCCTTTCAGTTAGTTGCAGGCGAAATAAATTGTTTGGCTAATTGAAGCAAAAAAGAAATTTACTGGAAGAGTATGGTGTAGCTCAGAAGCTCCAAGAGAAGCTGGGGAATTAGATTTAGAGCTGATTAGGCAGCTAAAGGGAGCCTCAGAAGCAGGAATTTCACATCAGACTTGCCAGAAGTCTTTGTTTCTTTTATATTGAAGTATTTATCTTAACATTCAAAGTCCCATGGAGAGTTCAGATTGAATGAGCTTGGTTCTCTCTCTGCTATTTCACTATATGAGAGAGGAAAGAGGAAGGATCTTGGCCAGGATCCTCCAGGGACCCATTGACTTCCTTAGTGGGGGAGCCAGCACCTGGTTGAGTAAACTAGATTGTGGCCACAATAAGCTCTTATGAAGAGAAATTTCTCAGACTCAACAAAAGGCATAA
Organism: Hyperoodon ampullatus; assembly: GCF_949752795.1. NCBI lineage: Eukaryota > Metazoa > Chordata > Mammalia > Artiodactyla > Ziphiidae > Hyperoodon > Hyperoodon ampullatus. Next base: position 83,863,665 of record NC_136919.1, read on the forward strand.
GCATTCTTGGGCTGAAAGGCCCCTTGTTCATCTGGTACGATTTCTCAACCTTGGCACTGTTGACATTTGGGGCAGAATAATTCTTTGTTGTGGGGAGCTGTCTTGTAGAATGTTTAGCAGCATCCTGGTCTCTACCAAGTAGATGCTAGTAGCAGTGCTCCCTCCCCCTCCCATGTCCCTGGGGAAGGAGGCAAAAATCACCCCAGGTTGAGAACTGTAGGACTGCTTCATATCCTGGGGATCCTCTGAATGTTATGCCCGGTTAGGGCTTATGTAACCAGTCCCTCAAGGACTTGGTCAGCCTTGAGGGTAGACTCAGTTAGTACTTGGGATCCACTCTACTTCCTGAGTGGATCCTATATTATTGGGATCCACTCTACTTCCTGAGTGGATGCTATATTATTTCACTTACCACAAAATATTTTAATAACGTTTTAAATATGACAATTTCTAAACAGCCCCAGATTCAGGTAAGGCTTTGCCTCTCCGGTGTTCTAGACACTCCAAGGTGAATACATGAAAAAGTGAATGAATAAATATATGAATGGAAAATAGAGAAAGATGCATCCACTTTTATTCTGTCTGCACAGTGGCTATAGTAGTTCTTTCTTTTTGCACCATCCCAGTGCCAATGTCCGTTTTTTCCTTTCTGATTTCGTCCGAGGAGTTACCTCCCCCTCTTCCACAAATCATGCAGTTGTGGTAGGACTGGGAAACCTGGTCCTGCTTTCCTACTGAGGAAGCCCAAGGTCCCCGGGGGATTCCTTCTCTCACATCACCGTACATCGTAGCGGCATCTGACTCCAGCTCAGCCAGTTAGAATTTTTCTCCCAGGAGCTTGAGGGCTAAAGGGCAAAGAAGGGGGGAGGGGGAAGAAGAGGAATGGATAACTGTGGAATGTTGGCTTCCAAAGGGATTGAGAGCATCTGCTTCATCGTGCCCACTGCCCTGAGGAGGCAGATGGGCTCAGCAGCATTCGGTGACTTTCCCAAAGTTGCTCTGTCAGGAAAGAGAAGGCTAATGGGGCCTCTGGGGAAGAAAAGAGAGAAAAAGAGACAGACATGGGTAGAAGAGGGAGAGGGAAACCAGGCAAGAAGGAGGAGAAGCTGTTGCTCAGGAAAGGCATTGGTGTGGATCCACCCACTCATGACTTGGGGCTGTAGCTTGCCCACCAGACCTCAAGTTCTGCGGGGAATGAGTCACTCAGGGCCTCACCAACTCATGGTGACCATTCCATTACGTCCTTTGGAAACGTGAGGCTGTGCTTCTGGGCAACAGCTTCACCTTTAAAACAGCAACTACCACTACTGTTGCTGCTATCTGTTATTAAGCTCTATGTTCTCTGTTGGCCCATGGCATATATTGAATATTTTCTCATTGATTCCTCTCAGAAAGCCAGTGAGATAGGTGATAGTATTGGCCCCATCTTATGGATGAAGATATTGAAGTTCAGAGAAGTTAACTTGCCCAAGGGCAGAAACAGGATTTGAACCAAGGTCTGACTTCACTGCAAGGCCTTGACTACAGACAGTGGCGGCTTTCCAGCCTAGAACCTCCTAGCTCCAGGCCCTGGAAAAATGGAGGAGAGGGAGTGAAAGTTCCCCACATCCGAGGCCAGCTCACATCCACGCGGATCTCTATGCCTTCAGCTTTTGAAGCAGGACTTAACTTTTTGAACCTGACTTTGATCTGGCTTTGGAGACGCAGCTGTCTCCCGATGCAGGTACCCCACTCTCCATCTGGTGACTTAGCTTGCTTTCCATCTCCTCCTCCCTCCCTTGGTCTATGGGTCAGCGGGCTACTCGATAGCACCTTGGCCAGAGAATCAATGGATAAGGAAAGGAAGTGAAGGAAAACTTAGCCCAACTCTTGTTACCTGAGGCAGCAGCTGAAATCAATGCCCACAAAGGGGGTTTTGTATTTCCCATGAATTTAAAATGTGCCTGTCACTCATGCTACCGAATGTCCTGAGCTGGTGATCCAAGAGAGAATGCGATCATTGTGCAAGCAGGACAGTTTATAAGGAAATAGCACGCAGATATGCAGGGAAAACGCAACGCCAAGGAGCTGACTATTCAGCTGTTTCTATGTTGCTCCAGCCTTGGTGGGGGGAGGGGGAGGAGTGGCACTGGTGAAAAGCCCAAGACCCCCCGAGACAAGGGGATCCAAGGCCTGCTCCCCACTCTCTCTGTGGGTCCAAATCATGCTCCCCACTGCCTCTGTGCTGCTTCCTCACTCCTCACCTGAGGGAGTCTGTCCTTTCTGTACGCTGTTTCCAGTCCTGGTCAGGGAACACACAAGCTTGGTTTTTAAACTGAGGTGTCTGGATGTCGGAAAGATGCGATAAAATTATCAGCAGCTACTGAGCCAATATTGGCTTCTAACAAGCTTGGCCATTGGGAGGATATTTTCTGGTGGGCTTGACTGAAGTTTTGGAGGGAACGGAGGCCATTCCCTTCAGAGGAGTAACAGGTGCCTTTTCAAAACTTCTTTCTTTTCTTTTTTTAAAAATGCTCTCTGACACGGACAAGGGGAGCCACCGTTGTGTAAGAAAATACCGTTTTGGTTTACAGCGCAGAGGTGCAGTGAAGCTTTGCTCCCAAGCTGAGGGGCGATTCTGTTTTAGCTGAAGAGTGATTCTATTTTACTTCTGAGGTTGAAAGTGAAACAAGAAGATAAAGCTTCCTAATTCTGACTTAAGTTCTTTTTTAAAATTATTATTCTTAGGAACATCTTCAATGTCAAAGAGAATTACATTTTCCACCCTCTTCTCTCCCCCTCTTCTTCTTCTTTTTTTACATCTTTATTGGAGTATAATTGCTTTACAATGGTGTGTTAGTTTCTGCTGTATAACAAAGTGAATCAGTTATACATATACATATGTCCCAATAACTCTTCCCTCCTATGTCTCCCTCCCTCCCACCCTCCCTATCCCACCCCTCTAGGTGGTCACAAAGCACCGAACTGATCTCCCTGTGCTATGCGGCTGCTTCCCACTAGCTATCTATTTTACGTTTGGTAGTGTATATATGACCATGCCACTCTCTCACTTTGTCACAGCTTACCCTTCCCCCTCCCCATATCCTCAAGTCCATTCTCTACTAGGTCTGTGTCTTTATTTCCGTCTTGCCCCCGAGGTTCTTCATGACCTTTTTTTTTTTAAGATTCCATATATATGTGTTAGCATACGGTATTTGTTTTTCTCTTTCTGACTTACTTCACTCTGTTTGACAGACTCTAGGTCCATCCACCTTACTACAAATAATTCAATTTCGTTTCTTTTTATGGCTGAGTAATATTCCATTGTCTACATGTGTCACATCTTCTTTATCCATTCGTCTGTTGATGGACACCTAGGTTGCTTCCATGTCCTGGCTATTGTAAATAGAGCTGCAATGAACATTTTGGTACATGACTATTTTTGAATTATGGTTTTCTCAGGGTATATGCCCAGTAGTGGGATTGCTGGCTCGTATGGTAGCTCTATTTTTAGTTTTTTAAGGAACCTCCATACTGTTCTCCATAGTGGCTATATCAACTTACATTCCCACCAACAGTGCAAGGGGGTTCCCTTTTCTCCACACCCTCTCCAGCATTTATTGTTTGTAGATTTTTTTTTTTTTTTTTTTTTTTTGCTGTACGCGGGCCTCTCACTGTAGCGGCTTCTCCCGTTGTGGAGCACAGGCTCCGGACGCGCAGGCTCAGCAGCCATGGCTCACGGGCCCAGCTGCTCCGCAGCATGTGGGATCCTCCCGGACCGGGGCACGAACCCATGTCCCCTGCACCGGCAGGCAGACTCTCAACCACTGTGCCACCAGGGAAGCCCTGTTTGTAGATTTTTTGATGATGGCCATTCTGACCAGTGTGAGATGATATCTCATTGTAGTTTTGATTTTCATTTCTCTAATTAATGATGTTGAGCATTCTTTCATGTGTTTGTTGGCAATCTGTATATCTTCTTTGGAGAAATGTCTCTTTAGGTCTTCTGCCCATTTTTGGATTGGGTTGTTTGTTTCTTTGATATTGAGCTCATGAGCTGCTTGTAAATTTTGGAGATTAATCCTTTGTCAGTTGCTTCATTTGCAAATATTTTCTCCCATTCTGAGGGTTGTCTTTTCGTCTTGTTTATGGTTTCCTTTGCTGTGCAAAAACTTTTAAGTTTCATTAGGTCCCATTTGTTTAGTTTTGTTTTTATTTCCATTTCTCTAGGAGGTGGGTCAAAAACAATCTTGCTGCGATTTATGTCATGGAGTGTTCTGCCTGTTTTCCTCTAAGAGTTTGATGGTCTCTGGCCTTACATTTAGGTCTCTAATCAATTTTTTTGTTTTCTTTTTGTTTTGTTTTTTTTTTTGCAGTACATGGGCCTCTCACTGTTGTGGCCTCTCCCGTTGCGGAGCACAGGCTCCGGATGCGCAGGCTCAGCGGCCATGGCTCACGGGCCCAGCCGCTCCACGGCATGTGGGATCCTCCCAGACCGGGGCACGAACCCGTGTCCCCTGCATCAGCAGGCGGACTCTCAACCACTGCGCCACCAGGGAAGCCCCTAATCAATTTTGAGTTTATTTTTGTGTATGGTGTTAGGGAGTGTTCTAATTTCATTCTTTTATATGTGGCTGTCTAGTTTTCCCAGCACCACTTATTGAAGAGGCTCTCTCTTCTCCACTGTATATTCTTGCCTCCTTTGTCAAAGATAAGGTGACCATATGTGGGTAGGTTTATCTTTGGTCTTTCTATCCTGTTCCATTGATCTATATTTCTGTTTTTGTGCCAGTACCATATTGTCTTGATTACTGTAGCTTTGTACTATAGTCTGAAGTCTGGGAGCCTGATTCCTCCAGCTCCGTTTTTCTTTCTCAAGATTACTTTGGCTATTCAGGGTCTTTTGTGTTTCCCTACAAATTGTGAAATTTTTTGTTCTAGTTCTGTGAAAAAGACCAGTGGTAGTTTGATAGGGATTGCATTGAATCTGTAGATAGCTTTGGGTAGTAGAGTCATTTTCACAACGTTCATTCTTCCAATCCAAGAACATGGTATATCTCTCCATCTATTTGTATCATCTTTAATTTCTTTCATCAGTGTCTTATAATTTTCTGCATATAGGTCTTTTGCCTCCTTAGGTAGGTTTATTCCAAGATATTTTATTCTTTTTGTTGCAGTGGTAAATGGGAGTGTTTTCTTAATTTCACTTTCAGATTTTTCATCATTTGTGTATAGGAATGGAAGAGATTTCTGTGCATTAATTTTGTATTCTGCTACTTTACCAAATTCATTGATTAGCTCTAGTAGTTTTCTGCTAGCATCTTTAGGATTCTCTATGTATAGTATCATGTCATCTGCAAACAGTGACAGTTTTACTTCTTCTTTTCCGATTTGTATTCCTTTTATTTCTTTTTCTTCTCTGATTTCTGTGGCTAAAACTTCCAAACCTATGTTAAATAATAGTGATGAGAGTGGGCAACCTTGTGTTGTTCTTGATCTTAATGGAAATGGTTACAGTTTTTCACCATTGAGAATACCCATTGGCTGTGGGTTTGTCATATGTGGCCTTTATTATGTTGAGGAAAGTTCCCTCTATGCCTACTTTCTGGAGGGTTTTTATCATAAATGCGTGTTGAATTTTGTTGAAAGCTTTCTCTGCATCAGTTGGGATGATCATATAGCTTTCCTCCTTCAATTTGTTAATATGGTGTATCACATTCATTGATTTGCGTATTTTGAAGAATCCTTGCATTCCTGGGATAAACCCCACTTGATCATGGTGTATGATCCTTTTAATGTGCTGTTGGATTCTGTTTGCTAGTATTTTGTTGAGGATTTTTGCATCTATGTTCATCAGTGATATTGGCGTGTAGTTTTCTTTTTTTGTGAAATCTTTGTCTGGTTTTGGTATCAGGGTGATGGTGGCCTCATAGAATGAGTTTGGGAGTGTTCCTCCCTCTGCTATATTTTGGAAGAGTTTGAGAAGGATAAGTGTTAGCTCTTCTCTAAATGTTTGATAGAATTCGCCTGTGAAGCCAACTGTTCCTGGCCTTTTGTTTGTTGGAAGATTTTTAATCACAGTTTCAATTTCAGTGCTTGTGATTGGTTTGTTTATATTTTCTATTTCTTCCTGATTCAGTCTTGGAAGGTTGTGAATTTCTAAGAATTTGTCCATTTCTTCCAGGTTGTCCATTTTCTTGCCATACAGTTGCTTGTACTAACCTCTCATGATCCTTTTTATTTCTGCAGTGTCAGTTGTTACTTCTCCTTTTTCATTTCTAATTCTGTTGATTTGAGTGATTTGAGTCTTCTCCCTTTTTTTCTTGATGAGTCTGGCTAATGGTTTATCAATTTTGTTTATCTTCTCAAAGAACCAGCATTTAGTTTTATTGATCTTTGCGATAGTTTCCTTCATTTCTTTTTCATTTATTTCTGATCTGAGCTTTATGATTTCTTTCCTTCTGCTAACTTTGGGTTTTTTTGTTCTTCCTTCTCTAATTGCTTTAGGTGTAAGGTTAGGTTTTTATTTGAGATGTTTCTTGTTTCTTAAGATAGGATTGTATTGCTATATACTTCCCTCTTAGAATGGCTTTTGCTGCATCTCATAGGTTTTGGGTCATCGTGTTTTCATTGTCATTTCTTTCTAGGTAGTTTTTGATTTCGTCCTTGATTTCTTCAGTGATCTCTTGCTTATTAAGTAGTGTGTTGTTTAACCTGTATGTATTTGTATTTTTTACAGATTTTTCCCTGTAATTGATATCTAGTCTCATAGCGTTGTGGTTGGAAAAGATACTTGATACAATTTCAATTTTCTTAAATTTACCAAAGCTTGATTTGTGACCCAAGATACGATCTATCCTTGAAGATGTTCCATGAGCACTTGAGAAGAATGTGTATTGTGTTGTTTTTGGATGGAATGTCCTATAAATATCAATGAAGTCCATCTCGTTTAATGTATCATTTAAAGCTTGTGTTTCCTTATTTATTTTCATTTTGGATGATCTGTCCATTGGTTAAAGTGGGGTGTTAAAGTCCCCTACTATGATTGTGTTCCTGTCATTTTCCCCTTTTATGGCTGTTGGTATTTGCCTTATGTATTGAGGTGCTCCTATGTTGGGTGCATAAATATTTACAATTGTTATATCTTCTTCTTGGATTGATCCCTTGATCATTATGTAGTGTCCTTCTTTGTCTCTTGTAATAGTCTTTGTTTTAAACTCTATTTTGTCTGATATGAGAATTTCTACTCCAGCATTCTTTTGATTTCCATTTTCATGGAATATCTGTTTCCATCCCCTCACTTTCAGTCTGTATGTGTCCCTAGGTCTGAAGTAGGTCTCTTGTAGACAGCATATATATGGGTCTTGCTTTTGTATCTATTCAGCCAGTCTATGTCTTTTGCTTGGATCATTTAATCCATTTACATTTAAAGTAATTATCGATATGTATGTTCCTATTTCCATTTTCTTAATTGTTTGGGTTTGTTTTTGTAGGTCTTTTCCTTCTCTTTGTTTCCTGCCTAGAGAAGTTCCTTTAGTATTGGTTGTAGAGCTGGTTTGGTGGTGCTGAATTCTCTTAGCTTTTGCTTGTCTGTAAAGGTTTTAATTTCTCTGTCAAATCTGAATGAGATCCTTGCTGGGTAGAGTAATCTTGGTTGTAGGTTTTTGTCCTTCATCACTTTAAATATGTCCTGCCACTCCCTTCTGGCTTGCAGAGTTTCTGCTGAGAGATCAGCTGTTAACCTGATGGGGATTCCCTTGTGTGTTATTTGTTGTTTTTCCCTTGCTGCTTTTAATATGTTGTCTTTGTATTTAATTTTTGATAGTTTGATTAATATGTGTCTTGGCGTGTTTCTTCTTGGATTTATCCTGTATGGGACTCTCTGTGCTTCCTGGACTTGATTAATTATTTCCTTTCCCATATTAGGGAAATTTTCAATTATAATCTCTTCAAATATCTTCTCAGTCCCTTTCTTTTTCTCTTCTTCTTCTGGGACCCATATAATTCGAATGTTGGTGCATTTAATGTTGTCCCAGAGGTCTCTGAGACTGTCCTCAATGCTTTTCATTCTTTTTTCTTTTTTCTGCTCTGAAGTAGTTATTTCCACTATTTTATTTTCCAGGTCACTTATCCGTTCTGCCTCAGTTATTCTGCTATTGATCCCTTCTAGAGAATTTTAAATTTCATTTATTGTGTTGTTCATCACTGTTTGTTTGCTCTTTAGTTCTTCTAGGTCCTTGTTAAACGTTTCTTGTGTTTTCTCCATTCTATTTCCCAGATTTTGGATCATCTTTACTATCATTATTCTGAATTCTTTTTCAGGTAGACTGCCTGTTTCCTCTTCATTTGTTAGGTCTGGTGGGTTTTTACCTTGCTCCTTCATCTGCTGTGTGTTTCTCTGTCTTCTCATTTTGCTTAACTTACTGTGTTTGGGGTCTCCTTTTCGCAGGCTGCAAGTTCGTAGTTCTCATTGTTTTTGGTGTCTGTCCTCAGTGGGTAAGGTTGGTTCAGTGGCTTGTGTAGGCTTCCTGGTAGAGGGGACTAGTGCCTGTGTTCTGGTGGATGAGGCTGGCTCTTGGCTTTCTGGTGGGCAGGTCCACGTCTGATGGTGTGTTTTGGGGGGGTGTGACCTTATTATGATTTTAGGCAGCCTCTCTGCTAATGGGTGGGGTTGTGTTCCTGTCTTGCTAGTTGTTTGGTATGGGGTGTCCTGCACTGTAGCTTGCTGGTCGTTGAGTGGAGCTGGGTCTTGGCGTTGAGATGGAGATCTCTGGGAGATTTTCGCCGTTTGATATTACATGGAGCTGGCAGGTCTCTTATGGACCAGTGTCCTGAACTTGGCTCTCCCACCTCAGAGGCACAGCCCTGACGCCTGCCTGGAGCACCGAGCCTGTCATCCACACGGCTCAGAATAAAAGGAAGGAAGAAAAAGAAAGAAAGAAAGAAGAAGATAAAATAAAATAAAATAAAATAAAATAATTAAAATAAAAAGTAATTTTTAAGAAAAAAATTTTTTAAAGTAAAAATAAAAAAGACAGAACCCTAGGTCCAATGGTAAAAGCAAAGCTATACAGACTGAATCACACACAGAAGCATACATATACACACTCACAAAAGGAGAAAAAGGAAAAAAAAAAAAATATATATATATATATATATATATATCGTTGCTCCCAAAGTCCACCTCCTCAGTTTGGGATGATTTGTTGTCTATTCAGGTATTCCACAGATGCAGGGTATATCAAGTTGATTGTGGAGATTTAATCCGCTGCTCCTGAGGCTGCTGGGAGAGATTTCCCTTTCTCTTCTTTGTTTCCACAGCTCCCAGGGTTCAGCTTTGGATTTGTCCCCGCCTCTGCGTGTAGGTCGCCGGAGGGCGTCTGTTCTTTGCTCAGACAGGACGGGGTTAAAGGAGCCACTGCTTCGGGGGCTCTGGCTCACTCAGGCCGGAGGGAGGGAGGGGCACGGATGCGGGGCGAGCCTGTAGCGGCAGAAGCTGGCGTGCCGTTGCACCAGCCCGAGGCGCGCCGTGCGTTCTCCCGGGGAAGTTGTACCTGAATCACGTGACCCTGGCAGTGGCGGGCTGCACAGGCTCCCCGGAAGGGGGTTGTGGTTAGTGACCTGTGCTCGCACACAGGCTTCTTGGTGGCGGAAGCCGCAGCCTTAGCGTCCCATGCCCATTTCTGGTGTCCGCGCTGAAGCCCGCTGTTCGCGCCCGTCTCTGGTGCTCCTTTAAAGCAGCGCTCTTAATCCCCTCTCCTCGCGCACCAGGAAACAAAGAGACTTTTTCTTGCCTCTTCGGCAGCTCCAGACCTTTTCCAGGACTCCCTCCCCACTAGCTGTGGTGCACTAACCCCTTCAGGCTGTGTTCACGCCGCCAGTCCTCTCCCTGGGATCCGAGCGAAGCCCGAGCCTCAGCTCCCAGCCCCTGCCCGCCCCGGCGGGTGAGCAGACAAGCCTCTCGGGCTGGTGCGTGCCGGTCGGCACCGATCCTCTGTGCGGGAATCTCTCTGCTCTGCCCTCCGCACCCCTGTTGCTGCGCTCTCCTCCGTGGCACCGAAGCTTCCCCCCTCTGCCACCCGCAGTCTCAGCCCGCGAAGGGGCTTCCTAGTGTGTGGAAACTTTTCCTCCTTCACAGCTCCCTCCCACTGGTGCAGGTCCCGTCCCTATCCTTTTGTCTCTGTTTATTCTTTTTTCTTTTGCCCTACCCAGGTACGTGGGGAGTTTCTTGCCTTTTGGGGGGTCTGAGGTCTTCTGTCAGCGTTCAGTAGGTGTTCTGTAGGAGTTGTTCCACGTGTAGATGTATTTCTGATGTATTTGTGGGGAGGAAGGCGATCTCTGCCTCTTACTCTTCTGCCATCTTGAAGCTCCCCCCCCTTCGTCTTTTTAAAGATTTTTTGGAAGGTTATTACTGTCTCTCTAACTTTTGATCATGAAGAAATCTCAAACAAAAGTAAAAAGAAAAGTACAGTAAATCCTCATACACTCTGGGAAAATTTAAAGCTAGCCAAACTAGGGAAATAGATGGAATTAAATAGCAACCACGGAGGAAAGCAAGATTTTTGCTTTTGAATTCTCAATAATAAAGGCATCTCAGTTGCACATTGAGATGTAAATTAACAAGACTTTCCTTTTTTGGGGGCTCCACCTCTGGCCCAGCCCCTAAAATCTGCCTTTGTGGCTTCTTTCTTGCCACAGGCATTCATGAATATACAAAGGTCTTGGGTGGAAGGCAGATGAAACCAGAGATTTCAGCAAAGCCTCATAAATAGGTTTTCAGAAAAGCCAGCGGGCTGTCGGGTTGGTAACATCCTGGGGAAGCTGCAGGTAGGCCCAAAGGAGGGAAGATAGAGGGATGGGGCACACCAGAGAAAACACTTCCAGGCTGTGCGGTCAGCATGGAGCCAGGGAGACAGAGTGTTCAGTGGTCTAGACTAGACTCTCGCACACCCACAGACCACTTGGGGATCTTACTAAGGTGCAGATGGAGTCAACGGGTTTGGGGGAAGCCTGAGAACATGCATTTCTAACAAACTCCCAGGCGAAGCCAGTGTCCTGGGCTGAAACCTGTGTAGTCTCACAAGGCCCTGTGCTCAGAAGGGACCCTGAGCTTGGATTAATGGTCTACTGTCACCCTCTTGAAATTCTTAATAATTTTCAATTTGATGTGTGTTGGAGGTAAAGCCTGATGGGCCAGTGTAGCCTGTGTGAGAGTGGTGGAGATGCATGCAGTGCAGTATGAACATGCGTGTCCCCTGTCTCTTGCTGTACCATCACATACAGCGTTTGAGATGACCCATGACTACAGAATTCTGCTGGGAGTTCTGTAGGTCTCAAAGCGAGTACAGGGTAATGTGTTATGTCAAGACTTAGGAAGGTTGGGGGCACTGACGGCCTTGGAATCATTACTTGCTGTGAACCAGAAAGAAGGAAATGATGTTCTAAGACACATGAATAACCAAGGAACCCTATTATATTCTTTTATTATGTTGCTTCTCTATATTAAGCCAACCACTTATGCTAAAAATGATGCCATAGAAAGAAAGGGAAAGTTTCATTTCCTTTCACTCTTTCCTTATTTATCAGGAAGCAGAAGGTTCAGATTGTTCTTAGAATTGTGTGCTTATTAAGAGGTAGAATAAGAACAACTGAGTTGCTTTATTCAGTGTTTCCACTGTTCTGTGAAGAGCAAAATACATCTGTGTGTACAATTACAAAATACGAATTGTGTAATTTCAGTGATTCCACATATGAGTTAAATTTACATTTCCATTTAAAACTGGCCTTACATGATAAAAAGATGAATGAGAAATCCGAGCTAGTAATTTAAAATCTTACTGTGTCTTTACTTAGAATGACATTAAATGGCAAACGTAAAACACCACAACAATTTGAGGGGCTGTGGAGGAAAGGAAGAACTTTATCTTCAGTACCTTTCATGGAACTTTCTTCCTGCTTTTTGAACAAAGGACTCACATTTGTATTTTGTTCCAGGCCACACAAATTATAGAGCTGGCCCTGCCCTTAGGCGATGCTGATGTTCCTGGCCAACAGACCAATTTTGAGAGCCAAGTTTTGAAGCCAGACAGACCTGAGTTCAATTGCAGACACTACCACGTGCTAGTTGTTTCTGTGATCTTAGGTGTTCCTTAAAGGAATATGTAAGAGAAAGGGAAGCATTATCTTTATGTCTTAATAATAATTATCTAACTTGGTATGTGATATTTTTGCTCATATACTTTAGTTTCTTTATCTATACAGTGTGGAGGGTAATTCCTCCCAGGTAGGAATTCAAAAGACAACCCCGTCCTCTAAGCCTTCTCACCCTCTGCAGACCCTGGAGCTGAACAAGGGGTCCATCCATCCTCTACTGTAGTTAGAGGTTGACCTGTTGTTCCTTCTACTCAAATGCAAGCTCTCTGAGAACTGGGTCATGTCATGCCTCTATCCGGAACCCATCCTGCACAGCCAGCTTCTACCACAGTATCAATAGTATTATAACCTAGATGTTTAATATTTAATGAATACAAATTCTCTGCTTCAACAAAGCAAAGGAAAACAGATTAAAAATAATTACAAGTGCCATGGTTTGAGATACGGCACATTCCTTCTAGATTTTTGCCATTTGTCCCACTATTAATATTATCCCTTGTCCTTTTTCCTATTCAAATCATACTTGTCGGGCTTCCCTGGTGGTGCAGTAGTTAAGAATCCACCTGCCAATGCAGGGGACACAGGTTCGCGCCCTGGTCCGGGAAGATCCCACATGCCGCGGAGCAACTAACTCCGTGCACCACAACTACTGAGCCTGCGCTCTAGACCCCGCAAGCCACAACTACTGAGCCCATGAGCCACAACTACTGAAACCCACACACCTAGAGCCCATGCTCCGCAACAAGAGAAGACACCGCGATGAGAAGCCCGCACACTGCAACAAAGAGTAGCCCCCTGCTCGCCAAAACTAGAGAAAGCCTGCACGTAGCAACGAAGACCCAAAGCAGCCAAAAATAAAAATAAATAAAATAAATAAATTTTTTAAAAAATCACACTTGTCCTTCAAGGATCAGCCACATGAGTGTGGGTGATCCTTTGGGCTATTAGAGGGTTTGATAATATCTCTGGTTCTGTTTTCCAAAAGTCTCTTGGTTCTGCCCTCCACCAGCATCTACTCAGCTCCTCTTGTACATGGCTGCAGCATTTCAGGCTTTAATACCAGGAGGGAGAGCATCTGCATCCTAGAATTTCCAGGAAAGATCCTGTGCTTTGTTCTGATTGGCTGACCTCTGCACCAATTTTAGTGTAAAGTTATGTTAGAGGTTGATTAGCTTAAACCTGAGATGACCTAAACTAATCACTTCAATGAGGGAAGCCTTTCTGTTGATCCTTTTTTTTTTTTTTTTTGATGTCAGATATTATTTATTTGTTACTCTTAGAGCATCTTGTTTTTGACTGGACTCAGCCTTAGAGGTAGAAGCTTTCAGAGAGGACAGCCTCCATGTCTTGGCAATCTGTTCTTAGCATTTTTCTTGGGCCTCCTTTATTCTCTTGGCCAAAAGTTTAGCATATTCTGCAACCTCTTCCTTCTTTTTCTTTTACTTTTTATTTTTTATTTTTATTTTATTTATTTTTTTTTTTTCCGGTACGCGGGCCTCTCACTGTTGTGGCCTCTCCCGTTGCGGAGCACAGGCTCCGGACGCGCAGGCTCAGCGGCCATGGCTCGCGGGCCCAGCCGCTCCGCGGCATGTGGGATCTTCCCGGACCGGGGCACGAACCCGTGTCCCCTGCATCGGCAGGCGGACTCTCAACCACTGCGCCACCAGGGAAGCCCTTTCTTTTACTTTTTAAAAAAAATTTATTTGTTTATTTATTTGGTCGAGCCGGGTCTTAGTCGCAGCTCTTGGGCTCCTTAGTTGCGGCTCACTGGCTCTTTAGTTGCAGCAGGCGGGCTCCTTAGTTATGGCTCACAGGCTCCTCAGTTGCGGCATGTAAACTCTTAGTCGTGGCAGGCAGGCTTCTTAGTTATGGCTCACAGTCTCCTTAGTTTCAGCATGCATGTGGGATCTAGTTCCCTGACCAGGGATCGAAACCGGGCCCCCTGTATTGGGAGCTCAGAGTCTTAACCACTGGGCGACCAGGGAAGTCCTACTTATCTTCCTTAGTATGCCTCCTTGCTGGTAGTGGGGTTAATCCCAACCAAACAAAACACCATGGAGCAGGTGGTGGTAGATTAGCTATTGGAGGACAACCCGGATATTCTTCATACTCCCTATCACAGCTCTGGCAGATCCATGGTCTCTGTTAATAAACATTGCCTCTTCTAGGACTCCATAGCCCTTTGAGATAATAATTCACCTCTCTTGTTTTAAATGTAAGGAAATGAGGCCCCACAGAGAATAAGGGAGGGGCTTGCTCAAGATTCATATCTAGTTAGTGGCAAAGCTGAGACTGGAACACACTGCTCCCACCTCATTTAGCCCTTAATTATATGCTCTATTGCCTTGTGGTGCCATTTAAAGATGTCGTGTCTAGATATTTTCTTTCCTTCTAGACACCGAGTTTCCAGGGACTAAAGACCATGTATTCTGTCTGCACTGCAGCACTTAGTTTAGGATTATAAGGGCTATAAACATATTAAGTTGACTCAATAGTATTAGCAGAATAAATGAAAACTATGTTTATCACCAAAGTGCCAAGCAAAAGTCAAATAACAAATTAAACAATTATTATTGATAAGTTATTTACTGTGATGTGACCAGAGAGATATTTTGCCTTTCCTTTAAGTAAGAATGATATAGGAATTTAACCTAAAGCTCTCAGACTTATGAATAATTTCTATATATCAGAAGCTCTTTATATCAACTCTAACCCTTATTATATGTATACCTATATCTATCTATCTATCCATCTATCTATCTACATCCATCTTTGTTTCTGCTTTCAGAAATCACCTGTATTTAAAAGAGAAAAGGACTTGTAATCTTCAAAATGTATAGAACTTTTAAATATTATCTAGTTGTTTTATCTGTGAACTGAGAAATTTGGTTGAACTGGCTCCAAATTGTTGTCTCCGTGTTTCCAAAGTATTAGTGAAGTTAGATTCTTCTTCAGCAAGTGGAGAAACAGAAGGAACCCCATATCACAATGAAATTTAATTGAGAAAGTGTTCCTTAAGAAGAAACTCTTTTCCACCATCTGAGGTGCCTGCTGCTTCGCACTGAAAATGCAAAGTCGAGACCAGAATTCCTGTCGGTGGGAGGAGGGCAAAAGGGGAAGGTGGACACTCTGCCGCCACCCCCGCCCCTCAACCCTAGCAGATACCTGTACCCAACCTGCGTCTCAGAGATCCCTCCACACTTCTTTTTGCCCCTCTGTTAAGCAACTCCATCGTTTCATTATATCCATTTTAGTTTTTTAATTGAAGTATAGCTGATTTACAATGTTGTGTTGATTTCTGCTATACAGCAGAGTGATTCAGTTATACATATATATACATATATATACATATATATATATATACATATGTACACACATTCTTTTTTATATATTCTTTTCCATTATGGTTTATCATAGGATATTGAATATAGTTCCCTGTGCTATACAGTAGGACCTTGTTTATCCATTCTATATTATAATAACTTACATCTGCTAACCCCAAACTCCCACTCCATCCCTCCCCCATCCCCCTCCCCCTGGCAACCACAAATCTGTTCTCTATGTTCGTGAGTCTGTTTCTGTTTTAAAGATAGGTTCATTTGTGTCATACTTTAGATTCCACATATAAGTGATATCATATAGTATTTATCTTTCTCTTTCTGACTTATGTCACTTAGTATGAGAATCTCTAGTTGTATCCATGTTGCTGCAAATGGCATTATTTCATTCTTTTTTATGGCTGAGTAGTATTCCATTGTATATATGTGCCATATTTTCTTCTTTTTTTTTTTTTTTGCGGTACACGGGCCTCTCACTGTTGTGGCTTCTCCTGTTGCAGAGCACAGGCTCCTGACGTGCAGGCTCAGTGGCCATGGCTCACAGGCCCAGCCGTTCCGCAGCATGTGGGATCTTCCCGGACCGGGGCACGAACCTGTGTCCCCTGCATCGGCAGGCAGACTCTCAACCACTGCGCCACCAGGGAAGCCCTGTGCCATATCTTCTTTATCCATTCATCTGTTGATGGACATTTAGGTTGTTTCCATGTCTTGGCTATTGTGGATAGTGCTGCTATGAACTAATTTTTTTTTTAAATTCAGACG
The DNA here is from genome assembly GCF_949752795.1 of Hyperoodon ampullatus. Classification (NCBI taxonomy): domain Eukaryota; kingdom Metazoa; phylum Chordata; class Mammalia; order Artiodactyla; family Ziphiidae; genus Hyperoodon; species Hyperoodon ampullatus. The sequence continues at coordinate 83,879,897 of NC_136919.1, forward strand.
GAAAGTCACAAAAATTATAATCATCCTCATCAGTTCACTCAGTCCCATGTAATTAATTTCTTTTTCATCTTGATCTTTTGTTAGCACTTTTATGAATTCATCAGTTTTCCATTAGAGTCCTGAAAATGCTTATTGATTCAGTTCAGCAGTATAGTCAGTTACCAGAAACCTGTACTTGTCAGAGTCTTTCCCATGAATTCCTTGAAGATGAAACCCTTTTATAGGAACATTTTTGCAAAAGCATCTGAACTATTTTTTTGAACGATCTTTTTGAATTATAGTTTTGTACAGATATATGCCCAGGAGTGGGATTGCTGGATCATATGGTAATTTTATTTTTAGTTTTCTGAGGAACCTCCATACTGTTTTCCACAGTGGCTGCACCACCTTACATTCCCACCAGCAGTGTAGGAGAGTTCCCTTTTCTCCACACCCTCTCATCACTTTTTTTTATTGTTGTTACTTGTAGAGTTTTAAATGCTGGCCATTCTGACTGGTATGATGTGCACCTCATTGTAGTTTTGATTTGCATTTCTCTAATAATTAGCAGTGTTGAGCATCTTTTCATATGCCTGTTGGCCATCTGTATGTCTTCTTTGGAGAAGTGTTTATTTAGATCTTCTGCCCATTTTTCGATTGGGTTGTTTTTTTGCTGTTGAGTTGTATGACCTATTTGTATATTTTGGAAATTAAGCCTTTGTCAGTCACATCATTTGAAAATATTTTCTCCCATTCTGTAGGTTGTCTTTTAATTTTGTTTATGGTTTCCTTTGCTGTGCAAAAGCTTGTAAGTTTGATTAGGTCCCATTTGTTTATTTTTGTTTTTATTTCTATTGCCTTGGGAGACTGACTTAAGAAAACATTGGTATAATTTGTCAGAGAATGTTTTGCCTATGATCTCATCTAGGAGTTTATGGTGTCATGTTTTATATTTAAGTCTTTAAGCCATTTTAAGTTTGTTTTTGTATTTGGTGTGAGGGTATGTTCTAACTTCATTGATTTATTTACATGTGGCTGTCCACATTTCCCAACACTGCTTGTTGCTAAAGAGACTTTTTTCCATTGTATATTCTTGCCTCTTTTGTCAAAGATTAATTGACCATAGGTACGTGGGTTTATTTCTGGGCTCTCTGTTCTGTTCCATTGATTCGTATGTCTGTTTTTGTGCCAGTACCACGTCATTTTGATTACTGTCCCTTTGTAGTATTGTCTAAAGTCTGGGAGGTTATGCCTCCTGCTTTGTTCTTTTTCTTCAGGATTGCTTTGGCAATTCTGGGTCTTTTATGGTTCCATATGAATTTTAGGATTATTTGTTCTAGTTCTGTGAAAAATGTCATGGGTAATTTGGTAGGGATCACATTACATCTGTAGATGTAATTTTAACAATATTAACTCTTTCAGTCCAAGAGCATGGGGTACCTTTCCATTTCTTTGAATCATCTTCAGTTTCCTTTATTAATGTTTTATAGTTCTCAGAGTATACGTATTTCACCTCCTTGGTTAGGTTTATTCCTAGGTGTTTTATTTTGGGGGGTACAATTTTAAAAGATATTGTTTTTTCACATTCCCTTTCTGATATTTCATTGTTAGTGTAAAGAAATGCAACCGAGTTCTGTATGTTAATCTTGTATCCTGCTACCTTGCTGAATTCGTTTATCAGTTCTATAAGCTTTTATGTGTAGTCTTTAGGGTTTTCTATATATAGTATCATGTCATCTGCATATAATGACAGTTTTACCTCCTCCCTTCTAATTTGGATTCCTTTTATTTCTTTTTTGTGTGTGTGTGACTGCTGTGGCTAGGACTTCCAATACTGCATTGAATAGAAGAGGTGAGAGTGGGCATCCTTGTCTTGTTCCAGATTTTAGTGGGTAGGCTTTCAGCTTTTCACTGTTATATCCATTTTATTTTGGTGCAATGTTCTATTTATTCCACACATAGCCCAGATTATATCAGGGTCCAGCTTTACCCATTGGTGATCTCCACTAATCCCACAACCTTCAAGTTTGAAGTTTACTCAGGAATTTTTGCGAATTCCCAGGAAATTACATTTATATCCTCCGTGTGCTCAAGGGCAACTTCCCCACGTAATCATTTTTGGCCTTACATCAAGCTAGACACAGAGCCCTTTTCAAATTTGCCCCAAAGAATCCACTTCTACAAAGAGCAAAGTGCTGTTTATTAAAGAAACTGTCAGGGTAACAAAGACAGAGTGAGGTGTGAGCCCTCTCTACAGCCAAAATGTAAAACCCTCTCTCAGTGATTGTTTCATTACAAATTCTCTCTTGGGCTAAGTGCTGTGAACTCTTTACCTCCCCCCGCCCCATTCCTCCCATTTTTATACAGAACAATTCAGTTCTCTCAGATCCCTGTCAACCTGCACACCTATGCTATCCTAACATGGCACGTGGGTGAGACCTCCTTTTATCATAATCAGTCCTCTTAAGGGAGTAATTACAGTTTTGTATATAGAAATATCTTTTGTTTGTTTTTATTTACACTGTGGTTACTTCCTCCGTAAAGGGTTTCCTAAATCTTCCCTCCTACTTTTCAGCTTCTCAACAAATTCCTATTGTTTATACTGCTTGTATTAACCTCTCAATGCTTCTAACATGTAACTAACGAAGTCACGTATTTGATGGTACGTACTTTCTCTCTCTCTCTCTCCCCACTTCTAGTTTTCTCCCTCCCTGTTCGCTGTGTCTATAACAGAGCTGTCACCCATGTATGGCCTGGCTCAGGAGAACCTCTCTTGTGTATCTCTTCCATCTCTTCCCAACTCTGCCTTCAGTGACTTCTGGGACCTTGGGGTTGGACAGTCTCTGGGCAGGGAAGGAGTGGAAATCCCTTCGCTTGTGTTAGGACTGAAGGGCCATGAGATGTCCCCCTGAGTAAGACAGAGGGGACCCCAGTGGGAAAGAGCCACCAAAGACAAGGACAGTTGTCACCCAGACTCACCATGCAGACGAGGGCACCCTGGAAGAGCTGGCTCCTTGCCTGACGCACCTGGAGCCCAATGGTGGGATGCTCATTTACCTTCATTGCTGGACGACTCTGGTGTCCTGCTTGTCAACAAGTGTCTCTGAGGTGTTCCCAGACCTCACCTGGTGGCCTGACCTTAGCCTGACCTCGTGTCATTCTCCCAAATTCAGAAATTCTCTCCCTTGATGACTTCTCTCCAGGTGCTCCTGGACATCAAGGAGGAGGAAAGAATCTAGCAGCTTCCACATGCTGCTTGCAGGGCCCCTCCGAGAGAGGCCTCTGGTGAGTGGAGAGAGACAAGCCCCTATTAGAGGAAGAGGCAGTGGGAGAAGGGGGTGGACCACGTCCACAGGAGACGCCGCCTCCAGGGAAGGCTGAGCATCGTGCCTGAGACTGTCGGGACAGGAGAGGCCACCCGGGGCTGTCTGGGGAGGATTGGAATCAAGTCCCATTGAGTCTGAGTTAAAGTGGAGGCTGTTGGAGCTGGAGCCGAGACAGCGAGGTGGGTGGGTGGGGGTTAGATGACAGTCGGCTGAGTCAGTGCTCCATGGGGTTGGTTGGAGAACCTTTTCCTAAAGGGCTCTTTAGCCTCCTGTAGGATCCCTTTGCTTCTGCCTTCACCCCATGTCACCTGGGCTCCTATTTCCCGGCTTGGAAACATGCCTGAAAGGGGCTGACCTGAACCAGGACTCACTGTCTCTGTGGAAATGGTGGTTAATCTTTTCCCTCCTTTCCTGTATCCTTCTTCCCAGCACGGATTGTGCCACCCAGGGCCCCTGTACAATCCAGTACCACCTGGATGGACAGAGGAGGGAGACCCCCAGGGAGGAGAGGGTGAAAGAAGGCCTTGGGGTGCGTGTGAAGGGCTACAGTGACCTGGGGACATGGGAGCATATGAACTCGGCTGCCGTCCTGTCCCCTGCGGTGCGCCTGGCTACAGGTGGTACCTCCTGTCTCCAGCGGCCACCTGGGGGATTCCCTGTTGAAGGCAGCTTTGTGCAGACGTTCCAGCAAGCTCGCTGCAGGCAGAGGTGCCGCAGAACAACCCGGGGAGCTGAACTTCCTGTGTCATGGGAGCTGGTGGAAGATGCCACTCCTGATGGGTCCTTCTGGGACACCCCAGCTCCCCTGCCAGAGTCCTCTCTAACTCTGACCTTCTCATCTCTGGCCTCCACCCTCTCATATGCTGCATCAGTGTCCTTTTCTTCTCCCTCACTGCAGGGGATCTCTCTGCCACTGGGGCTCGATTTCTTAATGGTCTGTTGCGTACTCCGATGGCATGACCTTTCCTTTCTAGCCGCAGAGCAGACGCTCACACACCCCATCCTGTTACCCAGCCAAACTTGGTGCCCGACCTAACCTCCTCATCTTCCTTCACCATATCAGGTTGTGGATCTCCCACCCAGCGTTTTTGTTTAAAGAGCCGTCGTTCTATTTATTAGTCAGTGAACAGCAGGGGGGCGACGGGAAGGGCCCAGCCCGGGCGGCCTCCACTACTGCCTTGTGTCCCCCAAACCTAGGGGCTCTTGGCACAGGAAGAACAGGGTCCAGCTGTTGACCCTGGCGGGGAAGCAGGTGACCCTGGCCTAGGTACCAACTCATGAACCCCCACCCCAGGCCCATCTCTCTAGGGCCACGGAGGCCCTCTTGGAGCCAGGCTGGCTAGACTCTGGGATCCTGATTCCAGGCCATGGGCAGGTGGGCTCAGGTCTCAAGCTCCAGGCTAAGCCAAAGGCCAACCTTCAGGTCCACAGCCTGAAAGTACCATAAACAAACCGCTGGGGCCATCTGCCGGCGCGGTCCTTCATGCTCAGAGGGCTGGAGAGGTTAGGGTAGCGCAGCTCATCCTGCCGTCCACAGGCCGTTCACCTGCTCTGGCTTCTGGATAATGGCCCTAGAAAAGCAACCTTTAGCTCCTATCAGGTGGGGCAGGCTTAGAGAGCAAACCACCTTAAAGTATAGAAAGATTCATTTCTGCCTTTATTCATCTAGTCTATAATATTGCACAGCCCTTGTTTCATTTGTCTTTGAGGATGCCTTGCAGTTTGGGGTTGAAAACTGTGCATGATGTACTGGGTAAAAGGAGCTGAGTGAGGGTTTATGTTGGTCTGGCCGGGGGTGAGGCTGTGTTTACTGTTGGCTGTGGCTGTAGGTGTGAGAGGCTCCCTGTCCTCTGGCGTCCTTGTTTTTGTCTCCCTTACTGTCTCTGGGTTTCCCTAGAGACTTCTTAACTCTTTCCTGAGACGCTCATTTCTTTCCGTCACATTCCCCCGTTATCCAGGAGCCCTGTGATGCGGTGGGGAGGCAGGGGGCGCTGGGAGGAAGGAAGCGCTCTGTAGTCCTATGATTAGGTCTCAGTCTTCAGTGAGCCTGTGCTCCTGGCTGACCTTAACCAGTGCTTCTCAGTTTCATTGTTTTCCCCCTCTTAGGTGAAACAGGAAGGCTTAGAGGGGACTGGATATTAATATTTTCCATCTCCCAGCTCTGGTAAAACCCTTGGAGGCAGTCCTTTGTAAAATGTAATGTTCTGGGCAGAAGTAAAAACAGCTCCTTTCCCCTTCCTCCTGCTGGAAGCACTAGGGAATTTTTCTCCCGTCTTCACTGTGAAAATTTAATGATGCTCCTAGAGGTAAAACTCAAAAAAGGGGAGGGTCCCCCTAGGACTGCCCACCCCTCAGAACTTCTAACTCTCAGACTTGTCCACACTGACTCTCCAGCAATTTGTCGGTTATAGTTTAGATTTCCTACCCTGGTGCTGGTTCCCTTGGAGGTTTCTGCTCCTGGGCTTCTGCTCTGGTAAGTTATGAGTCTCTGTATACACCTGTTGGTCCCTTTAATTTTGGAGGCCGGTGTTTGGCCTGCGACCTCAGTTCTCTGGGGGAGATAAGAAGAGTTATTAGTTTGCAGTTTGTTCATCTTTTTTCTTGTGTGGACAGGAGACACAACTTCCAAGCTCCTTACATACTGGACCAGAAACTGGAAATCTCCTCATTTAATTCGATTTTTCCAAACTGAAGTTCAGAGATGTCTAGTCACCCACCCATTAGGTCGAAAAGCCAGGACTAGAGAAAGGGGATGTGACTCTCATGTCAGTGATCTTTCTCATGTACCACATGCTCACCAAAGGTGAGGTGGTGGCTTAACACACCTCAGACGCTGGCCCTGGGTCCCCTAGGAAGTCATTACCAGATCCCAATCTTTGCTTCTCTCCGCAGTCAGACAGGATTTCCATACTCAGGGGGATAGTACAAGACCCGTCGCAGGTGGCAAGGGAGAAGCATCCAGGAGAGATGCCTCAGTCTCGCTCTGCTTCCAGCACTGGGTTTCCCTCCGCTTTCCCGACTCTTGCCCACATGGAAAGCTGTTTGCTCAATAACGGTGGAACGATAAGAACATACTTGACCAGAAAACACTTTCAAACGCGTTTTGTCCACATCCGGGGCTCACGGTGTGGTGCTAATCTAGGCTCCGTGATTCATCTTGTATAGGCTTGGGTTTCTGCAGGTGTCACTGACATTGAGCACAAAGGCAATGGGGCTCCCCGGGATTCTACACACCAGGCCTTGCCCACACCTAGGGTCAGAGGCACCCTGTGCACGAATATTCTGATACCGTGATGGTACAGACAGTCACTGAGTCCCCAGAAGCCCGCCCCTTGGACCACAAGCTACTCTCTCTGTGTCCGGAGCTGTGCAAGGGCCTCCTGTTCCCAGAGGCAGTCTTCATGGCAGGCTTTAATTTTTGGAACTGCACCAGAATCTCCCTGTTTAGGGCAGGATTCTAGGACAGGGAAGGGAGTTCCATCCCTTGAAGACTGTCATCTAGAAATGCCATTAACCCCGAGCACCCAAGTTGAAACTTGTTATTTGCTCACAGCCACAGGAACAGGTCTGGGTTTCTTTAGGGACCCCAGTGGGCAGTCGGGGGACTTATAGCCACTGCCTCCCCGCCCCTACCCTGAACCTCAGGCTCTGTTCCTTCTTTCCATTGGAGGGACTGTCAGTGCCCTAAGGTGGTCATTTTCCTCTATGGAGATTCTCGTTAGACGTATTATATTGCTTCAGGTAATGGTTGTCATGGGGTCAGTTACCAGGCTATTTATTGCTGTTCCCTAGTCCCTGCCAGAATAGACTTTGAAAAGGAGGAAAAGGTAACTTTACTTTCTTTTCCAGGAAATTCTGGGCTACTGGTCTTAACGGTGGCATATTAATTATTTGATGCTGAGTAACAAATTATTCCAAATCTTAGTGTCTTAAAGCCAGCGACATTTATGATCTCACAGTTTTGGTCAGTCAGGCGTCAGCTGCGTAGCTGGCTCAGGGTCCCTCACGAGGCCGAGCTCCAGCTTTTGGCCTCGGTTATAGTCATCTCAAGGCGTATCTTGGGGAGGATCCATCTGCTTCCACACTCATTCACGTGGCTTTTGGCAAGCCTTGGGTCCTTTCTGGCTGTGGTCCTAGATATTAGTTCCTCGCCACGTGGGATTCTCTGTGGGGCAGCTCACAGTTTGGCCTCTGGCTTCCCTCAGAGCGGTGAGGGAGAAAGAGAGAGAGAGCAAACAAGGTAGACGTTACTGTGGTTTTATAAGCTAATTTTGGAAGTGTCATTCTATCACTTTTGCTGTATTCTGTTTGTCAGGAATGAGTCACTAGGTCCAGCCCACACTCAAGGGGAGAGGATTGCACAAGGGCTTGAATACCAGGAGGTGGGGACCACGGAAGAGTCCTCTTGGAGGCTGCCTACTACAGGCTGTTAATTGCTCTGTGTGTTTCCCAGCCCAGATCAGAAGTCACAGGGCATCTGTTATAGAACGCTATCCAGGCTCTTGTGTGGGAAGTGAATTTAGCTGGGTGTTCCTCAGGGGGTGGAGATAATCTGGAGGGAGATGGAGTCACTGGGTTGAAAGATTAGCTCCAGGGGCTTGAGAGAAAGTCGGCAGAGGAATCTACAAGCATCAATGTCTTGTATGCAGGTGTCCTAGCAGGCAGTAGGACTTCTGATGGGTGAACTGATGTATTTGCTGGGGCTCTGTGATCTACAGCTTAGTCTCAGGAGCTGCATGGAAGTCGCCAGATCCCCCAGTGGTAAAGAGGCTGTGGAGTCACCTGCCTTTGGATAGAATATGTGGTCTTGGACAATAAACATCCCAGTGGCAACCATGATGTACCAAAGACCAAACAGTCTTTCCTTGGTAAATTTTTGTTGACAGATTTGTAGCACTAAAGAGTTAAAGAGCACCCAGTGATGACTGATATGGGGAGGGTTCTCATCCTAGTAATGGGAGGTAACAATTAGATAGAATTTAATTTAGGAAAATTAAGTTATGTGATATTTCTTTTGCCTCAGCATTGTAAAAGTATATTATGTTATGTTTAGATTTATTATGTATTTCATCTTTACAACTCTTTATAGGTATTGTTTGTTCCTTTGATAGAAGGGAAATTGGAGCACAGAAAAGTGAATATATGTTTAGTGGGCTAGCACAGAAGAAGCCAGGGCTGGAGAACCCTATTATATTGTGAGGGATGAATTTACTTGGCTTAATATAACAACAAAAAAAAGGAAATACACTGACGATAACTGAGAAGCCTGGGAAGCAGGGTAGACGCAGGGGCGCAATTCAAGTCATCAGGATGCCATTGTCCTCTCTTGTTTGTTGCCATCCTTCTACACTTCTGCCTTTTCAGGCTTTATGTAATACCAGGACACCTGGCAGCGAGTTCAGACCGAAACGCTCCAGGTTCAAGTGCCTCTGAAAATGCAGAGGCTCTCACAAAAGTCCCTGTAAAGTCCTACTGTGTCTTTCGGCCTCCCGTTGGGTCATGCATCTGTGTCTGAATCTCTCACTGAGGGAACGCAGTGCTCCTTTTTGACTAGGCCTGGGGCACATGCCCATCTTGGACAGTGGGTTTGTGGAGGGGCAGTTCCATACGCCACCTGAGACTGAAGAATGGAGGTCATTTCCCCAGAAATGAATATCATTCCATAGAGATAACAATTGATCCCCACTGATAGAAATGATAACTGCAAACATTGCATGTTATTGCCTCGTCGGATAGTAACTGATTCTGCATCTATCAGCAAATTCATTTGATCATTCCTGATACACTATATATAGCACTGGTTTTTATCCATTTAACTGGTTTTAACATCTTAATTAACATAATTAATTAGTGAGTTGAATAAATCTTTGACACATGTTCACTTCATATTTTCATGAAAGTCATGTTATTAACTTCTAAAATATTGTATTTTAGCAAGTGGGAGGAGAGTACTCTTTTCCTTTTATATATGGTTCTCATTTTCCTTTAAAAACCACCTGGATAATATGTATCCTCAGGAGAGTGGTAGCTTTAAATTTGTTTAACATTTTAAACAACTTGCCATCCAGGTTAGTCAGACTGACTATTGGCCCCTGAACACCCTTTCTTGGAGCATTTAATAAAAAGGGCTTACAATTGTGAATCCTTCCTCTGTCCCTTTGAGATATATACTGTCCCCTACAACTCAGGAGTGTCTTTCTAAAGGACCTGATAGCCATTCCATTAAAATGTAATCATCAGGAAGGGTAGGGCCTGTTCCCCAGTCTCTGTGGGAGGATAGAATTGTAGCTTCAGTAATTGCCAGCTAGCAGACACAGCTGTGCTAATCATGATTTTTCACTTTCCTGACTCTACTTGAGCCCCAGCTCCGCCTCCCCTCTGCTCTTTCATTTTCCCTTTAAAACACCCAGTCACCTCTGTATAAATCAACGTTGACTTCAGTTTACACTGAACCTCCTTCTCTACTGCAATGGCATATTACTTGTTAAAATCTGTCCTTAACCATTTTCACTAATATCTGACTCTATTTATCTTTGACAGCATGTGGAGAAATGCAGGCTCATGCTGTGATAGTCTAAATGAGTATAATCATTCCTTAGGTGGTTTAGCAATATTTATCAACAATTTAAATTTTTTTCAACTGAAGTATACTACTTCTAGGAAATTATCAGAAAGATTTTTGGACATGGAAAGCTGATCAGAACACAAACTCTGCCTCTTTCTCTATCTCTACATGTATATAAAATTTATAAAGATACATCTGGAAAGATCTTCCAGATAAATGTATTATAATGTGTTAATAAATAGTGGTGTGATTAAGTGGTAAGACTGGGTGATTTTACCCACTTTTTTATACTTTCTATTTTGTTTATTTTTCAATAAGCACATATCCTTCCTGTAAGAAGAAAAGAAAATGAAGCTATTTTATTTTATATGTTGAGAAAATCAATTAGAACGAGAGATATCAGTGACCACCATCAGAAAAATTCAGATATGCAAGGACCATTGGTCTGCTTTTTTGTACCAGTGCTGTGATTCACCAGCTGTTTGATCTTGAGTATGTCACATAAGCATCAAGTTCCTACCAAAATGTTACTTGTGCTTGTGTTCAGGTGGTGATAGCAGGGAGAGACTATTTTCCTTTCCAAGTCTTCCTATTCTCCTGTATTTTCCAATTTTTACAAAATGATCACGAATTACTTCTAGTGATGGCATATAACCTATATAAAACTTATTCATTCTGTTCATAAGAAAATGATGCATAACTAGTATGAACTTTTGGAAATTGTCTTTCTAGTGAGGAAATAATTTTAAACATAAAATGTGCAAATGCCTTTTATGTTGGAAATCATTGGAAATTCCTCCTCTATTGAGTTTTCAAATAGGAAAGCTTTTTATGAGTCTCTTTGCCCATAAAAGTACTCTTTCTTCCTTTTGCAATTAATAGGTATTTGGGGGTGGGTGCTTTGAGTGTATGTAACTATCCTGTTGTTCATCAAAATTTTAATTAACTAATTAATATCAGAATGATATGAACTCATGGAATCTTACTTTATTCAATAGGGTATAATCTGTTAGCATGATTATTTATTTTGGTCCTCACATTGTCCCAAATCTAGCCAGTTGGAGCCCCTTCAGTCTGTCTCTGTGTTCTTTGACATGTCCCCGTCAAGAGCCCTATAGACAGCATCTTCAGGTGTTCAAATGAATATCACAAAGATGCAATGAGAAAAGCACAAATCAGTTCTGAGTTATAGATGCCAAAGATGAATAACCTGAAACCCAAATCAAGGGACATTCTACTGAATACTGTGAGAGATCTTCCTAAGTGTCTGGGTTATGAAAGTCAAGGAAAGATTGAGGAATTGTTCTAGATTGAAGGAAACTGAAGAGATGTGACAACTAAATGCCACTTGTGGTTCTGAACTGGATCCTTTTGCTTTAAAGGATATATTTCAACAGGTGAAACTTGAAAGGCACCTGTGGATTAGATGGTAGTAATGTTTCAATGTTAATTTTCTGGTTTTGATAATTGTATTAGGTTATGAGGAGAATGTCCTTGTTTGTCGGAAGTATACTAAACATCTAGGGGTGAGGAGGCAGAATGCAGCAAAATTGGCAGGATTTTGCTTCTGTGATATGGTTACAAAAATGGTAACCTCCATCTTGCTAGCAAATTCTTTGTTGTTGATTTCAATGAAACAAGCTGCCAGGTTGGAGAGGACCATGAGGCAGAGAACTGAGGATAGCCTCCAGCTAATGACCAGCAAGGAATGAGGCCCAGTTCAACAACCTTCGACAAACTGGATCCTGCCAACAACCATGTGAATGAACTTGGAGGCAGATTCAATCCCAGTTGAACCTCTTGCGAGAGGGAACAAAGTCAGGAATGAGTTATGACACTATCTTGGTGATGTCACCCCTCTTGATGGAGTCTTGTGAGGGGCTCTGAGCCAACACTGTGATTGTAGCCTGTGAGAGACCTTGAAGTGGAGGATCCAGCTGAGATGTATCTGGATTTCCAGTCCACAGAAACTGAGATCATAAATGTGTGTTGTTTTAGGCTGCTAAGTCTTGGGTTACAGTTGATCTTCATTATTCAAAGATTCCATAATTGCAAATTCACCTACTCACTAAAACTTATTTGTAACCCCAAATCCATACTCATCTTGTTTTCATGGTCATTTATGGACACGTACAGAGTGGTGAAAGTCTGAGCTGTCTGATGCGCATGCTCCCAGATGAGGTTGAACAAGGCAAGGCTCAGCTTTCTGGTCTCAGTCCTCATACCGTAAACAACCGTCCCTTTCATGGTCTATTTAGTGCCATGTTTTTGGTATTCTTGTTTGTAATTTTACTCTTTAAAATGGTCCCCAAGGATAGAGTTGAAGTGCTGTCTAATGTTCCTAAGTGTTGTGATGTGCCTTACGGAGAAAATTCCTGTATTAGATAAGCTTTGTTCAGGCATGAGTTATATTCAGGATTTGGCTGTGAGTTCAATGTTAATGGGTCAACAGTATATATTAAAGAAAGTGTATTTAAACAGAAACACATGTAAAACAAGATTAGGTATTGATCAGTTGATGGAAACATGACCAGAGGCTCACAGGAACCTAAACCCCTCTATTTCCTCTAGGAGCAATGGTTCAGTACATGCTAATTCAGTGTTCTCATTGCCTTTATAGGATGTAACTGCCTCAAATAATGAGAATTCACTGTAATTTGTTATGTAGCAATAGATAACAAAAATGGGGGTGGGTGGGTAAAAGGACAATTCACTTCACCAACCTATGGGAGAAGAGTTTCACAAGGAGGGCATGACTAAGTGTAAGGGTGCAGGTCTCTCACTGGGAGTAAGGCAAGAGAGGTAGTGGATGGCAATTAGTAGTGTCTGTCATCTGCGTATCACTAAAATGGTTGCATATCAAAAAGAAATAATTTTGTTTGGCTAAAGAGAATTGTTTTGAATGGATGTAAGTGAAAATCTAGGAAAATGAGCTTCACGGGGCAACCTCCTTGCTCTATAAAGGTTACCGCTGTGTGAGGATTGATGTGTCAGAAGGCACCAGTTTCATTAAAAGCTCCGTGACTGTTCAGGGTGATGTAGCCCAGGGCAGGCTTCTGGCAGCTGCCGCGGCACTGATGCTGCCAATGCAGGGAAAGGGTACAACGACAGGAGAAGCTGTAGAAGGGAATAACCCCTGACGACCCAAAGCACCTTAACACGGCTTTTCCATGAAATGTGGCTGAAAGTTTAAGGTATTTTCATTTTATTTACTTTTAACTTCAGCCTATGAAAGGTTTATTGTTTATTTTGATTTTTAATTAGACTCCCAGCTTCATTCTGCGTCCCCAGTCCTCACCCTACTCCTGTATTCCCTCTAATGAGTGTGCTAAGTCATTCAATATGCATGGACTTTGTATAATATGTAGCATTGTGTGTGTGTGTAGGCTCAGAATTTACATAAATGGCACTATGCTGTAAATACTGAGTTCTTCCTTCTTCCACTCTACCCTGATTTGTGTTGCTCCATCAATGTGTAATTTGTTGCTTCTGACAGCTGTGTAATACACCATAGTGTGTACCCCCCCCATTTTACCCATCCTTTCCCCTAGCCTGCCTTCCCTTCCCACGACCAGTTAGGTGAAGGGAGCAGAGTGAAGGTTAACAGCACACGTTGTAGTTTCATGCCCTTCATTTGCCTGTAATTGCTTCTCAGTCTTCTCTTCATTGGAGAGAGGACAGTATTCACCAGGACTCATTCCTAGATCATGAGGACGTGCCATGTCTAACTTTTTGCAGAGCAACTTCCCATTTGGTTCCTCTAGCAACTTTCTGAGAAGCAGAGGTACACATTTGTTTATTAGGTTTAAAAAAAAAAAAAAAAAGCTTAGTGGTAATTCCCAACACCACTTGATGGCTCTAAAAGTAAAAAAAAAAAAAAAAAAAAAAACCAACTAAAAATAAAATGGCATTTAATGAATTTTAAATAAAAAATAAACATATGCTATGAAAAGGCAAGAGACAGAGAAAGGAGAAGTGGACAAAATCAAGTAACCATGAAACATGGAGATGCTTCCAAAGTGAGAAATCGCTTACCCAGAGGGTAAACCACACATTTTGAAAGCTTAGCTCATTGAGGCGTGGAAAGCAAAAATGAAAAGGGAAGTAATGTTTGGGTAACAAGGAAGCCAGAATTTATACTGTCCTCAGGGACCAAGTGCCCAGCCAGACTGATATCCAGATAAGACTCCTGCAAAGTGAAGCTAGAAATAGATTCTTGCTGACTCAGAAAGAGAAAGCCATCACTTGTGTGTGGAATCAATGTTTATTTCTGAATTATACAGAGAGGATATACATATATATATATATATATATATATATATATATATATATGTATATATATGGTGTTGTTACATATCTTTATGTTATTAATTTGCACTATTTAGGTAGAATTTATTTATTTACCAAAACAAAGGTCTAGTAGATACTTTATTCTGAGCAATCCAATATGTGGTAGAAAAAAACCTTTAAATATATAAAAGATTAGTTTGTGCACATCTAAATGTTTCTAAGGGAACAAACTTACAGAGGCATCGTGATTAATTAGATGAGGGTTGCAAACTTAGTACCATAACTGAATACTTAAAACAAGGCCTTAAGAACACAAAGGCTTGTAGTAGTGACTTCCTCATACATGTCGGAGTTATGTCTTAGAACAGGGGTCCCCAACCCTGCCCCCCAGCCACGGCCTGGTAGGAACCGGGCCGCACAGCAGGAGGTGAGGGGCAGGCGAGCCAGCGCAGCTTCATCTGCCGCTCCCCATTGCTCCCTCCCTGTCGCTCACATTACCTCCGAAACCACCCCACCCCACCCCACCCCCAACCCTGTCCCTGGAAAAATCGTCTTCCATGAAACCGGACCCTGGTACCAAAACGGTTGGGGACCACTGTCTTAGAAGATAATCCCTTAAAACACTGTATGGCTTCAACAGGAACTTCGGGTTTTCTTCCGCCCCCAGCTATTGCCCTCAGACAGACTTTCTTACTCCCTGATGATATCTTCTGTGCAGGTTTTTGTTCTTTCTCTTAATCAAGGAGCTAAGTGAATAGCAGTTGCCACTTTAGGAAAACAATGCTTTTGCCCCGATGACCCCTGGGTTCCCTTAACTACAAATCTACAGGAAAAGTGCAAACAGTTCCCAGAAGTCAGAACCAAAGCAAGAATGCTCAGAATGCAAGAGCTAGATAGTTAATGATGTGAATGTTTTACATCTGTCTACATATCTGCTGAGGGATTATTTTTTTTCAGGATTCTTCTAGGCGTCTATGTACTTGGTTTGAATTTACTTGGTGGCCCTTCTCTAGCACATGCAATTAATTTGTCTTTTTAAGATAATAAAATAGCAGATGCCTATCAGAATGGTTACGCAGCCCGTAGAACAGCCCAAACAAAATCACTGATTGAGCAAGATGGCTCATAATTTCCACACAGGAAGATGAAGCTCCAAACAGAACACCACCTGAGTAGCCTTCCATGAACAGGCTGGCCAAGTTCAGAGAAAATGTGAATGGTGAGATTGTTTCCTGTCTGGTTGACTCTATCACAAGAGCCCTTTATGGAGAGCTCTGTGTCCTGGGGTTCACACCGCTAAGCTGAACAGCGGATTCTTCATTACTTCCGGTGGCTAGGGGGACCGTGTAATTTCTCTTCCAAAATGGAATATGGCTGAGCGAAAGGGAGCATTGTGACTAATTATGCCAGGGCAGCAGTGAGCAAACCGGAAAATCGGGTCATTGCTCTGTTCTGGGAGAGGCCTAACTTGGGCTGCCAAAGGGGGAGGTGAGCTGTGGGAGGGGCTGCACCCCGGGGGTTTTCCTCTCAGACACGCCAGGCGTTGTGAGGCAGGAGGACCCCAAAGAATGGTTTAACGGGATACCAAGCGGAAAGGGACCGAGGGGAGGACATAGATAGCTGGGGCTTATGGAGGAAAGAGAGCTGACCTGTGTGTAAGAGAGCACGTCTGGAAGGGGGGTGGAGGCGCACGGGAAGCAGATGAGGGCGGGGCAGTTCAGTCACCTGTGCAAAGACATCTACTTCAAAGCATTTCAAAGCTCATGACACGCAGGGCTCGAAGTGTCCCCGACAGCTCTCCCGGATGCAGTTACCATCCTCAGACCACGGTGGAACCCCGTTCTCCACTACATTTTAATTTTTGATAGCTTATTAGTAATAAGACTGAGAATCGTCTCCAGGGTAAGGGCAGGACTCAGCAATGCCTCTCTGTACAGCCAAAGGCCTTCTAAGCAGGCTTCACTTTGGGTCGTGTAAACACAACCTGAGCCACGGGTTCGTGGCTAGGACTCCTTGCCTTTTTCAGCAGGCCATGCGTTTCACTGACTTGTGGATGCCAAAATTCTCTTTCTTAAGAGTAAATTAGTTTGTGCGTTTGTGCATGCTGTTAGAGAAACCAATATCTGAATACAAATGGGGAGGGGGAAGGATGGATGTGCTGACACAGTGCTCAACAAACGCTTTCTATAAAGAGAGTCAGTGTTTTAGGCTCCGTGGGCCCGTGGTCTATGGTGATTACGCCACTCTGCTGCTGTAGTACGAAAGTAGCTGCAGAGTCTGTAAACAAATTTGTGTGGCCGTGTTTCAGTAAAACTTTATTTATGGGGACTGAAATTTGAATAGTTTTCATGTGTCATGAAATATTAAAAACATTTTTTTTCTCAGCCCAAAGTGTGAAAACCATTCTTGACTCGAAGGCCATAGGGCAACAGGTAGGGGCGCTGGATTTACAAACCCCTCGCTCTGCTAGAGGCCCACGGGTTCTAAACCACATTGGTGTTTTAAAGGGCATATGAAGACTTATAAAGGACTATTTTGCAAATGATAGTACAGACTCATGTTTAATTTGAAACCTGTGATTAGAGTGTGTTAAAGCAGATTACTTTTTATAATGCATGTGAGAGAGAAATTCAGATGACTGAATGTTACCAAATAACAAATTTCTGAGTGGGCCACCTTACATAGAACCCTTGGCACTTAAAGTGTAACTAAGTTTAAGTTAAGCTAAGACCTAAGTTTATGGCTTGAAGCACAGACAGCTATCAGAAATGGGGACATTGATCCTTAAGTTTCTCAACGTGGAGGCTGGAGAAATGATTTTGTAAAAAGACCAATTCACAGAAAACATGATGCCCAATTTGATAACTAAAATAAAATTGATGTGAATTAGAAAGCCTGGCTTCCTTTAGAGACGTTAGAAGAGACGATTCACGAGGACAAGAACCAAGTGGGCACTTAGCTGATGTGGTGTCACACCTGTGTCTACTTTATGGCTGTCTTAAGCAAGCTTAGGATTTTAAAGGTAGAGTTATGTGGGGACCACTTTCCTAGGGACTGTTGAGCCCTGTGTATTTTAAACCTGAAATGATCACCAAGGAGAAATCCAGCTAATCTATGGAAACAAATCCACTCACAATGAATAGTGGACTGAAGTTATCTTAGTGGTCAACACCAGTCTAAGAGACGAAATACCACTGCACCAAGGGTTAATGAAATATTGAAATGGAAGGTCCTACTTTCTTGCTGAGGTTCAACTAAAATCTTGGAGGCACATAACTGGCAAAATAGGAAAATACACACAATTTCATAAAACATGTTAAGAGCAAATAAGTTCCCTTACTGTTTTTCCCCTTAGAAATTTAGAATGGCACCAGGTAGTGCAAAGTGGGAAAAAAGTACCATCAGCCCTGTCTCTTCCAGGTAGATATGTTTCAACAGAACCACGAAGCAGAAAAGCATCCTCTTCTTCCAGCCATGGCCAACTAGGGCTTTTCTTTTAGCTTCAGATTAATACTTTGGAAAAAAAGAAAAAAAGAAAAGAAATGAGAAACACGAGAAACTGAATAGAAACAGTAATGATTTGAGGAGGGCTGTGCTTGCTTTTTTTCCTCAAAGGACTTACTGAAAATAAATCATGCATGCTTCTTATACTAGACAAATCTGGTAAAACACAATCTTCCCTAGTTGCCAAGGCTCTCTTTAACATATGGAATCTGTTCACTTTTACCAAACTTTCTGGAAGCATTTTACGCCTTCCAAACGATCTAGGGGGCAAAAGACTTGTGTGCAGGCTCCCTTTTAAGTGGATTACGATAAGGAATATCATTGCATTTTGGAAATCCACCTATTTTTTAGTAAATGGCCTTTCCTTGTGGGGCAAAAAAAATAGTCTGCTTGAAATAAGGAACATCTGACAAGCGCTAAATACCAAGAGGTAAACAGTAAAACAACAATGGCAGAACCCCTCCAATATTTTTTTTTTAAATTTGCATTGTAAAAGAAACGCATGTTTGTTTGTTTGTTTTTGAAAAATACAGAAAACTATGAAGAAAAATAAAATTTAAAAGTCACCTCTTGGGCCACCATCCAAAGAAAACCACTGTTGACCTTTTTTCATGCATAGCACCTTTGATTCCTCCCCCCAGATGTTTTGTCTTGGAGTTTTAAAAATTTTGTTAAATTCATCAAGAGTATGTTTCTAACATGTGAAAAGTTATAAACTTGCTACCGTATGTATGACCTTGGAAACGTGAGGCTAAATGAAAGAAGCCAGACCCAAAGCCCATGTGCCATGTGACTGCATTGACAGGAAGCACCCAGAAGAGGCAGATGTAGTCAGGAAGTCGGTTGGTGATTGCCAGGGACTTGGGGTCAGGGGAAATGGAGAGTGATGGGGTTACTTTCTGAGGTGAGGAAAATGTTCTAAAATTGATCGTGGCGTTGGTTGTACAACTCAGTGACAATGCTGAGCCGCTGAACTGTGCAGTTTAAATGGGTGAATTCTGTCTCAGTAAAGCTGTTATTTAAAAAGCACAAGTCAAAACCACAATGAGATGCCACCTCACACCCACCGGGATGGCTATTATCGAAAAAACACAAAACAAAAGTGTTGGAGGAAAGGGAACCCTTGTGCACTGCTGGTGGGAATGTAAATTACTGCAGCCATTATGGGAGACAGTATGGAGGTGCCTCAAAAAATTAAAAATAGGACTACCATATGACTCAACAATCCCACTTCTAGGTACATATCCAAAATAATTAAAAACAGGGACTCAAACATATTTTTACACCCATGTTCACAGCAGCATCGCTCACAATAGCTAGAAGGTGGAAGCCACCCAAGTGTCCATCGATGGATGAATGGATAACAAAATGTGGTCTATACATACAATGAATAGTAAGAAGGAAGGAAACTGACAGTTGCTACAACATGGATGAACCTTGAGGACATTAAGCCAAATGAAATAGACCAGTCACAGGAAGATAAATATCCTGTGATTCCACTTATATGAGGGCCTTAGAGCAGTCAAATTCAGACAGAAAGTAGAAGGGGGGTGGGGGGTTGGGAGCTGTGGTTTAACGGGGATGGAGTTTTAGTTTTGCAAGACGAAAAAGTTCTGGAGATCGGTTGCCTGACAACGTGAATGTACTTAACATTACTGAACTGTACACTTAAAAATGGTTAAGACACTATTCAGTATATTTTGTGTTAGGTGTATCTTACCATAATTTAGAAAAAACTGATAAACCGAGGGGGTCTAGCATTACTGTGGCCCACACGTCCCTCCCCGCAGGTAGAGGCCACCTCGCTCCTGAATCGTCTGTCATTTCCGTGACGGCACGTGCTTGGTTCTGTGTGCTTCTGAACCGTGTGTGTGAGGTGTCCATGGGTGTGAGGCACTCTCTTTCCCCTCCAGGTGACACGTGAGGGACTTGCCGGCTGTGACTCCACTGCTTTCACTCTGACCCTCCAAAATTTTCTAAAGTCAAAGGATTTGCCTGAAAAGGGCGCCAACGACCTTAATGAGATGGATTCTTATATCCTAAAAAAAGCTTGTTGTAAAGAATGTCTATTGAGTCTGGTAACCATAAGTTTGTTTTCTGTCTGAGGGTCTATTTCTGTTTTGTATATAAGTTCATTTGTATTGGGTTTTTTTTTTTTTTTGATTCCACATATAAGTGATATCACATGACATTTGTCCTCTGTCTGGCTTACTTCACTTAGTATGATAATCTCCAGGTCAAGGGAAAAGAATCTGAAAAAGAATATATATATACCATATATATATATGACATATATATGTATACTGAATCACTGCTGTACACCTGAAAGTGACACAACATTGTAAATCAACTACACTTCAATTTTAAAAAAGATGGAAAAAAAAAAAAAGAATGTCCACTGAGTTCCCAAATATCTAGGGAATAAGCCTAAAATGGCTTCGGGCCACTTGTGCCTCTCTTCCACCTCATGTGAACATATCACAACTTCCTGGCACCTACCAAAGAAGAGGGCTACAGCCAGTGAACACTCAGAGGAAGAACTTCCACCATGAGAAAAGAAAAAAAACGCTTTGTTTGAAACAGGCAGTTTGGGAAGTATGTGCGGATTTTGCTTAGGTCTGCCCTCCCTCCCGAGCCTTAAGTCTGTATCTTGCAAAGGTTACTGTGCTTTGCTGGTGGAATCTGCAGCAGCTGAGCCCTGTTTATTCTCGCAGCTCTGCAAATAAAGCCAACCCACCCAGTTTACAGTAGTTAAGGTATCCTTCCTTTGAAATACCCTCAGCAATTCTACCACTTCTTAGCTCTGGGGCCTTGGCCTAGTTACCTATCTTCTCTAAGTCTCCATTTCTGTATCTGTAAAGCAGAACAATCGTATCTCTCTCACGGCTTGCTAAGGATTAAGTCTAAAGTGTTTTCAATTGCACATAATGAGCACATAGTAAATGTCTACTATTAGTAGCAGTAATATTCGTACTAGTAGTAGAGTAGCAGTAGTAGCTCTGTGTCTTGCTGAAATGGGAAAATCATCTCTCTGCTTACAATAACCTTGTCTCCTTTGGGAGTTTTCAAACCCAGCCATGCTGTCAGGAGAGGCCAGGTTGTCATGGATATTAATCTCTATTTTTTGCCCTCAAGTATCTGACTTGTCTTCTTACCAGCAGGGTTTTACCATGGAGGTGTCTTCTTTTTATCCACTCTGACCCCTTCGATCTTTTAGATTAGATCTTTTTCTAATTTGCACTTTCAAAAGACAGATGCTTCTTGACTTGTTTTTGCTTCAAAAATGGACTTCCAGCTGCAGTTATTCCCAAAAGAATGTATTAAGTTTGATTGATGATTGGATTTTTATTCTTATTCATATGGTGGTGGCTCAGTTTCTTTCGCAGACCAAGAAAATATTTATTACATTTGGGGAACAACATCTGAAAAGTGTGAATGTGGGTCAGAGCACTTGAAATCATCTTGAAAAGTTTAAAGGGCACGGTCACTTTGTTTCATCACCTAGGGACCTGATAAAAATCTGAAAAATCCACACCATTTTGAAACACCTCATTTTTCATACTGACTTCTTTGTAAACCTTTTAGGGTTTAATTTAACCCTTCAGTTTTTGGTAAACAAGAAGCTGAAAAGTTGAAATTTAATAACCCAGTTTATGGAAGGAGCAAGAGGTAGTCAAAAGTGGATGATTTTTAAGTTAATACAGGAAACCACACTGAAGATTAATTTTCGAGATAACAGTTGTGTTGTGAAGCTAATGAAGCTATGCATGATGCTACTAATTTAAGTCTCCCCACATGATTCTCCTGGATCATGTATACTTTTTATGTGTGTAAGAATATAAAAAGTCATGTTGCAGGTTTTAGGAGATGAATGAATAAATAAAATCCAAACCTGAGAGTGAGGGAGACAAGCACCTGGGGCTACTTTTAAAAATGGTATGCTTTTCGGAAAAAAACTTACTTTTAATCAAACTTGAAATATGAAAGGAGTATTCCTCATTGGGCAGATGGGCTTCACTTTCTAGAACTAATTTTCCAGTGAGACGTAGTAGCTTTCTTCTAATTTCCTGTAGGCTAGTTTGGCTTCTAAGGTGTGTTAAACGAAGTTTCTTACAAAGCGTCTGACAATATTGTTTAATGATAAAAGGAAACACTCATGTTTGCTGTAGGAAGAGCAGGGATTTGGGCTTAACCTTCCCTTCTCTCTCTGAGGAAAATGAGAGGCCATTACAGTATCAGCACACATCGCGTTTTATTCTTGGCCTTAATTGAGCTCCTTGGAAGAGCCTTTGCCTAGTTTGCAGTTTATCCATTTAATACTAGCTAGAGAAGGTGTAAAATGCTTCCACTCAGGAACCAGAAGGTAAACGAAGCCTGGTATTCTGATACTAAAGAAAGCCAGAAACCCAGGGCTGGAAGTCAGCAGAAGAAACTCGCGGCCACTCTGGCCCTCATCCCGTTTCACATCCTCCACACTGTGAGCGTGTGCCTGGTAAAGAAGAGCTTAGGAAAGAGAGGGCTGAAGAAAGCGGAAGCCCGGAGAGGAGTATTTTCTAAGAAGTGGGAAGTAACATTAACAATTTGCAGCATCCCCCCGCCCCCATGCCCAGCCCTGGGATGAACCCCAACAGAAGCAGTGTCTTGCCCTCTCCCCAGCCCAGACAGTCCTTTATACAGATGAGGAGCAAAACACACAAGGCAGGCAAAGGAGTGGGTAAGCCCGCAGATGCAGCAGCTGTAGGCTAGTGAGGGACATCCGTCCGCGCAGCTCGTTAACGGTGGGCACAGGACTCTGCTCTAGGGGGCGCTGTTTTGTTGAGGGAGGGATGATTTGCACAAAGGATTAGATGGACTATAAGGGCCTATGGTTCTGTTTATTTTGACGAATTTTCGCGTGGCAGTTTGCTTAAAGCAGTTGCTGTCTTCATCTCAAAAAAGGTGGGACCAGTGTACCCTTCAGAAAAGTAGCTGCTCGATTTCAAAGGTCTCTTTTACAGCGTTTGTTCTTTGTGTACTTTTCAGTAAAGACCTTCTCTTTCAAGTTTTTGTGTATAAACTTCCTTAAACTGTAAGGTCACCATGGCAACTGCAGTGTAATAAGTGCACTGGGATTTTCCAGTTTCCCTTCAGACCTCCTCCAGGGAAAGGAGGTCACAAGAGAACAAAATGTGACAATAGCAGATATATTTAAATGTGATCTTTGCTCCTCCTTCTGGATTCCTGTGAAGAAGGACAAGGTTAAATTCTCCACAACTCAAACCCAATTAGGAGCCCCCGATTGGATGGCCAGTTTCCCTGAGAGCATGATGGTGACCACAGTTTATTCCCTGAAACTGACCAGGACAATAGCAAAATCTATTTGTCTTAGGGGACAAATTTTGTGCTCCCCGGTGTTCTGTTAGATCAGAGGTTGAATACCCATTCCAGCATTAAGACCACCTCTCTCTGACTTCAAAACCACTGGCTCTGAAACTGCCCTGCAAAGGCTCCAGTCCCAGCTCTGGGCCATTCTTAGAGCCGTACAAATTGGACTGGCCAGCTAATCTCTCTATGCTGCTCTTTGCTTATCTACAAAACGCACCTCATTGGCTTACTCTGAGGATAAAAATCAGATAGTGTGCATGCAGGTTTTTACATAGAACCTGGCACGTGGTAAGAACCCAGTACATGCTCAATTTTTATTTCTCACAGGATGAGACTAGATGGACTAGATCATTTCTAAAGTTCCATCCGGACTCAAGTGCCTCTTGAATTTTCGAAACAAGGACATTTTCTCTCCCATCCACCAAAATAAGTTCAAATGGAAGTCCCTACTTTCACTAATTAAAATATGAATGATGTAATTCAGAAAGCAGAGGTGCATTCCTCTTGCCCAGATGCTTTTACATCTGGCTCAGATACTCATTTTCTCCTCACTTTTGGACTGGAAAAATAGAATGCCAGATGAAGACTTAGGTTGTCCTTAAGTCATCTAATGGTGATCATGAATGAGCTGGTGTTAAGCTGGCACATTTCTCTTGAAGTTTCTAAATTCAGGAATAGAGAACATGAAAGCTGAACATCTAAACGGCGTTTACCCAATCCTCAATGTATTTTGTCTTTCAGAGCCCAGCCATACAACATAATAAGTAACCACACAGTTGTTATTGATGGTGAATTCTTACTCCTTCTCCATAGAAGACATTTCTGGGTCATCATTGTAAAGGCAGCTAGTTCTGAGTGCAAGGAGAGGGGGAAAAAAAGGAAGCAGTAAACATTTTCTCCACTGTTACCACTTTGTAAACATGACAGATTTGGCCTTTTTAAACTGTTTAGTGTGGTCCCATTGCTACTACTGAACACATCTACACCTGAACAGATGATGAGATTAAGCTCTGATTCTTTTACCATCAGTTTTGAAATATAGTAATTGCTCCTGATATAGAAACATAAAAGGAAGATTGAGAACTCCAAACACCTCCAGCAGTCTCTTCTGTCCTTGTTTTTTTTGTGTGTGTTTGTTTGTTTTTTCTTCCTGACTTTTCAGTCTATTTTATTCAGGGAACATTATATTGCAAATTTTTATTTGTAAGCCAAATAATGTAATATTTTAGACACAAAGGGCAATCCCTCTCAAGCAGCCTGATATTATTTACATAGGAACACAGTTAACTTTCAGTTTTCACAACAACGAAGATTTTCCAAGACACTAAAAGAATGCCAGTTTCAGCTTTCTTTGGTGTTGTTACAGAAAAATACCTTACAGCTGATCTGTATTCAGGTCAAACAAGTGAGTCCTAACATTAACCTAAACTGATTGTGTCCAGAAAGAAAAATGTAACCATATAAAATAAGGAAACTTTTATTATGGTGTATGAATGTGTTTATGCTGTCTTGTGTAATATTAGCTGCTTTTGATATTCCCTGTGATTCCTCTGTTAGCCAATTTCAAATTTGCTTTAATTTCCAATTAATACTTAACACCTCAACTGTTACCTGTTCCCCCTGGTAAATATTTTATTGTTGGCAAACAAACGCTATTTAGAGATGCTGTGATCCTTTTTACGTGCGAGAGTTCCTTCTGTAATGTGAATAATTTCACAAGCCAGGGTATCTGTCTGCACATCAGAGGTTCGGTTATTAATGTTAGGTATTTTGTTGAAAATGGCAGAAGGCTGGCTCCCGGAGAAGGGCAGAGGGCTTTTTGCCCCTCTCCAGCTACCTTCTCGCTGGTGGTGGTATTTTTACGGCGGATACCTGGCAACTCTAGTGAACAAGGACAGTCAGGCAAGTGTTGACTGTTCTAGAAGAACCTAGTAAAGCTGCAGTGGAATCAAGGCAGGGCAGTCTTCCAAACCTAGCTTTTCTGCTTTTTAACTTTGCGTAATCCTTCCAAAGCAAACAGCAATTTGCAGTTCACGTATTACTGTCACTCCAGAGGCGACAGACGGATTCTTCGCCGTTTTCAAAATAAGAACGGCTCTATAGATACAACTTATCCTTTGAAAGTATTTTCTTTCCTATATAAAACTAAAGGTTTAAGGAAACAATAAGGCAGGCTGAGGAAATTGCCTTCTGAAAGTCAATTAGAGGTGGAGGTGGTATGTGTGTGTATGTGTATGTGGGGAGAGGGTGAATGTTTAAAAACACTAGTGGGACTAAAGACAGATAGGCTTTGTTCCCTGACAGGGTATGTGTTTGCTTTTGTTAGAACCAGCCTGAAGAATTCTAGTTAAGGTCGTGTGGAAGGTCAGGGGGCATCTGTTCGTGAAAGGAACCCGGTTTTTCTGGCTTCTAGAATCTAACCATAGATCTGCAGTGATTTATGTTTTCTGAACCTCAAATCATCCTCTACAGTCTGTCCAAGGGTTGGGGGACCACTTCAGAGGCTGAAAGGTAGTCAAGAAGAGGTAGCTAGCATGCCAGAACAGAAGAATTCTGAGGGAATTCAATCATCGGTGGGGTCAACAGAGTAAAATTCTTTCTCCTTCCACGTTTTCAGATGTGCAGATATATCTCATTGCCTCCTCTCTGTAGTGCCACCATCAGAAGAAGTAGGATCAATTGGAGGAGAATTTAGACAGGCGGCTTACTCACTGAATCCAAAGCAAGGGCATAGATCTCCTGGGACGAATCTAATTATTTTTATTCAGCCATTTACTTTAAGACAGTGATTCTCAAAGCAAGGTACTGGCAGCATTAGCATTACTGGGAACTTGTTGGAAATACAGATTCTCAGGCCTGCCGACTCAGAAACTTTTGAGGGCGAGCCCCAGGACACTTGTGTTTTAACAAGTGCTCTAGGTGATTCTGGTGCACAGTTAAGATTGAGAACCACTGCCCCACAGCAATGATCTTAGTCTTACACACATTCACCAACTCATGCAGCAGAAATTTACTGAGCATCTAGTATGTACTCGGCATGAGCTTGGTGCTTCCTTTAGGAAGGAGATCAAGACATCTCAGGGCCACCCAAGACCATTTAGATATCGGGGGAGAGGGTCTGTGGCAGTAGATTAGTCAACAAAATGAAGAATTTGAGAGAAAAAAAGAGAACGCTACACAACTAAACCCAAAATGATAAATGTTTTCCTATCGTAGCGAAGCAGGAAGAGTAGAAATATGGAGGGAAGATATCTATTGAAGGAGGCAAGATTTTACGGTAATGATAGCACATGACTAGGACTCTGTAGGGGGTTTGGCTGGAAAATTATTGATGCTCTTTCCTCATCTTTTGTCTTGAAAACAGTTCAGTTTCATAAATACGTTATCCTAAAAAAAATGAATACGAAAGGGAAACTAATTGCTAGTTCTCTTTGTAGGGAAAGCTCATGACACAGTGCAATTTGAGCAAAGATAACTACTGAAGGGGTACATTACACCAGCTTTCAGTTCCTTGATTCCTAATATCTTCCTTCTTTCCACAACTTCTTGTTTTCAACAGTTGAGTTAGAGACTAAGAAGACTCTGTTAGAGTAAATATTTGTGTAATTTTGAGTATTGTTAGTCTAAATGGGTGTCAGTTACCTTGAAAGAAAACTAGAGGATAGGAAAGTTTAACAGTAAACTACTCTAATGCTAAACTTTCTAAAGCAAAAACCTTTCCTTGAGTTTTTAAACCCAAAAGATCCACACTATAGGCAAATAATTCTACAGATTACCTGCTATAAAAATGTGCTGTAGGAAAAAATATCTAAATGGATTGTTTTCGTGAGGAATTGGCATTTACACCTACGCAGGTAAAGCTTCACTAATTTAGATCTTACTTAGAATTTGTAGCTGTTTGGACATTGTCCAGGCTTTCTGCTTTTGCAATATATTAAAACAGGAACGGGTTATAAAAATTAACAGTGTAAGCAACATTTGAAATGGAGAAGCTTAATACAGCAAATATTCTTGTCTGGATTTCACATAAAGTGTCAGAAAAATTATCTGTGACCGGGAAATAAGAAAAGGAAATTACTGGATGTTCTTTAAAAGCAGTGCTGAGTTGACTTTCTATTGATCTTACAACTAGAGGCAGATGTTAACTTGTAGATTTTTATTGAGCAGAGATGCAAATAATTTCTGTCCAGTGGAAAAGATAACCCTAAGGTTACAGTTTATTGCCCTGTTGAACATTAATCAGTTTTATATCTAAAACAATATTTTTATCCTAATGTTCCTTTATAAACTGCCTATAGACGTCTAGCTTTTCAAATGCTCTTTGAACTGGTTTTAACAGCTTACTGGTTCCTTCATTAAATAATTAGTTGAATAAAATCATTGGCATGTATTCATTTTATATTTGCATTAACGTTATGATTTTGCTGTTTTGAAAACTATAATAATAGTGAGCAATAATTTTTTTATTCATCCAAATAGCTCAGAAGCTGTTAGTTAAACTGTATTTGCCAGTCACTAAATAAGGTGTTTTTAAAAAATCTTGGGAATTCGTGAATTTGGTTCTACAAAACTATTGCAAAATTCAACTTGCCATCATTTTTCTGCATTAGTATGAATTGGTGCGGTTTATTGCCTCAATATAGCCAAGCGATCATCTGGATGTTATACTATATGTGGCAGTGCCTGTGATGTGTTTCTTTTGCTGTCGTGCCTAAAATTGCATGTATATTTTAAAAAGAAATTAAACAACAGTAACAAGATGACCAAGATAACCAAGATCATGGTGGGGGGGCAAATAGATTGTAGTACAAATAACAGAAATTACATCTATCATGGAACAAAGGAAACTTTTAAAGGGCAGCATTATTGTCAGGATGCAAGAATAAAACACCAGGCATGCAGGTTCTCCCAATTCATTCCTGAAATGCAAGCCAACATCACTGCCAGCTGCTGAATGGAAACCAAGTCTTACTTAGCTGCTTCTGATGCTTCCCTCAGTTCTTCATCCAGTCTGCATGAGCAAAAATTAGCAGTGTAGAAAAGAAACAGAAAAGAAGCAAGCAGAGCGTGAGAAGAGTCACCCAGCAAAGCAGAGCCAGACATAAGTGGAGCGTATGTGCTTTTAAAAACCAACCTTTGGAGCACTGAGACACATTCCTTCAGTTAAATATGATGTTTTAAGAACTCCAATTCAACGTTTATGTACGTTTCTTTTGCAAAGTCCTTCATAAAGATGATAGGTATAAACGTTGCAAGAAAATTGGCAACATGCTGGCTGAATAAAGCTGGAAACAGCCATAGCAGTTGTTGGGGACAGTTAAAGTTAGCTTGCAGCCTGGGCCAAGTCAGGGACGTATCTGGTTTAGTAGGTTTCAGTTGCAAATTAGGTTGACCTCAACAGCTTTCTTTACACACAAGACAAAGACCGGAAATGATATACTACAAGGGACTGATACGAGGACCTCTTGCTCTGATAGCGTGTTGAGGTCACCCACAAGTAAGACACTGGTGTACACACACAGAGGACCCAGCGTGAACTGTAGATCAGGAGAATTTTACCTCACACTTCTCTTATAAGATCTCTCTTCATCGTACCTTACAGGATAAAAAATGAATGCAGTGAGGAAAACGAGCAGACAGATGGGAAAAAATGACAGGTCAGTGTTTTACACAACAGTCAAAACATGAGAGGAAAAGCCTACCCAAAGAGTAATCAAATTGCCTTTGGGGAGAAATCTTATTTTTATTAGATATAGTCAATGATTTCGAATTTATGATTATATACAGCCAATCCTCATGACTTGCAGATTCCGTGTTTGCAAATTCACCTACTTGCTAAGCCATAGTTGCAACCTCTAAAGCAGTACTTACGGCACTCTCATGGTCACTTGTGGACGTTCACAGAGTGACCAGAAATTTGAGTCACCTGACCTGTGGGTTCCCAGCTGATGTGGAACTAGGCGAGGCTCTGCCTTCTCGTCTCAGCTCTTTTGCTGCAAACGAGTAGGCTTTTTACAGTCTCTGAAGTGTCATGTTTTTCTCATTTTTGTGCTTTTTGCCGGCGATCTCTTTCTTTATCAAAAATTTCCCCCAAACATTGTGCTTAAATACCATCTAGTATTCCTAAGCACAGGGGGCTATGATGTGCCTTAGAGAAGGATATATGTGTGTTAGATAAGCTTTACTCAGGCACAAGTTACAGTGCTGTTGGCCCTGAGTTCAATGTTAGTGAATCAACAGTACAGATCAAATAAAGTATCTTTAAACAGAAACGCAATAAAACAAGGTTATATATTAATCGGTAAATGAAAATGCTGTGACTGAGTACTCACAGAAACTGAGCCCTGTATTCCCCCTAGAAACAACGGTTCAGTACTTTATTCAAATCTTGTAAGAACATCACTGCCACAAATAATAAGAATCGCCTGTAATCAGTGATTATAAATCTCATTCCGGATTGGGCTCGTTTTTCTTTCATTTAAGCCCTTTGATGACAGGCTCCATCCCAGCTGAATATTGGTCTTGGGATTGGATGAGATCAGACCCTCTGAATGCTATTGTGTAATGGGAAGGAGCCATGGCTTGTTATCAATTTGAAAATGGTATAATATGAAAATGAGGCAATGAGGGTCAGTCACAGAAATGAGAGAAAGGACATCCAGAGGAGATGGATTACAAAAGACAGGAGAGATCAATCATGGACACATGGGGAGGGCGTGCATGGTTGTACATTTCTTCCTCCAGAAGAAACTCTTTTCCAAATGAAGCCCTTCCTCCCAAAGAAACTTTTCCCAAATGGAGCCCTTGAAAGCTGACATGTGTAGATGAATGAAAAAAGCTCCTCTGGCATGTTTAACTTCTCAAAAACGAAACTTCCCCGTATAACTAGCAAGTCTCTAAAAGCAACGCAGTTACAGTAAATAACATTCTGGATTGCCAATTTTGTGCCAGGCTTCCTCAGTGCTTTATGTACATTGTTCTCATTCAGTCCTCAGGACCTTTCCATTGCTCCTTACTTTCTCATTTTAAAGATGCTGAAGCTGAGACTCAGAGGTGTTTTGTTTTGTTTTTTAATTATTTATTTTATTTTTGGCTGTGTTGGGTCTTCGTTGCTGCACAGAGGCGCTCTCTAGTTGCAGTGAGCGGGGGCTACTCTTCGTTGAGGAGTGTGGGCTTCTCATTGCAGTGGCTTCTCTTGTTGCGGAGCACGGCCTCTAGGTGCACAGGCTTCAGTAGTTGTGTCTCGTGGGCTCTAGAGTGCAGGCTCCGTAGTTGTGGCGCACGGGCTCAGTTTCTCCGCGGCATGTGGGATCTTCCCGGACCAGGGCTCGAACCC
The DNA here is from genome assembly GCF_949752795.1 of Hyperoodon ampullatus. Taxonomy (NCBI): domain Eukaryota; kingdom Metazoa; phylum Chordata; class Mammalia; order Artiodactyla; family Ziphiidae; genus Hyperoodon; species Hyperoodon ampullatus. Next base: position 83,910,261 of record NC_136919.1, read on the forward strand.
GTGTCCCCTGCATTGGCAGGCGGATTCTTAACCACTGTGCCACCAGGGAAGCCCAGACTCAGGGTTTTAAATAGGTTTCTTGAAGTCTCAGAGAGGCAGGTGGGAAGGTTCAAACCTAATGCTAAGCCTCCAAAGCCCACTCTCTTCTCTTTTTCCACTTGCCACATCAGGGAAGCACTGCCATATTTACCTAGAAAATGTCCAGTGCTCATTTCCACTTGACGAGGGAAGGTCCTTGTCATCTTTTGCAAAGGGAGACAGCATTATAGGAGGTGGGTGCCCCAGTACTTTTGCATTTAAAGACTAGGAGTGGGTTTTGGAGATGGGGGTCCCTTTTTTGAGGCAGCAGGCTAGAGCTAGAAGGTGTGCTGGTTTCGGGACTCTATGAAGCTAGTGAGGATTAAAGCCACCATTAGGAGCTTATGAACACTCTGCTTGATTCAGCTGAGCTAACTGGCAGTTCTCCACCCAGTCGGTATCCTCTGTTCTTACCTGATATTGGGATGCCGGAAAACCAAACGCAGCTGCTTCTGAGCTTTGACTTTAGATGGTTTTTTAAGGGAGGTAAAGAAATCTGCTAGAAAAGGGCGTGGGCATTGTGGTGCCAGTCTGACCTGGATGAGAATTCTAGTTCCATCTCTTCCTTGTTCCTACTTATACTTTGCGTAAGTAACATCCCCTTCCTAAGTTGTCTTCCTTATCTGTAAACGGGAGTTTACTGTGGGGATTAAATAAAAGACATAAATAGAGCACTTCTATGCCTAGCACAGCAGAGACACATTAGAGTCTTTTCCTTCCAGTTTCTGTGCCTTTTTTTTTTTTTTTTTTTTTTAAGTGAAGGGACTCTTTTTTGGAAGCCCAAATTGGGAGGTCACTTTTTTTGGGGGGGGGAGGTCACTTTTGCTCTCCATCTTATGGAGGAAGATGGGGTATCCTTGACTGTTTTCTCTTGAGCTGATGGTTAGATTCCTCCCAGTTTTAATCACACAGAAAGCCAGTGAATCAGACATAGTGAAAGAAAAACATGATCGACAGTAGACAATAGCTCTTTTGCAACAATGAACCAGTTAGGAGGGTTCATTCTCCAGCATCATGTTTTTAAGTCCCAGCTCCAAGCAGTTGTTTGGTTAACTTTTCATTTTTATTATTTTTGCAGCCTAATCCTACAACCTTCAGTATCCATACTTTCTTCCCACAGGCTTTACCCTGTCCTGAGTAAGGAGGTCATTCCTAACTGCACCACCCACCACTCTGCTTTGTCTTTCACCTGAAGGGAACCACGAAGAAAAGGGACTGAGAAGAAAACAGAGAAAGGGTAATTTTTTTCTCTTTTTCCTAGGGTCAAGCAGACAAATTACTTTATGTAAGGCAGTGAAGAAATCCAGGCTATGCACAAAACGTATGGGTCTGTGTGGCATGCAAGACACAAGTAACAAATAGGCTGATTAATGTTAAATTCATGCTTTCTCCAAAATGGTAGTAAATTCAAGATAAAAATGAGGAAATTTCAGTAACACCAATAGAAGATTATGTGAAAGAAGATCTGAAAGGACAGAACAGTTATCTCTAGGTTATAAGAAAGGAAAATATTTATTGGAGAATATTTAATATTCGTTTTAAATAGAAGGTAATGCCATTTCCCCATATTTTATAAATCAGTTATTTTCTAATCTCCTTCTCCAGACATGCACTATTTCTTCCCAAATCTTCAAAACCATCAGGACTTACTTGATGATGCTCTCTGGAATATGGATGCAGTCCATTGGGATCAGCCCACTGAGTTCTGATAAGCTACTGACGTATTTAATTTTACTGCTGAACTTTGAACTAGAAAAAAGAAAAGAAAAAAGATATCAGTCGCTCCTCCATCCCTTCTCAGGCCGCTGCCTCTTCTTGAAAATTCTTATCGTCTTGTCCCAGCACTCTTACTAAGAATGGCTGTATTTAAGTAGTTACTATGTGCCAGACACTGTTTTAACTGGTTTATATATATTAACTCTTTTATTTTCTATGATTGATAGCCTAATGAGGTAGATACTATTATCGTTCTCTTTTTAAAGATAAGGAAACTTAAAACATACGGCGTTAAGTGTTTGCCCAGATTTCACCTTCAGTAAGTGGCAAAGCCTAGATTTAAACCCGGGCAGCCTGACTGCAGGGTCCACACATTGCATGGCCTCCCGGTGGTTCCTGCCACTCTGAATTGTCACTGGTTTATGGTTTGTTTCCCTTTGTTTGCTTGTTTGTTTTTAGCAAACAAAAATCTTGTCATTGGTTCTTTCAGAATCTACCACGGTTGATATATTTTAAAAATATATATAAACTTGTTTTCCTCTTATTTTTTTAGTACTTTTATTTTAAATATATGTATATACTTTTTTAAGTTTTAAATCTTGAAAGGTCATTCCAGATGAACCAATGTTCAAAACACAATGTTCCAATAATCGGATTTGAATGACAGACGGCCTTCATCTCAATGTTGTCATTTTAGATGTGTATAAATGCATAGAAAACAACTTGCAAGGAGACCCCTGAATTTGCCTCTGGGGAACAGGGGTGGGTACAAGAGTCGGTAGTTGCTGAATGAAGAACTTGGTCTTTATAATGATTGGATGTTTTATAAGAAGAAGGCATTTTTGTATTGTTGGTGTAATAGCAAGCTAATTCTAAAAATATATCATTCCACTTGAAAGGGAATTTGATCAAGCATCAAACTTTCTTGAATGTTCTCCAGTGAAAGGGCCTCCCCAGTCTACTGGGAGGATGCTGCGCCATCTGCCAACTGTACTGTCTTCTGTTCAACTACTGTGTATCCTAATAGGAAGTCTTTTCAAGGTCAGTTCTCCATACATCTATCTTTCACATTTTACTCGCAGTTTTGACCCTGGGCCACTGGCTGTGACTTGTGAACAACCTGCATCTCCAAAAAGTCACTTCTAGTCCTCCTCATCAGCCTTGGGTGAACACATACTACCAACAATATGCTACCTTTGGCCACTTCCTTCCTCCAGAGTTTTCAAGCTAAATTCAGGTTTTGATGCAAGATGGAGGGGGTGGAATAAAAAGGCAGAAGAAGTTAGTTATGCAAGGGGGGACACCTCCACACTGGAATGTACAGTTCTCTAAACATGCCTGGTGTATGGTACCTCCTTCTTGGTGTGTTGGTACCTGCTGTTTCCTCTACCTGGCTTTAGCTAGCCAATGCTATTAGTCTTCAAAACTCAACTTGAGGGCACATTCTTCTGGAAAGCCTCTCTTGATGCAGACTCTCAGCCTTCACACTCCACCTGTTACCTTAAAACTCACACTCACCGTGAGTTATCAGCCCCCATCGTGCTTCCTCTGTGCCCTGTATTATAACTGTTTTCTAGTCTGCCTGTGTCAGCTGCCAGGCTGTCAACTCCCTGAGGACAGCAATTGAGCTATTTAATTTCTCAGCCTCCAGCACCTAACCCAGTGCTTGACACAGACAAACAATTCATTTTAAAAAAAGGAATTTGAGGGGAGAGAGAAAAACTAGGAGTATGGGATTAGCAGATACAAACTACTATATATATAAAATAGATAAACAACAAGGTCCTGCTGTGTAACACAGGGAACTATATTCAATATCCTGCAATAAACCATAATGGAAACACGATATATATTCTTTTTCATATTCAGTTTTATATATATATATATATAACTGAATCACTTCACTGTACACCAGAAACTAACACAACATTGTAAATCAGTTATACTTCAATTTAAAAAATACATGAATTAAAAAAAAAAAAGAACTTGCCATATACCTCTATCATAGGTGTTACCCTTTAGCAGTGAAAAGACCTATAATACATTTTAGTGACCTCTTTTTTTCAGTTCAAAAAATTGATGACACTGATGTAGACTGATTTTCAGAGGGATATTTAAAGAGGGTCTTACATGATGAAATTGTAGAACACAGTGTTTAAGTACTTGAAACGTGTGTTCTTTAGAATTACACAGACATTGGGTTCAAAGCCTGAATCTATCATTTCTTGGCTGTGTTACCTTAGACCTGGGGTTGGCAAACCATGGCCCGTGGACCAAAGCCAGCTTATGATTTTTTTTTTACATCCTTGAGCTATGACTGGTTTTTACATTTTTTAATGGTTGAAAAATGATCAAAAGAAGAATATTGTGTGACATGTAAAAGATTTCAGAAAATTCAATTTCAGTATTTATAAATCAAGTTTTATTGGAACACAGCCATACTTATCTATTTACATATTGTCTATGGCTGCTTTTACCCTACCATGGAAGAGCTGAGTGGTTGTGATTGAGACTGTATGGCCCATAACATTTAAAATATTTAATATCTGATCCTTTACAGAATGGCTTTTCTGGCTCCTGCTTTAGACAATTTATTTGACCTCACTGAAACTCAGGGTTTTTCCCTATATAACAGAAATAAATAGTAAGCAGCACCTCCTTCAGAGGACTGTCATTAGGGTTAAATAAAATAATGCATGTAAGCACTCAGTAAATGTGGGCCATTATTATACGTGATTTACCACAACACTACTTGCTATAAGTTTATTATTTTTGTTGTAATTATTATCTTGAAACGCCCTTCAATAAATATTGACTTACAATCTATTTTCAATACTCTTATCATAACAAGTATTTGTCAGGAAGAAATGTATTTGTTTTATAATAAGAGCTGAACTATTAAATAAACATCAGTGAATCAATATCAATTCTAATGTTTGCTTTTTTACCCATTAAAGTTTATATAAGCTCTTCCTACTCCCCTGTCAAAGCATTTTCTGCTAATCTTAAAATAAGAGGCTTTTTGTACATCTTAAAAGCTCATATTATTTTTTAAAGTAATATAACATGGTATGGTAAAGAAATCTTTGCCAGAGGAAAACTAGGAAAACTACTGCTCAGTTTTTGGAAGTAGGGGATGGGAATGCTAAGTAAATAAGTGAACATGGAACAAAAAAGGGGGACTCTGGAAGGCACAGTAAAATCTACATAAAAAAAAATATAAAGGATTTTAACCTTTAATTGTTTTCTCCAGAAGTGAAGTGATCAGAATTTTTCTTAGGGATTCATTAATAACTCGGAGATGGAAAAATTTCAGTTTATCTGATTGGTATCCTGACGTTAGGGAAGACATTGTTCTAGTTAGCTGAAGTATAGTTGATTCATGATATTGTATAGTGATTCAATATTTTTATAGACTGTATTCCACAGAAGTTATTATAAAATGTCAGCTGTATTCCCTGTGCTATATAATACATGCTTGTAGCTTATTTTATACCTAGTAGTTTGTACCTCTTAATTCCATACCCCTATCTTGCCCCTCCCTATTTTATTATATTTTTTAAAGCTCTCTAGAAAACCTGTACTGTCCCTTTCATTTAACTGTCTCATTCTTACTATATAAAAGGCATATCTTACTTTTCATCACTGAAATGTAAGGTTATACAGCATCTAACACAGAACAGATGATAAACAAATATTTACTGATTTGAAGTGAATTTAAACCAAGAAGCCTTATGGATAATCAAAACAAAGCTCTCAAAATGGCTGCTCAGACTCTTTACCTACCTTTGGTAACCTACGTCGGATTTGTTCAGAAGAAATAGAACAATTAAGACAAGACCTGGCTTCTGTTTCTGTCCCTGGTGTGTCTTTATTTTCCATTGTTATGTTACTCTACCTCTTTGATTCTCTACAATATACCATATATTACTTTAAAAGTAATACTTTTAAAATCTGTTGCCTTTTGTAATATGGCATAGAAACCTCACTATTTTATCTTCTGTGTTTACAGCAAGTAGTATAAAAGTCATGTTTTATAATTACGGGGGAAAAATATTCACTGTGAAAATATGCTCACTCTTAATTAGAGCCTCTTGCTGGGTAGTCCAAAGTATATTTTCAGGAAAGGCAGAGGCAAACATTTTTTCCTACTCTCTTGGTTTATGAATTTTTGTTTAGAAGACAATGAATACATATTTTTAAAAACTAGTGCATTTACTTTTACTACAAAAATGACCATACCTTATAAAAGGTCGTGTAATTGCAAGGATTGTTCTGATGAACCAAGATGGATGAACAATGATGAATGATTTTAAGTTCTTCCGCAACCTATTGTGAACAACAACAAAAAATTACTCATAACCTATTTTGTTTTTTTGTGGGTTTTTTTTTTGCGGTACGCAGGCCTCTCACTGTTGTGGCCTCTCCCGTTGCGGAGCACAGGCTCCGGACACGCAGGCTCAGTGGCCATGGCTCACAGGCCCAGCCGCTCCGCGGCATGTGGGATCTTCCCAGACCGGGGCACGAACCCGTGTCCCCTGCATCGGCAGGCGGACTCTCAACCACTGCGCCACCAGGGAAGCCCACTCATAACCTATTTTAAGTGGGAGTTAGTTAAAACAGAAAGTATATCCCCAAATAAGATTATATATATGATATTAGGGAATTCTATGTAAGTTACTGTTATCTGGTAGGAAGAAGGTATAGAATGCCATGATCAATAAAACGAATGCCTTTTGAGATATAATTTGAAACATGTGTAATTCAAACCTCATTTTCCCATAAGAATAAATGTAAAATAGAATTTTTGTATTCTTGGAGTGCATAAACCTATAACCATATGGCATGTTTTTGTTTAACGATGTTTTTCATTTTTGTCAGCATTATTTTTACTATTTTGAAATGAATACACTCTTACTAGCAACTTAGCCAATTTGTTCTACTGAGCCTGGCTTTCTTCTTCTGTAAAGTGAAAATGGTAACAGTATATCATGTGGTTGTTTGGCCTTCAGATAATCGTTTTGTACATTCAGGCATATTTTTCAGCATTAGCAATGCTACTTTATGTATGTTTAGATGATTAATGGATTTTAGTTACTATAACAGGACACTCACATGTTGCTTTACAGGGAGCCACATCTAAGGGGAAGCCACACATATGGAAGACATCATAAATTTGTATGCTTATTATGACAATTTTCCTGTAGATGGCAATAACGTGTTTGGGTCTAATAAAACCAGTATGGATAGAAGTGACGTATCTTGAGGAAGGAGCACACAAAGGCACCATATGGGCCAGAATTAACAGTGAATGTTGAAATAGCACTAGGATTGCCTAAGTCACAACAGTCCTAGTGCACAAAAATGGCCACAAGGTTACATGATACTAGTAAAGAATCATGGACTTTGGCTTATCAGCTCAAATTGCACCTCCATATGGCAACAGCGTATGCGTATTTAAAATACTTGTTGTCAAGTTTGAGATTACAACATTTAACAAAATCTGGGGAAGATCTGCTTTATTTCAAATTTGGGGCATCAAGTGATACTTATTAAAATTTTTATAATTTATTATCTCAAATCAGCATTAATTCAATGTTCCTAAATTGTGATTGCATCTTTGGTAAATTAAAAGGTCACTGGAGATGGGAGTCACTGATGAAGTCAAAATAGTGATTAGATAATGGAGCCCACATACCGTCTGTCAATCATCTGGTAGCATTTCTTCATCCAGCCTAGCCCTGGCATCTTCCGTCTTGGGGTTGCACCATTCAAGTACACAATCATATAGTCTTCAGCTACCATCAGCTCTAATGTACTTATTACATATCTGATCACAGGAAGAAAGATAAGTGTTTTCAGTTCCCACATGAAAGAGTTCATCTTATTTCACCATAATTATATAACATTTAAATTACAGGGTGCATGACATTTAAGAATGGTTGCACATATTCCCTCTTCAGCTTGAGAAGAATGCAGTTACCTAAGATCACTTCTCTGAGAGTATTACTCATTTATTTGCACAGTTATCTTTTTTTCATTTTTTTTTTTTTAATGCAGGTACACTTGAAAAATGTGTAGGTTAGAAACCTGACTTTCAAAAATGTCAGCAATGTTATTATATACTAAGGGCAAGTCAGATTAAATAAAGGCAGATATAAATGAAGTCAGGTTATCATCAGTTGGCTAAGAACATGTTATCAGAGAACAAAAATAATACTTCACCCAAAGGAAATGTTACAGAATTTTAAAATGCAGACCAGACTGTGTTCATTTTGTTTTCAATTCATTCTGAAGACAAAACAGCCCCTCTAAAGCTTTTGGTCTTTTGAGCAATTTTCCTTGACACAGATTTCATCAACTTTTAATCAAAGGCTTAGAATAGTCTACATCATCTATTTCCTTTTATTAAAGATGCTCTATCTGCCATCGCATGCCCGCAGACATTAACTGAAAACATTTTGTTGTAAATATCACTCACAGGAAAAGATTTTCCATGACATAGTGGTAATCTGCCCGACTGCTGTCTGGCAGAAAACAGGCAGCAAACACAATGATGGCATTTAGGCCATCCCCGTAGTATCCTAGAGGACAAACAAAAAGACATTTGTAACCAACTGAAAGCTCTTAACAAGATAATATTTAACCTAAAGGATAAATCTGGAAGCCTTGGCAAGAGTGTGTATGTGGATGTATTAGGTACATCTTTAAATGAGTATTATATAGACTATACTTCTATAAGTATATACACATATAATTATCTTTGGTTAAGTGGTTAAGATGTAAGTTATATAGATTCTTAAATAGTGTGAATATATTTGCATATATAGGGTGTCCATGTATTATGGATGATTTATGTGCTGTACATAGTCGTAAGTGTGTTAGAAGTATTCAACTTATCAAAAGATGGTGGGGCAACACTTTTTGACTTAAGGGCTTCTAATTTATATAATAAAAAAGGTAATTTATATAACACTCTTTCTTTTAATGGCTAAGAAAGAGGTTCTCTTTGATCCTCTTTACTTCATCCTAGTTGTAGCAAGCCTGTGTTCCTTGAAAGCCCATCTCTGAAATTCGTGGCACGGGTTGGTCAGGTCTCCACAGGTTTGTCTCTGGAATCTCAATGTACTGTATTTTTATTTTTCAATCCCTTTTTAAACATTTGTGATTTGTGTCATATAACATAGTTCTGGACTTCAGAAACATTAAAGAGATTTCCTCAAAGCTTTGAGTAGGAGGACAGGACACACCCTCAAGCCTGATCAGAACTCAGTGTGTTTCATTTTTTCAGAACTCTAAATACCCCTCTGGTGATTACAAGGCAGTAAAATACTGGCTGGATATAGATTTGGATGGGCTTAACTCTTGAAAAGCTGTTTAATAAGATGTTCTATACAAGGATAGAGAGTGTGACTCTACCACAGAAGAGGTGAGGGAAGAAAGTGATACCAACTACAAATACATCAAATTATGGGCTTGCGTATATTACTAATTTGAGGTTGCTGTAGACAATGTTTATGCTACATATCTTAGAAGATGCTACCTACAAAAGTATATACCTGATGCAACACATATTTGCAAAACAGGATTGCAGTAGCTTCCCTCTGGATTTTTTGCGTTAGTCCCATCTTTTCCGAAATGTAGGTATTTACTAACTTTTTTTTTTAGAATGTGGTATGAAGGAAAATGGCAGAAGGAGATATATTTTAATATAAGAAGTGTTTGTTCCACAAACAGTTTCATTTAGGAAGAGCCATAACTGAATAGAAATCTGCAAAGGATAGGATTAGTGTCACTAAGCCACCCTAACACCACAAAAATATGCAGTTCAGGCTCAGCACAATGAAAAAGACAGAGTTCATTAAAAGAAAAAAATAGGCATAATGAATCCCTCTTAAAAACAAGTACAAAAGTATTCTTCTGAGAGACACCAGGAAAGGCAGAGACAAGATGGCAGAGTAGAAGGACTTGAGCTCACCTCCTCACACGAAAACACCAAAATCACAACTAACTGCTGAACAACCATTGACAAAAAAAGACTCAACCCTAACAAAAAAAGATATATACCCAAAGACAAAGAGGAAGCCACAATGAGATGGTAGGAGGGGATCTTTCGTGATATAATCAAATCCCTCACTGGAAAATAATTATATCACAGAGGTTCTCCCACAGGAGTGAGAGTTCTGAGCCTCTGAGCCCCACATCAGGCTCCCCAGCCTGGGGGCCTGGCATTGGGCAGAGGATCCCTCAGGCATTTGGCAGTTTGAAGGCCAGTGGGGCTTTAGCACAGCAGCTCCACAGGACTGGGGGAAACAGAGACTCCACTCTTGGAGGGCGCACACAAGGTTTAATGTGCACTGGGGCCCAGGGCAGAGCAGTGACTCCACAGGAGCCTGGGCTAGACCTACCTGTGCATCTTGGAGGGTCTACTGGGGAGGGGGGATTGGCTGTGGCTCACTGTGGGGGCAAGGACACTGGTGGTGGACACCCCAGGGAATACCCATTGGCGTGAGCTCTCCTGGAGGCCGCCAGTTTGGCACCGAGACCTGGCCCCACCCAACAACCTGCAGGCTCCAGTGCTGGGACACCTCAGGCCAAACAACCAACAGGGTGGGAACAGAGCCCCACCCATCAGCAGACAGGCTGCCTAAAGTCATCCTGAGCCAACAGCTGCCTATATATATATATATATATGTATATACCACTTAACCTGGCCCTGCCCATTAGAGGGACAAGACCCAGCTCCACCCACCAGTGGGCAGGCACCAGTCCCTCCCATCAGAAAGCATGCACAAGCCCCCGGACCAACCTCACCCACCGGGGGTAGACACCAGAACCAAGAAGAATTACTGTCCTGCAGCTGGAGGAACAGAGACCACAAACACAGAAAGTTAGACAAAATGAGATGGCAAAGAAATATGTTCCAGATGAAGGAACAAGATAAAACCCCAGAAGAACAACTAAGTGAAGTGGAAATAGGCAATCTACCCAAAAAAGAATTCAGAGTAGTGATAGTAAAGATGATCCAAGATCTCAGAAAACGAATGGAGGCACAGACTGAGAGGATAAAAGAAATATTTAATAAAGAGCTAGAAGCTTTAAAGAACAAACAGAGATGGACAGTACAATAAGTGAAGTGAAAAATATGCCAGAAGGAATCAGTAGCAGAATAAATGAGGCAGAAGAACAAATAAGTGAGCTGGAAGACAGAATGGTGGAAAATCACTGCCATGGAAATGAGGACAGTCTAAGAGACCTCTGGGGCAACATTAAACGCACCAACATTCGAATTATAGGGATCCCAGAAGGAGAATAGCGAGAGAAAGGGCCTGAGAAAATATTTGAAGAGATAATAGCCAAAAACTTCCCTAACATGAAAAAGGAAACACTCAAGTCCAGGAAATGCAGAGCCCCATACAGGATAAATCTAAGAAGGAACACACCAAGACACATAATAATCAAATTGACAAAAATTAAAGACAAAGAAAAAATATTAAAAGCAACAAATAACATACAAGGGAATCCCCATAAGGTTATCAGCTGAACTTTCAGCAGAAACTCTGCAGTCTGGAAGGGGGTGGCATGATATACTTAAAGTGATGAAAGGGAAAAATCTACAACCAAGAATACTCTACCCAGCAAGGCTCTCACTGAGATTTGACAGAGAAATCAAAAGCTTTACAGACAACCAAAAGCTAAGAGAATTCAGCACCACCAAACCAGCTTTACAACAAATGCTAAAGGAACTTCTCTCAGCAAAAAAGAAAAGGCCACAACTAGAAACAAGAAAATTACAAACGGGAAAGCTCACCAGTAAAAAGCAAACATACAGTAAAGGTAGGAAATCATCCACACGATGAAAACCCAGCAATCGTGAGAAGAGGAGAGTACACGTGCACGATATTAGAAATGCATTTGAAATTAAGAGACTAGCAACTTTAAACAATCTTGTATATATATAGACTGCTATATCGAAACCTTATGGTAACCACAAACCAAAAATCGACAATAGGTTAACACACAAAAAAGAAAAAGCAATCCAAACACAAAATTAAAGATAGTCATCAAATCACAATAGGAGAGAACAAAAGAGGAGGGAATAAAAAAGACCTACAAAAGCAAATCCAAAACAATTTAACAAGATGGCAATAAGAACTCACATATCAATAATTACCTCAAATGTAAATGGATTAAATGTCCCAACCAAAAGACATAGACTGGGGCTTCCCTGGTGGCGTAGTGGTTGAGAGTCCTCCTGCCGATGCAGGGGACACGGGTTCGTGCCCCGGTCCGGGAAGATCCCACATGCCGCGGAGCGCCTAGGCCCGTGAGGCATGGCCACTGGGCCTGCGCGTCTGGAGCCTATGCTCCGCAACGGGAGAGGCCACAACAGTGAGAGGCCCGCATACCACACACACACACACACAAAACCAAGCCCCGTATATATTCCGTCTACAACAGACCCACTTCAGATCTAAGGACACATACAGACTTAAAGTGAGGGGATGGAAAAAGGTATTCCGTGCAAATGGAAATCAAAAGAAAGCTGGAGCAGCAATACTGATATCAGACAAAATAGACTTTAAAATAAAGACTGTTACAAGAGAGAAAGAAGAACAGTACATAATGATCAAGGGATCAATCCAAGAAGAAGATATAAAAATTGTAAATACATATACAAATCCAATGTAGGAGTGCCTCAATATATAAGGCAAATGCTAACAGCCATTTCTCCTAAAAGGAGAAATCAACTGTAGCACAATAATAATGGGAGACTTGGTGGGAGGGAGAGAGACGCAAGAGGGAAGAGATATGGGGATATATGTATAGCTGATTCAGTTTTTTATAAAGCAGAAACTAACACACCATTGTAAAGCAATTATACTGCAATAAAGATGTTAAAAATAATAATAATGGGGGAATTTAACACCCATCTTACATCAATGGACAGATCATCCAGATAGAAAATCAATAAGGAAACACAGGCCTTAAATGACACATTAGATCACATGGACTTAATTGATATTTATAGAATATTCCATCCAAAAGCAGCAGGATACACATTCTTCTTATGTGCACATGGAACATTCTCCAGGATAGATCACATGCTGAGCCACAAAACAAACCTCAGTAAATTTGAGAGACCGGAAATCATATCAAGCATCTTCTCTGACCACAATGCTATGATATTAGAAATAAACTGCAAGGAAAAAACTGTAAAAAAAAAAAAACCGAAAAACAAAAAACCAAACACGTGGAGGCTAAACATATGTTATTAAATGACCAATGGGTGACTGAAGAAATCAGAGGAAATCAAAAACCTAGTCACAAATGAAAACGAAAACACAATGACCAAAACCTATGGGACGCAGCAAAAGCAGTTCTAAAAGGGAAGTTTATAGCAATGTAGTCTTACCCCAGGAAACAAGAAGAGTCTCAAACAACCTAACCTTACACCTAAAGCAACTAGAGAAAGAAGAACCAAAAAAACCCCAAAGTTAGCAGGAGAAAAGCAATCGTAAAGATCAGTGCAGAAATAAATGAAATAAAGAAGAAGAAAACAATAGCAAAGATGAATGAAACTAAAAGCTGGTTCTTTGAGAAGACAAACAAAATTGATAAGCCTTTAGCCAGACTCATGAAGAAAAAAAGGGAGAGGACTCAAATCAATAAAATTAGAAAGGAAAAAGAAGTCACAACTGACACCACAGAAATACAAAGGAACATAAGAGACTACTACAAGCAACTGTATGCCAAGAAATTGGACAACCTGGAAGAAATGGACAAATTCTTAGAAAGGTACTATTCTCCCAAGACTGAATCAGGAAGAAGTAGAAAATATGAACAGACCAGTCACAAGCACTGAAATTGCAACTGTGATTTAAAAGTGCCCAACAAACAAAAGTGCAGGGCCAGAAGGCTTCACAGGCGAATTCTATAAAACATTTACAGAAGAATTAACACCTATTCTTTTGAAACTCTTCCCAAAAAGTCAAAGAGGAAGGAACAGTCCCAAACCCATTCTATGAGGCCACCATCATAGCAGACAAAGATACCAGAAAAAAAGAAAATTACGGGCTTCCCTGATGGCGCAGTGGTTGAACGTCCGCCTGCCGATGCAGGGGACACGGGTTCGTGCCCCGGTCCGGGAGGATCCCACGTGCCGCGGAGCGGCTTGGCCCGTGAGTCATGGCCGCTGGGCCTGCGCGTCCGGAGCCTGTGTTCCGCAACGGGAGAGGCCCCAACAGTGAGAGGCCCGCATACCGCAAAAAAAAAAAAAAAAAAAAAAAGAGAGAAAATTACCAGCTAATATCACTGATGAACATAGATGCAAAAATCCTCAACAAAATACTAGCAAACAGAATCCAACAGCACATTAAAAGGATCATACACCATGATCAAGTGGGGTTTATTCCAGGAATGCAAGGAGTTTTCAGTATACACAAGTAAATCAGTGTGATACACCACATTAACAAACTGAATAATAAAAACCATATGATCCTCTCAATAGATGCAGAAACAGCTTTTGACAACATTCAACACCAATTTATGATAAAAACTCTCCAGAAAGTGAGCATAGAGGGAAGCCACCTCAACATAATAAAGGCCATATATGAAAAACCCAGTCAACATCATACTCAATGGTGAAAAGCTGAAAGCATTTCCTCTAAGATCAGGAACAAGACAAGGATGTCCACTCCTGCCACTCTTAACTCAACATAGTTTTGGAAGTCCTAGCCATGGCAATCAGAGAAGAAAATGAAATAAGAGGAATCCAAAGTGGAAAAGAAGTAAAACAGTCACTGTTTGCAGATGACATGATACTATACATAAAAAATCCTAAATATGCTTCCAGAAAACTAGGAATAAACCTACCTAAGGAGGCAAAAGACCTGTACTATGAAAACTGTAAGATGCTGATGAAAGACATTGAAGATGACACAAACAGGTGGAAAGATATACCATGTTCTTGGATTGGAAGAATCAATATTGTCAAAATGACTCTACTACCCAAGGCAATCTACAGATTCAGTGCTATCCCTATGAAATTACCAAGGGCATTTTTCACAGAAGTAGAGAAAAAAATTTTTTAATTTGTATAGAAACACAAAAGACCTCAAGTAGCTAAAGCAATCCTGAGAAAGAAAAATTAAGCTGTAGGGATCAGGCTCCCTGGCTTCAGACTATACTACAGAGCTACAGAATCAAAACAGTATGGTACTGACATGAAAACAGAAATATAAATCAATGGAACAGGACAGAAAGCCCAGAAATAAACCCACACCCCTATGATCAATTAATCTACAACAAAGGAGGCATGAATATACAATGGAGAAAAGACAGTCTTTTCAATAGTGGTGCTGGGAAAACCAGACAGCTACATATGAAAGAATGAAACTAGAACATTCTCTAACACCATACACAAAATGGATTAAAGACCTAAATGTAAGACCAGATACTATAACACTCTTAGAGGAAAACATAGGCAGAACACTCTTTGACATAAACCGTAGCAATATCTTTTTGGATCCACCTCCTAGAGTAATGAAAATAAAAACAAAAATAAGCAAATGGGACCTAATCAAACTTAACAAGCTTTTGCACAGCAAAGGAAACCATAAACAAAATGAAAACACAACCCACAGAATGGGAGAATATATTTGCATATGAAGTGACTGACAAGGGATTAATCCCCAAAATATACAAACAGCTCATGCAGCTCATTATCAAATAAACAAACAGTCCCATCAAAAAATGGGCAGAAGCTCTAAATAGACATTTCTCCGAAGAAGATATACAGATGGCCAAAAAAGCACATGAAAAGATGTTCAACAAAGCTAATTATTAGAGAAATGCAAATCAAAACTACAATGAGGTATCACCTCACACTGGTCAGATGGCTATCATCAAAAAGTCTACAATAAATGCTGGAGAGCATGCAGAGAAAAGGGAGCCCTTCTACGCTGTTGGTGGAAATGTAATTTGACACAGCCACTATGGAGAACAGTATGCAGGTTCCTTAAAAAACTAAAAATTGAACTACCATATGACCCAGCAATCCCATTCCTGGGCATATATCCAGAGAAAACCATAATTTGAAAAGATGCATTCATCCCAATGTTCATTGCAGCAGTATTTACAATAGCCAAGACATGAAAACAATCTAAATGTCCATCGACAGAGGAACGGATAAAGAAGATGTGGTACATATATACAATGGAATGTTACTCAACCATAAAAAGGAATGAAGTAATGCCATTTGCAGCAACATGGATAGCCCTAGAGATTATCGTACTAAGTGAAGAGAAAGACAGAGTCAGAGAAAGACAAGTATTATATCACTTATATGTGGAATATAAAACAATGATACAAATGAAGTTACTTACATAACAGAAACAGAATCACAAATTTTGAAAACAAACTTATGGTTTCCAGAGGGGAAATGGGCAGGGGGGTGATAAAATTAGGAGTTTGGGGTTAACACATACACACTACCATATATAAAATAGGTCATCAACAAGGACATACTGTATAGTACAGGGAACTCTACTCAATATTCTGTAATAACCTATATGGGAAAAGAATCTGAAAAAGAACGGATATATGTATATGTACAATTGAATCATGCTGAAACTAACACATCATCCCTGAAACTAACACAACATTGCAAATCAGTGATACACTAATATCTAATAAAAATTAGATTAAAAAAATAAAAAATTTTATAAAAGCATCCTTTCAAAAGCATCTTTCTAAATGTAGCTGTCTGACTCCAGGGTGTCAGGATAATTGCAAGATTATGACGCTCAGTTACTTTGATTTCTTTTTCTATTTCTGGAGAATTTCTAAGAATACATTGTTGTTGTTTTTTAAAGGAAAGACTGAGGTTTATAAACAGTACTTCAGAAGTCATCCTAAATGGCAATTCAGCTGTTTGTGTTACTGCTGTCTGTCCTTGGCATGTTGTAGTATCACGTTGGCTTGGCTTTATTTAACCAAAGGAATACTCAACGGTCAACTTACCACTTCCTGATCAATGACTAAGCTGGGATTGTCTCTATAAAAAATCACTGAAATCGACAAATGATGATGGATTTTGCATTTTGGGGCACAGGATTTATAGGAAGGGAAGAAGAGACAAAAGAAAGAGGGTGAGAGGAGGAGATGTAGCGTGTAAAGAAGGAAAGAGAAAAAGATTTCCTCGTGAAAGTTTTCTTCTAAATCAAGAGCAGGTGCCGTTGTTGTCAGGCTTTGGAGCTATTCCAGATAGCAATTGCTGGCAAAGTGTAATAACGTGAATGAACAGGACCATTTGCATTTTGTTCCTCGCCAATGTCTCCAAGGGGGTTGGTTAACCCAATTTCTACGCTAAATATGCAGCTGACTCAAGTGAAGTTGCCTGTCAGCAAACACAGAATTCACGCGAGGTTTCGCTTTTTAACACATGTATTTTATCAGACTCTCTTCTCAGTAACGTTGAGGTGAATTCAGGGTGTGTGTGCTGAGGTGCATGAGCTATCCCACCGTGGCGTCTCCTGAGACCCTTGGAAGCAAAAATGCAAACCTTACCTGAGGGAGAACAGAGAGGCATGAAAGGGACGTAACACAGGTTTGCTGGCCAGCAAATGGAATGGAGAGAGAAGGAGAGATACCACAGTCGCAACCAAAACATACACACACACACACCAGCCTGCAACTCTTCTCATCCTTTCCAGGATCATTTGTCCAGCAACACTGCAGAGAAGGTTACCTGAGTCTCCTATAATGAAATAAGAGAAGTAAAAACACAAGACAGGAAATGCCTCGTTACAATGCTTTGGCATGACTGCCCTTGGTTATTTAATTGTGTTCTCTGCTTCAGGCTCAAAAATGCCAGTTCTGGCCTCAAAGTGACCCCTCACTGTTGGCTAATCCAAACCACCCAGACTTCTTTTTCTTTGCTTTTCTACTTAAGCAGATGGCAGGGATATTACTCATGGGCTCACAGGAGGTGACATGGCTTTGAGATCATCCTTTCTTGACTGATGAAGTAACTGAGGCCCAGGGGAGTTAAGTGATGTACCAAGATCACAGACTAATCAGTGGCCAAGATGGGTCTTGAGCCCATTCTTCCACATTGTGTACAGGGCCTCTGGCCATAGCTCATGTGGAGGTCACTAAAGCTGAAGACTGAAATATTTGTTCAAATGCTGCTCTCACACACAGATGTTCCCAGCTGGTGTGGACACTCTTGCAGCAAACTT
Source organism: Hyperoodon ampullatus (assembly GCF_949752795.1). Lineage (NCBI taxonomy): Eukaryota > Metazoa > Chordata > Mammalia > Artiodactyla > Ziphiidae > Hyperoodon > Hyperoodon ampullatus. The sequence continues at coordinate 83,928,299 of NC_136919.1, forward strand.
AAGCAGCGCTTTTCATCACCCCCATCTTGCAGTCGTGCTGCCCAGAGCACTGAACAGCTGGCACTTCCCTACTGGCCTGAGTGGGATAACTTCCTCATAGCAAAATGCAAGACACCAAAACAACACCTCTGTTCACTCTGGAGTGCTGCTTTTTTAAATGCTCATCAGAAGCCAGGATGACAAACTCAATGGACTGGTAACTAGGGAGTGTGACTTTCTCAGATCATTAAGGTCTGAGAAAGTGGTATGAGCTTCTAAGACAGCAGACAAAGCTTTGGCAAACTCAGAAGTAACATGTGAACTGTCTTTACCTCCAGAGCACAAAAGCTGGTCAGGGCATAGGAAGAGGTGGCATCTCCCTAACATTCCGGTGGGTGCAGCCAGAGGCACACTCATGCAAGCCAGCACCTGGAGAAGGCTGAGGCAGAGCCAGGGAGAGGAAAGGTGGCCTTCTCTCGCCAACACACCAGACAGTTACACAGACAAAAAAGGAGCTCACAACACAGAAAGGAGAGGAGCAGATGCCAAGGGGAGGAGGTGGTGGGGATGGAGGGCACAGCAAACCAGGTTATCCCTGAGATATCAGGTGTTTTCACAAAGAATGTGACAGGCGGAAGCAGTGGCTTTTTTTGACCCAGGTGTGCTGATGAAAATCACTCTCTCCTGATTCAGGCAACAGAACGATGGGCTCAACCCACCCATCCAACCCACCTAACTTCACTGTGGATGAAAGAATAAGCAGGTGAGTCTGCTGGGGTAACAAGAGATAACTTAGCCTTATAATAACAGTGAAGCCGTGAGCCTGCCTTCTTCACAACAAAGGGACTTCTAATTTATGACCTGAATGGTAAAAATGTACAGGAACTGTCACTGCATGACAGACTTTTCTATATATCTTGTACTTTTTAGAATGAGCATAGGCTGTTTTATAGTCATTTTTTTGTTTGTTTTTTTCTAAAAAGCAAACAAACCAAAAATACCTGATGGGTGGTGCAAAGGAGATATGACCTTCTGGGGAGATCTGGATGATGTTCAGATTGTGGTTTTCATTAGAAGAACAAGAGGATTGACTCTATGGCCAGCTGTCTGTCATTTTCAGCCAGATTAGGCCTGCTCTCATTCCAAAGGGCTGTGGGAAAAGTCTCCCTTAGAGGAGCTATCACTGGGCCATATTACCATTTCAGGGCAAATGGTGAAAAAGGAAGGTCAGGGCTGGGGACACCTATGGGAATTTTCCTTCACTACCATGGGTGGGGGCCCTGGGAGGTCCTGATACTTCCATGGAGGTAGCAATGCATGGGGCAGAAAGTGGAAAATCTGTGGTGAAGGGAAGGTGGAGGGAAAAGGCAAAACATTCTCCTGCTTGTTAGAAAACCAAAGCTCCGGGTTTAATGCAGCGCCAGGACACTTATTTCCCTGTCCTCGATAAGGAAGACAGAACAATTGCCTTGTCGGCTTACACTTTTCCTGGAAGAGCTGAGGGGTTAGGGTGGGGCGTCAGGACTGCAGGGAAGTTGTGCATGCAGCAGAAAAAGCCAAAAAGCCATTTAGGGATTCTGAAGTTGACAATGTTCAACGTGTCGCTTGTGCTCATGGGATTTTTTGTGAGTCCCAAATTAATCAAGGCTTCTGGAGCTCCAAGAAAGCAGTGAAAATACAAAAGAGCCTTTTCTCTCCCTTGTCCCTTATGAAATGGGTGGAGACCTTGGCTGGAGTGGGCTGTTGTCATAGATATGTCCATTACATCTATGCCATGTCATAGGCACAGATGTAATGGAGTTTATAGAAAAGCAAACTTCAACTAGGGAGAAAAAAAGGACCAGGCTAAGTCTAAAAAGATTTCCTAAAGCTTCTGAAGAGGATTCCAAAGATTGGTCTGGAATTAAAAGCACCTCTTACTGCAGGCCATGTAGAAAACAGACTTGAAAACAATTCAGTTAAACCCTGCAACTGACCCATATGAATTCCAAACAGACACTATTAAATGGGACAACTATGGCTTTCAAGAAATTTGCACAGAAGATGATAGCTATCAGGTATGCAGTGCAAAAGGCATGTTTCACATTGGAAAGTTACTTTTGCATAGTAAGCTTTCCAGTGTTCATTGAATTGAGTATGAAATAATACGCTCAGCTCTACAGTGCCCTGAACGTTGACTGCCTAACAGGGTCTTGGGACGTCATGCTGCAGAGAACCCTAGTTTTGTTTTCTTATAAAAACTATATGGCCACCCCGCTCCTTGCTTCCCAGGTTTGCAGAGCTCAGCTACCTCCATGAGAAATGACTCTCCTGTAGGGCTCGATGACCTTCATGTCAATCCGCTGCTCCTGTTCTCCAATCACCACGGTCCTCCACAGCCGGTTGTCCTCTCGCTCCTCTTCTGCCGTATATTCCGGAATAGACTCTGACTCTTGGCCAGAATCTTTGTTGGCTGTGTGATCCTCTGGAAATGAAGCATAGAGCAGGGATAAAGAAGAAAGACCTCCACAGGTGAGGCAGTTCAGCAACTAGCGACCTCCTGGCAGTCAACCTGAGCTCCCTGTTGTGTACAACTCTGATAGAGCCTGACACCATCCTGATCACGTAAAGGACACTCAGTGAAGTCTTACTGATTGACTGAACAACCCATCCATTGTGAAGGCCGGGCAGAGGGTGGGGATAGGAAAAGAGCTAGAGCTGTCTTGTGTCTGTAGTGGTCCAAGGGGGCACAGGCTGGTGCTAACTCATCCTTGATCATATAAGTTGTAGACTGCAGGTCTTTCTGATGGGGTGAAAGGCTATTCATCAGGCCCTATTTTCCTTGCGCCACATTTCTTGGTGTATCCTGAGTACTCAGAGTGTTTTGGGGGCCCTCAGCTCAGTATCTTGATGATACCACCAGCCTAGACCCCCACTCTAAGACTCTTACAGTGGGGTTGAATCCCCTTCTCTACTGGGAGTGCATCTGGACATTAATTTGATATTACTTCTTACACATTTTTCAAAATATACTACACAAAGGTTTTACAGTAAGTGAGAAACAACCTCGTAGACCAGAAGTGCTCCAAGGCCAAAAATTCACAAGACTCTTACTTGTGGGTGCCCAAGGCAATGAAAAAGCCCACGGAGCATTCTTGGGGGAGAAATTTACTACCCATTCTTGTGCATCAAGAAAAAAGCAACCGGGCTTCCCTGGTGGCGCAGTGGTTGAGAGTCTGCCTGCCGATGCAGGGGACACGGGTTCGTGCCCCGGTCTGGGAAGATCCCACATGCTGTGGAGCGGCTGGGCCCGTGAGCCATGGCCGCTGAGCCTGCGCGTCCGAAGCCTGTGCTCCGCAACGGGAGAGGCCACTACAGTGAGAGGCCCGCGTACCGCAAAAAAAAAAAAAAAAGAAAGAAAAGAAAAAAGCAACCATATTTAGTTTTCTTAAAAGAATAAGCAACAATTGTTTCCATTTTTACTTCAAGTAGTAGTAGAATTTAACAATGGTTATTCTATGTATGTTTAAGTGATTTGGAAAAAAGGATTGTTTATAGCTTTCAGAATAATTCTTTCAGATGTTATCATTCTTAATTTTCCATATCATGAGAAATTACCTTTGATTTATACTCCACTTGTATTCTTTTAATGGCACTTTGATAATAAAAACAGCAATATTTATTAAGCATCTACCGTGTATCAGGCACAACAGTAGATACAACAGCAGACATGACACCAATGCAAAAACTCTGAAGTAACTACCTCAGGTCACAGAGTTAGGAAGCAAATACAATCAGACCCTTACCTTTTCTACTCTTCTAAGCTATCACATTGTACCTTGAATGTGTAACTGTCTCATTCTCATTTATTTTACTATAAGGCAGTGAGTTCCTTGGGCTAAGAAATTGTGCCAGAATCATCTTTAATATCCACCTCCACCAACCCACTCAACACTTAGGTTGAAACCCTGCAGAGAGCACTCAGTAAACCTTGGGAGGGTGAGTGGATGAACAAAGCTTGGACAAGTTCCTGGAAGTATAGGTAATCTGTAAGGGAGCCACAACAGAGCCATTATGTTCCAGAAGATCCCGCAAGACAAATTCAAACGTGTGTAATTACCTGTGACTTAGAATAGCAAAATGGAGTCCAGCTGGGAAGCAATCCTAGCCCTTTATGCCAACACCAACAGCTACTACCACCTGCAGAGCCTTGCAATCACTCTGGCTTCCTCTGCATTCCCACCAGCGCTTGCAGCTTACTCAGGATGGGAAAGCAGCAACCTTGGCTTCAGATCAAGCGCTGTGTCACTTGTGCAAATCCATCCATCTGCCCTGGACTCCCTTTCTGCTTCTCCCTTCCCACTTGGGTTAGGACCCTCGGATGCTCCTCTCCGCTCCCTTCCCAGGACCCTGTTTTCCCACTGGTCTCTGCTCCCTCAGACCTCTGGGCTCTGATGCGGGTTTGTCTTCTGAGGTTCTTGTACACACCTGCTCTTCTCTGCAATGTACTCATCATCCACCAACCCCTCTTCACCCTGTCTGGGACTTTCTGGCCTGCTCTACGTTGACCCTGGTGATCTGTGTGGGGTTGTTTTGTTTTCTGCATGCTTTTATTGAGGCTACTTTGTTAAAAAAATTTTTTTTGTATACTCTGTTCTCTTTGCATGTTATAAAAATAAAACACATTAATAAAAGTACAAGCAATACAGAAATTGTTGGGTGGGGGGGCTAGTGGTGCAATGGATAACGCATCTGTCTACGGATCAGAGGATGCCAAAAATTGTTCAGGGAAACAGCAAAAATCACCAATGCCTCTCTCACTCATTTTTGTTTGATATGTAGTTTTCTTTCTATACTCATGGGCGCAAACATACTTTTTTTCCCCAGAAAGTATGATTAATCTCTATCTTCTGCATGTTCTGTACGTACTGTTCTACAATGTGCTTCCACCTAATAACACAGCATGGGCTTCTTTTCATCTCAGTGAATATAAACCCTGCTCATTTTTAAAAATAGCCCTAGAGTATTCAATTTTATTGACGTCTTTTAGTTTATCAGTCCCATAGTGATGGAAATTTGTATTCTATTTTATGGGTTGTTGTTCCTTATAAAGAATTTGCTGCAATAAGTATCTCTGTAAAGGTGTCTTACCTCTTTTGTGCACATATTGCTGTAGGTTACCTTTCTAGCAATGGAATGCTGGATCACAGGGTCTAAGCACTGAAAGGCTTTATGAGCATTTTTGCCCTTGAATATATCACACCAGAATATCTGAGAGTACCTATTTCCTCACGCTATTAAAACCACTGGTGGAACTTCCCTGGTAGCACAGTGGTTAAAAATCCACCTGCCAATGCAGGGGACATGGTTTCGAGCCCTGGTCCGGGAAGATCCCACATGCACGGAGCAACTAAGCCCATGCGCCACAACTACTGAGCCCGCATGCCACAACTATTGAAGCCCGCACACCACAACTACTGAAGCCCGTGTGCCACAACTACTGAAGCCTGTGCATCTAGAGCCCGTGCTCCGCAACAAGAGAAGCCACCGCAATGAGAAGCCCACATACCGCAACAAAGAATAGCCCCCGCTCGCCACAACTAGAGAAAGCCCCTGTGCAGCACTGAAGACCCAATGCAGCCAAAAATTTAAAAAATCAATAAATTTATTAAAAAAAAAAACAATACTGGAGGTTATCAGAGTTTTTAATTGTTAAAAATTTAGGGTGAAGCTTCTCTCTTTGTTGTTTTAATGTATATTAAATTATTAAAGAAGGTGAGAATTATTAAGTGTTTATTGGTTATTTATATTTCTCTTACTGACAGGGAGGCACCTGATAAATCCTTTGCTTGTTGTGGTCCTTATTGATTTTTTGGAGTTCTTTATACAGAACTTTGTCATATATTGCAATTATTTTCCTGCCTTGTGCTTAGTTTTTGAATTTGTGATTTTTCCCAAATAGAAATATATTTTTATATAGTTGAATCTATCAGTTTTTGTCTGTATGCTTTTTGATTGTTGTATCATAGTAAGAAAGGACACTACACTCCTACCTTAAAAGTATGTATACATGTACACAAACATTTTCCTACAGTTTACTTTTAAAAACAGCATTATTATTCATTTTGGCATAGAAGTTTGAGGCTGGCACATGTAAATCAGTGAAGTTAGAACACACTCTCTCACCATACACAAATATAAACTCAAAATGGCTTAAAGACTTAAACATAAGACATGACACCATAAAACTCCTAGAAGAGAACATAGGCAAAACATTCTCTGACATAAGTCATACCAATATTTTCTTAGGTCAGTCCCCCAAGGCAGTAGAAATAAAAGCAAACAAATGGGGCCTAATCAAACTTACAAGCTTTTGCACAGCAAAGGAAACCATAAACAAAAGACAACCTATAGAATGAGAGAAGACATTTGCAAATGATGCAACCAACAAGGGCTTAATTTCCAAAATATACTAACAGCTCATACAACTCAACAACCAAAAAACAAACAACCCAATCCAGAAACGGGCAGAAGACCTAAATAGACATTTCTCAAAGAAGACATACAGATTGCCAACAAACACATGAAAGGATGCTCAACATCACTAATCATTAGAGAAATGCAAATCAAAACTACAATGAGGTATCACCTCACACCAGTCAGAATGGCCATCATTAAAAAATCTACAAACAATAAATGCTATAGAGGGTGTGGAGAAAAGGGAACCCTCCTACACTGTTGGTGGGAATGTAAGTTGGTGCAGCCACTGTGGAAAACAGTATGGAGGCTCCTCAGAAAACTAAAAATCGAGTTGCCATATGATCCAGCAATCTCACTCCTGGGCATATATCCAGACAAAACTATAATTCAAAAAGATACATGCACCCCTATGTTCATAGCAGCACTATTCACTATAGCCAAGACATAGAAATAACCTAAATGTCCATCAACAGATGAATGGATAAAGAAGATGTGGTACATATATATATACAATGGAATACTACTCAGCCATAAAAAAGAATGAAATAATACAATTTGCAGAAACATGGATGTACCCAAAGATTCTCATACGAAGTGAAGTAAGTCAGAAAGAGAAATTCAAATACCATATGATATCACCTATATGTGGTATCTAAAATATGACACAATGAAACTATCTGTGAAACAGAAACAGAATCACGGACATAGAGAACAGACTGGTGGTTGCCAAGGGGGAGAGGGGTCGGGGGAGGGATGGAGTGGGAGTTTGGGATTAGCAGATGCAAACTATGATATATAGGATGGATCAACAACAAGGTCCTACTGTATAGCACAGGGAACTATATTCAATATCCTGTGATAAACCACAATGGAAAAGAATATGCAAAGAATATACATGTGTGTGTGTGTGTGTGTGTGTGTGTGTGTGTATATATATATATATGTATAACTGAATCACTTTGCTGTACAGCAGTAATTAACACAACATTGTAAATCAACTATACTTCAATAAAAAGAAGCTCGAGGCTGGACCTTTTTATCAAATGTTACTCCTAATGTTTCAGAGAAAGCATGGCCAAGTTGGTATGTCTCCTCCTTTTCCCACCTCTTCTGATTGATATAAATGAAATAAAGTTATATAAGAGCTAGGGGTACAGTACATTGTCTTAAGGTGTTCAATTCTGAAAGTCAACAATCTAAGCTAGTAGAAAGTAAAAGTAGCTTTATTTTACTCCCTTGAATTAATGGTATCTTCCCAAACATTTAATTCTTCTGGGACTTCCCTGGTGGCTCAGTGGTTGAGAATCTGCCTGCCAATGCAGGGAACACAGGTTCAATCCCTGGTCTGGGAAGATCCCACATGCTGTGGAGCACCTAAGCCCTTGCGCCACTACTACTGAGCCTGTGCTCTAGAGCCTGCAAGCCTCAACTACTGAAGCCCGCACGCCACAACCACTGAAGCCCGTGCGCCCTATAGCCTGTGGGCCGCAACTACTAAGCCCACGCACTGCAACTATTAAGCCCATGTGCCGCAATGGCTGAGCCCGCGTGCCTAGAGCCCGAGCTCCACAACAAGAGAAGCCACCGCAATGAGAAGCCCGCCCACCACAATGAAGAGCAGCTCCTGCTCACCGCAACTAGAGAAAGACTGTGCGTAGCAGTGAAGACCCAGTGCAGCCAGAAATAAAATAAAAAATTAAATTAAAATTTAAAAATACGAGAAAACTACTTTAAAAAAAAATTCTTCTGCTACAACTATAAATTACCATCCTCCCATTGCTATCATTTTCTCACTATTCGCAAAATTTTCCGGTCTCATTTAACTCTCTATCCCCAGGCCCTCCAAATTTAATGTTTGGTCTCATGCTCTCTTCACTAAGAAATGCTTGATTTTCTTTGTCTCCTTTTCTGAATAACAGGCTTTTCTACCTGGCGACTGTTGAAGTCAATTAAGCCCTGGTACACAGGGGAGAAGTCAACTTGAACATTTTCTTTTGCCTTTGGTGAGATGATTTAGTACACAGGCTCCTGAATATCCTGTGCTAACAGATCACAGTGGGGAGTCCACTGTTGGTGATCATACAGACTAACACAAGATGAGGTGCCGAGGCCGGCTGGGGCCTCCAGTAGGGACATACATCTGTAAAGGGGACTAGCTTTCTATGTTGTGATCTTGCACTGATAATGGGAACAGTCTGAAAATGCCTTAAAAGACATTCATTACGTTTGAACTTTTTTTTTTTTTTAAAGCCAAAGAGCCTCTTTATTTGTATTAAGTGTTAGAAATCACTCCCAGGAAGAAAATGAGGTTAGGTATGATTCATGACATATTTGATCACTAACATAGGCATAATTTAATCCTGAACATGCTATGTATTAATCTAGACTATTGATTTAGAGAACATTAGGTTGAATGTTACTAATTTAATTTGTAGGAGGAGTGCTTTCTAAATGACACTCATCATTCAAGACATGTTTAGTATTATGCTAAATACCCAGAAATTTATAAACTAGCTTTTAATTTTCATTCCTAATATACCTTTCATCTCTCCCTTTTATGTTACTTAGTATCCAGTGTGGATTCAGGTTTGTTTGAGCCTGAAGTATATATAGTTTTGGGGGGAGGGAGCTTTTTAAGGAAAATAATTTTTTCTTTTCTTTTCTTTTTTTCAAACTTTTACAAAAGCATATAATGATGTGAACATATTTCTAGGGACCCTTCCTGACAGAATGAAGCTTAAGTTCAGCTTCACATCTTTTGCCAGTATCACAAACTGAGAACATTCTTCACTTTTTTCCTGTTGAAGTATAGTTCAGTACAGTTGGAAAGAGCATAGCTGGGGTTCAGACACGGGCTTTCTCCATCTTCTTTGCTATTGCTAGAGTCCTAGGTACATCTTAGTCCCAGGCAACAAGAGTAACTTGCTCAATGGTCTTCCCACTTACGTTTTTTCATACACTCCGCCCCCCGGGTTTGAACTTTTACTTGTTAGAGGAAAGACATCCTGTACCCAGCTAAGAAAGTCTTTAAAGTTCTTCAGGTGACAACAGGTACGTAGTTAATTTGAATGTGAAAACTCAGCATACAAAAATACAAGGAAAAAATCATCCTTTCATACCACATCATCATTATGGCATAAGGTTGCTTGTGGGTAAAACAGAATAAGCCTAACACTTGACTAGTTAATATGCAGAGTTAAAACAGGGAATTGATTTTACAAGCTGGTTGCCTGTAGGCTGTGAAAATAATGGAAGACTGCAGATAAGTTAAGTGAAGTGACTACCTGATGATGTGGAAAAAATGTTAGGGCATCTTATTCACATAGGAAACTGTCTGTCATTAGGGGTTAGTTTTAGAAAAGATAGCTTAAACGAGGTCACTAAACATCGCTTAGCCTAGGAAGAAAAAATATAAGAGCACATGAGTGTTTCTTATAATGTTCTTATCAGAAATATTCAGGCTAAAATTCTCTATCATTTTTCCATTTCCCTTATGAAATGGCTTTGCTGAGGCCTGAATTACGGTAAAAATAACTCTGCGGTTGGTTTGGAAAACAGAAATAGGTCATCATCAATTTTCTGACCTTTGGATATTTTAAGTTTATAGGATTAGTATAATAAAGTATTAAAAGAAAAAAAAAGCTCAGATCTCCCTTAATATGAAAGACTGGCCTGTTAAATCCTTCACTATCTACATATTTCTGATATCTTTGGCACTTCTAAATATCAAAGGAAGTCAAGCCTTAATTATGTCGGTACTTTGAATGATATTTGGACACTATTATTAAAGAAAATGGCTTGGAAGGGAAGGCTAATTCAACATCTTTTGATAGTGAGCTTCAGAAATTTTCCATAAGCAAAATCACATTGTGGGCAAATAACCTGGCAGCAATGTTTGGTGATCATCGACTGAATAAAACAGGCAAATCGTGTAAACATCCTTCAAGCACTTGGGAAATTAAGGGCCCTCAAGTCACTGGAAAATGGCTGGATAAAAGGGAATGTAAATGTGAGGGTGTGTCACCAGGCTGGACTTCAGGTGTGCTAGCCTGACCTAGTAAAAGATCCTCCTCTTCACTGTCAGTATATTTATGGAGAGGAACGTGGACCAGGAGTCGAGGACAACAACTTGGGTTTTGAATGCTGGCGCTGACATTTACTGGCTATATGACCTTAGGTGAATTGCTTAACCTCTGGGGGTAACATAATACCTATTCATAGATTTGACGTGAGCATTAATATAGTTAATATTTATAATGCACCTAGCACAGATCCTGGCACACAGTAAGCACTATGAAAAGTGTTCATTAAATAAAATTAATTACTGACCAAACACTTGAAAGCCTGTGCCTTAAAAACTCCAATTTTGTTTAGAATGTATATGCCTAGTTCAGAATGCTCACACAACAAACAAACAACAAGAAAACCACCCAGCTTTCCAAGCATTAATTTCATACTTTGGGACGCTAATGTATTCTCTCTTTATAGTCAGTTATCTATATCTGCATGTTTATAAAATATAGCTATTCAGATGCACTTTGTGTTTTCAGTGTTTAATGTTGTTTTTAAAACAGTGTCTGAACATACATCTTTCATATGAAAATCAAGGTGGACTTAAAATTCAGCTTACATTAAAATTCTCTCCTTTGAGTTGAAGACCTAAAAGCAGGGTTGCGGCTGTTAATCTGGTTCTTTCAGCATAACTGTGTCGACTAAATAAAAAGAACTGTGTCAGCAAGTGGCAGCTTTAATTACCAGTTTGCTCAGCCACCGCCACTTTGCTTGACAGTTTTACTATTTATAAAAAGAAAAGGTTCAGATGTGGTGTGACACAGCTCTCCAGGGCAACAGGGAAGTACAGGGGGAGGAGAGGGAGGGACGAGCAGGGTCCTGCCACAGCTGTCTTCTCTGGGATTTTAAGTTAAGGCTTTATTTTTACACTTGAAGATCTATTAGCAGAAGAAGGGCTGGGAGAGCTGGGGTCAGCTGGAAAGGATGGAGTAGCTGGGGAAGAGTGTCTGAGATGGCAGAAAAGAATATGAATTCAAGACCTTTCACCTCCTATTTGTGTATTTCAACCTACAGGGTCAAATATCCTGACAACTATAAAAATCCAAGACCATGATAAAAAATGCAATATAAAATCTCTACTTAACATGATAATCTGTAATACAAGTAGTTTAGCCACTTCCTGTTTTCTTAGCTTGAGGAAATAAAGCTTTACACTCTGTGAAGACAGAGTCTGAATCTATGCTGGTTGTGGTTATAGCCCTGGTTGCTCAATGACCATTGGTTGACTTAAGTAATTGGATGATGACTCTCTTAATTTCATAACTATGTTCTTCTATGAAAGAAACTGCTGGAATCAGTATAGCTCTAAATAAGTCAGGGCATCATTCAATTGTGGTATTTCTTTTTTAATCATTTTCAAAGTGTATCAAAGCAGTAGCTGTAGCTAGGATTCTCTTACTTTCAAATTAAAATACTACAAAGTCAGAGAATGCCACCCTGTAAAACTGAAACTACATGATGCCATTTTTTAAAGCAAGTGCTTTGTATTTGTATATATTTCTTAACAAACGCAATTTCATTGAGCAAGAGAAAGAACTAAAATAAGACTGGTAATCATATCAGGAGTGCCAGTGTTTGGTCCAGCAGCTTTTAATTTTCTTCCTTTTTATTCTTCCCCCAGCACACCCTGTCCCATCCCTCCTTCCTTCCTGCTTTATTGGGGATATAGCACTAAACATAAGAAAGTCCCTGACCTTGGGGAGCAGACATTCTAGTGGGAAGAGAAAGAAAATAGAGATGCAAACAAATAGTTAAATGATATGATTTCTATTAGTGTGACACATGGAAGATAAAGTGAATACTGGGATAGAGAGTGACTAGGTGGTGGTGTGGAGAATGCCTTTGTTTACAGAGGTCAGGGAAGGCCTCTGAGAAGGTGACATCTGATTAAGATCTGAATAAAGAGAAGGAGCCACCCATGTAGGATCTGTGAGAAAGAACACTCCAGACAGTGGGAGCTTGTACAGAGAAACTGGTAAGCTCTAATTTTTCCACTTCTAATTTTATCTTCCAGATTAAATTCTCTTTCTCTGCAAACCCAGTCCCAATCTTCTTATAACACAGCATGTAACAGTTTCCCTACAACCCCAGCCAAGCACAAGGCCTGGCATAAAGTAGGGGTTTAACAAAGGAGCGATGGCTATGTATGACCTCTGTGAGCCGTACCTGTTCTGTCAAGCTCTAAACCATCAATCATGTCCACCTATGACCTGAGATACACACAGAAGCTTCTAGAAATCACAGAAAGGAGCCACCAGCAACACAATGAGAGGTTTGTTCCTAAAGCCACTTAGATGACATTAGATAAGATTAGATAATCTTTCACTTTTCACTTAACTTTGGCCTTGCCAACTTGGCAACTTACCATGCCCAGTGTACTCAAAAGAATCTGCTTCATCAGGGGTATCGAGTTCATCCACATTGATATCAATTTCATCTGGACTGTCCAAGTTATCATCAGAGAGGACAGACCCTTCACTTTGATCCAGAGACAGATTGATATTTGGGGCTGTGAGTTTGATTCTCTGAGGATGACTGCCATTAAGATCCAGAGAATTAGGAGGTTCTAAAGAAGATAGAGAACAACATTAAGTATTAGACCATACACATGGCTGCCAACAGTGGGTGTGGGACCCAGTGAAAAACAATTTTAAGGCCCTTTCAGCAAAGGCACACCTGCTAAAAGTCCTCATGTGGGATTTAGACTCCACTCTTGACCAGCAGGCCTCAGTACTGGCTCGCCCTGGCTACATCAGCCCTGGCCATGCAGAAATAGGAAGTGGGAGCCATTGCTAAACGGGCAGAGATCTAGTTTTTAGAACTGCCCTGTTCAGGTTTGAGAACTTGACATTGATATAATACTGAATCAAATTTTTTATGGTGCATATTACTTAAGAAAAACAGTTAAGCTTTACACATAACTTATAACGATTCATGTAGACTTTATTCCTCTGAAATGGAGGATACAAACTTTATCTGTAATGTTTACAGACACTCCCAAAATACGTCTTTTAGTTCCTGACAACTCTGTTGTGAACTTTCTTTGGCTTTTTTTTTTTTTTTTGGTAATAAAACTGAGGTACCCTCCCAGATTACATTCCTTGATCAAGCAGTCATTACTTCTTATGCCAATATTGCTTGACACTGGTTCCTGTACCTTAGTGATAGTCTCCTTGTGTAAGGCTCATGGAATTAGCTCCCACTCTTTCACTGTAATATGCATCTTGCTGTTCAAGAGCCTTTCACTTAACAGAAGCAGAGCTGGAGAAGTCATTTTTAACCAAGTTGATCCCAACTAAACAATGTTAGAGAGATACCTTAAGAAAAAAATTCCAGGATTCCCTATCACAAAATGTTTTGAAGGCCATCTGGTATACCCATCAATTCTGGACTTCTAACTCTAGTCTTGTCTCTTGTCCTAAGGAAGCTGACACTGTTTCTTTGTCATTAAGATTTTTTTTTTCTGTATAGACAACACCTAAACTGTGTTCCATGTAATGTTTTATGTATTACTTGAAAAAATGTTTCTATTGATCCGTCAGTTTGTAAAACATTGGGTTTCCATATTACAGGGATTCTCAGAGCTGTGCTGTCGAAAAGAAATTTTTTTGTGATGGTAGAAATGTTATGTATATAACATTTTTGTTTTCCTTTTTGGCCACGCCACGCGGCTTGTGGGATCTTAGTTCCCCAACCAGGGATCGAACCTGGGCCCCCTGCAGTGGAAGCGCAGATTTCTAACCACTGGACTGCCAGGGGAGTTCCCACAATTCACTTTTTAAAAAGTGAATTGTGGACCTTGAAGAGTGGAGCAGATGTACAGTGGCTACCATGCTTATTTGGCCACAGAACACTTAAGAATAGTTATGTCACATGATTAGTACTTTGAAGAATACACTTTAAATACTCGGGCAGAAATAAAAAATTGACTCCCTTCTTTCTCAATTCTAGGCTTGACTGATAATGTCAGGGTTCAGGATCTTGGTGTGATCCTGTAGCTGGTACAGTGCAAAGGAGTGAACCTAGTACAGAGTGAGAGCCACATAGGTCGCAACTGAAATTTTTAAAATTCCTTTTTGTATATGCCTTGGGTTGTAAAGTGTAGTTTGGGTTTTTTTGTTTGTTTTTCTTTTTTAATAATCAGGATACTGAGCATCCTCAATATTAAATCGCTAATTTTAAATATTCTCACACTTAAGTATAAATTGGTGAACTTAGATGTTAGAATTTGGTATTATGATAAACAGCAGCCAGTTATCACAGGAACTGAAAACATTGGCAGATCCAGGCATGGCCCAGGAGATAAAGGGTGGCCCACACTAGTTGATGATTCAAGTCAACTCTGAAATTAACCACATCAAGCCTAATACCTTCCTCACACATATTTATTTCCTCTCTTCACTTTTATCACTGATATCACAAGTTGGATGCACAGGAAATGGTTCTCTCACTGAATAATGAACATGTTTGGATATAGAACACTGCTGAAGGAAATGAATGAACGCTCTCTCACCAGGCCTCATGTCTGCAGCACTGGGACTCAGCATTCCCTCCTCAAAGGGGATGTCCATTCCCACATCCTCTGACAGTAGTCTGAAAAAACAAACAAACAAACAAAAACAAAAGAGTGTAAAAAATTGTGTGGGATTTAATTTTCTTTGAAAAGGAAACCCAGAGATTCCAGGATGGCATTTTCAATAAACCAGGTATGTGTACTGAATCCATTGTAGGTGGCCCTAAATTAGAATACAGACTTTCTGCAGTTTCTGTGAACGAGAACCACGGACTCGGATTTTACTCTGTGCACAGAGCGAGTCACTTCTCCTGCCAGGTCTCATAAGTAAACACCTCAAGTAAGAAATTCAGAAAGAGGAGAAGCAAATAACTAATAAAATATACGTAAGGGGACATTTAATTTTTTTTTCAACAAGGGATACAATATATATGCTTTGGAGTAAGTACAGACCTGACTTTGTATATATCTCTTCCTCTGTGTAAATCTGAGCATATTACCTAAACTGCTGTGGGCAGAGGAAAGCATACTCTGCTGATCTCTATTTGTAAAACAGGGATATACCACCTGCCTCACTGAGTTGTTGAAAGATTAAGCAATGAATGTAAGGTGCCTAACATTCCTGAGAAGGTGCCAACTGATGTTATTTTCCTTCCTTCTTTGAATATTTAAAGATTCACTGTGAATTATAAGTTGGTGAAGATGGTTCTGGTCATGAGTTACCATCTTTTCTCCCTAATCAGTGTTGAACCCGGGACTGTTGAACCCAGGACTTAACCCACTTGGTAAGACTAGTGGAAGGGAACAGACAAATACTGGAGGAAACTGTGGCAAATCTCTATGCTCTTGTAGGAAGCTGATCACTGTTCACAGTAAATTCTCCTTGACTTATTTTTATCTCCTGACCCTCGTTCAGTACATCCCCATTTATCACGATAGTATATATATATATTTTTAACATCTTTATTGGAGTATAATTGCTTTACAATGGTGTGTTAGTTTCCGCTTTATAACAAAGTGAATCAGCTATACATATACATATGTCCCCATATCTCTTCCCTCTTGCATCTCCCTCCCACCCTCCCTACGATAATATATTTTTCTTCGTGGTGGCTTCCATGTAATTTCACTCATCTAGGGTGAATACGTCTGATGTAGGCACTAATCTAAATTTAAACATGATAAACCTTTGTGTTAAAGTTCTAAATTTAATCCCTCCCTCCCTCTCTCACTGCGACTCCTCTTCCCCTCAATCTGGGTCTACCAAACATTTGGAGTTTGCTTACCTGGATGATCAGTTTCTTCAGGATTCAAGTTAAGCCCCTTATTGTTAACAAAGCCTATGACGTAAACAAAATCCTGTGTCTCTAGTGATAACTGTACTTGCTTCATTTATTCAGCAAATATGTATCGAGTGTCTACTCTGTGCTAAGGATGTAGAAGAATGAAACAGACCAGCCTCATGCTTGTGGTGAAGATGGGATGATGGAGTTAAAATAATGAGGACTGTCACCAGCAATTCAGCGCTGCTTCCCTGAGAGAAGTAAACGCCCGTGTCCTTACCCGTCAACCCCCCAGACCCCTTCAAAAACACAACCCCAGGGAGTTTCCTTCTCCATACACTTGTTGTGGCTTCTGCCCTGTATGTTCTCTGAAACGAGTCCTGCACCCTAGTCGAAAAACAGTGAGCAAGGGGTCAGCGTGTGAGTCAAAGGCAATAAACCTATTGGCAGGAACAAGATAACCCTTGCCAGAGACGCACCGCATGGGATGCAGCAAACCAGACTGTCCAGCAATGGAGGTGGGGTGCTGGGCAAAGAGAAGGCCTGCTCTAGGCCCCAGTTTGAAAGTCCTGGGACCCAGAGGGATAGCTGTCTAGGTTTCCCATGCTGTTGCAGTTTTTCAGATTTCCTTACAGTGACCCCTTGTCATCTGAAGTAATCTGTGTGCGTTCTCTTTGACATCAACCCTGTAGTACCTGTAGAGTAGCAAAATGCTGCTGTTGAGAGCAGCTAGATTCAAATCTTAGCTCTACCCCTTACTGTGTGTCATATGGCAAGTTACTTAATCTTTCTGTGCCTCCATTTCCTCTCCAGTAAAAAAGAGAGACTGTGCAATGCCTGAAAAGAACACTGAAAGAAAGAAATGTTATCTACTTCATTGTAGTTCTTTTTGCTATTATAATTGCCTTCTCCATTAGCCTTGAAGCTTCATGAGGACAGAAACCATGTCTGTCTTCTTCACTATTACATCTCCAGCACCTGGTAGAAATAAATACCCAATAAATATGTGTTGGATTGAATTATTGAACTTGAAATCCCCTAAATGCACATGTACATTATTTTCTCTAGTTGCCTATGAGTCAACCTTAAAAAAAAAAAAAAAAAAGACATCATGTTTACTTGCTTCAGAGAGCACATAAGGGTGCCGGCTTTAGCTCCAAAGTAAATATGAAGCGTTTAAAAATAGACAGATAGGGCTTCCCTGGTGGCGCAGTGGTTGAGAGTCCGCCTGCCGATGCAGGGGACACGGGTTCGTGCCCCGGTCCGGGAAGATCCCACATGCCGCGGAGCGGCTGGGCCCGTGAGCCATGGCCGCTAAGCCTGCGCATCCGGAGCCTGTGCTCCGCAACGGGAGAGGCCACAACAGTGAGAGGCCCACATACCGCAAAAAAAAAAAATAGACAGATAGTATCCATCTTAAAATTTTGTAGGTTTTGTTGATGTTTGTGAGTTATAGGCAACATCATGGAATAATTGAAAGGGTCCTAGATATGAGGTTATAGTCCTGGGTTACAGTTCTGCGGTTAGTACTGACAAGCTTATTAACTCTGAGAACATTAGCCGACCGTCTTTGTGATTTTAAGTGAAGATAATGAATACCGAATATTACAGTGACTGTGGAGAATAAACAATAAATAGAATACATAAGAAAATACTCTGGAAATTATAAAGCATTCACTAAGTGTAAGGTATTGTGTTCCCTCATTTTAAACCTAATAGCAGGATCAGTGATTTAACTGAAGTCCGTGTCATGGTTGGACAAAACATATATTAAGGTTATTAAAATTGGGGTATCAGCCTAGGTAAGGGAAAATTTCAGTGCTGCACAAATCTCCATAGAGCCTATAAGTGCCCTGGACTCACTGAAGTTAGTAAATAGAGGCTTTGTCTCTCAGTGCCCCTTTACGGCACGGAGACACAGTTAAGAAAGTGCTAGAAAACCAGAGGCGGCATACCTGAGGGAAAAGAAAAGCTGAAGCTGTGAACAGGCAGTGATGGGAAGAGAGGGACTCACAAATCCACAGATATTACAGAAGGCCGTGGGGAGTTTTTAGGAAACCCCAGGGACAGAGAAGGAACGCTGCACCAGAACAGCCCAGAGGCAAACCTGGCAGAAACCCAAGTTGTGCCCATTGTAAATACTTCAACCACACTCATACATTAGGTCTATAAATATTTGTAGAAATGAAGTGGACAGAGTAGTTGGCGATGGAACAGCATGGAGTTTTACCAACGGGAACGGAAGCCTCTTGGGATCTGTTAGGTAACAAATCAGGCCATAGTGAAGGTTAAGTATTTTACCTTACCCAACCGTAGTCACTACCTAATTAGGGGTTTTCTCTGTACGGAAGGGAGCTACCCAACAGGCTGGGGGTATTGTAAACACTGAGTCTGACTCTACTGTTGCTGACCTCCCCAACAGATGCTCGGCTCCACGTCGCCATCTAGAGGACGGATCCAGAACTGTTGGTTTGCTGGGCGGTTTTATAAACATTATCGATCTTCACCAAATAGTTCTGGCTCTCCACCTTTTATGCACGTGTCCTCCTCTGAAATTAGGGTGGCCATGTGACTTACTTTGATCAATGAAACGAGGACGGAAGTGGCAGGTGTCACTTCCGGGCAGAAGAATTAGGACCAAGTGTAGGTGCCATGTGCTGTTCCCCGCCTTGGTGCCTATGGAGAAGCTCAGAACAGGGGCTGGGAGGAGAAGAGCCCCTACTGGATAAAGATCGTTGGATGTATGAGCAAGAGAGAAATCTTTTTGTTTTGCCCTGAGATATTGGGTTTCCCTGTTACCACGGGCTAATCCAGCCCATGCTGAGTAGTACAGCTGATCTTTATTGTTTGTTTTGAAGGGAATATCTGACTGGCACTATGCCCTGATTTGGGTAACCCAGTTCCCACATTCTCAACCTAGGCTCAGGTTGATGGTAAACATCTTGTCTAGGTTTGCTTTAGCATATAGGAACATTTTTAAAAATGAGGACAAAGCTCAGAAGACCATCAAATGCTTTTTAAGCATTCTATAAACTTGAATATTAATATACCACCTTTATGGGTTTCTCATAGCCACCTAGCCCTTGTCAATTTACTTAATATTTTTCTTTAAATTGACTTAAGTTTGTTTTGAAAGGAAGGTTTGTTATCACTGTATATAAGGAAACTTAGAATCACTCACCTAAAATAGTCATATAAATTAAATATAATCAAAATAAAACAATGCTATTAAATTCAAGGTAGAAACCCTTGGGCTCTCCCTCTGAGACTTTTCTTTATTTGCTAAAAAAAAAAAAAGAGAGAGATCAGAAAGTGTCTGGCAGGGTGTAATGTCATTTATCATTATAAATCCAAAGAAATGCTATATAAGACAGAACACCCTAAAAGTAATTAATACATTTCCAAACTTGAAAGAGACCGGGGGAAATCCCCAGGTGCTGGAAATGAAGAGTTATTCTAGAAAGCTGATGAAAGGTAGCCTGCAGGATTTTGGACTGGACATAGGCCTTTGGGCCCCACAGGAGAAGTGACCTCCAGGTGCTGCAAGAAAGGCCTAGACCCTGAACTTCTAAATAAGGCCGTGGCCCTTAAAAAGCGGCCCTCTTAATGAAAGAGGGAAGAGAGCAAACTCTATCCTCTGGCCTTGGAAAGCACAGTCTGCCTGGAATCTTGGGTGGAAAACAAAAAGCAACCTATGAGGATTAGAGACACTGCTTGTATGCCAAGTATGTCTTGATTTATATTACCTGAATGATGTAGGAAACGCAAGTCAAGAGATTAAAATTAAAATTCACCTAGGGCCATTGAAGGCCTAGAGTCCTAGGGTTCCAAAAGAACCAAATACGAAACCACTTAATGGTGCTACTTTTACTATCTAGGATTCACTGGAAATCCACTTAGGAGAAAGAAAAAACCCTCTGAAAGGTGAACCCACACCAACACCCTCACCCACACCCACCAAACTACAAACTGAACTATGGAAAAACACTATGGGGGATTGCCAGCAAATGCTGTAAACAGAAGAACTAGCAATAAATCTTTAAAAAAAACACACAAAAAGCAATATGAAAGAGATTATAATAATTAAAGAATAATTTTTAAACCTTCTTGGTGTTGAAGCACTGAGATTTGGGGTTGTTTGTCATAGCAGGCAGTGTCATTTACCCTGAGTAGCCATGCTGGTTAAAAAAGGGAACATCTAAAAATAATAATGCAGAAGTGCTGATGATAAAGTGATATAAAAAGAAATATCAGGAAAACAATAGCCACAGGAAAGCAATTGTCACAATATTAGTAGCAAACAAAATAGACTTCAGGCAGAAAAGCATTATTAAGGCTTAAGAAAGTTATTACTTTATGATAAAAGGAGAAATTTCTCAGAAGATATACTGATCCAGAGCCAATATGCTTTTAACAACATAGGCCAAAAACTCGAATATAAATTATAAGGAGAAATTAACTTCATGGGGGGAACTTTGAATGTCTCAAGAGTTCAGTAATCAATCTGAAAAAATGCATAAAGATACAGAAGATCTGAACAAAGTACTAACATAGCTTGGTCTAATGGACAGATCCGCACTCAAGAAAAATACACAATTTTTTCAAACTCATGAAAACTATATAGAATGTCTTGTAAAATACCAAAAGTCAACATTGCATGTACCTTATTTTCTGACTTCAGGGCCATATATAAGAAATCAATAATAAAAAGACTTTGGAAATTTAAAAACACATCTGTAAGTAACTGAACAATAAAGCCCTACGTGTCAAAACTTGTGAAAGCAGCTAAACAAATTCCTAGAGGAAAATAAATAGCCTTGAACTCAGATATTAGAAAAGAAAATGGATGAATTATCCAAGGGTTCAACTCAATCAGGAAGTCGGAAAAACAACCGTGCTCTTAGGTGATTCAGTGCTTATTTATACTGAATCTGGGCACCCCCTAATCACAAATACCACCAAGTGGGGAACAGTGACGTAAATACAATCTTCCAATTTGAGAATGGATCCCATGTATATTAGTAGATTTTGGGTTTCTGGTACTTCTGCTTCTTAATAAAGAAATTAGCGTGCAGTAGCACGGCGGTCCTGAAACCAGAGTAAAAGACCAACCGAAAAAGGAAAAATTTGGGACCTGGTTATATGCACCCTCTTGAGTTTAGACCAGGTACAAATGTAAGCCCATTCTACATTGTATATCCTTCCAGCATTTATGAATCTGGAGGGATCTAACTGTTGTAGGATTAGCCTTGTCCGAGATCAGGTTCTTTTTAATAGCGAATGAGCAGTGAACCGAGACTTAGCGCACACACAGCACTTGTGGATTCTAATGTTTCCTGGCAGGCATGCACACCCAGCAGCAGGCAACAACCCTTTTAGGGAATAATCATTCTTATAAGACTGACCACTAAAAACTACAGCTCCATAAAAATAGGGTAGCAGGTTAAGGATGTTAATTGTTCTTTAGAAAAATACCATATGGTTATGCTGATAAATTTTGGGAAATGATTACATAAAGAGAACGTTCCCTTGTGACAGACTTCATAAGTCACTTTCTCTAGGAGTGGAGATAAAATGAAGAAAAAAAAAAAAGAAGAAACAAAACCTTTCATGAGGTGCTTGCCTGCTTTTGTTGAGTACATAAATTAGCCCTTTAAAGACCAATGGTTGGAGAGTTGCCATTTCAGGATCCTTGTCTGATAAAGTAGGCTGCACAATTTAAGATAAGGGTACATGCCACCCTGTGTGCCCCAGGGCTCTTATCACATTACTCAACTGGGAGGCAAGGCAGAGGCACTGGGGTTCACACTCAGGTTAATCAAGCTGATACCCAGGAAAGGATGGGAGCTTAGGTCCCACAACAGCAAGCTGGGTTTGAGCCCATGAAATGAGGCTCTTGTCAACAATTAGCACTGGGCCTCACTCACCCTAGAAAAGATAAGTGTGGTGACTCCTATAAGTCAGCCAGCTGAGGCAGATAAGGAGGGGGGTGCGGATAGGGAAAGTAGATGACAAAAAACTAAAGGAACACAAGCACTGGGCACTCACCCAGTTACCACCTTCTCTAGGGATTTTGCAAAACCCTACAAACCACAGCCATCTGTTCTCATGTTCTCAGAGGAGAGAAACATTATACAGTCTCCTTACGCAGGGCTGAATTCTCAAAATCTGCAGGTAGCAAAAATCACTTGCTGTCCAAATGACCCTTGAATTATATAGCATATGTGGTTTTGTATAAAATCCTTTGTAGTAAACCTTATGAGCCCTAAAGTTTGAGGAACACATCAGGAATAGAAGGAAAGCCTAAATATCATTTAAAACATTTGCTTTTCAGATAATAATTAATTAAATCTTTGGCTATGAACAGGGCTGCATGGAGAATTCTACCTCTTGCCTGCAGGGTATATATTATGCTCTTTTTCACATGTTTTCTAAAACCTTAAGACACATCAATATTTGTTATTGAGAAGATTCAATTAAATGGCATAAGCTCACACTGGGAAGGGGCATATACTTGTTTCTGAAGCAAATCTACAGTTCATAACTTGGATTACTCACAGGCATTTCAAATTCAACATATACAAAACTGAATTCAGCATCTTCCTCTGCACAGATCTGCTACATCCTACATTCTCTGTGGTAGTTTTTAAAAAATATCCACAGATTTTTTGACATTCCTTTCAAAAGTTGGAGCCTAACCCCTCCCCCCACTTTCCTTAAGTGTGGACTGAACTTGGTGACTTGCTTTTAAAGAACAGAATAAGGTAGAAGTGACAGTGTGTGACTTGTCAGACTAGGTCCTAAAAAGCACGTGGCTTCCTCTTTGCTCTTTCTCGGATCACTCACTGTGGGAGAAGCCTGCTGCTGCCATGTCCTAAGGATGCTCAGGCAGCCCTATGGAGAGATCCAGGTGGTGAGGAACCAAGGCTTCCTGTAAAAATCCAGGAAGGAACTGAGGCCTCCTGCCAATAGCCATGTGGGTGGGTCACCTTGGAAGCAGATCCTCCAGCCCCCATCGAGCCTTCAGATGACTGATGTCTCGACAGCAACTTCATAAGAGACCCTGAGTCAGAATCACCTAGCTAATCTGCTCTTAAATTCCCACACAGAAACTGAGAGAAAAAATGTTGTTTTAAGCTGCTAAATTTCTAGATAATTTATTACACAGCAATGGTTAGCTAAGACTTTCCCTATCCCAGTGAATGTCCCTACCAATCACCTGTGAGCTCCCAAACCCCCAAACTGGCAATCATTCTTAATTTCCTTCTTTTTCTAACATTCCTTCCCAATCCAGTTGACCATCCTGACCATCCAGTCTTATACATTTGCAACCTCCTCTCCTCTTTATTTTCACTGCTAAGACCTTAGTTCAAGTTCATTTTTTCCTTGCAGAAACCTGTTTCTGATTTTACTCCCCACCCCCTTCAGATTGCTAACTCAGTATCTAACCATTTCAATCTAACCTTCTTGTTTCAGTCCTTTCATGTCCCCACTGACTCAAGGGAAGGGTCCTGGCTCCAGAGAATGGCTCACCAGGCTTCACGGTCTGGCCTCCCAGGCCGAACTCGAGCCTCCTCTCCCATCACTCACTCCCCACTTGGTTCTTGCTTGTCTTCTAGAACTCAGCTTAGACATCTCAGCCACTGAATTCATCCCCACCCCACACAGTTGGGTCAAGTCCAACAGTACCCTGAGCTCACATCAAATGGGTATTTTTCATGATTTACAACCGTCTATTCCTAACTTCTCTGGCCCCACCCTCCCCATTCCTCCCCACTCTCATCCCCCCTCCACACATGCACACAGAGGTCCTCGAAGGCAGGCACTCCCAGTGCTTAGCAGAGGGCCTAGCATGTGGTGGAGGGGAATAACTCACTATTGAATAAACACCCTTTATTTAGAGAGGGGAGGATGCCCTACTTTTCTAGCAGAGTGTTCCTCATAAGGTCTCACCACATATTGGAACTTGACCACTCAAATGGTCTACCAACAAATTACGTTTGATAACAAGTTAAGCTTTCTTCAAAACATAATTTAGAAATGTGAGGTGACTCTTACAGAAGTCATATCACAAAGGAGTAATTGCTCTAAACATAATAAGGTGAAGTTCACCCAGTGTAGAGTTTACAGTGCCCTCTTCCACAATGACAAAAACACCTCTCAGATGCTATTAGGAATGACCCGGTGGGGGGGGTCCTCGGGGGGGAGGGGGGATGGGCATGTTAAGTAAGGATGAGGTTCTTGCGAAATGAGGAGGAGGAGGAATGGACGACCGTTTGTCTTCAGAAATGAAGAGTCTTTAGGGCGAGAGTCAGCAGCTCCTGTAGGATGACCAAGTGGCCAGAGTCTCAGCACAGACTCCTGCAACCCTGCCCACCCTCCACTTCAGCAGCTCAGCACCTCCTGGAATTTCTCTTTTGTGCAGATGAGTCTGTAGATGCCTCCCTGCCCTACCATCCGGCCCGAGGGGATATGCTCACAAGGATTCCTCTCCCCAGCAGTGCAATGCAATGGCTGCACTGCCTTGCTTTTACTTCCCCTCAGTCGCTCAAGAGTGTGGACAGTCTGGCACCAGAAATACAAACAACAGGGGCCAACAGAGACACTCTTCCAACTGCTGCTCAAGCAGTTATATTTGTTGATCTCTAGGGCATGGCAGGGTAGTTAAGTCTTTGACTTCTCTAGAGCTGGGGTCAGCAAAGTTTTTCTGTAAAGGGCCAGATACTAAATTTGTTACGTTTTGCAGGCCACACAGTCTCTATCATAACTACTCAACTTTGCTGTAGCACAAAAATAGCCATAAGGTATGTAAATGAAGGGGTGTGGCTATGTTCCAATAAAACTGTGTAGAAAAATAGGTGGCCAACTAACTAGATTTGACCTGGAGGCCATAGTTTGCTGACCCCTGTTCTAGATGAAACCAACTTGAATACAATTTCATTTCTCAAAAGGGAATGCTCTTACACTGTTGGTGGGAATGTAAATTGATGCAGCCACTAGGGAGAACAGTATGGAAGTTCCTTAAAATACTAAAAATAACATTTCTCCAAAGAAGAAATACAGATGGCCAATAGGCACATGAAAAGATGCTCATCATTGCTACTTATTAGAGAAATGCACATCAGAACTACAGTGAGGTTTCACCCCACACCAGTCAGAACGGCCATCATTAAAAAGTCTACAAATACCAAATGCTGGAGAGGGTGTGGAGAAAAGGGAACTGTCCTACACTGTTGGTGGGAATGTAAGTTGGTGCAGCCACTGTGGAAAATGGTATGGAGGTTCCTCAGAAAACTAAAAATAGAATTACCATATGATCCAGCAATCCCACTCCTGGCCATGTATCCGGACAAAACTATAATTCAAAATGATACATGCACCCCTATAGTTCATAGCAGCACTATTCACAATAGCCAAGACATGAAAACAACCTAAATGTCCATTGACAGAGGAATGGATAAAGAAGATGTGGTACATATATACAAAGGAATACTACTCAGCCATAAAAAAGAACGATATATTGCCATTTGCAGCAACATAGATACAACTAGAGATTATCATACTAAGTAAGTCAGAAAGAGAAAGACAAATACCATGTGATATTTTTTATATGTGGAATCTAAATATGACACAAATGAACCTATGTATGAAACAGAAACAGAATCACAGATATAGAGAAAAGACTTGTGGTTGCCAAGGGGGAGGGGTTTGGGGGAGGGATGGAGCGGGAGGTTGGGGTTAGCAGTGCTTTTATATACAGAATGCGTAAACAAGGACCTACCTACTGTATAGCACAGAGAACTATATTCAATATCTTACGATAAACCTGAATCACTTTGCTGTACAGTAGTAATTAACACAACATTGTAAATCTACTATACTTCATTTAAAAAAAAACAACAACTAAAAATAGAGTTACCATATGATCCAGCCATCCCACTCCTGCGCATATATCCAGAAGAGACAAAAACTCTAATTCGAAAAGATACATGTAACCCAATGTTCACAGCAGCACTATTTACAATATCCAAGACATGGAAACAACATAAATATCCAATGACAGATGAATGGATAAAGAAGATGTGGTATATATATATATATATATATATATATACACACACATACATACATACATACATACATACACACACAATGGAATCGTAGCCATAAAAAAGAATGAAATAATGCCATTTGCAACAACATGGATGGACCTAGAGATTAGCACACAGAGAAAAACAAATCCCATATGAGTGGAACCTAAAAAAATAATACAAATGAACTTATTTTCAAAACAGAAATGGACTCACAGACATAGAAAACAAACTTATGGTTACAAAAGGGGAAGTGGGGGAGGGATAAATTAGGAATTAGGGAGTAACAGATACACACGACTATGTGTAAAGTAGATAAACAAGGACCTACTGCATAACTCAGGGAGCTATATTCAATATCTTGTAATAACCTATAATGGAAAAGAATCTGAAAAGGAATACATATATATATTCAGATATGTATATATGTCTATATATATGTATATGTCTGTGTGTGTACATCTGAATCACTTTGCTATACACCTGAAACTAACACAACATTTAAATCAACTATACTTCAATTAAAAAAAAAAAAAGACCTTGGGGAAAGTATCTAACCCAACTTTGAGAGCTTCTTGCCATTTCTCTGTTTGGGAGAAAAGAGTGCTTTGCACCATTTTGCCCTCAGCTTTGAGCCCTAGTTATCTATTTCATTGAATAAACTAAAGGACATATAGTCTAACTTAATATTCCACTAAGGGAATTTTTCCACTCAAATAATTTATTATTTTTTTGAAAAAGTATAAAGGATAATCTAAATGTTCAACAGGGGAGTGATTAAATATAACATGAATTTCATCACTGTATATCAATGCAAAAAATTTCTAAATGTATTGACATGGGATGGCATCTAAGATATACTTAATAAATCAAATTACAAGGTGGTATGTTTAGAATGATGTAATTTGTATAAAGTTATGCACATTTATACATATGTTTAGGCACAGACAATATCTAGAAGGAATAGAAATTATTAATTTCTATTAATAATTTAATTAATTGATAGGGGCTATGTATAGGGAGCCGTTTAGGGAGAAAGGGATTTTTTACTTTTTATTTATTTACTCTTCTGTGTTTTTTCAATTTTTAAAATACCAGCGTGGGCAACAGTTTAAGATAAAGAGGTAATTTAAATATAATAATATTCGGGCTTCCCTGGTGGCGCAGTGGTTGAGAGTCCGCCTGCCGATGCAGGGGACGCAGGTTCGTGCCCCTGTCCGGGAAGATCCCACATGCCGCGGAGCGGCTGGGTCCGTGAGCCATGGCCGCTGAGCCTGCGCGTCCGGAGCCTGTGCTCCGCAACGGGAGAGGCCACAACAGTGAGAGACCCGCGTACCGCAAAAAACAAAAAAAAAGAAAAAAATATATATAATATTCTCTACGAGTTTCTAGAAATCCTCACTTGGACAATTTCCAGCTGACATTAGAAATAATTAAGTGCTTCGTTAGTAGTCATTTCAGTTGTTTATCAGCAGCAATAGTATACTGTCACGTCCCACTGCCATATTATCAGGGCTTTCAATGTTTTCCAAATTAAAGTAGGGAGGAGCAGGCATAGAAAGCTGAAATATTAGCATCACTGAAGAAAGGGAGGAGTTTAGCCTTTGATAAGCGGGCCTTGGCAGAGGGGCGGCTACCCCCTCGGGCCACACGTCTGTCATATCCCTTCATCCTCACCAGCATCTTCTGAAGGTCTGATCTCTGCAAGCCAGTGGGGATATTAAAATAAATAAGCCACAGCCACTCCCTGCTCCTCTTGGCGATTGCTGATTCATTTGTCTTTTTCAGTAGGTTGTTTTAAATTTATCGAATTCTACACTTTTGCAGTCTGTATCTGCACTCTATCTTTTAATAGTTTCTCTTTTTCCAATCGTCTGTTCTTTTCACTTTGGTTCCTTTTACTGTCTCTTTATTTTCTTAGATTTGCTGCTTTCTGTTTTTCAGTTTTGAATTTTGTTTCCTAAAACAATATTTTTCTGGGTTCTGAAAATTTTACCATGTCATTTATGTTCTTTTTTCCTTAAAGAAAAAAACCCTCCTTGATTCTATGTAGTATCTCTCTGTCTTTATACGTTTGAAATAACATTGTGTGTTTTGGGTTTTTTCTTAAATAAATTTATTTATTTTTGGCTGCCTTGGGTGTTCGTTGCTGCACGCGGGCTTTCTCCAGTTGTGGTGAGCGGGCTTCTCACTGCGGTGGCTTCTGTTGTTGCGGAGCACAGGCTCTAGGTGCATGGGCTTCAGTAGTTGCAGTGCATGGGCTCAGTAGTTGTGGCTTGTGGGCTCTAGAGTGCAGGCTCAGTAACTGTGGCACACAGGCTTAGTTGCTCTGCGATATGTGGGATCTTCCCGGACCAGGGCTCGAACCCGTGTCCCCTGCACTGGCAGGAGGATTCTTAACCACTGCACCACCAGGGAAGTCCCAACATTGTGTTTTTGATTGCATCCTTTTAAGGCATCATTTTCTGTTTTCTGTTTGCCATATGAAGAAACTGGGGCAGAGAATAAAAACATTTTCATCTGGATGGGCCAACAGTTGGCTCCTGGAGGGTCAGCTGGTATCCTGTGCCCCACAGAATCCCTGGGGAGCTGAGAGCACT
The DNA here is from genome assembly GCF_949752795.1 of Hyperoodon ampullatus. Taxonomy (NCBI): domain Eukaryota; kingdom Metazoa; phylum Chordata; class Mammalia; order Artiodactyla; family Ziphiidae; genus Hyperoodon; species Hyperoodon ampullatus. The sequence continues at coordinate 83,957,295 of NC_136919.1, forward strand.
GACTGGCAGCTGGCACCCAGTGAGCTTTTGTTGAATAAATACATGCTGGAAGCTCCAGAATTCTGTGCCTTCGGTAACATCACCCCATTTTTATTTTCTGTATTTCCTTCCTGGTGGCCCAGTTGTTCCTTGCTTTCCTCGAGCATAAAGTTCCTTTATCTTTTCATTCCCACACAGTCCCTGGCTGTGGTTGAAAATGGAGTCACCTCTCAGACCCCGGGGACCCCAGGAAGTGGGCAGATTTCTGGAATCCACTCCCGCTATCAGCTCCCCATGAGCTCAGGCCTGTGACTGACAGAAACGGACACATGAGGAGGACTTGTGCCTGAGGGTTCCAAACCGTCCTGCTGGCAAAAGATACACAGAAGGGGTGCTTCCGGTCATTTGTTTAAGCCAGCGCTTCCCAAAGCCTGTGCCCAGAGGAGAGGGTCTACAGACCCTGAAGGAGGGCTCTGTACCCAGTGAGCTTGGGAAACACCAAATAGTCTGCCCTCCTTTTGGGACTTTATAACGCATGTGAACTCATCATAGACTCTGAGATGTTCTACAGAAGGTAAAAATGTTTGATTTTGTTTACCTTGTTTTTGACCAAGGAATCTTTTTTTTTTTTCTTTTCCCTTCCTTCCCTCCTTCCTTCCTTTCTCTCGTAACATGTTAATACAGAACAAAATTTGGGAAGCACAGCTCTGAGATATAACCCAGTGAGATGTGTGGGCCGCTCTGTACATCTGCACATCTTGGCCTACATCTACCAAGAGTCTAACAGATGCAGCCTGAACTCCTATATGCTTTTTCTTCTTCCATAAAGAGTACAGGATAGCAACTAAAGTCTCAGACTCTGGAGTCAGATCACCTGCACGTGAATCCTACTCTGACCTTTTTAAATGTGTGACCTTAGGTAAGATGCAGAATTCCCCTCTGTGTCTCAGTTTCCTCATCTGTAAATGGGGAAACTATGAATACCCACTTCAGGGGCTGTTGCAAGGATTAAACGAGTTGATTTAAGTAAGGGTAGAGAATACTGCCTGGCACATCTTAGCTGATGCTACAGGAGGGTTAGATATTGCTGCTGTTATTTTTTCAGTAATTCTGCTAAAAATTAGAATAGAAAAGTGGTTTTCAAAGGCAGTATCTCAGGTCACAAGAGCATTTTTTTGCAGAAATAGAAAACTCCATCCTAAAAATCATATGAAATTTCAAGGGGTCCCAAATAGCCAAAACAATCTTGAAAAAGAAGAACAAATATGGATGTCTCACACTTCCTCACTTCAAAGCTTATTACAAAGCTATAGTAATCAAAGCAGAGTGGTACCACCATAAAGACAGAAACAAAAACCAAGGGAATAGAATAGAGAACCCAGAAATAAACCTACACATATATGGTCAAATGACTGACAAGGATACCAAGACCATTCAATGGGGCAAGGACAGTCTCTTCAACAAATGACACTGGGAAGGACTTCCCTGGTGGCGCAGTGGTTAAGAATCCGCCTGCCAATGCAGGGGACATGGGTTCGAGCACTGGTCCGGGAAGATCCCACATGTTGCAGAGCAACTAAGCCCAGGTGCCACAGCTACTGAGCCTGTGCTCTAGAGCCCTCGAGCCATAACTACTGAGCCTGTGTGCCACAACTACTGAAGCCCGTGTGCCTAGAGCCCGTGCTCTGCAACAAGAGAAGCCACCGCAATGAGAAGCCCGCACACCACAACGAAGAGTAGCCCCCGCTTGTGGCAACGAGCGAAAGCCCACGCGCAGCAATGAAGGCCCAACGCAGCCATAAATAAATAAATAAAATTTAAAAACAACAACAAATGACACTGGGAAAACAGGATATCCACATGCAAAAGAATGAAGGTGGATCCTTACCTTACACCATATACCGAAATTAACTCAAAATGGATTAAAGACCTAAAAGTAAGACCTAAAATTATAAAACTCCTAGGAGAAAACATAGCGGGGAAAGCATCATGACACTGGATTTGGCAATGATTTCTTGGATGTGACACCAAAAGCACAGCCAACAAAAGCAAAACTAGATAAACAGGACTACATCAAACTGGAGGCAGAGTTGGCTGCATACTCACCTCCAGGGCAGCTCCAGAGCCCCTCATCCCCATTCCTGACCCTTGTTCTTATTTACTCCCTCTTGCCGACAGTTAGGGTGGAACAGATCTAGGTTAGCTGATGTCTTGGCAATGGGAAAATTCTGAATCACGCTTCAGGTTTCAGTGTTCTTTGGGGACTCTGGACTCCCTTAGGTCCCCAATTCAAAGCTGAAAAGAAGTTCCTTCATACCTCTATCCCCAACCTTATTCTCCTGCAAGGAGTTTCTCCTTAGACTTTCAGACCACAGACAACTAAGAAGAACCAATGCTCACAAATAGGGAGGCAAGGTGGGGTCAATAGGATCAACCCCCCTCTGCCTCTTATTAACCATGTAACTGCGGTAAAGTTAGCTGACCTCCCTAAGACTTAGTTTCTTCATCTGCAAAATGAGTATTATATGAGGAATAGCGTGAGATTTCAAAGATAATGAGTAAAATGTTTGGCAAAAGTTCTACTATTTAATATTACTCTTACTAGTATTAGAAGATTTGGGGCTCAACTAGGCCTCCCATATTCACCGTGAATCTCCAAGGTGGTCATGGAACCCCTGAAGTGACCCTTAGACTCAACATTTTTTTTTTCCTAGAAAGCCTGTTTATTGATTATTCTCTCCATGTATGTTTTAGTAAGTGGTGATACTCTCAATCAAGGAATCCATTATTAACCTAATTTTCTAATGGAGGAAGAGGTAAAAGATACTTATCACCTTCTATGGAATCTATCAACTTAAGACCAAAATTAACGGCAATAAATTCGGAAACAGTAAAATTTTCGGTTTGTATTTCATGGATGGTGCTGCTGTTTCAACCTTATAAAGTAAAGCTGTCTGCTTTCCAAATTCCAAAAATTAACATACTCCGCCCCCCCACCTTACCATACTAACCAGTGCCCTTTGGTTTCTTTAGGACAAGGAAGGGTGAAAGGGTTGATTATGGATATACAATTTTGAGTTGGGACCTTTCACACATATGAATCACACTGAGTGGCCATTTACTTTACAGAGCAGTTTAAAGATTACGCATTAGCTAAATTAACTTGTTCCACCCACCCTACTGGAGGAGAAAAAACCCAACACCCATAAAACTACTTCACTTGACAGCATGTGCCCGTAGACTCAACACTGAAGAATGACAGATGAAGTGTGGGGCTGGCCGACTGGAATTCCCAGCACATTCTCTGTTACAGGCTGGATTCCTGCCCCCGCCTCCCAAATTCATGTGTTGAAATCCTAACCTCCAGTACCCCAGAATGTGAGTGTACTTGGAGATAAGGTCTTTAAAGAGGTAATTAAGTTAAAATGAGGTCATTAGGGTGGGCCCTAATCTGATATGACAGGTGTCCTTATAGGAGGAGATTAGGACACAGGCCTGTACAGAAGGAAGACCAAGTGAAGACGGGGGTGAAGACAGCCATCTACGAGCCAAGGAAAGAGGCCTCAGAAGAAGCCAATCCTGGGCTTCCCTGATGGCGCAGTGGTTGAGAGTCCGCCTGCCGATGCAGGGGACACGGGTTCGTGCCCCGGTCCGGGAGGATCCCACATGCCGCGGAGCGGCTGGGCCCGTGAGCCATGGCCACTGAGCCTGCGCGTCCGGAGCCTGTGCTCCGCAACGGAAGAGGCCACAACAGTGAGAGGCCCGTGTACCGCAAAAAAAAAAGAAGAAGCCAATCCTGCCGACACCTTGATCTCAGAATTTTATCCTCCAGAATTGTGAAAAAAATGAATTTCTGTTATTTAAGCTACCCAGTCTCTGGTACTTTGTTATGGCAGCTCAAGCAAATGAATACAGTATCTGATCTCCTTCATCAGCACAGTTTCAAGGAGGAGAATCTCGGCTGTGGAAGGAGTATATCAGACCTTCTGTTCTTCCTTTCTACTAGAAAGCCCTTCTGCTGCTGCCTGACAGATCTAGCGGGAAGGAGAGAAGCCCAAGTCAGGTCCCTCGCGGCTGAAAGAAGCCATCACCTTTATTTACACATGCCCCACTCTACAGTATAATCACATTCTATGAAGCTTGATTAATTTCGTACTCTCCTCAGGGATATAGTCAGTAATCATACAGCTATGCCAGCTTCACAGGGAGAGCTGATTCTTTTAGCTATTTCTTTTACATTGGTATGTCTTCATTGTATAAATGTAGACAGCTATTTAGAGAAAAAATGTGCTTGTGCTTTTAAACAATTGTTGTTCACAGAATTATGGCATTATATGGGATTCCAAGACTCTGGTATATGACTCACATTTTCTAGTTACCAGGTCCCTGCTGGTAAATAAAAGTTAGTATTGGGAAATAAAATTAACAGCCTAAGACCAGCCGCCTACGACCAAGCAAATTAGAAACAAGCCTTGAGTCTATAAGCTGTTAAGTGCATGAAAATTTCGGTTAGAAGCTTCTCCTCATAAATTCAGTCTCAGTTATACCAAGAACATGATTCAGTTATAAAAAGAACATGACCTGTGATCGTCCCTGAACTTAGTCTAATCAACAAAGAAAACCTCCCCACAGCTAGCCCAGGAATGGGGCTTTACTCCATCCCAAGCTTTCTTTCTTTCAGTTATCAATACCTTTCCAGAGATCAATAATCTCTAGCTATCCTCTCATGTCCACTTTACCTGCCCTCCTAACCGATCTTGTGCGCAGCTGCTCTCCTGAGATCACGTTATGTTGGTTTTACTCCTGTTTTGTTTTAGAAGGAGCTATTTCTAGAACTTCCAACTTCATCAACCCTTTCCTGGGTGTTTCTGGGAGTTGGACATAGAAAAACGTTAATTGCTTAAGTGGCAACATTTTTATTCTCTTGCTTCATGGGCAATGGTAGCTTTATGAATGGGGTTTCCATATTGGATTTGGACAACAGTAAATCCTGTTTTTGAGGGCACTATAGGAAGCCTGTGTTCCTTTCTGAATTTTTGGATTGGAGGGACTTTGAAAGATCTCTGTCTTCAGGCAAAACTACCCCTAAACAATTGTGATTATCCCCCCTAGGGTTTCCAAACCAGTTTCCCATAAGCCTTGATAGATGCAGATTCTCTGGTACTCACTGTTTGTTTCCCAGGTTATTATTCTTTCAGGTAGGAATTTAACAAACGGTTCAGTCCTAGAACCACGTGGAAAGTGTTAGTCTGGGGGAGGGTATATTACAAAGAGAATGGTTCAGACACACATTCTGCGTGTGTCTGAGAATTTAAAATCTAGGAGAATAAAGAGGAAAAAAAGACATACAAGTTCACATAAAACTGTGGGGTAAAACCCATGAGTGATAATCATGGAGTTTCAGAGATAGGAGTAGTTCCTGCAAATGTGGGCAGAGTGGATAAACCTGGAAGTCTCCAGACAACAGGTAGCAGTTTTGGGGCTGGATCTTGTGCATAGGCTGGGGAAGGAGTGGGGACACATTACATCTGAGCTCCCCTGTTCCCCTTCTCCCTTCTTTGTCCCCAGCCCCCATGCCCACTATCAAGACTCATTCCGATTTCTACTCTATGAGTCAGAATCTTCTTGGCACTTGTCAGGGGCACCATTCGGCCTGATCCCTGTCCTCAAACTGCCACTGCCTAGGAAGGAAGGGGATGACTGGAAGAGAAAGTCACCATCCTCTTAAGATCCCACTCCATTAGGTCCACCTCAGTAGATCTAGAGGCTTGCAGCCCTGCGCTCTTGCTAACAATGGAAGTGTCGTCGTAGAAACCATGGCCTGGCATTGGGACTATGACCTGATGCTGACTAATCAGATGTGGATTTAGCTTTCTGAAAGTGCTCCTGCCAAAGTTCAGTCTATCTTGTTCAGCTGAGAAAGCTTCATGCTTTCGTCACCTTGCTTATATTATATCGAGGGCAGCAAGGCTGCAGATTCTCAGTCAAGAGGAATGAAACGATACCCTATCACAGGGTGCGCCAATTCTCCACTAGGCACCTCCTCAGAAGATTCTTATCTCCCCCAGTTTTCAAGTACTATGCCTTTCTTCCACGTCTGCAGTTCTGTAATCGCCTCTCTTCTTTCCACCCTAGGCAGGGTCAGTCCATTCTATTTCAGGTGGACTACCACCTCTCATCTCGCCTCCCATCTCTCCCACACCATCGCCAGTCTACTGCCAATCCAAACCCTCAACTCATAAAACACTGGCTTTCCACTGCCAACACATTTCACACAAATTTCTTTGACCCTCAGGGCTTTCCACCATTTAGATCAACCCACCATTAGCATCATCCCCCAATGCTCTACCTTTCAGACAACATGAGCTCCTAGTTTCCCAAGTCTTGTTGACAGTTCTCTTCCCTCTCTTGGTGTATATTCCCTTCTGCTGAAATGTTCCTTCCCCCAACTATTGAATCCACCTCATCCATGAATCCTGTATTTACTCCTCTACAATAAAGAAGGAGCAAGGCTCTCCCAACTTGGAGGTCCCAGAGCCCCTCAGTTCCACCTCTTATGGAATTGACTTTACTCCGCCTTTTGCAAGCCATTTGTTTTGCCTTTGTATCACATGCAGTCTTTAGGGGTAGATAGCATCTTGTTCATAATAAATGCACAAGCTCTGAGAATACAGTCCAGTTTCATTTCCCCCAAATTTCTAAGGGTTGTAAAGGAATTAGGAAATGCTACCTTACCCTTAAAATAGAAGAGTAGTAGTGTTTTTTTTGTGTTTTTTTTTAAGCTCTGAGAAATGTAAATGCACGGACCAGGTTTTGCTAAAGGCTTCTCAAAGGCCTGGGGTGAAAGGAAATAGCACAAGATCAAGAGCTGGCCACCTGGGTTCTGATCCTGGCCCAGCCACTGACTGTGACCTTGAGTCAATCCCTCACTCTAATTAGAGCTCATTTGCTTGCTTATAAACTGAGGAAGTGAGTCAAAATGAATTCTACAATTTGTTTCAGCTTATCTTACCTTAGCAATTGAAACTCAGGATGCAAGAATAATACGGAGAGTCTCACAACTATCAAAACCCCAGGCAAATGGCTTAACAGAGCCTTCAGATGATCATGGTGTTCAGACAGGGGTATCCGTTCCTGCCTCTTCTCCTGCAACCCTTTTGCACACCTATCCACCACTACCCCATGCCTCCTGCCATTATTAACCCAGAAAAAAGCTGTACCCAAATGTTCTTTGTCAACTCTGATACAGACAGGATACCAGGGACAGAATGTCCTTCACTACTTTTCCCTCTGCCCCTTATCCCTTCTCCTCTCCCCCAACTATCCTACTGACTAGAATGGATAAGGAATTGAGAACCCATCCCAAATTCAAATACTACTCTAGCAGGAAGTTGATTCGAGTAAAGCCACTGTCTGCAAAATCTTGGCACGTCAAAGCAATTCCAGGCTAGCGAAGAAGAAAAAAAATAAGCTTTTATTTGCTGTAGGTGAACCCAAGCTTTCCTGTCATAACCTATATTGAGTACCTGAACCTATGTGCAAACCCCGCACTGTCTTCTAGCTTGCTAGAAAGTATGAAGTCTAAAGGTCAAAAAAGTATCGTGATCCTTTATTTAATAAGAGATAAATCCTTCGCTGAGTACAAAGACATTCGAGAATGAAAAACCAAATGGAAATTCACTGGAAAGTACCAAAGAGAGCCCTAACCATTGGGAAAAAGCTAATCTGACTTCTTGTTAATAGGAAGGAGAATCTGGCTCATTACCCTTAAGCACCTATGAAGCTTTAGATCTTATTTAGGATATAAAGGGTAACTTTGCATTACAAAGCGAAATCTCCTGGGGATGTTTAGGTGCTGCTGACTGCATGACAACAGCCACATCTTGTTTATTTGTCTTTGAGTTGCAGAGCAAGGTCCAAGCCATTTTAAAGTACAGAGCTTTCACTAGCCTGCATAAGTATAATTTACTGATAGAGATACTCCCAGAAAGGCACTTTTTTTCTCCCAGATAATCTGTCTCTTTAAATTAACAGAAAGGTCATGGATCATTTTTTTTAATTACCAGGAAGTTTAATCTAATAATTCCAGTTTTTACATTCTGTGAATATTATCAATTATGATTTTAAGAAAACTTTCATCAAATGAACATTTTGAAGTGGACTCATTCAGTGGCAGCTTCTATTTTTCTCTCTAGGAGGGGGTCGGGGGACCATCTGGTGGGAAATGAGCCCAGAAGCGGTGCTCGAATAGCAGTTTACATAAGATCCACAGCACATCAACAGTTCCTATGAAAGAAGGGGGGCAGTTTATAGAGATTATGTCTCCCCTCCCCCTTAAGTCACCATGACAGGTGATTTGTCATGACGCTGATCTCAGGCAGAATCACACTTTAAATCACTCCTTCTAGATGGGAGTCTTGTTTTTTTTTTTTTTTTTTTGGTTTCCACAGAGGAATTCCATAACCTATGTATTTCTCGTTTGAAATTAACCAGGTGGTAATTTTTTTCTAGTTTGTCACATAACTTAGTTTCTCAGTAAAATACTGATATTCTCTAAGTAGTGTATTCTGTCTTGATTTTGAAAAAGCAATAGAAAACAACATAAGCCCATTTTTGAGGATGACCTATTTCTGCAGCTTGGAACTTAGGTAAGGTTTAAAGGTTACAAGATTCATCAGAAAAAAAGAGAAGTGTATGTTACTAGCTTCAATGACTATTAGCAATAACATAAAAAATAAAAATGCCACTGTACCAGGGCCACTCTGCTTGTCAAATAATCCAAACAAACATTTCAATACCCATCAGACGAGAGTCCTAAACGGTTTCCCAGCTGTCATTTCTTTTGATTTTCTATCTCCATTTTCATCATAGACATAAAGGAATAAAAAATGTTTATAGCCATGCAGAGTCTGTTTACCTAATTACCTGATCACCAAGGGAGGGGCAGGAGATAGCGTACAGGACCACAAGCCCTTCCAGTAAGAGATGATACAGAGTGAAATGCAGCTGCCAGCTGTCACTTGCGAGGGGCTGGGCAGAGCTCTGCATCCTGTCAGCCCCTTCCCTCTCCCCCTCCAACTTCCCAGCTGCAATAGCCCCGACTGTGAAAGCAACACTCTCCATTGCAAGCCGACCTCCCACAGCCCATCCTCCTAAAGCCGCACCAGGACCCACCTACCTTCTGAGGACAGAGGAGGCTGGAGAGTGAGAAGGATGCTCGGTTACTGCCCCTCAGCATCCCCTGTCTGGAGCACTTAACTGGAAATACGGAGTCGCCTCCATTTTCTGGTCACGTGATCACGGGCACATCTAAATAAGGACGATCACCTGCCTCTCAGATCTCCCAGGGAGCCCATCACCACTGCTGCTCTCCTCCAGCTGGGGGATGGAGCTGGGGCTGTGAAGAGTTTCTTTTGGGAATATAAAATACTCTTTCACGCAGGTTGTGGAGTCAGAAATGCCCCTTGATTTTTGTGTCTGCTCAGGAAAACTGCTGTCACTCCTGTTCCTGAGTAAGACTGGATGTGAATGGGCTCAAAGCACAGATTGGAAGGAATTTAGTTCCCCTGAAAGCTCTTTTTTAAAAAAAATCCTGCAGCTTCACGGCACACCCAGTGAGATGGCAGTGTAATTATTTTCATTTCATAGACAGTGGTTAAGACCATAATAAAAATGGACTATGGAAGCATAGCAAGATACATAAAGAAGTCCAGTTGGAGATTCTAGAGAAAGTTAGGATGTTTGCCCAAGATCCACACAGCTTTGACTATTGAGAAATAAAGCCATGTGACCAGTAAGCATTTAGACTCTGGAGTCAGAAGGCCTGAGTTTGAATCTAACTTCCACTACTTATTAGCGAGTTCAGACCAGTTACTAAACTGCCTGGTGCCTCAGACTGCTGACTCACAAATGGACAATACTAACAATATTACTTTAAAGCAAGATAACTTAGGTAGAGATTTTAGAGAAACTGGGTTAAAATAACTCGCAATAAAGGTTAGCTACTATTATTAATTCTAAAAATGCCAACAGAAATATTTGATGGAGTTAAGTCAAATGAAATGTGAATGAAAAGCTTACATACTAGAAAAGCGTACATTGATTAGTTTGATCTTCAAAGGAAAAGAATACATTGTCAGACAAATCAAACAAAGACTTCTGATCATGATCAGGCAAAATGTCAATGTGAAAAGTAACTATAGCCACCATCCTCAGAACTAGGTTGTTAGAAATCCCATATTATATGATCTTTTTCCTTTTTTGGCGGGGTAGTGGGTAGGTGGGTTGGGGAGGGCACTATGGTAGAACAGGGCGATATGGCAGTTTTCGGTAACCTCCGATTGAGCTAACTCCAAGAAAACAGGAAAGTGAATTACTCAGCAGAGGACCTGGCCACGGTAAATACTTAAGAAATGTTAGCTCCTATTCTTAAAATGAAGGGCACTCCTTGTCTTCTCCATGGCTGTTGGGGCTGGTGAGGGGGCAGTGGGGAAGGGAGAAGAGGAAAAAGTGAATTTTTCTCTCTCTACTTAAACTAAAAGCCTACAGAATTCTTCCAAATTATAAGCAGTTATGAAAATAATTTCTCATGTGCCTTCTATCGTCCAGCAATGGAGAATTGGGGGTGGGGCCATTAGGGGGTCATGACTTTTTCAGGGTTCAGCAAAAACTTAGTACAGTTCCCAAAGCCAAGATGAACCAGAAATCGGCAGGGGAAAATAGATGGCTTCAGAGCTGGTTGTACCCTGGGTGTCCAGGGTGAAGGCTAAAAATGGGGTCTCTTCTTTGTGAAGTGTGGCTCATTAGGAGTTTCCCTCCTCAGGTGGAAAAAAGTAGCAGTTGGAGCTACAGAAAAAGGAGTTATGTGCTGTAGAACAGACACTGTAATTGAACCTACCCTTAATATCTGTTTTAAAAGTCAACAGTTGAGAGAGAAAGTGATTAAGTTATTGTCATCAGGCCAATCATAGGATACCTTCAAAACATTTAAGTTGCACTTCATTAAATGGGGAAATATGGGACATCTGTTATCACCAATGATATTTCCTCTTGTCTTACAGGATGTTCTCTCAGGCATATTTTGTCAAGGCAAAATAGCCCAGCTCAGTGTCAGCTGGGCACCTGAGGAAATATACTATCCTATTCATCCCACTGAAGCAGTTACAAATATTAAAAAAAAAAAAAAAAAAGAATTCCTACTTAAATGCAATAAGTAGCGTCCTGATTATTACATGGGCGAAAAGGGCATGGTAGATGTCAATCCAGGGGATTTTTAGTTATTCTGTGAGAGCCTAATACTTTCCAATGATCATTTAATGAATTGAAGTTTTAAAAAGCAAAAATAAAAAGTCTTTGAAGATTATGTATGGTCAAGTACTACTTGAGTTGATGATGTAACAGATGGTTAAGTAAACAGAATAATTTTTCCTCTCTGGAGATTCAAACTGGTATAGGCAATGGATAACAAAGGCAAAACAAAAAACAAAAAAAGAACCAAAACAACTGAACAGGCACACCTGTTTTTCTCCATGAGGCTAAGTGAAGTGGGTAACAGCACTCTAAGCAAACTGAAAGGCTATAAGAATCTTGGAAGCACTATGATGAAGAAGAAATGTACCAGAACACTAAAAATAGTAACTATGGTCTCAAATTTCAAAAGAAGGGGAAAGATGGATTTTGCAACATTAGAAAAGATGCATATTCCTGTTATGAACTGAATGTTTGTGCCCTCCCCTCAGTTCATCAGTTGAGCCTCTCCCTGTGTGATGGTTTTAGGAGGTGGGGGCCTTTGGGAAGTAATTAGGATTAGGTGAGGTGAGCAGGGTGAGGCAGTCATGAGTGGAATTAGTGCCCTTATAAAAAAACCCAGAGAGCTCTCTCACTCTTTCTACTATTCGAGGATACAGTGAGAAGTTGGAAGTCTGAAACCTGGAAGAGGGCTCTAACCAGAACCCAACCATGCTGGCACCCTGATTTTGAATTTCCAACCTCCAGGACTTTGAGAAATAAACTTGTATTGTTTGTAAGCCACCCAATCAATCTATGGTAATCTGTTATAGTAGCCTGAACTAAATCACTGCCAAGCTAAATCTAGCACATCTCCCTCGGAAAAGGAAGCAGTAAACACCAGTAATTATCATTTTTATTAAAAGCCAATTATGTTGGACGAACTTGACTTTCTTTTCCATTCCTTCAATCAGGTGTATTTATGAGGCACCTCAACATGTGGCAAGGGTTGCTCTAAGCACTAGGGGTACAGCAGTGAACAAGACAAACCAAATGTCTGCTTTCTTGGAGGGTCCATTCTCATGTGTGGAGACAGACACGACAAAATCAATTAAACCGATAAACAGATCTTTTCAAACAGAAAAAAAAAAAGTGGTAGGAAGAAAATGAAGCAGGGCTGTGGGATGGAGCACAGTTCTCAGCCTTGGCACTGTTGGCCCTTGGGGCTAGATAATCCTGTGTCCTGTGGGGCGCTCTTGTGATTGTTGGATGTGTAGCAGCATTTGTGACCTCTACCCATAGATGGCAGTAGCATCACCCGAGTTGTGGCAATCAAAAATGTCTCCAGGTATTGCTAGACATCCCCTAGGTGGGAGGGGCAAACTAGAATAACTAGTTCTTGAAACTAGTTATTGAAAACTAGAAAACTAGAATAACTTGGTGGTACAGTTATTGCTACTATAGATGGAGCAGTTATAGGAGGTCTCTCTGGGGAACCCCAAACCATGAGAATAAGCCAGCCATGTCAGGAGAGTTCTAGACAGAGAGTTACAGCTGGCACTAAATCACTAAACTGGAAGAGTCTGGTGGGCAAGACTGAGGGCTGGTAGAGACAGTGGTCTTAGTGATCACAGACGTAAGCAGCAACTGGGGGACACAGGGCCTTACAGACTATAGTTAAGAATCAGAATTTTATTCCAAAATAAATGAGAAGACATTGGAGGGCTTTAAAAAGATACGTAGCGAAAGAATGATATTCTCATTTGAGAATATCAAGCCAGTGAATGGATAATGGACTGTAGGACCAGGTTGGCAGGATGGAGGCAGGAGTCTGGTTGAAGGATCCACCTGGGCTGCCCAGGGCAGGGCTGCCACATAAGGTTGGGTGGATTGTATGTGTACTGGGTTGATGGTTTATAGATAGGAAACTGGGGCTCAGGTAAGTAGTTATACTCAGTTAGTTCATTATAATAAAATTGAGAAGGAGGCCACCTCCAATATGGTTAGATGAAAGATCCAGGTCTGACAAACAATTCCAGTCTCCAATTTCCCTCTTGAACTGGAATTGGAAGTTAGCAGTAGGGAAATGTATCATGGCACTCCATGAACCTGTAGTTCAGTTATGGACATGTTGGCAGAAGTAAATGGTGATTGGTACTCAGTGGCAAAAGCAGGGACCTCTGAGATAAATAGAAAGAACATGAAACATACGAACAAGAAGAAAGCCAGTACAGCAATATTAATATCAGGGAGAAAAAAGACATGAAAGCAAAATTTAATAAAGTAGAAAACAAGCAAACAAAAACAAAAGGAAAAAATTAATGAAATCAAATCTAGTTATTAGAAAAGACTAATAATATGAACCCATCTCTAGAAAGATTGAACAAGGAAAAAAGAGAGACAATACAAATAGATAATATTAGGAATAAAAGAATTATATTACTACAGATATAGTAGAGATTGAAAACTAGTAAGAGAATATGAACAATTTTATTCCAAAACCTTTGAAAACTTTGATGAACAATTTTCTAGAAAAATATTAAATAGCAAAGTTGATGCAGAAAGAATTAGAAAACCTGAACAGACCAGTAATCATTAAGAAATCACATTACTAGTAAAATATCTATCCCCCAAATAAGGAATAGGCACAGACAATTCTATAAATATTACCTAATTCTCACATATTAGAGAAATCCCCTGGCTTATACAAGTTATTCAGAAGAAGAGAAGAAAAGGAAGGCTCCCTAGTTTGTTTTATGGTGTCAGTACAACTTTGACTCCTAAACCAGACAAGAGCTGTGTGATGAAGGAAAATCATAGGCCAGTCTCAATTAGGAAAATCTAAATTATTTCCCATGGTAGAGGGAAACTGAACACTGCACTAAAGTTTCTAAAATTCATCCATCTAAATGACTTTACTATCCCCCTTTCAATTTATATTTGACTTTAAGTTACAACTTCAGTATAAATGCTGTTTAAGGTAGTCTGGGATATAAAGATGTATAAGCCTCAAGTGGCTTACATCCAGATAGGTTAAAAGAATCTCTAGTAAATATAACAGGCAGAATGTGAGGATGGCCACAAAAAGTACAATGAGATTCAGGAGATGGAGGGATTCCTTCTGTTTGATAAGACTGGAGAATGTTTTAGGAAGGAACAGACATTTGGTCTGGGTCTTAAGTGAAGAGTGGAATTTCAATATGCAGGAAACAAGATGGAGGAGCAAGGAATCAAAAGAGGTGCCAAGATAAGAGCAAAGAGGCAAGAAAATAAAAAAGTCTCTTCAGGGGAAACGTGAACATTTCTATGAAGAGGATATATGTGCTTATTTATACTTCCACTTTAAGACAAAGCTGGTAGATATATAAAAACCCACCACCACCATATGACTTAAAAATAGCTGGGAAAAAAAAAAAAGAGTGACAGGATCACAACACGAAATTAAGACTTAGAGTAATACAATAAAATACAAATTCCGGAATTCTATACATTTGATACTAGTAAGTGATAAACTTGGCTGTGAAACATAAAATTCCAAGGAGTCAACTCAAAGGGATAAACATGATCAATTACATAAATGTTATTAAATAAAGTCACATTATTTAACTAATAGTCAAGATGGAGATTGGATTGGATTTGCTTATGAGAGCACAGACATTCTGATTAGAAAATCATGGTCTCAGTAATATCCTTAGCATAGAGATGAGTTTCACTGGGCTGACCTAATGTTTTCCATTAAGATAAACCAATGACCTACAACAAAAACAAAACAGAATAAAGAAACTGTGTGGGATCCTCTGCAACATGGTACAGGTACATAGTTCTCTGCTGCCTGGGCTTAATCCAGGGCACATTTTGGAACATGTAAAGGACCATTTGCATTACATATTTTTCACTCAATCTACCATAAATTCTGATTCTCAGTTGATCAACATTTCAGATAGTTTAAGGGAGTGAATTAAAAATTTTACTCCCTGGAAGTTGGACAGCGCATGTAAATCAGTGGAGTGAGAACACACCCTCCCACCATGCACAAAAATAAACTCAAAATGGCTTAAGAACTTAAACATAAGACATGACACCATAAAACTCCTAGAGGAGAACATAGCAAAACATTCTCTGACATAAATCCTACCAGTGTTTTCTTAGGTCAGTCTCTCAAGGCAATAGAAATAAAAACAAAAATAAACAAATGGGACCTAATCAAACTTAGGAGCTTTTGCACAGCAAAGGAAACCATAGACAAAATTGAAAGACAACCTACAGACTGGGAGAAAATATTTGCAAATGATATGCCTGACAAGGGCTTAATTTCCAAAATATACAAACAACTCATACAACTCAATAACAAAAAAACAAACAACCCAATCAGAAAATGGACAGAAGACCTAAATAGACATTTCTCCAAAGACATACAGATGGTCAATAGGCACATGAAAAGATGCTCCACATCGCTAATTATCAGAGAAATGCAAATCAAAACTACAATGAGGTACCACCTCACACCAGTCATTAAAAAGTCTACAAATAACAAATGCCGTAGAGGGTGTGGAGAAGAGGGAACCCTCCTACACTGTTGGTGGGAATGTAAGTTGGTGCAGCCACTATGGAAAACAGTACGGAGGTTCCTCAGAAAACTAAAAATAGAGTTACTGTATGATCCAGCAGTACCACTCCTGGG
This sequence comes from Hyperoodon ampullatus, assembly GCF_949752795.1. Lineage (NCBI taxonomy): Eukaryota > Metazoa > Chordata > Mammalia > Artiodactyla > Ziphiidae > Hyperoodon > Hyperoodon ampullatus. Next base: position 83,973,181 of record NC_136919.1, read on the forward strand.
CATGTATCTGGACAAAACTGTAATTCGAAAAGATACATGCACCCCTATGTTCATAGCAGCATTATTCACAATAGCCAAGACATGGAAATAACCTAAATGTCCATCGACAAGTGAATGGATAAAGAAGATGTGGTACATATATACAATGGAAAACTACTCAGCCATAAAAAGCAATGAAATAATGCCATTTACAGCAACATGGATGGACCTAGAGATTATCGTACTAAGTGAAGTAAGTCAGAAAGAGAAAGACAAATACCATATGATATCACTTGTATGTGGAATCTAAAACATGACACAAATGAACTTATCTATGAAACAGAAACGGACTCACAGATATAGAGAACAGACTTGCGGTTGCCAGGGGGGGAGAGGGTGTGGGAGGGATCGATTTGGCATTTGGGATTAGCAGATACAAACTATTATATAGAGAATGAATGAACAAGGCCCTACTGTATAGCACAGGGAACTATATTCAATATCCTGTGATAAACCATAATAGAAAAGAATATTTTTTAAAAAGAGCATGCACATATATATAACTGAATCACGTTGCTGTTCAGCAGAAATTAACATTGTAAATCAACTATACTTCAATAAAATAAATTAAAAAATTAAAACTTAAAAACAAATTTACTCCCCAGCCATTACCTAGAACCAAACTCTCTTATGTTGAAAATTTTAAAAAGCCACATCCTTTAACCAACAGTTAAAATGGAGGGAAGGTGACATTCTAATTTCCTCCGTTGGTATAGCTTGGATTTCTACAAAGGGTGACCCAATCTTAGATTGCATTTTTGACAGCCTTTGTTCTAAAGGAACTCTCATATGTATCTTGAAAACAGATTGGAGATCCTCCAGTGCACTGGAGGAGTACTTAACTAATCCTGTATGTTTATATAACTCAGTCCACTTTTCAGAACCTGAGCTTCCATCACTCTCCAGTTAAGCCAGCGGTGCTGCCTACCTTCTGTTTGCTTCCTCAGGTCCACTTTCCTACTTTTTCCACATTGCTCTCCTCCCTGGGAGGCTCCCTCACCTCACCCTCTAAATTCCTCTTCGTTTTAACCAATGAGGGCCCCTGGCGGGAGATCAGAGGAGGAAGGAAGGAGGCTTCCTTCCTGTGGGAAGGCCTCAGGCTGACTATGTCCCTCAACAGTAGGTCACAGCTCCTTGTAGGATGGCCCTTTCTAGCCAAAATTCTCATTCTGGGTTCTGGGAATCACCACCTCCCCTCACCCCCTGAGGCCTAGGAATAACAGCTGTTCTGTGACTGTTCCTGGGTTATCACACTATTCCTTATGAGTTCCTCACAAGTTGCCACCATCTTTGTAAATACTCCCTTTATTAAATATTTCTCCAGTTACCCTTATTCGAACGTGTCAGCTCTTTCCTGCTGGGTTCCTGATACGCTAGTACATCTTGCTTTCAAAAGCCATGACTTCTTATCTTCCTCAAATGCCATCAGTTTTCATAAAGGTCTTTTTTTTTTTCTCACATCAGTTTTGACGTTTCGCTATTCCAGCTGGAGAAGTACCTTGGATTTTTCCTCAAGCTAGAAGCCAACACAGTACAAAAGGGCTCCTCTGTGGGTGTTCCTCCCACAAGACACCTGAGTTGTACCACCTCGTCTCGGTGTGCGTGGCTTTTTCTCACTATAAAATTCCTCACCGCAAACAAACACCATATCTATAGATATGCAGAAAACTTAAATGTACATTGAGAGGCCTGATTCCCTCGCCTCCCACTGGCCTCCAGCCACTGGAGCTGGTCCCACACATCACAGATGGGGAGCAGCTTACTGACACAGCAGGAGCCGTCATGGATTTGCTGAGGTGGGAAATGCGTGTCCAAGCGTGAAAAGAATTCAGTAGGTCACATGACAGTGTGAAAGTCAGAGGTGAGTTCTGACTCAGTTATTCTCAAAATCTCTCTTTGGGGGCTTCCCTGGTGGCTCAGTGGTTCAGAGTCCACCTGCCGATGCAGGGGACGCGGGTTCGTGCCCCGGTCCGGGAAGATCCCACATGCTGCAGAGCGGCTGGGCCCGTGAGCCATGGCCGCTGAGCCTGTGTGTCCGGAGCCTGTGCTCCGCAACGGGAGAGGCCACAACAGTGAGAGGCCCGCGTACTGCAAAAAAAAAAAAAAAAAAATCTCTCTTTGGGAAACTTTGGCTATTGAACTTGATGTACTTTTACATGGGACAATGGGAGACCAGGAATAAACACATCAACCTACAGAAGTTCAAAAAAATTATCTGTCTAATTGACAAGCACTGGGCTAGAAGAGAGAAGACTTAAGTTCAAGTCCCAACTTTACCACTTTCTCATTTCTGGATGACATTAAACAGCTCACTTATTGAGTCAGTTTGTTCACCTATGAAATGGGATAATAATACTTGCCATGTCTATCTCAAATGGAAATTGGATGGACCCAAGAACATAACATATTTGTCTATCTGCCAGCACTTATTGGAAGCCTGCTCTGGGAAGGACTGGCCAGAGGCGCAGAGGCGACTGGGGTGGGAGTGGGATGGGAGTGGGGAGAGACACCAAAATAGGCTCTTTTGGGGAAAAAAAAAAAAAAAAAAAAGATTTAAGTCCTGAATTAAAGTAACAATTTAAAGGACTTTTGATGATACTTAATTATCAGCACCTAGTCACCAAATATAATGCACCAAATGATAAAATATTATTACAAAAGTAAATGAACACAGAGTCAGTGCCAAGTTTGGTCTTCCAGGTTTGGTTCAGGGCAAAGCCAGAAAACAGTGAATAAACAAGGGAACACTGTAGTTTACAGAGTATCAATTTACCTTGGAGAAAGGGCAAATGTTTGGAACTGGGATAGAGCCCATTCAAACAGCAAGACTGAGAGAGCGGGGGTAGTGTGTGCTCAAAGAGTGTGATTCTTCTGACAGCCCAAATATATCATTACCCGGCCTCGAGAGAAGGAGTCAAAAGATTATCCCTTTTACCCGTTTTTCACTTCCAGCATTCACATGGGTGTAAGACCCAATGTACTAACTCCTCAGCCAAAAGTCATAGACAGAAAAAGCTGATTCCAGAAGGTCTCATGAAAAACATAAAAGGATCTTCTAGTGGTGTCACTCACAGGGAGAAAGACAAATTCTTTTCCATAGTCTTGTCAGACAGAAAAAAAAAGCCAAAAATTACTAATTTAAAAAGAAAAAAAGAATGCACAGAGATCACCATAAGAAGCAGGTCACGGGGAATATGAAATTTATTGTGTTTAAATGTCATTTTTATTTTAGGGAGTACCAAATAACTCACCTCGCAGAAGTAGGAGACAATGGGATTGACATATACACACTACTATATATAAAATAGATAACTAATAAGGACCAGCTGTATAGCACAAGGAACTCTACTCCATACCCTGTAATGGCCTGTATGGGAAAAGAATCTAAAAAAGAGTGGATATATGTATATGTATAACTGACTCACTTTGCTGTACACCTGAAACTGACACAACATTGTAAATCAACTATACTCTAATAAAAAAATTTTGAAAAGAAATAGCTCCATAAATATAAGGATTAGGTTACTTCTAAATACTCTGTTTCAAACATACATGTGACAAGAGCTCCCCCTCCTTTCCATCCCTCTCCCTCCTTCCTCCCCCACTGCCCTCTGCTGCATGTATCTACAAAGGTTGGACAAGTATTGTCAATTTTCTTAGTCCTCTTGGAAATTATTTCCTTCCATCACCCCATACAGCTATATCCTTGCCCCACACCTATAGAAAGCCAATATATTTGTATAGCAATGTATTTATGTAATTCCGATGGTGAGTTTACAAACGTTAATGGTTCCATGCTCTCTTAGCATGTAGTTCAGTCTTCTGCATATAACCTCTGTTAATGTTATGTGGCAACTTGGCTAGGCTATGATGCCCAGTTATTTGGTTAAACACCAGTCTAGATGTTGCTGTGAAGGTATTTTTTAGATGTGATTAACACTGAAATCAGAAGACTTTGAGAAAAGCAGATTACCCTCTGGAATGTGGGTGGGCCTCGTCCAATCAGTTGAAGGCCTTAAGAGCAAAGTTTGAAAGTTTTCTGAAAAGAAAGGAACTCTCCTCAAACCTGCAACACAGAGACTCTGCCTAAGTTTCCAGCCTGCTGCCCTGCAGAATTCTGACTCAAAACTGCAACAACTCTTGCCTGAGTTTCTAGCCTGCTGGCCTGTCCTACAGAATTCAGACTTGCCAGCCTCTAAAACCGTGTGAGCCAATTCCAATTCCTTAAAGCAATTTCCCCTCCCTCCCTCCCTTTTCTCTCCCTCAGACATACATATTTCTCCTATTGGTTCTGTTTCTCTGGAGAACACTGACTAAAACACAATTACCCTTTCTTCGCATGACATTCTTGCAACCATGCCTTCCTTAAAGTAAATACATACGTGGTTCTTTGTTTTAAGAAAAGTCTGTGTGTTGCAGATGACTCTGTAGATGTTCTCTGTGACCACACAGGAAAGATCAGGCATATGCATCACTGTATGGGGTATTGGCACGCGATCCTTAGCTGGCGGGTCTACAGCTGGAGGATGACCAAGCTGTTGGCAAAAGCCTCTGGGAAGATTGATCCTAGGGAACTAGAACACAGTGCTGAAGATCTCAAGGGAGATTGTTTATCTCCCAGCACTCTTAACAAGTTTTGTTAACAAGAGACAGTAGGTGAGGTACGATGAGAAAAAGTGTCTTTCTAATGCTCCCTCAGATTTTTTTTTTTTTTTTTTTTTTTGTGGTACGCGGGCCTCTCACTGTTGTGGCCTCTCCCGTTGTGGAGCACAGGCTCCGGGCACGCAGGCTCAGTGGCCATGGCTCACGGGCCCAGCCGCTCCGCGGCATGTGGGATCTTCCCAGACCGGGGCACGAACCCGTGTCCCCTGCATCGGCAGGCAGACTCTCAACCACTGCGCCACCAGGGAAGCCCTCCCTCAGATTTTGAGAATATGGCCTACTGCTCTCCAAAACAGTGTGGGAGCTGGGAGGAGGTGTGGCTGGCTGATGTGAGGGTAAGAAGCCAATTTGTAGATGGTGTGTCATCTTGCATATACTATCAGCCTACTTTCATTTTTGAAGACCAGGTTTTAATTTTTTTTTTTCAGGACAGTCTTGATTTTGGTCCTACGATCAGATTACGCATCAGAAGATGTCTCCAGGTTTTTGGTCTGGAGGATATGGCTATCTTATTATCATAATGCTTCTGTGATCACCTTCCTGTCTCCAGGATTTTCTTTATGTTACTCTCCTCAGTTAACTTGGCTGGCCTCTCACCCCCTTTCTCCACCTTTCCAGACTATGAGCTTCCTTTAATGCCTGTCTCAAATCGCAGTTCTCAGGACCGCAGTATGACTTTTGTGGACCTTAGGCACTTTTGCCTTCACAGGCTCCTTCTGTCACTCAAAACAGAACAAAACAAAAACCTAAAAATTTGCTTCACATCTGCATTGGTAGAAAGAAATATAATCCACACCGGAATATAATCCACATAGGAATATAATCACTTTTTCTTTTAATTTTGAAAGAAATTCAAAGCTTCTCATGGGCCTTTTAAAATATCGTGGGCCCTGGGCACTCTGCCTCCTGATGCTGTTGGATGATAAGCCATCCTCGTTCCTCCTCCATAAAAGTATCCTATACAGATGCATCTCTCTTAACTTATTAACATAGAGAGGCTCAAATTCAAATCCCAGCTTCTTCACTTTCTAACTATAAACCAGAGCAAGTGATTCAAACTTTCTGGACATCAGTTTCCTCTCTTGTGTAATTCTTACCTCATATAGTTGCCATGGTAACGTGAGACCCTGCATATACAATGCTTAGTACCTGGTCCAGAGCAAATGCCCATTAACTGGTAGCTATTTATATTTAACCTGACATTGGTCATCAACTATCTTGATTTAACTATCACCCTATTATCTACCTTTTCACTTATGTTTAACTCCCGTATTAAACTGTAAACTCCTAGAGGGATGGGACTCAGTTTTAGACCAGCGGTTTTCCAACTACTGTGCATCAGAATACCCTGGAGGCAGTGTTGAAACACAGACGGCTGGGTCCCACCCCAGAGTTCTTGATTCGGTTGCGCAGGTAATATGCCTTTCTAGCAAGTATCCAGGTGATGATGAGGCCTGCTGGTTTTAGGGCCCCATTTAGAAAACTACTGTTTTAGGTAACTCTGCACCCTCCCAAAATCTAGCACAGAGAAAAGCTTTCAAATACTTCAGAGTAAATTATTTAGGCAAAAGGTAACACAAAATCCGGCGGGAAAATCTGTCCCCTCCCCCAACCGTGAGAAGATTTCCATTACTTCAGGGGCTGAGCAGAAAGAGATGAGCAAAGAAATCTCATTAAAAGAAAAGGGGCGGGCTTCCCTGGTGGCGCAGTGGTTGAGAATCTGCCTGCTGGTGCAGGGGACACGGGTTCGAGCCCTGGTCTGGGAAGATCCCACATGCCGCGGAGCAACTAGGCCCGTGAGCCACAACTACTGAGCCTGCGCGTCTGGAGCCTGTGCTCTGCAACAAGAGAGGCCGCGATAGTCAGAGGCCCACGCACCACGATGAAGAGTGGCCCCCGCTTGCCACAACTAGAGATAGCCCTCGCACAGAAGCGAAGACACAACACAGCAAAAATAATAAATTACTAAACTCCTACCCCCAACATCTTCTTTAAAAAAAAAAAGAAAAGGGGCTAGTGGCACAATTGAACACTGTCATCTGTTGGGTTTCAGGGGCATGTGCAAAATGCAGACAAGAAGCCAAATAATAGCTCAGCCAACTCGAGGCTGCCTGTGTTCTGAGCTCAATCTATAACAGTGCCAGCAGGGCTGCTGGGATCCATCTGCTACTCTCTTTTTGATAACAGATCTGAGGTCCTTCTGGAAGGAAATAGCTTGACAGGAAGAAAGAAAGATTAGGCCAACTTAAAATGTCTGGATTTATGAAGCTGCACTTGAATATGGCACAGCTTTTAACTCTTTATGGCACTTTGCTAACCTTCAATATACCCCTGCTATGCTTTCTGATTTCTCTGTCCCTTTCATGGAGAAATGTGAATGACAAAGCTCTCCTGGACACTTTCTATTTATACATAAATTAAGGTCACAGGATTCAATAATGAAGGAAGCCTTGAGATCCTCCAGCCCAACGCACCGATTTTATGGATGAGGAAACTTAAGCCTAGGGTTAATCCTAAAATACGTAACTGGTAGTGGTAGAACCAGGCTGGAATCCAGCTTCCTTGACTTGCAGTGGGTATGTAGTGTGTATAGTCCTTTACGCTCCTAAAATGAGTAGGAAAAAGATATCCTAAATGTCCATCAACAGAGGAATGGATAAAGAAGATGTGGTACATATAAACGATGGAATATTACTCAGCCATTAAAAAGAATGAAACAATGCTGTTTGCAGCAACATGCATGGACCTAGGGATTACCATACTAAGTGAGGTAAGTCAGAGAGACAAATATCATATGACATCACTTGTATGTGAAATCTAAAAAAAATGATACAAATGAACTTATTTACAAAACAGAAACAGGCTCACAGACTTCGAAAACAAACTTACCAAAGGGGAAATGTCAAGGGGGGGAGGGGATAAATTAGGAGTTTGGGATTAACATATGAACACTACTATATATGAGATAGATAATCAACAAGGTCCTACTGTATAGCACAGGGAACTCTACTCAGTATTCTGTAATTACCAATATGGGAAAAGAATCTGAAAAAGAATGGATATATGAATAAATGAATCACTTTGCTGTACACCTGAAACTAACACAACATTGTAAATCAACTATACCCCAGGATAAAATAAAAATTAAATTTAAAAAAATGAGTAGGAAAAAGGTATCTTTTCTCTACTACATTTTAAGGAGGAAACATGATTTTCTCCTTTACTTAGGTTACTTTTCACAACATGCCCTTTCGTCCCTGGAAGCAGGAGGGCTTTATCAGAGCAACCAACGAGAAATGAACCACTATAAACAGTTTTAGCAGGACCTGGAAACTTGAGGGCAGAGACAGTGTCCATTGGTTACCCAGAAACTTGGCCAGAGCAGATTCTCAAAAACCAAATGGTGAATGAACGAATGAATGAATTTCTGGTTTGATGGTTATTTGCCAATTTTTCAGTCAATTAAGGAATGAATGTTTCACATTAAGATTTTAAGCCTGCTGTGGATTCTCCTCTTTCTTTATTTGTAAGTTAGATGCTTACATGAAACCACAATCACCTTTTCCATACGATAGGCAGTGTGTCTGCTGGAAAAGTACAGGCTTTGGAGGTGGAAAATTTTGAATCCCAGAGTGTTCACTCCGTTTACTTAATTCTAGGCAAGTTATAGAATCTTTCTGAGCCTCAACTCCCCTCCCCCAACCAGGATATGTAAAATAAAGATAATAATACTACTTGAGGGTTTTTGTAAAGATTAAATGAGATAATGTGTGCAGACTGCCTTGCACCATGAATAAATGTGTGTGTCCTCTCCCCTCCAGCACCAACTGCCTATTTAAGGGTAATATAGGTATTGAGTAGGTGAAGTAAGTGTAAGTATCAGGAGAGTAAGTATAAGACTTTGGATGGAAACTGAAGGGACTTTTTTTGGCTGAAAAGGTACACAAATCATCATCATCATCATCATTATGGTTACCCAGCAGCTGCTTTTATGGATGATACGTTTTGAAATAAATATAAGCAAAGCTCCTATCATCTAGGTATTCTTCACATTCCATAATCCTTCACCATTTCCCCAGTTTCCAATAAAACAGTTTTCAGGAAAAAAAATAAACTGAGCTTTTTGCTTACCCTTTTGTTCTTGGTTTCCTTGTTCTGGGCTCAAGAAACTCTGTCTCCTCCTCCATTTCCGTTTCAGGGATTATGTTTTTCTGAGAAGACTGTGGTGAAAGCATCTCCCATTCACTGTCATGGGTGACAGCCTGCAACATAACTGTATCGGGGCCAGCCCTGCCGTGGCTCAGGCTCTTCCATGATTGGCTGTCCAGGCCAGAGGCTTCCTCTAGTGCTGAAGATTCTAGAGGCTTCATTTCTCCCAGAATCTGCATTTGGGGGCCCTTACCCAAGCTGTGATCAGAGGCTGGCTCCACAGCCTCGCCAGACCATCCAGGCCGTGAGTCCCTAGTCTCCAATGATGGATCACCAACCTCACTACAGCCCAAGACCATCCAACTCTGGTCTTGCCTAGGGCTTTCAAAAGATGATCTCTTACCATCTTTGGAAGACATTCTCTCTGCAGAAAGATGATTTCTTTCACTTAAGGAAGCAGGTTGACGTGTGTCTGGGAAGCATGCTAACTGAGTTCCTGGCAGCCCCGTTTCTTCGGAATCTATGTGAAACTCTTCTAATTCCGATGTGATTTCTCTTGCCTCCCAGGCCTCTGGCTCTGGGGGTGAATTTTCTTCGTGCTTTACAAGTATGTAATCCATTAGTGCATGGTGATTTTCATTCTTCTCAGTGTACCTTTCTTCCCCGTATTCCGATTTTATCTGCTCAGGCTCTTTGGTAGGAATTATTTTTTCTTCTTCCAACTCTAATATCCCCTTGCTGGCATCTAGAAGTAGAAGATGAAGGTGAGAAGGAGAGAACAAGGCTTAATTAACACACTGTGTGACTTGTGATCTTTGCAAATGATCTATCTAAAGAGAGAGAGTTTAAAAAACATTTTTATTTTGTAGAGCTGTTTTAATTTTCTCAGACCCTCTCAAGGATACTTATTAGACAAGCGGTAGAAATTACTGCGGTAAGGCAGAACTTGGTTAAGCATGCACTGCAAATGTAGTTAGTTCCTCTACAGCCACATTGGTAGGAAGAATGTGTCTTACAAATGCATTGGTTGAAGGAAAGCAGCAGTTTCTTGAGGGTGGAGGAATGAAAGGTTTCTTACCATTTGGTTGTCCTATGTCTCCACCTGCTGGTGAATCTGAATGATCTGTTTCTACTTCCCAGTCAACGTTTGGAGACAACTCAATGTTGGCGTCGACTCTGACAGGCAAAGGAACTGACTCAGGGTCTTCCTGAGCATGCAGCACAACCAGCTGGCATTCAGGCTGTCTGTTTGTGGCCTCAGCGTGGTTTTCCTTGTTTCTTTCATCAGGAAGGGCAGAAAGCAATACCTCTGCGGCTTCGCTCCCCAGAGGCTCATTCTCTGGAGTCCCAGCTTCCTCTGTGGTTTCGACACCAGGAGTAGGTTCCGTGAGATAGGACAAATCAAATGGAGGTGTGTAAGGTGCCAGCTCTTGCTTCAGGGCATCTTCCAAGGGAGGGTCACCGCCATAGACAAAGTGCTCAGGCTCTTTCATTAAATCTTCATCAATATTTTGGCCCATGACTTCATACTCAGAATCACCCCACGAGGCTTCAGAGGAACAGATATCTTGCTTCCCTGCCTCCCCATCAAATGGCATTTCAGGATTTCCTTCTGATAATGTCAGTTTACTCACGTCATCTATTGTTCCCGTGGATGTGTTGAGACCTGAGGCATCGCTGAAACTGTGGTCAAAGGCAGCTTCGCTGACATCCAGACAAGTGTCCGAGGCTAGCAAAGTATCAGGAACCGTGGCAGGATTCTCAGTAGCAAAAGCTTGCTCACGGTCCGACGGGCCCCCTGCATCGGTCTGATTCTCAGGAGAAAAGTCTTCTGATATCCAAGAGCTGTTGCTATCCACAGTTGGCTCTGGGTGAGTTACACAAGTATCAGTTCCCACGTTTTCAATCACTGGGATTGTTCTGTCAGTGGGTTCCAAAATTGGTGCTGTATCTGGGTTGGCTCCCTTTTCTGATGCTTTTAAACCTGTAATGTTTTCACATTTGTTTATTTTGGAAGGTTCAGGAGAACCTTTGTGAGAGGCAGGTTGAGATGAGTCATTTGTGTTTGCCTGCTCGCTGATTCGAGGCAGCGGAATTGCGTCTTCAGAAGATAGTTCTGAAGTATATGGGACACATTCCTGTGCCGGCTCCTGACTGGCTTCTTCATCTCTCTCTGGCTCAGTGGGATATAACTCACTGGATTCCCCTTCAGGCCGCATCCCAGCACTGATGTGCTGCTTCATCTCTGGCTTTGCTTCATAATCATGACATACATCAGGGCTGTTGGAAGCCTGGGAATTGCTGTCGTGGTCACAGTGAGTCAGTATATCAGGATTCTCACCATCTGTCTTCACACCGTAGGGTTGTTTCACATCCATCCACAAGTCGGGTGAAGCTGAGGCCAGCTGCCCACCCTCTTGGAAGTTGCCATGTAAAATATCTGGAACAAACGCACCTTGGGGGCCCTCACTAGGGGTAGAGTCGTCCCATTCAGAGCCTGACTTCTTTATCAACTGGGTAGAAGAACTGACAGCAGGGAAATCTTCAGAGGCAATGCTTGAATCTGTCATTTCACTGGGGTGTGATTTTTCTTCTCCCCACCGATTTGTTTCTTGACACTCAGGAGTTGATACATTAGATATAACGCATCCATCTTCATCTGTGTGAGTAAATGTTGGGTCTGGCTGATTCCAGACAGACAGCACTGTATTCTGACACTGTTCTTGGGTAAGTATTTCAGAGGTGAGTTTGTCACTGGCAGAAGACATGGTCTGTTCTCTGGAATCCTTGTCTTTAATTTGCTCCAGTATTACAAGCTGGCTAATAAGCTGACCAGCTTCTGGGTCTGGCTGCCTTGGTTGAATGTTCCAAAGTTGCTCGTGGGCATTCTCCCCATTATTATCCAGAAAGTGTGACTCATGTTTATCACTGAAAGGACTGGTACAGTGCGTTTCCAGGGACTCATGTTTATCACTGAAAGGACTGGTACAGTGCGTTTCCAGGGATTCAGTATCACCCTGAATGGGTACTCCCCAGGGACCCACATTTTGGCGTGGTGAGGAATTCAGCTCTAGCACAGCACTTGAGTTAGATGATTCCCCTTCAAATGCCCTCTCAGTTGGTCGCCCTTCCTGTAGGGAGGCGTTCCACCACTCCGTGCTCTCAGCTGAGAAGCCAGCCATTTCCAAATTAGAATCATTTTCCTTCTTTCGTTCAGCTTTGGGAGATATTTGCCATATGACATCTCCCGTCCTCCCTGTTTCTGGAGAAGACCTCGTCTCCTTCTCCACTGCTGTAACCTGTACTTCAGTCTCCTTTAGTGGCAAGAAATTCCACTGATCAGGGCTGCTTTGTTGATTGTCACAGAATGGGTTTGACTTGTTCTCATTCTCTGCTGGTTCTGGACTGCCTATAGAGGCAGAACATTCCTCAGACTTGGGATCAGCTGTGGCCAAGGACTTATTAGATTCATTCAACGAATCCCAAGCTCTGAGTTCACTCCGAGCAACCTGGCAAGTGGCTGAATGGATCTCTTTCTCCACTGACTCTTCATCGCCCTCACTATCATCATCAGAACCTGAGCTTGTTGAAATGAACTTGGCGTCCTCTTGCTGCGCAGTTTCAGGAATATCACATTCACTTTTTTCCTGATGGCTAACCACTAGATTTCTTTCCTGATATACATCTAAATATTCAGAATATTTGCCTGTTTCAGGGCTAGACAAAGAGGAAAAGGAATCACCATCTATTGAGTCATTCCAAATCTCTAAATATTTAGGAACATTGTGACCTAAGCTCTTTTCAAACTTGTCCATTCTGTTTTTCTCTAAACCCTTCATTTCGGTAATTACTTCTACTTGACCATCAGTAGTAATTAGCTCAGATTCTTGGTAATTCTGTGTATTCCAATCATCTTGGTTTTCCTTCTGATGCCCAGTATTGGGTCCTTGGTCCCAGGAAGACAATGCAGCCGAAGAGTCATCTAGGTCAGGACTGGATGCACTTGAATGTGTATACTCACTAGAAATACTGTTTCTGTCATCATTTCCTGATAAATTGGCTCCTGGAGGGCTGTTTTCAGTATTCTTAACTTCGAGATTCTTAGTCATCTCAGAACTTGTGCAGTTGACCTGCACATCACTGTCTTTAGGGCCATCCCAAAGGTCAAGTCCTTGGGGACATCCATAAGGTAGGTCTTGGTTCATTCTCTCCGGCTCCAGAATGTTATGTTCTTCAGCTTCCTCCACATCCATTTCAGGTAGAAATACACTTATTGTGGAATTCAGCCTACCTGAAATTTCAGTAGTTTCACCTGAATTACTGTGACTCATGAGGTGCTCTTCACAGGTCTTTTTTGCCTGCAGGTGATCTGTGGACACCTCTGTTTGCACATCACAGGGGTCTGGAGTGTAAGACCCCTTCTCATGCTCTAATACCTCCTGGGGTTCCTCCGTTTGAGGACTGGAAGTGACTGAAAGAGAGCTGATTTTGCCTGATTCATTGGAGATTTCTGGATGATCAGATGCAGCTGGGGAAGGGCATTCCTGGCCACCTTGCCCTTTTCCAGAAGCCCCTGAGGTTCCATCCATCAGCTCCTCCTCACTGGGGCGCTCCCTATCAGCAGCTCCCTGGGATTCCTTCTCAATTTTCTTTTGTCCATAACTGGGACCCCTCCAGGGATCTGAGCATGCAAAATGCCCTGAATTCTCAAGTCTGGTCACCAAATATGCCATATCACTTGGTGGGGTTCTCCTGCATGGGTCCTGCTTGTCAGGATCAAGTGTTTCTGACTCACTGGCTCCAGAGGCTTCCAGCATGTCTGGGATGTGACTGTCCTGAATTTTTTCGAATGAGCTGGAAGTTTCAGGAGATGATTTGCTTTGTTCTGGATCTGTAACATACGATGGGCCGGGTGACATTAATGACGACATGGCGTTATCTCTCATAACAGAATCCCAAATACTATTCGCGATCAGCTGCCCGCTTTTTTCATTCAGCATGTGAGAGTCGTTGGGTGCGGTGTCCAAGCTGTGCTCAGAAGAGGCAGGGAGTTCCCAATCTACCTGATTTGCTTCCTGATACTCCACGCTCCAGGGTTCCACCTGTCTCACTGAAAATCGGGTTTCGGGTTCAGAACCTTCAGCCATGTACCCTTGTGCCTGACCTTCACCGGTGATGGCCACAGCTGCACTGCAGTCATCCCAGTCCAAGTCGTTGTCCATATCTGAGATGGTCACAGTAGACTGAGTGTCCTCCAGAATCACTCTGTTCCACAAGTCGAGACTGTCGGGGGCCGCCTGGCAGGAGTTAGCGCTGTTGTGCAGAAGTGTGAGCTGTCGGTTTGTTTCATTATACAGCTGCATCATGCTGGGGTCATCGTAGCTGGACTGGCTGCTTTCCCCGATGTCATCCTCCACGGAGGTGTTCTGCTCATCTGTGGGCTCTGCCTTGAGTAAATCTTTATCTGGGCTGTGAGGGGCATTTATTTCAGAGCTACCATCTGCGGGAGGTGAACCCCACATTTTCAGGTTCCCAGGACCTGAACTAATTCTATTTCTAGGTAGCTGCTTTGGGGACTGAGGAGGCATGTCAGCATCCCCTGAGGTACAGTTAGCATCTTGTGACTCGAAACCTGCCTCTTTAGCAAGTGGCTTGTCTTTGGTTTCTTTTTCGTCTCCAGCAAATGTTGGTGAAGTACAAGAGTCAGAGGTAGAGTAGTTGGTATCTAAGGGGGATGGCACCGAATCTTCCCCTATGTTGGATGCACTGTAATCGGAACATTTATAGGATAAGAAGGAATCTTCCCAAGGTGCTAGGACATCTGACCCTCCTTTCTTGTTACCCTCCTCAAAAAGTTTCCAGGAATCTACATTTTCAAACACCTTCCCGCTAATTTTTGGATCCACAAAACCATTCTGATCATCCTTTACTGGCTTAGAACTATTCCATGCATGATCCAGATCAGATGTGGGATTTCCAGATACAAGAATATCATCCCGGGAGTCATGGTTCTTCTTGCCCCAGATTTCTGGAACTGCTTCACTATTTGCATCACTGGCCGAACTGTGTATGAGGTCTTCTGAAGGGAAAGAAAACCCGCTTTTTGCCATGGCCCACTCGTTTGGGTCCCTCACAGAAGGTGTCTCACCACCCATGGGGTGCAGATTCCAGGTATTTTTCAAAGCTTCGGCGTCATCTTCTTTAGCAAATGCTCTCCAGGCTGGGAATGACGCTGCAGCAGTTGGTTCCCCGTCATCCGTGGGATTTCCCCATGGCTCAGGCATGGCTGTGGGTGAGCGATCAGAACGCCACAAAGCAGCAAAGTCTTCTATCAGGTGGTTTGTTCCCTGAGGAAAAGCATTCGGCAAATGCGAGTTTTCAGGGGACATATCCTGAAAATGCAAGTTTTTCTCATTTTGGTCTTGAATATTATTGCGGCCCAGCCCAGGCTGACCAAATTCTGACTCCCAGGGACTTGACTTTGGGAAGTCGAGAGTCTTGGGGTGAAATATAGAATCTGAGGCTCTCCTATCAACTGGGCTTGGCTTATGATCTTTCCATGACTCGGGGCTCTGGAAGACAGATTCCTGTTCACTGGAACTCCATGCATCTGCAGCGTTTCTAGACTCAATTTCCAAACCACCCCACCAGCTGCTGCACCGTGCCTGGGTTGGAGGTGGCCCAGTGTGACCCGTGGTGACTGTTTTGGGGGTCATATCTTCTGAAGAGAGTAGAGCTGGTTCTTCAGTGGATGGTGAGCTCTCCACAAAGCTATTCATAGGTGTTGGTGGGACCCTCCTTCCAACATTTTTCAGACATTCTGGTGAAGGAGATTCATCTTCTACAAACCCTGTCAGGCTCAAATTTCTTTCAGAATTATCACGGGGACTTTCTTGTCTCTGGACAAACTCCTCATCAAATTCCACAAGGCTATCTTTGCCAGTCCCTGACAAAAGAGAACTGGATGAATAATTTGACACATCCATCCCTATCCCATCAAGTCTCTTAGGCCCCGTGGAGAGCTGTCCTTCTGATGAATCGCTGTTGGGGAAGAAGTCATCTGTTGGGGAGTAGTCTGCAGAATGGGAAGATGGTTGGGACTGCCCAGAAACCATGGGTGCTGAGTCAAAGTTGAAAAGGTCAAAGGATTCACCGTGTTCTCCAGACGGGGCGTGCTCCTCCGCTACTGCCCCTTCAGGGATGGGACTGTAGGAGTCAAATCCTGGGAGGAGGCTGTGGTGAGGCCCAGCACCTTCTCCCACTGGACTGTCATCACTGAGGAAAACTGAGCTCTCCTTGGATGAGCGGCTGCTCCTAATGGTGGCCAGCCCGCTATCCGGGCTAACGAGGTCCACGTTGACATCCACCTGGGCCTGGTTAGAATCACTGAGATCGGGAGGGTTTTCCATGAAATTCACAGAGCTGGGCTGTGGCTCTATGTCAGAACCATACAACTCCATAATCCCGGAAGACCCCTGGGAGAGCGGGGCGCTGCCTGCCACTGCTTCTGTGGAGGATGTCCGGCTATTAGAGGCCATCTCTGGACACCTCCTATTGATGACTTCCTTGACCAGGAGAACCACGTGATCACAAGTCACTGAAGGGTTCTCCTGCTGATACACCAGAATCTCGTCACAGCCACATTCAAAGGGCTCCAGCTCCAGGCGAGGGTTCTGGCACTCTTCCAGTTCACAGCAAATCTGTCGGGGAGGCACAGGGATTTGTGTGAGCACTCAGGCTCTCTTAGCTCTTTGCAATTTGTCTTTCTTAATTTTTTGTAATGTAAAATTAATCTGTGTTCATCTGTCTAGAAAGAAGACAGAGAACTGAGAATTGTATAACATAAAACATGGAAAGTCTCACTTAATATACCACCAATGCTTTCTTTAATCCTACCAAATTGGCTTTTTGTTGAACCCAAAATCATTTAAAACCTTTCCTCAGTGTAACTTAATACCATCTTCCAACAGGAGTAAAATTCAACTTTGCAAAAGCCAGAGATAATGCTGGTTGCTGACAAAACTAGGGGAAAAGTATTGGAATAAGGGAAAATGGGGCAGAAGAAAGGCTCTTGTTGGTAGCAGGCAGCCAGGACCTGCTTTAACCTCTGAAAGCCTCAGAAGGCAAGGGAGAAAGTAGGAAAGAGAAAGCAGCTACCAGGGGCAGCTTTCTCAACGGCACTCAGGCCCCAACTGTCTCTTCCTGCCCCAGGAAGCATCTACACGGGGCCCAGAACAGACAAAGCTGCTTTGGAAGGCAGGGAGATGTGTGATGGTCAGTGTGAGGCCAAAACTGGGCTGTAGCTCTATGATTTTTTTAGGAAATGTTGAAGATATTTTGCACACTGGGCATTTGAAATGGCTCCATAGGATTAGTGGAGGTAATAATAACAACAACAACAACAATAGTAACAACTACAGAGCTCACATAGATAGTAATAATAATAATTAACATTTATTGAATGCTTTCATATGCCAGGCACCGTTCTAAGGGTTTTATGTGCATTATCTCCTTTAATCCTCACAATAATTCTACAAGGTAGGAACTTTTTATCCCCATTTTTCCAGTGAGGAAATAGAGAGACAGGAAGCTTAAATAACTTGACCAACAACACACAGCTAACAAGTGATGGAGCCACATTTTGAACTTAGGCAGTCCAGCTGCAAAGGCTGACCCTTAACCAACTGGGACCACATGGCCAAAGAAGGATTCCTCTAGAGCAGTCTTGACTTTGTGTTGCTCAAGATTTCAAGGAGATATCTCTTGGGCAAATGGGTGGGGAGGGTTGGGATGGGGGCCGAGGAGAGACAGGGTGGAGTCAACTCAAGGGCTTCTAACCTCTTCATCCACTCTTCTACTTCTGTCTGTTTTAGATTAACCAATTTCTAGATTGATTTGCTACAAAAAGTGATTTGCAAACCACTGTATTGGAGGCTTAGGAGACCTAAGTCCTGTCCCTAGGAAACCAGTGACCAAAGATAAAATTCGGCTTTGAAACTCAGTGCAGAGCAGAGCACTAAAAAAGCCACAGGCTGGTGATGCAATTCACAGATGTATGTGGGTCAGAAGGGTACCAAAAGCATCTGCAGCAGGACAAGGGGGCTCATTCATATCTGGACTTGAGAGGGCACAGAGAGGCTGGAGAGTGACTTCAGTCATATATCAAGAAATGGATCTCTTGGGGGACAGAAAGTGAGGATGTCAAAGAAGGGAGTTGAGACTTCACCTCTAGCCACCTGTGGGTAGACCAGTTGTCTAATCCATTAGTGAGGAAAGATAAGTGATGGAACCGTTCTATGTCCATGTCATCCATATTATAATGAATTACGTATCTTCTCATATTAGTTATTAAATACACCTGCTTTGGCATACCCACTGCCCTATTTTCATTAATTTTGTCTATTTCTTATATTTCCAAAGCCTTGGGTTAAAAGACTCTGTTCTCAACCAAGAAGATCTGACTGATTACCCAATCAGAATTTTAGTACCTGGAGAAAAACTTTTTTTTTTTTAAACATATATGAATGTTTTTCTCAAGACATATCCAAGGTGTCAACATGGTTGTGGTCAAAAAACTAACTTGGATTAAAGCTTCAGATCACAGTTACTAAACACTGGAGACCAAACAGATGTTTAGTCAGGGACTAAACTTTGTTATCATCAGGTAGCAGTCCTCAAGGAAAACGGTACCCAAAGGAGGACTAGCCCTTATTGGGTAAAAAAGATATGATCTTTCTCTTTATGAATTCAGCCTAGAAACGAAACGGTTATGGGGCTCTTTTAAATGCCCCTACGTGGGGTGAAGGGAGTCAAAAGGTACAAACTTCCAGTTATAAAATAAACAAGTCATGGAGATGTCATGTACTGCATGGAGACTATAGTTAATAATACTGTACTGCGGATTTGAAAGCTGCTAAGAGTAGAGAGCAGTCCTCATCGCAAGAAAAAACCTGTCATTATGTATGGTGATGGATGTTAACTGGACTTATTGTGGTGATTATTTCACAACATATCCAAACATCGACTCGTTATATTGTACACTCGAAATATAATGTTATCTGTCAATTATACCTCAATTAAAAAAAAAAGGCCAACTTTTATCTCACTGACAATTCTATTTAGATGATTTTTTGGTAATACAGCATCAAAACTAAAAACTAGGGCTTCCCTGGTGGCGCAGTGGTTGAGAGTCCGCCTGCCGATGCAGGGGACGCGGGTTCGTGCCCCGGTCCGGGAGGATCCCACATGCCGCGGAGCGGCTGGGCCCGTGAGCCATGGCCGCTGAGCCTGCGCGTCCGGAGCCTGTGCTCCGCAACTCGGGAGAGGCCACAATGGTGAGAGGCCCGCGTACTGCAAAAAAAAAAAAAAAAAAAAAAAAAAAAAAAAAAAAAAAAAACTAAAAACTAAAAATCTGAATTAAAGCACTGAAAACTAATTAATTAGTTAATTAATTAATATAGCATCGAAACTAAAAACTAAAAATCTGAATTAAAGCACTGATAAATAAATAAATCATTAACTAACTAACTAACTAACAGAATGTGAAAAATACCCCCAACATTTCTTAAAACTCAAACTCTAGGACCTTATCTCTTGGACCAATTTCTTTAAGTCAGCAGTCCATGGCCGTCTTCCACCGCATGTTCTGAGAGCCAGCAGGAGGGGAGATGCAGTGAAATGTGCTGGGTCAAGGAGGTCCTTACCTGACTGCACAGCTCTAGGTTCTCAGAGTACACAGCAATCTGTCGTCTGGGCTGCTGCTCCTCCGACAGGTAGTTGGCCAAGAGGATGAGGACATCAAAACCGAACTTGTCTGAGAATGCTTTCAAATCACTGGTGATACTGCTGTGAAACATACAGTCCTGAAACAACAGTCAATTTGATATTAATGTCAAACTGCCCAGCTCTGGGGAGTTGTGTCACAAATTTGTCCAGTCTTAGGATGTATTACCACTGATACTTATTATTAGATGCAAATGAAATAAACACTTTGCTTTGAGAAAGTTTGGAAATTTTCATGCTATTGCTTAAAACATACTTTTGCTTTTTTTGTTTTGTTTTCCTAAACCAGGAAAGGAAGGCATCTTTGCTATTATTATTAAGAATAGTTTAGAGAGGAACAAATAGCTTAACATCTTTTTCCTAAAATGTTTATTCAAATACTGACTTTGTAAAACATACTTTTCCTTTTATTGTTCATAGGACATAGGAATGTCTGCTGGATATTATTATTGATACAACCCACTAGAAAAATAGGAGGAAGTTATTGTTCTTTTCTATAAGTGTTTTCTAATGGTTATCATTAACTCCAAGCAGAATTCCTAAAGATGGATTTAGCTGAGTCTACTGAATGCCTTTTATTCCAGTGTAGAAGTCTAGGAGATTTGTGTTAGGGATGTGATGTCAGATCTGCTTGCTCTAAGTGGTAGCTAAGGAGGAATGAATAACTGTGGAAAAGGGACCCATTACCGCAGAGTACCCAGACCTGTGACTCACATCATCTGTGGAAATGTTCTGGCCTTTTCGAGTTTTATTAACTACAATGAGAACCACTTTGTCAGCAATGGTTGTCTCTCTTTCTTAAAAAATAAAATAATTATGCATGGCATATACTAGTTGCTCAAGAAAAGTTTGTTGAATGACTGGAGAGACATATATACAAAATCAACCTGTGCTACATAATCCTTTATCATAGTGTATATATATATAATAGCACATGTAAATGACAATCATATAATCATCAACTGACAGTCCACTGCTCTACTCAGTGAAAATCACCATGATGTGCATTCAAGAGATATAAAGAATTCTAACTTTTTTCTGCTTACAAAGTCATCAGAATTATGCATGCCACTGGTAAAACATTAAAGCAGTACAGAAATGTGTCCCATAGGAAGTGGAAGTACCACGTACCTCCTCCTCAGATAACCATTATGAAGAACTAAACAATGCAGTGCATATAGGTGCAGATTTTTTTCATGTCCAGATTAATGTTTGCATATGGTAGCCCTTTGACACTTGTGGATTTGATATTTGTGGCTTAGACTATTTACTAGCCACTTAAAATTGCCGTAATACATGTACTCTGTAATTCTGCTGAGCCAAATCTCAAGGTCGATGAGGTTCCCGAGAGGGCACACAAGAAACCTGGCAGTTGGGTGGGCCCAGCCCATCACCAGCTTCCATGCCTCTAGGAGCCTTGTTGTCCACTCCTGAGGCCACTACTCTCATTAGGCATCTTCAGTTACAAGGTGCACATGGGAATTCACAAAGATCTCAGGATATATTGCTGATGAATACAAAGGATCTATCGCACTGACTTGGTAATGAAATTTATCATGCTCAAATACAATAGCTTTTGGAAGTATGCACATGGTCAGCTTTCATGCTTTTAATTTATTGTCCAAGTGTCATAATAATAATAATCTTTAGGTACTTCAAAAAAAATTAATTCACCCACAAAAGAAGTAGATATTTAGAGTGAGCTTTTTTAAAAAAAAAATTGGACCTCCTATTATACACAATGTGCATTCAATAGATAAAATTATTTCAAATCATCATTGGTATTAACCATCAAGAACCTCAAAGCTGAGCTTTTTGCCATTAAGAATTGTAAATGAAGATATGGTCCCAAAGGAAAACAGTAATGGACAACTCCACATACATCTTATCTCCAGTGACTGAAGGCTTTGACACAAGAAGACTTACAATTTTCCTTTCGAACTATTTTTTTCATTATGTACATAAACTCATTCCCCCCAACATATTTATAAATGCTTGAAAGAAGACACACCATTTCTAAGAGATTTCACATACAATAACACTTATCACGACACTCCGAGCTGGGTCACTCAAACAAGAGAAGGCTGGTTTTATTGGTACCTCAGCACAAGATTAAGATTCAGTAGAATAAGCATTATTCAAAGCCATACTTGTAGAACATTTGCTATTCAAAAATGTTGGCTGAGCTCCAACCTGTTTGGATATGTCTGTGTTAGGGACTTCCGTGGTGGTCTAGTGGTAAAGAATCCGCCTTCCAATGCAGGGGA
The DNA here is from genome assembly GCF_949752795.1 of Hyperoodon ampullatus. Taxonomy (NCBI): domain Eukaryota; kingdom Metazoa; phylum Chordata; class Mammalia; order Artiodactyla; family Ziphiidae; genus Hyperoodon; species Hyperoodon ampullatus. Next base: position 83,995,080 of record NC_136919.1, read on the forward strand.
CGCAGGTTCGATCCCTGGTTGGGGAACTAAGATGGCACATGCTGTGGGGCAACTAAGCCCATGTGCCACAACTACTGAGCCTGCACGCCACAACTACTGAGTCTGCACACCGCAACGAAAGATCCCACGTACCTCAATAATGATCCTGCATGCAGTAACAAACACACGGCGCGCGGCCAAAAAATTTTTTTAAAAAAATTAATTAATTAAATTATGGCTCTAGGATCTTGCTAAACTCAAGTCCAGCGGCACTAGCACTGTCAGGCATCTTGTTAGAAATGTAGGGTCTCGGGTCACACCCCAGACCTACTGAAGCAGAATCTGCATTTCCCACAAATCCTAGGCAATTCAAATGCACATGGAAACATGAAGAGCACTGCTCTAGGGAGCCATTTTTAATTCATATATTTTCCTATGAACCAATCCTCTGGGCTCTCTCAATGCAGTCACAGGACTTTTACTGACTCAGGCCCTTAGCTCCTTGCCCCTCACACCAGCCTCATCATAAACATCATCCTGGGGTGTGTCTTTCTGGGCCGCTTTGTTAGAGGTTCTCATTTAGCAGCCCAGGATTGGGTCCAAGAATCTGTAATTTCATTATGTACCTCAAGTGATTCTTAGAATCAAGCTGCTTTGAGTAATACTTCCCCAGTTTTCCTCTGGGTGGCCCCGAATTCCACAGGATCACATGAGGTATTGATAAAACAAAGATTTATGTGAAGCATTTAGGCATATTAGAGAAATAAAATACTTACATTTTACAGTCACCCCAAAACAGACTGTCAACAACTATGTCCTATCCAACCTAATAAAATTGCCCAAACCAGATTCAATCTCACTGGCTTTAGGATAATGTCAGGAGTTTCATGTTTAAAACAGAATCGGGCCTCCCTGGTGGCGCAGTGGTTGAGAGTCCACCTGCCGATGCAGGGGATACGGGTTCGTGCCCCGGTCTGGGAGGATCCCATATGCCGCGGGGCGGCTGGGCCCGTGAGCCATGGCCGCTGAGCCTGCGCGTCCGGAGCCTGTGCTCCGCAACGGGAGAGGCCACAGCAGTGAGAGGCCCGCGTACCGCAAAAAAAAAAAAAAAACAGAATCAAACAAGGGAATGAGTAAGATTCTTCAGGAATCCGGGAGGCAGGGTCTGTTTGTTCTACTTTTATGCCGGTGCTGTTTGCATAGGACATAATTTATTATTGTCTTCTAGCTACACAGGGAGTCATGTGCGGTAACAGCTCTTATGTTGCTGACAAGCTAGGCTGGCCCTGAATAAATACCACTTCATCATCAACACAACACAACTGTAGATACAGGTTGGCATTTTATTCCCCCCATCTGCCTTCTACCTGATAAATTAGTGTTTTCGTTACGAGTATACAAATACTATCTGTTAATCTGCTCAAATGTCTCCAAAATGTTTTCCCTACCTTAAAGTTAAAATTATTTATATATATATATATATATATATATATATATATATATATATATATATATATATCCCACTCAATTTGCCAAAGGTTTAGAAAAGAAAGGAATCCTACCTTCATTTACCACCTAACCCCATCATCCAAACTTCCACATTTGAAATATGACCCCAGCCTGAGATTGCTGCATGGAATTCAGGAAGTTACTTTACTCATCATTACACCTGGGAAATGACTGGCCAAAACCCAGACTATTCCAACACACTAGTTAGGAAGAATGGGAAAGTGCTCCCTGTCCGTCTTCTGTCACTCATGGACGCAGAGATTAGATCATTAAACATTTTTAGAGGTCATGCATTCTTTTGCTTCAGTAATTCCTAGTTTTGAAATGAGTAGGAAGACCTGAAAACGTAGGGAGAAAAAGGCTTTGTTATTTCCTGGCCAAAAGCAAGGTGTAGATCTCAAGGGCCCTAAGAAGAGGTTGATGATCATAAGGGCAAAGGGCAGGAAAACAGAAATGATGGGGCTCTATTTTAACTAATATGACAACCAAGATAGTGTAGTGTCCAACAGATTTACTATATTAGTGGTTGAAAGTACTTGGACAAATGCAGTGGAAAATTCCATTCTCTCACAAAATTCTATTTTATTGATGTTTCTTATTCCATTGCTCTGAAAATTTTAGTTTTTATTCCATACACGGATAGCTTTAGTGCATCACATGAAATAAAAGTGATCTAAATAATGTCTTATACACATCTGAGTCCTTAAATGTGCATATTCTTTGAAAGAGAAAAACCCACTCTCCTTACATTGCTCATATATTTGTATTTCTATTGTCTTCTGAATCCCTCCTGGCAGGTTTCTGCCCCCCATCATTCCACTGAAACGGCTGTTCTCAAAAGTAAAATCATTTCCAGGTCACCAAATCCCAAAATCTGTTTCCTGTTCTTACTCTAATTAACTTCTCCCAAGAATCTCAAGAGGTTGATCTTCCCTCCTTCTTGAAATATTTAACTCCTTCACTTTCCTGTCATTGCACTCTCCTTGCTTTTCTCCCAACTCACTGGCTACTCCTCAGTCACCTTTGCTAGTTCCTCTCCCTTAGTCAACCTCTAAATGTTCCTAACCCCTTTCTCTTTGTCTATACATTCTCCTTAGTGATTTCATCCAGTTACATGGCTTTCAAACTGCCTATCTGCCAGTGACAACCAAATCACATCCACCTGAACAGTAACCTTGGTTATCCACGTGATATCATTACATCAATGTCTAATAAGCATCTCAAATAAAATACAACCTACCTCCACCCCAGTTTCCTCCATAGCATCAAATGGCACCACCATCCACCCAGTTACTCAAGCCAAACATCTAAGAATTATTCTTGATTTCTTTCCCCCCCACATTCTTCACATAATCCATCAGCAAATCCTGTTAACTTTCCCTCTAAAACATATCTCAAGTCCAGACACTTCCCTCACTTCTCTCCATCTCTGTTAGTGTCATAGCCACAGTTGCCATTATCTCTTCCCTGAACTTGGGTGATAGCCCTTCAACTGGTCTCCCTGTAGCTGCTCTTGTCTCCTCTCCCTGCGATCAGTTCTCCACACAGGACCAAGAAAGAGCTTTGAAAAAAATGTAACCAGAACCATGATATTCTTCTGCTTAAAACCCACTCAAAAGTTTCTCAATGGAATAATTATTATTTACATTGCTTTATTTGTTTTAAAACAGGGAAGAGACAGGTTTAATGTCCTCGAGACTGAGTTCTTATAAATCAATGAGAAAAAGCAGACATAGCAATAGAAAAAAATAGTTGGTGAACGTAAAAGACAATTTACAATTGAAATACCTGAAACCATTAACAATCAAAGAAATCCTCTGATAAGAAAATGTTTCATCTTCTCTTTTCCTATGATTGGTAAATATGGCTGAATGGGCATTCTCATACACTGTTAAAAATATATTCTAAAGAAATAATCATATATACACACAAAAGGTTTGTGGACAAAGCTTTTCACTGAATTATTACTATAATAACTAAAATTTGAAACAGTCTAAATGTCCAACAATAGAGAACTGGTTCAATAAATTATGGAACAGTAACATAAAAGAATATTATGCTGCTATTAAAAATCATGCTATCAAAGAATACTTAATGACACAAGAAAAGATCATAGTGTAAAGTAGAAAATAATTTCTATAATCATATAAAATTAGAATGTCATTTCTATAGGTATTCAACTAATATATATTGAAGTTAACATATCATGGATATTAAGATACCTTGATATTAAAGTTGTCATAATTTAGCCAAATTGCTAATCTATAATCTGATTGTGTCTCTCCACTATTTTAGGACACTCTCTCCAAGGTTCGTAGTAAAGACTTTGGAGGTTAACTCTGGCTTTGCCATTCACTAGCTGGGTGCCTTGAGTGAGTTTCTCTCATCTCTCTGAGCCTTAGAGTTCCTCATCTGTAAACCCTCACCTCATAACACTGTTGTGAGTACTAAGGACATACGTGTATCAAAAAGCAGGCCCAGTGTTTGGCATATAGTAGACAGTAAATGTTAAATCCCTTTCCTTTCCTGATTCTTAAACTATCAAAAGGTCGTTCTTAGGATTCATGGGAGTAATTTGATTCATAGAAAGTATTTCACAAATTCTTCGTATGGGAACTGAATATTCATATTACAATTCCTTACCTTATATCCTTTATAATACTGTGAACTTTTAAATGATAATCACACACATCTTTTAAGTCATTAAAGTGATTCACATGTAAAATTCCTAGATATGAGACGACAGAGGAAGTTACATATGAAGCAAAGTCATTTAAAAAGTAATATAAGATATAAAAACTCTGGGTCAGGCAGTGTTTCTCATTAATGGATCCTTTATCCTTAATTCCAAGTTAGACTCAGTGAATGAGCTTCTGTTTGCCACTATACAAACAAAGCAACAGAAAAGTGTGTAGTGATTTTTTCCTTTAGCCAAATCACCATGGATAGAGCCTTTTGCATCATTCCAAGTGCCATACTACCTTTGAGATAGGCTGGGACCTGGGACCCTTTGCTGCAGTGCTTGCACCTGGACAAACGTCTCCTTGAGCAACCAAATTCAAAGAAACTATAAGGGACTAAAAATAATTGTGTACATGGGCCGTTGGGACCCAATTATGGACAACAAGATCCAAAAACCTAAAAAAAACCAAAAAAACAAAAACACCCAACTGCCACTTCTGAAGAGCAGGGAGCAAAAACAGGGGGTTGGGAGCAAAAGCAGGGTACTGCGCATGCCCCCTGCACTCGACACCACGAAAGGGGTGGGCAGACCACCTAAGCCACCCCTCTGGCCCGACCCCCTGGACACACCCCTACCCTCACCCCATGTAAGGAACAAGCTTGTCCCCGCCCCCCACCCCCACTTCCGGGAGCGAGCAAGGGAACCTGTTACTTGTTTTCCCTCTCCCCCTCCTGCAGCAGGGGCCCCATTAAAGCCTTGCCTGAATTTCTTGTCTGGCCTCTTATCAATTTCTGTTGATTAAGGAAGACCAATAACCCTGGTCAGTATCACATCCAATGGATTTTATTCCTCGTGCTAGTACTTTCCATTTAGGTCCAGTACTCTGGACTACACACATAATCCAAAACAGTTGTCTCTCTTACAAATTACAAATGAAGTATATTGAGTAATGCTTTTATTAAATAAAAGAAAAATAAATTATTTTCTGATGTCATGGACAAGCTGTTCCCAGATTTATTATGTCTGAAATTTTTTTCTTCTTCCAGGAAATAGAAAAATCAAGTGAGCAGATATAATCTGTAGGTAGAATGCTTGTATAAAAATCATGACCAAGATTAAAACACAAGCTCATACAGCTTCATCTTTGAGAACAGTGAGTCTCATAAAGATAGTATGACAATCCATAACTACCTTGTAAGCAAAATGGTCAGCATGGATTGCTGAGTTACTGAAATTTACGAGTATAGTTTGACATTTATACTCAGCATAGATTTACTTCTAGACTGAGGACTATTTTATCAAGATATATGAAAAATGCTGAGGTATGTACACAAACGTTCTTACTGAGAGCTTCATGATTTATGCTACCAAAATTCCATTATGATGTTTAAAATATTCAGCAATAATAAAGTCTGATAATTTTGACAGGAAAATGATTTATGAGAACAGAAAATGCATAAATTAAAGAGATTTTATTTGTTCTGTTTTTTGTATGCTTTAATTGGTAAGCAAAGATATTCCCCATGTTCTCACCACATGTTATTTTTAAAAAACTCTATGGTTCTTATTTCTATAAGCTAGCCAAGGCATTTTAGTAGTAAAAACTTCACTGGGTCTATTTAAACTATATTATGCATCATATTTTGAAAATAGAGCCAAGCAGTACATGTTATCATCCAAAAAGAGAGCCCTTTCATGAAAAGATTTTGTGAAAATTAAAATACTACAATATATAAATGAATAACAAATATATATTAATATACTTTTCATTTAAACCAATAGTATATTGCCTAAAATGATTTCATCATACACTGCTTCTGCATTAAGCACTCTGTTAAATGCTTTACATCATCTCATTTAAACTTTAAGATGTCCAGATGATGTTGGTAACATTATTTCTGTTTTGCATTTAGAAAATGGAGGGTTTAGAAGGTTAAGTAATTGATGTTACACAGCTCACATGTATGAAAACAGGACTTGGTCCCAGGTGAGTCTGACTTCAGAGCCCAGGTTCTAACCTATATGTTATTCTCAAATGAAATAATTTTTGAAAGATATTACTAACTCCATTTTTAATTTCATAAAAGTTTTTTGCTACTCCATTTACTTCCATTTGTTATTAATTCTCCCTTGTCACTATACACAAGCAAGCCACATCCTTGATTTTAACCAATGCTAAAAATGTGATGCTTAAGCTTTCTGATGAGTCAATATTATCATGTTTTATGATCAATTTCCAGTTTCTCATTTACTCTATAAAATATTGGTGTAGGCTGACCATTAACTCATGTATGAGCCTAATTGAAAACTTGCCCAAAGAAACTGCTATAAAGTTTCTGGCAGCAATATGTACTTTTTAAAAGTTGGGCATGCATGTGTACACACACAAAAAAGCAGATGAACTGGCATAGTCACGGTTTGTCCGGAATTACCCTCATGTAGTTTTTCTTGCTCTGATACCTTAGACACACAAACAAGGGAAGAATCCCCACTTTACCATTTAGTATGTAAAAAAATCTCATCATTTAAGGATGCTCCTAACATTACTTTCCTTCTGCTCAAAAGCCTAGGGAAACCAGGAATTAGGATTACAGGAAGGGGGTACAAAGACAAAAGAGGTAATTTTTTTTACCCCAGTGGAGTGGGCATTTTAATACAAAGAGCCTATAATATCACCATTGTTTCAAGCAAAGCCCTCTTGTAAAGGCACAACTAACAAAGACTAATTAATGTATCAATCTGCAGATGCTTCAATTTAGGTCAAGCATGTCATAAGTATTAGAGAAGAAACCAAAAATCTTGTAAGCAATCATCCTTGTAAGGTCATCATTTGGGTTGAAGAATTCAAGAATAGAGGGAGACAGCACATGAGTACTGAAAACCACTGTTTTCAAGTCATGGGACAAATAATTATAAACATTTCATTAATGGAGGGAAAGAGAGAAAGAGAGAGAGAGAGAAGGGGGAGGGGAGGGGAGTGGTAAAGATGAGAGGGAGATTGGGAGATGGTTCATCTGAAAGCACAGGTGTAAGTTAAGGACTTCTTGAAATTAAATGGGTTGCCTTCATATCAATCTGAAATTAAGCAAGTTGGCATACTGCCCCATCGTCACTGTCTCCATCATAAGGAGAACCAATGAATGTTACACCAACAGAGAGTTGACCTAGAAAAAGATGCTTATATACTGTACTTCATGAAAGGGAGTCCTAGGTAGCCTCTCACAACTAGTTAATAGCAGATAGAATACTTGGATGTGGGGAGGTTCACAACCAATTAAAGACAAACACGTCATCACCTTATTTATCAGCTCAGCCTAATTTACATTTTCTTTAAGGACAGACCCATAATCATCAAAACTTTTCAATACAGTATGAATTTAAGGGCTCAGTGAGAAAAGGGCTAGACTGTTGTTCCACTTAAGGACTCCTTTATTAAAGTTTGTGTATGTTTATAAGTATTTCTATATGGGAATGAATAACTCAGGATCTATGCATAATGGAAAATCCACTCACTAGGCATGCTTTATTTTTGAAATGGTAGAATCTGGGCAACACACCAGCTACCAAATAATAATAAATTATTTCCACAATTGTGTATAGATGTTTGAAAAAAATCCCCATCAGCCTGTTTTGAACCATGAGCTTGAACAGTTATGGTTTTATTTATTTTCCCTTATAAAAAATCATCTAGTTTGAACAATATTTCAATAAAGCAGGAAACCTTCCTTCCTCTCTGGGTACCCTTTTCTGATTTATGGAAACCACCAGTCGAGTCTCCAGAGGCCTTGCTGTACACGTACACAGCACACACTTGATTTCTCTAAGCTGTGTCAATATTAACCTGACCAAATGAAGA